>NC_069140.1:61727051-63161426 GCF_943734755.1 Anopheles moucheti
TCGCCGTAGCAATCTCAAGGGTTGATCCTTTCATCCTGCGGCTGGGCTTACGTTTCACACCCGAGGAATCCGTACCGCAGCAGCTTATCAGCGAAAGACAATAACAAACAAGGTAGTAGGATAGAAACATTTTTGCGCTGTACATGTATTTAAGTTTCTTGCGACAGGTAGTCAGTGTTGACACGTTTCGGTTTGGCCCAACGCATCTAGGACGTTAACTAGATTTCCCGATTGGCTTATAGATTTTGGGATAGGACGATTTTTGTTCTTCTTCGATAGGTTTATCCATCCTAGGTAGATTATCTTCAAGAGAGCTGTTAAGCATATGGAAAACCAACTCAATGCTGGTCACACTGAGCACCAAAAACGAATACAGTCCGAACAAATAAACATATCAACAACAAGTGACAAGATAACGATAACGAACAAGATGTTGCTCTCCGGCAATGTATGTGAGCCGCCAAATGCTAGGAAAAATATTTAGCAGAAAACAGGCTAAACGTTACATTCAATAATGCATTTTTTCACATTTTATTCACTTATTTACTGGACAACCAAATGTAAGCTACTTAAAATCTCTTTACTTATTTATTTTAAAATTATTTGTATGTTTTTTTTACATTTATAAGTTTCCTTTCAGTTGCAGCGAAGGTTAACGGTATGTTTCTAGAATAAAAACTATTGAAATTATAAAACAAAACACAAAATAAACAATTTACGATATGTACAACAGTATATTAACGATACTAACGATACGGTCTGGCTTTAACCGATTAAGAACATTACCCTCAAATTAATTAAAACTGATAAAGAGAAAACGTCCTACTTGACTATAGGCAATTCAAGTCACAGACATTCGGTCAACAGCGTTTTAAATGTAGTGTAGCTTAATTAAGGCAAGATATGATCTTCCTTTACTCTTTCCTTTAGCTCTCAAAAACTCTCAAAAGTGCCAAAATCAAACGGCCACGTCCAATGCTTTGGTGTATCCATCTTCATCCGTCCTGTGAAAAGAACGCGTACATTCATAAAAGCCAATGTCTTTGTGAACTAACAATTGGGTGTAATTAAAATGTTGTACCAAAAAGGTGCCAGAGTCTGCAAATGGAAGATAGATTTATTTTTATTTTTTCATCACATTTTGTTCTGTTACAGCAAGAATAGAAAATCTTTGAATCGCATGAGAATGGGCAACAAATGAATGGTACTCTTGACAGATTGGCTTGTATGCTGAGCACGCAATCGATGCCACCCAGAGGGAGTTAAATCCTTTTGCCAATGAGGTGATGGGAAAAGTGTGTCGCCTTGAAGTATGGTCGAAGGTTTTCCTTCTGTTTTTTGCAGCCATTTTTAGATGATGTTGACATAGCGAGCTGACGTGAATATAATGTCAGCAAGATAGAAAATGTGAGTAATAATATTTATTTACGTCGAGCGTACAGTAGCATTGATTTGATGTGATTTATCGAGAGGTTTATTGGTTTATTTTATTAGATTCGTTCTTCCGGTTGCTTTCTTGGCCGTGAGTTTTGCTATGAATCGACACAAGTCGATGTTGCGTCATTCGCGCGTTCTAAAAATATTAATCATGTTACGTTATAGTCTACTCATTAGCCACCAATAAACTTAGTTAAATGACACTTATTCACACTTCTAACATATGTTGCTTCAGATGGGATTGTAGATTTTGTATGGTGATGGTGCGTTCTGTGTGCCTATATTTGGTTACACAATACCATCTATCATGCTGCGCGTATAATCATAGAATGAGATATTCGACAGTTGTGTGGAAAGGTATATTTACAAACAAAAGGGCTCAACCCTTAACCGGGTTTGCCAACATCAAACGGTGATCCAAAGTCGCTACGATATATATGATCCGTACTGCATACGATATATTATATCTAGTCGCAGCTTTCCACGAATTAACGCCATCAGTAAAATATCGTCCAAAGAAGCACGCAACGCCCCATTTACCACGGAGCGCGAAAAGAGCACATCTTTCGAACCTTGAACGAGGTGAAGGTGCTAAATTTCAAGTTAAAAATGCATTTACTCGTGTCTTCGCTTCCCGGTGTTAGGGAGCTCCAAAACGCATCGATGCTAATTAATTATTTCCACACCCGATGAAAAGCGAAAGTGAGCGAATCGGTGAACCCGGTTGTCTCTACGTTCTCTTTGATGTAGGAAAACCGATCCGTCTGTAGGGGATGGGCACATGCATGGAGCCGACTGCCAACCAAATGGTTGGAAATGCTTCTGCCGCAGCTAAGGACGAGCGTTCAACAGCATCTCAGTAGTTAGTTAGTTCGTGTAGGATGCATTGGACGGGTTGGATGTGCAACGTAATGTTGAGAAAAATTGCCTGGGCGTGAAAAACTATCTCATTCGACGCAAGGCGTATAATTTTGATCGCGCATACTTGCACGGTGGCCTAAATGCAGATGTTCGCTTAAGTTCATACTAGAACACTGTATGCACTGCATTAATTGACGAGTTAAAGACGACATGCGAAAGATTCAATGCATCATGAGCTAATAATTTCACGTTAAGTGCTACACCAGTCGGACTTTGTTTTTTAAAAAAAGTATTTCATATGGTAAAGGGTTTAAGCACTAACCTCGTACAAAATCCATAGGCAACTCTGAAGGGTATTCGTAAACCCACTCAGCATTTCTGGGAAGCGTTGTTTCATGTAAAGTCAATATACAGCAGCACGATCCGAGGAGCGAGTCCTTGTAACCTTGCATGCAATAGAATGCGATGTGTAGAAATGGAGCAAATATCGTCTGCTTTGGTCTACGACTACTGAGCCTTAAGCGAAGAAAAACAAGAACAACTACCGTTGCAAACAAAGCCCTTGTACACATTTACGAGTAAATAAAATGCAAGAAATGATTGGAGAAAAATGCAAAAAAAAAGAAAACTGAGTTACGGCTTGTTGACGATATGCGATGAAACGATCATGGCTCAGGCGGATGGTTATCGTAACTGGGTGCTTGTTGTTATGTTTGTTAACATGCTATTTAAGCGATACATTTTTCTACAAAGAGCTCCCTTTTTGCGTTGTACAGAACTCCTTCAGACATGCGTTTAAAACACGTTGGCAAATATTATGGGAACTGCAACAAGCTGGAAGCAAACCTTACCGTATTTCGCGATAAGGATATCACCGAGACACCATACGACCGTACCGAGCTGATGGAAGGTGCTTATCGTCGCTACGTAAATCGGCAAGGTGCACAGAACTTTGTTCGAGGTCATTTCGCAAACGCGACCTACACCCGTAACCGTGTGAGCTTATCGCCATTGCGGGGATGAAGGCATTGGGGATAGGGTGAATTGCAACGATGGAAGGTGGAAATATTGCAGCCATTGTTTTTCAGCCAATTCATCGCACTGCGTCAACGTGATCAAAATAAGCGAAAAATAGTTTGAGATGCAAAACTAGATTAGGATCAATGAATGGCAAGAAATATAAAAATTTTCACCAATGCAGTGATATTTAAACTACAATAAACTTTATTATGCCGTTCAACGCCAGCACTCAATAAATCTTCTCGTTCGATCAGCCTTCCAGCTTACAATGCATCCACAGGCACAGGACGGCCGGTTAACCAGGCAGATCTAATACCGACGTCTAGTGTGTGTGTGTGTGTGTGTGTGTGCGTGTGTGTGCATTTGAGGATGGATGGTCGTGCCAGTCGTCGGTGGCCATGAAGTATGCCACCGTTTCATCAAGCTAGCATGCCGTAACTAATCGGACCAAACGCACCGGGCCTAGCGACGTAGTGTCGTTACGTCTGCTTATGATGTCCTTTTTTTTGGCCGTTGTCGTATGCCATGTATGTCGTTGCCAGTTCACAGCGAACGTTCGCCTGCCGTATTCCCGATCCTTGAGAACGGATAGCGTCATTGAGCGGTGTGCTAGAGATAAAGTTTTGTGTGTCGGAGATCCAATTTTTTCCGCCGCTTCTTACAATGGGCGAAAGGTTGGTAAAGGAAACATGGAGGCCACCGTCACGATCATTTATGAAATATTGATGACACTTTGCCTCAATCCGATTCGTTCGCTACTACCGACACATCGCAGTGCGTTAGCACTGTTTGGCGACCATTTACACGGTGGCATTTAGCGTCGGGACGCCCGTTGATCCTGTGCACACAGGGAAAGCTTCTGAGTCGTCAACGGTTTGTCCCATTCCCAACACACACACACACATATACACACATGTGCGCTATTTATTATCCTGCCTATGATTGGAGAACGAGAGCCCTTTACAAAGTTACAAGACGAAAGGTATAAAGGAGGGAAACTGTGTTTCCAGCTGCACGCTGAATTTTTGCACGCTTCACGCTTAATTTAATCAAACAAATCAAACAGCTTCTCCCGTATTCGGTCCCTTCCACGGGTAACACTGCCACCATCGATGATGCATTTTTTTAGCTTTGGTTTTGGTTTTGGTTTTTGCTTGCTGATACAGTTTGTTTCGTTCCCTGTTTCGGCTGCAGCCTTTCGGGCTTGTGCATTTCGTTCCTGGCACTTCCTGGCTCCGTTCGTTTGATTTTCCCTAATGCAGCCTATGCAGCCGCGGCAGGTATTATAGTGATTTCCATAAATACATCACCATCCTTCGCCGCCTTGAGGAGGAGCTTTCAATGATGCCGACCCGAAGGGGAGGGAGTCCCGTTTAAGGGAGGGGTTCTACGGATTTTCCCTCATCGAAATGTCACCGGGCCATCGTCGTGTGGTCCTCACTTTCCGACGGCTACACACACTCCCCGGGACGTCCATTATTCTGTAAAGGAGACCGTCGAAGATCGTTAAAATGTGTTAATGGGTGCCGAACAGAGGGAAAAACGTCGTGTTTTTTTTTTGGTTGTGTTGGTCCTGTTACCCTTGTCATATTTGTCTACCGGCCTGAGGCCAACAATCACGTTTTAAAAATCTTCATCAGGAGCAGAAGCGCAGGACATCACACTTAGCATACATACGGTGTATGCTTTAACATACAGATCAAAGTTATCTTTTCCTGCTATTGATACACGTGGTTCTGAGCTTTATGTAGAAAGCATTTTTCATGTGCCCGCCGAATCCGCTATGAAGAATGGTACTTATAATGTTGAAATGTTATTATGCTGATGATAAACACCATTTAGTTGATGATGAAGCCAATATTGGTATAGACTTATTAATCGTTGTAATATAATGCATTCTTTTTCTTATGAACTTTTTTCCCCTGTGCTGTAGATGTGAGGTTCTATTTCGCCGGAGGTTCTATTTGAACTGTCTATTGATATGCCTACTCTTTTTCTATGTGTAACGACATACTAGTTCATATCTGTTGCCAGGATCATCCATATAGCGGATTAAGCAGTCACGGAGCTTCTGAAAGTTAAGCGACTTCAACACTTTCAGGAAACCCTTCTCCCTCCTCCCTGCCAATCAACACGATGCCGACATCACCGAAAGAATAAAGAAACATTTTTCTGGATCTATTAACTGGCTAAATACGAACCTAAAATGGCTTTTAATGAATTACCAGGTTTAAATAAATAGACCCGACGAAGTTCAAGAAATTCGACGCAATTTCTTTGGTATATCAAGGTAAGTACCCATTTACGAGACCAACAACCGAGATAACAACCGATATCATGAGGATGGTTAACGTTACGAAACAATTGCATCAATCAAGAATTTTTATAATTGTCATACATGCTTCGGTTTAATTTTTATGTCTTCTACTTGCTTTTCTATTGCTGTTGTAATGCTAAATGCTATTGCTTGCACTGAAATATAATACAAACATATTGCATAATTACAAAGTAATCATCATAAGATATCATAGGAATCATAAGAAACTGAAATATGTAACAAGATTACGGCATTAATAAACGGCATCTAGGAGTATATCACCATAGAATTTAGTTAAGATTTGACTTCTCCAAATATCAGCATGTTTTTCCGATGCTACAAATACTTCAACATTATCCTTTTATGGTTTTCCGAGCACCGTCCTTCCAGCTCTTGTATCCAAACCGGACAGGATCGAACATTCCAGAGAAGCGGGTTGCTTTTAATTGCTTATCATTTATTTTGTTCTTTCTCATTTAAGTATTTTAGCTGACCGATTGTTCGATGAGGGATGGATGTTATGGTTTATTGCTTAGCATTAATTAGGCGTTGGTGGTTCATTTTTGTTTTGTTTTCATTCGGCTAATGGAGTGAGGCTAGTGTGGTTTGCCCGTGGTACTTTGTTTTTGAAATTAGAAACAACAAATAATTACTCGTACCGCCTCTTTTACTGACAGAGGTTATAAATAGCTACGGGTTGCTACGAGTTTCGTTTAATGTCAGACACTGCTCGAATCGTCATGATACACCGGAGAGCAAACAGTCTGCGCGATGCACATCCCGGTAGGTAGGTAGCTTATCCTTGAATGATTCGCTCAATCCGTCATTCAGGCTCGTGTTAGAGCTTGATTACGAAATCGGTTAGAATAAATTGGTTCTTTAAGCAATGGAAGAGATTTATCTTACAAAAGGGTAAAAATAGAAACAAAATCATTGCAACCTGGAAAATGTTTCGACCCAACGAGATTATAATGGTGGCACATCGGTGTTGATTGAGAATTATAGTCGAAACATTAATTAAGTATTTTTCCAATGCTCTGGCAGCTCGCAAGTAAAATCAGAGTTACCAATAACATTCTGTTAAAAATATCTCTTTTTTATGTTGTAATGGTGCATTTCACATCCATACATCGTAATGCAACAATACTTGCTACACGAAACTATCATATTCAGACACCAGGTACTGTGGTTTTGCTAGCAGCATTTTAAGACCCAAAAGCAATACCAATCCCGAATGCAAAGCATGTAATCTCTCCGTCGTCGATTAGCAACACATGGACTATTTTCAGTATGGAAATTGAAATTGAAATTAAACGGGACCACTTTAACGATGGGAGCCAGCAACAATCACATCAACCGGTATCACTTGCTGCAAGCGTGAAGGGACGTAAGAAAAAGAGTTTTGGAATGGTTTCGAACATTCAAGCGGGCTCAAGGATGATCCTGATCAGGTTGCCGAGAGGAAAGATTGGATGATGAGGCGATTTTTTTTCTGTGCCTTGCCTGTACTCCGTTTCGATCGGTTTCGATTGATTGAAATCAACCGTTGGTGATAGTCTGGCCGGGTGCTACCAGGTTATTTATTCCCATTTCCTCACTATGCGCTAGCAGCCGAATGGAATGGTAGTAATATTGTATTTCGGAACAAGTGTAAAATCAATGAGTTCCAAATCACGCCAACTCCTTCCGTCACACCTTCCGATCGCAGTCCGATTCACGGATATTGGGGCTGTGATCGAAGATGGGAGCATGCTTAAATGGTGTGCCGCTGAAAGGAAAATATAAAAATCTACACCATACCTGTCAGACAAAT
This sequence comes from Anopheles moucheti, assembly GCF_943734755.1. Taxonomy (NCBI): domain Eukaryota; kingdom Metazoa; phylum Arthropoda; class Insecta; order Diptera; family Culicidae; genus Anopheles; species Anopheles moucheti. The sequence continues at coordinate 61,734,500 of NC_069140.1, forward strand.
CTAGCAACAGGCGAGCAACTGTCGGATATAGAACCTCGTTTGTAAAAATCAACGACTTATATTAGACAACCTTGTGTCAAGTGTCGTGAGACAAGCTGGAAATGTGTTTTTTTACAATTTTTAAAGTTGTGCACAATTTTCTGATCGATTATTCTGCTTTCTGGCGGGAGACTATGACGCTGTGTAAATCAAAAATGTATATTAAGTCTTACTTAAAAATGTCTAACAACACTATTAAAGTTAAAAAGAGCCCCTACACATGTTTATATACAGTAGTGTAGCCAATTGCTTATTGAGTGCACAATTATGTACCACATTTTTTAAAATAAATGTCTATAGTGACTGCGACAGGAGCTACCGTAGGTCAGTTATATTTGCCGATTTGAACTTTCTAATAAATTATAACTTGTCAATGCATAAGGCCGTTTTGAACAAGCTTCTACTTTTAAGACTATGTAGGGCAATGCAACCAACCATCAAACATTAGCCTTCTAGCGAACTAACTTACTCATGAAAGTCCTTGTGGAATTTTCATGAATGCCATTTGAACGAATAGTTTAAAAGCGGCCCAAAGTAAAAGCTCAACATTTCCAGCAGCCTACGTGCAGCAAGCCCGGTACACTGGTCGTGGAAAAGCCCAACTGGAAAAGGGACTGCCGTTGCCTTCGCCTCTGCACCGCATTTCGGTATTTTATTGAAAGAAAATTCGTTCCAGTCGAACGTAACGTTTGAGACCCGTGAAAATTAGTTTTCCAAATTTTTGTGCAGCTGCCAGCGCATGGTCTTTCCGTGCCGTCCATTTGATTGCTTGGCAGAGTTTACAGAGTGGTATTTGCGGTTTGTCGCAGTCGCAGGGATCGCTACACGGAGCTGCGCTTGCCGAGGTACGGTTAGAGTGGTCCGGGGAACAAGGCTCGAAATGTTGTATTCTATTTCGTATATTGTTTGTATTTGGTGTCGTTTTTGGAAACGTTGTCGGTCCACGTCCTGCAGCACCTTTTCTGCGTGAGGTTTCTTTTTCTGGGGGCTTTTAACTATTGCAAGTCCCAACCACCAACACCAAACGCACATTCATTTCCTAATGAAACGAAATGAATCTTAAAAGATCCACTACGAATGAGATCGGTGGAATCGTTTGGAAAGCCGAAATTCGACGGATAATCGATTCTGCTCTGGTCCAATTTCGAGCAATCCGGAAATCGTTTCCTTCTCAGCGTCCAACTTTCGCCATGGTCTCGGTACGGTCATTCGCTTCGGGTGCAAGGTTTGCGTTTTGGCGTATTATAACTTTTTGTTGCTGTTCACTCGACACGATACGGCATCGCGTAAATAAACACTCGATAGTTTATTTTCTGTCTGATCCAATCGGAAGCAACCGTAAGATAGAACTAATTGATGGACAAGGAATGGCCCCCACGGTTTCTGTGTACGTATGTCTACAAATTTGGACTGATGCGCCGTACGAGTGTACGCTGTTGCTTTTATGAATGAAGCCACGCAAACCGGAGTTTCCTGTCGCATAGTATGCGATGCGCTTGATTAACTCTCTACCCCTCGACCGTGAGTTGACCGTCTTTCAATCGTTCATAATTTGATTATCTACATCTACTTAAGAAGTATGACTTATTAACATTTTTCTGGTATGTTCAGGCGAGCAAATCCGATTTGATAAAGTTCGCACGGTCATGTATGGTAAGTTAGGAAGCAGCACAAGCAACACTTGCCAAGCGCTGCTCTTGCCCCAGTGCGACTCACTCCAGGACATTAGAGCGTGAATTGTTGTAGACCTGGTGGTACAGAAAGGTGTTAAGGATGCAGACTACATGTTCAAAGGGAGGGAATGAAGCGGACCACAAATAAGTGTGCATGCCAGAAGTGACATGTGTAAATAAAAACCATGCGACGTGTGTGACAACATGTTTAAATTATCGGAAAATTTGCCCTGAAATGTCGGTAGGTTTTAAATTGTCTTCGCGGTTATTTAGTCGTACAATCAACGTTTTACGTTTTTACGAGGTGTAAAGAATGGCCTACTTAAGACGAGGAAACATTTCCCGTTAGTACTACTTGTTTCATTCCTTGCTTAATTTACGGACAGAAAACAGAATGCGCCGAGGGTCTTGTTCAGATAACCAAATTATCGACCATATTTAACATTGACCTTTTTTGAGAACGATCAGTTGATCTATTGACTTATTCAAATCACTGTTGATGGGTAAAAAACGAACACAAGCAGTTTAAAATGTAAATTTGCAAATGCATATTGTAAACCTATAGGGTTGCATGTCCTATCAACCATAAAATTGAAGATGTAGAGTTCACGGTTGCATTACAGGAATAGTTATGGTTTTGAATTTAAGTACGAATTAGCAGAAAAATTATTAAGGAACTCATTGCCCCTATAATAATGCGGAAATTAGAAACATGATCGCGTTTTAAACACAAAATTCAAAGCTTTTAGATGGTTTATTGTTTATCGAGATGAGGTGAACGAGTGGGATATAATCTACGTTACGTTACGTTATAATCTATGAACCAAGACGACTTGACTCTCTGAAATTATAGTCAAACATCACAAACTATTTTTTGCGACACTTCAAGCTTCGTATTTTGGGAACTTCATTATCCTTTATGTACTCGTAGCAGGATATCTAATCTTGCTCTGTCCAAATTCTCTGGAACATGTTTCAGCAACAAGAACATGATCGTTTCGATTTACCAGCTCGGTTGTGTATCTGTTCGTTTATAAAGAAAATAGTGAAATTCCATATGATAAACGAAGTGTTTTTTTTTATTCACGAGGTACAGCCGGGCGATATTGCAAAAATCAAGTGCTGGCAATTTTATTTTATTATTTTCTTCTATTTTCCTCTTCTATTAGCTTGGGTTTCAGGAAGAAATAACAAAAGTTAATATGTTTTTGATTTTTTAAAGGCTAAAATTGTGAAATTAGATTGATTAAATTGACAATTATTTTACATCATAAGTACAACGTTCATTGTTGATGAATTTTGTTTTTGAACAAAGTATTAAAATTCGCACAAAAATATGGAAATGCATACTTCATAAACTGTTTTCCATCCCCAATTGGTTTCTATTACTGGTATTTGTGAATTCGTCTGATGTTTCCAGCTTTACAATCATTAAAAACGTATTCGTTTGCTTTATTATGAATGTGTTTTAATCATCGAACAAAGTAGAAACAACTCGGCAGTAATTTTGAAAACAATGAGTTTTTTTAAATATAAATTAAAAGTCCTAACACAACGATATATCACTTCATCAAGTGAACAGATATTTTTTATGGTTTAAGTTTATTTGATATTTTTATCTTTCGAGTAAGGTTGTTTTGTTCCATAAAATAATATTTACGAGTAACATTAGTACCAACTAGTTTCGTTTGGTTAGGGGTTCTATAAGCGTTGTAATTAATTATCACCAGAAGTATGGGATAGTCTAACATAGCCTATGGTTGTGAAACGTGCACCGAATCGGGTTATTTATTGTGGTTTTGCAATCATTTGTAGGCATTTCGGAAAATATTTCTGTAACATGACTAATGAAGTGCGATTGTGAGAAAATAAAACAAACACACGCGAAAGTGCAGAGCTTTTCATCGATTTTTGCTAGTAGTTCCCCTGGAAGTGGTTCAAAATACATTGCAGCTATTACAGCTTTTGGTGTTTCTGTGTTTTTTGCACAAACAACAAAGAACCATGACAAAGTACCGAACAAATTAATTCATACTCATGTTTCACAGAAACGCTACCGAACGCAAGGTTCCGTTTTGCGTACGAAATGAGCTATGACAAAATAATTAATTATCGCTTCGGTCCGTTTTGTCGCCAGGCACCATAATGCGCCTCCTGTGATCGGCAGGATCCGGGTGTAGGTTGACCGGCTATTGGTCCGAAACGTAAACTGAAAACAGCAGTTTCAACGAGCGCAATGTGAAGAACACCGACGGCGTTTTACGATAACTTCCTACCAAGGGAAATGACCTGAGCATCCCAAACGTATAGAAGAGAATGCTCATACGTTCGGGATGAGAACGCAATTTCGGAAAAGTATAAAGGAACGCAATAAATTAAGTGACGACAGGTTAGAAACTACTGGTCCGATTGCCTTTCGGCTGGAAGTGACAACAGGACTTGTTCTGCTATCAGCATAGCTTCGGGATCAGCATCAGCCCTACAATGATACAGGGATGCAACTGCGTACGCCATAGGACAGAAGTCATGTTTTTGGCCTGCCACACACATAGTGGAGCGACCCAACCACTTGCAGGGAAGATATGACCTGTGCGTTCAACCTGTGCTGTCTTACACTGTCCGCATTTCAGCAAAGAAATCTTCAGGGTGGCTATTCTAATCATTTGATGTTAATCTACATTATATGGTAAATATTCCCATTTTAAATATCTTGCTACAAATGTCTGACTACTTCATTTGGCTGTTAGTTTAAGTTCAACCTACGACTGCTAGTTTTGCACGACTGCACGAAAAGTCAAACGAAGCTTTAAGGGCACATTGAAGGTGCACAATTTTAGCTATTAGCTTTTCATCACGAAACGACCTCTCGTATCGATATGCATGGATGGACGGAATTGTGTGTTCCCATTGCTCACACAGTTCATGTACTGCCGCTTTCCATCGTGGCATGAATACTATCACACTATCACCACGCTTTAGGACTCGAGCCAATGTCTTAATGATAGGTCTGCTGGAAGGTCTGAACCGGTCAGTGTGGGTTGCTGCAAAGAATGCTCATATTTCCATTTGGAGTGAACGCGTTTTTCCACTCTAAGCCGTATGATTTCGAATTGTTAGAACACATCAACATTATACGAATGATTGAGCTGAAGAATACGATAGTGCATGGTGGAGGACAGGGGACATACTCAGTGCCAGACGATTCATATCTCGATACTGTTGTTTTTCTTGTTTTGGTTTGTTATATTCTCTCTGTTTGATTGTGCTGATCCAATTTCTTTCACTCTAAATCAAGCAAGCTTTACGTGCTTTGGGTCGAGCAAATTCGGTGTAGACAAGGGCCGCCGATCGGCAATGTCGGCACCAATGCAATACGCCCTGAAACACACGATTGCGGTTGTGGCTGAGGATGCGGCTGCGAAGATAACTAAAGGGCCCGAATACCTTAATTTGATTACATACTGCAACACTTTATGGCATGTAATTTGCTCACGTTCATGCATCTCTGCGCTCCTGCGACGCCTCACCTTCGACAACGCGTCACTCAAAGCGGGAAGAAATATCGCGGCACTGTCGGATGCGAAGAGGTGGGCTGGTTCTTTTTTCCCACTGACACTGCAAACGGCGGTTTGCTTTAGTCCGCGTATGATCTTACACCACGGTCAACCACAGTCAACTGACCAACCTCCCGAAAGAGCGTCCGCCACCCAAAGGGAGCGTTCAAATTTATCCGCCCGATTGTGGTCGATCGAGGCGTGTGTGCTATCGCGATCATCAGATCAGATCACCAGGGCACGAAACAACGGATAAAGTGATAAAGTTATACGGATGAATTGACGGTTTTTTACCTGTACCGGTTTCTTGCGTTGGCTCCAATCGATTGAAGTGCGATGCAGTTACTCGACAAGATTTTCTACGCTTCTTAGCAGTTGTTGATTGAAGACAGTAAACCATAGTAACGGTGCCAGATAATATGGTTGTCAACACTGATAAACTAAGTGCCTATTGTAAGGAAGCTTTAAATCGTATGCATTTTCTAATGAGAGGGTCTTCGATCTTTAACAGCTTGTAAAATGAAATTACTTCCAAATGGATCACACTTTACAAATCAATTAGAAATCTTAAGCTTTTCGTTACACTAAAATTAATTAACTGTTTTAATCGAATAAATGGAATTGAAAATTAGTAAATACAAATCATATTAGCTCTTCGTATTCAGTCTACATTATCTTTTATTGTTCTGCATCAACACAATGTTGTTCAACGATTCATTTTTTACTGTAATGTTCGAGTATGAAAATTAATAACAAGTTGCTAAAAAAATTCCCACACAATCACCAACAGGCTTTGATGTCGCCAGAAGCATCAACGAACGGCTCGGGAATTTGGAAGGAAACAATTTAGCAGTCAATAATCAAATCTCGAATCACCCAACGAACGCTCGATCAAGCGAAGGGACGTATTGTGTTCAGTTAAAAAAGAAAGCCGGAGGTGTTGAGTACTGACTGTAGTTGTCGTTCGTTCATTGTTTGCCTGCGGTTGGTCCATCAGCCAACCACAGCAGTAAACACACACCTCGCACCCTGGCTGTCGCGGAAGAATATTTGATAGACGATGGACACAACTCGTAGACATCTCGGGGCCATTTGAACAAATGATTCACATCATCAAAGGAAAAAAAATCAGCAGGCAGAATCAAACTTCCACCCCATAGGCAATTGAATGGTAAACGTACACGAAAAGATTCTCAGCGCTCAAAAAGTTAAACTTGATGGTGGTATAATTAGTTCAACACTCGTCTGACTCGGAGTCCGGCTCGGACGGATAGCGTCATCCCGTTTTGGTGTAGTTGCTTTTGAAATGCCGGAGCAAGAGACACATCACATCGTATCAATCATCATTTATATCCGATTCGATGTTCATCATAATTCGGGTATGGCTTCGGTGGAGGCTTTATTCGAGTACACTTGTGGTTTTAGAGATTTGATGTAATTGAAATGTCGATGTGTTTCGTTTCACTTTTACGTGAAATTAGGACATAAGAGCTAATTTAAACGGACCTTCTAAACTGCGGTGGTCCACAGCCCGATGGCATTTGGGGCAAAATTGAAACCATGTGTTCTAATAGTTCCTTGAGGCATGGTAATGAATAAAATTCCCTCACACATTGTTGCTTTGGAAATGTTTGAAACTGATTGGTCGTGTCGTTACATTGTAATTGACGTTTGTTAGAGCAGCAATGGGGTGTGTTTGTTTTATAAGAGCATGTGTATTATTTTATTATATCCTTGATGGACCGAATAACGGAAATAAATATAAAAATTTATTTTGAATATTTCATCTCCTACTCACACAACAAATTGAGTATTCTGGTTAGTTACTGCCAGTTCACCAATTATTCTTTACACGATTTTCTAATGCTGACTATTTTTGTATAAATCGCATTTTTCAATTAAACAAATCGATCCTGATCGAAATTGCATTTTTCAATGCGTTTTTCGTTTAAGTTCTTGCCCTATGAGGTTATTTTTAAAAATATTATATGGGGACACAAGCATACACAAATACTATGCGGGAAATTTTCTTATTAACAGTTTTAATCCTTCTCTGAAAGATCCTTTTGGTCGAGCTTGTGGGTGTACATACCCTTGTTATAAATAACACACCATTAGCAACACATTTTCTCTTTCATAATTAAAAAAAATGATTCGAAAGGCAATAATGTAACTTAAGGTCACAATTAAAGGATCACATCTTTATTTCATAAATAACAGAATACGTTTATTGCTTTACGATGCAACATTCAATGAAAATGTGCGCGGTGATCGCTGGTTCCAAGAATGGTCTTACGCACAATAGATTTCCAAATAGTCATTACAATAGCAACCTTCACATGTTCACGTTGCTAAGCAACATACTATGAGAGTCGATCCAATATCTCAAAGAATTTGTTAACATTGTACGCCATGCATTGGCATCGTTTTTGTTGTTGATACTACATGGAATCTATTCTTTAATTATACAGAATATACAGCCACATTCTCATTCCTGAAGATGTCTCTCGAATTTGATTTATACAATCATCACAGGTTGGGTTTATCTTAGTTGTGTTTCTCGATAGTTGGTACCTCAACAGTTTGGTTACATTCCCAACATTTGAGGTTGTCATTTTCAATTAAAATGGCTTATTAATAATGATATTTTTTGCAACCTTACTATTGCAACCTTACTACCGAGAAATGCTACCAAAAAAACCAACCAGTAAGGTATAGCTGTACTTATTTTTCCTAAGTCATTTATAGCAACTCCGTTTGACTGACAGTGACGTACACATTTGTTTGTCATATTTAGCGTTAAACGATATAATAAAAGACCGAATTACGTTATTTACATAATGTAATGTAATGTAATGTAATATTTAGCTAGATTGACTGTAATGACGTTTTCAAAGCGTGATTCATCCGGATGAACCTGCTTTTTTAAACTTTTTTATTGTTCGTTTTCTTTCGGGACATAAATAACGTTTAATACTGTTGTTGCATATTCAGTACGACATTATGCAGGCTTCCACATTCGAGTGAGTTAATTCAACGCGTTAGCTTACATCTATTCGATCAGCAAGCGTGAGTGATCAGCGATCGATTCAGCTGTCTAAGTCAGCTAGTCTAAGTGCAATTTTTTGGGCCACCCTGAAGCAATTTCAACAAACGGCGATGAATTAAGATTGACGAAGACGAATGGACGGTCTAGATCAATCACCATGCAGTATCTGTCGGACGAAAATGTTCGGGATCTCGATCACACTAATAATGGTACACCATTTAAGGTCGAAAGTCAATACTTTGCAGCGTTTTCATGTGGCTTTTCTTTACGTCAATGAAAACGTTTCGATTCCGCCTTTGGAACTCCTTTTACGTAGGATTGATCTCGAAACGTCTAATTTTGATGCGTTGGATTTATTATCCCAACCAACGTGAAACGTTAAATAATAAGTTATTAGGATATTTAGAATATTATTTATGAAAACCAAATATGTTGATAATGGATGACGCATTAACATTATCGTGGTTAACATAAGGCATGTTAAACTTAAAAATATTTATTTCTTGTTGATGTTTTTGAAAGTTTCTTCACGGCTTTATAGTACAAATAAAGCTTAACCTTAAAATTTGATGTTTTAACTAACTGTCAGTTGTTACACCATACCAATAGAAAAAATTAAAAATAAGTTCATTGTAGTTTCATCACAATTTTGACAGAAAAAAACGTTTTCATAACCCATTTTATAACCCATCATCGTGTCCATAAACAGACACTCAAACAGCAAAGTCAAATGGCTTCTATTTTCAATTGAGTTAGAATCATTCGATACAATGATGATACTAAGGATGATGAAAACCGTGTTATTGACGATGCCCACAACAGGTATCATTATAGGGAATCCGTTCTCAGTTTAGCCCACCTTTAGCCCAAACCGCTTCCGCAGAATAAGATACAGAAAGAAGAAAGAAATAAAATGCTGCCAAGTATCACATAACAGACTGTCCGTGTCTGATTATCGTATCTTTGCGTACTATCGCTCTTGGTCAGAAACACCAGGTGCAGCAATTTAGCCACACGCTTGGTTTAAAACTCTTGTAAGAAAAGATTCGACGTTCCTCAATACGTCGGAGTGTGTGTTTTGCCTCTTTTCTTGGGTGAACATTTTATGCAACTAAACACACTTTTATCTTCCAGTTTCTAAGATAACAACAGCAATGTCTAGACATGTCTTTTACCGCTAGAGCACTATCAGAATATGCCAAACTTTAATGAGAATCCCTACTTCAAAATTTATTACTGATTGCTGGTTGTTGTAATTCAACCCAAACTAATCGTCGAAATAATATTACAACCCAGGATGTCACAGCTGCCAGTAATAATTTACTTACATGAGGCCGATCTTCACGTGGAACAATCTTTGCACATCCTTTGCTGGACTCGGTGGCGAACTCTAAAAGATAATTGAATTGCAACAATGGCAGATTACGTTTGCAAAATGGTAGACACAATAGGATGAGCATCAGATGGAAGTGCTCATGTGGTGAATTGCAATTCAAGTGGTCGTTTTCCATTTAAAATCCAATTCCCTTCCGGTCGACGACACCATTGTGTTTAAGAGCGTAAATGTCTATTTCTATGCGAAGAGCTTCTTGTAAAAGAAGCCAGCTAGCTTAAAAAACATTCCCAGCCTTTCGTCCTTCCCTGAGATTTTCTGCCATTGGAACGTTAGCACTTTTTATTGGCTAAACTTGAGTGAAGGTATATTACCGAATTTGCTGATCCGTTTAATTCTTACGGGGTAATCTACGAAATAGAATACGCATTTCGACCATCCGTGCAAGTGATATGTGAAGGCGTTGGTTTCGCTTAATTTGCAAGGATGTAAAGAAGGCACATATGCATAGATGGAAGCACATGTAACTCACATGCCCTCTCATATATGCTGCGCTACAATGTCAATCGTTGGACGACATGAACCGAGCAGCTAAAGCAGCTTAACAAAATCTAATACCCTCACCTTTAGGATAGGACAACAGCACAAAGGGAACGAATGGAGCCCTTGTTCTATATTGTACTACGTTCACAAAAAGGTCAGTGCAGTGGCTTAGCCCAGTTTTTGTGAGAATCTGCTTCGAAGCAGTATGATGCGCTATGCACAAACGTTTGCAGACAAGGAAAAGATGTGAATGCTCTTATTTAAAATTGCAATTAACTATGACTAAGATGCACTTGATCCTCAAAGACGCTGCAAAGAAAAATGGAATAACAATTGTGAAAATGTTGTAACATTTAATCATTGTTTGCCATTTGGGGACAAAAGTAATGAGTGTCATTTAAAAAAAAAATTGTAAAGAAGTGCGCTTATATTCTGCACTGAGGTTCATTGTATTGCATGCGAACAGGTTGAATGCGTTTTTCATTGCGAGACATTGCTCTCCTGGAACTGTTGTCATTGTTGGCATTGAACGAACGAATAGTTCCAAAATTAAGTTTGCAGATGGAATGACAAGAATTGTAATGGAAGAAATATTCATTTTAAGTGTTTTTTGTTATTTGTTTTACTTCCATACAACACTATGCTACATCGGTGAGAAATCGCGTGAAACCATGTCCTTGGCTACTATTCTATCAGCCACCCAAACTACTGCATTCTCCTGTGCTCACCCACAACACAATCAAACCAGTAAAATGTCCCTCGCCAATGGGAGGTCATCACTGAAGGAGTCAAGGAAAACAAACGCTGGAATGAAAAGCAAACGAAACTGCTTCCGGCGTGGAATGCAGCAACAAAAATTATCCGTGAAACCAAAAAATTCATTAATTTCCACAATGTCTGTTCTTTTCGATGCTGTGAAAGCGTCAAGCGGCAAAGAGTACGACCAAAGCGCTCGAAAAGCTTCTGTCTCACTCCTGCTTCCATTGCTCATCACATTATCATTGCAGGCACGTTATCTTTGCCACTCACGGAGCTGCGAAATGTTAGCTGTGCTAGCTGTGTTATTGCAGGGATTCGTAGTCCAAGGTCCTAGAATTTTTAGCCTTCCAGTCCCGCTGGGCTTCCCTCATGATGTCAATGAGTACAAAGCTAGAAGCTGTAAGCTGTGGGCCCTCCGAGTGAGTGTTGAAATGTGAACAATCCATCTGCACAGTGTGCGTCTTGTCATCATCAGATCCCTTAACGTGCGTCCTGCTAGTTCTAAATTGCCACCCGAGGCGATGGCAAATAATTAAGGCTTTAGTGATGGTTCAAGGCTTACGAGTTTGTGCAGAGGTTGATGGTATCATGACCCACGTATACATACACACACACACACATGCAATGGCCTGGTCGAAGAATGGTAATGAGCCTTAAGCAGTACCAACATGTTTGGGACAGAAGGAGCATTGCTTGGAATTTGTCCCAGGATGTCCTTTTTCCGTTCTTTCGCTGCAAGCCACTTCGAAGCGTATGACACAGTTCGAGCAATGGCAAGGATGCTCCGTTTGTTAAAAGGAAAATCGCCCAGCACAGGATAAGGACTCCATACTGCTTAAGTTGTTTTATTGGGCTCTTCCCCCAGAATGGTGCTACGAGCATTCATTGAACTTTATTTCCTAGTCGGTTCCTTGGTGGTATGGATTGGCTTGGAAACGCAACTGAGGAAAAATCTCATTTGACTCCTAATTTCTTTCTCTCTCGTTCCCTTCTATCGCAATGGACGGTCGAGGCATCAAGCGGCGATAACAAGGTTGAATAAACAGTTTACAACCGTCCCATCCATGGTCCGCCATAAACATGTCTGGACGATGCTCGCGTAGCCTTCGTGCGTCGAACACCGTTCCGGGATGATTGGTCATAAATATTTAGCATTTTTGTTACTTTTTTTCACTCCGAACATTTCCGATACGCAGCACGGCAGCAGTTCATCAGCACGTCAAATGGTGGGTCGGTACATTATGGATAGTTTACAACGTAACATGATCGGTACGGTAACAAAGCTTCAGCTCCATCTCTCACACATTCCTGTACATCGATGTTTCTCTCGGTGTTCGTACGTGTCGGATGCTATTAAATGCATTCGTGGTCGAGAGTTATCAAGCCTGATTTATTGTGTCGTATTGATGGATGGTTCGATGCCAGCACGTAAAGATCATTTTGGAGGGAAATAACAATTGACCATTTTATGTGAAATCTACGTGAAACCACCACATGTTTCACGTATAAATCGAAGGCTTACGGTGATACTATGTGTATTTTCGAAGTGGAGACCTAAATTTACTGTCACTCTGAAATTTCTTATGAAATGGGTGATATTAATAGTACAAAAAAAGGAAGAGGTTTTTGCAATTTTTAACATAAATTGATCTGTATTTATTTTTCATCGAGTCAATGTCTTATCCATAATCAGTACAATCTTCGTGTATTAATTTTATTATAAATTATACTCCTATCACCTAACTAAATGTACACGAATTTTAACATTGAGTATATAGAGTGCATAATGTAATTGATATACAATTATCACTTTCCAATCGCTACAATGAACATTAGTGGTAAAAAGAATGTCGCGAAAAGTTGAAAGCCATGATGGTGGTTATGCGAGTGCAGTAATTCTAACTCAATTAAAAATATATCATGAGAGGTAACATTTTAGAAATAGTTTATTACAACTGTAAGCGAGAAGATAAATTATTCAGTTTTATATTTCTGCGTGAAACCAACTATCAATCCTGTTGATATTATGTGCCCTTAAGAAGACCTCAGTGTAAGTGTTGTTTCACACACTCTAGTTGTGATGTTTTTACTGAACACTATAAACTGCTAAACCCAGCATTATCCTAGCAGTGCAGTCGACTCATTTCTAGTCCCCCTAGCTGCCCGAAGTAGGGATAGCCAGATTTAGCCTCGGCCGCTACCGCTGCAGCTGCTGCCGCCGACGAGTAGTGTGGGTGACTGTGTGCATGATGGTGGCCCATATTGTTGGAGAAAAATGAGCTAAACGTGGGGGAGAAACAGGAAAAGAGATAAAAGCTTATTAATTGCTGTCCACTTGTACGGGGAAGGATGCGGAGTTTAGAAAAACCGCCGGAAGGCAAAGCCATCCCACCAAAAGGCCATAAAGTCAACCTACCTATAAGCGTCCCACTCGCTTGTGGAGGATTTGTGCGAAACGCTGCCAGAACGTTGCCACTGCGTGTTGGCGTCAATGTTGGCGGTGGTTGTGGCGGGTGGGTAGACTGTTGCGTACGATTGAGCGGCACTAATTTGACCGGCATGGTGATGGGTGGCGTGGGCGTGATGTGGATGCAACTGGACATGTTGCGGGTTGCTGTCCAACATGGAGAAGTAGTTGTATCCGGTCGGCTGTGTGCCACTACCGGCTACGGTGATTCCACCAGTTGCAGAAGTTTGTGGAATGGGTGAGGCAGAGGTGGAGTGAGCTCCGGCATGCGACACCGGTGGACTGATTGAGCTAGGTGGACTCATCGAAACCGGAGGGCTCATGGTGGCTGAGGTGGGATGGATCATAGTTTGGGCCAGCGGGTTGTAGGACGATTGTGACGATGCGTGGATTGAAGCAGCTTGGTTCGGAGACGATGAGTAGCACTGTGACCAGGCGCCTGCCCCCATTGGTGAACCCGACCCAGTTCCGGACGACGCAGTAACTGCAGCCACGGCAGCCGCCTGTTGCTCGAATTGCGAAGGATACTGAGACGCGCCGAAAGCCACCATTTGCTGGGAGCTCATGTGCTTGCGTAGACGGGCACGTCTATTAGAGAACCACACCTGCACCCGTGCCTCGGTCAGCTTAGTCTTCTGGGCGAGTTCTTCACGTGTGTACACGTCCGGGTACTGAGTACGGCTGAAGGCAATTTCTAATGCCTCCAGCTGTTCGCCGTTGAAGGTTGTCCTGGATCGCCGTTGCTTGCGCTTCAGCGTAATTCCGGGTTCGGATTCGGTGTCACTGTCCTCATCACAGGAAGAACCTCCCAGAATGCCGTTGATCGAATGATTCCCATGCATGTCCACATCATCCCGGCGACCACCTCGTAGCAGACGACTGATGGAACTGACGGACGGTGCGGAAGTTTTGTCGCACAGTCCATCCTTAATCAATTTGTCACGAATTTCCCAGCTGAATATGCCGGGATTCGCCTTGCGCAGTTCCTCGATGCGAGCCTCAATTTCCGGAGTTGACACGCGTGGTTTAGAACCGCCGATTACTCCTGGGCGGATGGAACCCGTTTCTTGGTATCGGTTCAGAATTTTCGACACGCAACCGTGCGATACTCGTAACTGTCGCGATATTACACAGGGCCGAACTCCCGAGGCCGCCATCTCCACGATGCGAAGTCGGATGTGATTCGGCAAGGGGCGTCCGTTGATAAATACTCCACCTAGCTGGTTCACACGTCCCTGACCTGTGGCAAGTTGAAAGTGAGGAAAAACGGCAAAAGAAAACGGATCGTTAAAGCTATTGTCGATGAAGCCAGTAGAAACGGAAAACTGGAAGAAGTTAAAAAAGGTAGTCTAGAATGTCTGCCACAAAGCATACAATACAAATGGGTCGTGTCATGTTCGTCGACACATTGTCACACAGCACACCCAGGACCACACTCAGCGAACCGATCGTTCTGCTCCGAAGTCTTATAGGGTAACCCTCAGCTCGAGATCAAAGCGATCGTACGAAAGACCGCCTCAGTGAAATGGTGTTGAACAAGGACGGCTCGTGTTTCGGGTGCTGCAAGGCGCTAGCATGGTGTCACATTGTTCGGTCACATTAGTGGCCCTTTTCTTCTTAGATCGCCTACCGCCTTCATCGTGTGTAACGACTTCCTTATGCGTTTGATTGAGAAGTTCCCAACTCGGTTGCCGGATTACAAACATTTCTGGTGTGTCGCGGGCGGTGATTGGGTGAGAACTTTAAATCAATTAAAACAACTTCCGCTACCTTCGGGGAGATCCATCCAGACACGTTCGTCAGGAATGCTTCCGGTGTGAGGTTTGTAAACGATTTCATCGTACACCCATTGAAACCATCGCAAGCCCAATGCATAAGAATGACGGTTGGTTGGAAATTCGAAAACCAATTGCTTTTTCTTCTCTTTCTCCCTTAACGTGTTTGACGTTCATCAAATCAATCATGTCGATGAAAAGTTAAATGATACGCTTTCGCCTTCTTGCCTTGTTTTCTTCCGTTCTATAACCGGTTTACTTCACTTTGCATCGCTGGCTCAAATCAAATCTGTAGCCTGCTGGGCTCGCTCGCTTCGCAGAATGCTTAATAGTGGCTTCAATTAGGCGTAAATTGCAATAAATTAATATACACACGCAACTCAACACAGCTACAGCCAAAAAATCACACCAGCATAATCATTAGACTACTGTTTCTTTTGGATTTCCCCCAGGTGAAACATCAGTTCCTGGTGGTTAAAAAAGGAAACAACAAAAATGTTTAGGTTGAAACAAATCCCCAAGCTCTCTATTCTTGGACACCTTTCCATGGGTTACGCTTATTAGAGCACCAGCTTTGGGGGAAGGAACTGTCCATTTATCATTCCTACTGTAAAGCGCAGCGGCGGAAAAGGTTGAACATTTTGATGTTACCATTTGTTAACACCATTCTTTTCCCCTTTCGGTGGCTGATCAACGTATTCATCTAAACGTAAAATCTAAACGTCCGCTCGCTTCCCAGTCCGTCTATACGCAAATGTGGAACAGAAGCAAATTTGTACTAGCCTAATTTGAATTTAATGGTCTTTTCGGTATCATCGCAAATGTTTTTCCTAATTCTGTGGAAAGATGTAACTGATAAACACCTTCGCTACGGTAGTTGATAAAATTAATCGTGCTGGAAAGCGCTGTAACAATACAAACAGAAGCCATTTCATGTTTCATAGTGAATTAACCTACTGTCTAGCTCGTGCATATCGTAAATGCACTTTCCGCACTCTGTACACCTTTGGGCGATGCGAGCGATACATGTTGGGCGCGAAAAGAAAAATCATGAAGCTAATGATGTTTGAATCGATGCTTCTGAACGCGTTCCTCCAAATTATAGATACAACGCATACACATAAACATACGATTGAGTGAAAGGAAACAGCTATCGATCGGCACCCATCATGCATCGATCAATCAGTAACTCAATTACAGGTTTCATGATATAACGTAATTACACACCTCGGCAGTTGCGATCGCGTTGTTTGATTTCCAATTCGCTGAGGACGCTCAAAAGAGGTGAATAAGATAAGTCGTTTTGTTGATACCTGTTTGTGCAATGTGGCTCGGACTCGGCCTTTCTCTAACTTTATGCACCCAAAGTCAACTCTGCAAATCGGTGACGGTACACAATTACTCAATCACTTCAAATTCGACTTTACAGAAGCTGTCAAACTGGAATATATCGAATAATGTCGTTCGTTCAACTGACTAATATTGTTCCATCAGCGTTTCATAAATTTCGTCATTGTTGTAAACCACAACGATTAACTACCACTGTTCCATTCTCATTTCTCACGAAGATCTTCTGAATGTTCCCCAAGGAGCCGGCGTTGAAAAGATAAATTAGCCGTTTCGGAGCATTGGCGCATGCAGGTTTCGATTTCTTGCGTGCACAGTCAGTCTACCAGACAGTCAAATGTTTCCCGGTGTAGTTTCATTAAACACTGCGCCCAGTGCGCGAGCATGCAATGTAATGGATGGGTGCGATGAATAATAGGCACCAAACCATCTGCAAGCGAAGAAGCGATATCCAAATTTGATCAATTGATTAAAATGTATCGCTCGACCCCATAGGGGATTTGTTGCACAACCCGAAAACGCCTTTTCTGCGGATCTGAGAGCACCGACACCAGGTCTCATAACTGCAAGTAGTGGTGGCGGCGATGAAGCCTTCGCTGTTTGCCCTCCTTTATCATCTATCGTCCCATCGCCCACAGTGCTTTATCATATAAATTGATCATTTAGTTTATAAATATATTAAACATCCATATAAATTATTGCATTAGTGTAAGCAATCCTATCTCTTGCTCTACCGAGTTCTTTGCTGCACTGACTATCTCTATCGCATGTTGCCGTTAGTGTGAAGCTTCGCGTAGGAATTCCACCGGCGAGAGGACCGATGCGAACGTCAATAAATTCCAGACGATTTATTTCACGCGTACGTGTGGCATATGGAGAGATGACGCATTGCGGCCAGAACGGAAAAACGTGTTGAAAGCAGGTTTCGCCAATTGGGGCTGATACACCGGTAAGATACAGCGTGCGTATCATGGGTTAGGCTTTTGAAGGCCCGAGAGGGTTTGATCACGACCGAAATAACAACGGTGCGCGTTGCTATTCGTGTTCTTGCGATCAACGATCTGCTTTTGGCTGATCTCTTTTTTTGTTCTGCTCTCCCAAGGAACCGTGGGGTATGTGGTTACTTCCCCCCATCTCCCTTTTTCTTGCAAGGAAGAAAGTAATAAAATATTCCGGAGCACCCATTACATTATCATTATGAAGGACTGAGGGTTCCCTGCGAAAGCCTCTCCAGGTTCAGCTTCAGCCGAACATCTAGCTCACCTTAAAGGTCGCTCGAAGCCGACTGTACGATTGCCGACGAACAACACCGTCTGAGCGTCGGGCAGACCACTGCCCGTGAACCGTATGGCCATCGCCGCGTGGAATGTGACGCGCGAGCTTCTTAAGCTGTTGTTGTGTTGTTGAGAAACAGGAATTACAAAAATAACATCAAAGCCAGCATGCCGCCCGAGTCTTGCGGCGGGATCGGAAGGCGTTTGGGAGCTTGAAAAGCAACACCAAAACGAACACCGAAGATCATCATCATCATCAGCATCATCAACGCTGTCGTCAGCGGCAGCCTCTTCGTTCGGTGCTGTCTTCGCAAAAGCACCAAACACAGGCATAAAGTACTTTCGCATGAACCATAGTAAGACTTACGTTCTCGCGTTATGACGCGCCATACTGTCTGTCGAATTTTACGATCGAAGTGCTCCGCTGCCGAGTCCGACTTGAAAACAACAATGACAGCCTGAAGCTTAAAGCTTGAAGTTTAAGCGTGGTCAGTGGGGATTCCATTCTCTCTCATGCTTTCCAGCCAATTTCCCCGACGGCGAGTTGACCGTGGTCATTCCATTCAGTAAATCCTGATCTCGAAGTAACCATTCCGGCAATCATTTCGTGGCGGTTATCTTCGCCAACTCTACGTTCGTACAACGGACGATCAAGGAAGATGGAAATTTCGTTTTTGTTTAGGCAAGTTCTGTTCTTAATTTGAATTTCTTTAAAAGCCCTCATAATCGCCGTTCTACTCGTCGGTCGCTTTAAAAAGAAAATCCCTTTTCAAAGCTAATTGAATGGAACGTGTGGGCTTGATCTTTCGGGTTTATTACGTAGCATGAGAAGCGCACAATAACCAACAATAAAATATTTACAACCATTAATCTTGTAAACGTCAGAAGCAGCATGTGGGAGAAATGATCTACCACGATGGTTCAGGTAGATCGCTGAGAATGGGATCAAAGGTACGTTTGAACTAGTTTCCTCACCTAACAAAGCGGAAGGCAAAAATACTGTTCACTTCAATAACGAAATGAAAGTGCGATGTTTCGATGACGTAACGATTTGAAGTTATTTCGTTTGAACCTTCTATTGCTACCGATTCATTTGATATATTCCGAAATACTCGGATCGAGGTAAAAGTGTCCAATTTCTTGATGTTGCCGAACAACACCAGTTCCGCCTCCCTAGATCAATGCATGTGCTACGCAGCTGTTGTGTGTGATCCTAATTATGTTTAGCTATCGATTTCAGTTTCACACCGTTATCCGAAGGTGTAATGAATGATTTATGATCTTGATCACACCCCGGCATAAAGTGGCAATCGGACGAAGCATATGTTGTTATTATTAATTAATCCGAAATTAAACCTTCTTCGAACTATTTTTACTCCTTTACCGTCGGCTTAGCGAAACTCAAAACTTACCTTGGAAAGGGTATCCGCTGAAGATGGGAGACATATTTAAGCTAGCAACAGCCATCGAATATTTTCCTCTTGGAGACAATTACAAATCACGTTTCAAACGCTCACACCACTGAAGCCTGGAAGCTTCTTTCGCAATCGTCCAACTATATCCTTCCTGAACTAGTGTCTATAGACAGAAACAGATCTGACAGACAAAGTTTGAACTCGATCAAACATACAAACACTGCTATTTGTTATCGTCACGATTGTAACTACACACAAACTTGAAACTTGCCGCACTAACTACAGCGGTGGTCACTTTTTGTTGGGTGATAACACTTTGCACGATCACCTACGGTTCGGAAGCAAACTTCGGTGTTAGGAAGATCTCTCCCAAGATGCTGCTCGCAAGGATGTTGGCACTCTATTAACTTAAAACCCAGTCCGACGAACAGGTTTGACTGCGTGTTCGTCGAGCAGTACCTTTGTGTTTCTGCTGTGCATCATCCTTCGTCTATCTGTTTCGCTTTGTTTCACTCCGTATGCCTTCCATTACGCTTCGTGCATCTCGCTTCCACACGCATCGAAGGTAACTTCGATGCCGCGCCCACTTTTTCTCGAACCATTCTACGCATGCTGATTCGACTTTACATGGTGCAACATCAGCAGCCCTGCAGCGCATGGATATTGCAGCCCACCAACACAGTCGATCCCACCAAGATCGCACACCCGTAGGAAATAAATGTCAACTTAACTTTTCTTTAGCGGCTGAAGGTAATGACAAATGTGCCAACCATTTGTTCTGTTGGTCGGCTATTATCAGCGCCAGAAGATTATGAGACAGTTAGAATGAAACAAGCGGCGACGGACAATGAAGTCAAACGAACCGCGTCGCTCGAAAAGTCGTTTGAAGTTCCGGTATAGTGGTTCGGTGTTAACATGAGCAATGAATTATTGGCTGTGTGACTTATTAAGATCAATTCATTATTATATCGATTTTTTCAATTTGGACAATTAAACATATCTTTATTTAATCCTAAGAGAACATGATTTAAAATATTGTCAACAATGTTTTCGTACTATATTTTGACTAACCACGTACCAATGGAACTCTGTGCTGAGCACAGAACGGTTTCGATTAGATTCCAAGTAGTTAAGTATGTTGGAACAAACATCGACACCACAACACCACAGTAGCATGGGACCACCCCAAAGAATTGCACACGTCTCTACAGCAGATCTTGAGTAGGTTGGTAAGTTTGCGTCTTCCCACGAGTTTCTTTGTATCGGTATTATTAACAGGAAGTATCAGGATAATTGAGCGAACCGAAGCATCTTTCATTCATAACCTGTACCGTATGTTGACGGAAAGATAGAGTTTCATCAAGCTTTTAAAACATGAATCAACTTTTTCACTAATCCGTCTCAATGGCGATTGTACGAAGCATACACACACACGTCTCAAAACTGAAGGGAAAAACAGCAACTGGGAAATTGCTGGAACCGATCGCATTTTAATACCGGATCCGGCAGGTCACCACTCCTGCTGTCGGTGGTTACCGTCTACCTTGCGGTTAGTTGTTTTATTTGACCGCAATTCAATTATTTTCCCCACATACTATAGTCTTCCGTGCGTCTTCCAAAAAATCGTACCACAATTTGGTTCCATTTTAGTTGCGGTGTAATTTTCATTAAGAGATAAGCATTCTACAAGCTCTACGTTTTTATGCCGATGAAGAAGAAATATGTGCGTTTGATTGGATAAACCAGTTTTTCTAAATGTTGATCCGAGCGCCCAGGACGTTTTGATGTTTAGACGTCCGCAGATGCATAATTGGGTGCTGGAGCTTCTACGTATTTCCGACAAAAGCGATCAATCAGCTCAATCAGAGCAAAAGCTTTAGGTTTCTTCCTCCCTGAAATTTGTATCCCAAAAACTCATCTTGCTAGTGTAACGATTTATTGATTATGGTCATTTATTTTCAGTAGTGAGGCCTGAGAACATAGCACAAGCTGACTCCAACTAGACACAATCTTGACAACAGCAGAAATACCCATTTTTTGTGTTAATTAATAATACATGGAATATTGTGCGAAGAATGGTATAAAATTAACGATCCATCTACGGTCAATATTTATGCTAGCAAAAACAGAAGTAAGCATTCAATATTCTTCCAATAAATATAAACCAAACAAATCCATGTATTATGCTATATTAGGGGCGGTCTGGTGGCATGATGATAGCGGCGCCGGTCTGCACACGAACAGACCGGACCAAAATCCCATCCGAACCAATCCCCCGTACGCAGGACTAACTATCCAGCTACAGGTAAATAAAGTCGCAGAAAGCCAGGAAGCCTGGACCTCTTGAGGTTGTTGTGCCGAAGAGGAAGAAATTATGGTATATAATAGATCGAGTATTATCATTTGATGCAAAATGTTTCTGTCTAATGCAATATGAAGCAATCATATTTTTAAAGCTTATATCCTCATCACCACATCATCGATCTTGAATCATAATTTAAAAATTAGTCTATTTTTCAATTCAAGAAATTCGATTCTTGTTTAAGATACCACTTTATGCTTTCTAAATAATGGAATTAGATGTTAGATATCAACAATGGAACTAGCTGAAGGTTTTATGAAAAACATTAAACGTACTTATGAAAAGCTTGAACAACTCATATTGGGTACATAAAGAGAAAACACATGAAAGAAACAGAAAATATAATCGTCTGTGCTTCATCTGCTCCGAATTAGGATAGTACCATGTATGCATTTATTACCAAGTGAATAAATATACTAAATTAATAACAACCCCTGTAATGCTTAAATTTAAGTGAAATTGACTTAATTTCTAAAACAAACTTATAGAAGCGGCTACATTCGACGGTAGTAACCCATATCATACATTACCCGTAACTACCGAGTCACGTGATAATCAATTTTAGCCGGAGGTTTAGCAAGCTTGTTGGTTTGTTAAGGGAATTATGCGTCGCTAAAGGATGATGAAATATGAACAAAATCAATCTACCTGTAACGTTCCATTACGATCGAGCTCATTGTAATGGGTTCGGTTGCCGTTGTTGTTGTTATGTAGAACACCTAGTTCATCAAAAATACTCTGTGAATACGTTGTGGCGCCAACAAACGCCTCTATTCACCGGTTCAATGACGGCTGTGCGGACTTGGATTCGTTTTGGATACACCCCATGAAATTCAATCGCTCAGTTTTAGAGACTCAGAGATATGGTTCCGGTAGATGCTGAACGATTGCTTCGATAACGAACGAAGATCGCCGCATTGGACGAAAGAATTGGGCCGTGGAGCATATACAGACAGGACGTTCCCGCTGTTGAAGGAAATCATGTTTGCTTCGCTCATTTATTATGCTTCCAATCATTGGATTAGCTTTTCAGTCGTTGATGCGACCAAGCATAGTGGCACTGGTAGGATTCCGTACTGAATGATGCGGTCGTTCATTCATTCGTTTTGAATGTTTTTTTTTCTTACAGAGTAATCATTTTGACCAACTGATATAAAGCTCGTTAGTTAAAAACAAATGAGTATTTATAATTACTAAAAGTGAGTTAGCGTTCCTGAGTACTGGTGTGGATAGGAAAAATGTGATCTATTATATGATTCCTTTCTACAGAGCACAAATGACACGACGAGCTTCATCTTTCCTGATGGGCAATCATAAAACATTGAACATCACTTAATCACTGGCTCTTAATGTAATTCCCCCATCTAGATTGACTGCACCGCAACGTACTATTGTAATGAGCGTACAAACTACATCAAACGAACCGAAATTGCCAATCAATGCCACCTAATTCTTCATGCGCCCCAGCAACGTAGCGTTCTGCTTTCTTGCTGTAAAAGTGCCCTTATAACCGAATCTGCAGCTTCAATTAACCACCTCACCTAATACGTTCCGCGGTTGAATCGAACTTAACGGGTATGACTGTAAAACGCGAGGTCACTAGTGTCATAGATGCAGTAGCACATTTAAATATTTTACGCTCACGCTCGCCGTAATGCAGAGCAGTTTAGGGCCACTGCGAAGCGGTCAGTGTACCGATGCGCTTAACCGTGCCTACCGAGTTCAGTCTATTCAACAATAAAATCAGCACATCTAGCGGCCACACATGCGCTAATGCAAACCCCTTTCTCGGTGTGGCGGTTCTGGGGAAACACTCTTCTGTACGGTGCAGAATTCTGACGAGTTGCCGCCGGTTTAAGCAGTTTTATTATGCATGCTTCCCTATTTGCAACAGGTCGTAACTCGGTGCCGACCAGGTGGGTTGTAATAGCTGTATAATTGAAACGTTCAACTAGTGCAAGGAGGAAATCGACACAGCGCAAAACATGGTCTGAGTTCAGGAGATGCATCAGTTGAAATCAATAAAATTGCACTGCATATAATCTGCTACGCTTCTGCATAAACCAGGGCAAAGGGGATCCCACCTACGATGAAGGCTTCTGCCCAAAGGCATTCTAACAAGTTGCATACGGAGAGACAGAACGAGTAGCTTTCCCAATTCCTAATTCTTTCGTTCTACCTGACGAGTTCTCTTCGCATCGAGTGCATCGGTGCAAATAGCATGAGGTGAGGCTATAAAAATAGCGCAATGATGCCCTGCTTGTAGTTCAATTTTTATGGTTGTAAGGGCCTATCTTGAAAGGTTTCGTCTGGTGAATAACCTTACTTACGAACGTTCGCGCATAAAAATACCGTCGTGAGAAAACTTGTCTTATAAGCTGTAAGCATTCTGCTTCTGCACATTATTTCGAACAAGTACAATTCTTTATGTAAAACTCATGCTCAATCGCATTAGAACTGTACCCATAGTAGGTCAAACACTTTACATTCACTCATTGGGTGGTTTCGAACCCAACACTAACTACGAGTATGATATGTGCTTGGGTGAAGGTATGAATGAAACGTAGTTGAAGAGCGATGAAAGTTCAATACGTTCAAGCACTCTGCATTTCTGGATCATAAAACCTGTTCATGGGCAGCCGGCATCACTTCAACCCGCTTTGAACTCTCCGCGCTTTCAACGTAACCTGTTGCGGCTTTATAAAGCCTTTGTGACATATGACCTACGGCGATTCCACCCTTCGCTATGCATTAAAAGATTCGCTCGGTGCTCATCCGATTTTGTCGGTGAAATCGATCAATCGATAGGCAGTATTCTTCTCTGCGAAATGTGGAAACAATTATTCCCCAACCAGTCGGAGCACATACAACACACAGATACGTTGTACAGATTCAAGTTTTTATAAAAAAAAAACTATCGCATCGGAATTGATTACATACATTTTATATGATTTTAAACTCAGTCACATTAGTTATTTGTTTCCTTGTGGGTTGCAACAAATCTCTTTTTATACACATATGCCATATTTTCTTCAACTTGTTGACACAAAGGTAAACATTATTACAGATAAGTATGTGACCTGTGAAATGTATGTAATTGTACTCCGTATCAAGACACCTGCTGGAACACTTGTATGGTTTAAAAATCGAAACTAATCGTCTTTATTGCTGTATCATACATTCAAATGCCAGGTTCAAAACGTGCCGCCTGCCGTTCTCCCGCCAGAATCAAAATATCGAAATTAGAAAAAATGTAAAAATGTAGCTGATACACAAAGAATGCTACGAGCTGCTCTCATACTTGGCAACCTTCGTTCTTCTGCTTCCCATTTTGCTCCCGAGCTTCTGACGGTTCGCATAGGGTCTTCCAATACGATTCGTTGGTAAATTTGCCTACAAATAGATCATCTGATATTGGTTCAGAAATTGAGAATGCCTATTCCCATCTCTTCCATGCGCTAACCGCAACCACCGTTACCTTCCCGAACCAACGGACAGTGGAGCAATGTGCCGGGATGATATCTAACCACGGATCGTCACATCATTACCGATCGGATCGGTTCAGACAGACAGACACAATAGCACACCCGACATACTCGAAGCAGAAAACAACAATTGGAAAAGAGCCTGGTTGTTCTCTTGGCACGTTGAATAGGAATGAAAAACTTGTCTGTAAGGTGTTTTGAGCGAGCAGGTTCCCTTTTTTGTGTGGGAACTGGGAACGGACATTTGTGGCAAAGTGACTTCAATAAAGGTGAAAAGATCGGACGTCTCTTTGATTTTTGCCGGCCACCCAGAAGCGAGAAGAGCCAAATTGTCTACGATAACCTACGAATTAAGGCATTGTAGTGAAAATCTATCGCTAGGAATTTTATTGTTTGTACTTTAGCTTTCGAAAGGTTTCGATAGCGAATATGCATAAGAGATGGATATTTATAGTAAAAAAAGAGTTCGGTTTTCTCACTCGATCTTCACGAAAACCCAACTTGATTAATTTTACAACCTATGGTTATGGTCAATGAAAGCAGTGTATAAAGTATTCATGTTTTAGTTACATGGTAAACCATTTATTCTATAGCGCATGTCTAGATATTATTATGATCAATTATATGGCCAACCTATGCTATAAATTTGTTTGAATTAGAACATCATAAATGTCATTTTTCGATCGTATTGTTACTGCTCATGTACGACTGCAAAGGAAAAGTCATCGTCTTTCATCGCATCATCTTTCTTTCGGTTTTATTTACAAAGCCCTTGATGTACACTCCATATAAAAAATAACCATTTATCGCTTCGTTCCAGTGAAAATCCAGCTACAGAAAAAGCATGACTCTAATTAATTTGTTCAGCATCTTCATTGGCTTGCTCTCGCACCCGTTGCCAGGAACTTCGAAGCAGGCTGCCGTAGAATGCTCGTAACATCCGTCGTAAATTGTTCATAAATCTACGACCAATTTCTTCCGTCGTATCATTGCGCTTGCTGGATTCGATGTCAACCACTCCACAGCTCAAGCGTTGTAATAATGCGGTGCTAAGCAAACCATATCGCCTCGTAATATAACCGTAATAATTTCATAATTATTCTACAATTAAACTGACGCGCGTTGGTGTTTCATTACGGCTGACGGAGTACCTCGTTGAAGCACAAAACGACTGCTCAATGCTTTATTGCTCACACTAGCCGGCTCATTCGGGCCAGCGCATTGTACAAAGCGGTACAAATAAAATAATAAGTAACGTTCAGTAAACCGATCACCCTTCCTACGGCAAGAGGAACCCCAAAAGACAGTACCGTTTTGCTGCGTACCAACCAACAGGCAACCAAAAGTGACATGTAACCACAGTTTATATGAAATTGTTTATTCGTTTATTATACATAAGATATCCGAATCCCGCCATCTTTGTGATCGCTTTACAGCAGTATCATAAATGCCGGTTTTGTAAGCTCGGGCATCACTAAGAGACGGAGTATAAAACTCCCACGAGGAACGGTGTGCGAGGGACCTTTCGTTTTACTGTGATGGTTACATTTTTCTAGCTACCTCCCGAACGTCTTGTGCTTATCCACCTTGTTGATCCCTTAAGCAAAAGTCAAAAGATTGCCACGATTTATTCCCGTTTGCGGATTTGGAACACATCGATGTTCCATCGACCGATTCCCACATCCATTTATGATGCTATGTACTGATAATTGTAGAAGGTTTCGTATATTTAGGCAAAATATGTGCTATTCTTCTATTTCTTGTTCAACCATCGTCCGGATCCAGGCATGTGAGGCAAGCTACGAATCGAAGATGCACTCTCGCAAGTGGGATCACCATGTTCGTTACCGAACATTTCGAAAGAATGTTCTCTGGGTCGAGGAAACGTTTAGAGCAGGAAATTAACAGAGGATAATGTGTTTATTGTAGCATATTTTTCGGAGGTACATCCCTGTTCACCTCCAGCACACACGCAGCGACAAGTTAATAAACAAATAAAACTGCAATACTGCTCACGGCGTGCGGCATTTTGCACTATTTCTTTTGTCGGTCATTCGCCAAAGTCCTCGGGCTTAACAACACTTCTCACCCCGAAATCCCAGACGTTTCAACCGTCAACCGGAGTGAAAGCAGCTTTTGTATCAAAGGATTAGCTTGAGCGGGAGACAAGATAACGAAGATGGAAGGACATGCGCAGGTATATTTTTTTGCTACCTTCTAATCCAATTTGTGATGTTTGTTGTTTGTAGCAGTTTTCCTGGACGAGCCATGTTTGTATATGTTTTAAACGAAGCGTCGGACAACAAAATGCATCCTTTACCAACTTTTACTTGTGATGTATGCAGTTAAGATCACTCACAGTTGCACGATCTAGTAAAAACTTTGAAAAACCCCGTTGCTTAGGATGGGCAGGAAGCTTTTCTGGTCAAAATGCGACGGTACCTGTTGTGCGAATCCATTCCTGTAATGCCTATTTTACCCGAATGTAAACTAAAGCTTTGACATATTTAATCCGATTAACCCTTTCCATATGGACTGGAATATAATGTTCGGAATGTTTGTAAATGGTATTTGTGCTGAATTTCCAAATATTTGTAAGCTTACAAAGGTTTATCTACTTTTTATAGATTTTCTTCCATTTTTATTCAATTATTACATAGGTTGATCACCATGGCAAACTTTTTTGGGTTGATGAGCCTTCTTTTTGATATTATTTTTAAATGTAATTAAAATATCCATCAAAATAATAAATAAACTATATCAAATTTTATCACCTTCACAAAAAAACCAGATATGCTACAAAACTACATTTTACTCTTAAGACGAGTACTCTTTAGATATGTGTAAAAACATTCTGCTTCTGTTGTTTACATAATTTTAGTTTACGTTGTTGATCCTGAGCGATGGTTATCAACCTTTATGACAATTTTCTTCTCCTTCGTTCTTCTTTTCTTCTCACTAAAGGCGTCGAAACAGTATGAAACCGATCTTCACGGATCCCTTGGGTTGTTTTGTGGCCTTGCTACGTATCGATACTGCTAGGTCCACTGATTTTGTCCCGATACTAAGGAGACTGTGATTTTAAAGTGTGCTTCTTCGATGGTCAATCGTGAAGGTCGTGCCAAGTATAAAATTCGCTCCTGGACATTTTCTTCCAGAACACTTTCCGTGGCACAGTTGGAAGCTTGAATGTGAGTGTTTAGGAAAAAAATGTTCATGTCGGATACGCCGACCACTGTGAGCCATGAAATTCTTAATGTACTGCAACGACTCGGTGACTGGGACGAGGTCGAATTCGTATTTTCAACGGATAGCTTATAGAAATGCATTCCAGCGTGGCGGTTGATCATTTTCTGAAGGACACGAAAACCTGCCTCGAGCTACTAGAAGCACCTTTCGGTTGCTTCTGTCGCATCCACATACCTATTGTGGCTAGCTGGTACGCGCAGCAGGCATACGGGTTTCCGTTGTTTGTTGAAAAAAACTGTGAAAAACAGCTCAATTATTCAAATGTTATGCTTAAATCGTCAGTGTCACTCTACAGGCGCTACTATGTTGTTAACGCTTCACAGTGACAGTGTTTGAAAACTTGGTTTGCTACTTCATGTACTTTGTTAATGGAAACAGGTGTAGCGTATTACTTGCTGGGATTCAATTTATTTTTCAATATCCCTCGATTTTTTGGAAGAACTTTCTCAATGCCATTTGATTTTGGAAGGTTTTACAATTTACATGGAGAGTAGAAATAGGAAGACTTTTGTGGCTGTGTTAACCACATATCATGCGAGATTCGAACTCGAAAACCGTAATGCTTATGTTGCCGAATCATTTCATAGTGTCGATTGGATATACCGAATGGTGTGAATGAAATTGGGTGTGGCAACGCGTCGTAATCAATGCTTTTCATTTGCTTTCAGAAGCTTCACGCCGAAAGTCGTTGCTTAAGCATACCACTAGACTTTCCACTCTTCGCAAAGCTTCACCCTTGATCGGTGGAACTTCATAACGAACAGGAAAACATCCCGACGCTCCTTCAAGACCGTCCTTCACAAAACGGTAGCCAGATAATAGTTAATTAAAGATTTTTTCCACTACCAATTTATGGTTTTGTTGATTTCATTCTTCTTTACCCTTGGTATCACCCTTCTCAGTCGATTTGTGTGTTGTTTTGCAGGTTGATTCGCTCCTTTGGTTCACTTTTTCAGTGTATCACAAATGTAGTTAGAAAAAAATGTTCAGCGTCCCCAACAACAAAAAAGGAAACCGAATCTTAGCATTCGGCCTCGTCATGCTGGAGGAATGATTGAAGAATGAAACGTAAAGGAAGACGCTCCAACTATAGAAGACACGCTTCAACTATAGAGAGAAGTGAACATGTTATGTTGGTGTACAGTTCACGTCTTCTAGGATGTAGTTCACTTTACTATACTGTGTCATTTGCTATACTTTTCAACTCATTTGTTAACGATAAGTTTAAAAGAGAAACACTACGGCACTTGTCGAAGCACGAAAGTCGCAACAAGTGTATCTTCTTCAACTTATAAATGAATTTGACCTGACCAATACCATTTTACTGCTATAAAGAAGTGATATGGCATAATAGTAAGGATAAGAAAATTGGAATATTGCACAAACACGCAACGCGTATCAGTTGGCCGGTGGATGGAAGCATAGAAACGTTCGCCATACTAGCGCGATGATCTTGCAATTTACGCTTCTTCGATTATATTTTCGGATATCGACCAATCGAACACGGGTAAGTTTCGGCACGGCACGTCGTAGCAGGCGCGGCAGGATGTTTGTTGTTTATTGTTTGATTGAACCGCGATCATCATTTTATCATTACTCACTTCACAAAACCTGCGCAACACGTCGAGGAAGGTGTACCTTTGCGGCTATGCCGCCGTCAGGCTCTGTTTACGGACCGTAAACACGAGGGTGCCTAAATGGGTGTGAGAGTTATTTTAAAATCATTAAGCGATACTTCTGCTCCTTCGTTCTCGGGCTCGGCTACGGTGCAATCATGACGCTACCAGGCATTAACTGCCCTACCAGGCGTACGCTGTGGGCCAGCGCGTGAGAAGCTCGGCAATCGGCGGTGGAGGTGC
Organism: Anopheles moucheti; assembly: GCF_943734755.1. NCBI lineage: Eukaryota > Metazoa > Arthropoda > Insecta > Diptera > Culicidae > Anopheles > Anopheles moucheti. The sequence goes on from NC_069140.1 coordinate 61,764,683, forward strand.
TCCACGATCGACGGCGCAATCGTGTTGTCTATTGATAAAGTTTCTTGACTCATTTGGGCACAGTCGTTCCACTTCTTCTTGCTAGAGCGCTACCGTGTTACTACAACGAATGGCGTATAGATTGGGTCTCGAAATGAATGGATCGATCGATCGAATGATCGATCGACAGCGAAAGAGAGAGACCCCACTTCATTTCCGTCCCAGCACCAGTGGATTTATATGCCATTCCTTGCATTCCCTTGAACAGACAATGGGAAACAGTGAAAAATGGTCTTCGTAACATGAAGGAAGACAATTAGCCACGAGATAATTAGGCATTTCCTTCGAAAGACCCCCAGTGCTGGCTGTATGGTGCTCGGGGACCTTAGTAAGGCGATCTGGCAACGGGACGCAGTAGCCACCTCTCGATATTTGTTGAAATATCGTACATTCATGCCAAGGGTACTCGAAGGAGTTATTTTTTGCTGCAGAAACGTCAATGATCCAGGCGGAGGTAGTAGCATACAAAAAGTAGCAGCACAAAGCAATCGTCACACAATCCTTGACCAACAAATCAACTAACGACGGGTTGTACAACTTATAAACTGTATCCTATCAAGGCCGACTAAACTAATGCTTTTAAGGTAGTGGTATTGCTTTGCAAATGTTTACGATAGAGTGGAATGTGGTGAAATTGACAAAAACAACAGCAATAGTACCCACTGTGTTCAACTATCATGCGTACAATGTGAACATCGTTTATGAACACTTGATATAAATAATCTAAACTGTTACCAAAGTTAATTTACTAGGTTAAACAAACTTTTGAAAATGTAAAATTGTATCAAAAATAATAAACACAAAAATTAGGTACTTTTATTTTTGTGGTTGGATTTTGAAGTTTTTTGGATTTTTTATATTACATAAAACTACATATTTTAGTGCAATACAGTTTTTAATTAAGTGAGTGTGTTTGATCGGAATGTTTTACGGTTAATACTAATCTTTGATTCGTGTTAAATATCAGTTATTCAAAAACTTACACGATTACGAAAATGAAAAAACATTGTTTAAAAGCTATATACAACAAACGTTTCATCACAATGTGCTCGTCTGAAATGAACAGAAAAAATGAATCCATATGATCAAGTCCGGAATCTCGCAAATATAAGATTTAAATTCCCCGTAGCTTTGTTGGTACGGGGAATAAGTGTAGCAGTTCAGACGGAATGTAATTTCGCTTTCACATTCATTTTCATTACTCTTTTCTGACACACAATGTGACAGCGACATAGTTCCCAAATAATGAAAAAATTTACGAGATGCTTCATTGTGGGGTACTTGGATTTCGTTGAGCACGTTCACGCTTATCGTGTATACACGTAACAACACATGATTGTGTGACATAGCTTGATAATATATATTTTACGATATATCTTTTACTTATCAATTTTACCATTTCAAAATCGGACCGAACAAAATTATTTTGGGAGAGCGACTGATCAACACTAACGACTGCATGAATGTTGAATGTTCTTGTTGGTAACATTGTGTAAATGTACATATTGGTTAATTTTATTTAAAGCTTACAGATCCAAGATTCGAGACCGGGGACGGCCTGGTGGTGTATTGGTAGCGGTGTCGGTTTTTACACGGCAGAAAGGTTTTCATTCTGGGTTTTCCCAATCGATTTTATATGGTATGATGTCTTTATTACATTTAAGACATTTAAAATGTATCTGTATACTTTTACCATTTCTGTATTTATTAATGCCAAACGATGGTGTCAGTTAACAGAGAGAACAAGTCGTATAAAACATTCACCAGTGACACAACGGCCACCGGAAAAGTATTACAGAAGCTATCATGACATTTTCCCAAGGGAAGTAATCACTCAAACCAGGTTGACTGTCTATTTCAAGGCTGTATAACAGTAACGTAAAGGTACCAGAGTGCAAAACAAAAAGATCAGAGGATCACTGTACAAGAGTGGATGCTACCGGGTTCTAGCTACTGATTCTGAAGTTCATACTGGTTGTTGAAGACGGCGAGCAAACATGGGATCTGGCAAATTGAAAAGGTTACAAATCAAGTGCAAACCTAGGAGGTGGTCAAGCTTTTCTTTACATACGGATTTTCTTTTGAATGCAATCGAATCTTGTGGTGATTGAAGAGTTCACAGAAGAGTCATACCTCCCACGGAATGTGATTCATCTTCATCGCCAGTAGATCAATTGATGGAGAGCGAAATGATCGATTTGTTCCTGATGTTTGACAGAATGGCCTTGCAAATGCCTTGAAGGACCGTCCCAAGGGTTCCGCTCTGGAACAACTAAAGGGTTTATGTGAAGAGGTGCAAAAAAGTGATTTTTTTAAAATACATTTGTTGGGATCCCATGAATTTAACACAAGGCTTATTAAACTATTACATGTATATTTAACGTAAATGCTTTATGGTAGCATTAATGTCATGTGTCTTTATGTCCAATTTTTCTAACTTCTATCTATTGCAGTGTTATAAAAAGTTATCCAGCTTTACTATATTATATATTTGGATACAATTGTCCATCATTTCGCGCGGTGCAATTAATTGATTTTTCGTTTTCACCATAAACAATATATGTGGTCTCATTTTCACACCATATTATGAATGATACAGCAACGATGGCTAAGGGTAACTTGGTAGCTGATTTTTGTTCATCGAACGTTTTGCCACCCGTATTGTACTTTTCTTTTATTCCCATCCAGCAGTGGCCAAGTAAAGGAAGAAAAACAGTTCAATTTTATGTACATTTTATTACATCGCTCTTGCTGCTTTCCGAATACAAAAGGCAACGCCACAAAAGCTACCCTCGCGCGGATACACCTAACGTCCCCAGGCTACTGTTCTGCCTGATTTGAGTGGTGTTTTTTCTACTTACCTGAGCTTTTTCTCTTTATCATCAAATCTATCATCGTAATGGCTGCCAATCATTGATTGGTCGAATCTGTTGATTGGAAAGGAAATTTGAAAATAGAATGGAAAATGGAAGTTACGTTTCGGTAGCATTGGTAAGTTGTGTTCAATTAAATGTTTCTCCCATTTACGCTTCTCAATTTCGGACCTGAAAAGGCACAGTATCGGGCAGTATGAAGCTCAGGGATAAAGTGATGATCATGCTAACACCAACGGTTTCGAAATATTAACTTACATGAGCATGTGAGCAACACGAACAACATGACCAAGCAAACGAGATGGTAATGAATGTACTTTCCTTTGTTGGTGTGAAAAAGAACAATACTGCTAACATTCGTTTATCTTATAGTTCTCCTCCGAATTTTCTTCTTTACTCCGAAGTTTTATAAATCTATCAACTAAGTATTTTGGACATAATCGTAATGGTAATGGTAATAAGCAAGTAAGTAAATTAAACACTAAAAATAAATTAAAAATTTTTATACTTTCAATTTCGTTAGCATAAGATTTTTTTATTCATTTGATAGCATTTGATACCATGTTACATTACGCCAATTGTAAAAAAGTCATCGCAACTACTAACGATCAACTGTAATTAACAATCACTTGAAAGCAAAATTCACAACAAAATATCACCTGAAAAGAAAATTACACTACAATCCTTGTAATTTTGACATACCTTACTTTACGTACTAGATATGTACTATTTCTTGACTTCATCAAATATATACACGATGTAGCACACACGTTGGCGTGTAACAATTAAGCAGAAAACAAGTCATAAGGGCAATCCCCACCCAAAATTATAGTTGAGCCTCAAACAGTTTAAGAAACAGCAATCTTTCAAACATGATAAATTCTACTATGCAATCAAAGATCATCTCTGTTAACAGCTGCACAAAGCGCCACAACGAAGCGCACTTTTTCAACTACCGCTCTGAAGGTACCTGCTATTGTTGTGGAAATTTCAAACAGCGGATCATTAACTGCTGTTGCTACTTGAATTACTTCGATCATTACGCAAAACACTAATGGCCGCTGTAGTGTGTGCAGTAGCTAACGCTGATCTTCCCGTCACAACCTTCCGTCCCTGCCTTGCTTTCACACCGTGCTACATTGAGAGCGGTAAATGGCTTTTGTTTAAGGTTTGCTTCACGGCAGGACTCGATCGTTGATGAATTGAGTGATGATCTCATACCTCTCAAAAAGACAATCAAACCTGCAAAGCGCTACTAGAAAAGCTCATCTGCGCATGAGGATGGCAAATGATCAATCAATGGAGTATAGAAATAGTCAACGCAATGAAAGAAGGTGGAAAAAGTAAATCAATAAAAAAGTCTCAATATTCGCAAGGGTTCCATATTGTGAAGGAACGGTCGCCAAACAATCATGTGCTTGTTCACAATGTAAGAGAAGGACCACCTCGTCGAATCTTCACTGCTACCAACTGCTTCTGCTACTGCTTCACTGCTTTTGTATAAGGTCTGCATCGGTTATAGCGTCAAAAAAGAACGAGACTTACTTTATACGCTTTAGATTCGCAGCAAATAGCGTGGTGGTTTATGTGGCGCAATAAAATCATAGCAAACGTTGTCATGGTTGCTTTTGATATGTTTAGTACGATACTGCTTCTACTGATTGACGACTCGTATCAAACCGTTGATGGCGACTTTGCATATACTTGTTAGATCGTTGGTGTAAACTATTTTGATTATATTGTACTATCTAGTATAATATTTAGATTTAACAAATAGCACTGTCTAAATTGCTAAACTAATTTGTTAATTATATATTTGAGTTTGAAAGAGTGTTGTTGTACAAGGTATATTTTTGGTAAAATGCCTTAAGAAATTTGTGCGCTCCTCATTCAATCTTATATAATATGGCAAAGAGCCGTTATAAATGTAATAACAAAAATATTTGTGTGAAACAAATAGTGCACTTAAAAAGTGAATACTCCTACAAAAATAACTTCAATGAACAATCACTTCGATTTTAGAATAGGTTTTACCAACTATTTGGATGATGTAGACGAAGAATCACAAAGCACAGCCATTTGGTTTTAATCACTAGTAAGTAATGTAATACTTGTATCAAAAAGCAAACAGGAATGTTTCAGGGTGTCCTTCTCTGATAAGGGTGATGGAAGAAATTCGAGACTTTGTGGTATGCCTATAGGAATAGTGCAGGTTAGTGCAGTGAAGGTGCAGTGGATTCCGTCCTTCTAATTATTGTTTCTTCAAGGCCAATCCTTTGTATTGGAATACCTTTCTAGGCACCTAGTTCACTTATTTAGCAGACGCGGATTTATCCTTTCGGGCCCCAAGCGGTGGTACCTAATGGGTCCCCTAACTGTTTCGTATAATATCTACAATCTAATATCAGGAATACTTGAAAATGAATAAATAAATCATTTCAGTTTTAATAAGTACCATTTAGTTTTCTATCCAAATGAGAATCTTCACAATATACAATAGTTAGCCTAATGTAGTTAAATGTCTCCAATATTTCTGAAATATTTTAATTGCAAATAATGATCGTGCATCTACCATTTTTATATACATATTTCTTTCTTGTTTACTGACACAACAACTGTAAGAGGCTTAGAGCTCTGCTATTTGTGGCTTTCGATGACTTCATTTACCCTCAGTTGCATAGTCAGTCCTTGCTACGGAGGATTGGTCCGGATGGAATTTTTAACCGGTCCTTTCGTGTGAAAACCGGCACCACTACCAAAAATACCACCGGACCTCCAAAGCGATGGGCAAACTTATTTTAACCAAATTTATTTTAACTAACATTATAGTCATTAGAATGATTCATAATATTGGCCATGCTATTTTATATACATCTCTAATAATTTTAACGCATCTAGCAAATTTTTCTGGAGCTTGGGAGCATCAAAGGAATTATGTGTGTGCTTACGCACGTATTTGATACAAAATCCTTCCTCCACAATTGCTCACAAATTAAAACATGTCCCTTCGAACGTAACATATCACAACTATACTGCTCGTTACGGTTTATAAGGTTCAGATGTACATTACTTAACAAGTTTATTGTATAAACCAGCATCAACAAATTGTTCAGTAATAGGCCAAATATGGTCTTCAATATTTCTTGGTTGGTATGTGCAAACAAACAATTGCTTTTCAAAAATAAAATCGAAATAAAATGTTTTCTGAAAGCACTCATGCAGCAACAATTCGGGGCCACCTGAAGGTCGGGGACCCCCTCACGGCCGCTCATTCCGCTTATAGAGAGCATACGCGCGTTTGAGCATAAGTAATGGAGACATGTAACTAGATTTTGTGGCAGAGTGATTGTCCGACAAAAGTATGCTGAGGTAGTGATTTAATTTCATTTTATACATTTTACAGAGTTTTCGATCCATTTTGGCTACAATCGCATCTTTTCGTTACAATTTTTAGATATCCAATGTTTCATATTTTTTTAAATTTTCACATTCATAAAAAGTCTAGTTAAGATTAGATGTTTGGCGAACTTTGGAATTAGAAAACCAAGTTTAGTTTTATCTGCTGACCACTCATATTTAAAAAAATATGACATTTAAAAAAAATAAATCATTAAAGCAAAAATTTGAAAAAGTTAAACATTTTTAACATTTTACACGCACGTGTGTGAAAGCTATGCAAACTCTATCGTTTAATTTATTTGCTTGATTTTATTTGCTTTTTAACCATGTCCATCATCATCGCCAAATCGCCATATTAACGTTCGATTTACATTCGTACACATAAGCACCCTTTATTCACTCTAGATATATTTTCTCTTGACTCTTCTTATTTTTCGGGACGTAACGTCCTTTTAGACCAAGCCTGTCATTTCTGGATTACTAGACTAATTTTACCACGTAAAAGGATAGTTAGTCCTTGCTACGGCTCCAGATAAAATTTTGTCACGGTTCTGTCGTGTGGGACTGGAACGATATAGTCCAGTTCATTAATACACCACACAATAATATGCCATACGTTTATAATACGTTTTATAAATTCTACATAAATCGTATAAGACATTGCACCCTAAAACGAATAATGATAATCGACACATTGCTCTCCAGAGCGTTTTTAGCTAAGTTCGCAAACATGTTTACACAATTTCCTTTTATGATTGCAAATCTCTCTTCATTGACTGCAATGATTCACAATGATTAGCAAATTCCAAACGATTAAACTGTTTTCTTATATGAATCGAAACCCTAAAATCGAGTTCTCCTCAGTTCAACGTAATTTAATTACGAAATTTCCACTGACCTCTTATAGTTATAAATTTTATATAAGGAAATTCGCAATACACGATAACTCGATATACGCCAAAGCGTTCGATCCCAATCATTAGAGTATAGCGGGGAGCTGCTGTAACGGCAAAGACAGTCCTTTGCACTCGCCGCTCGTAAATGGTGAGAGATTTGGCATCCTCCGTCCTGAACATAGAGGACTACCGGACGTATCAGGGTGCGATTTATGCTGCATTTCGTATCTTGTTGGAGTCTTCTGCGTTATAGGAGTTTATGACACCCCTAGTAGGCCCGATTGTCCATCACAATACGCCTAGGTAGCAGAACTTCTCTACTACCCCAAGATCGTAACCGTCAACTGATACTCCGCTTCCCAGGTGGGTCCTATCACGATCAGAGCCTCCGGCAAGCAGGAACTTTACGTTTCAGTCGGCTGTACACCGCCTCATATGTCCGCGCGTTTACTCGGTTAGATTCGAACGGTTCCGACAGCATGATAGAAACTATCACCATGCACTGCAGACCATCCATTGGGGCTAACGTATTAATGAGTTGTAATCCCTTGACGAACACCAATTTTGGGGTTGCAAAGGCATGACACCTGGTACTGTTCGTAAACAATGATTACGAGTTTTATATCTTTGAATATCTTAACGTTTTTTTAGAGCATGTGAAGATTTATTTTGTAAAAATAGGTCATTTACTGTTTTAAACACAAAAATCAACGTCATTGCACGTTGTTTCTTAGATATCCACTGTATTACCCCAGTATTGTAGATAACGAGTTATATCTGCTACATTCAAGATTAATCCTCATAGCTTTTATTTATTTATTTTATTTTGCAGTTTTACAGTCTTCGCCGACCAAAAAAAAAAACACTTTGGAGGCTTTCAAAGATTTGAGAGATTTGTGTTGTTCACAACTCCACTTTAGTCTTGGCATTCAATTTACATTTTTTTATATCTGAATCAGTTCACGAGTTACTCTCTAAAGTAATCCTCAAATAGCTACGTAGAAATACATACATTTTGCAAATATATTATCCTCGTAAGCACTCGTCAAGTGGAAGATGACGCTAAACCTAAACCAAATCTTGTATTATTATTACTATTACTATTGTTAGTGTTATTGTGTTTGTTATTATTATATTAAAATCTATATACTGAATGATTAATATAGCAGGTGTAGCAAGTAAAATTTAACCCTAAATTTTGATAAATAATCACCTTAAGATGACGATGCTAAATCCTGTTGGAGCGATAATTACAATAATTTCGTAAAAATATTACGTTAACACTGGTGGAAATGTTATCATATTGAATTTTGCTATCCAGTTCAACACACGATAAACTTTAGAGAATAGAGTTGTAATCAATATTTTAACAATTGAATTTCAGTTTGATTTCAATTTCAAAACTATCTTAAAATTTACGACCTTATCATTATATAAAACTTATTATTTTATCAAGGCAGGTACAGTTTATAAATTCTATGTGTTTCGGATTATTCGATATGGATTCGGAGTGAAAACAAAAAGCTACAATTTAAATTCCCAAATCAAATTTTAGACCCCTATCAAACCAATTGTTCGGTATGATTCTATTGACTAGGTTAGAGGTGGAAAACTTAAATTGATTTAATTAAACTAAACCGAGTATCTGATTCGTTTTTTCAAGTTTGACTGTTTTGATCTTATTAAACGTGGTCCAGCATCATCTCTATTGGACGACAGAAATATAAGAGTAACCAACGATGAGCTGGTAGAATAGTTAGATTATGTATGGCACAAAAGCCTGCCAAGTGTCACATAAATCTTTTCATTCAGGCAACACAATCAAAGACCAAATCACATTGGCAACAGGCGATTCACAGTGGGTAAAGCTCCCTCTACATAAACATAAATTTCTACGCCATCATAAATTAAAGTTCCGTTTACTTTAAAATGTTGGTTTGAATGCTGAGTACATGCAGCATAAACTGCATGCCCAACATGGCTTGCTTTTCATTCTGATTCTGAAATCAGATATGATGGCACCAAAAGCATGTGTTGATAAATGCCTGCTAACAGTTGGCCCTCGTTCGTAGCTTGCCGTAGCGCAAATCATACATTTTCAGGTCGAAGTAATGGTCCAAAAAATCTATTTAGAGTGTTCATGATTGTCTAACATCGCTGTGTAAATCATGAATATTTAAAATTCTATAAATAACGCCTTAGAATTCATACCTCTATCGACGAATCGACAAAGTCGATGAATGTACCTATTCATTTCATCGATTTGTAAACCCAGTTCTGTACGAAAAGTAGGCGGAGTTTTTTCCTACTCTTCATTTTTCCTCGATATTTCGACCACCGTCATTGTCGATCAAATCTCTTCCGCTCGGTGAGCACGTCACGGGAACCCCTTGTTAATACCTTTGAATCGACGTGCGCCGACCAAGCTTGCGTGTACTGACGTTGGACATTATGTTTTGTTTTAGGTCTTAATGTCCACTAAACTACAATATTTCTTCCCCTTTAGAGACACATTGGCCCGTTGATTGCCGTGTTCCGGTTTTCGCCTATCATCACCGGCCGCAGTTATGGCTCCCTTTCGCGCTTCCAGCACCGTGACATGGTGTCATACAGAATAAGCTGAACATGTTTCGGGTTTCAATTTTACTCGACCAGATCACCGGAATCGACAGGGTATAGGGTCCTTTTGTGAGGGTTTCGTTGCGGCAGTCCCCTAATCTAGCATACGCGCCGATCAGCTGTCCCCTTCCTTAACACACACAACAGACATGGACCCTAGTTACATTTAATACCTCACACGCTGGTGGCAGTTGGAGTCGAATAATGAACCGCACAAGAAGCATAAGGTCTAATACGCTGTGTTAGGGCCCGAACGGCTAGATCGCTAGAAAGAAGGGTGAACGTTAAATCTAACCGCTTGAGACTCGCCCTTAGTTTCGGTAGCTACCACGTGCGAGAAAGGGAACTTATTTCATCTCCATCACAGCCTCACAAAGGTGGGAGCAATCGACATAAGCAACTCCCTCCCATCGATCAAACAACGCGCCGTAGTATGAGTGTGGCGCGGAATCGCAGTTCGCCGCCGAGTAACCAGCGAGCCGTGTTTTTGTTTCCTCGCCCATGGCTAACCAGTTCCTTGAGAATACTTTCGGCAAACGGTCGCGGTCGCGCGAACGCATGACGGTCGAAGCGCACCGAAACGTGATCTGAAATAACTCACGATCGCGTAAGATCGCCGTCGCAACTGAGGAGCAGCCACATTGTGTTGAATGCACTCGAACGCGGATCCGGATTTGTTTTCAACGAAAGATTTCTATGCACGAGATTTCGAGTTCCCGCAATCCAACAGTCAGGTGACCAAGGACCGACGGTACATCTTGTGTGATCTTCATTTGTGTTACTGTCGGAAGCGGTAGTTTCACAGAATAGAGTGTGATTGCAAGAATTCTTCTCGTGAAAATATTTTGTTCATGTTTTACCAAAGTGTCGTTAGTGCAAACTAAAAGTTCCTGTATAGTGTTAACGAAGAGCTATAATTAAATAGATCAATAAATACGACGATCTCTGCTACCGGACGCGTGCGGTAGCGTTCTACAGTTATTGGCGTCGATAGTTCCAGTATCCTGATATATGGTTCCGGCGCTTGCGTAGCTCAATCAATCGACAAAGTCCCTTCTGTCGAGATTCAAGAGCTACTACCAAGGTGTATCGTCGAAGAAGAACAAGTGTTGGTGCCACCCAGCATTACGCACCGTTGCCGAGCTGGGCGTGTAGTTCTTAACAGCAGCACGAGCACGTTGATTGCTTTCTTAATGATAGTGTTTGATAGTGGCAATTTTGTTGTTTATGTTAATTAATTTAATTTCATCACAGACCGATATCTTGCACGAACGGCTAACCAGGAATCATATGCTGAGAAGTGTTGCTGGGGGTAGAACGAAACAGTCTCGAATGAAAGTGATTCTTCGGTTTCAGATAGTACCGCAACCTTTGTATTTATCGTTGTCAGGCGGTTCAAGTGTACTTCGCTGTGCATTAATGCGTGCAATTGCAGATGATAGTGATCAGTGTAGCCGATAATAGCATCCTTGCATATTGATACTACTACACTAATGAAAATAATGTCCTGCAATCGCTTTTTCGGTGTCTGCAGTCGTCAGAATACTCGCGAAAAGCAACACGTGTAGATACTGCAACCAAAAATGTAGTCTCGTTTGAGGACCAGTTTTTCTACAATAGCTCTGTGTAGATAAAACACATGTGATAAATATTATCAAAGACTTAATTTGTGTGCGCAAAGCAAAAGTGTATGAAACTTAGGTCTTAAAATTTACTGCAAACGGAAGCATAATGGATATGTCGGGTTCTAATTCGCTTAACATGCGACCACTGTTTAGCGGATATCCTTTTCAAGGTAAATTAACAATGCAATACAATATAAAGCATAACACATAAGCTTAATACTAGGAAGATATCACCATTATGCAATATTATAATGGTGTGCCTTATTCGGTGCATTTTCTTTTTAAATTGATGTTTTGATATTAACTGATTTCAAAAATTACAGTGCTAAGGTAGTTTTAGTACTATTACCCATCGCCACCCATTCTGTTACACTAAAATAAATTAGCACATATTTTGTATTAATAATTTTATCTCAATTACTTAACGTGCAAGGTTAGTTAGTTATTTTTTCATTGCGGTGAATAACTAAAATAAGTTCATGCACCAGTTCATTGGACATTTTTGTAGAGTAAAATATAACAATACAATACAAATCGTAATTTTCTGCAGATGAATATGAAAATATTTTACATGCGGGTAATCTCAAGGGCACAAAAAATCATCTACATAAAAATCGTTCGAGGATGATAAACAATCCATCAAAAATACATTCCTTTTACATTTAAAACGAACATTTTTGGAGCACTGTGACCGCTTAAAATCTCCGTTATTGGATCATTATAATAACAGAATTTGCTTCCGATTCATGGACATTATGTAGGTTGCTCACATTATAACAAATCTTTCATTTCATTTAATAAATTCATTTAATGATAACTGCTTTTCACCGTACTTTGGAACAATTATTATTTCTCTAATTAATCTCACATTTTCTTTTAATACACATCAAAGTTTTTATAGAAATCGTTTTATCCTAAGGAGACTCTTTTATGTATTGCATAAATTAGCTAGATCCAAATCTCGTGTGATTGAAAATCATCTTCAGAAAGTAGAACAAAAATAAATGACACATGAGCTGCCTTTTTAAAGCTATCAAGCATGTAACATACACCACACGGTCTATCATATCAATTGTCAGCTCAAACGTTAAGGATGCTCCGGGTCAGAGGTATTAGGCCTGTGCCGCCCATTTAATCAGTCAAGGTGTCGAAGCGCAAATTCACCGTGGAGATATGCGCAACCCAAACAACAGACAACGAACGAGAAGCATTTATCGGCAATTCCTACGCTCGAAGAATGTGTGGAATAAAAAAAAGGATCTCGCCTTTTTTCTTCTCAAAGCCATGATCATTCTAATCTCCCAACTGGCTACATTTGTTCTCTGCAGCCAACGCCACACGCAGAGGCAAATATTCTCGCGAGTTTTAAGAACGAGCTACGGGTAAAGGAAGGAATGGCAGTCGGTTGCTGTGGTGTTTCGGTGTGAGGCATATGGTGTACAAATTAGCTATACCTGAATTCCGACAAACTGAACCAACGCAAAGCTGGTCAACCGGGGGCGAGAAGAAATGAAAAACCGGAAAATCGGAATTTTTCACGCTTGGGCCAGATGTTTTCCTGCCTCGATCGATCCGGTTCGATCGATGATGGCTCCTGGAATAAGATCATCTTTTTGTAACACAGACACACGTGCACACATATGCACATACAACTGTAACTCCACATATGAATGCAGTTTACGCCTTTGTGCACAGGGCTTCGCTGTCCATACGTGACGTCAGAGAGCCGCTGTCAATTAAGTGCTTTTGCATCTTTTTCGTCGCTCGTGTCAGCATCGACAGCGACAATGTGATGAAAAGAATGGATGGAATAATGGATGTTATACATTTTCCGATTTTCTTCACACCGGGCGTGCAGCAGCTGAAAATTATCTACCGAAAGAGCTGCTAATGGATGCGCATCAGTGCGCAATATTCTAGCAAGGAATGATTGGTCCAGTACAGTGATGTTTCATTTTGTACTGCGATTAATGTAATAATGCAAGCATTACGGCCAAGTCGGTCATTTGAAATAAAACCGGAATATACAATTAAAAATGTACCTTAGATACACCAGCGGACTTACACAAAATAATACAAATTTACCTAATTATCTAACATTTCTTTGTTTTTTTCATTTGTTAAGCTGAGCAAAAATAATTCATTACATCTGCTTGACCTTCAAGCTTCTATTCTTCATGATTCGAAACTTTGCTCATTACTTCAGAAAGAACAGTTCCTTTGTAGGATCTTTCTATGGATAAATTTTATAATTTGTTTCCAGTTAAAAGTATACGGCTATTAAAAAAGTTTTGGTTCTGTACTAATTCAATATTCACAATCTTTCCCGAATAGCAATTTCTAATCGCAAAGACTTTATGTGTCCTTTTCGTACTACAATGAGGATGAATGAAAAATTTGCAACCAACATTTCAGAGTCACTGGTATAACCAAGGCTTCACTGATTCATGATTAATCCACTGCGTTCCTCTGTTGTTAATTGGCATGTGCGGCATTGGTAATTGCAAATTGATATTTTGTGGCACCCATGCTTAAAACTATTTTGGATTTTTTTATTTTTTTTTCGTTAGAACGGCCTGGCCGTATCGACACTATTTTGGATTTCTATTTAGCGTAAATCATTACAAATGGTGGTTTGGTATAGTTTTTCAATACAGTTCTAGGATAATGCCAATTAATTTCGTTTGCACCGTTTGCGATTGTATTAAATTGAACATTGAAAGTAATTGCACAGATTCGTCGAAACTAAAATTAAAACTTTATTCGATACAGCATTGGGATTCCTTCCATTCAATTTTATTTCTATTAAACAAAATTAGTGAAACTCAGAAGTCACATATTTTGTTGTCTTTAATTTTTAACATCCTAACTGAGCTGGATTTACTATTAAAAGCCTGACCGTTATTTCATTCATTCATCTGTTTAATTCAATTTCACGAATTTGCTCATCACTATGACTACACTCAAACGATCAAAAATCAACTACCTAGAGCGTAAAAAGGCACGCACATAGTAGTTTAATAATAAAAAAAACTCCAAATGTTTCAAGATAAGCCTGTATGAAAAAAAAACATTAATCAGGTTTATCTAGAACACTTTAAGTTGTAATGCCGTCTATCTCTACATCGATCACTACAGTCATCAACCTTCAAATTAATATAACTATAATATTATTATTCGTTGGATACAGTTCTTCGTTTTGGTAAACCGACGGTCTTTACATACATAGGAAAAGAAAAAAAGTTCTGCTTATTAGAACAAGTAGCATTCTTAAATAAGTTACTCTGGACTAATCTTCACTTTCTTCATTTTCGTACCTAGGTCAAGGACGTGTGAACCAGTTGGGGGGAGTGTTTATCAATGGACGACCGTTGCCAAACCACATTCGACTGAAAATCGTCGAGATGGCCGCTTCTGGGGTGAGGCCCTGCGTGATTTCACGCCAACTGCGTGTTTCTCATGGATGTGTATCGAAAATCCTAAACCGCTACCAAGAAACCGGTTCAATTCGTCCCGGTGTAATAGGTGGCTCTAAACCAAAAGTAGCGACACCGGAAGTGGAAGCTAGAATCGAAGAGATGAAGAAGATGAACCCAGGAATTTTTAGCTGGGAAATACGGGAAAAGTTGATTAAGGTAAGCACCACTAGCACATTGTACGTTGCATAGTACAAATCGATTCCTTCAGTTATTTACATGTGCCCATCGACTGCCTGGGGTTGCGAGTTTCTCTCGATTATTCTGTTGCCAAATGCTGAGTGATATGCTTGACTAGAAAGTTTGTAGTTCAAATCATCATCTCAAAAATTGAAGTAGTTTCTATTTAAACGCAATGGACTATCAAAAAAATTTTATACGACAAGTAAATTCTTTGTGGAATTATGTAGAGGATCTGGTTTTACTATATTACATTACTATAAACATTACATTAGAGTAACAAACATATATATCCTACTAGAAAAAACCTAAAACAAAATTAAATCCTTTATAACTATGTACTGCCGCATCATCACCTTTGTTATTAGCTAGTACCTCAATACTCTTATGACCTTACTTGATTAATTCTCGACGGTTCTGGCAAGGATAATGCAAATAGCCCAGTCATGCTACTGTTATTATCCCGGTATAATCGATTTTCTCAACGTATGAACCCTTGATAATGATGAGGATACAGCGTGGTCGTGTTACAAATATTTTATACCTTGCAAAACCCTTTTTTTCGTTTCCCATTGATAGCCTAGCACACACGATATGATTTCATTATTTATAATTTCCTATCGGATAGACAGTAACTCGTATGGATTTTTACCAAAATTTTTAACAACAAACCAAAACAGTTGACAATAAATACCACACTCTCGTTTACTCTAATCATCCAATCAAACGTTAAATTTATATAATCAAAATCTTTTAATTGTGGTTATTAAAACCGCTAAGAAAACAAACCTATTCTCTCGTGGGTTCAAAACATTCGATACAAATGTCATGCTGCCGCCCATTTTTTTAACACTGTTTTTCCAACGCAGTGGTCAAGCCGTATAATTACATTGAAGCAAGTAAACGTGGCTAAGCCCCAAGCGAACTTTCAATGAAGCTTTCCGTTGATCAATCTTTCTTCTCGCGGTTGCGGTTGGAGGTCTTGGTAGCTAACACAGCACTAGCGCTGCTGGTTCGACTGTGTAAGAAGCTACGGGGTGGGTACCAAAATTAGGAATCATTTTTGAGTGTTAATTTGCTGGGGTGCACGAATCTACTACTTCCCAGATACCGCTAATGACTTTCGTCAATGATGAATAGCCCTCGGGGTCGCTTTCGGTAGTCGAAAGCCCTTTTGGCGGCTGATCATTTCTTCACTGTCTGCCCCAAAGCGTGGTCTGGCGGTGCATGTGGAATATTAGCTTTAGCCGGCGAATTGTGATGAATGATGATATGGGCGATCATCATTGCATGCTAGAAGCGGACGAAGGTGAGAAAAAGCATTCAGAGAGTACGGTACCTGTAAAACAGCGAGAATGAGACGTAAATCGAGTTGAAAATTGACAAAAAAGCTCATCATTTCAACCAAAGCAGCCGTCGATCGACACAGACTTTTGCAATTTAACTGATACAAACATCATTCACAACCACCCGTCCAATCGGCCGAGCAAGCGTACCGGCATACCATGGCAGGTCGTGTGGCCGCTGTTTGCAGTAAACATAATTTATTTTCCAGTGAAAAGTGTTTCGACAATGAAACTTCAATCTACTACCGTGACTCATCATGACGTAACATTCAGCCAGATGTATGAAGTCGTGAATGAAATTCTTTGCAAGCACTCAGCCAGGATGGTAGCTGCAGGCGGAAAGGCACCACCAATTCCAGTCAATGCGACCCATTAAAACGATCTCCCGTGTGGGACGGATTACGTCTAACGCCGAAACGCGTTACATTTCTCACCCAAGGGAAATTCCGGTAGCGTATCTGATCTTTAGTCACGGGTTGTTTAAAAATACATACATCCAATTGTTTGCCGGATCCCAATATTCCTTTAATATGTTGGTCAGAAGCAGATCAGTAGCATTGAACAACCAGCGGTGAAATAGGAGAAGAGAAAAATCTTCAAGATACTCTCGCTCCCAAGAATCGATCTGCTGAATTTGATTGATTCCAAATGAGATTCTTTGTGAACAGTTTAATTTATTCCACTCCCATCGCGTGCGTATTAGTCCGTCCCTTTAGGCTTATCTTTTTTGTGTGTTCGTTGAGCTAAACGAAATATTTCGACTCTAATCTACTCGCCTTTCGTGAGGCCGGGTATCGGTATTAATAGTTAGAAGGAGCTATTTAAGTCATTCGAACACTTGTAAATGAATGAAACGTTCGCGTTTTTCGTCTGTACTGGGGATACCAGCTGGATATTGAACGATCGCGATCACACATCACCGATCAGGCTCATAATCTGCCGACTACTGACATTCATTCCAGGAAATTCTTCCATGCCGCTACCAGGCACGTACCTACTTCCATGGGACGAGCGCAGAATACATAGGAAATTACACTGCGATGATCCGATTAAAGAAATTTGTTTTCTATCAACCCGAAATGATAGGCACGAAACGTCAACGGGACACCTCGACGAAGCTGACAATCAAATACACAGCATCAAACAAGCTTTTCGAAGGTGGCTCTTCTTGCCTTTCGTTCGATAAATTGGAGCAAAAAATCCGTTTTCTTTTTCGTTTTTTATGGCACTGATCCAAGTTGGTGAGATAAGCTGATTTTTTTTCTTCAAGCTGTCATGTCAATCTCACGGTTCGTACCATGCGAGCAGTAGTGTTGCTGGCAAGAATACGTTCATTGAGTCGGCAACACCAAAAGAACATCAAACCTCCCAATGAATAGATAGAAAGGAAGCGCAAGACAACAAACAATAAATTATAAATTGAAGGAAAAATAAGATTATGGAATAGAACTTTTCCCTTTCTGCTCTTTTACCATTCTAGACGGCCGGCTCGGACGACCCCAGCGAAAATAGACATTCTGGTCAACTAGGACCTGATGTGGGCTACCGGCAGGTAAATGCCTTTTTATAGTACAAAACCCTCTCATTGGATATTAGTCCTTCAAAAGACAACACTTCTACCTTGTTTTTTGTGAAACAGTTTCGTTAGAATGCTTCATTTTAATGGCTAAATATCGTTAAAGTATTGAATTCATCACAATCGCTAAGCCATAGGTATTGAAATTTTTTGCATGTTTTAAAATAAATGATAATCTAATCAGTAATTAATTACTGAAAAAACACATTTCTAGAACGCGCTAAGAACATTGAGTTTGGATACACGAATTAACCTGGCTGTTCGACCAGGTTGTTGTTGTTCATCAACTGTATTTGAAGTATCTAAAACCGCCCGCATTGCCAAAGGAAAGTAATTAAGTTCTGCAATCATATCCATCAGAATTTGAAAGCCGGGATCTCCGTTAATGTCGTACCATTCTGTCACTAATGCCAATGGAATTATTGAAAAGCGGCGCGAAATAAATAACGCTTATTTACATTGGGCGACAGCTTCTCGGGCGCTATCAAAAAGGAAGGCAGCTGGTAAAGCGCGAACGGTGCCACATTTGTGCTCATCACTGCTCGTAATTTTACGGACGGCAGCTTACCAAGGCCACAATGATCAAAAACGGTATAATTCATGTGGAGCGAAACACGCCTTTTGCAAAAGTTCCGCATCTTCCAGCGCTGCTGCATACTCATCCCGGCCCGAGCTATCCCGTTTTGATGAAGGGGAAAGAATAAGCAGAACACACAGAAACAAAACAAAACAAAAAACAGCATTCAATCCGACATGAGAACTTAACCTTCATAACGCCTTCCTTCAACGAGTACGAGCGGAGATTTAATATGACAATCGGGCCGTGCATTCTCAGACATAATGCGCACCGCATTAAACTGCACGGATTGAAATTCTTTCTGTTTGTTGATTCGATCTTCTTTTATCACTTCATCCGTTGAGTTGAGTCGAGTATGTCACTATTAACGACTTGATTAGTCTGCTCGCTTTTACGTGTTTCTTTTTTAATTATCAACGCTACGAAGCGTTGCTTAAATGTTAATACGTATAACCAATATTCAAGTATCTTCCAAAACTATCGAAGCTATTCAAGGAATGCACGCTATGATCTATACTGTGCCAAGCAAAACGCTTCGTTTTTCCGTTCCTATTCCAACCAATGTTCTATTTACCTTCATTTTGACCAGAAAGAATGGTTTGCCACACAAATGACACCTGTACATGCCGGCACTCGGCAGATTTTAGCGGCGAGCGACGTTTTTATAGGCCCACCAAAATGCAACCGATGTGCAATACAATATTAAGCAATTATTCGCCTTTATGCTTGCACAGCCTTCAACCGAGAATCTCGAACGAGATGATTGCTACAGGGATTAACGTGTACAGCCACTTCGGGCCAACACATTGTGGATTGAGGTGTAGGCGAGAACGACCCTTAATTAAGAACACGAACGATAGCAACTGTTGACGTGCAAATGAATACATGTCTACCGAGCAAGAACATCGTACCAAAGTTTTCTAATTAACACATCAAGATTGATGGATTGGACACTGTGGCAACAGGATAAATATAATCCCTAAAATAATATCAAACAATAATCGCAAGAAAACGAGTCCTTGCTTCAACTGTTTGTGGATAATAGATGTTACAAGTGTCATAATAGTATTGCTATATAAGTACGGAACACTTACGTTACGAACATATTCAGTTTTATAGAAAACACAGACCATTCAACAGATGTTGAAGTTGCATTGAATAGGATTTAATCGCTACAATAATCGAATTTTATTGTTAAAGTATAGGTAATCATCAAACATATCACAAATTTAAGATGTTAACAGATTTTTAATATTTTTTTAGAGATTCACTCTCTTTTGAAACATGACTCTACTATCAGGTTCTTCTGATTTTGACCAGATTGTTGAGCTTATTTTTATTTTTTCATCTATGATTGACTTTCACACCTACCAGAATGAATGTCGAATAGGTGTTATCATGATCATCATTTAATTAACGAACGCACGATCCGGACGGGGCGGATGCAAGGAAAGGCACGAGACTTTTTTGAGGTTTCTTTCTGTGTTCCGTTCCTTCCATGGGGAAGCGGTCAATATCTTTGATTCCTGTTTGATTTGAATTTTCGGTTTTCCAACCTTTCGTTTTTAGGCGTCAGCATGACACTACCACAAACGGGTCTGATGACGGTCGTGAATCGTGATTGTGGTAAATTTAATTGAAAAATTAAAGAAAAACCAAAGAGCCAAACCGATAAAACCGACACACGGCATGATGGATGTTTTTGACGCAAGGCAAACATGGAAAAATAGAATTCTCGATGGAAAATATATCGAGTTAAAGCAAAACGTCGAATGCAACCATGTCCGTAACATAGTGCAAATTAGAACTGCTAGCCTAGGAAATTGGTTAAAAGTTTCACTACACCTGGTAACGTTCCACCCGAAATTTGCATTAATGACTCAAAAACAAATATTGCCTAACAAAAACCGCGCATAACCTGTATAGCGTAGCTAAGAATATCTTTGCCACAGATATACAAAATTCTAAATTTATTGCTCCTTCTCACAAACACTAAGCTACACAGGAAATTAACATCTCGCCCTAATGTCTAATGGTTGTAAAATCAGTCTATAATTTGAAAAGTAAATAACAACCATCAAACCAACATGTCCAGCGCGGATAGAATACAAAAGCGAGTAAAATCTAACAGGACGCAACACGGTACAGGAAGCGAATCCAAGCGACGAAGAAAACATTCCCGCCATGCGTTAGATAGTAGTATTCAGGGGTGGGAAAATTTAATTAAAAGCTGTGAAAAGGGTTAGCACCTACAAATTTACAGCATCGGAATCGGAATCGTTCTTTTTCTATTCAGCTCACTGCACTGAGATCGGAAAGTGAAACAATACCGTTTTCTCGAACCGAACCGGACACTTGTTCGTTAGGAAAAAAGTCAATACGTCTGATATGTTTAGGGGTATGCAATGCTTTTATGCGCCTAGGTACCTTACGAAACAAGTATAATGAGAATCAAATAGAACGAGTAAACTCGCAACTTCCTTTATGTTTGTTTCGTCGACCACTTTTGATCATTCCATTGTTGACCGGTTTGCTTGCAGGAAGGAGTAACGGATCCCCCCAGCGTGTCTTCAATAAGCCGGCTTCTGAGAGGTGGCGGTGTAGAGCCAGGCCGGAAAGATGACGATGGTCGGAAGGATTACAGCATACACGGTATTCTGGGAGGTAAGTTGCGCATTAACGCATACTGTGTTCGTTTACGTGTGATCTATTGTGTCGCCACATAATAACAGTATCCACAATTCCACAAATTCACAGAACTAAATGTTTTCGCCCTAACACATTCTCACTGATCATAGATAGAATGCGAATCCATTACTTAAGCATTTACTTTGATACAAATCATTGGTATCAATACAATCTGGTATCTTTGATACAATCAATGATTAGTAACACTATTAGTTTACACTATTATTACAGATAAGACAATTATCTCAAAAGTACACGATGTATGAGTACCAGGGTTTCTGAGAAGATTGATTGGTTAGATTGATTTCTGCTCTTTATGTTCTGTCTTTTACACCCTGTTACAAATTTCGATCTTTGGTAGTGATGATGCTGATCGTGGGTTCACGTAACAGGACAATCTTAACCTTGCCCTTTATTTGTCACTCTTGGTGTCCGACAGGAAATGACAGTGAAATATACATCTGATCTAACCAAACATCGTAGTTGTCATGGGAATTGGACCGCTCTTTCAAAATGGCATTACAGTTTGTGTGCTGCTGTCTTGGTCCTCACAATTCAAAACGAAAGATACTTGCTTTGAGATCCAAAAACCTGCTCTTGTGGCTCAGGGAGGACAAAGTTGAGTGACACTAGAACGTTGACAACTTTATGCGCTTAGGGTGACACTTTGTTCCGTTCGATGTTCCTACCGTCGCTTAATATATGTGCCACGCTGAATAGTCGTTGAAGTTAGTTGTACCATTATTCTAAGCACGAACTAACGACACTCTTTTGCGCTGTTTCTATCCCCCGCCCTTTCTTCCTCCGTGCTTCTATTTAAGCTGTAAAACAAATGTTGAAAGCGTAGGGTTTAGTGCTAAATAGCAATTTCGCCACGTAGAATACCCTCAATGCCATTTCGAGTGATAGCGATTGCCATTGCATAAACGTATTTGTAAGTTACGTGAGAAACACATGTTTTATTTTGAATTATTTTCACAATATTTGTTGTGCTAAATAGTTTATCAATAGTGTCCAACTGAGAGTTTAAATAGGTTTTTCACACAGTTTGTCCGATAATCAAAGTGTTCAAATCGCGTTGTGAGATAAAGCGGTTTTATTCCTAGTTTTATTATTTAACAGTAGTGTTACATAAATAATAAAATAATACATTGCAAAAAACTGGGTGGGCCACAGCTGTTTTGACGTTGGTTTTGTTGATGTGAATGCATGCTTTTGTGCAGCTTCCGGAATAATTGTTTTTATCTTCTTTGCAAGTGCCGATACCAAAGCCTAGCTTTTGTTTAATAATTCTTTCACAAAACAATATCAACCGACAAAGACCACGTGTTGACTAATTTCTGCCCACAGTCATTCCTTCAGGTCAGGAAGAACAATGCATATTGCAAGCATGAAATTTATGCGGCATGTGCCCGTAGTGCGTTTAACCCTCCCGCAGAGTATTTGTACGTCCGACAAATAATACGATGAACAACCCAGAAGGTCATCTGTTTTCATCTAAGCAAATGGGATTTTCTTGTTTACTGTACAACCGGATGTCCGAAAGTGCAGTTTGTGAAACAGTTGTGATTGGTAGTAAAATAGCTGGGTAGTTTGGCAATTTTAAAGACAAGCAGCCTTGCATGACACCTTTGGCAAGTAACGCAAGATTTCTTGCAAGATACGTGAAGTGAAGGGAAACCCGAAGCATCTCGCATCTTGTCGCACCTGTAAGATAAAAAATAGAAAAGAAAACACTGAAGTAAAACAGCAAACATATAAACAATAAGTGGTGAACAATAATAGTGATCCTTTAATATATTTAACGTCCAATCCAGATCTGTGGAATACTTGTACATATGCAGATATTAATATGATTTAGTTATGAGTTTGCAAGTTTTATAGAATTCTAAAGTGTTGTGTGGGCAGCTAGGCCGTGTAGACGATACTCGATGCTGACACCCTGAAAACTTCTACGAAGCAACAATAGTTGGCTACTTAGATTGAACATAAGAAACCAGTGAACGGGCACAAATTGGGGCAAATTGACCTCCAACACAAGTCCTACGGAAGATGGAGAACGAAACTGGTTCATTATCTCAGCATTATTAGTGTTAAAAGTGTTAATGATAACGTGGTGGACAGAAAACCACTATTGGTACAACATACCATCACAATACGAACCATTGCACCATTGTGGGTACAGTAGAACATTTACAAAAAAAGTGATTTTTTCATTCAATTCACTATGTGGATATGAATTTGTTGTATTATCACCATAAGCAGAATGGAATATTTGTACGTAAACTTATTCTAAAGCATTTCGTCCTATTTTTTATTCATTCATTTATAGATACTTTGAGTTTCGGAAACTACATTCTCCTCTCTTCCAAACTACAATTGTTGTTTACTACATGAAAACGTGTAGAATTTCTCCCTATTTTCATACTTTTTTATTGCATTCAACGATATCGATCTTTGTTACTATCGTATTGCTGTGAATCTATAATCAATCAATGCATCTCGATTATTGATCTATACCGCCTTCAGTAGCAATTACCTGACAAACATTTGCTATTTTGTTATTGTGTTATGTGTGCTCCTACCTCAAACGCGCCATAGAAAAATAAAACATGAAAAGTGTCACTTCACAAATCGACCCTTAAGATACACAAGCAGCCTCTAACCTAAACGCAAGAATCCCAAATCACATCTTTTCCCCTTCTTGTTTTGCTGGTGCTGTTTTCTGGGATATGGGCTTTTCTCTACACCAAATGGTCATCACACTGCCGCACCGCCAAACATTAACTTGCCCTGGTTCGGTTTCTTCTTTCATTCGGTGATTTGTGGTAACAGTCTCTCTTACTGTTTTTCCATTATTTACCACCGACGATGTTCGGGCGCGTAGATTTTCTAAGGATTCCGACCTCAAAAGCCACCCGGGAAGGGTGACAATAATCAAAAGGTTGTCGTACAACATCATTTCCCAATTTTTCTAACCGTTAGTATCCTTCAGCGGTGTTATGTCAACCTCTTTGATGCGATACCGCCATATGGAAAACCTTGAAAACTAGAGCAACTAGACTCCCGAGCGGTCTTTATCGATGGGTACACTTTCGTTTCGGTGGTTGATTTCCTAATGTGTGACGCAATAGAACGCAAGAGGATTTCAACCAGGAAATACGAGACGGGATGACGGCGAACCCGTGGTTCTAGGAGCTCTTTAGCAATTAAATCTTGTTGATAGGAGGTATGGAATAATGAAGCAACGGTTAGTTATTACAAGCGTGTTGGTGGTCGCAGCGTATTCTAGAAAAAGTTTATAAATCAGAGTATTCTTTGCCACATTGTAGCAATAACTTTATAGCATTCTTTGGGAAACTAAATAACATTCTCATACTATTCTTCCTTTTAAGCTGCATTGACTTTATTTACCCGTAGTTGGATAGTCAGTCCAGCGCACTTGGACTTTAGTGGGAGTGGTCCTGATGGCATTTTGTTCCGGTCCTGTCGTGTGAAGATGGCGTCGTTACCAACTGGCGTCGCTACACTACCAGGTCGCCCACAAGAACTGCATTTGGATTGTAATCATTCATATTTGAATAGTGACTTTTTTAACCGTAGTGAATTTCGTTGAGATGTGGATTGCTGACGATTCAAAATGATGGATTCTAACACGACTGATGTGTACCCATGTGGTTTACGAATTCACGAAAACCGCTAGCTTTTGAACAATTAAACCGCTATCTCTTGGAAGATTAAATGATACCGGAAGTTATCACTTAAATATTGAAGTAAAACGTATAATCAGGCAACATATAGACCAAGCTTAGACCAAGTGTAAAAAGGCATTTTTCTTCTATCAATTTTATATTTGGATAGAAAGATATTTTTGAAAAGCGGTTGTGAAAATGCATTTTGATGAGTAACCCGTGAATCATTAATCTTCAAACGCCTTGGCGCACCTGCAAGGATCATGTGCCATAGTATGCTGCGTAACAACATGTTTTTAACTCATCTTTTTTGTAGTTGTTGCTGTGTAAAACATATGAGTCCAGTTGTTTTGCAGTGTTTAATGTTTCAAACCGCTTAGAATCACACATTGAACGCTGTTCTGAACTAATTTATCGCCGTTGAACTCACCCGGGAATAAATGTTGTGGTTCTCTGTCGGCTAAACGGTTTTATCCTGTGATCTTCTTTTTCGGCGATCATGCTACTGTAATGCAAAGTTATCGAGTTGATCCTGCTGGACTTCAAGAATGAATGTGTAGATTTTGTTGAAGTTGTTCGATTGCTCTTGTTTTTTTATTTTGGGATAATAGTCAATCCTGCGTATGCGAGATACAGACCACTCAAGATTTAAATTCAAAACCGGCTATTTTAAGTCAAATATTACCAAATGTAATATTTCATTCATTCAGATAGCGTTTCTTCTATTGCTTAAAAGTTATGATTGCGCCGCATATGTCATGAAATACAAACATATAACAAACACGAAAAGTAACAACAAACGAACAGACAGTACGAGTAATGGTCATTCTACTTTAATGCTGAATTTAGCTCTGGATGTACTGAATTACAAATTTCTGTCATCAAGAATTGAACTTACTTCCGTAATACACTCCATATCAAATGTCTTCCGGAAATGAGGTCACATCTAATACCAGAGCGCCCTTCTTATGGTTGCATCATATGTATGTAGCCTTTGAAACTACACTAATCCTTTCTTGGTTCTCATTGTGTTGTTCACACACTATCCATGTCGCACCTTCCATGCCTTGGTCGTAGCGACCGATATTACTCCCATTTGTGCCCTCCAACGCAGAACAAATGAGGCGAAATCCTTTCATAAAAGGAACCAACTAATAAATGAGTGTGAGTTTACAGCAGCTAATACCGCAAAATTGTACCTAAGTGTCAACCGACACAATGGGTCACATGATACCGAAGCCAATATACCTTACGGCGGTGAACTTCAAAAGCGATCTCTTCTGTCGGACCTGCTATTCGATTTGTACGTACAGTACGCGATGGAATGTCCAAACGAGCCAAGGAAACCGACGGCCAGCCATATAAATGAAGGTACTTCGTTTCAAAAGCTTAGGCTCTTCGAGCTGCTCAAGTGCACAGGGCTCATCCGTTCGCCTTAGACGCTCGGTCGCGGCGAAATGAAATGAAAAATTGGTAAACGAAACCTTTTAGCCTTATAATAATTTATTAAGGGGATTCCAACCGTCAGACCTAGTGACGCTTGTTCCCGCTGTACTGTGGAACGCCGCCGAGCTAAGGATGATGTTACGAAGAGAACGCTAAAGAATAAAAAAGGCCAACACCGAAGGTGTTGAACATGATGGTGCCTCACACGATTGCAGCACCGGTCACAACTTCCTGTACTTGCTGCACTGATTACTGAAAAATGACATTCAATATCCGATTATGAGCTGCGCACATTTTCTCCGAATGTTTATGACATGCTTGGAATGCTCATAAACATCGACCGTACAAGGGAAACCACCGTGCAAATATGTACCAAACGAAAAAGCTCATTTTAAGAAATGAATTTACAACATAGCTATCAAGGGGGTGTTGAAGCATACAATAGAAGTATACAATTGATTTAAGAATTTACATTAATATTTTACTTTGTTTAATTAAAATTTTATATAAGAAAAGAAGGAATTTTTATAGGCAAATATTTGCCCATAACTAACATCCTTATGCTAGCTGCATTGGTAGTTTCCATTTAAAAATTCGCACTTTAACATAATTGTTACGATTATGAATAAAACATTTGCTACAGTTGGGGCTACAAAGCAAAACATTCTGAGACATCGCTCGCGCTGAATCGTCGTACTTGTACGTAACTCGTAACCCGTACGTCTCATTTCAGGCAAATGCCTTTAAATATTTCTCCCTGAAAGCCAAGCTGTCTGCGCAAGTCATTTTGTTCGTTTCTGCCTTTTCCCATTCGCCTCGTGGTGTCTTCAGTGCATGAACGATTTTGCTTCCAGATTAACACAAAATTCGACCTCAGGCGACCAGCCTGAGCTAACCGCGTTTGACGTTCTGATGAGAAACCTTCTGTCTGTCGCTGATCATTTGCTATCGATCCCAAAGCTCTATCCGTAGCAGAAAGTCTTAAATTTGGCTTTGTTTTGTAAACCGACTGACCGAACGCTAATGACCTGTTCGCTTTAATAGCTTTTTAACGAACGTTCTATACCGCACTGAAGCTTGCATATCAATAAAAAGGAAAACCCCGCATGGAGGCTGAAATGCAACAAGCCAAAGATCATAAAAACCGAGAGAGCGTTTAAAGTTGATTTGTGAATATTGTGACACTCTAATGATACTGCTTTTGTTCCTTTTGTGCGGACTCACCACGGACACATGTGTAATTTCTTTCCTTCAATATGTAAACTGAGCAGAAGAGTTTTAACTTACAATTCATTGAACTGCAAAGAGTTATTGGCTGGAGCGAATCGAGCATACCTTTTTACAACATGCAACAACTTGACTGACTGAAAATAGTTTACAAAAAAGTTTATACTGAAAAAAAACTAAATATACGACTGTTATTTTACTCTCAACATAATTATCACCATAACATGACATAATTTTCTTCATGACCAATGCTCGTTTTACCATTTCTGTTATTTTTTATTCACAAAGAACGGTAAAAAAGGCCGTATTGCTTCCATTTTTGTGTAATTTACACAACAATTGTTAGCACAAAACACACTGCCATAATGGTATTATTTTGCACAATAAACCTAACATGGTGCAAAGTGTTAAATTTTACTATACAATTTCAACGAATCCACTGGATCGTTACGAAGGATCGTTCGTCTGTCGAATATCCTGGCTATTTTCGATTTCGGCTTTAGAACACTGTTGAAATCTTATTGAACAATCAAAACTGGCATTTTCATCTCGAAGCAAAGTTTAGCTTCGTATGCAATTCTCGTCGTCGTAAGAATGGAAATTCTTTAGCGTGTATCTAATTCACAGCATATGCAATGATTGATATAGCTTAAACATATGGAAATTCCACCCTCGCAAATGAAAATTAAACCATCTCATTCATCACAATGCTTTGATTTTCGGAGGCAGTTCCGTTAATCTCGGTATGCTTTCACTTAACATTACGAATAGCTTGCAACTGTGTGGTACCAAACCACCAACGATGCAGACAGCAATAAATACTTGCCACTTGTTTGGTGTGTTTCGGTTTCAGAAACACTTCCACAACATCTGGTGACTTGAATGTGAATGTGCTGTTAGTGGGTAGAAATTTTAACTGATTTCAATTACACGCCACATTATGCCACCGAACAAGCACCATTCGTCCGTAACGGTGACTAATTTCAAACCCTGTTTTTTTATGTATTACTTCTCTTTCCATTTCATCCCCATCGATGGTGCCCCGATTGCGACATGATCGGTGTTTCGTCATCTGCTAGGACGTGGTTCGGACTCAAGTGACACCGAATCGGAACCGGGAATACTACTGAAGCGGAAACAACGTCGATCGAGGACCACCTTCACGGGTGAGCAGCTGGAGGCATTGGAAAAGGCCTTCCAGCGAACGCAGTATCCGGATGTGTACACGCGCGAAGAATTAGCCTCCACCACCAACCTCACCGAAGCGCGCATACAGGTATGGTTTAGCAATCGTCGTGCCCGGCTTCGCAAGCACGCTGGAGCACAAATGGCTACCCCGCTCAGCAGCTTAGGTACTCTGCCAATGTCGCAGTATCACCCTGGGGTTGCGTCTAACGATTCGTACCAAATGGCGGCGGCAGCTAACTATGAGTTTGTTGCGCAAAATCCTGCCACCTTTTCCTCGGGCCATTTCCAGCACGGCCACTTTGGTGGGCAAAACTTTACGACCAACCACATGGGCTTCCACCAAAACAATCAAGGTAACAGAACCGCTCGCTTAGCGATCGCTCGCTTAGCGATCGCTCGCTAAAGAACCCTGAATAATAGCTCATGTCTATTTCCAGAATTCCTTCCTTCCGAATACACCAAAATGATGAGCGAAGAGTACATTAAGCCGGCGCACGAAAATTCCATCAAATTGAGCCCTTCAACTACGCAGGCGGAAAACTACGTTAAAGTACCGCCGGTCCCTCCGACAGCAGCGCCCATCGTCACGCAGGAAACCCCTTGGAGTCAGTCCTATCCGCCTCATCATCCAGGACAGGCGTACGCCACTAATTTGGTCGGGTGCCCACCACCAGTTACAACTGCTACTGCAGCAGAGTATCATTCGATGCAACAGGCAGCAACCTCCTATCCCAACAAATACTGGTCCTGATGTGTTATCGTGATATTAGGTACTCGCACGCTCGCATTGCAATACATTTGGGAATGTATTAATTCACGCTAAAGCACCGTTATGCGACACAGACGTCATTAGGCGCACCCCACCTCAATGTCAGACCATGTTGCTGATCGATAGACTGTAAACGAAGATGCTTCTCTCTCGACGGGAGAATCGCTTTGGCGCACTAGTAATAATACAGCTTACTATTCTAGTGATGGCGTTCCGCTCTAGACTCTCTAGGATATAACTATTTTTTTTATTTATTTTGCTTGTAGCATACTATTTTAGCCCATAACAGCAAGTTTGAACATTGCCGTACTACTCTAAACGATAAGGATGTCTTATGTACGATGAGCTCTACATTATTTAACTGCTTAAGAACACATTTCATATACGAAACATTGACAAATAAACCCTCTGCTCTGCACCAGCTAAATTACAAATTATTAAATTACGACATGGGTTCAGATCGAAAACAGGTGTTCAATTATTTTTATCTGGAACCAGTGAAACTGTAAGAGAAAAAAGTTGAAATAATATTGCTACTTCTAGGATTGCTGATTTTTGGTATTTATTACGACCACCGATGCACAGTGGATGTAGCCCATACAGATACTTGGCTGAAGTAGAAACTCATGAAATATTCATAGTTTCATCTGTAACATAGTTTTATTCCATACATTAACCAATATTAACCGTTATTTAGAACGATTTTGAAGTTTTAATAATGTTCTTGTTCATTAGTATCAGAGTACAAACGATGAACAAATCATGTGCGTTTTCCTCAAACGTAATCTATTGAAAATATTAAGAATGTTTTCCTTAAAATTATTACTCCTCCTTTTTCATCGACTTCAAGGCCGTATACGACAAAATAGTCAAGGTAAAGCTTTACGATGTTATGAGCTCTTTTGGAATCCCGGCCAAACTTACCAGACTAGCACGAATGGCAATCATCAACGTCATCGTGGATGAAAAACTCTCAGAGTCTATTTCTACCACCAACAATCTACGCAAAGGAGATGGGCTGCTTGTCTGCGACTGGGAGCTGGAAAGTTCAGAGACTATCTTCTATAAGTCAGTCCAGATTCTGGCATACGCTGTTGACATAGATATCATTGGTTTACGCCTCTTTTACGTAGAGGATGCTTACCAAATGAAAAGCAGGCATAAATTGCAAGTGAAAACCTCGAGTTGGAGATTAATGAGGCAAAACCTAAATTGATAATGGCACCTCCAGCAGCACTGTTAATACATTCAAACTTACACAGGGGTGACGTACAGATAAATCATCGCCCTTTCGAAGTCCAAAATTTCACATATCTTGGATATAAAGTTACCACCGACAACAACATTGATGTTCAGATACGCGCTGGCGGCTCCGATCATTCTACGGTCTGAGTTCCTACATGTTAAAACTGTGTTATTTCCGCATGACAAGAGTAGAACACTATTTTTTGCATTTTTTTTATACAACTTTGATATTCTTTGTCATATCTCTCTCATTTATCAACCATTCAACCATTCTGAAACAGTAATAATCGTTGCTGTTTCCTATCTTAATGTATGTTTCTTAATGTAATGTTTCTATTGCGATGTTTTTCATACTGGTCGCCTAAAAGTATGCAATTTGCTACACAGTCACTTGTACGTTGAGCCTGTATACAACCGTACTTTTCAATGTGCGTACCGCTCATGATTTCGAGAAAACGGTTTCGATCACTAGAAACCAAATAAAACTGTCCTATTTTGTAGCTAGTAGGATTTCACGATATGCATTAGGATACAATAGGAAAAATAGCATCGTAGTCGAAACAGTTCATTTTATGTTGACACAAAATATTACTTTCACCTAAAACGCAATGCTCGGTGAGAATCAGATATATCACAGAAAATTGAACAGGTTAGGTCGATGATTTGTTTGTCTTACTTGTTTGACGGTATTCATCATGTGAATGATTTTTTTTTTCACTTGCCGCTTATTTCTCGCCGCATCAACCAGTATTTATGAATACTGATTGCCACATACCGCTTAAGAGTATGTTACTAAGCGTGTGAAGCATTCTCTCTCTCTTCTTGGCGTAACAATCTGACTAGGTCATGCTTACCATTTCTGGCTTACTAGATTTATTTTACCACGTAGTCGGATAGTCAGTCCTTGCTGCGGGGGATTGGTACAGATGGGATTTTGGTCCGGTCCGTTCGTGGGAAGACCAGCAACGCTCTTTGCCACCAGGCCGCTCCTTGCCGAGCGAAACATTAACTAATTGTAAATACCAAATAATGTGCGAAACTCACTATTTCTCAATGTACTGGAAGATCCACTGCTTCGTTTTAGTAAGAATGATTTGTAATAAACGATGTTTGAATCCGAAGCGTTTCGTCTTTGCACTGACATCAAAAATATTTTTGTTTTTTAGCTCAGTTAAAAGCGCTTGATTTGTATTCTATATTATATTCTGGTAACTCGATCTTTATAACTTTAGATGTTCAAATGCTGAGCTCAAGATTTCTTTCCATCACGATAAATACAGTAATCAATCTAGTTTTATTTCTTACAAAAGCGATGATACAGAAATTGAGGGCCATTTTGGCCAAGGAGGGAGATGTACTGGTGTGTCTGCCACCATTGTTGGATCCGTGGTACTAGTTGTCATTTCTGATTGTGTTTCGGTTGCTGATGCAGTTTCACTCATCGTCGACATCGTAGTTGATGGCATTTCGGTAGTTGTAATCATCGGTGGAGGTAAACATATCCCAA
Organism: Anopheles moucheti; assembly: GCF_943734755.1. NCBI lineage: Eukaryota > Metazoa > Arthropoda > Insecta > Diptera > Culicidae > Anopheles > Anopheles moucheti. Next base: position 61,797,051 of record NC_069140.1, read on the forward strand.
GTTTGGGACTAAACATGGATCCCAACCCTGGACACACTTGCTCATAGCCAAACAATTTTCCACTAACCTTACGACACCAGTAGAACTTCGAAGAATCACCGGGCTTCGCCAAAAAGCCTTCCCTTGGGCACTGGAAAACACAACTATTGGACAGCACGTTGAATTCCGAACCTTCGGCGCATTTGTACACTATTACGTTTCGTAACGTTGACCGGTTCCTAATGCGTTTGTAATTGCAGTACGCGTAATATTCTGAATCCTGTGGAAATGGAAGGAATATAGATCTTCCGTTCGGGCGACATTGTATTGTTCGACATTGAGCATTTCTACTGCATGTCTTTTTCTTGGAGTTGTACACATATTCGGAAGGACATTTGAATGGTCGCGCATAATTTCCAATGGACGTACAATAGTGGAACTTTCTGCAATCCAGTGGATCAGGAAACACTCCCAACCCCGTGCACAATATACCAAATCTGGTTCCACCTATCTCCCCACTATGTCCACCGAAACCTGCTGTGTATCTGCACTCTGGGAACATGGAATCAGCCTTGGCCAAACATGCACCTCCCATCCCCTGACTAAGGGTGTGACAGTACGTTGATGGAGGACAATTATTTTCCGGCAACAATGACTGATCGCTTATTCCTGGTATGCAAACACGAACGCGACGACAGCCAGTACATACGATCGTCGTAGTATTAGAGCAGTTCCCCGACAAAGTCTTGTCGATAAAGGGTGGCGAAAGATGGAAACCGGATGCTGCATCGTACCACAACGAACTGGGCATTTCATTATCTTGCATTACATTTTCCTCCGATGAAGTGAGTGGGTCAAACTCATTTGTTTCCATATAGTCTGGATACATTTCTTGCCCTTGGGTCACAACCACCAAAACAAGCTATTGAATAAACAGGTATTTAATTCCACACAAACTTGCTGCAAACAATTTCTAATAGCTTACCATCAAAAGCAAACTCACTGCTTTACGTTTGTCCATTACTGTTTGCTGCATCACCAGTCGTCTATCTTGAACTATTCAAAACGAAAAGCTTTACGTTTGCCTTTTATTCACGAACGTACATACAGCTCTACAACCTACTTTTGCTCTGCAAACTGGAGCAATTATGATGTGTGAATTATTTCTAATCATACAGATAAATACCATAACCCAAAATATATGTGCGGTCTGTGCATCGTGCAAATTGATCATAATCGCGTGTAAATATGATGTATGAGCTCAAATCATAACCAAAACAGCTTTTAGCGTTTCAACTAAAAACAACAACAGTCAAATTTTACAGATTATCCAAATAAAAAAATCCAAACTTATTTTTTATATAATAATAACGTGTTTGACCGACCGACAAGACTGTTAAGAAATTCCAAAACAGAAAATAATCCACATAATTTCATCTGTAAAGATATCAGATGCATTCGAGCTCGAATAAAAATGTGAAAATCTCATTTATTGAATATACATTCTTTCAAATTCAGATTTGGGTTCAAAACTGTCACATCTTCATGCGCTCAAAGAGCGGAATGCTAGTTCATTCATGTTTATAGTTTGCAGATCTTCCTCTCTTCGTCGTACGTAAGCTGCAAAGGGCATCGTTGCTCGAACAATTCCAGCTGCATCAATTTGTCAAACATGTAACAATAAAAAAACAATTTTGAGAAATAGCTATGCCTACGGACCTCACCTCGGTGTGATGCTCACTTACTTTGAACGGTGTGACGTAAACACATTCGTAGTACTTTTTGTTATCTTCCGGATACGGGAACCGCCCGCTCTCTCGGCATTCAAACTTGCATCGTTGCAGTTTTACATCGTACACATCCGATTCCCGTGGACATTCAAACATCACCGGTAAACCACTGCTCGAGCAAAAGAAATAAAGCTGAGGAAAAGGTTTATAGACGAACCATTTGTTGCGATTCAACAACAAATCACAATTGACTTGGTAGCAGTCATCCAACGTTTTGCGTAGAAAGCACGATGAGGACGAATGATTGTAGGCATTATTCGCTGCCAAACAACTCACAGATGTGGATACTTGTTTCTCGTCGCAGTATATATACTGGGTGCAATTAGCAGGATCTGTAGCAAAAGAAAAGCAATAACGTAATAAGAATGTAATCATACGTTTAAATCGTAATATATTTCATTCATACCTGGATAAAATCCAGCCTTCATCGGGGGACACAGATCGTCCGCCACACCACATGTACTCTCTGATGCATATTCCGCTGAACAGATACCATCTCCGGTACAGTAAGGTTTATCTGGTTCTACATCTTGACATTTGTAGCTAGTGAGTACTGTTTGATCGTAGCTACAAATGTTCACCGTACGACAATCAGCGCAACCTTGCCGTTTTCCGGTATCACACTTATCACTCGCGACGCGTGAGCTGAAAAGCACAAATGAGCTCATCGAAACTACCTTTGAAATTTTGTTAATGAGAAGCTATGACACGTTCATGTATTTTTGTATGTTAGCTCACCTCCTTAATACACACTAAAACACAGCACCAAACTATGCGTTGCCGCCACATGGTACAGTCGATTTGGTTGTTAATGAAATCACGTTGCATGCCTTTTATATCAACGGTAGCGTCCAAACTTGCACATTAGACGCGGGCAACAATTGATAAGATAATAAACAACATGTTCTTTATCAAGAAAGAATCCATAAATTGGCGAACTACCAAACTTTCATTTTCCTGGTCAAACATTCATCACATATTGCTTAAACGGTTCGGCTCGGTCCACTAGTATAATCGATAATGCGTGTCGGAACAATATGTTTGAACATAATTCAAATTGCGCATGAGATAAGTTGCGATTATTCACGTATAAACAAGTAGATGCACATACATCCCAACCAGTATGCATGGTACAGAAACACACAATCAAATTATAAAAAGAAAACGCTTCACTTGTGCACGGAACTTTGGGCTCATTCAATTATTACGTAACGCTGATAGGGGGGGGTGTATAGTGTATGTATGAAAAATTAACTTATTTTAAGGATTTTTATACAAATTCCATATTACCTATCTACTTTTCCTATCTATTTAAAGGTCAAGTTTCTTGGTATCTTTTGATACCCACTTCTGATATCCACTCAGATGGTGATTTTGGAATCCTGTGTGTTGTAGTGGATCCAGTTTGCATCCATTGTAGCAAGCATCGCCGACTCTTAAAACTTACATTGAGCTTGAAGAGCGCTAAACAGACTCAGAATGATGCATCAAAGTTATCCACTATCGTAAAGAGCTTATACACCAGTTAATTATTCGATATCATTTAGTGCTCGGAAGCTCATTTACGGTACAATGAATAACTTTTGCCAACTAGAACGTGCAAACATCGTGATCGGTGCTTGTATGGCTGTGTTCGAAGTCAGCATACCGGCTAAAATAGTTGGGTCGTCTATTCTGCTGTACGACTGTAGGTTCACCGTACAACTCATGGAGCTCATCATTGTAACGGCTCCATTGTCCTTCCACACATACGGGGCCTAAAAACCTTCTGAGCATCTTCCTCTCGAACTCGGCTAAGAGGGTTTCGTCAGTTTTGGACAAAGACCATGTCTCACAGGCGTATGTAAGTACTAGAGCTTTATAAGTTCTATATACTCCTGGCTGCGTTCAACTGAAAATTATTCAATAAATCTACTTTACCAACAAATGTATTTATGCTTTCACCATTTTTTAGATTCTTTAAATCTGTGTTTCATGAAAAAAAGTTAGTCAAAAAGTAAATGAATAATAAGAATTAATAGAAGACAAATACGCAAGACAAAAGCTAGATAAATAAGAAAGGAATAGTACTGATAAATAATTTACGTACGAATTCTTGTTCTTAATAGATTACATCGATTCGTCATGTAATGTAAACTTTAAAACGAGCTTCTTCAGCTTTGCTCAGTGGACGATTAGCGAATGAATCCTTCGTTTGGGATCTGTGGTGTGGAAGACTTGTATTCGAAGCGTCTTCCAGAAATGTCTGTATAGATTGAAGTAGGTTCTAAAACCGCTTCAAATTATTAGCAACGATCAAGCAAGTCAGGCTGGCGTGAATAGTAAATTTATTAAGCAGTATGTTGGTTTATTTTTGCATTAGTCGAAATACGATGGGATAACATAGATTAGTTAAGAAAATTTATTTATTTTTTAAACAAGGGGGGAGGGGTCATCCAAATGTTACGTAATTAATGGAGGGGGGGTGCGTCCAGTGTTACGTTTTGTTACAATAGGGAGGGAGGGGGTCGAAAATTGACAATTTTTGCGTTACGTAATAATTGAATGCACCCTTTGTACATATAATTATGTACGCGAGGGTGGAGCTAGCTTTTTAAAAAAACCTTTATTGAACCAAGATGTGAAAATCCTCTATTAAAATGTCCAACAAGAACAGTTTATTGAACCGTACTCGCGGAGTGCTAAATTAGAACTGATGTGCTGGCGGGAACAAGCTGGTGTCGCTGGCTGGAGTCCGCTACCGATAAAACTGCTTACACAAGCGTGGCCTTGCGCCGAGTCGTCTTACTGTTGCTATCCGCGTGGTTAATGGGTCGAGGATGCGTGGACACGTGGCGGTGTCCAACATATATATGTTACCACAAACCACCACAAACACAATTTCCCAAAGAACTGTCCAGACAGGAACGCGATCCTCACTACGCTTAGCCAACGGGTACTAATCCACATATGCCTACACTCTCTATCCTTCCGCCTAAGTGATCCGAGACCAACGCAAGTCAAGTATATATACGAAGATAATTTAGCCAATAAAAAAAAAGTCTATCTTCGAACTCCATCGTGTGCACCTCGTGACAGTGAGGAAAGTGTTATTCAAAAAAGTGGTTAAATCTTGCAACAGAGCTTCATCCGCATAAACAACTACTTTTCCTACGGTACAATGTTGTATGTATCAGGTGGAATGCTGATGCTCTGGAGTTACGTTGTCTAACACGGGACAAGGGTGTCGGTTGCACACCAGCATGCTTATTTATCAGATGCTAAAATCACTTAGCGACCTCGGCTTGAGACTTTTAATACGCTTACGAGTCGTCGTTTGTTAATCTGTTATCTCAACCTTTCTGACTCTGTGATTCCATCGCAATTCGATCCTATCCCTCCTCAATTATCCAACGTGAAATGTCTGCCTCATTCATCCAACGTGAAAATATTGAAGTGATTTGATTGTACGGTTAATGTAACCACTACATAAGCTGACCACCTAAGTACCGAGAGAATCTAATTCGTTGAGGACAGTTGATAGAGCATGTTGTTGCCCTTGTCTCCCAATGTTATTCTACCAAAAACTTTTCTGCGAATTAATTTCTCGATCCCGAATCTGAGATTTAATTTGGTTTTCTAAATAGTCGGCCACGATACGTATTTTAGATAGAGAAGAATTCTTGCACAGCAAAATTACTGATTGGCAGTTTTGGCAATCGTCGTTTGTCGGTTCTGCTCAGTTCGGGAAGCACTTTATTCTCGTTCGATATCAATTCATTGTTCATCATATGGTTAATAACTGCCTATATCTTTGTTATTGGTGTGTTATCAAAATGTTAACATCTATATAGACTTTCATCCTTAACTTTGACACGATGTAAAATAGCACATCCGTGATTTATGCGAATTCTCATTAGCAGTAAAGAACCATGGCAGATTTTCGTTTATCTTCACCTATCATGGTGCAATATTACGTTTTAATGGTTTTGACACTATTTGAACAAGTACATCAACACAAACAACAAACCTTATAGTTCAAATTAATTATATTTATTTAAAATGCTTTACATGTATTTGTTATACCACCAATCGTTATAATTCCATTATTAAACCATTCTCTACTGAACACATTTCTGATCATTTGCATTGAACTTGAGTAATGGAGGGCAACTTAGTTCATATTTTTGAAGCTACGATAAAAGAAATGAATTATATTAGTTGGGCTTTCACATTAATACAGCTTTCTTATACATTACCTTAGAAGCACTGGTATATGCACACTCGTAATACATGTTAGTGTTGGTCGGATGAGCAAATCGCCCATCTGTACGACACTGGAACTCACATCGTTTCAACTCCAAATCAAAAACATCAGTGTCACGTGGACATTTAAACATTAGTGGGCCATTTGATGAACAAATAAAATATAACTGTGGGAACGGATCGTAGATGAACCATTTATCCTTGTTACGGGAATTATTGCAATCCACTTGGAAGCAATCTGCCGTACGACGTTTAAGAAAGCACGATTCAGTCGTTTGGTTGTATACATTGTTGGCTGCCACGCAACTTTGTTCGAAACCTATCATGTTTACATCGCAGTATAAATAACGGCTGCAGTTCGAGGGATCTGCAAAAGAAACACATTCATAAATTAAGTCTGGTAACTATGGTAACTGGTACCTAAAAACCACTAACTCGGATAAAACCCAGGGGCATTCATCGGGCACAAATCGCTTGTCTTTTGGCAAATTAAATTCGGATCAGACACATTGGAACAAATCCCTGCACCGGTGCAATAAGGTTTCGAGGGATCCACGTCTTGGCAACGATATTGTGTAATCGGAGTCTGGTCATAGCTACAAATTTTAACGGTATTGCAATCCTGACAATCCTCTCGACGTCCATTAACACACGATGTTAGCGCGCGTCGTACGGGTGCACGTTTCGATACCAATGCGCGAAGCGCATGTTGGTCCTAAAAATCAACAAACAAATTAAGCGCGTTAATGTAGGAATAATTCACCAAAAACACACTATTTACCTCAGCACCCACTGTTGCAAATACTAAAAGTGCCAAAATGAACGAACGAACCATTACTAACATTTTCACGCAATACTTCGAGAACGCAATGACCATCATATTACAGGTAGTCTGTCGTTTTATAGTCACCACCAGCATTATGTTTTACAGATTTGAACAACTTTATAGCTACTGAAAGATAAGATACCTGTATACGCACAACTGCAATATTTCATCAAGATTAGTAAAATCTCTTTCCAGTCCTTTTTTTGTCTTCAGCGCATCACTCAAAAAGACTTTTTTTATTATTTCAAATAAGTAATATAGTACCGCACACGTAAATTTCATTGGAGACTGAGCAAAAGACTTATATTCATTTGGAAAAGAATTTAACTTCCCTGAACCTGCAAGTCATACCGTTTCCATGATAAAACCATACATTACAAGGTTTGCCGCATATTTACATTTTGCCGAATGAATGAAACGCGAAAACACACTATAGAGCGCACCTCTATGAGAATAACAACAACAACAACAACTGTTTCTTCATCTTTATGCCATTACAACCTTGGCGATCTTGGCCTGCTATTATTATCTTTCCTTGACTTTTACTTATTCGTAACTGAGGCGCTAGAAAGTTCAAACTCAAGGCCGGATTGGTTTGAATATGAGTATAACGTAGTACAAACCAACATCCTGCCCACTTAATACTCAACAACCTAGCTCAAATAAACCTAGTCAAACCTCACATCGTCAAAAGTGTGTGGTTTCTGAGCAGGATTTCACTATGTGGATTATCTCCTGTAAGCCTGCGTGTATGTTCAAACCACCAGACATTCCGAGATAGATGTTGGGTTGGTCGGGTGGCTCACGGGTACTCCAACTCGCGGCATATTCGCAAGTTCTGCTTCTTTGCGTAACGACGAGCTTACTAGACTTATTTTATCACATAGCCGGATAGTCAGTGCTTGCTCCGGTGATTGCTCCGGATGAGAATTTTTATCAGTCCTGTGGTGTGAAGACCGGCGCCGCTATGTGGCACCATCACATCAAAGGGTATCTCAATATTAGGATGTAGGGATCTCAAATGTACAAAGCTTTTTTACTGCTTGACGCGACACAACAGTCTCCCTTTGACACAAACTTCTCCTTTGAATCCAATCCTTACCTTGTATGATTTGTTAAACAAATCAACAACAGTGGTGTCGGAAATTCGGCAGAAGTGACAACTACGATTTAATAACAACTTTACATGATGGTTGATAGTTGGTAGTGTAGTCCAAATCAATTTTAATAAACTTTATTCGGATGCAATCTTGGATTATTATTATTAATTATTTATTCATTTATTATTAATTATTTATTTATTCATTTTTCATTTATTAATTCGAATTCTCAAAGGTATTAGTTTTATCACTTTTTTCTTGTTTTATGCTACGCTCCGCTAAGACATTAAATGAATACTAATAAAATATCGTAAGGTGAATCGATCATCTCAATCCGTTACAGGTGTCAGAGGATCATCGTCATCGCTTTGAAATTAAAATTGCCTCTTAAGTATAAAACATGAAGAAGTCACTACATTTCTTTTCATTACACAAAATACAATGGAATCCGTCTAACGCTTGTTCATGTATTTAATCAAATTCTTTAACACCGTTATTCATCAACTTATTCAGGCTAATTACTTTCTTTCAATAAATGTGTAACGGAAAATGAAGCTCGATGTAACGTTTGCTGTTAATTCTTTTTTTTATTTTGATACGTCACAAACCTTCACTTGATGAAAAATTTGCTTCGGGTATTTTTGAGCCAGACATCGAGTGTCTTCGATTGAACGTTTGCTTCGATCCTTAATCTGCTATTTAAATCATATTATATATATAGTATATATATCATATTATATACAATATTATATATAATTGTTTAATTTCGCAGTAGTGGGAGTAGTCATAAACTAATCCATATTCTTGCAATCATTCACTCCGTTGTCGAATTCCTTACCATTAGGACAGACCTCTACGAATTTTTGGTACTGCAATACATATACAATGTAGATAAAACGAAATCATACGATCATGTCAACAAATTGTCTTACCGTTCCGTTTGGTCCTTCCAAACATGAATAATAACGATCCTTTACTCCTGGAATAGGATATTTGCCCTTCTGCTTGCAATGAAATTCACACAATTTCGTCGTTTCGTTGAACGCCTCACTATCTCCACATTTGAACGTGAGTGGACCACTTGTTCCACAGAAGACATATAACTGAGGATTTGGTTTATATGCAATTAATTTGTTCAAATTTGAAGTGATTTTACAGTCAATTTGGAAACAATCAGCTGGTGTTTTGAGATAAATCCATGATCCGGTATTATAATCAAACATGTACGATGAGGAAGGGGCAGTGTATGCCGTTGCTCGCAAACCGTCGTTGCAGTACACTGCTTCACTACAGTTGTGCGGTACTGAAATGAATTCGAGAATATAATGCAACGTGTTGCTATTTTTATACAGCATCAAAACAAATACCTGGATAAAAATTATCTTTATCAGGGCACAAGTCACTTTTTAAATCGCAGCCCGGTTCGCTTTGGCAAACTCCGTCCTTGCAGTAGGGACGTAAAGGATTGCTGGAACTACAATCGTACGAACCTACATTCTGTTTTTGGTAATTGCATAACTAATACAAACAAGACAAAAAGTAATCAGGCAATTATAGCACATGATGTTTCTAAGCTATGATGACTCACCATAACGCTTGTGCAACTGCCACAAGTAGTTCGGACATTGTCCGCTACGTCAGCACAGCTGTACAAAACAGGGTCTTGGCTTACTTCTGGTATTTCTACTGCGGTTCTTTGCCTCCCAACTGCGATCGGCACACTAGCTAGCGATACGACCGTCTAAATCAATTGAAGAGTATGACTGTACTATGACATTGGCCTAACCGCATTAAATCACCAAATCGTTACGCTTACCTGCAGAAAAATAACTCCTACGCAAAATATCAACAGCCACACAGAAACACCCATGATGCCAACTACCACAACGTCCTAATTCCTTGTTGTCTGTTGATGAACAAGTGAACCAATCTTTTTGGCATCCCGTTTTATATTTTTCGTCGCAAGTAGCAAAAACATTCAGATAAGCTACAAAAGTCATCAGATGACATATGCATGTCCAGTGCAGATATCTCTGACCAGATGATCATATATATATTTTTTTCATATCTTATGTTTAGCCCCATGTAAGATAAAGTAGTAGCCTTGAAAGTTCACCATTAATGTGAGGCAAACATACTATCTGATTTAAAGTGTGAAGTTGAGAAACTCTACAAAAACACCCATCGATTTTAAATGTGTAATGGCGCATGAGCTCGAACTCTTGCAAACACTAATGGAATCAATTATAAGATCAAGATAAACAATGTCATAAGAAACAAAATAAATAACCAAACCTTTTCATTCGGTTTTACTCTCAAATAAATATTATCATTTTCGTATATACTTTCATCGGAGAAATAATCAATTACGTCAATTGTAGAAGAATTCACATTTTACTACATAAACTAAAGTATCAATAGTCGCCTATAGAATGCACTGCTGTTAAAAAATATAAAAAGTTTCAAAACAATATATTGATTAAAATGAGTTGGTTGAATAATTTATGGGGAATTTTCATTACACGTGAAGCACATATTTTGTTCAAGCTGTCATAAACAGTAATAATCAATTACACACATAAAGAGGCCACTTCTTGTATTAATGACTCGGAAACGACGTGCACGAGTAGCATGCACTTAAAATAAACACCACAAGTTCAAACTAAATAAACACCACAGCAAACAATATGTGCGATAAGAAAAATAAATTACCTTATCTTTATGATAAGCATACCCGGAAAAACAACTCCATTGATCTTATTCACTCATGTTCAACGCAGACTCATCTGAGTAGCGTCGTAGATTTTCTTGCGATCTGAATTATTTAAAGACAATGCGCTGGACAATATTCAAACGAGTTGGAGTGTGTTCAACATGCAGTGGTATCTTGCACTACTGCTCTTTGCAATTGCACTACTCTGTGACAGTACGTTTAGCCAGCTAGGCAGTGGCAATATAACTGCATTGAACACAAGGACTTTTGTGAAAAAAGATTGTGATGGAATCAAAACATACATATGCGATTCTTGCACATCACGAAGACCATGTTTTGGTACTCAGGAAATTGAAACCACCTTTACATGTGGTACAGGACTGTTCTGCATAGAGGGTACGGCAGCTGATCGCTGCGGTCCGACACCATCGGAAGCTTGTATAACATCATCCGCGAGCTCATCCTTCACATGCACTGCTACAGGGCTTTTTCCAGGTATGTTTATTGGTGCAAACCAAGTGAAAAACGATTTCATCTATACATTCGTTTTCTTGCAGATCCTAACAATTGCAACTACTACCATGTGTGCCTAGCGATTAGCGAAGCATCCACCGTATACAGATGCCCGCCTGGATACGTTTTTGACGTAGTGACTTCCTCCTGTATTCGTCAACTGTCGGCAGCTAATTGCGTTACTGTAACCTGTCCTGTTGGAGCTCCTCGCTACGTTCTCTACGGCACAAGTCGAGTATATTACGCCGTGTGTAACGGTGCCAGCCTACCTACTCAGGTATTAAGGTGTCCGAACGGTGCACTATTCACGTTCTTTTCATCGAGTACACTTTTCGGTGAATGTGTGTACACATGCTCAGGACAGGGTAATTATGCTAACAGTAATAATCCTGCTTCTTATTTCCAATGCTACATTTCAAACGGTCGCATAGTGTACAACGAACTCGATTGCCCATCAGGCACCATATTTAATCAAACCTTGCGATATTGCACAAGGCAGTAAAATTGTTTCCTTGACTGTTTTAGTTCTGGCAACAGAAATGCCGCTAATGCTGCGTTAATGTGATGCGACGGTGATTGTAATGTAAGATAAATATGTTTCTGTTTTGAATAACTGTGAATAAAGTTATTCGTGGTTGTGTCCATCTCTTCCACCATAAATCCTCCATGTATTTGTACACAATATGTCCTCTAAGACTATAATAAAATAAACGTAAGATACTAATCTAGAGCTAGTATAATAATCTCCCTTTTTTAAGCGAAATAAATAACCAAATACTAGTTTTAAAGAGCTTTCTATCAATAATACACTACTGTAGCAATGTTTAGTTTGTTTGTAAATCCTATTTTTTTTAGAACGGCCTGACCGTATCTACTTATTATTGTAACCACGTAGCCCGTAGTCTTGGCTACGGGGGATTAGTCCGGATGGGATTTTGGACTTGTCCGTTCGTGTGAAGACCAGCTCCGCTACAATCATGCCTAAGGGCCGCTTCATCCTCCCTAATCCTAATTGAATTCACTAAAATTTTACAATCATACACATCGTGCTTCCATGTTGATGTAGTTCTACTATATTGCTGAATGATCTACTTTATTGAATATATTTTTATAATGCCAACAAATGGTTCTCAAATGAACTACACAACTCTTGAGGTAATGCTATGAATTAACACACGATTGCATTCTTTCATTCGTCTATTACATATAATAAATCTTGTTGAATTCACCAGAAATCGGGTCGGTTTTAGTTAAATTTATATATGTCTTCTTTCCCCGTGAACTGCCTTATGGAGGAACTTCTATGGGGAATTGGAATTGAACACTGTGTATTGGTGTGTTGTACTTTACTGTATAATTAAAACTAGTTCCAATGGACATTAATTACTATTTTTAACAGGGGAAGTGTAGTGTGCAATTAGCAAAATATGAAGGAGTCACGGAGTAAACGGTCAATAACTTGTTCACTGCTTGGATTACGTGTGGTTCATTGGTTGTATCAAGAGCTTAAACAATCAGAAATACAAATTATGCAATGAAAACAAATTTCATATTAAAGTCAAAATAACCCTAATCATTAGACCACACGACATTATGTCACCAAGAGGAAAATGTCTTAGACAATTCTCAAAAAACTTTTTTTTCTGCCCGAACCAAGCCCGAAATAAGCCATAAAGCAAGGAGTAAAGAAGCAAAAAAATTCCTTCTTTAGTTCATATGCTGTTAATACGTAAAACGAGGGCATAATACATAATACGTATCGGCGATGAAGCTAAAGGTTGTTAATAACAGTGTTGTCAAATAAATATTGGTATGTATGTAATTGCATTTCAACAAGTTTTCGAAAAAGCTAATTCGAAATGATACATTCATTTGTATCTACGAACTGCGAATTTTGCGATTAGAAACTACCATAACATTGCCATTCTCATGACTCAACAATCACGAAGTGCTATAAATCTGGACAAATCCATTCGTAAAGATAAGCATTCAGGATCTTCACAGAAAACAAGATTAGAAAATGTCAATCAACGTTGCGGCCTCTTGCTTTCTATAAACTCAGTATGGACTGTGCATCTCAAGCTAGTGGTTAACAAAATGCTGTTTAGAACGTGTATCCTTTTCATCTCGTTGGCCTTTTCGCACGCATTGAACGAAGAGTCACATAACTCTACAGATGACTTAGGTTCTGCAATAACTGGTACATTGCTGAACATTTCAGATGTGCAGTTGCAACGTCAATCAACTATTACCGGCGTATGCGATGGTGTGAAACAACTGGTATGTGATACATGTAACACTTTTCGCGTTTGCTTGGGAACTGAACTTGGCCAAGGTGTGACCGTCGCATGCCCTGCTGATCAGTCGTATTGTAACTACGGAACAACCACCGACTATTGTTCTAATGTTCCGATCCCAAACGTATGCACTGATGCTATTCAAAACACACCGGTCATATGCTCGGCCGTTGGCACCTTTCCAGGTATGTGGTCGATAGCGAACATGCTTCTATTTTGTTAGTTCATTAATTCGTGTATACTCTGCTCATTCTTAACAGATGCTAGCAATTGTCGTATTTATCATGGATGCACCAATATCGGACAGAGTTCGTCCATTTACAGTTGTCCTGCTGGGTATGTGTTCAATGCAGCATTGGAACTGTGTGCCTTGGAAAATCTGTTTTCACGATGCATTAAACTGCAATGCACGGCCAACTTCATCGGACATGTAAGATACGGACAATCTCCACGATTCTACGGTTTGTGTGACGGTACCGGACAAGCTCCAATCGTATATAGATGTCCAAACAGAGCCAACTTTGCGTTTATCACCGGCTCCACATTTGGCGAGTGTGGTTACCTCTGTCCTGGACAGGGAAACTATCCAAACAGTAATGATCCGGCGGCATATTTTCAGTGCTTCTGGGCAAACCGGCAGCTACGATACAATTTGGTACTCTGTCCTACTGGATTGACATTCAACAGCCGTCTGCGATACTGCAACTAGTTGTGATTGTAATTAGTCATAGTCAAATCGAAATACAGGTTATATAGATTCTGACTTACATTAATTCAATAAAGCTTGATATGCTGTTTTGATCCTTTAATTTCAATGATTTATTTTACCTATTACCAAATCATGTTTTCGTTTTATTTACATTTACATTTCAATTGCTGTTTATCTCCCATTTCGCTGGAAATAACTAACAAATTATCACCGTAACCAGTACTTTTACAAAAAAAAATTATCAGAAAACTGTAATATACGTAAATGATGCAAATAGGGGCATCAGTAAGTATCTACCAAAATACAACGAGTTTTCCCGAGAGAACCGAGTTTTAGAATGATATTTTTTAAACTCATTTAAGAAATTATTACAATATAGAATATACAACAACATAGTTTATAGAAGAAATATAAATAATATAAAGAGGAAAATTGCCTTTGAACACAATTTATTTGATTCAAAACTGTTCAAAAAATGATTAAGTAAAAGCGTATATATATATTTATAGCAAACTGATTTATATAATATAATATATATTTAAGGCAAACTGAAAACAATAAATATCAGTATGCATTCTACGCAGTAATGTTCAAAATTTCCTGCACTCGGTGATTCATTATCACTTTCCTTCAATACAAATTTTATTATCTGCAAGCCAGGGCAGGTACCGTGTTTGTGTTGCACATGAGTTTCTATGCATTTGTATATTACTTTCGTTTGTTTTGCTAGTTTACTTACCTTCCACAGAAGCATCATAAACGATTCCAAGGTGAAAACCACCCTACTGTGCAGTTCTTTATCTTGCGAGACGAAATATCTGGTGCAGTATCAGGTCTACGCTTCGAAGTTTAGTATCGGTAGTGTGACGCTTTATGAGATTAGAAAGCTCTGATAAAACGTATTATTTAGCAAAGTTTACTAAAAATATTATAACCATTGTAAAGTATCGTTGGAATCGATCGGAACAGGCATTAAACTACAATGCTGCAATGTCGGACAAAGCCTCAACTCAGCTATTTTATATATTGTTGCTTGTGTTTGGTGAGATCACATGTGAAAAAGGAAAAGTATCGTACTGACACTAGTGAACGTCTGTTGAACGTTTTAACCATATTCAGTTTCAGATAGGCAACAGTTCTCCCGTACTGGTACTGGTTGCTAATGGAAGTGACATCACGATTAATTTTCCGGGTGAAAACAATAACAATCGTGTATTCAGCATCGTCAGCAGCTCCGGCAACAATAACCCGTCCATGTTGGACTGGATAGGTGGGAACGGAGCCAACAAAGCACCTACCATCATGTTGGGTAAATCGGACGCGTCGGCAATGTCTCCCCGTCTGGCTGACGACAACAGTGACGAAAATAATCCTACTTCACCTGCCAATCCAAACCCGACATGGGGACCGCTTGGAATGAACGAATACGATGCAAACGATGCTATACTTCCGCTAGAAACGACCGTAACCCCTAAAATTCTGGTCAACACCACCACCAGCTCCAGTGCGTACGTTGAAACTTCTGATAAGGTGCTGCTATCACCTGTTTGACAAACATGTTCTACCCTTGACCCAAATTCCATACAAAACCCAAACTTATTCGTAAATAGAAGTGCGCACATTACTGTGACTGCTGTTATGCACCTTTATTTCATTGTCTTATTTCTTCTTACATGTTGTTATTGTAATTTTTATTCGGGGTTTCCTTAGCACATATAATAAGGGAGGAAGAGTCTGATAAATATATTTGTTTGTTTCTTTTCAATGTATGTATATAATGTGTATATATGTATAAGAATATGTATGCTAATAGTACATGGTTCCTTCACTGATGTCACTATGTGTAGTCCTCATTTATTTGAAAGCGTTTTGTAATCTACACTTTTTCCCAACATAATCAACTCCTCCTTTTGAATATCTTGACGACAAACGGGTATTGTGATTTCATCCACATTTCGCCCCTGACTTCTAGACACTAGATGAAGAATATTTTGTATTCTTTCTGTTGCGTTAGCTCTGCTAGTGCATTTGAATGCTGTTTTTTGGTTTATTTGTTCGCTCCTTGGGACATTGGATTTTTTGTGAATATGCATCATACAAAGTTACTGGATTTGACATTCAAGTATAAACGCTGTATGTATGTAACACTAACATGTTCGCATGGATTTGTGCATGCTTTTCTTTATGTGTTATAAATTATTGTCTCGTTTGCACTGCATACCATCGTAACGCTATCTATGTTTTGTGTTAATGCTCGCTCATTTTACTTCAATATTAGTTGTCGTTATTGTATTGTTATGAGTTTATTGTCCCTCGTAGATATAGTACACTTTTGTTTACACTCATTGCACATCCAACATTGATTTACTTTCAGCCTTCAGTATTGACTTTTGTTTTTGTCATAATATTGTCGATTCCACTAAATTACGTTACTCACAAGATTAGTGGTACAGAAAACAGTAATGGTTGGAAGCTACAAATATGCGAATGCAAACAAATCTGTAAAGCGAGTGAATATCTCTGAGGTTTTACGATGTAGTGTCGTTATTTATTTTCCTTTCTCTTTTACCGTAAACTAAACATTATTGTCCATTTGTTGATTGCCGATTAAGTTATCTAAAATATGTTTTAGTAGAATGCTTTACCTCATGTTACGTTTGCACTCGCTTACGAACACATGTTTGCTGTAATTATTGTCGCTTTGATTTTGTTTATGTAGTGATTACTCTGCATGGGTAAAGGTTAATTTTAATACAACAATCACAACATTGTTTTCAATTGTCGTACTCACAATAGTTATTCATTTTTACCTCCTTTCGACTTGAAGCTTTCATAGAATTTAACAAAATTATATAGCTCAATTGGAACAAAGCATTGCGATTTGTAAATTTATGCTATTTATACGTTTTAATACTGTCAAGAGTAGCAAGTAAAAAAACTGACCTTGGTTGGTTTAAGGACATCGGTAAGTCAAACAAAAAAATTATATGAATCTAAAAAGTAATTAATTTTACTAGTCTCCTGGAATAATTTTTTTTCTTCAACACAGCGCTTGCAGTAACAGTAGTGCATTAACAATAAACATCGAACTGAATGAAATTTAAATGGGATTGAAAAATGCCTATAACGGTTGAAATTATACGCATTCTTTTTGTTATTTGTCACTGTGTTTGCATTGAATTCCGAGTAGCTCATAGATTATTGTAGAATTGCCAGTAGTCGTTATTAGCAGTGTCTAAATAACTTATTCTTCAAAGCCTCTCTGATGTTTAAACCATTTTGCTACCGTTTCCCGCTGTGTTGCAGATTAGGCTATTTAGATCTTGCTGCTAATGTACGATCTACCGAGCAGAGAATATTGTGCCAGATGTTGAAACCATTTACGATGTTACATATAGTTTGCTTTGCGTTTAATTGAACTTGTTTTGAATGACATTTTGGTCTACACTTTTTTGTATTCTTTTCACTGTATTCCTGCTCGGAATTCAAATAAACTTCAGCCTAATTAGATGATACTTATGAAACTACCATCATAAATGAAGAACCGATGTAAAATCGATAGAATCTCGGTACTACTGTTCTCCGTTTATGATGGTATTTGCAAAACGCTATTGATTTCACACTATTCTCACACCTTATGTTTCCTTCTTATTCAGACGGAGGAGAATATGATTTGTATTCATGTCTATAATTCAAAATCTTACATTAGACTTCCACGTGCCACCAAAAAATGTAGATTATACAAGAGGATTTAGTTCAGAAATTTCTTGTATAATTTATAGTACTGATTTCAAGACTTTCACTACCATCTGGATTATATTATTAATCATTTCATCGATTTGATATGAGTGAATAGATATGAAAGTATTAGATATTACTTCTTTAGTGTGCTTCAGTTTTTAACTTGTTTTGTTCCAACCAGACTTGAATTGTATTCTCTCTAAAATGATTTAGATATAGATGGAAAATAGGACATTTGCTGCAATTTCTTCTAATGAGCCATATTTCAGAAAATGTTAAATAATTAAACTTTAACTGTTTGGTGGATTAGGAAAAACGTGTTATCAATGAAAAACAAAGACAAAACACATTTCGCAGTACTTCTTACATGTTTTTAGAAAATTGGAATTGTGTTTTCTTTGCTTTCCTTTTCGCTAACCGTACTTTGCTCACAGTTTACTTAAAATAAGCCGAATTTCTACCATAAGTTGCTTGGATGTATTTATTGTCAAGATAATACTGTTTCTTCAGATAATAGAGTAACTTACGGAGACGGTTGGCGCAACGGTATTCCTCATCCGCGAAGAAAGGATTTACACGTTCACTGAACTCTTCGTGCACGTACGGGTGATTCGCGAAGGCCTCGCCAGTGTAGCGCGGCAACTCGGGGCGGCGCAGCACCCCACGAGGATTGTAACCCTGGAGCTCCCCAACTAACGGTGCCTCTGAATCCATGAATGCATTGTCTACATACGCCGCTGGTTGGCTGTCGTAGTGGCTCGGGTCGGGAGTAAAATTCGACCTGTTGCATTTTAGAATAGATTTTTGAAATAAACATACATGAAACACTATGTCAGTCATTTTTCAAATCTCCTGATATTCTACACCAAATTAAATTCCTACTACACACACCTCGGACAGTACACCAGAATATATTTAATATAAAAACGTGTATTTAAGTTTGCTACTTCTAGCGTGGCATGCAATATTACAAATCAAAATTTACAAAACAGTAAATGTACTGGCCATTATAAAGGTACAATAAGAAAAAACTATTGAATACATAACATAATGCATACGACAAAAAGTACATTATAATTCTGATGTACGGTATATGCTCCAATAAGTTATAGAAAATATCTGAAACTGGTATTTAGTCTCATTAAATAAGTCAACGTGACATTAATTTGAGTTAATTTCGATATCAATTGATAGCCAATAAAATATCAAAAATAAATAACAATCAAATAATTTATACAAAAAACATGCAAATAACGCAAATAACTCTGAAGATGAAAACGGTGGACTAAATTCACATTCCGACATAAGAAATATGCTTTGGCCCATCGCCTATTTACTATCAATAAAGAGAAAGCCAAATGCAATTGATTGTTAAATTGTAATTTAAATGAAAAACGCTGTTCACCTGCTTCGAGGTCGTGCTGAGTGATTAGGTTGGTTAATGTGTGTGTGTTTTTTAGTCACATATTCACAAAAAAGAAAAACAGATATAAACAGTTAATAATCTCACAGCATAATAAATTTCAAAAATTATCCAGTATCATGTGTTCATTATCACGTCCAGTATCATGAGTAAATATTCTTCGCCATTTTTTAATCGTATTTTGTAGCCTTGATTTAATATTGTGCGGTATCCTACAATTTATAACTAAATCTTCCAGACGATGATGATAATAAATCGTTTAAACTAAATAATTATTTTTTGGAAACATTTTTGCTGATAAATTTTGAACCTTTTTTATTTTAGCTATTAATTTGAACTGATGAGTTTAGGCAAAGCAGTAAAGTCAGGTACGGATGCATTTGAAATTCGGAATGGTTTGAATAATATTTGTATCCAAAGTTTTAACAAAACATTCCTTGTTATCAACTTCTACCAGTGATCAGTAGAGCGAAGATGCACATTATTTGAAATGACAGCACGATTACGTGGCCAAACCATTCACGAACCAAGCTCGATCGTTGCAGCATGCCGTGGTATATAATTCAGTTTTCATGACAGTAATTTCGAGCGTATACTACTACTATTTCAGTATATGACCCTTGGAATATAATTTTGATCATGGAAGTCGTGTGAAAACATACTCAAATATATTTTTGTCTTCATTAAACTATAGAATTGTTTAGCGTCTTTATTCATTGATTAAGAAATACATGACCTTTTTTTTCTTATCAATGAAGAACTTGAAAAAAAAACTAGGGAAGTAGTACACTTAGATCAAGAACTTGAAAACTATCATATTCTTAATTATAAATCCACTATTGGCCCCTTTTATGTATAACAGTGGTGTTTATGTGGTGTGAGCGGTATTAATTGGAAAAGTAGGGAACATTCAGCAAAGTATAGGAAACAGCCAAGTATGGTTTGCATTCTCGAGGCTTTTCGGAAATTACTAGCTAAACCAATTTCACATCCAACAAAGATAAGGTGTCTGAAGGACTGACTATACAGCAGACAGAGGAGAAAACTCTATGGTTAGCTTAAAACGAGGTCGATAAGGCACCTAAGGAAACACTCAAAACAAGGTTTGCAAATGGACTTGTCTAGAGCAATGGAAGGCACATCGGGGAAACAGTTGCATTCGTTCCAGCAAGGACTAAGGGTGCAAGAAAGGTATCAATAGGCAAACAGAATCACACATCATCATGACCATCATCCAGCTCATTCCTTTGATTAAACATCTACGAACAATGAATCGTTTCAACTTCCTACTATGTGAGACCTCGCCCTGCCGGCCCGACTGAAGCGATTTCCACGCGACGGCCGGAACGATGGTGTCCAGCCGGACCGCACTATCGAGGCAATGTGACGCTTTACGAGTGGCGTGCTTCGCAACAGCAGATCCGCATCCGTTCTGTCATCTCCATAATTGGCGATGTCTTCGCTTCTTCTGAGGCCTGTGTTGACCAGAAAATCAATTATACATCTCATTTTTGCATTGGCTGTGCGGTAGTGGTGCCAACATATCCCATGTACATAATAAAATGGCTCATTAAAAAGTCTGCTACTTTAACGAACTTACGATACCGATCCAACGCTATTACATGAGCAAATAAATGCGAACTTTCATTTATACCAATATTTTCAACAGGTACGACATGATAGGCTGAATAATGGAAGTTTTGATATACACTGCCGTGTTTGCGTACTAGCCGTGGTATGGTTTTAATCTTTTGCTCTCCATTCTTGGAGTATAATAATCATACATACAGATGCATCAATCTCCGCAGTACATACCTAGAAATCGTTTTTCCTCAAGGTGATTGTCGGTGCTGTAGAGAGGATATGTTTGCACCATTGCTTCCATGAGTTCCTCGTAGTCCAGTGGAGCGGTTTGGAAAACAGGTTCCAAAACTTCAGGACTGCTTTCTTCCAATTCGTCATAGTACAATGATCGCTTTTTACGTCCATTTCCTTGCGCATTCTTCAATGATTGAATGTTGCGTTTCTCTGTTAAGAAAAAAAAAGATAAGACATGTGCAGGACATCAAGACGACTGGTTATCGCTTTCTTCTATGTTAATAGGGTTTCCCTCGCCTAGATGCACTTGTAATGAACTCAATGTACCGTTTGAAGTTTTCAGTCAAAAACGGACAAAAAAATGACCCAGGAATCATGTGTATATCTTAATATATACTATTATTAATTAAAGATATCAATGAGACTGATTCAAAACAGGATTCAAACAGTAAGCTCATGTGATTTGGCGGTAAAGGGGGGATAATTCTTCATACGGTACTCACCGTTATCACCTGTTGAGCTGCCGCCCTCGGAAAGCTTGTTATGTTGTTTCGGTAAACTCCAATCGCGTACTAGTGTCTGAATGTTTCGTTTATCAACATTTCCGTATCCTGCGAGTGCATTTTCTCGAGCGAGTGACTGTATGTTACGTTTCGGTGCAATTGACGGAAGCATTCCAGTACGTAGCAACGATTGAATGTTTCGCTTGCCAGGCAATTCATACTTTCTGGCCAACGAAGCAATGGTACGTTTTCCGTTCAACATATAACCTGCCTTCAACGCTGATGCTACATTACGCTTATCTTCATTCCATTCGCCATCAGGTGTTGTATCCTCGGATTCTGTGTCACGCGACGGTAGCTGCCCATTTTTGGCTAGTGTTGCCAAGCTACGTTTGAGGTATTCCGGTTGATTTCGCAGTAATCCGGCCCGTGCTAGTGCTCCCACATTTCGTTTACCAAAGACGGCTCCATCTCGCAGAAGTGAGCGATACGACCGCTTGTCTTCATACGGACCATTGCCTACTTCCGAACTGTCATCGAGATTCTGATAGTTTTCAGAAGGATCACGCTCCAAAATATGTCGTAACTGATTACGAAGTGCCACAGCATGCATTTCGTAACCTTCTTCGGGATAAGTTAGATCTCTTAGCAATGTTTCCAGCTCACATGGTTTCAGTCGGCGACCTTCGTAGTTTTGTGCATTTACCTACAAGAGAGAAAAGTCCTATCATGTGCTTTTGTTTCTTAATTTAACCCTTCAAATTCTTATTAAGCAACTAATTTCTATTAAGGTAAATTGCAAGCCTTGTACGATTTGTAAAAAACTAAACACAGCGGTGTTACTAATACCGGAAAAGCTGTCATAATAGAAAATAAATCATCAAATTTCTATATTAATTTTCCAGCCTGACATTCACCTCTTCTCATGTCATCAATGATTTGCTGATGTTAACAAGAACAATTGTTTTCACAGATACCAGGACTTATGATCAAGAACGAAAGCCATATCTTTAAATTCAGTGCATTAGAATGTACAAACTGGTTTGGTAGAAAGTAGCAATGTGTCAAGTTGCACATAAACCAAATCGTAAATTTCTCAATCACATTTACGGAATTCGTATTTTTGTTTTTAAACGTATAATAAACATATAATAGTTTATTTATAAATCAGAAAAATCTCGTTTCCACAATCGCGTCGCATACGATTCTACGAAGATTCTATTATGTGAAGCTTTTTTGGCAAAAATTTACTACAGTAACTGCCCTACACAGGACCAACACAGGCTGAGACAAACATAACTTCTCTCTAAACAGCAAAATTACCTACATTCTGAATACTAAACATCCGGACTAAATCCCTAGCGCTGCCTCGTCTGGTATCCCAAAATTATTTTTTTCTTTTTTTTTCTTTTTGCATCAAACATACACTGATTTACTTTAAATCTATTTTCGAGTGTCTGCAAAGCTAATAATAAGCAGCGTGAACGATAATCTGAATGCTTCGTAATCCACGCCAGAGACATGCACATTATAAAGCGACCTTATTGAATTTACATTGAGCTTTGTTCTAACTGTTGTTCTTTGTGAATTTTGTGTTCTAGCCTGTTTGTTAATAACGTGCAATTTGGAAAACAAATTACCGAACAATACTCTATACAGAAACGTACCAGATACGTAAACAACGGTTTCAGACATAAAGGGTCATCACATTCACGAATTTGACGATAATAAAAACCTAATAACCTGAATAACTTACTTATAGTATTGTCAATATGCGAACGGTAAGTTGAGCTATGGTCTAACGTAACGTAATAAGGCTTGGTTCATTTAGAAATGGGGCACTTTGATTCATTTATAGTGGCGCCTCCCGTGGACAAAAATGGAAACTTTTGACAGCGTTTTGTAGACAATAGTAAACATTTCGCTTTGTGAAAACTTCACGCAATTTTGTTTTCCCTGCTCCAAGATATTCGACATGCAAGAGGAGAAGCGAAAACAGATAGTGCACAACTATCTGCAAAATCCAGCAGTGTCATCTCGGGAGCTGCCAAACAGTTAAGTTAAGTTAAGGCCAAACATTAAGTCGACTGTTGCGCGAGTGATTAAAAAGTACAAGGAGACACAGACGATTGTTCGTAAGGTGCAAACTAAGCGACGGAGTGGAACCGTGAATCGTGAACTGCGATTGAGAGTCATTTGGAAAATCAAGGCTAACCCAAACATCTCCGACTACGACTTGGCTAAAAACCTTAACGCCGACCGCTCTACTGTTCGGCGAATCCGACTCCGAGAAGGTTTTAAATGTTTTCGAGCAAGTAAACATCCCAATCGAAACATGAAACAACAAACAATGGCCAGAAACCGAGCTCGGAAGCTGTAAGATCAAGTGCTGACCAAACCGCATGGTTGCATTTTGATGGACGATGAAACCTACGTGAAAGTCGATTTTAAACAAATCCCGGGTGTTAAATTTTAAGAGGCTTATGCTCGCGGCAACGTCCCCAAGAGATTCAAATTTGTTTTTGCCGATAAATTTGCTAAAAAATTTATGATTTGGCAAGGAATCTGTTCATGTGGCAAGAAGACCAACGTGCTTGTGACAAATAAGAACATGAATTCGGATTTGTATAAGAATGAGTGTCTTAAGAAACGTATTTTGCCATTTATTAGGTCTCATCATGGGTCAGTAATGTTTTGGCCTGATCTAGCAAGCTGCCATTATAGCAAGGACTTGCTACAATGGTACAACGATAATGGTGTGAAATTTATACCAAAAACGCTGAATCCACCAAATTTCCCCCAATTCCATCCAATAGAGCGATATTGGGCAATAATGAAACAAAAACTAAAGAAAAAGGGTGCATTAACTAAGGATATCATACAAATGAAGAATTGGTGAAATTTAATGGCCAGGACAGTGGCTGAAGCAGCTGTGCGGCGGTTGATGGGCTGTATAAACAGCAAAGTCCGAGAATTTCTTCGTAAAAGCGAAGTGTAATTTTTTTCATATTTTTTTTTTAAATATATTATATTGAAACCTATGATTCATTCATACAACGTTTTTCAATTGGATTAATGGTATAAAAGATACCCGCTGTACAAAGTGCCCCATTTCTAAATGAACCAAGCCTTAACAAGATCACAAACTTCATCCCGCCGAGCATATTAGCTGACAAAGAGTACTGGACACATTAAAAATTCAGGTAAGAAAGGATAGTTAGGATGGCTTAAGTCTATGAAATGTCACTACAAACCACTTATCATAGGCAAACTCCAGATCGTTCACAGAACACTAAGCACTAAATTTGTTGACTTATACTTTACTTTATTAATAATTACTTTATTAATACTTATTAATACTTTATTAATAATTGGTGTACGTCCATAAATTAACGAATTTAAAAACATTTCTTTCGTTGCGGAATAACTAATACAAAATATACATTTTTTTACTCGATTCAAGCTTGGAATATACTTACGTTATGAAAAACTAAGAAAAGCAGCATGAACGCCCGAACAAAAAGCAGCTTTGGCGGTAAAACCATCTCGTACCGCAACATCAGGATGCTTGACAATGCTTCGCACTAATTAACAAACGATTTCCTGTTTTTCAAACGATATCACTGATACACTAAAACACAACCGACCCAAACTAATACTTCATTTATATCTACAACACTAAACTACAAATAAATCAAAAACAGAACGTTTTTTCACTTAACAAATATTTTCAGCTATCTTCTCCTGAATACTACAGTATGAAAAATAATTGTTTTATTTCACAAAAACGAGCCGTGCTTCATAATACTTCTAAACTTATATTTGGTTCCACGCTTTTTTGCAGCATCCTCAAATCGTTTTAAAGGAGAACAAGCAAAAACACATACAAGAAACACCAATTTCTGATACAATTTTTGTCTACCTATTGCCATAGCAATAAAGTACAAAAACGTTTTCCTCCAATCACTTACTGCCAAAAGTTACACATACGTAAGCACAAACACTCTTGCACATGAGTAAACGTGTTCTCCTAAAGGTCACCAAACCAACCGCAAATCGTAATCAAAAAAATTATTCGCTAATACAACCACATCGCCTCCAATCCCTTCCATCCATCCACCCTCTACAGCAGAAATTCAATCCGGATGCCAGAAACTCTGCTGGTATATGTGCATGACGTAGCCTGCTTTTTCAGTAGAAACACGATACCTACTGTGGGTAAAGTTTCTAATTGATCTGATATGAGGAATGGAGGCGTCGATAATCATTGCTGATTAATCTATTTTTTCTGAAATGATGAACCACGATTATCAGTAACCATCACCATATTTCACTGTTTGACACACAAATATAGCGTGGCTTGCTGACGATTTCACCAAAACTAAAGTGACAGTATCGCTGAGCATAGCATAGTTTTTCAACTATCTCCAAGATTTACACCGTCTCAATGCTTTACATGTACTTCTGCATTAGTCCACATTTTCACGAAAGTCCAGCGAAAAACATTGTTCACTCCTTCTCATAATAAATAAATGATGGTACACCATTTCTAGCAAATAGCACATACCGAACACTCAAGTATAGTAATAGAAAATGCACTTGCACGCTAAACGAAACACTATCGCTAAGCAACTGGAATCCACTATGCAAACCACCCAACGTTGCGACTGGAATCGTCTAACCAACAGTGCAATCCTCTTTATATTCTGATATCCTTTATAGCCTGAATCAGCAATCCTTTTTATATGAATGAACGGAAACCCGACCGTACGCGCTTGCGCATTGCCCAACTTCGCGCAAATTTTGTGAGAGCGACCTTCCATACCAGCACTGTGCGTTCTCTCATTCGGCATTTTCGCTAGCCTGCTCATTTGCAAACATACGTCAAACTGAAGCATTCTCGAGCATCAATTCGCGAACGTTGAGCAACACATCGATACCGATGCCTTCGTAAGCTGCAATCCGTAGTAGAAGCAACAGTATTTCCCGCATCCGTTACAGAATTCTACCGACAACCCACACTATTAACGACTTACAATGAGAGATGTTTGCCCGGACACTTGTAGAGAGCATCTTGGTTCTTATTACTTATCGACTGTTCGTGCACGTCAAGCAATACCAACCAAATAGAAAGTGATAAGCTACGCACAAGGACATTTTCAGCAGAAAGACATTGCTTAACATTCCTGCTGTATCATTTCCACGCCATTAGCATAGGCGAAACCTGTTGCCAACCGAAATGCCGACAACCATTTACTAAAACACGTTGCATCTATCTCACAAGTGACTTTATGTAAATTGACTTTTTCTTTAGATACCTATCATTTCTTGTGAAAATTAATAAAATAGAATATTTAATAAAATAGAAAAGAAAACTCCATACCCAACAGATTGCACTAAACGCAAGTTAGCAAATTGTCGAAATGGATAAGAACAACGCTTTATTCGCAACATAATAATAGCCTAAGCAGAAAAAATGGTTTTCCGTTAGCTTATTACAGAGCCACGGATGAACACTCGTAATGAACTACTCTACATTAGGCTGGTTATACACAAAGCAGTGTTGGCGCAACACTAAATAATGCGACACTTTTTTATGCGTCCGGTGTTGTACTCTCTGATAATGCTTATTAACTTTCAAAGTCAGCAGAATTTTGTTAGAGAAAACAGGAAAATATATACGATAGTTTTTTTTATCTTTTAAAACTTCTTGGAATTGTTTTAAATCTCAATCAGCATAACTTTCTTCATTATTCTTCTGGATACTTGTTGATATCACTGCATACATACGAACGTTTACTTTAATTTTCATTCTCTATACATTACTATTTACCTATTTGGAATTATACGATTATGTTTTTTTTTTCATTAGAACGGCCTGGCCGTATTGACTCGATTATGTTTATATATTATCAACTTTTTCCGTGTATTATTATCATTTAGATATACTTTAAATGAGCTATAACTTATCTTTGAAATGTTGACCTATGCATCCTTCCAAATATGCTTCTTCTCCTACGCTGCTAACAAGACTGCTGTTAGTGCTATTATCTAACCATGCTAAATTACCTTTCTGATAAATAAAAAAATGTAAGAACAAGTCATTTAACAGTAACAAAACGCTTACACACTTGAATTGCATTATCATTCAAGCATACGAACACATCGTACATATCGAATGGATACGGGCTCTAGACACAGGGGTTATTCAACTTGGGTATGTTAAAACACCAACAAGACAAAACTCAGTCTACCGGTCACTCCAGTGCATCATGGTGCATTGTCCCCTGAGGCGTTTGTTTCGCTAGTACGGTCATAAAACATTGCTTAAAAATGTTACCGGCGCTCATGGTGGACAATTGTACAGGCCCAGCATGGTACATGGTATGCCGAGAACACACCACAAACTGACTAAATCGAAAAATTCCATCCTTTTTCGGACATTATGGCTGCTATGACACGAGACGCTGTGACGCCAAGTGTTTTAAAAGTTTTTTCGCGCTCGCAATTATCGGGCGATTCAACGCTATTAAGTATTTCCCATTGTTTCGGGCAGTCATTTATAGAATATACCCAAGGAGAAAAAAAAATACTTGAACCTCAATATAAACCAATTATTTTTTGTAAATGTTAAGCTGATTCCATTAGATAGGAAAAAATGGTGTCTTTGCTAATGTGTCGTCACATAAAAAAGTAACAAATGGTTTAATCATCTGAAATGTCGTCTGACAGCGTAAGCAGATATTACATTTGTTTTTCGATAATTTAGTTTCTGTCCCTTTGATGCATTTACTTATCGGAAATATTACATTGTTCACAGCACATTTGCAAACCGTGTAAGTTTTAATTGGTACCTACATGCTCTACGTTAAGTAAAACCATGTCGAACGGAATTATCCAATTACTCTCGGTGTCAATATCATGATAAAACCACCCACTGACCTGCCGAGTGTTACCCTTATATATACACGACTAAATTGAACCTTCCGAACAGAACAGACACAGCAAACTTTTAAAACAACCCGTTCAACTATGAGGACCTCTGTTGCACTATTAATCGTTGGCGCGTTGATCCTTGCGGTAAGTTAGACTTTACAATTTAGTTCCATGATTGATTAATGATTGCACGTCGACAACCTTCTGGCACGGCCATAAATTCTTCCGGAACGTTGTTTGCCTTTCTCATTGCTTCATTCTACGAAACAGTCGGCAGCGGAAATCGGAACAGTCCATCCGAAGGCAAAACGAGCTGCCAATGGCCAGACAAGTGCAGCCGTAGAGAAAATTATGGAGAAAGGTATGGTTTTCGCCGGTAATGTTGTGGAAAAGTTGAAAAATAGTGAAGGTAAGTTTACTATTTATGTTCAATTGATAATACCGTTCGCTTCAGTCTTCGTACCGTACGCTTAGTACATTAATCATGCAATAAATAATCAACATTGCCTTTATCTCAATGTAGTGGCTCGAAAATTGCTCGGTAAAGTGTTGGGGGCAATGGGGGATCAACGAGGAAAGCGCTCGATACAAATTGATGCGACGGTCACAAACTACAATACGGCCCATTTCCAGAAGCTTGAAGTACGTAAAACCCCGACTAATGAAGCTAGTAAAAATAGCCACACAACCTGTCCAATCGGTCAGAACGAGCTGAATTTGATTGAAACCGTTTCCATTGCGGTGCAGCATGCGCTAAGTGAGGTTAATAAGATTATAAACGGACAAAAGGTAGCATTTCACGTCCCAAAACCAACTTCTGTTGCCGAGTAAATGAAATATTTCGAACAAGCGAATCCTTAATGAACAAATATAATCATTCAATTCTGTTACGTAATAAATTTTCAATTATTGGTTTCCATTCATTGTAAGTGAATCTTCCATCTGAGTTCCGTGAAGTATTCAAAGATACACATGATTATATACAAGAAACTAGCAACATATACGTGCGCCATGTTTGTTTATTCTAGCTTCACATAATTATCGTGAGAACTATTTTTGCAGGAGGACCACAAAGTTTAAAGATAACTTAGCCATAGTAAGTATATATTAGAGTAAAAAATTAAGCAAAAATACTTATCAAAACCATGAAAAAAGAATCTTTGTTCGAAAAAATAAATTTATAAAATATAATTTAAAAAATACGCAAAATAAAATACCACCAAATTATTATATTTATTTCATAAAATACTCCATGTCCATATTTGTTATAATTAAACTAAAACATTTTATGTCCCGATTTTAAAATCTTATCTTTTTATCATTGCGTTTTGAACGACTGTCGTTGTTATGTTATCGTTCATAACTTTGACAATTGATGTCGAATATTTCAACGCATGTTCTTTACAACTTATTTTTACTTCTCACAGAAAATATTTCATCGCTAAACAAACCGATCACAACAGATACAAGGTTTCCCCATGGGATGCTCATTACATTAATTCCTACGAGAGACATTTTCCCCAAACAGCCTTAAGGTCCGTTTGCTCCTCCAACAAGATCCTAGCGTGAAACGGTGACAATTGAAGCAACTCAGGCTAATATTATTTGTTGGTTTGATTCTCCTAAGCGTCATCGGATATTTTATAAGATACGTCAAGAATAAAAGATTTTGCGCATCATACACCCATGAAATATATGTAATCGAAACCGATTTAAAGCATCGTTAGCATAACCGTGAGTCATTCTTCAGCAATCGTATGCATAGCTAATTATGCGCTCTGGGAATTATATGATACGATATCGAAAATGTATCCACACTTCCATCGAACATATTGTAGAAAAGCATAACGAGGAAACCCGCCAACCTACTACGAACTAGCATTTAACCTACTCTAGACACAATCATTAGTTATGACGTGAGTAGGTTACGTCACTAGGCTGATTTTTAAAACAATTATTTGCTAAGAGTGTGCATTGTTAATTCACATACATCATCCCCCCATTTTAGATCATTTCTAGATGGATTACCAAGTTTCATGCCATTTGGATTTACCCTTGGGGTCAATGTACTTCTTTTTCAGAATTCAGATTTTTGTTAAATACTGATATGTACTGTTAGAAATGTGATTATTACCCATTTACATAAATAAAGATGTTGTTGATGTTTGGGATTGTATTTAGATTGGTATGAGTGGAAGTCACTCGCCACAAAGATAGTTTTAAAGGCAGTATTGGCGTGATACTTTGTACTGATTGTCAGTCTTATCCTAGCAGTCGAATAAAGAAAACTTAGTCATACGCCTCCCAAACCTTAGTTGAATTCAAGCAGCAATTTAAAACATACCACAGCGTAGTTCATAATCACATACGAAACACGTAAATAAAAAATAAATTTCAGCAAACTCAGTCGACAACAGAGAACATGCGTAGAGAGGGAACGTACTTGACTTCTCTCCTTACCAATAATTTTACACAAAATAAGAGCACACTCTTTACCGATTTCCCCCGAGTCCCAGAATAAGGTGCATCCTAAGGGAAGGAAATGTCCCTCAACCATTATTTTCAGCAATATGAATCAAAGTAGTAACAGTTTTACTTTATTCCACGCGTACAAATAGCGTACATGTAAATATTGTAATTTACCTAATGGTTTCGCCTTCCTCATTACACTTTACTTTTAAATAGCTTAACTGTTTGTATCCTAGTTCGCTAACTAGAATTACTTTTGTAGATGATTGAACAATAGAGTGGGAAAATTCGCAAAACCCACCACAGGACAAGAGAAAAAAACTATATTTATTTTTATTTTATGTTCATATAAGGACAGCAGCTTACGTAAAGAGAAGAAAAAATACTAAACCTAATCTTATATATAATAAAAATGGAAAATGGAATCGAGGATTAGTAATGCAGTTCTGATTATTCTGAATGATAGTTCTGATTGGGAGACAAATTCCGGTAGAGTGGGGTTAGGGATGTTATTGATAAATAATTGAAGTTCAGTTTTGATATAATATACAGGTTTGAATGAGTTCAATATTAAATATAAATCAAAGCTATAGTCGGTTTAGTTGAAAAATGTTAGATAATAAGGATGGCATATAACATATACGGCCCGTCCGTTCTTCTTTGAGTAAAAAAGAGGGGTTACAACATTCAATTCAATTAATCGACAGTTTTAACATGCTTTAGCGCTGTTTCTCCTGACAAAACATAACGTTTACGCGACACGTTTTAGTTTTGCCGCTAGTGGTTCATGCATGAATATTAAAAATTCTGAAAAAAATCTTCAAGCTCCATTTAAAAAATAGCAAACGTGTTCTTTCGCATAGGCGATATCCAAATTGTTGATACCGTTGACAGTTGAATGTTGAATGCCTTACGCAAGTATGCACGAGCTGTGTCAACACTATCACCAATTCACGTCTAGCAGTCTACATCAACACGTAAGTTCATTGGGTGATGTAGTAATAGTGCTTCAGAACAGCTGTCCGAATATCTGTGGTGCGTAGCTATCGCACAAAAACATTATCAGTATGGTTTTGTCGGCGTGACAATACGGCATAACTGTTTCACGCGTTTAACGCGCCCGCGTTGGCGTTTGCAAGGAACTGCAAACCTATCGGACCAATTGTGATTCAGTGCAACTCACAACCCCTTCACGGTGTGCAGCAGAGTTTCCGACCTGTCGCTTCACTTGATTCGTGATGGATGATAAACTGCGCAAAGCTCGTCACGCGCGCCTGCGATCGATCGTCCGCTCCGCAGTTAAATTTCTCTATCCACTCCGATATCTACTTCTGATCATTATTACAGTGTTTTTGGTTCTATTGTTACGTCAACGAAATCAACAAATTTTGAACAACGGAGTTGGGCATTTTGGCGAACATTTCGTAGATTTGCCGCACAAAAGCAGGAGTGTGGAGAAAATCGATTACCATAACTACGAACAGATACAAAACGATTTGAACCGCGTTGGTCCAGGTGAACAAGGCCAAGCAGCAACTCTTAGCCCGGAAGAAAGCGATAGCGAGAAGCGGAAGGAGCTTTATTACCAGAATGGTTTCAACGCTTTACTCAGCGATAAGATCAGCGTTAATCGGTCGATAGCCGATTTAAGACACCCAAGGTAGGTACCACCATGACCATTTGTGTTGGTATGCTTATCAACGCACCTTCAAGAATATCGGAACTGTTGCGATCAAACTGTATACGTGTACAGGTAAACACACAATACTTAACACGCGTGTCAATTTGGCACTACGTATAGAATCAAACAACCGGTCTTGCAACCAGTAAAACACATTGATCAGTTGTGTCGCGCTGCGAGTGCTATATCAAAATGTTTGAAATTCGTTCATCTATTTTCCATTACTGAAACGATCGCACATACAATACAATGAATTTCATTGAAAATGATCTTCTGCCAAAGAGGAATGCTGTTGTTTGGAATAATGTTTATTCATATGGACAATTCAGATCAGGTCTATGCCTGACAAATGTACAACGTGTCAGTGATAAGCCCATGTGAATTGAAACAAAAAGTCAAAATTCGTTGCTGTTAATGGATAGAACGATATTTTAAAATCAATACTTTTCATCTATACATGCATGAAATTAAGGTTATAAATGTTCTACATTTATGTCCCTATTAGCAGGTGCTTTTAACAAAAGATAAACACATCATCAATCACATGTATATTACGAATGACCACAAACGACATAAAAAACAGTGATCTACAACCGTAAGTGACTAATGTAAATGCCCCCATGGTTAGTAATAAAATGTACCATTTAACCTTTCGTTTTAGTTGCAAACTAAAATCATACCAGAGGGAGCTACCAGTGGCAAGCGTGGTGGTCCCTTTCTATGAAGAACACTGGAGTACTTTGCTCAGAACTATATACAGCGTGCTTAACAGGTCACCACCTCATCTCTTAAAGGAAGTTATCATTGTGGACGATGGCAGCACTAAGGAGTTCCTGCATGATAAACTTGAAGATTTTATTAAACAACACCTGCCGAAGGTAAAACTGATACGGCAACAGGAGCGTACCGGCCTGATCAAAGCCCGACTTGCTGGGGCGAAAGTTGCTTCGGGCGATGTTCTTGTATTTCTCGATTCGCACACCGAAGCAGGATATAATTGGTTACCTCCGCTGCTAGAACCAATTGCTGAAAATCCCAAAACATGTGTCTGCCCGTTGATCGATGTCATCGACGATCAAACGTTTGACGTGCATCCCCAAGACGAGGGTGGTCGTGGACTTTTTGACTGGACGTTTCATTACAAACGTATTCTGGTTAAAATTGAAAACAGAATCTCGCCGACAGAACCATTTCCTAGTCCCATCATGGCTGGAGGACTGTTTGCGATAGCAGCTGATTTCTTCTGGGAGCTCGGAGGCTACGATGAAGAGCTTGACATATGGGGAGCGGAGCAGTACGAAATAAGCTTTAAAATCTGGCAGTGTGGGGGTCGTATGTTGGATGCTCCTTGTTCCCGTTTTGGACACATATACCGCTCGTACAGCCCATTTCCAAACTCCAGAAAATACGATTTTATCACACGGAATCACAAACGTGTTGCAGAAATATGGATGGATGAATACAAAGAGTACATTTACGATCGAGATCCAGAGCGCTACGCCAAAGCGGATGCAGGAGATATGACCAAAATGAAAGCAATTCGAGCAAAGCTTAACTGCAAACCGTTTAAATGGTTCCTGCAGGAAGTGGCCCCAGAAATCATTGAGCTTTATCCTCCTGTCGAGCCTGAACCATATGCTTCTGGTTCCATTCAGAATGTCGCCGATTCTACGCTGTGTATCGACACAATGCAACGAGGCCGCGGAAAGCCCATTGGGTTATATCCTTGTTCTAATAGCCTTAAGGAACCAACGAATCGAAATCAGTACTTTGTACACAGCTGGCACCGCGATATACAGCTCAAGGATGGCCAAGAATGTTTCGATGTCCCGGAGAGTAAACCTCGCTCACCAGTGACAGTTTTCACGTGTCACATGCATCAGGGAAACCAGTTTTTCCAATACGATCATGTAAGTTTGATGAACAACTACGAGCTAGCCAGATTCTCGAACATCAACCATTGTTCACTTCATTCATTGTTCCTTTTAGAAAACACAACAAATCAAACGTAATGGAGTGTGCGTTGATAGTGATCCTCAGGCAAAAGAGGTGTTTGTAAATCCCTGTGATACTAACAGTATCACACAACGGTGGAAGTTTGGTTCTGTGAACTTGAAATTGTTGAAACAATGGAAGACGTACGGTGCTAAATTTATGTGATAGCGATCAATGAATAATTGTAAGAAAAGCAAATACAAAAACTTAAGAAGAACAACTGAATCTGAGTTTAGCTAGAACTATGAAACAGTTTTTTACCATATATAATTTTATCGATCTACAGTAATACTCCATTCTTTTACTCCTGCCACTACAGTATATTTCATATTGCAGGTGTCATCGAATCAATTACGCTACGAATTTACCTCAGACGAGCATTATCGTACCTTTTTACGACGAACATTGGACAACACTACTGCGTACCGTGTACAGTATAATACGCCGAACACCGCCAGCTTTACTTAAAGAGATCATTCTTGTTGACGATGGAAGTTTAAAGCATTTCCTCAAGCAACGTCTAGATGATTATGTAGCAAAAAACCTAAAACATTTGGTTCGAGTCATTCATCTCCCAGAACGAAACGGGCTCATCACGGCCCGGCTGTCAGGGGCGAAGGCTGCCACAGGAGATGTACTGTTGTTTTTAGATTCTCACGTTGAAGTGGGTATCAACTGGCTTCCACCTTTGCTTGATCCGATTGCTCACAACTATCGCACTTGCGTATGCCCTTTTATAGATGTTATTAAAGACGATACATTTGCATTTGTAGCACAAGACGAAGGTGCCCGCGGTGCTTTCGACTGGAATATGTTATACAAACGTTTGCCCCTGCGCCCGGAGGATCAGAAAGACCCAACTGATCCCTTCCCTAGTCCTGTGATGGCAGGAGGACTTTTTGCCATTAGCGCTGATTTTTTCTGGGAACTGGGTGGATATGACGAACAGCTCGAGATATGGGGTGCCGAACAATATGAGATAAGTTTCAAAATTTGGATGTGCGGAGGTCGCATGCTGGATGTCCCATGTTCGAGGGTTGGTCATATTTATCGCAGCTACTCTCCATTCCCCAATGCCAGAACGTATGACTTTGTGGCTAAAAATCATAAGCGTGTAGCAGAAGTGTGGATGGATGAATACAAACAATATGTTTATGCTAGAGATCCCAATCGATTTGCTATCGATGCTGGCGATCTGTCTAAGATGAAGCAACTGCGTAAAAAGCTCAATTGCAAACCTTTCCGGTGGTTTATGAAGGAAATCGCACCAGATCTGGTCGACCATTACCCTCCGATAGAGCCAGAAGATTTTGCCTCAGGTGCTGTACAAAATGAAGCTAATGTGAACCTCTGTATGGAAGAGAGCGACGGTACTGGTGAGAAACGGATTGTTTTATCACTGTGTGTTAACAATAAAACAATTCCTGAACGTTCTGAGCAGCACTTTCGATTTACATGGCGTCGCGACATCAAAGCAATGCGATCTTCCAACTGTTTTGATGTTTCCAATCATTTTGTTGGTGCCGAATTGCAACTTTTCCATTGTCACAATCTTCAGGGTAATCAGATGTTCCGGTATAATGTGGTAAGTATACCGTTGTAATCAGTTGTTATACAACATCAATCATACTCAATCAAAAGTATACTATAAGGAGAAAACAATATTAAATGTACAAAACTTAATTCATGAAAGAGCATCCCTCCTATAAATCCATCTAATTGCTTTACCATTAGTTCCTACCTTTAAATAGTTAGTCATCATTAGCATTTACAGCTGTATACAGAGTATTAATATTTATAATTTCTCACAAAACAGGATACCAAGCAAATTTTTGTCGGGAAAGATAAAACATACTGCTTTGAAGCTGATGGGAAAAATCGAAAACTTTTCCTTAATTACTGTAGTCAAAAGGCGGAATCTCAACGTTGGCGTATTGGTCAAATGAACGTAGAGCATCTCAGAAATTGGACGAAACATGGGGCCAAATTTCAAAAATAATACCCTTTATTTTCCCAATACATCATATAATTTTTCCTTACTTTGATCCCAGTGTAATCGGCTTTGTTCACACACCTTTCGCATCCTAACGATAAGTTTACCAAGCACCGCTAAAAGTTAAAACGAATAAAATGCATTAAATGTCCAATCGTGATCAGATTAAAGCTTCGATTCTGTGAGCCATTTGAAGTCTTGTGGTTTACGATCTGCCTGCGGGCTGATTGCAATATTTATGATGTTTGGCCGGTCTGTGGCCGTAAGAGATTCCTTGACGGCATTTTGAAGATCCGAAATGTTGCGCACGAAATGTCCCTTCATACCGAACATGTTCAACATGTTTTCGTAGCGTGTTTCGTGCGTCAATGCTGAAGCTGGGGTACTAAATTTGAAGAAAAAACAATCTTTTTAGATGAATCAATCTTTACATAGTACATCGTTCCATCATACTTACACTTGCGTTAGGTCGCCACCGGAACGCATATCATCGTATGTTTGCTTATCAAATCCAGCATATATTCCTCCGTTGTTTACTATGACTATTACTATAGGCAGCTGGTAGCGTACCATCGTTTCCAGCTCCATTCCCGAAAACCCGAATGCAGAATCTCCTTCCACACAAATCACCTTCTTGCCAGGACAGTGATCTCTACAGTAAAGAGCCGCAGCAATGGCGAATCCCGGACCTACACCCATCGTTCCAAAAGTACCAGCATCCAAACGATGACGCGAAAGCTTGTTATGCAAAAGGGTACGACCAATGTCCATCGTGTTGGCACCTTCGCTGACTATGATAGCATCTTTGGGAATGTACTGTTGCAAATGGTGGAATACCGCATAGTAATTCAGGGGTGTTTCAACGTTTAGCGCCATCTCTTCAACTGTTTTACGATTTTTCTCACATTTTGCCCTCAGGTCCTTCCACCATTGGTTATCGAACCCGAAGCGGAAATTCTTCTTTGCTAGTGCATCTATAAGTTGCTCAGTGAAGGGAGTAATATGCGATTGAACGGCCACCTTGCTGAGTACGCTATTATGCATTTCTTCCGCATTGACATCCACTTGAATAATTTTTACATCCGAACTATAACGCGGCGGGCGGCCAAAATGCAATATCCAATTCAAGCGAGCGCCTAGCAGCAGAACAACATCCGCTTTTTGCAGTGCTAACGTACGGGCAGGAGCTATGCACTGAGGGTCAAGATCTGGAACGACCCCTTTTCCCATAGGTGTGGGAAGAAAAGGAAGATTGGATTGGTGTATCAATTGACGAACTTGCAGCTCTGATCTGGCATAGGCTGCGCCTTTGCCAACAATCACTAACGGACGCTTTGCAGTGCAAAGTAATTGTGTTACTTCTTCAACATGCTTTGGATCGGGAAATGGTACCGGAGGAAGCGGATGGACATACTGCTTGGGTATAGCATCCTCCTCTATCTTTGCAGTCAAAAGATTGCCGGGGAAGTCCAGATACGCTGCCCCAGGCCTACCATAACACGCTAATCGTACGGCCTTTTCTACGTGCATCGGTATTAAGGCCGCACTTGGAGGTCTTGCTGCATATTTGCAGTATGGTCTGCTCAACTCCACTTGAGGACACTCTTGAAATCCTCCAATACCCTCGTGATCCTGGGATGTTGAACCACCGATAACCAACAGTGGCCAGCAATTTACTTGCGCATTCGCCATCCCTCCAGTCACATGCAGCAAACCCGGTCCCGAAACAACCAAACATACTCCCGGTTTACCAGTCAAATATCCAATAGCCTGAAATGCGAATTTATTGTTACATGTACTACGAGTTAAAGAATCATTTTGACCGAATTACTTACTTGTGCAGCATAACAAGCCGATTGTTCGTTACGCATACCGACATATTTCAGCCCTTCGGCCTGCATAGCCATCGACAGTTCAACAACTGGTATTCCAACGATGCCGAAAACATATTCAACGCCCTGAATTATACAAACAATTATACACAGACAAGGTCAAAATACATTTTTTTTATTTCGCTAGAACGGCCAGACCGTATCGAACTATTTTTACCACGTAGGCTACGGGCGTTTGACAAACAAGCTGTGTGACAAAACTGTTTAGCAAACAGTTTTAGATTCACCATTCACAATTACGAAGCATTTTTTTATCTGTAGTCCAGATTAACATGAATGAGATAGCAGCGCCTTTATGATGGCTGAAGAAGGCTGACATCGCTGAATAAGTTAAACTTTGAACCCTGCATCGTTTTCCTACTAGTATGCTGATGTCGCTACTAACCTGCTCCTTTAGTGACTTCGCCAGAACTGCGTTGCCGTCTAATTCCATTTCTACACCGGATGCAACCTTATAACCTTTGGCCGAAATAACTTTATAAAATTGAAAGCACGAACTGTTCAGGCAGATAACTCGTAAATCGTCTAGGTGCAACGCACTTTTGGTTTATTCTGCGCAATGAAATCCCACTACAACGATGCTCAGTTGCGGTATGTTATCAGTGCTCATGTGTTATCATTTGACACGAGTCGTGGCGGGCGTGGTTTATATGCTGATTGTCCTAAGAATTGCTCAACATAAAAGCAAAAACTAACTAATATTACATGCTTATACTATGAAACAAGTAATACCGTTCAATGATTAATAAAAACACTCAAAACAATTCAGCTGCAACAACGAAAACAACAGCGCAAATGTTGTTTTGACTTTTCTCATCGCTTTCTGTCAAATCGCCACCATCAAAAGAGAGAGAGCGAGAGCACATGTCGAGAAAAATTGCTTACACTTCTGGGCATAAGTTTAATACACGCTTCTTTTCCTTCTACACGTTATTGGAACGACGCAGACAGATGCGTGGAAGAAACGATAGCATTATTTAAATACCAACCTACGAAATACTGAATTATATCAACGAAAGATCAATCGCCATTTCATTTTATCAATGAATGATCAGATACGGACAAAATAAATGGCAATAAAACCATCAGAGTAGAGCTTTTCTAAAGCTTTTCTTTTCCACATACTGGTAACACGCAACAATACGAGCTTTTCAGGGTTGTCAATCGAGCATCTCTTTTCTCGCAGCGGTAAACAAGGAAATATTTTGCGTACCCTGAAATGCCTGTTTCTAATAAAATACTCAATTCAATCGTGTTTGTTCTATACATTTTTTTTTGTTTCTGTAGAACGGCCTGGCCGTATGGACTTATTTTAACGCGTAGCCGGATAGTCAGTCCTTGGCTACCGGCTCCGCTACCATCATGCTCCGTGTTTGTTCTATATTACTTATTAATATTAAATAATAATAATAAGGGCTTAATTAATAACAATTTTTTAACGGGTTTTTAGGTTTTTCTAAGGACAACGAAGCAATTTATAGCTTATTAATTTTATTTTTACAACGTATTCGCCATTGTTACGGGAATAAGGTCGGATTATTTCAGAAAGTTCCAAAGCAATTCATCGACGTAAAAGTGGTACGGGAATCCTCAACCGTTGAATTGTGACTGGTTTGAACTAACATCAGCTCCCAACGGTTGCCATTAAAACTAAGATCCGATCTGTAGTTGCTGGCACACAGAAAAACACATGCAACAGAGAGCTATTTCTAAGGCGGGTCGCGAGTCCACAAATGCTCCCATACGGATACACTCAAACATTATAATGCTTAGAGCTCCAGAGTGTTTGCAGTATTCTGCTGCAAGTTTTCCTCAACTTAACCCATTACATTACCGAGGTAGGAAAACTTAATCTTAATCGAAACAATTTAATTAACTTAATTATTTAATTATTTAACTATTAAAAGACCCAATAATGTCTATTTTCATTTGGCCATCTTCAAAACTCGAGATAGATATCTGAGGAACAAAAACTCGATTTTTTTTTCAATTTTTTACTTTTTTATTTGTTTCAAAATATATTGCAAAGCTTGACGCGGTGCGGTGGTGTATTAGTAGCAGCGCCAATCTTCACAAGACCGGACCCTATCCTATCCGTATTAATCCCCGATACGCAGCGACTATCCAGCTACGGGTAATTTAACAAACGAAATCCAGACATCTCGCGGCTATAGTGCCTAGTAAAGAAGAATAAGAATACAATCAATACTCGAAATACGCGGATAATACGTACTTGAGAAATCCTCGCATCTCGAATATGCGCGTATCTCGAGTTTCTTTCAAAACATCGTTAATATGTCGTTTTCAGGGAAGGAATACTTATTAGAACGCTACGAAACGAAGATTTTGGTCCGGTACAGAAAGATTTTGGTCCGGCCGGTCTTGTGAAGACAGGCGCCGCTACCAAATTTGTTTGAACACCTGTTTTCAACATATGACAATCCTCAACAGGGTAATGAAGTAAAAATTGCTGTATCTTGATTTTGAAACATTAGTTTCATAAAACGTTTTACTACAACATTTTTCCAGGTGAACATAGAGCAGGTGAAATAATTCCCACCACATTTACGACGGCGATGGCGAAGCACTATAACCGAATAAAGAAAATTATGATTTGGATATTTGATAAGATATCTAGTAAGAAACTTTAGGATAAATTGAGAATATTTGAAAATTTTAGCTTTGGTAACAGTACAAGCATGACCATAACCAGTTTAAAATTATACTCTAACAGCTAATTTTAATTACATGATTAGTATTGCCCTACGAAGACTGGGGTTTTTGAGAGGTTCTGAATTTTGAGGTAAAATATAGCACATTGTGAATCGTTGAATGGGTACAAAAATAAAAAAAGAAGTGTTAATTTGCAATTTCACAATTCTCTTCGCCACAATTGCCGATGGACGCTAAATTAATTGTTAAAACTCATTGTAAACAAAGGTATTCCTTCCATGACCGATATCTTTCAAAATATTTTACCCATGAATGCACTGATGCTAAAATTTATTCAATTATGGTACTTAATGCACACATTAACAGCGATAACAACATTCCAAATAGTTTCAACCTGTCGGTGTCTGTCATCTTCAAATGGCACATTTCAATGTCGAAATAGACATACTCTGCATAAGATTCGACTGATCTTCCTGCGTAGGACTAGTGTGCAATTCAAATATCGTCATTCACGCTGTATGATCAGTTGATGTCCTATGTGTGCATGACATCTTGGCGGACCCGCTCGGAGCCAGTTTTGCGAAGAAAACATCAGCTCG
Source organism: Anopheles moucheti (assembly GCF_943734755.1). Lineage (NCBI taxonomy): Eukaryota > Metazoa > Arthropoda > Insecta > Diptera > Culicidae > Anopheles > Anopheles moucheti. The sequence goes on from NC_069140.1 coordinate 61,838,946, forward strand.
CTCACGGCGATATCGGTTAGCACATTCAGTGGCACTGCGACAGCAACCAGCGAAGATCGCACACACGAGAAAGCTTTTTCGCCAATATAACTGTCTGGTGGGAAATTTTCTCTATCAGTCTGTTTGTGATCAGCATCGCACGTTGTACGACCGTTGGGTGTGTTGCTGTTAGTAGACTTGATCCAGTGTGTTGAAAATCAGTGCGCGTGGCACAAAGTGTTTCAAAGCATTAAACTTTTTAATCAGCCTTATTTTTATCTTGTGAAAGATAACACATTTGCCATAAAGTGTGAGGTTAACTGCGCTAGTGTACAGTTTAGCAAATCTCAGGTGCTTTAAGGTAATTTGTTGTGCGTTTTAAATTTAGAATGTGAATATGCCTATGTACGACCTGTGGAAACATTAGTAAAAACCGTGTTTAAACAGTGATGAAATATAAATTTCTGATTTTTAAAGTTTGCGGTGTGCTTTTAATCATTGTGGTTGTCGTCGCAAATCATCTAACAAGCATTTAGCATAAAAACGCGATCGTCATAACAGTTAATTTTACATCAAAATGGAAAACACAAACGATGGGAAAGAACTCTATGGGCTATTTGTGGCGATTATATGCTTATCACGACTACAGTTATAATCATCTATTGCTACTGATTCACTCAATTTCCTACTACATTGGCATTGAAGATTTTGTTGCGTGTAGTTCATTAATGCCGGCAATTTAATTAGCAGCTGTTAATTTGTACTTCCGCTAAAATATTGACAAGTTGATCAGTTGAGTTCTAAATAAAGTGACATCACCGAACACTCAAATTCAACTTCTCAAAACCATTATCCGTTCATGTAAAATGTAATCATTACAGAATCTCCATAAACAAGAGCTACCAATGTCATGTACCAGTTCAATGGAAGCACATGGTCCTCAAATCTTATTACCAGTCCTTATAGTGTTTTATTGTAATGAGTCATCATGATGGTTTAACTACATGATAAATCCTATGTTTTATTTGATCTGCATATTGCCAGATGAAGTTACTGCCATTTTGTCCTTAACATGGTTCTTTAGTTGATTGTGGATGGTGTTGTACATAATGTTATCTTGTTGTTATTTGTCTTTTACAACGGCAATTTAACCTGTTTATTCAGCTTTATGTAAATGTCTAGCTTGATACAAGCTATATAACTCGAACCATTTCGTATAGCTACCTCGTAAACAGTGCAATCGTTGTATACATGTTCGCTAAAATACCGATGATACACAAGTGGTACGAAACTTGCAGGGTTTATTTTTGAAAACTGTATTTATAACACTTTTCTATTTTTCGTTTGTTACTTGAAAATTTGATAACTGTAGAAGTGCGTAGTCTATTTTTCCTCTCCAGTGTTATACTTTTGTCTTAATTTAATTTCAGTTAAATAACACACTAAGACGAAAAATGTACAATGTTCCAGTAAGTTCCACACACAATACAGTTCCCCTGTTTCGCAGTACAATGCGGTGTATTGCTCTAAAGTAATTGACACACACGAATTAGCGCTCGTTATCATACGATTGTTGCGCCGGGGACGAGCTCGACCAAATGATCTGCTCTGTATAGCCACAGTTACACACAGTTACATGACAGCAATGTTTTTACCTAAATTGCAAGGTTATATTGTAGCGATGCGTTGCGCCTCCGGGTCACAGCTACCGCCTCTGTTTCTAATGATATTTTTTCGCTCTTCTGCTAGCTTCCTGTTTTACCTGTCCGCTTATCTACCTTGCTACGCATGACCTCGGATGTAAAGTCGCTACCTGTCTATTACATGTAACCACGTGAACATACAAATGCTGTGTTTATTGATCGCACAGTGACGATATTCAAAATTTGCCTTTACCTTTGCCGTATGATCCTTATAGCATGTCCGTTAGTAGGTAGCGAACTGGTTAACTCATATCATATTTCCAAAAGTAACAGTACGTTCCAAGGGACAGTTTGCCTTCCTCCTGATAGACAGATGAACTTGTGATCGAACATGCTCGAAACGTGTATAATCTGAAACCGCCAGGTGCTAACTATAATGCTAATATTTCAATGTCCTGCGTTTTCTTTTTTCAGAAATCTCAACTGTACGCCCGCCACGGTATAGTGCATCAGCCATGTACTTTGCAATGCCACCAGCACCCACCAGCATCTACTGAGTTTGAGCATCGACCGATCGAGGCACTTGACCTCAGTCATCGGAACTGCCGATAAACAGTGCAGAGCCATGAACAGCTGTTGCTGAACCTGTAGCGATATAAGGTTGCACGATCGTATAATATCAATTCTAAGCGCGTTTGAACGGAACGGTTCACAAAATAAAATAAAACGCGGCAAGTGAAGGTGAATCTTCCGTCATTTCATGGTTATGCAGTGGTGGTGACGGTAGTGAAACAGTTGATTTCAAGCGTGACGCGGGCGGGATATCGAGACTGCAAATTTTAGTTCCTGAATCGTGTTACAACTTCTGTGCATACCTAGTGACATTAATAAGTGAGAGATTTATTCCACATCCTGTGATAAATTGTGCTTCATAGTTTGAGGTGATAGTTATTAGAAAAGGTTCCATACCAAAGCTTCGACAATGTACGGACCACTTGTGCATTTCATCAAAGCGATCGGTAAGTTTCATAAAAATGTGATCAATCAAGGACAGTAACAAAATATGACGATTGCGTATGCCCGAATAAAGATCGGTTATATGAGATTGTTCTTAAAAACATTTACTTGCTTGTAGAAGGGGAAACAACAAATCATTCAATATTTATTTGCACAAATTAAAATCCCCTAGCAACTTTCCACACGCTATTCATTTCGCTTTTGATGAGCTAGTTCCACGTTTTGCACTACCAAGGGATCACGATTGTAAGAACTGGCCGGGTACCATACCGAGAGGATGGGTTTGAAAAATGTGTTACGATCCACCGATACGCCGGAGACAGAACCGCGCACTAGGTTTGGCTGGGTCGTTTGCTCCTCGACAGAAACGGTGGGCAATGTTGTTGGGACCTCGGTAACAGTTGAATCTTCCACAGCGGTGTCCTTAACAGGCACTGGTAAATTGGATGCATCCACCATAAACCCATCCACATCGTTTGACGTGTAGTTCACCCGTTGCGTTACATTGTTGGCATCGATGTAGTGATAGGCTCCGAATACCGTACCGTTTGCGTTCTTCAATTCAACTTTGGCCGACGATCCTGCATTGTACCCATAGGCATACTGCCGGCAATCCTGTCCAAACACTAGATACTGGCTGCCCACCTCGGATAAACTCGGTAAATCGCACGGCCCGGGAGCCGTATACGCTAGCGCGACAAAAGACAGTACAGTGGCCCAATTTAGATGCATGTTGGTCTCTTTCAACTAGTAAACTGATGTGTTCGTATGCTAGGCACGCATAATTTATACTTCAGCATAAGTACTCTACTGTCTATTCGAACATTTTCCCAAAGGCAACTACAGGTGATCGTTGTTAGCGATTAACATACACAGGGTCAGTCAACTGTGTAACAAGAACAGATATCCGAACAAAGAATGACACTTGCTTCTGAGGGTACTAACATTTGTTGTAACATAATTATGTTAAATCGTAATTATGACAAAGTCAGTTGTTCAACAATGGCTATTGTAGCCTATCCTATTCGTCCATGTAAGCAATAAGTAAATATTGATAGATCGATTTAGTTTAACCTTGCCAGAGCATGTGACATAATTTTTGCGATCGTTGTTAAACACAGCAAAGTCTAAATCCACACATTCGTCAATCATCGTACATCGACAGCTAACGTCTTATTTATCTACATGATTCCAGCATCGCGTATGTACATACACCCATAAATAACTTTACGCTACCAATTCAGAATCCCGTATTACTTCCACTTGGGCAATCAAATTGATAGCACATCGAAGGCCGTAAACTTGTCAGCGCTTGGTAATGAGCGTTTGAACCAGCTGACGCAACAAAGAATCTCTTATGGCCACCATTACGAGTGTTCACCTGGCAGCAACATCCTTTGCGATTGCATGTTTACCTGGCGGTACGCACTGTACGGCTTGAATTATCTTATGCCAATGGTACTAAAGTACAGTTAGGTGGTAAACAAGATGTGAAATGATACGCCGGCAATTTAAAAAAAAAACGTCTACAGAATTCATCAATTTTCCCTTCGAATTAAAACGCTCCGGCATGTTGCAATGATCACGACTATTATCATCCTTACTTTGTTTACTCGTGAAAAATATGGGTTGTTTATATTGAACAGCGGCCCCAAATTTAAATACAAAACGGTTTTAATAAGTTAACGACATTCAAAATCTAGACTGGTGAATCATTGGTTACTACACGTGATTTAACTCGATATGTGTGTTTTTGTACATCGAACGGCATCGTGTGAAACAAATAGTCGTGATGTGAAAACGCGTAATATAAAAAACCATATTTGCAAAACACCTTTGTTTTCCATCGTCCATAAAACCGTGTACGGGTAAGTTTATATCATTAGCACGTGTTGTTGTCTGGCTAATTTACACCACCAACCACAGACTGTGACTGTAGCGTAACTTTCGAACACATAGAAACAGTATGTTCAACGGCATCTACATATGTCACTCAAACCGGCGTAACGTAACAATATTGCGATGAACGCACAACGACGCGATTGGCGTCCGGTGCAAAATTCAAACATAATTCACAAGTAACAAAAATTATACCACTTCCAATACCACTGCTGCTGTTGTCGCCATCTCATCACGGCTTGCCTTTTCCTTTCTACTTCACAGATCACATACCGACCCGATTCAATGTATCTATTATGCTGTTTATGGCATGCTTGATCAGCTATATGTTGCGAGTGAACATGTCCGTCAATATATTGGCCATGGTGCAGCCGATTCAAAGCAGCGTCAAACAATCCGTACCCGGCCACAATGGCAACATAACTGACGAATCGATTAATCAAACAATGATAGGACATTCAAAGATCCCAGATGTAGGTGATGCCATAGATGCGATCCGATCGCGGTAGCAATCATTGCTATTGTGCATGTGTATGTGTGTGTGTGTGTGTGTGTCATTTATGTTTTCCCCCACCGTACCGGTTGCTTTCTCCATTATTTCAGTATGGTCCACGGTATAACTGGAGCTCACACGATCAAAGCATCATTTTGGGCGCCTATTTCTACGGTTATCTGATATCTTCGTTGCCGGCCGGTATTTTTGCGGAACGTTACGGTGGACGTAACATGGTTGGACTGTCGTTGGCATTTAGCGCACTCCTCACCGCGCTGACACCGCTGGCCGCCGACAATGGCATGTGGGCCACTATTGCCAATCGCGTGGCGCTAGGAATTTTAGGTGTAAGTATTCATTGGGTTGCCACCCGGTTCGCAAGGTTCAATGTTGTTGCCGGGAAACTGTTTCATACATACCTTCATTTATTTAGTCATCTTTGCACAGTAAATCAATAACTTTTCAACAATAATCAATAAATCAATCATATTTGTTCCTAGTTTGTGCACACATAACTTAAAGTACGCACGGTGAAGCACACGCATGTCTGCAGCACCAAACCATTATAATATTATTGTTTATATTTTGTATTTTATGTAACCGAAATCAATCGTTTCAAATATGTTATATTGAACACAATAGAAATGTCTTGATCACATATGCTAAATGTTGCATTTTGGTTCGTTGTAAACATAAATTTCCCCTCGATTGGCTAACAGCTTCTGGTAATTACATAACAATCTCAATGGGAACTAATCTGTTTTTCGTAAAAGGAAAGTAAAAGTTGATTGGTTTAAAGTTCCTTTCCCAACGTTTTACATGTAGCCTGGAGATTTTAACGTTTTCGAAAGAATGCCTATCGCATTTGCCTTCAATACAATTAGTTTAATTGTTCTACTCATTTTCTATGTTAGCTTAAAGGAATGCTCATAATAATTGTTTCCGTAACATATTGATACAATCACCAGGGTTTTCTGTATCCAGCTCTGCACAACCTCATCTCCAAATGGGCACCACCAGACGAGAAGGGAAAGTTCGTATCGGCGCTTATGGGTGGAACATTTGGCACGGTAATAACTTGGCCGCTGGTTGGCGTTCTAATCGAAACCCTCGGCTGGTCGTTTGCGTTCTACATTCCTGCCGCCATCGCTGCCATCGCAGCAGTGCTGTGGTACATTATCGTGGCCGATAGCCCAGCCACACATCCTCGCATTAAGTCGGAAGAAAAGGATTACATTGAAAAATCGCTCGGCGATACGGTCTCCAAATCGAAGCTTTTACCACCCATTACATCGCTCGCCACATCACCACCATTCCTGGCCCTGCTAGTGTTACATTTTGGCAATTTATGGGGCTTGTACTTCTTGATAACAGCTGCACCCAAGTTTATGAGCGAGGTATGTACCGCATGCATAAACGAAAGGCTGGTTTTTTTGCCAGTTTTGATCCTTTACCTTCTTTCTCTACTTTACAGGTACTCGGGTTTAACCTAGCTAAGGCTGGATTCCTATCTGCACTGCCTTACTTGGCCCGATCGTTGGCAGCATTTGTGTTCGGCACGATAGGTGATATACTGCGAAAGAAATCAATTATTAGCGTTACGGCAATACGCAAATCATTTTGCATATTTTGTAAGTATTTCTCAACCATAATCTTTAACTTTAGTAGCTCTGATAAAATCATTAGATTACAAATAACTCATCATAACTTGCCAAGTAAGAAAACCCCGGTGAAACCTATAATCCACGGTGGTGCTTTCTGGTAATCGATTCAATAATATACGAGGTGAAGCACCCCTTGAACCAGTTCAAGCTCATGTGGTTTATCCAGAAAACTCCCACGCGAGTTCAATATTTCAATAACTAATTGTTGTTAGTTCTAAAACGGGCATGATAAAAACATAGCAAATATTTTAATTGCTTTACATGCTGTGCTGTACATTAAGAGTGACCAAAACTAATTATGTATTGGGCAAATGATAGTTCGTGTTTACAAAAATATGTCAATACCTTTTTCAAATAACCTCATGGAAAAGGGTTATACGAAAGGTTAAAGCCTACGTCACATTCATATGGCTGGATGTGTATGCATAACAACCTCGAAGCTGTGTTTTTTTAGTTCACCCACAGCTCACTTTTAAGCTCTTTCCAATTGGTATCAACGGCAATGCGAAATACATACAATAAATACATACGTGCACATGTACGAATATCGTTACGGAATGGTAAAATCACCCACCACTCATCTTTCTACCACTGGCATAAATAATTGACGCCAATTTTCGCAGGAAATTGCCAACATAAACATATCGGGCTGCGTCGTGTACAGCTTTCCAGATGCATTCACGACCTATAAATAGACCCATATTTACCACAGCTCAGTGGATCGATCGATCTGCTATGGCGAACCTACGGCTGTATATCAACTGAACACACTCAGCTGAACGTTTCTGACTGACTGAGCAACTACTGATTCCATTTTAATTGCAGCTCACATAATACCCGGCCTGTTTCTCGTCGGGCTGATCTACATCGGCTTTGATCCGTATGTCTGTGTCGCCATTATTACACTCTCGCTCGGGTTTAACGGTGCATCCACGATGACCAATCTCCAAAACTCCCAGGATCTGGCGCCAAACTTTGCCGGAACGCTTTACGGGATCATTAACTTCGTCGGAACGTCTAGCGGCTTCATCTCACCCATCCTGGTAGCGCACTTTACCGCGCAACAGAGCACCATGGACGAATGGCAATATGTCTTCATGATCGGAGCCGCCGCTTACATCGCGCCAGCGCTCATATTCGTCATCTTCGGATCAGGGCTGGTACAGAAGTGGAACGAACCGAAGCAAACGCAAACGACAACCGGTCACGAGCATACCTAATCCAGCATCGAACCACAATCCGGAAACTATGTTCCTGAACGGCTATTTCCCTTCCACGCCTGCTTTTCCCAACCCGCCTTTGAATCTCAGGACAGCCACTTTGACATAAGGTTGATGATCATTCGAGCTTTAGCCAAGCGGTGGTGTAACATTACCGGGCAAATGGAAAGAAAAAAGTATTATTAGCATTGATACGCAAAAACCCATACTCTCACATTACATTTAACTTTATGTCTTCTATTCGATGCGTTTTATAAGCGTCCAAACAAATCCTACAAACTAATCAAACAAATCTCTAATTCGGAATGTTAACCATAGCTTTGTTTACATTGTCGCACGGGACACGGTACAAAGTTAACACATTTCGATTGCCCCAGATGGTCGGCAAGGGGGCGTGGAAATTCAATTTGTTCTAGTATCATTCCATGAAAGTTAACACGTAAAACTTCGCATTTTTGTCGTCGTTTGGGAACTTGAGTTATAAAATTGTAGCAGCATCTGCTTTCTGCTACTCCGTATTTATCAATACCCAAAAGTGATGTTTCAGCCAAGCGAAACTGCTTTAATATTGTTTAAAGCATACATTAGGTCAACTCGGGCACGTTTGTTTTAAATTCGCAAAACGTCGTACAAATTATGCCCATGTAGTGAAATAGTAAGCTGAAGAGGTGGTTACAAGGGAAAACGTTATTTATGTTTAGTAAAATGTTTTATTTTTGTAAATGCATACAACGATTTTTTTTCATTACATAGGTTGCATGATGACTGCATAATAAAAGCAATAGACTATCGGACATAATAACATCAACGTATTAACCTTTTAATGCACCCAGTAGCTATGAAAAAAAAAATTCTATTCTAAAATGCCCTCACATCGGTGTGGCAAGTGCTCATTACTTATGTTTGCATTCGTAGGCAAGTTGATAACCTCATGACGATAGACGCAGACACGTATCATACTTGTCTCCAAGCGACATTCGATAACTACGTGACCAACGTTGCACATTTCATGTCGGGCGATTGGATTTTTAGTTGATTCCGCTAAGTAATGAAAATGCTCGTGCAGTGTGCTCTATCGCAGTGTATTTCTTTTACCAACAGTTGATTCAACATACCCTAACGTTTGTTTAACTGTTACGAAATATTTATTATTTATCTAAAATTATCCTTAAGTTTATATCGCCGATGCTCACCTAAACAGGCCGACACAATCACTGGATTGTTTAGGCGACATGCAAGCTTTTCTCGCGACCCACAACTGTTGATCATCGTTCGATCAACGTCATCGTTTGTAGCGATTTGGAGCGGCTAGCAGACTTCGTGGGGTTGTGTTGTTTGCAACTATTTGAAAGATCCCTCGGGAACACATTTTTTGCTTGCCTCGTGAAAGATATAACCATGAGCACAGCTAAACTTATTTTCATCACTCATGGGTCTGCAAAAAAGATGCGACAAACAGTTACATTATTACCTAAAGAGCAGTAAAATCGATGTAGCGCATATAGTAGCACGCGCACCATGTTTACGAATACTTACAACCCACGTTTGCACAAATAGTACGACCGTCTATCGTGAGGATCATGAAGGATGCCATCGTGAGGACAAAGTTTCACCTCAAACGGTGTGAAGGGAACCACTGGTTGGGGACCAACAGCTTGTGCTTGAATTTGTACACCAGGGACAGACGATGCAAACGAATGCTCCGAGTACAGGTGGCCATGCGGACCTACGGGTGCAGGTGTCGTGCAAGGGCAGGGCAATGCATGTCCTACCACATTTGGAACATCCGCACTGCTCGTCGCTACAACCTTAACACACTGTTGGCATCCATGGCAACATGTTGGAGGCTTCAATGCTGCTGGAGCCATCGTAAAGAAGTGCATCACAGGCGGTGCCATAGTCGTTGTCGTCGCAGGTGTTGGTGCATGTGCAGTGGCGAAAATTTTAATACCTGGATATTTACAAGGACATACGGTTTGCTGTTCGCCGTGCGAAACGGCAGACGATTGAGATGCACAATGGGGACATGGTCTGGATGTACTGCATTCTTTGCACCTAGTAGTACCCGTAGTCGTATACGCTACCGGATGGTTATGCGACTTCTCTGAAAACAGTTGACAGGTGTGTGAGTTTTGTGGTTTCACAGTTTCCGAAAACAGTTGCACAGCCGAGGGTAACGATTCGGGATCACTAAACATTATCGGACTTTCGACTTTTGTAGGCGTCACGTCAACACCCTGTCCAACCTTGACTTCTTCGTATGGTAAGAAAAAACCCTCTTCATACTCATCCGAACCGGATTCAGCGCCGTAAAACATTTTTTCCACTGAGCTGTACCCGTTCACTGAGACCGGTGCACTCATCTGCATCGGCGACGTTGATTCATCCGCGTTAAAACTCAACGATCCTAACATAGGCTGCGTTGGCTGTGATACGAGCTGTGTTCCAGGCTGAGTATTCGATACGTCCGGTAAAAACGCATTACTGTACGGTTGTTTTTCTTCCACATACACAACTAGCGGCTGATTGCTGTTGCCCTCACTGTATTGCCGATAGTCTAGCTGCGATAGAGGTGTCAACGATGGTGATTCGTAGTGATATATCTGCGAATCAGTAATCACTGAAGGTGGAAGATACTGCGATTGCAACGCTGCCACTACTATTGCCGTGAGAGGATACTGCCCATCTCCGCAGATGTTTATCGGATCATCTTCATCGTAGTAGAACACTGCCAACCCTCCAAGACCCTGTTGCACTACGAAGCATACCTTTTCTTTGATTGATTTTTCATTTTCGTATGAGTACCATGACAGATCGCGGAATGCGTAGGGGCTCTTCACATTACTGTCCCAAATCTCTAGCGATCCACTGTACAGCTTCCGGCAGATTTTGTAGTACGGACGAATTTTGAGCTGCAGGGCTGGTGTGCCTACGCGATATTCGTTCTGAATGTACAGTTTATACGTTAGTGTCATTGTCTGAATTACTATCACGATTTTGCCACAGCTCAACCCCGCCATCTTCCACCGATCTACGTGGTAGTCCTAAAATGTAATCAAATCAACGCTGTTGGTCATTGGTTGCTGCTCGCTACTAAGCACTTCAATACTTACAATACTGTTAGATGACCCTGGACTGCAAGAGTATAACGGTGCTATGAAGGACGTTTTTCGTAACTTGCGAAATTCGGTGGTACTCAAAATAACATAATCGGCATACTTTTCCAATTTTTCCACCGGGTAGTTCACCTCGATGACGGAGGGCCGGCTAGGGACGGTTACCGTGAGCACCAATCCATTGCGATCGCAGGCAAGCCTAAGATCCCGCAGCAGTCGGACGTACTGATCCTGTAGTAAAATATCATCAACATCCTTGTCGAACCAACGCTATGCAACGTACTCTCATACCCTTTCTTGAGGTGCTGGATATAACCAGGCCAAATCAACTCCATGGAATCCGTGCGCTCGTGTAAACTCGATCAAATTATTCACAAACGCTCCTCGCCGCTTATCGTCACACGTTAAGAAAGCGAACAGCTCCGACGGAACAACCGATCCACCGAACGATGCAATAATCTTCAGTCCGGATTTCTTCTTGGAGACACCTTTCGGAATGGAAATAAAGTGATGTTAAACGATTCTGGACCATTTCCGCGGCAACAACACACAAACAACAATTCAAAAAACAAACTCACTATTGTCGTGGAAAAATGGAAGAGGCATTCCATCGGGACTGATCAAAATGTCTGTCACAATCAAATAACCACACTGCACATTATCGACCTTTGTCATGCAAAAGTTACTACTTTTCACAGTTAGAAATAAGGCTGGTGTTGTATGGGCACCCTCTACCTGGCTTCGGCCGAACACAAACCAGGTTGCACTAAGCACCACGAACAGTGTAGAGCACCGAGAATGTCTCCCTGCACCCATGGTACTATATTCTTGGGTACACTTCCACCAGTTTTCGACTGCACTGCCTAAGGACTGCGTACTAGCCGGACGCACCGAACAGGCAAACCGTACGGGCCCAAACTAAAATGTCCACACCGGAATGCAAGGGCTTTTATAAACCACGAGCTATCTTGCTGTATGACGAACCAAGGGTGAGTGTTTTAGCTGAAAGCTTTTCCAGCGATGAAAACCTATATGGCACCTTTGTCGTTTATCTTTTTTTTTATTTTCTGGTTCCCTGCGCTGTATAAAGCACGAAACGCAATGTGCAACATAACGCACACTGCCGGGAACTAAGTAAATAAAACAAACAACAAGCCTTAAATGCGAGTGGAACGTGTAATTTTTGGTGACGATTCACGCCTGCTTCCTTTGCATATCTCGCTTGCGGGATGCTTGAGGTGGAAAGCTGTGCCGAAAACATCCAAACAGTGAGCCACCGTCCATTGCATGTGTTTTTTACCCTCTTTTGAGCTTGTAGCAAGTACGGAATGTGACGTATCAAAAAATAGTTTCTTCCCGCCTAACTGTAGTGCGATAAAACTTGAAACCCGCTACTGAAACGAAAGCATGCACACACCATTCAAACAAAAAGCAATAGTAATATAAGAGTTTTTCGTACATTTAGAAACGATACGATATCCGGTTTGGTTAAAATTTTTCATGTTTCTCTTCTTGGCCAAAAGTCCTTACCGTGTCAGTCACGGTAACTCACGTCTTACTGTGACATACTTATGCGTATGTTTTGCTCGTCCCCTCGATAACACTCGCTATTAATCTGCAAAAGTTTTCTACCACTAAAAAGGGTAAAATTTGGAAAACACAACATGCACAACTCACATACCAGAAATGCCTCAAGTTCAAGCACAGAAATGTTTACATCTTGGACCGTGCCTTACGCGGGTTCACCTATGGGTGATACAATATTTTTCTTTCTTTTTCGTACCTGAGTCATAACTTCCAACGAGTAAAGGCCAGTCGTCTCTATGTATTTGATAAATAAATGTTCGGTACATGAGGCACAAATCGTCTACATGTGGTAAAATGTAGCATTAGAAGAGAAGGTTGGTCTTAGTTCCTTTAATTTAATACACAGCACAACTATTTTGCATTTTGACTAATCGAACGATGTGAAAAATAAAACTTATTTCCAACCCTGTCTCCGCCTATAAACCAAGACTATATAAATTAAACTTGTAAGGTGAAATTTCCTTCCAACTCAATATTCCATAAGTAAACATCAAAGAACGACACGTCCTACATATATGCAACGATACTGTCACCTACTAAACATACTAGGAATTGTGTATAATATTATCTTTGCTTTGTTTGAATTGTATTCGGTTAATATTTGTTGCAAACAACCGGCTAATATTTGTTGCAAATATTTGTTTGTTCAACAATATGTGCGTAATGTAAATATTATTGTGTGTAATATTATCTTTGATTTGTTTGAATTTTGTCCGGTTAATATTTGTTGCAAACAACTATCATCAATAAGTGCCAAAGTTAAAACTGTCTTTATTTAAATGATTTATTTTGTATTTATAATCGTCTTTTTGTAAGTTTATTTACAAGTTTGGTCTTTTATTAGATACTTTAAGCTCTTGGTCCATTTCAGACAATCGTGTTAGGCATCCTTTATCGCGATATTTTGAACTTGCTCGTCAGATATCATTCTCATGAAATGTCCAACCTAAGGATATATGTGCCACATGTGCTGCCAAACACGGCATAACTGGAATAAAAATAAATAATAGTAATATTAATATGTGGTTAACAATGTAAAAATATCTTCTTCAAAAAAATATATTGAATTCATCGGAGGAGAAACATCCATTACATCTTTTCTCGGATTAGAATCTTCTTGTATTAACGATCTACTAGTTCCTGTATGCAGTCTGTAGTATAATATAACTTTTTATAACGATGGTATGGGGATCTTACTTCTAGAAGAAACTTCAAGGCTAAAGCATTTGCGACTAAACCCTCCTCGTGCCTCACAACCTGCTGCCAGATCAACCTCCAGGGTATTGAATTCCGGCCGTTGTACCGGCCGACCGATCCAATATATATAATCATTAACTCTTTAGTTTTTTTTAAATTAGTATGCTGCTGGTTGCCAATTCTAAGTCAAACATTAAGAAAAGAACCTTTATTATATATGTCAGAGACCGAAACAAGCACTTGGCGCATTGTGATGCGCAACCGTAACATAAGTAAAATACCCGTGAAAGATTTCATGTTAACAAGTTGCGTGGAAACACAAGTTTGAAATTCGAACTGATCAAAACGATGATGATGTTATGCTTTAGATGCACTAAAACTAAAATTTGGACGACAAAACGATGATACATTCTTCATCCATCAAGAACACGAAACATACTGGAGTTTAGCTGCATGGTTAACATACTGTACATTCACATACTGTTAATTATAACTTGTACACGGGAAAGATTTCATCCTGGATGTGTGGCAGGGGTGTCAAACAAATTAGAAATTTGAAACATATCATAAGTTATAGTTATGTAAATAACTTATGTATTGCAACAAAAGTTATAGTTGCATAATTTATTTTAGATAAGATAGAGATAGAGATAGGTATTTTAAGATAGGGATAGCATTTTAACAAAACCTGCACTTTCCTATCTTAAAAAACCTGTGCCTTGTTTGTGTGATATTCCACTAGACTCCATGCTGACGGCTTACTTTTCAACTCCATCTTACATCGCAAAGATGCACAGTATCAACTTTTTTAATCTTCCGTCTTGGTGAACAATATTTTTTACACAAATTAAATGACCCATAGTATGGTGTTACACATTCGACCGAACATATCACAAGTTTTATGATTGCAATTCAATCTATTTGGAAAGTTATGACAATATGCATACGGTTACACTACTATGTGTTACGCCCGATTACTGGGGGAGCTGTTTCGTCACTAAGGTAAGAGTAAAATTAGAGAGAATCATTAGAAATTAAGCGGTGGACTTGGTGATGATGTACGATCAATATATGTTTAATAATTAGCGCGTTAAAATTTTGATTTTTGGACAAACAAAACAGAAATTTGTTGGCCCATTTCACGTACATCGTGAGTAAACAAAGTGGCACACCTTACATTCCAACGAAAGACTACAGACACAATATGTTAAAATGAACAAACATAAAATGTTAACTATTTACTTTTAAATCGTTTGCTACACAAGTTTTGTTCCTAGAACATTAAACACTGATAATCAAAACCAATTGATCAATCAATCAATCGTACAATCAAAAACAATCACCAATATTCAATTCATTTAAACAGTCCTCCAAAGTCAATGAAACATATCGGATAAACGTGAGAGGTTTATCGAACCATGTCCTTCAAGATCGTTTTCGGCTCACCCATGAAGGTCACCCGAAACTCACATGTGACACAATTCACCGGGAAAGTAGCTTTTAACTCGCATGACCTGCCCTTTCGATAGCCCTTGGAAATTTGCTTTTGTTTGCTCTTATTTTTGGCTGTATTTCAAATTATGTCATTTAAGATGCACGGACTGGCCGTTCTAATGATAATTTTAAAAAATTATGTCATTTAATTTTATTTGTAACAGCCGAGCAACGGTCATTCGTTTTCACTCGAGTATTTAAACCATTTCACTATGTTCAAGATTCGGTTTATACCTTAAAGGTTTGAATATACAACAAAACTGTACCGGTTTATACCGATACAAAGGATACAGTACGCACTACAGTAAGGCACTACGTATCACTGTAAAGAAAATGTATTTTCCTTATTTCTCTTTCTTTTAGTGAAATTTATGTTCTCTTATTGGTTTTGTTGAAACTCGTTTGAAAGATTCGCAAGTACCTAAAATAACGTGATCTTGCATGATTTGGCTTCGAAATAACTAAGCTCCAGCAGTACAGTTGTAGTCACCTGTACCGACGCGAAAGAACTGATTTTATTCACCGTTTCCCACCGATGAGCACTGGTCTAACTGAGATCCGAAATACGGAATAGTTTATTTCAAAACTGATTGTTGGGGAAAACGGTTTCATCCAAGTATTGGCGCGCTCTTGTACTGATCGATCCAGCACGCATGTGGTTCCCCAACTCTAGCTTTTCCATTGGTTGGCTGCTGTTTCGGGCGCGCTGTTGTTTCTCTTCTCTCTTTGATTTTTCGCATTGAACAGTAAGATACAGTAGGATATTTATTTTCTTCATTTTGAGTTAAATAATTAAATTTAAAACACAATCAAATATTACATTCAAGAATTTTTACAGATATTGTTGTTTGACATGTTATTAGTGTATTGTTTGCTGAGTTTGATATTTTTTAATTGTAATAAAATGTACGTAATGAATAATCCTATTAGAAACGACCCCTTCCTTAATCCTTCTTTAAACAACTAGTATAGACTTACTTGTTCATTATGAATCAGTAACCACAAATAGTTTGTTATTTTATTTAATCGCTTTTATACTCTTTTATCCCAATGTGCATCGCATAAAACCGGAGCGACGAGAGAATTCACTGCGCGCCCGAAACCGTTCCAAACCAACGGAAAAGATAGTGTTGAATCAGATGCGTGCTCGATCGATCACGCTACCGTACACACGCCAATGACCAGCTCCGTCTGCGGTACGTTTCGGTAATACTAAGGTGCATCAATTTTCCACAACAATCAGTTGATTTCAAGTACGTATTGCGGATCTCCGAACAGTGTTCAATGGTGGGAAACGGTGAATACAATGCTCTAACGGTGCCGCTTACCATAACGTGTGAATCCAAACCGTACTGCTGACTTAGCGATTAGTGAACCAAGTCGTGTAAGCTCATAAAACTATGTTGTCTTGTTTGTTTGTTTGTTTAGTGCACCTCATTATACTAGGTGAATTATACTATGTTTTATCAGGATAAATGAAGCTGTTGAAAGTGATGCGCCTTAAATTTGAGCGCCTGTTTCAAATTTTCAGAGATACAGACCATATGAGATCATCAAAAAGAACAAAATTTAAAAACCTTCAAAAATTTACACAGTGAAGCATAAGCAGTGCTGCAAAAAACTTTAACACCCAAAATGGAGGTCAAACATATTGCCAACGGCTATCGATAGGAAAGGCCTTACCCTTTAAAAGTGGTTGTTCCGGAACGCGATCACCATGTGAATGTGCCCCAGCTCAATGACAGCATAACTATCGGAACGGCGCACAAGAAACTCTCGTAACATACACATTAGTATTAACCATGATAGGGCACAGATTTTTGAATGTCCATAACATCTACCAACCAACTTAACAAATCCAAAAACATACTTGACCTTCATCGATCTTCCGATGGCGATCTGGAAGGATATGTTTGTGAGTATGTATTTGATAACAGGATCCAGTTTTATACCCATTACCGTCCAGTCCATGCATGTCATGTCGGTAAAACCGGCTATTTACGAGCATTGAACCTTTTCACATTCTTTTCTCCTTCATTCGGTCTGGCATGATGTAAGGGTGTGTTGGATTCTGCTGTTTGATTTTACCCTGAGAATTGCGAATTGGAATGTTATCGCAGATGTTTGTCGATTGTGAAATTTAGGACCGGTACAAAATCTCATCCGGACCAATCCCCCCTAGCAAGGACTGGCTATCAGGCTACGTGATAAAATTAAGCTAAGTAACCCAGAAATGCCATGCATGGCCTAGAAGGTCGTCACGCCAAGAAGAGAGCGGTAGTGAAATTTTAATAAAATGCCCTATAATGATGTTTACACTCAGATTGCGTAGCATCTAAAAATTAATTTCGCAAACTGCGTGGAAAATTTTGAAACTCTCTTCATCATAGCATTGTACGTCTCACAGAGAATTTCACCTTTCACTCAGGTCTCCCACACGCTAGCCACTTCCATTATGTTTAATCGTTTTCTGCCGTTCATTTCTACATGGATACCACGTTCGACGGTCCTGCTTGTTAGGATGTTGGGAGTGCCATTTTGTTCACATACATCGTGCATGAAATGTGCCACCGAATTTCTGCTTTGTTTCGCCCGTTCGTCAATTTCGGAACGTGCTAATTATTAAATGTATATTTAACCATCATCTTTAACGAATCCAGTGCTTTATTTCAACGTATTTTTTTTCATTCATTCAGTGACCACAATCATGTTTGTGTCTGTGTTTTGCTTAACATGAGTTAATAAGCAGTGGTGGAATACGATGCATGACATGTAATACTATCACGCTACTTGTCGTGCATTCAATAATCACACGCTTAATCGTTTACATTTTGTGAACCTCATGATGCAAACTAAGAAGAAGTGTTTAAAACAAGCGAAAATCAGTCGCATTATTTAATTACAACCTCTGAAGCGTGCTTTATACTACTCTGTGCATAGACAGGCTTCATTGTTGCTCCATATTCAATCGTTTTGCGTTAGTGGAGGTTTCTGCATTATACCATCGTTTATGTCGTCCGTTTAGGTATGTGCCATTCAAACTCCATATTTAAGGAAATGGTGACTAGTCATGTGACTATCAACTTCCGAACGTAGAACCATATTTAAAACAGTGCGTACAACTGCTGCTACGAATTGAATGCCTGGTCATTGATGTAAGTCATGCTTGCTACCAAATTTAATTGTGTTAACACTGACGTTCAAGGCGGTCTATGACATTGCATTTTTATTCTTTTTGATACACTCTAACAAGGGCGAATGTTTAAAATTAAATTCTACGTGACTAACGAGTTCAACAAAATTTCATAGCCAAATTCAAACGCCGAAATTCAAACGGTTGGAATCGCTAACGCGAGACGGTTACGAAGTGCACAGGAAGAGATATACAATGAGATGGTTGAGCGTGAAACGGGAGCCAGAGAGGCCAGATCAAGCAACTGAAACATGATAGGATCAATACGATACTATACAATACGATCAAACTAAGTCCTTGCTGTGGGTGATCACACTGAGAACAGATGATAGTAGTAGCAATGTTTACACTTATTCATTTATCTTTCTACAGGAATGCAAATCAACTTTCTGTAAAAATGATCATTACTACAAACGTCTGCTGGGGTAGGTTGTGGTATTCTACTTTCTCATACATTTTAGCACCCGATTTCTCTTAAAAATTTCTGTTTTTACTTTGTTCGTAGGATCGTTCCCCAAACGAATGATAGTTACAATAATGATATTCGTCGCCTGCACAGCATCCTTCATGTTGCGTGTTCATATGTCGATTAATCTCCTGGCAATGATACAACCAATTGCTGCTGCTCCCACCAACAACAGTATCATATTGTTGAACAACACAACCTCTATCTCCTCAGTTTCCCACACAACAGCGAATGAGACATTTACTCCAGACGCCAATCTTATCGTTCCTGCGCCGGTAGTACCTGACTATGGTATTCGTTATGATTGGAACCAAAACATGCAGAGCCACATCCTAGGAGCTTACTTCTACGGTTACCTATTAACGTCACTTCCTGCTGGCCCACTGGCGGAACAGTACGGTCCTCAGCGTTTGATCGGATATTCATTTATTCTCAGCGCGTTTGTCACCGCTCTTTTCCCTCTATTTGCCGCCATCGATGCGTGGGCTGTGATTGCGGGGCGCTTTCTGATCGGTTTGCTCAGCGGATGTGTTTATCCTACACTTCACAATGTAATATCGCGCTGGATCCCACCGAATGAAAAAAGCAAAGCTGTTGCCTGTATTGCAGGCGGAAGTACCTTCGGAACTGTGGTGACATGGCCATTTGCTGGCTTGTTAACGGAACACTTCGGTTGGGTGTATGCATTTTATGTTCCAGCATTTCTTTCTGCACTGGTCGGTGTCATCTGGTTCTGGTTGATTGCCGATGCGCCGAGTGAACATAAAACAATTACAAAGGAAGAACGAGATCTCATCGAAGCATCCTTCGGCAATACAGTCTCGAAAACAAAGGCAAAACCACCGCTGGTACAAGTGGTCACCTCGCTGCCATTCATAGCACTCGTTCTGTCCCATTACAGCAGCTTTTGGGGCCTTAACTTCTTCGTTACACAGGCACCGAAGTTCATTAACGAAGTGCTAGGCTTTAATCTGACCAACGCCGGTTTCCTTTCCAGTTTGCCTTACTTGGCTCGCATGTTTTCAGGATTTTTCTTCGGATACATTGGCGATTGCTTAAGACGAAAGGAAACCATGCCCGTAACTGCTTTGCGCAAATTTTTCATCATATTCTGTGAGTAACATTAGATAACCTACTAAAAACACAGTCCAGCGGTCTTACGAGTTCTTCTCTTTTGCAGCACATTTCCTGCCTGGCGCATTCCTAATTGCACTTCCTTTCATTGGACAGGATCCGATCGTTACCGTTTCATGCATAATTGCCTGTCTCGGTTTTAATGGTGCGTCAACCATTACTAATTTGGTTAATGCACAAGATTTATCGCCAAATTTTGCTGCCACGCTGTATGGAATGATGAACTTCCTTGCAACAACAGCGGGTTTTCTGGCACCAATGGTTGTAGCGTTCTTTACCAAGGAAAGAGTAAGCATCATCAATGATAGGAAAAAGCTAATAGATACGTCACTCTAATGCACACTTGTTTTCGTTTAGAACACAATGGAGGAATGGAAGTATGTGTTTCTTCTAACTGCCAGCTTCTACATTGTATCCGGCATAATTTTCATTCTTTTTGGTTCGGGAAAAGTGCAGAAATGGAACGAAATTCAAGAGCAAAAAACAACAGAACCAGTAGAACCCGAAGATCAGAATGTAAAATTATAATTACAATCAAATAAAATGTGCCTTCTTTGTCTAAATTATCTTACATGATATAAAACGTTTGAAGTTATACCATGTCCTTAACCGATGTGAGATCAATTTTACGCTGTATATTACATCTTAACTATAAATGTAGCATCAAGTAAATTAACTGTAAGACAACACTCTGCTGCTTTGCAGGAAGTCATTTCATAAATTATTTAATAAAAACCAATTTATAATAAGTGAAGTACACAATTGCAAGGAACAAACATCCCATCATTATAACGGCTACACTCTATAGAGCATCATTTTCTTTGCACAGCTTTTTCCTACCAGTCGAGCATATTCCGACAAAAACGGTATTCCTTTACCAACCATTTCCTACAAAAGATAAAAGCATTAAACACTGTGTATCGACGTAATGTAAGTAATGAATTTACCAAATACTCCGAGTAAGTCGTGTAGGATCTGCCAACAAGTAGCAGTACATCCTTTAAGTCCTGTTCCGTTGTTTTGTTCGCATCCAGCGCCCCAACATCATCATTTAATCGACTGTACTTATGTGCGTCTAGCTTCGCTAAAACGGTTTTATCTAGCAAATGCCACGTATAAGCCTCCGGACAAAGCAAGTACGATGGTTGAAGGTTACTTTTGTATCGCATCTTAGGGCATGAGTGTATATAAAAACCCATATAGTAGTTTTTAATACTAGGAATTTTACGGTTCAGTGAACGTGTGAACGCTAGCTCTCTAAACGGGTTGATTAGCGACAATATAAAGAGAAAACATAATTTCTTTGAATTAATTGAACAATGGCTTAAAAAAGCAATAGTCGCTAAACTTACCGTAGCGAGCCGTAAGTACCGAGCGATAGAAATTTAAACTCAGGATCGTAGAAAAAATAGACCGAACTGACACAGAACGGTAGCACATCAATCACACCCACAGCAATAAGACGATCATCTAGCCAGTACTGTTGATGAAAGGTACCGTACTCTTGCGAGTCCTACAAAAAGATGACAAAAACAGAACAAATATTAATAAGACCATAGCAATTGAGACTTTTTTGAACATTAATGTTTGCAACGACCCGAAAATGTGTACACTTGGTCATAGGTTGTATACATTTACATTTAGTCTTAACAAGTGAAGATTATTATCCATACTGGATAAGTGTAAAACTTGTGCTACAACGAACTGATAAATTTTCTCGAACAGAACAGAATAATAATGTTGGATCAATAGCTCAATCAATACTAGTAGTCAGTCCTTGCTACGGAGCATTGGTCCAGATGGGATTTTGGGCCGGTCCTTTCATATGAAGGATGCTATTAATACACCACCCGGTCGGCTCCTATAAAAAATCACCATTTCTAATTAAATAAGAAAATAATTAGATTAAAATACAATACGTATAGATTATATATTGCCTCCATTCAGAATTGAAGGTAGTGCAGATTTTGTATTAATATGTTTTCCAAGTGTGGATTTAGTTGATTCTGCAAGTAGCATTGTGCAAAAGTTTTGTTCGCCAATGCACCACGCATTCAAAGTCCGTTCAGCTAAATATTTGTATTGAAATCAAACTGGTCAATCAATCACATTCACGCTACAGACTCAACAATTACAAAAAATGTCTTCAAAGGTGTTAAGAAATCATACGTCATAAATCATAATCATATCAAACGAAAAAGTGCAAATAAGACAAAAGTACCTTTAATGGCGACTTCACCAAAAAGTCCAGATAGTCTTCAATCGCACCGGGTGGATCATTGTGAATGGCCGTCTGATACTTTTTGTACAGATCGTATGAAACATGCAAGCTTTCTCTAAATTTCGCTCCAGAAGTGAGAAGCGTCACGATCTATTCGACAGTTGAAGATTTTTTAGGGATAGAAAAAAGAGAAAAAAAGAAACTAAATTAAAAAGGTTTAATGATATTTACCTTTAGTGGTGATTTAACAAGGAAGCGCTTGAAGCGGTCCATGTTCAGTTTGGATAGTGGATCTTTATGAATGCTTTGTTGGTATAAGCTGTACAGTTTAAATGTGGTAGCAGTGGCACCTTCACTAGCAACTACACATTTTACCTGTGAGGAAGAAATAATGTTTTAAACACGTACCATAAGCAAAATATTTCTGATCTAACATTTTAACCTAACGTATACCTGAAAATGGAATGATTTCGCAGGACGAGACAAAAATACTAAATAGAAAATTTAAATTTTGCTACAATGGTATCGGTTTGTATTTGGCATGCTGGCCGGAACCTTACCAAAGGCCACTCAAAACTTAAACATAATAAGCTCTCAGTTTTACTGACCAAATGTGCATCGGTTTAAGGCTCAAATTTAATGGCAAAGAACCTCCGCTTCAGGTTTTAGCCCATCATAAGAGTTAGGGATCGCCAGAAATATTTAGTTTTATAAATAGCCCATCTTCTTTGATTTGTTGACATTAAAGGAGAAGTTGCACTCTGGCATATCACCAGATATGCCAGAGTGCAACTTCTCCAAATGAGGCAGTTTATTTTTCGAGCGGTTGCAAAGTTTCTTCGTAAAAAAGTCGATGTTTGCATTTGTAGTGGCGATAGCAAATAAGTTGAAAACAATATATAAATGCTCTGTGCACAATAGCGTAGCTACAAAAGATAACGCATAACAGGTTTTGTCAATAGGTGGCAGAGAAATCGAAAAAAAATTCGATTGATCCATTCCATTTCAAAAACCATATGTTATAAGGTTGAAATATTCAACATGATCGTATGTTATGACAGTGTGCGTTTGGAGTGAAATTTTTGCTTACCTGTAAATGATGCACAGGCTTGTTATTTTTCTGTGGACATTCCTCAAGAAAATCTTCTAATGATTTTTCTTTATTTTTGTTACCACTGGGTTTCATCATCTGTTCGATTGCTTCCCCAGACAGTCCCTTTTTCTGCAACTTTTCGCGCTTCCTTTCAATGCGCAACATCTTAGCTTTCTTTGGCTGATTGCTTGCGTTGGAATCGCTTTGATGTACTGAAACGCCCAATGATTCTGTCAATTTGGGTATTTGTAAACCACTGAACCCACTTTCGTCAGCAACAGGCCGACATTCATCGCTATCATTCGTGTCCAAACCCATCAGACTCGGATCTAGTGGTTTCGGTTGTACGCAAGGTACTTCCATATGCTCGTGGCCACCGGTATCATGAGATGTGGTTTCCTCGCTGTTCGACAGAACCGTCATTTCTGTTGTGTCTTGTTTGCCATCACGCAGAAACTTGTTCATCCGTTTTATAATTTTTTTATGTGATTTGTTCAGGCGAAAGTTCATAGCATCACACTTTATGGTGTATGATGGGCAGCAAGTGATTTCCATCATAGGTTTATAGCAGTAGCAACCGGATCGCCGCCAGCCACGATCAATCAGCTCTTGATAGTCTTGGCAACAAAGCTTGTGTGCCCACATACCTGTAGAAGAAATTTAAGGGAAAATGTCAACATAGTCGTCGATAGTAAAAACCAAGGAAATGTTAAATATTTACCATAGGAAGAGCATGACCTTGACTGCTTACAATATCCGCATTGATACCTTGAGTTTTCACCATAGTATTCTACTATGGAAAATGCCATATTGTGCTGTTATTTTAAAAGGCTACTTGGACAATAGAATCTCAGTTTTACTTTATCTGTGTTGATTCATGTCCTGTTAATGCCTCTTTGAGCGTTTTCCTATTGTTCTAACCTAACACCAGGTGTAAGATTAACAATAAGCAGCAACCAGGCCAACACTCTGATTTTACTGCTCGTACTTTGCTATCTAGATTTTGCTTTAAATCCAGTCACTTTCAAGTGTGGTACGGCTTATCGATTATTCACTTTACAAATTCTTATCTTTTTCTGCTTACTGATGCGGAGTTCTTAGAATAGAAAAGCTGCTACGATTGTCGATTAAACCGGTTGCCACGGAGTACTGTATGATTGAATGCGAGGAAAGTAACTATGTTTGGATGTAATTTATCTTTACACACCTGTAGATGGCATACAAATGTATTTATTACAAAACAACAGCATTGTCATGCAAAAATAATATATACCAACTGGTTCGATGCACAGTATTTATGCAGATATCGATAATTCTAGCACTACGTATGACTCAACGTTTTCTATTCAATGCAGTATAGCTTGTCCCTGTTTGATCAGCTTTTTACAAATTTGTGGCAAGACCAGCAACAAAAATATGACAATATTGTAATATTGTGATTTTATTTTACTGCAGAACGATGACAAGAGCGGCGAGAAAAAATCATTAGACAGAGATAGCGATTGACGTTCTGAAACAAACGCTGCAAGCAAAACAAAATCGTCCTCAAAACCAGAAATAACAAGGACCGAAAAGTATCCAAAAGTAAAACTTACGAACTGGATTTTAAAATTACTAATCGCGATTTGGTCTACCAATCTAGGATATCTGTTCATTTGGTTCATCTGGTAATCAAATTTGCAGTCGTCCACGCGACTTTTCCCCTCGTTTTGACGTATAAAACGCACATTTGAATCTACCGAAACGCGTACGCGTACGCGTCAAACAAACTTCATTTAACCGGAAGCACCGATATTCCTTCGTTCTTCGTTTCGTCTGTTCGCTCTTTCCCTCTTTTCCGGTGTATTCAGCCTTTCGCAAGCAGGCACATTCTGCATCGCTGGACAAATTCGATTGAAAATGGTAAAATACTGTTTCTTTATACAAATACTGTTTTTTGTGTGTATCGCAATTATATTAGTGGTGTAAATCATGTATATGTTGCTCATATATCGATTGGATGAGTGTGTAGCGCCGGAGAAATGGATGTTGTTTTAAGTACGGTTGGCTGTGTTGACATCACTGCAGCTAGATGCGCGGCTTTATTGCCTGTGTGTTTCAATATCTATGCCCACAACTAACCATGGACGTGTTTCCATGTTTTGTTCATTTCCAGTCGCTCGTGATCCCAGAAAAATTCCAGCACATTCTTCGTGTGCTGAGCACCAACATCGACGGTAAGCGTACGGTACCGATCGCACTAACCGCCATCAAGGGTGTCGGTCGTCGTTATGCCCACGTCGTCCTGAAAAAAGCCGATGTCGACCCGTTCAAGCGTGCCGGTGAGTGTTCGGATGAGGAGGTCGAGAAGATCATTACCATCATCTCCAACCCGCGTCAGTACAAAATTCCGGACTGGTTCTTGAACAGACAGAAGGATATCGTTGATGGCAAATACATGCAATTGACTTCGTCCAACATCGACTCGAAGCTTCGTGAAGATTTGGAGCGGTTGAAGCGTATCCATGCCCATCGTGGTATGCGTCACTACTGGGGTCTGCGTGTCCGTGGTCAGCACACGAAGACTACCGGTCGCCGTGGTCGTACCGTCGGTGTGTCCAAGAAGAAGTAAGCGCCCAAGTAAACGAACGGTGATCTATCACTCCATTTGGGTATGTGTTGTGTGAAGCCGTTAAACTAAAGGACGAATGCGGAAATTCTCGGAATGTATGTATAAGCAACATTCAAAGGGTAGGCGGCAAGAAAATAAGCGGTGTGAGATGTGCGAAAAATAGTAAGAACTATTATTGTGGTGTAGTGACATCCTATGCGAGAGATGTACTTTCCAATAAATAGTTCTTATTGAAAAAAGCTTTGAATCTGTGAGTAGTGTTTGTTTATTACTTAGGATCTTATATCGTTCGTGAGCGATACGTGATAGTCTCTACTGCATCCGAACGATAGTGATGTGATCGGTGACCCGAAAGGATAATTTCGCTTTCAAATAATCAATTTTTCTTGTTACATAGTTGTTGTGAAAAGAAGTAAGAATATGTTTGTTCACTCGTGTCTTTATTCAAACGAATCATGTTATGCATAACTCCTTTTATTGTTCAATTAGTAACTTTTGTAAGGTGTTGATTTTATGTTGCTGTCACACCACAAAAACGCATATGTATACCATAAAGGTATGTCAACAATAATATCAATCGCGAAATTGACTTTATTCATATATCCTATGTTTTATAATGTAAAGCGCATTTCGATCTTCGCAAAACGTGATTCTGCAACGTCTTTTACCTTTGCTTATGGTTTAACGACGAATGATCTGACTATTTATTATCTCTCTGGCCTTACCTGGCCTGGCAAATTGTGTTTTACCTCATGTAGCAACAGTTATTTAAATTAGCTTCTGTTAAGATTATCGAGTAATTGTTAATTTATGAAGCGAATATATACGTACAACGGGTATCGTTGGTAAGGGTGGAAGAAATAGTTAGCATGTTCTAGGAGAGGAGTATTTTAAAATTCAAACGATGCACAACAAGTTGGTAAATTTACGATTTTCATACTAACGATCCTAGAGCAATTGATCAAACCGATTCCATTTTGATCCTTAATCAAGTCTTTTAATTTTGGTTCCGTTAGCGCCAAACGCGTTATATATTCTTGAAAACGCAGCTGTTCTTAACTATCTTGGAACTATGTTGTGTTTTGTTTTAGATTCGTGACGGGAATGTATTTAATGGGAAGGAAAAGCGTATTCTGATAAACGACTAACCTCATGCTTTGGTTACATTGGCCCTCTTTCACGGGTAATGTAATGGTTGCTAATAATTGACCACAAGTACAAGTGCAAAACACTTACAAATTGATTCATTTTCTAGTAAAAAAAATTGAGCAGCAATAACTGAGTATTATTACATAGAGTGCGCTCAACTGCAAACTATACGCAGTTTTGTTTATAGATTCGTTATTTTCCTTGTGGGTAAATTAGCTAAAGCAAAATATGCATTAGAGATAGCGTATTTCTTCATTCGTTGGACGACATACAGAGATTATGAACCAGCAACGCTGCACTTCAAACTTTACATGTAAAAAATTAATCAATGAACATTGGAAATCAATCTATGATACCGAACTGTCCAACTAAGAACCTTCTTACTTCATCTACATGCTTAGCCCGTCTGGGGGTTCGTGCAGTGGTTTAACTATTAATCAAATTGATAATGACAAAATACGTGGCAAGAGAATTATTATCCTACAATCAAGTAACAAACAATGAATTATGACGCTCCCCCTGTCTAACATAAGCCCTAAATATCGTGCAATTATTACTTCAATTCCAGTGACAAGCAAACCATTAAAAACGACTTTCTCACCGGAAAATTAAATTTAATCATCATCCAACATCTCGAGGAATGCCTTCGGTACCAGTCCTTTGAGTAGCCCCTGTTTTCCATTCATGTAATCACTGTTTGGTGGGTTACACTCGCAAACAAATATAACCTGCAACAGAGAAAAAGAAAACGTTAATTTGCTTTTCCTATGTCGAAAACTAAACAATACTTGCCTCGTTCGATGTGAGATTCAGTTCGGTGCCGTCTTTGGCGTCATATGAGCAAAGCACGCGAGCCCGCCGATATCCTGAATTAGCCCCCAGTTCGATGTTGTTTATTCGCCCGGCAAGTGCATCATCTTCCTCGTAACCAGACACCGGAACATACGGCTGCGGGCCACCAAGACTAATCGTATCCGAGTTAGTCGTGTTATTGTTTTCGCATTGGTTTGATCCGCCCCGTTTCAAGCCAAACCACCCGCCAAAGCATGTATTCAACGTGAGAAAAAACCAGAGAGACACATTGTAAAGACAAAAGACAGCTACACAAACAACCACGAACAGATAGTCTAGCATTAATTATACCGATATTTATTTGTGATACTTGGGCAAGCACAAAATATGTAATACATGTCTAAAATGTCATTGAACAGGGCATTTAAACAGAAAACGAAACCATACTTAACACGACAATAAAACAGTGAAAGATAGTTGCTTGTTATAGCGCAATGCCACTGAGAAACCTTAGCAATAATTAAAGAATTGTGCGTGTAAAATAATTAAAAATTGTACTATATTCTTATAAAAATTTCTAAAGTTCCTTCACTAAAGTCCGATAGTCATACGTATTTATGTACATATAGATAGATGCATATTAAACTAATCCAGGTCATAAAAAGCATAGCTCTGCAAGATAGAAACGACGGTTGCACACTAAATGTTTAAGACCAAAGCACGTCTTATGGTTCAGGAATAGGATTAACAGTAATTGCAGGAAAGTTTAACAAAGTGAGCATATTTAGGATAAAAAGAAGTAAAAATTACGTACTACAAATTAAAGCACGGAAATGTCATTTGGATCACTATCGGCCACTAGGGCTGCTATTACACTGTCATCCACAATAGGAAAGTTTTCGGGTGATATACTAAGGGGTGGCTTCCCGGATGTCGTCAGGACAGCAGGATGCAAAGTTATTGTCTGTTGGTAGTGTTGTGAGCTGTCTTGTGTTTGGAATTTACTTAAGTAAGGCGGTCCACACGTGAGATCAACATCCTCACTGTTTACTCTTAATCGTGGCGTAGGAGGACGCATGCTAGGACGGTCGGATAGAGCATAAGTTTTGAATATTATTTTTTACATGTGTTCCGTGAATGGTGCAAAGGTAGACGTAGAGAAAAATAACAAGATAAAGAGAAAGAAAAGATAGATAACAGTAAAGGACTGACAGAAGAGCAGCAATTAGGATTAAATAGTGGGACGACACTTTTGTACGCGCGTTGGGAACTTTCACACAAATATGTATAGATAAACATTCAGATATTTAATAGCTGAATCCACACGCAACATAGCAACAAGAACAGAACTAATAAATCGGACACATCCACAACACAACAGGTTCCCAGGCAATTGACCCCTACCCAGCGATCGATGTGGGATGTGTACCCATGTGCTAACTTACCTAACAAGTTCGCGCTGCAAATCCGACATTATTTTATTGCACTGACCGTAATATCGCACTTGGGCTTCAACTAACGAGTGCAGGTAGCGCAAATGGGTAGCTTGTGTGGTACTTATGCCTTCAAGCAGTAGTTTCGTAATCTCCGCCTGCCGGTCAAACTCAGATTGTGCTACTCGCAGATCCCGTTCGGCCTAAAATAAGGGTACAGAAAAGGTTATGTAGTATAATTTTATCTAAATGCAAGATAAAACGATAAGATAAGACGATTGCATACTTCAAGACATGTCTAATGAAAAAATGAAATCGAAGCATAGATTGCGAAAATCAAATGATGAAATCATTGAATAAAACAAATCGAAATTGAACCAACATTCAAATAATAAAAGCCTATTATGGTTTCCCTCCTATCTACTGGGCAAGGCAGACGTAGTTACTACAATAACTGTACCTGTTCTAATGTCACTTCTGGCGATATCCCATCCTTCTGAACGTTGAAGCAATTGAGGAATTGTTAAATTAATAATAATTTTTAAATTAATTCCAATGTTAATTGCCCTCCACCGTTCTGCCGTCTCAAAACGGTCACAATGGTAGGATATGAGAAATTTGACATTATTTACTTTTACCAAGATAGAAGAAAGTGTGCTCAATTATATCATATCATCTAGAATGAAATTGATTACATCTAACATTCCTTACCGCTTGCTGGCCAATCATGCTACGTGCTTTGCGAACCCGATTTTTGCATGCATCCAAATCCAAGCTGTAGGAAATGATTTATACATTAATAAACTATTTTCGACACATAAATTGTTGCAATCCCATCGCTTACCGTTTACTCTCTAGTACCCCTTTCTCTTTAGTGATAGTTTTCATTTCCCCTTCTAAGAATTTTTTCAACGGCTGAATGAAACACATTCCTGCAGAACCAATGAAATCACGTTCGCATGAACCCAGTTTCTGCTCTGCTTGCCCAACCTTGATCAATGCACTTCCGTACGGACCATCTTGTCCAAATTCACCACCACCTTCAATCATATCCAATCCTAAATATTCCAGGTTACTCAGGCGTTTTGGTTTCTGTTTTTCGATCTTCTCAAATATGAAATCTTCCATTCGATTGGCTGGATTTGGGATGAGTGCAGCCTCCGTATCCCGCATAATCTTTTCCGTCCAAAGCTTCGCCGAGTCGGACCGTTCACTTAAATGTTCGAAGCGCGCATCCATCTCGGTTTTTTCCGACGTCCCAAGTTTCTCTTCGGTGAGCTACCGCCGTACGATGAGGATATGGACAGAAATAAACGGGAATTGTAAGTGCTACCGGTTCAGTTTAACGTTCATTCATTCATTTCCTACCTGTACTACTCGCGAGAGCGTAGAACCAGCTCCTTTAACAAACTTCTTCACATCAAACTCCGGCATTTTGATATTCATGTTGGGAGCTGTGATCGTACGGTGTTGTGTACTGCTATGTAAGTTAGTGATTCAAAAGCAGGCTAATCAAGTAATCTTGTTGATAAATATGTCTTCAGTGACCACTTAACACGCACTTAGGTCGACGGCATTTACTTTGTTTTTACACCAAGTACAGAAAATGGCAAAAGCGAATAGTTCGATTTTTCTTTGTTATTTTGCAATGAAAAGTTGTGACATTTGTTATTGATTTTTATAAGACGTATATACAAAAGGTAGCTCGCCCGTAGGGATGGGCAAAAAAAGCACAAAATATGGCGATGAGTCCTTGTGTTCATAGAAATCCTACATCTCGTTGTATAAATGTGTAAAAACAAGAGTGCCATTATGCTAGATGGAACTCGGAACAAATTTAAAATGCCTTTTTTTGCTATTCAAACAATCAATCATACATTTTTCATATTCATGCGTTCAGCAGAATGCAAAGCTCGTTATGGTTAGCTTGGCTTTCGTTTGCAAAATCGGATCCACAAATTGTATGTAACTTGGGCTAATGGCTTAGCTCACTGACAGCTATTTGTTTACAAAGAAAGTCAATGGGAAATTATCAAAAGTGGCGCAAAATGTTGGAACATTTTTAGAGAGTGCATTAGCTAGTTAATCGTCCTTATTTCGGCTTATTTCTTTCGTTTTGCTTCTGATTGTGAGTATTGTTTTGAAATGTATTACCATTACAGTGTACATTTAGCTAGACCTTCTCAAATAACGTTGCTTTCCTTGATCATGCGGTCCGGTAAGCATCGGTTCAATATTTTACACAATATTAAAAGATCGATGAGAACATTTGATGCATACATTTGTTTCCCCTATTTTGGAGACTTTATTTATTTTCATTTTTGTTCAGTACTTTCGCCGCAGAGTTGGGCCGCTGGCGCATTGTGCTGTCTGTGACAGTGTCTCAAATTACTTGTACAGATCGCAAATTATTCCATTCAGTATACTGCCGGAGCTTTGAAGATAAATATTTTCACTAAAATTTACCAGCAATTGCTTACACTTGCCATACGTAGCAAGTATAGAACGCGGATATTCGTACCCCAGACTGTTGGCGTCCCATTTCAGTCTGACAATGTATGTAACATCCGGGAAGAAGACGATTTGTTCGGTCAAGCTCACTTGCAGGCTATCGTTAAATGCTACACCATAGATCAGGTGCTCTTTTTGATAAATCTTCTGCCGATCGTTGCTATACTTGGCAGATATTTCAACCGTCAGCTTTTCGGTGTACGTTTCTTGCCGCACATCGAAAACCTTCAGTTGTGGCAGCAGCCGGCTGTTTATGTTTAACGATTTTATCACAATAAACCGATTGGTGGTTATGTTTGCTTCAAAGTCCATCTCGTCACCAATAATCAAAGGACGAACAGCTTTGTAGTGGATGCGCTGTACTGGTATCCAGCCCGATTTGTCGCCTACGATAGGCGTAAACTTGGTAAAGCTACATCCAGCAATCGTGTCCTTCAGTGTGTCTGGTAGCTCAATATCCTGCAGAACTGTTTTCATGCTGTCTCTGTTGATTTTCAGCCGATTTTGCTCGCATTCCGTAATACACCAGGCTCGTATCATACAGATGATATTGTCCTTTACTTCGAAATTATCTTCCAAGATAAGATCAACACAGTTTTTGGACAGATGATGATTTCTCTCCAGAATGATGTTGCTCAAGCTCATTCCAGACGAAAAAAAGTGTTTCAACACGCACATGCACGAATATATAATATCATCCAAATTCATCCGGTACGCTATATCGAGTATTTTCAGCACATTATTCGGGTTAATATTCTTTCCGAAATAGCTAACACACTTCTCGTGCAAACTATCAATCATATACTTTTCCGCACAATAGTACAACTCAAGCAGCTCTTCAATATTCTGTATCCCGTCGAAGTCTATAGACCCTACGTAGATGTACTCCAGCATACGTTCAAATACCCTAGACTTGATATCTGCTATCTTAACCGTCTGCTTTTCGGCTAATGCTCCATAGAACATAGTTTCAAAAACAGGACTGGCCGCCGAGAGGATAAGCTTGTGACAGTGGTAAACGTCTTCGCCCACGCGGAAGGAGCAATCGACTAGATGTTTCTTTTTGCGCAGCTCGTTGAATCGTTGGCCAAAATCAGTTGGTAGTTCTTTCGCCATGGTCGGGGCTGATGCTACCTATTGGGAAAAGATAAGGAAACGATCATAATCGGACTCAAATACTTAAGCATTTCTTCTCGATTTCGATGAATCATGATTCTACGCTTGTGTCGCTGATGCTTTGACTGATAGCAGTCTTGTTGTGTATATTGAAATGATAATAATCGAAACAAATTTAAACAACATAGATACTGTTATAACACATAAAGCAATTTGATGGCTCTAAACAATCTATAATGGGCAGTAAAAGTGAAGTGTCTCCGTCAAAAATCAGTGCTACGTGCACATTGTAGGCAAAGGGATAAGAAGAGATTAGACGATATTAGTTACTAATGACTCTTGAACACAATCAAAAGGAACCCTTGAACACAAATACCTTCAGTTGTGTAAAACTGCGGCTTGTAAATCCGATCCGTGCAAATACTTGATTGTCGTGATAAAATTATTCGAATGTGATGATGAACAGAAACAATTAGATATTCATGATTACAAAAAGTAGATATGAATATGTACCGTTTGACCATTCAAATTTAAAATGAAAAATAGATAAACTGAAAAAGATTACTTTCGTCAAATAGATCGAATGTTTTGCAAGCTTAGAAAAGCAAAACCTTTATACAACAAACGAGGCAGTGCTTTGCCAGGTCATTGTCCAAGCCCGATTACGATTATTTTACTCTTTTTCGCAGTCACAGAGCAGATCAGGTTTTGTTATTGAGCAACTATACCTACTGCCTCGCAAAGCACGCGACCGTTCCTAGAAGGCTGATACAGTTTTTTTCCTGTACATACTAAACTCATCACTATGGTTGTAGAGGATAACAAGAAGCACGCATAGCAAACTATCTGCAGCCGTTCGCTCAGAGTTATGTATTAAATCGCAAGCGGCGATCATTGCCACTGGCCTCGAGCCTCGGCTTAACCTTGCCTGGATACTCTGCAATAAGCCAACACAAAGACACGCGTTGTAACACGTTCACGCAATCATGAACGAGCGGGAGAACGAAACCTGTAGTACTTGAACTTGAACTCCATTCCATACAACGCAGAGCTACTGCTTCTTCGCGCTTCGACCTCAACTGGTTTGTTCATTGATGTCGCTGCAGGTATGGCGCTTTAGCGTTTAGCGACCAAAAGGATGCTGTATGCAAGCTGTTGTTCAATGGACAGTGTGCTTACATTTATGATTTTTTTTATCGCTTTTATGACAAGTAGGACTAGGTGCTTACCTTTGAGCTCATATTTTATCAGCGTCGAGACCAAAGGCCTTGTTTTTACTTCAAATTCTGATGATTCGTTGTCCGTTTTCCGTATTACAATATAACACAAATTTAACTGCAATTACGGCGGTAGAACTATTGAATCTAAATGTTCGCAAGCTGTGAATGGACGCAATACGCAAAGCAACACATTTATTATGTAATATTTTCTCGCTGCACTACCAAGAAACACTCGTTCCGTTGTCACACCATTGCCACTGTATTCATTGTATGTAGGCTTTTGTTATTCCTTTTGTCGCGGATAATTTTTGTTCACAGTACACATTTGAGCATAAACAATTCTTGGCGAAGTGAGGAGTCGCGATGTTGATTATCAACGCCCTCTCTGATTCCTTCTTGTAAGTATCACAGAGATTACGCTCCACGAAAAATGAAGCATGATGAATTTGCGTAACCAATATTCAATGGCACAAAACGTTGCGGACGGTACGTTCTAGCCCGTAAGGAAAACGGAGTTTGTTCCACGTCTAAATACTGATGGACAGCCAAACTATAGTCACAAGACTGCCAGAACCTACTCAGGCACCCGCAACGATGGATTCACTCACATCGATTTTATGACTGCTGTTTGCACCGCGCTGACGACGCAAATACGACGTCGGCGCACTCTGCAGGGGCCGTGTTGGGGCTAAACAGAAATAATTCTATAGCATGCGTTAGAACTGTATTGTGTGTTGGTGAGATCGACGAAGACTGGATAGAATGAAATCAAGCGACCCGCACTACGCACACTCATACGGACACTACACGCTCGCACGCATACACAGGCTAAATAGCTGCATTAAGAATGGATAGAAGATAGATGAAGAACACAAGAATACGTTCTATCGTCGCTTGCCAAATTAAAACTAGCGGATACTTATTATAACAATTTTTCTCCATTTAGTACCATCACGAGTAGTTGAAATGCCTGCACCGTGCCGAGTAAAAATCCTTCACGGGCAACATGCTGCTTTGTTGCTGCTTGTTGTGTCCAGCACAACTATAACCGTTTGGTGTTTACATTTTTGTTGACCTACAAATGATCTTGATTTGTGAAAAGGTTCAACTGTTTTTGGAACGATCATAAAAATCAACATTTTACAGTTCCAGTGTATCATATCTGATAGAACATCTATTTAAAATTAAGTTGAATATTAAATAGGAATTTTGGATGGGATTGAACCAATCAAATAGTTGACAACATCAACGCTGTGTGCGTTAGTACCCTACGCTATCGTTATCAGCTGTTCATCGTACGAACGTCTCTTGTTGTGTATGTGTCGATTCATAGTACAAAGTAAACATGCAAAAAGAAACAATGTTCAAGTTCTATCAAAACCACGCACAACATATGTGACATAAAAATACTACATTATTGAATTCATGTTTGATTTAAAATCCAATAAAAATAAATTGAGTTTTTATGTTTCACCAGTTATAAATAACTCCCGCTATTTGAATGCTCCATCTCCTTTGTTTAAAAGGATACTTTCCTACACCCTGGGTCGGTGTTCAAATATTGGTTTAAGTAACCCCTTTACACAACAAACAAACCGTAATTCCACTTTAACTTAGAAGGCCTAAATCACGGTGCGCTTTAACAAAAATTATCTGGAGTCTATTCCAGTGCACTGGAGGATTTCTAGAGGACTGTAGATTACTCAGGACTTATAATTTTCTTATAACTATTATAATTTCTTCAGTTTTTCTACTGCTTTGTTACAAATGTTGGTTTTATTGTTTGGTACGAAAGATAAAATGGATTTACTCTACTATTTATACTATTCTTTTTCCTTTGCAATTACACTGGTAATCTGTTTTGGTTATTTTTACTTAATTGTTATTTTTGTTGTTTATATTTACCGAGTTTGATTTTTGTTTGATTCTACATGGACTCCTTCGGGTTATTGAAAAAACCAGACAGCAATTCAACAGGTAAAAGGCATATCAGCGGAAATCGGTTATGTTGAGACGCCCATAAATTATACCGATTGAAAATATCAACCATTAGGATCGCTGATGGATATTTAGGTAGGATTCCAGGAAGCAAACGCCATGAAAAATCTAAGTACACGCTTTAGTATTAGGGTGCATCCTAAAATAGCATATTATAAAAAAATTGTAATCCTATGTCCATATGGAAAAGGACAGAAGAATGAAGAAAGGAGAAAGTAAGGAGAGAATTCGGATCAAGGAAAATTTTCTACATAAGAGCCAACTTTGTACATAATAAAATAAATTCAATCGATTGCTCACACGAGGAGGTTAGCGTTCATTTCGAAACGCTTTCCTCGCACACAGCACACGGTCGTTTCTTACGCTAAATGACCGCTAAATCACGCTTTTGACCGTATCCGAATTGTCTAGTATCAGGTCTCGTCTTTCTGCGGCATAGGTTCCCCAAATTATTTTGTAGCTAGAAAAACTAACGGATATCTCCTTGGAGATCAACGGTGCAAGACCTTGCTCGGGCGGATTCCCTTACAATTTTATATTCCCAGCAGCCAGCATTACTCTCGTGCTGAAAGGCCATTCCTTCACGGGGCCTGTTCGAGACTCCACTCAGCAAAAAACGTTATCTTACAGTCTAATTGTCATGTATGGCATTTGCGAGATATAAGTCGTTGTCAATGAGCGACAATTAGAAACGGACTCTAGGAGGCCGTGCTTTTCACTTTGGTATTACGCGTATCGAAGTAACCTTCAGTTTTGTTAGTTGCATGAAATAAAGTAGTTGGCATAAGAGTAATATACAACATTTTGGTGGCAGCGGTGGGATTTCCTCGAAAAGTACAGTGAAAAGGATTTCCTCGAAAAGTACAGTGAAAAGGAAGTGAGAATCATAATGGACCAGCTAGATCAAGCATCCATGGCACAGTTTTCCATAATGATCGCGGAAGCTCTAAAGTCCGCCCTGGGCACCGCCAACGGACCGGCAAATCGAGACAACGCTGCTCATACGCCGAAGTTGCCAACATTCTCACACCCACCGTTTATTGCAGCTGATGGATCCACAGTAGAAGACTACTTCAACCGATTTGAATGGGGTCTTAAACTCAGCAACATTCCCGTCAGCAAATATGCCGACTACGCTCGTGTACATATGGGAACCGAACTGAACAACGCTTTCAAGTTTCTCGTTACTCCAAGACAACCGGAAGAAATTTCATATTCAGAGCTGCGGACAACGCTTCAAAACCACTACGATAGTAAGAAAAACAAATTTGTCGAAAGTGTAAAGTTCCGGAACATTCTACAGCAAAAGGGCGAAACAATATCGCAATTCGTTCTTCGACTCAAACAAGGCACAGCCTACTGTGAGTATGACGATTTTCTCGACAGAATGTTGATTGAACAAATGCTACACGGAATGGAAGCACGCGATATTTGTGACGAAGTCATCGCTAAAAATCCGGATAGGTTCCAAGAAGCTTTGGATATTGCTCTAACGCTTGAAACAACGCGCAACACGGTTCGGGATATCTCCACAGCAACAA
Source organism: Anopheles moucheti (assembly GCF_943734755.1). NCBI lineage: Eukaryota > Metazoa > Arthropoda > Insecta > Diptera > Culicidae > Anopheles > Anopheles moucheti. The sequence goes on from NC_069140.1 coordinate 61,876,733, forward strand.
CGATAACACCAAGCGAAGGTACAAATAAGCTAGGTTACGAAAAACCTCACACAAAAAGGCAACAACCGTTCCGTCAAGCAGGATATCCTAAGCCCAAGCCACTAGCTACGCATTCCAAATATACATCTGAAAAGCAATTCCCCAGATCAAAAACAGTAAGTAATAACAACTCAGCAATTACGTCCTGCAATGGTTGTGGTGAGCCACACCAAAGAAGTTCTTGTCGTTTCCGCAACGCTATATGTCGGACGTGCAACAAAAAGGGTCACCTTTCGCATGTCTGCCGCTCAGGAATCTCACCGCGCGAACATAATAAGATCGATCAAATCCCTGCTTATAATATCGATTCAGTACAGGTCATCAATACAGTGCAAAATACTGCACCTAGCGCCAAAATAATGATCAACATTAAAATAGACGGAAAAAATACTGAGATGGAATTAGACACGGGAGCCCCATGCGGTATTATAGGTGAAACCACGTTGAAATCAATGAAGGCACAATATTCTCTACTACCAACAGATAGACAATTCACCAGTTACACTGGTCATCGCATTAATTGTCTGGGCCGCTTGCCAGTGAACGTATCCGTTGGTTCTGTAACTCGAAGATTGAATCTGTACGTGGTATCTGGTAAAAACGATTCTCTTTTTGGCCGTGAGTGGATCGCGCACTTCGTGGATCAGATCGACCTGGCTAATATGATAGCTCCGAGCACACCAACTTCCCAAAACACGAATGACGATTACTGTTCCCGTATCCCGTGCACGCCCACGAAATCTGATGTGAATAGCTTCTCTTTGTACAAGGGAGGAAACCATGATGAATTTGAAGATTTCATGCTGCATCAGATCCAGCAGCTGCCAATACGAGCGGAACACATCGCGACGTCACCACGTTCACGTTTACCACGTCAAAAGAGCATTAAAAGCGATGAGGACTACAAGCAGTAATTTACAGACAAATATCAATAGCTTTTTGCAACAGTATCGCAAAGTACCGCATACGGAAACAGGAGAATCGCCTGCGAAGATGTTCTTAGGTCGAAACATCAGAACTCGAATCGATCTAGTGCGACCACAAGATCCACACTCTAGACTCACTGAGAAACAGCAGACCCGATTCGAACCGACATATCGTTCTTTTCGTCCCGGTCAGCAAGTCTACTGTTTGTCTGGTAACGTTAGGATGGACAAGTGGATACCTGCTACGGTACATTCTCGCCTTGGTGATCTACACTACGACGTCCTCTTTCAAGGAAGACATCTAAAACGTCATATTGATCAAATGAGATCTTTCCTGGGCAACAACAAGTGTAACAAGCGAACCTGAGACCACCAGAGTAAGCGTCTCCCCGTAGAGCCTCTCTAAGAAGGGAGGAAATGTCATGTATGGCATTTGCGAGATATGAGTCGTTGTCAATGAGCAACAATTAGAAACGGACTCTAGGAGGCCGTGCTTTTCTCTTTGGTATTACGCGTATCGAAGTAACCTTCAGTATTGTTAGTTGCATGAAATAAAGTAGTTGGCATAAGAGTAATATACAACACTAATCTTAAATGTAATATGGTAGTAGGGCAAAAAATTAAATTCAACTCAAAGGATTACATAGAGTCATTTATTAACCCGGCCCGGAAAGCAGATATCGAGATGTTTTACTCAAAAAGGTATGCAAAGCTATCATTGGATGATTTCATCCTTCGCTGAATCATTTTCATTCAGCGGGCAGGAATGAGCAAAGGAGGACGGAATCGGAGAGGACGATAAGGAACATATAGGTTTAATGAGGATAGGTGTAATGAGGATGAGAAGATGGGGCATCAACATTGTTGAGGAGAATCTTAGCGATGAAGACATGGCTTGCACATGTGACTGGTGTGATTTACCATCTACTATTCCCAGCATTCTACAACGCATAGAGTAGGGAGGCATTGATACATTAGAATGTCGAATCAATGATCCGATTGTTATTAGTTGAAGCGCGGTGACACCGGGCGAAGCCCAGATTTCGCAAGCTTATACAATGGTAGATCTAACCCAGCAACAATACAATTTAGACCGAGAGGGTCGCGAACATTCGCCGAAAGCCGACATAAAAGTCCCATAGCTTTGCGATCTTTAGCCACTACAGTATCTATTTGCTTTTTGAAAGACAATTATTCATCAAGCCATACACCGAGGTCTTTTAGAAGAGACACTCGTTGTATGGTAGAGTTGAGTAGTGCATAGTTTGTGACCATTTTCCTAGCGTTGGGACGTCCAAAAGATATAGAGTAGCATTTTTGCGCGCAAAGTTCTAGACTGTTAGACATACATCACGAAGAGATCGCGTCATGATAGGATTAAAGTAGACATATATAATTTGACGGAGATATGGGAAGAAACTCGCGGGGTTTACAATTACGCATATTTATACATTCGTAAATGGAATGCAGAACGTGTTTTACGGTAGATCGAGCGGTAGGTTTTTATCCTTCCGTAATGCTCTTAAACACCGATCCAACCAAGGGAGAGCGGAAAGTGTGGAGAACATAAAGGGAACAAGGATCTAACCTTTTCAGTAAAAAGCTGTATAACATTGTCCAGTTAGTCGTCATAGTGTAGAAAATTAATACCTTGCCCTAACAAGAAATCCTCAAATTTACAATAGTCAAATTTCACAAAATTAAATATACGCTGGTTCTTTTTATCGTGTTTATCATTTTATCGTAGCTGGAAAGTCATTCCGGCGTACAGGGTATTGGTCCGGTCTGTTCATGTTCATGACGCTGCTACCATAATGCCCGCAAAGACTAACTAAAAACTGTGGAAAATGATGAAAAACAAGGATTACAAGGAACATTTCTATTACAAAACTAAAGAAAAAAAACTGCATCGGACTGCAATGCTGAAACAAACACATTGCAAAGCTATGTAAAATACAACGGAAAAACGCTGATATGGAAAAACTCATTAAAGCCCGTGGAACACTTCCGGACAAATCTGGTGTCGAATTAGTTGGTGACTTGATCGTTGATTATAGTATCGACTCCGTTGTCAACATCGGACTCGCCTCCGCTGCTAGCACACATGCCGGAGTCACATTCCGAGTCATATGCGGAAACATCTGAGATCGATTCCGGTTTTTTGTCTTCGGGTCAGAGTGAATTTTTGCATTCACTCCTAATTTCCCATCACTACTCCGCATGTATCTAGACACCGACAAATGTTGTACGCCACTTACAAATGTACTAACGCGCCACTTAAAGCCATGATTAGGCGATTCAATCAATGTTCGTGTCAGTTCGATTTTACGATGTCTATATCCCAATTTAAAAATTTCTTTGCGTTTATTGCAACTCCAAATAACGATCCTCGTTGAACCGTTCTCGGTGGACGAACTAATTGATAAACATTGAAAATTAAACATCTGGCCATGCGATGAAATATCAAGCACTACCGGTGAAAGGCCTTCGTTCTTTCCTTTTGAAGTGAAGCAGAGGTGGCGATTCGTCCCGCTTACCAGACCTTCCCACTAGTTGCTCCTTATCCAATGCTTGGAGAGCCTATCCAGACAGAAGGGGGTAAGGTGTCGAAAACCTCTGTCGAGCTCTGATAAATGAAACCAACTGTTTCTACTTCAACCGATTTACAAAAACTGCTTTATTGAACAATTGCTCCCGCTTATATAGCCATTTTAAAAAATGTCATAGCTTCCTTGAACTATTTCACTGCGGTTTACAATGTTACATTTTTGTATGGTTACTTCCATTCAAAATTCCAAGACGCAACACTTCTTCTTATTCTTCTTAGCTTGCCCAGGGTTGAACGGGTTGTTGACGAGCACCTTTCTGGTAGAGCATGAGTCCGGCATCCTCATCACATGCCCCAACCATCGTATCCTTCCGTCTTTAACTACCGTCAGGATATCAACTTCGCCAAACAGCTCAGCGAGCTCGTGGTTCGTTCTTTTTCTCCACACGCCTTGCTCGCACATATAACCAAAAATGGTCCTTAGCACCCGCCGTTCGAGAATAGCGAGTGCATCGGAGTTCTCCGTCAGCATAGTCCAGGACTCGTATGCGTAAAGGACTACATGACGCATCAGTGTGCAATATATCGTGCATTTCGTGTGCTAGAGTCTTTTGGATTGCAGGAGTATGTGGAGCTCGTCGTAGGGACGATTCCCATTCACAATACGCCTTGGGATTTTGCTGTTTAGGTTGTATTCCGGTGGTAGGTTGTAGTTACGACCAATGTAGCAGAAATTCTCTACTACCTCAAGATCGTAACCGTCATCTGATACTCTGCTCCCCAGGTGGGTCCTATCCTCTGACAAGCAGGTGTTTTGTCTTCGTCCCATTGATCCTCAATGCATTCTTTAAGGCTTCACGTTTCAGTCGGGTGTACGTATCGCACACCACCTCAAATGTCCGTGCGTTGATGTCATTGTCGTCCGTGAAGCCAAGGACTTAAAGGGAAAACATGAAAAGCTTGTCCTGGATATCGGCTCTTTTCAGAGCTATGTTGAATAGTAAACAGGAGAGTCCATCCCCTTGGCTCAGACCCCGGTGAGATTCGAACGATTTCGACAGCATGTTCGACATCTTCACTTTGCAATGCACTCTATCCGTAGTGGCCTTCATTAGCCTCCAATAGCATAGTATTCATTAACGGTAACAACCTCTCACAAATCAGATCGGTCAAACCATTCCAAAAATGATGTTTATAAGATTCAATGAAACAGTGGTGACATCGAAGTACACATTGTTGAAAATATGCATGCAATTATAAGAAAGTGTCGAACCATGTTGACATTGAAAGCAATGCTGTTGAGATCAACGGCGTCTATGTTGACTTGGACCGAGAAACGATATAACCAGAACCCATTATATCCCAAGGGCTCGACATTTTGTTCCAATTATTTCTGGTTTAATCAAAACATACGCTTAAGACTGCATTTTATCATTTTATCAATAAAAACAATATCGAATCCTTTGAAGCCTTATTACACGGAGGAAATCTTTGTAATCGACTTAGGTTCATAGACAGTGAAGGCCATAGTATGAACGATTCCTTTGCACAATGCGTCCCCGTATTTTGGTGGCGATGCCGTTGTCCAAAGCAAACAATCGTCCCGAGCTAGCAGAATTCCTTTGCCACCTCCAGGTTGACGCTATCAACTGATACGCTGTCTCTGAATTGGGTTCAATCACGGGCTGCGGTTATTATCGGTTTACCATCCTGGGATGAAGTGAAGGCACCAATGGTACCATTAACCGATTCGTTCAAGTACAGTGTTACAGTGTCTTCTTATCACCAAACTATCATAAAATTTAAATTTTCTGGAACAGAAAAAGAGGCCAAAACCAACAAAAATAATACAAATACGAAATAATGCAAAGGAGTTAACTTAAGAAAAAAACCCAACTCTTTTCATAAGCATGAATAGAGAATCAGTGTGATTGTGAGTAATAAACACGTAAAATTAAAATAGTTCATATACTTATCTTGTGGCTCTTCTGCTCCAGGGAGTGGTCTTTATTTATCTATTCCAGTTGGCTTACACGATGGAGAATTCGCCCATTTTTTCTCTCATTACTACCGATACAGTTTGTCTTGCTATCGATAAACTGAAACCTTCCTTTTCTCCTGGTCGCGATGACATTCCTGCTCATAAAACACATTCCTGCCCATAGTCATAAAAAACTTTAGCTCTTGTTTACTCCACTACTGGTGAAGTTGTTTCGTTTATCCTTATGCTTGTCTGTTTTCCCCTCTACTTGGAAACAAGCTTGGCTTATCCCTAGCCTCAATCAATCAGGGAAATCATTCCATTGCTTCAAAGTACCGTGATATCTCACGTTTATGTGCAATTGCCAAGGTGTTATTTTTTCCCGTAGACTCATTATTTCTCAACAACATGGTTTTGTCCATATCGTTCTACTGCCTCTAACCTCCTTTGTTTTAAGTCCTTCCTGTTGTCCCAACTTCAAGTTGTCCCTCAAGTTGATGTTACTTACACGGACTTCAAATCTGCATTTGATCGTGTTCCTCATGTGTTGCTTGTTGAAAAACTGTCTCAATTTGGAATTAATAGCACTATTGTCTCCTGGTTGCGCTCTATTCTATGTGACCGTACATAACGGGTAAAAATAAATGTCAACCTTTCCGTCCCCTTTTGCTCTGGTGCAGGTGTTCCCAAGGGTAGTGTGTTAAGCCCTTTGTTGTTTGTCCTGTTCCTTAATGATGATATTTCTGTTTTACCACCAGACAGTTTTCTGTGTTAAGCCGATGATTTGAAAATTTTCCTCCCAAATTCGTCGGTTGTAAATTGTGTGTTTCTTCAAGATGTCTTGAAGCGCTGTTCTGTTCGTTGGTTAGATCTTTGCCCTGGTCTCCTACGGCTGGACTTCAAACTCACGAGGCTCGCAGCCACCATTCCCAAGTCCCATTTATTGCTTCCTTCCGGTTCGATCGTATTGATGCTCCGTTTTTGTTGTGCTTGATTCCTTTTTATGTCCCTACCCGTACTCTTCGTATTCGTCCCCCTTTACTTATTTCTTTACGCCATACCTCTGTGGGTCGCAATGATCCTTTGCTGCGTGATCCTAGTCCCTTCCAATAGTTTCCTCTCCTAGCTCTTAAAGCAGGCTTAATCTTAATCTTTATTTTAAGTTAGTGTTGTATCTTCGAATACAATACATTTTCTTAATGATTATGCAACACGTATTAAGCCTGAGCCTACTAGTCTGGAAAAGGTGCGCGTCTACTGGCGTCACCACGGAACTCTATTGCACTGACTGTTGCCAAGCAACCGCGTTTATCCGTGTGGCGTTCACGTCTCCAACAGTTAGCTTTAAGTTTGTATGTTGACCCACCAGGCAAACATTGTTTAATAAATTAAAATTAAATGAAAAATTAAAATTATCTGTTAAAAATACTCAAATAAATATTTCCATTTCTATTTCACAGGGATTTAGGCAGTACTGAGCATGAAGTCTGCCAGTACTCCGTACTTTATACTACTATTCATAATAATAGTTTTCCAACGTTTGCCAAAAGAAAACAGCCGTACGAAAGGACCATTGGAAGCTATTTGTGAATACGATAGCCATGCACTGTGTCCAGAATGCTTCTCAATGTTACCAAAGTGTGATGATTTGCATAAACTGTTCGTGCCGCATGCGGAAAACCTTTTCAATAGAATCAACAGTGTGTTTAATTCACACACGACCAGGATTGGTGCGTTTCAAAAACAGAACAATCCAGCTGTATTGAAACATACCAATCGTGGTGAAATAATAGAAAAATTGTTACAAGAATTTTGTGAGTTGCATCCACAACCCAAGCAACACTGCACTTCTTGGAAACGCAACGGCAGCGTAGAGGAAGCAAAAGAATTCATCAAAGAATCAATACTAGATACTGCAAGGATTGAAGGCTGCATCTTTTGTCCAACCACTGGCAATAGGCAAACATTGCAACGGTTTTTAGCTTTATTCGAGCCTGCAGACAATGAATTGTGGAATCTTCTAGCCATACGCACAAACGTAGAGCCGCTGCTACTAAAACTGTTCTCAATGCGTGATACCTATTTTTATGTACCAAAACTTTTGGCCACGGTCGGTTTTTCCTTCATTGAAAGTTACGAAGGACAGACGCTCGAACATTTTTACGCCCATCCGTTAGCCACCCGCATGTTAATTACTTCGAAGCTAATAAAAGCGGCATTTAGATTTACCGATGGAATTCATGGATTTCGGTAAGTGTACGCTTTGGTTTTGATTGACACCTGTGAAATGTACCTATCAAATGTAGCGCTATGTGCATGATCAATCAATTTTTTTTAAACAAAAATCAATTTTAGTATCTACCTTACCGACATTAATCCAGACAACGTGGTAGTGGACGTTGAAAACGGCGGCAGAAACGTTCGGGTCTCCATTGTTGATCTAGATAATGTCATCATATTGGATAGCCGGTCTAAAACATTTTCTACTCGTCATAACACATATCACGTGCATGGTAGAATCGAATGCAATGGATGTTTCGCCTACGTTCAGGAAGATGTTTGTCGTTACTCGAACAGCGACTTGAATTTCTTTGCTACATGTCAGGTCAGTATTACTACAACTTGTTGTATTTCTTTTTTTCTAAGCATTTCTGTCGTAGTCCCTGTGTAAATTTGGATTAACGAAAACAACATTGTATCCTCAAAGAAATTTTTAATAGTAATCGATACAATGTATACGTAAAAGTCCTAGTAATAACTTTGGCTTTTCCGCTAATTTTTTTTTACCGCTTTTCTTTAGTTATTGTTAGAAAATGTAAACGGAAGACACGCCGCAGGACTGCTTCATAATGATCATAGTAAAGGATTAGATCAACCAATGTTGCCACACCGTGATGAAGCTGTACAAAATCTACACAATCTTCTGGAGGAGTGCGTTCACTGTCAACCACCTAACTGCCGAAACAGATCGCTCATTTTACAGGATGTACTAGACATCATAGACCGGACAGTACCGCAATTATAATCTATTATTTCATACTCTTTCCTGTATTATTGTTGCGTTTTCCACGGAACTGACGATCCGTACGTTCGTCTTCCTCCATAGCCTGCACCTTTTGTATATATTCTCGTAATTCTTTCAGCTCACACAAAGCTTTCTTCGTAAGGTTGCCTTCCGGTGTGGTTGGATGCTCGAAAACTAACATACCAACAGCTTCCTTTAAGGCACTTTCGGCTAACTGTAGACGTTCCTGTACAATAAAATGAAAATATAAAGGAATTATGTAAGCATTCATCAATATGTTACCCAAGCAGATAACACCGTACCAGCAGTTCAGGAGTTTTAATTTCCCCTGTGTCATGGTTGCGGCGTGATAGATCAACAAGCGCTGCGTGATATTCGTATAGACCAATGCCAGTAAGTCGCGATATTCCCGGGTCCAATACACGCAGAACCTGTAGCATCTCCTCACATAGTTCTAGCTTACGTTTTAGTGCTTGGCGAGGGACGTTTTGCAAATCGTAGGACATACACATACTGCGAAGCTCTCCGGCAAGGCTTTGCTTCGCTTCCAGCACGAGCGAATGGTGTGGGTTGAGTGTTTTCGAATGTTTCCCAATCGCCTTCTCTAAATTACGTATATCGAGTGCTAAAATAAGAGACAAAAGGTATTCCCATAAATTTGAAATATAACAATACTCAAATACACCGTTAAAATACGATCTTACTGCAAGTTGAAAGATCCTCCCTGGCGTCGCACATGACTTCATTAACATACTCTCTAGGCAGCTGATGGCCGCATGAATTACACTCCCATTTAGGTCTATTCGATACAGATTATTTGGGGAAAGGTGGGAAATGAAATAGATGAGCAAGTATTTAACGTAAGACACCTCTGAGGCTGTAAACAAATCGACTCACGTTTGATGATGGAACACACAAAGACCATCGGTACAAGCGGTACATTTGAGGGAGCTTAAATGCGTGCCTAATTCAGTAGGATCATTGCAACGGGCGCAAGTACAGATGAAATATTTTCCCTTCTGGAGATGCGTCTGTCTTTCGAATGTACTCTGCAGGAAAGGGTATTAGAAAGATGGAAATGATTAAGTTTCTACCACTACAGAGCGCTCCTGATAACAGTACGGTAACCCAACTTACGAACAGTACTCGAGTGTAGTTGTAGTACAGCAATTCTCCTGTTTTGATCATAACCGATGCATACAGTCGGAGTTTAGACATGCCGTCAACGGCAATTAAGGTATTTGTTTGGCAGTTGTGTGTCATGAGCGATGTTCGGGGATAGAGTCCTCGAGCCAAATTGTTCATTTGCACTCCCTGACTGTCCATGTTTCCACGGATTTCGAATGTATTTACGTCCAATATACCGCAGATACGTTGCAACAGCTCCGCAGATATAATAAGATCATCGATCTGCTGGAAAGCTTCTTCGTAGAGCATTGGCTCGACAACATACTGTTCATGAATGAGCCAGATTTCCGTGCCTCTGCGACTGTCGCAGTGCGATTCCATAGCCAACAACTCGTTGTATTTCTGTCGGTCACTGCGATATAGCAAGAGACAGCGAACGGGAGTGATGATGTTGAAGTGATCGAAGAGAAAATTTTTACTCAAGTTTGCTGCATGTTCATAGAAATCGCACTCCACTGCATCATGTCGCGAACACTCTCGACAAAGCGGTGCCCTCAGGCATTTTCTAGCAATCGAACGAAAATCACAGTTGAGTTTTATAAATATATTTATAATCACTTCCAAAGAGTTCTCACTTGCAAGTTCTTGAAGCAGGTCTAAGGCAGCCCAAACAACTAATGTCTGCATCCCAATACGGTCCTACAACGATCGGTTCCTCAGCTAATATCAGCTCTCCTGCTTTAATGTCACGCTTTGCGATCAGAAATCTAACACGATAACATTTAATGATGGTATTTCAGATTGTCTGCTTTACTTAGCAGTAAACAAAACATTTACCTTCCTAATTGGTCGCTTTTCCGTATTTCACAAGCATTTTCGAAACTGTTTGCCATCGTGCTGTGACAATGCGAAAAACAATAACTTCCGTTAGATTTGCCGTACCACCAATCCGATTTTCTATATGCTGCTGTAATCGATGTTTTCGTACGTATTGTGTTTCGCGATCAGAAATGGGGGCAGCACATATCTTACCTGTAGCGATCGAGATATTCACGTGTTGCGGCTGCGCATTTTTAACCGTTTCATGTCCTCCCAGCAGTCGTAGCGTGTATTTATAGCTGACAAGAGGCAATGCCAGCACACGTCGTTGCTGACAAGATGTTAAACGCATTGTTGTTATAATTTTGATTTCATTTTCGATGTCAAAATGTTTGCAATTATTGTTATTGAATAGTAAACGTTTGCATTTAGTTTATGCAATCAAACAATATAAATTCGAACGTGTGTCAGTATAAATCAGGAAGGGTCGAATTCCAAGAGTATTGGAAATATATCTAAAAACTGCTCGAATTACCTTACCAACGTTAATTTAGCTATTAATCATATATAGACATAAATATTAAATTCTACACGCATAAAATGTTGAAAGTTTCTAGAATAATGCCATCTCTACATCTCTAAGAAGAACAACTCCTACATTTCGGTATTTTTGTATTTCTGTGGTTCAAATATGTCTTTGGTATATTTATCGGAATGTTAAAACATTTTAAGCTCCTGTACATAACAACCCATAATCAGATCGATTAACATTAAGTACAGAGGTTACATTAGTGTTACAGCAACTAAAAGTCTGGTTCGGTATATAACAAGTTCGTTTAAAATTTACTCAAGACGGTACAAAAAACATCATTTAGGTTCAAATATATTACTTTTATTTTATTTATTCTCTTATAATCATACTATCCGTGCTATTGTATCCCTTACTATTGCGCCTCGTTATTAGCGCCAGTTCGCTCAAACTCATTACTAAGATGTGCAACAAGAAGCAAAAGAAAGTTTTTGTCTTGTATCTTGTTGTGATTTTTCTTAATGTCTGCAGCATGTGACAATATTTTCAACCCATCGGTTAACAAATTCAAATTGTAAACATTTCTGTCATTAAACAAGTTGAAATATGCGATTGGCAAATTTGTTCGTTTGTTACAGGCGGCATGCCTGTACGTCTGTATGTGTTTTTGTGATTTTAGAGAAACAAGTACATTTAAAGGTAACAGTTGTTTGTAGCCGACTTTTTTAATTTTTTAATCGAAGATCGGTGCTCTTTTATCGATACACTCTATTCTCGTTACTTATCTTTAACTTTTACTTCCACTAGTGCAGATGATCATGCGGTTCGCTAATGCTATTCGTTTTCTTGGAAATTTTTACTTTTGCATGTGATTTAGACACGAATGAACCGTGAAGTAGAGTTATCGTGTGGGATCTCTACTTGATATTCAAGGAACTTGGATAACAAAGCAAGAAAAAGGACCTACAACAATTCATCGAACAGAGAACGGATACAAAAACTACAACGTTGTTTAAAGCACGCTAATGTCATAGAATTTAGCGTTGTTCTGTTTTGTTTCTGTATTACATATTTCGTTAATAGTAATTTATTGGATTTCGTTTATTAACTTCACAAATGAAGTCTACACTCAGCATGCACATTACTCTTCTCTACGCTTTTTGTTACGATAGGACATCATTTGGCAGGATACTCTTTACTACACCGAACATATGTGGGTCTGCTGTTGGTTTGCTTAGAAGTAACCATTATACTCCAAGTTTTCAAGATTGATCACAATCGTTTTTATATGTGTTTTTTTCATAACAATTCTTGTAATCAGATTGGACGATCTGTTACTATCTGCTTTTTCAGTGTAGCCTTCGAAAACATTACACTTTTTATTATAATATTGATAGTATTATCATATTATGTGGAGTAGATGAGCAATAGTTAAAAATTTGCTTACTTGTTCCAGTTAAACAACTGACAGGTAAAATATAACATTTGTTGTATCCATGCTTTTGCTATGATTTGCAATAATCAATTTTGCGTTCATTGCATTTGCCGTCTATTGCAAGTATTCATCCTTTTTTCATTTCGGTTTTCAGATTGGGTTTTGGTTGCCAGCGGTTCGTTTTCTTTTTTTTTTATTCATTTTTGACCATAAAAACGTTAGCCTGTTTGCTTACAAAACTATCATCTATTACAAAACCAATAGTAAGTGTCGAGCAAAAATTCTGTTTGATCAATTATACATGTTACATGATTTTGTTTTCCCTACACACCTTTATTGTACCAATTTGTTTTGTGTATTTCTTCGTGTTTACACATGAAAGCAAAAGTCGGATAGCAGATTTTTAAAATCTGCCAATTATCTGTTTCTAGTACATCTCTCACACTTATTTACTAGTACAATTAATTGAAGTTTTACTTTCATCTACATGGGATGTGGGATTATAACATTAATGCGTGAATATTATGCTGTTATTGAAAGCATAAATTGAACAGTAATTTGAATTAAACGAAATTTTCATATCAATTTTCATATTTTTTTGTTCCAAGCTTTGTAAAACTGATGCGGCCCATTCTATTAGATCGATTGTGCACACAAATTATATATACATACACACCATAGCCTTGTCTCGCGTAAGCGTGTACATCGAAATTATCAATTGTGCTACGATAAATTGCTTCAGCCAAAAGTTGTCGAAAGAACTATGATGGAAGATAAACAAAACTAACATTGCTTGCAGAGTTTATAGTACAAAAACTGGTACAAATTCAAATTTTCGGTGGGTTTTTGTAGCACTTTCCACCCCTATACTGCACATATTAATTTCGTGTTGATTAAATAAACTTAATTTACTGGTTTATGTTAACGCAATTATTTACAACCCGTTTACATATTTGTCTTTTTGCGTAAATTAAGTGAAGAGTGATATTTGTTAATGTTGAGTCTCAAATTAATCACGTACTGATTCAAAGCTTGGTATAAAAAATGAAATCTGATTAATGTGTTATGTGAAAAGGGTATTAAATAATCCATTTTAGTTTTCATTACTGGAGTATAAATCATTCTGAATGTTACAAGTAAAGGTCAAACAAAAAAAACAATACAAATGCAATCTGCATAAGCGACAACTTTACGAAGAACGCATTGATTAAACTCGCGTTTATCAGAATCTTTAAAATTTAGTACTACAAATTTAGATTAAAAAAATACAATCAAATCCAAATGCTAATAGCAAGATCATTTTTAATATTTTATATCGAAAAGAATGCGTGTTACATCTTCAAGAAAACTTTGTATAAGAGAGTTGCAAAGCATCGAGTGGTGGAAATGAAGGGTACAAAAATGAAATGATACACTGTCATTCCTATCTGGTAGGTGTTCCCCATTATTATAGAACAAAATAATGCAGATCATCTACTTTTTAATAATTAAAATACACTAAGAAGGTTAAGCGCAACGTATCCAATTTAGGTCGAACTACACAATATACTGCTATTGAATGATAATTTCTTTTAGCATTTTCTGCTGCATACTTGCAGTTTGGAATATTTATTCACTGCGTGTTAGTAAATAAAACGCGATATTTTGGAATTATTATCAATGTAAAAATATAACGGCTATAATGCATATTGTGTAAAATAAGTAATTTTTCTAAATGTTTGTGCTACACGAAAACGAACATTTAAAATATCATGAAATATTGAGGATTTCAACAAATTTATGTAGGGGGCCAATTACAAAGAGTGAGTGAATAAAATTAAATTGCAATTCATTCTGCAAAAGAAAAATGGGATCCCAAAGTTATCATCATTCGTATTTCAAGTGTTGTGTCTGGAAACATATGCGTTAGCGATTAGATAAATGTTTAATTCACTACGCTAAACAATAACATTTGTCTTGGTCATTATGCAATTCTCGTAGCATAAAGTTAAATTCGCGCAAAAGAGTCTTAAAGCTAACCAAAGTAAAGGAAATAAAAAGCTGAATCGTACGTTGTGCTAGTTAAGCTGTCACTGTATTCTAGCTAAATAATATTCATATTTATACCCTCTAATGTGTTTCAAAGCAAAGGAAGAATTTGGAAAAAAAATTGCGCATAATAATAATTGACCACATTCAACATATGTTGATTATGTAAACATATTGATAAACTGATCGGAAAAGAATTAAACGCAAACTTTTAGGTTCGTATGGTCGTTTGTAAGCGTGTCTTTATGCGACAGCACGTCTTTTCTACATTCACACAAGTTTGAACGATTTAACGTGTGACTTGTTTTCAGAAATTCTACAGCTACTTTTTTACGACAGGAGGCTAGTTTAAAAATTGTTCGGTCTTACTTTCTTCATTTTACGCCACTTCATTACTAATTTCCGATTAATTTGTCCAACTGCTTGCTTCTGGTGGTTTTAGTATGCGTGGTTGTTGTTGCATTAAGATTACTATGTCTATTATAACTTTGTGATCTAGCTTTGTTTTGTACTCTTCGTATTTTTTTAATATGAATATTAGTGTTATTATCGTTACTAGGGCTATCATTTTTGCTATCAACGTTACTACTAAAGCTACTACTATTGTTACTGTTATCACTATTCTGATTCAAAGTGTGATTGGTATTGGGTTGGTGAATGGCTTTTGTGTTGTTGAAAATTGGTTTTACTGAGGCAAAGGGCAAGCTTGTTTCATAAGAACTATCATCATGCGTTGTGCTGGTAAAATTTTGTATTTCATTCATCTCTCCTGATGCGTCTGTACTGGAATACACTAAGCCGAAACCCGCATTTTCAGTACTATTAGACGCACTTTTGTTATCTACCAGAGGCAACGGTACTGACGAGATGAGCATACTTCCATTCTCTGAACCTGGCAGTGCAGCCGATGCGTGCATTGCTGATGATGAAGTTGACGATGAATAAGATGCTACTATTGATGCCGAAGCAAACGGAGGATTAAGACATACTAGTCCATCCAAACGCGCTGGATCCTTTGCATTAGTGCAATCAGTAATGTAGTTTTCTGCCGCTGTTATAGAGTCCAATTTTCTCTTCAGTCCTGGCTTCGTCAACATTGTGGTAGGAAGTGGTTCTGCAGATTCCGAAAGCACCAGCGACTCCCCTCCTTTCGCTCTTGGCGTTTGAGAATTATGTTCAAGTTTATCCTTATTTTGTCCTGGGTCGTCTTTTTTTCTATTATCTTCTGCATTTCCAGTAGCAACATTACGACCAATACCAATGGATAGCAAATCGATGTCATACGGTACCATGCTTTGGCTGCCCAGGGTCTGCAGCTCATACGAAGGCACTACCTGCCCGTATGGGTTCGTTGTTGCAGGGCTTTTTGAACGCCAATATTGTAGCTCAGTTTTGCATTTATTCAATTCCTGTTCAAATAGATAACTAAGTTAAATCCAAATTTTGCTAAACTATAGCAAGTATATTGTTAAAATTTGTAATAATCTGAATCTTTTCCAGATGCCTGCCAAATAAATACGGAACACACGAGTTCAACCTATCGATCTTTAAGTGTAGTATGGGATGATTTTTATGTGTTATTTTAAAAATAGTTGACAAAATATAAAATATTCAGATACAAGTTAATGTATTTAATTTATGCACAAAATAGCGATAACGCATCCGATTAACGTGTGTATCACATCAGCTCCAAAATGAAAATGTAAAGTTCAGTCAAAAACTAAATTCGATTTTATTCATACTTTACCTGTAGAACCGTTGAAAATTTTCTAGAGAGTTCATCATTCTTTTTATCCGTTTCATCAAGTCTATTAGCAAATTCGAGTGTTTGTTTTTGTTGTTCAGCTAATAGTTTTTGTTGTTCCGTTATTGTTTTGGCCTGTTCGGTTGCTTTCCGTTTGCATGTACGCAGTTCACTGCGTAACACCGTCAGCTGATTATTGTACCTATGAACGAATGGCAAAGTAATATTCACAAGATGATTACACAAAGGTTTCACAACATATTTCAAGATAGATTTTTAGGATTTATTTTGTAGTTTCTTACCGTTTCATGCCTTGCTTGATCTTACGTATGCCTTTCCGCAGTACCATATTGCTTTGCGGAGGGGACGACGTATTAGAATGTGATGTGTCGCGGGAAAGGATTGACGATGACGTTTCCAGGGCCGCAAATGATTTTGTACTATTAGCTGAAATTGCAATAGTTACCATTGTAGAGTTTAAAACATCGTACTTTCATTACTTATTACGAGCGAGTTTATAAAAACGTACTGAAATATGCAATGTCAGGTAAATTTGGCTCTATGTGCTCCTTGAAATATTCCATAGCCATTGTGGAGAGATCAAATAGCTCATCGGTCACTTTAAAGGGTCGATCCAAGGATGTTGACGTACGAATGTAGTTTAAAACTGAATACACCTCATCTAGAATCTGTACATCGACGGAATGTAATATAATTATACAGCATATATTATCTAACTTAAATCTCATCCCAGTTAGCATCTGCAAGCAAATAATAAAACTACCAAAACTTACCCCACCAGGGAAAAAGCAGCAATGTTTCCTTTCGATATGTTTGCCAAATGTCATTTGTAGTAATGATAGGCGCATATAGCATGTCTCTAGGATATCACATTCGCAAGCTAATGGATGATTTCTTCGGGCAGATTCTCTGTGACAATAAAAAAAATGCGCAAGGTAAATCATACAATTATTTCACATAATTAGGGACACAAAGTTAATATAATAAGAAAACTGTTTCTTTGGCAGTTTCAATTACCTGCGGGGCATTTTAGCTTTTACAGTTTGAAACCTGGCATGCATTTGATTTTGTAGTTTTTGAAATGTTGAATTCAAAATTGAACAGCATACTTTATTCATTTGGCGAGATATCTGAAATATTTCATTTAATAACAGTTATAGTAAGGCGCTAATATGTCACTCACAATTAATGATAAGTACTTACCACTCGCATGTGGGCTATTTTTTTATACCCTACGAATGAAAATATGTGCCCCAATATCTCTGTCGGCAGATCCATAATGTTTATATCTTGGCGCTGCTGAACTTGTTGATCATTTGAAAGGACACACGAGTCAACGTTGCTCAAACTATTACTGGAGCAGGACGGCACGGCCCCGTATGAAGTCAGAGACGACGGCTGGAGGATGTGTTGTGAGAAAGCTGCTTTTGTATTCACGGTGGACGTAATCGTCACAACATTCGGAGATACGTTAGAAGTCGATGCTGTTGGTACTGTGCGACAAAGATGTAAACTAGATTCTTCTGATGTAGCACCAGTCATTTGCCTTGTTGAGACCATCTTAATGATTTTCCTAAAAGAAACAATAGGCCTAATTATTGATAGACATTTGGTAGACAGTTTCAATAACAGTAATCATTTATATGATAAATGAAAATAATCTTCTATTCAAACAATTTATTTTGTTGTATAAATAATTAAAAACATACGACAGATGCATTACAAACACCCAGTTTTTGTGTGCCTATTGCATATTCTAAAGTACACAACATGAATGAATAGAATGGCGAATGAATAGAATTTTAGTGCATTCCATTTAGTAAACTATTTGTTTCTTTGTTCAATTTGTGTCGGAGGTACCTTAAGCTTCCAACCGATGGTGTCTTCCACCAGTTTAATCCCATTCAGTGTACTAACCAAATTATACAACTTATATTCGTTTGCAGATGCAGATATATATGCTTCGGGATAATTTCTAGTTTTGACACTTCGGCGATGAGGCTAGTCGCCATATCTAAGTACCGTCGTGTATATATTGAACTAAGCAGTCGTGTATATCTTGAACTGGCCTGCTTAAGTGAAAAAATTAACTCTTCGAAAATCAGGGAAATCGAAAACTAGAGTTTTCAAAAATTAGTATGTAAGTGTAAATATGATATAAATACAAATAACTGTAACAAAATTAAGAAATTAAAACCATTAAACCAAAGTCAAAGTCTTGGAATTTACATTTTTTAAATATATTTTTGAATTTGATTACCATTGGCCGTTTTAGTTTAAAAAATTGGTTAGATTCAAAAAATTAAGGAATACATGCCAAATAAATAAGAAGATAATGGATGTAAATTAATAGAGGAAACAGTACTGATTTTCAAAACAGCACAAAATAATTGTTATTATCATTTTTTATAACAGCAAATGAAATCTATCAATTTATTACTATTGCAATTTTTCATGCAGCTCATTTATTGCTATATTGCATCATAATGATGATATTAAGGAATAATAAGAAAATAAAAATGCTAAAAGCTTACCCTTTCTTGGATTCCAACTGGTCACAACAGCTTTAATATCCTGTTGGCAAATACCGGTGGTTTGCTTATAATCTCTCTTAACACCTGCGCCTACAAGCATTATTAAAAGTATGTACACTTTAATAAAGATCGTAACAAGAGTTAATTTTTCAATAAATAAACAATATTAAACATGTCTCCTATACAATTCTTTCGGCAAAAACAGTATAAAGATAATATAACTTCTTGTTGCAAAGAAAGCCATTTAAAATTGTCATATTTGAAACTAGTGCCGTGCCTCTACAGCGGTGGATCATTGTGTTTACACTATATTTCATCGTTTATCTAAGAGGTTTTCACAGTAACCCGGTAAAGCTGATCGCTCACCGCTCGCGGGATACAATTTTATATACATACGGGATACAGCAATAATTATGTTGGATGGATCAATTCTCGCTTAATGGTAATAACCAGAGACCAGCATACACCTAATAGCGAATTCCACATTTTCTCTCTACTTCTAAACTTTTGATTTTTTTAGAGTTACCTTTTGTACCCTGTAGTTTACAGATTAAATATGGGTAATATTTATAAAATAGTTTCAAGTTAATTTTTAGAATCACAACAACAGCTAAGTTTACGTGCAGAAGACGAGCAGATCTGCGTGATGATTTATCGATAAACTGTTTACGTACAGTAGTTACAGTTCCTCCAATGTTCCAAATTGTATAAATTTTCGAATGAGTCTTGTGTGGAAAAATGTTCCCAAGATTTTGTTAGTGTTCGCTAAGCAGAAGCTTTTGTCCAAAAGCTGATCAATGATCAAGGCAACCAATCGAAAAATGCTTTGTGAAAGATAAATAGCTTGATTATTGGAATCGATCGAACTTCACACAACACAGCAAAACCTGCAACATCAAGCACTGTAAAAAAATATTACACTCACATCAGTACTAACACACAGTGTGAATTGGTGAACTTATTTAGATAGTAGAACACTTTTGTTACATGTAATTGCTTTATGTAGAGTTAGACAAGTTTCAATAATGGCTCGGATCAGTTTCAGTAGCTGGCTGCAACAATCAAAGACATTAGCCAAACAGGCGCAATAGAACAGCTTGCTATGTTTCAATTGATGGTTCTTCACTATTTGTTTCTCTCTTCCTCCTAATGTATATTTTCTCCCTTGCATCCTCTCTCGCATGTAAAATAATTCGATTCGGGATTCAGTCAGACACACAATCAATCTACGTTCGAGCAAACTTTACACGACAAACAATAGCACAATCCTTTGCGATTGGAATTATGTTTCAAACGTACTCAATCGCCATGAATTGTGCGTATGACTCTCGATTCTGTAACTTGCTTAGCTAGCTTTGAAATTTCCATTATTCTCGTGAGGCTGTTCTAGCTACACCCTGTCCATCATACCCATATCTGTCTCTTGTGTTGGGTATATATTCGGCATCAAATATACATTCCGTTAAAAACAACAATGTTAATTCAACAATATTTGGAACGGATCAGGTCTACAGACTCCTATAGTAGTAGGTGAGTGTAGGCAATACTTGAGGTACATGTTCAATGAACGTGTAATACTGTATGCAAAGAGGGTTAGAGATACAATTAATTCACTTCCGCGTTTCGCGTCTACCGTGTTTTCATCACTTATTGAATTTCCTTCCTATGTTGGTAAAAGTTTAACCAAACAAACAGTGCCTTTTCAGACCATACATCAATCCTCACGCACATCAAACACTGTCGTCACGGAAAATAAACGATGGCAAACTTACAATGAAGCGAGCGCCTTGGCGATAGCTGCCAGTACACTGCACGGAATATTGGCCACAATTTACAACGTCGTAACTGCTTACATTCACGGAACACCACGAAGGCTCTGCAAACGTTTCGATCTGATTGTTAGAATTTAACGCACGGTGATTACAACAACCACGAACTGGTTGCCACACGTATGGAAAAATTGTCCCGATCCTACAATTTTTGTTTCTTGTCTGTTTCACTGTTCAATCGCGTAAGAAAAAAAATTAACCAATCTGTTTGACAGATCAAACTGCCAAATACACTGAAGGCCGAAGAAATCAAACTGACGTCCCATGAAACGGATTTTTAAACATGATCATGCAATGGCATGGGCCGTTTCTTACTAATTAAATCTATTGCAGGATTACTTTTCTCGATTACAAGGAGTTATGTATATCAACTTAGAAGTATTGCACGTATTTTTTCAAGCTAATCCAAAACGCATTGGCAAAATCAACCATTAGGCGAGCTTAATTGTCTGCACTACAACCCGGAAAAATCCAAAATTCAATGCGAACCGGAAGCGTGTAAAAGATATACCAGGAAGAAAATAATACGAAGATTGAGCTAAACATATGCGTAACTAAATCATTCAAGTAATACCAGAGCAATGGCCGATATAGCTGATGTAAAGGTATGTAATGTATAACCCGTAATCGCTTTGAAAACTTGCATCAATCGTACCAATTTGCTCGTGAGGATTTTTATTTGAACTTTTTAACGATGCTATGAACAGAAACTGTGAGCTTGATGCTTGGACCACGATCAATAAGTTGATTTTTGGGTTTATTTTTTTTGTATCGTCCCAAACTATCGAGACGCTAAAAGCAGCAATTAGAATAAATGCGAACACAATTTTCAATACAGACTATTCACTTTTGCCTACATGTACATGCGTTTTTATTGAAGCTGTTTTGTTTCGAATTTTACTTACATATATTTTTAAAACTATCTCGTTTAAAAATCGGAATTTTATAATAAACTCGTTTGTACTACATAATATTTTCATGCATGCTGTAGAACATCTAGGGGTACAATATTATTCGGCTGCGATCTAGTTGTACGCTAATATTGTTAACAACAACATACGCAATGTCCAAAGCATTCATACAACTATTGCCTGTTGTAAGAAACTGCGTCGAGCCTTTAAAACTCGCGCATCAATTCGAACTTTTTTATAGGATCACTTATTTATTAATATTTTCGTTCCGTCGGATATAATCAAAATCTTTAAATATAGAAAATTTTAATCGACTTTACCACCCGTTGTGGTATCGGTTTACATTGGCCAGTGGCTGACTATTTGTAATTTGTTATTCGAAACTGTCAATTAGTCAGTCCCGCGTATGATGGGCCGTAAAGAACCAGTAGCTGGCATCGAAAGGACAGCATCCGGACTGTTATTGTACAGCAAGAATGAAGTAATACGTAAATGAAATTTGTATTAGCACATAACGAGATATTAACTTTACAGAAATAAGATTAGTTTTCCGTATTGAATGCAAATTCCTTAATTTCAAGTAAGCAACGACCGTACTCCTCCAAAATCATTAGTTCGGAAGTACGCATGCTGCAGCCACGCTTCATACATTCATCTGCCTGTGCCACCATGCACTGAACGGTTGCTTCTATTACATCCATCGTCATAAAGTTGTGCGGCTGCTTGGTCGGGGGTAATTGAGACAAATCGGTATCCATAAATGAAGCAGAGCGTTTCAATCCCAGCATGTCTGAGCTAGAACGCCCAGTAGTGCCTTCTTCAGATTCTACTTTGTCAGGTATGATAAGAATGTTGCTATTGGATCCTTCCTCAACGGACTTTGTCGATGCATCGTTGGAAGAGTAGTACTCATAAACCATATCGAAATTTTCAGTATTGCGACAACCTGCGAAGGAATGAAAGTTATGCATCGTACCATTCATATTATACCATCTTTTCATCACCCAATTTGGAGCTACACGCATCTTACCTACGCATTTACAATTGCTGGAACATGGTATTTTGCCTTCGTAACATTCGCAGTAATTTTTCAAACATCCAGACCGTTTGCAATTGCAGCCTTTCGTGTGTAAGCGCGTTCCATCATCAGCCGCTCCGATTGATCCAATTTTCGGCCTATCATGAACGGTACAGAAAAAAAACGTTACTAATAAATACCATCACTAAACGCAATGGTTACACGCAGCACATACTTAAAAGCATTAGGATTGCGCTCCAACGTTGAACGAACCGCTTTTTGGCGTTCATGGTCGTGATCGAACGTATTAAAGCAATCTTTGCAGTTGCAGTTGTAGCAATATTCCCCATTAGCGAAACAATCGCAGTACAGCTTCAAACACTGAGACTTTGTGCAATTGCACGGCCTTTTTTTATATGCCTCTTCCGGAAATCCGAAGCTGGAAGTGGTCAGCACCCGCGAGACCTCTTTGGAAGCATCAGTCCCTCCTTTGCCGGCCGTGCTGGCATTCGATTGTGTCGGATGACCCAAATTAGACTTGACCGGTTCTACAACAAGCTGTTCCTGCTTTTGCATCACCACATGTGTACCACCGTCTTCGGTCGAGGCGGATGCACCGTTGGAAGGGAGCTGTGACTTTTGCACCCCTGTTTGAATGGTATTTAATTTTTTGCTGGCTTCTTTCGCTAGCACAATACGAGTTGTACCAGAGTTGGCCTTCGAGTTCAAAATAATCTTTCTACCAGCAGATAGAACGGACGGTTTGCCGATAGCTGTTGTGGTGGTCGTTGGTATTGCCGCTAGGTTTGTAGTACCATTGCGTATAACGAATGTTCTATTGTTTTGCATTACAAATTTCGATGGACCTGGTTGGATGGTACCTTTGGTACTTGTTGTAGAACCAGCGTTGATCACGGTCGAAGCAGCGGAACTCGAAATGTTGCCACTTGTCTTACCAGGCGATTGCATCACTATCTTCTGCACGGCGGTAGCGGCTGGTCGCTGATTTAACAATCGCACATATTGTACTCCCTTCCCACCAGGCAGAGTGACCGCATGCAGTGGTGCATTAGAAGGTGTGATGATTTTTTTTGTTCCAGTGTTCGGGATAGCAGGCTTTAAAATTACCTTCGACATATCGTTTCCTCCGGTGTTTGGAATGGTTTTCATTATTTTGGTTGTTCCTGCCAAAGGAATTGCTTGACCAACTGCTGGTTTGCTCATACGTACCATCGTTCCTTGCAAACCCGAAGGTAAGGCTGTTGCTTGGGGTACCATTTTAATCGTACCTCCAGGAATCGTTTTCATTGTGATCGTTTTCATCGTTTTTAGTCCAGTTCCCGCAGACATTGGTGTGGTTTGAGGCTGAATATGCATCACCTGTGCTTTTGCATTCAGCACTACTCTATTGGTTGCATTTTGTTGAGATGTGGTGGTGGGATTAGAAACAGAAATTATTTTTTTCATTGCCGCAGGTTTGTTGGAAACGTTCATGATCATCGTGCCTTCCGAGTTCAATAGCCGATAGGATGTTGTTGCCATCGTGGATGGTAAGGAGGATCGTGAAGTGTTCAGTAATTTCATCGGTGTTGTCGTAGTTGGTGCAATGGTACTATGTGGTACCACCACCACTTTCGAAGATGCTCGTTCCGTCGCGGAATTTTTGCCGATCTTTTGCGAACCCGAAATAGATGCTGTATTTTTAAACCCTTGAATTGTTTTGCCGCTATCGAGTAGTTGAATATTGCTGGGTTTTTCATCATCTTCATAATTCTCGTACTCCTGGAGTTGAATAAAAAAAACACACTTCAAAATAAGCATAAACCTTTGCTTACGAATGCTACTTCTATCAACAACTTGCCTCGTCAGTAGTCACCTCCGGTTGGTTGGATTCTTCCACTAATTCTTCCAAATCGCTACTCATGGTACCATGTTCCAGTTCATCAGGCTCGTCTTCCGTTGCATACTCTACTAAATCCTGGGAGTCGTTGCAGGGTTCATCCTCGATATGTCTCGATTTTTCCATTGTCGAAAAATATGCTGGCTACAAAATATTAAAATATGATTATAGTTTACATCACTACTATGAACAGTCGCATTTTACCACCTCACGGTGTTTATGTCAGAGTTTATACAATAATGTCATTCGATACTAACTTTAGATAACTTAATATAAACAACTTTTTGTGCAAAACATGCTTACAAAACCTGTCGTCACACTTCACCAATCGTGCAACAAAAAGGAATGATTTTCACCATTCTACATCAAGATCCATTTTGAATCTTTTGAATTCAAATTCAAAACAAAAACAGCTTCTTTGCCGTGCCCGGAACTGGGGGAAGCTGTCCAAATGAATAATCGGAAGATTCACGGTGGGAAGTGGCATTTTTGACTGCATCGTTTTCGGGACGGTCCGCTTGAAGGCAAACGGGCATACATACTCACCAACCAAGCGCAATATATGCTCAAATTTTACTGTACGGCACTATTTGTAATGCACGCGTTAATCTGCGCCCAACAACTATACCCGTAGCCGTCAACATTATCAATAGCGCCCATGCAATCGCTAAGTGTTTTCCTTTGCACTGGGTTCTGCAGCAGCAACGTCCCAACTCACGCCACACGTTTTACCAACCGAATTGTTTCAATTACACAAACTATATTGCAATCCTTCTCGATACCACCCGCAGTTGCGTCACGGGAAACTAGCCATTGGTTAAACTCATAACTTTGAAACCTGGTCGGTTTCTCATCATCAGTTTTTCACCCAAAACGACGCGTGTGTATTTACACTCCGGAGCGTTTCTGGCCCACATTCCACTAGCACAAGCTATGACGGACCGCACTTAGCATAACTTACCGTCCGCTCCTACAGGCCAATGATGGCGTTTAAAGGCGAATGGAAAAATAATTTTCAAAATCAAATTTTTATTCCTCCGTTTTTATTCGCTGTTTAATTCTTTTTTGATGCTGTGTCGTGATGTCAAAAACCTGCGAGCAGTTTGATCTTTTTTTCGAGCAGAACGCTTCAATCGTGCAGCTAGACCAAGGTTATTAGAGAATGCGTATCGGGTGAAAATTTGCTCTAGCAGTTGCAGTACGCAAACGATGCGCAAAATTTGATCTAAAACCATGGAAACTTCTTGTTTCTTCTATTATTACACATTATTGCTTTGTTGTTTCCTATTAATACTAACCACTAAATACGATTAGGCGATACTCTGGCGATCTCTGGTCGAAATTTTGTAGTTTTTTTATTTTGTGAATATGGGGCGCACTACAAGGGTCGGCGAACCAACAAGTGATCTTTGCTATCCATGGGGAAAACACAAACCTTTTGTTTGTAATCTTTGAATATTTTATTTGTGGTCAACGGATACTACGCTTAATTATTGTGTGACTCACATGAAAAGTCTAAAAAGTTGGAAATTTACACACATGAAAGAATCTTATCGTTTGAACGCACAACGATTGGCCAATCCTTTTCCAGCTGTTTTTTTTTGTCGTAGGGTTTGCCATCAAAGAGTCGTACCGCCTAATCGTATCCATTTCGTATGGAATAGCCGTATCTTAATAAAACGTGGTAAAGAAGAAAAATTGTTGATCTACAAATTTTTCCCAATTTTATAACGGTAGAAGACTCGATGACCTTATTTATCCATGATTCTTAATTTACGATAAGATCAGCCCATAGTGCCCTATTGAATCATGCATGATTTGAGATCACCGTTTATGCGTAAAGTTCAGGTGGTAAATTAACATACCCCAACTACAAAATCTATTTAATGTAAGGGTTAAGATGCACTACTAGTTTTCCTATATTTTGCTTTTACTACAATAAATTATGCAATTCTATATTTGTCTGTTGCTAGAACACGTTTTATTCAATCCGATAAAATAATAAGCGTTAAGAATATGGGTCAAACATTCTTAAACAGCTTAGGTTTGATGCGCACGCGCAAACCCAATTCGATGGACCATGTCCATGTGGATGATGTTGCATCATTAGCAGCAACGATAGATTCTTTCGAAGACCAGTGCGGGTTTGCGTTGCAAGTAAACAGTTATTATATGTCTAAATTCACGTGAGAATCAATTCGGGACCAAGGTGTAATGGATACGGAAGCTGTGTGTGGCTATTGTGGCGTACAAGCTAAATTGAAGTGTGCTGGTTGCCAGCAAGTAAATTACTGCAATTCTGATCATCAGAAGAAACATTGGCGTGCCAAGCACAAACATGAATGCAACAAACCATACGAGGTGACGATTTTTTCATGTTTTCGGTTCTCATTCAATTAAGCGCCTCGTTTCGGCATTCGGGTTTTTCATAGATTAACGTTTTCCTAATGCTAAGCACAGAAATGACTATCATGTGGGCTAGTTTGGTAGATTTTACACATAACCATACTATTTTTATTATTCCCCGTCTCTGCGGGGTTCTAAAAAAATAAATTTAAAAATAGAAAACCAGTCGAAGAAAGTTTATCCGTATCGGCGTGAGAAATATCCTAGCTCTAAGGGGGTTGTAACTATGTAGCTTTCGAGTTTTACGCTATAGATCTTTGATAAAATATTTGATAAGATCAGACGCAACTTTGGAGTGTTATGGCTGTAAAGCTACAATGAAATGTATTTTAATTTCGAAATATTTTTAATTCCTTTTCTATTTCATTAACAGCTAACGAGGAATGATGACATTGGCCGGCACATTGTAGCAACAAAGTCGATTCAAAAGGACACCGTGCTCTTTTTGGAAAAACCGTTGGTCATAGGTCCAAAATGGAATCTGGACGAATACGAGCAACGATCCACTATCGTACCGTGCGTTGGATGTTTTGCTGACTGTACTTTGGGACAATTTTACTGTGAACTTTGTCGATGGCCAGCGTGTAAACCAAACTGCCCTGGATTGATTAACACAAACTTGCATTGTCTCGAGTGTGGAATATTGCGATTTGGCCGTCCCCCGAAACCAGGTGACGATCCGGAAACGTTCTTTGACTATTATCGATACGATGCAATCTTGGTGTTGAAATGTTTGGCGATACAAATTTGCAATCCGAGTTTATTCGGGCAAATCACCAACCTCGACAGCCATTATGAAGCACGCAAAAACACCCCTCATTACGCTGATGCGGACGAACGTATCGTATCCTATTTGTTCCGTAACTTTCTGGATCCGCTACAAACGCTAGAACGTAAAGAGGGTAAAGTTGTGCTGAAGGTATGCGATCGGAAAACGTTGCACATGATCAGCGGAATACTGGAGGTAAACGCAATGGTTATTCCATTGTCGAATGGTAGAGAAATTTGTGGCCTTTACCCAATGGGTTGCATGCTAGAGCACAACTGCATGCCAAACTCATTCTACACTTTTGACTGCTCGAAAGGAATGCAGCTCACGTTCAAATCTGGCCGGGACATCCGGAAAGGTACGTAATTCGCCACCTCAACACCAATGAAAGATATACCATATTTACTAAAATAAAACTTTTGCCATATCGTGCAGGGGAACATCTATCGACCACCTACACACATTCGTTGTGGGGAACGCAGCTCCGCCGGGACCATCTGAGGACGAACAAATACTTTGCCTGCAAATGTGACCGATGCACAGACCCAACTGAGTTGGGCACTTTTTTGAGTGCGCTGCGCTGTATGGGTATAGAAAATGAGCCTTGCGGAGGCTTCCAGCTACCGATTCATCCGCTTAGCGAGACTAGTGATTGGAAGTGTAACCAATGTCCGATACAAGTATCAAACGATCAGGTCAACTTTCTAATGTCCAAAATTGGGGAAGAGGTCGACGATGTAATGGGTCGGAAATCATCGGTAAAGGAGTTCGAGGATCTCATTCATAAGCTGAACAATTTTCTTCACCCCAATCATTTTCACCTTCAAACACTAAAACATTCGTTGATTCAGATGTACGGACATTTCCCCGGCCATCGTTTGCATGAGCTTTCCGATGCCGTACTGCATAAAAAATTGCAAATGTGCCGCGCGATGATGTCGATCATCGATGTGTTGGACCCAGAATCGTTTCGATTGACGTTATACGCTGGAGTTGTACTGCTAGAACAACAAGCAGCATTGGTGGAACTGAACAAACGACACAACCGTGCCGTAGAGTCCGTTGAAAAGTACAATCTCGATGAAGCTGCACAGTGTCTGGTACGAGCTAGATCCATTTTGCTAAACGAAATGGGAACACTGCAAGGTAAGAAACTTATGGAGCAAATAGAAAGGGCATTTGAATTTATTAATGCACAAACTGGCAGCGCATAAAGATGATGTACTGTGTGCTCTTCGTTATAATGCTTTTGTTTTTTATCCAATGCTGCGAATTTTATCAATAAATTTGTTATGACCTTGAACGCTAATATTAATTAAAACATTGAAAAGCTATTTTCTTTCCACATTGAAATTTATGAAATCATGTTTCCCTTCAATGCACGCTCTAACACACAACTTGTTTTATTGATGAGAAGCATTATAGAATTATATATATAGTTTTTTGCTGGTGACACGCAGGTTCGTAAAATACAAGAAAATCGTTATGTGTTCTGCGGCCTAACGTAAATCGTCTGCGTGAAGGTGACACATTTGTAGTTTGTTGGGAATATTTACGATGACTATCTGTACAGCATTTACAAAAATTCGTCCGGTTCGCGAGGCGCATCAAGATCGCGATATTGAATAACTGGACGATAGTCGGAGCCTCCCATTCTAAAAAACAAATAATTTATGGATATTAGTCAATGGATGTTGGCTATATAAACGATTTCTTACACGGCTAACTTTAATTATTTTATTATAGAAAATTCTCTCTTCGAAGGAGACTCTTTGCCGTATTGTCGAACGACTCGCTTTAATATGCATATATTTTTTACACCACCCACCACGAATAAAAACAACTTTGAATTCTTCGCCTTACATTAGTGGCACATTTTAATCATTTTATTTGTCTTTTTCCGTTTTTTTTTGGTTAAGAATACACGAAACAACCGAAAGAATAATAAAAATATTCTAAATTTGAAAACAAGCTGCCACTCTTTGCGAATGTTTGACCATGTTACATGGGAGTTTGAAAATGTAATTTTAAGGTGCTGTCTTGTATTCTGCATGAACATTGGTACTTGAACCATACCTAGAAAAAACTATCATTGAAATTAGGCATATCTAAGTCGCTATATGCTATGATCGGTCGTCGAGGGTCCACCGCCGTGTCTCTGTGTTACAAAGCCGCAAGATCAATGTCGACCGCATGAAGCAGCACAAAAAAGGGAACAAGTTGGCCGAAGAAGGATGCAGATTTTGAGTAGATCAATCGTATCATTCACCAGATGTCATTGTTCACATCAAAAGCCAAATGGCGGAAAAGAAAAAAAGAAGAAAAACAATATACACAGTCAGTGGTGATCAGTGATAACATGTGGACAAAAATTTATGTTATGACTTGAAGCATATTTTGAATCACAGACGAACTGCTAAAAATAGCTTACTGAATTGTACAACCATTCAAAAGATATGCTGGTTTGTTTTCGTACTGCACTGTAATATTCAATAATACACATTCGACTGTATCACGTGAAGTCTCTTATTTTTTGTATTAGGAAAAAATAAATTAAAATGTAAGAAATTACCTTCCTCCTCGACCAAAGCCTGCGCGTCCTCGGGGATTTGGGGCCATCATTGGTGCTGCAGCATAAGCCGCATACATGGGCGCATAGCTGTGAGACATTCCGAATGGTTGGCTACGATAGCTGGAAACAAACGGGTGTAAATGATTAAACCGCTGCGTATAAATTTAAACGATGTGTGTTTAGCGGCGAGCACACTTACCCCGATCCAGGAACACTTGCAGGGGCGGCAGATGTTGTGCTTTCCGCTCCGGGTTTTTTCGTGTTGCCTGGGTGCTCCGGTAGCTGCGGTCGTTTTGCGTCTT
Source organism: Anopheles moucheti (assembly GCF_943734755.1). Lineage (NCBI taxonomy): Eukaryota > Metazoa > Arthropoda > Insecta > Diptera > Culicidae > Anopheles > Anopheles moucheti. The sequence continues at coordinate 61,907,197 of NC_069140.1, forward strand.
TGAGATAGTTGTTGAAGTATTCTACCTCTTTACGCACTTCTTCTACCTTTTCGGCATGCTTATTGAAAATATGCTTTCGCACAAAATCGGGCCCTTTGAATTTTTTACCCGATAACGGACACAACCACTTATCCTTCGCGAGCTCTTGGGTGTTCGCCGTTATGAATTTTTCCACTTCTGCTTCGGCATCCTTCGCACCGAGCTTCTTCATTTCGGCTTCCTCTAGATCGACCATTCTGGTAAGGAAGGAAGCCATTTTGCCTTCGAATGTCCGAATGTATTCCTGAATTTCATTACATGTCACCTTGCTTTGTGACGGTGGTCCACGAGCGTGAATAATGCCACAACGGTTGGGCATTTCGTCTTCGTACGGATATTCGCAGTGATTATAAAAATCAACCGAATGGACCACACGCAAGTAAAGGATCAACCTATCAAGCACTTCAATCAGTTGAGGGTCTCGCTCAATCAACTCACCCTCCGAAATCTTTTTGCTGTCTTCCGATAAGCCGAGAAGTTCTTCCTCTTCAGCCGACGCCTCTTCGATCAAATAGTCAGTAATGTTTTGCAATACAGGATTTTTCGATTGCAATCCAAACGATTCTACCGGCGGAATGCCAGCACCATTGTTGGCTGCATTATCTCCCGCAGTGGATGCATTTTCCTTCCACAATCCCCACTTGTCGTCCAAGTTGTGAGCTATCTTGGCGCCCAATTTGATATCACTCCGGACGACCGTTTTGTGACAGGTGATCCCATTTACTGGACGTACACGTCGGCTCAAATCCTTGTTCACTATCGCGCCAAGCTCACAGTCTCTCAGACGTATGTTGTTCAAATTCCAACAGATTTCCTTGATGTTAACTTCACGCTTGAAAGTAACCCAACCCCGTCGGAACCAACGTCTTTCCAGTAGGGGATCTGCGATAGCCACACGAAGGAATCCGTTGTAACGACGACACATAGCTTCTACCTCGGCCTTTGTGATGGATGGTGCTAAATTTCTCAGGAAAATTGAACTCGTACGATGCAGGGCTCGTGATTCACCAACGGCAGGAGTTTCTTTAACCAGATCGATAGTTTCAGCTTTCTGCTGATTGTCTGCCTCGTTGTCCTTCGCCAAAGTTTCATCGTCGGGTTTCTTTTCCTCACCAGTAGCATCAGCCACTTCCTGATCTTTGGAAGTTTCCTCCGATTCGGAACACTCTTTACCCTTGCTGGACCCATCCTCGTTATCCGCCTCCATGTTTACATCTTCGCTAGAGCGTTCAGACTTTTCTCCGTCTGCTTCCTTACTTTCACCGGCAGCATCATCGTGCTCCGTTAAATGTGAGGTTTTTACTGCTTCCTGCAGTTTCGAATTTTCATCATTATCATTGTCTTCCTTCGCAAGATGTTCATCCTTTTCTTCTTCCGAATCACTGGATGACGAGGAAGATGTGGAAGATGAACTTGAACCAGAATCAGAGCGACTCCGCTTCTTTCTATTGTCTTCAGATTCATTTTTGTGATGTAATTCTTCATTTTCTCCATCATCTTCTCGTTCCGTTGCCTTATGCTCGTTTGAACTTTCCTTGCCACGCTTCTCATCATCATCAGCGTCATCTGCGAAAGCAGATCGATCCTCGTTGTTGTTAGATTTGCCATTCCTTGTCATTTCTTCGTTAACGTGCTCTTCAGTGCCACCGTCTTGTTTCGTAGCATCGTCCTCCTTCTTAACGACTACATCTTTTATCGATAAATCAACCTTCGTTTCAGGTTTTGCTTTATCAGTGTTTTGTAAACCAACTAATTTGGTTGTCGGCTCAACGGCCAGTGGCTTTTCGTCCAGTATTTGTAAGTCCTCCTCTGTTCCGCCTTCTAGTTTGATGACAACCGTATCCAGCAGGCGGAGCAATGCATCGCTATTGGAAGCATCAACGGACACTTTCGCAACATCTTTCGAGTTTAATAGATCCAAAAAAACTTCACACCGATGCTGCAAAAAAAAAACAAATATGTTTAGCATCAAGTAATATGCACGGTACTATACTTTCCACCATGTGTGTGACCTACCTTCAGAAAAGATAGCTGTTCTTCCTTTCGTTTTTGCGATTCTTCGGGATGATATTTGATTTTGAACCTGTAAATTGTGTTAAATAGATATAAAGAACAACATTAATAAACCATCGAATCAAAACATCTTCAACAAAATAAACTTTAATATATCGCCTGAAGAATAATCATTCTACCAATAATAAGGAATCATATTTCACTCGTTATCTGAGCCATAGTAGAAGGTCCCAATATGCTTAACCATCGCAGTCGGTATCTAACAATTAACGACTATTTCTATTATGGTGCTATCATAGCCATACTATTGCTTAAATGGGGGTTTTGATTTGATTACTATATTATTATTATTCAGTTATCTACAATGTGCAAAAAATTATTATTCCTCTGAGTTTAGCTTGTACAACAGAATATAGTAATTTTATGAAACAAAACACCATCATTCACAATAAGCATATTTTCCCTACGTTTTCCTTTCGTAGGTATGGCGTTGCAGCATTCATGGCTGGGATGAGTAATAGTTCATGAAGTTTGTTTTGTTTTGTACACATAATGTTAAAATAGTAAATACCTCTTCATTCGAATTTGGTTTGCTTAATTCATTTGTGTGCTGTTATCCACGGAGCGGTAGTAGTATTGAACGCGTAGCTTTTATATGGCATATCGAACAGCGAGACAACCGTATTCCATTGGCGCAATTATCGCTTTTATATTGAGCATGGTATGTAATACGCGGAGGTATAAGGTAAGGAAGTGAAGAAAAAGAAACACTGGCATTGCTCGCCCGTGTTAAAACGTATGTACCTAATCTTAAACTCCTAACGAAGGCCATACTTTGACGAGTTTAAAAAATTCGCGGCGGCAGACAAACGTAACCTATTCGCTATTCTGTAAACTAGCATCGATTCGTACGTGCGATCTGGGTTGACAGATGGAGCTTACGAGAGGGACGCGGTCTGTAGTAAGTTGCAGCACAAGCCAACTATTGTACAGTTTTTTACAACTACTTTTCAGCTTGGTATTGCCAATAATGCACACCAAATGCATTGCCAAAAATGCAAATTGGATGGTGCTATAGTGCCTCATTCAAGCAATACAGAAAGTGTTGCAGAAAACTATCAGTTGGATGCCAACTGCCCATACTACTGACGGCAAACCATCAACGCTGTTAGGGAGAAAATATGATTAGAAATGTTTATCGTAAGAAAACGAACGTTGAACACAATGGTTACAAATTTGTGCAAGCATTGATCTCAAAACTAACGCAATTGTCGTCATGGTTGATCGTTTGGAGTATGCAATTGATTTCATACGCAAGAAATCAATTCATATATACTACCAATCGATCGATCATGAGACAGAAGCAAATGTGTCATACCATTCTTCGTCCTTGTGCGCCACGAAAAACTCATTCATCTGTTGACGCCTAAATTCGAGCTTGTATTCGTTATACTTTGTAATTGCATCGGAATCAGATATGGAATCATCCTGCGTGGCAAGAAATTGTTTCAACGTCATCATGCAAGGTTGTGTTTGCATATCTCCCGTCGCTGCTGGTTCTCTATAGTAGGATAAAATAAAGGAAACACCAGGTAGCATCATCTCATATAAACATATAACACTCGTTGTTGTTTGTTGTTTTTATAGAGGCTTTGAGCTTGGGAGCTACATTCGCCTCTAAACATATAACACTTCAATAATTACCTTTGATGGGATGCTGCTTGATGACCATAAGGTCCAACTGCTGGATGCATTCCGAAATGGTCATGTGAATACCCATACATTCCATAACCATCGTGAGCTGGAAAACAGACATAATGTTTGCGGAATGGTGTGAATTAAGCTCAATCCTTTTCGTAATCTTTTCGTTCATGCGTATAATGAATGACATCATGAACGATAATAACCTTTTATCAGAATGTATGCTATCTATTATCTAACGATGGCCATCTCTTTCAACTATCAAAACATATATTAAGCTTCAAAATTGAACCATAATATGACGCAGGAAGCGCCAGGGTTTCGAACAATATTATATTGTACTACTTTCCAACAACTAAATAAGCTAAACCTACCTCCAAATCTATGTCGACCTTCATCACCCCAAGCATCACCACGCATACGTTTAACCGTAGGTCCTTCTCGAGCGGGTGAATAGCCACGATCTCGGGGTGGTGGTCTATAGTCCCGGTAATCCTGCCGAGGGCGCACTCTACAAGAAGCATTTTCGGTAACAGTGGTGTCGATAACCAACGTAAAATATTACATTACCGATCGGGCCAATCATCTCTGCCGCGTGAACGATCTGGTCTGTCGGTTCCACGTCCGTAGCTATCTCCTCCACCTCCAGCACTGCGCTCTCCACGGAACTTATCACGACGTTTCCGGTCATATTCATCATCTGAGTCACCCATTTTGTTTATTTGATTGAGAGTTTACGCGGAATGTGCTGTTTGTTCAAATGAATCGGGTGAAAATGCTGCAAAGAGAGAATGGAAGTTTCAAGAACATGACATATATACATAACCTCAAAATGAGGAGCTTCAACCCATTTACTGTTTATATGAATGGAAAATCATTTACAATTCTATATTATATCTAAGTCTCACACACGTAAGTTAAGTAGCTTTAAAAACAAACGTAAACATCTCGCAAGCCATGCTTAAATACGTCGCTTTTCTTCGGTCGCTTTAATCCGAAAGTATGTCAAACGCCAGCGTCCCTAAATATGGCCATCATTTCTGTTGTTTAGTTAAGCAAAGAATACAGGATGGAAAACGTGTTGCATTCGCATTTTAAGCACTACTTTATAGTTATTGATGTGATGAATTCACTTACAACTGTGTTGTGTAGGGATTTGCACGAGAAATATTTTCCGAATATTCCGAGCCAAAACTCACCGGCGTCACCAAAGTGTGTACAGAGGAGCAGATCTCGTAGATTTTTGCAGCGCTATACCCACACAACAAAAATTACATTCAAGGTGTACAGAGAAAGGTATGCGGGTGCATTTAAACAATTCTGTCAAAGATGTCTGAATTGTGGTATAAAATAAGCAGTTGTACGATATTCTATTTATTCAAAGGCAATTTTCCACAAAAAAAATGTCGCTATAGCAATGAATGTTTCTAATTTGTGAAAGCCAAATTATGGCAGCCAAACGGAACATATCATATCATAACATAATTGAATGCGTCCAGTAATTCGTTTATCCGTCCGTCGCCTATCGACTCTTTGATGGTCAGGGTTTGATAGACTCCGTAGGGCAAAACTACTGCACGTGACTTTTCTAATCCACGGACCACATGAGATGTCAGGTGCTTAGCCTAGACGCTTAGTCATACGGAAAATCCTAGCTTTTGATGTTTTATTACCAGAATTGGATGATACGCTTAATCGAAGGACACCTTTATGACTGTGTACAAAGTTAGCTTACATTAGCTGGAAATGTAAAAAAGAAAGAATTAACGACAAGAATTGATCCGATCTCACCTCAGAGGCTGTAGTATACTGATTATTAGTATGGTCTGTCGTATTCTTTTCAACATAGTATTCTACTCTATTCTGAAAGCAATGATATTACTTTAGTGATATTGGAGTGACCGTAAGCGATAGACGGTACAACGTAATTAAACTTCACATTAAAACAAACGTTATCTCTTTGCTGCTTAAGCGCGACCCTCTACGCATCCTGATGGGAAACGAGATAATGATGTTCCGCGATATAACGATCGCGATAGTCCTGCTCTCTCATCCCTGGACACTCGTGCTCCTGAACAGGCAAGAAACTTCTTGTGGAGAGCGCACGTGAGTGTCCGGCTGTATACGCACCCAACACAAACTGTAGAAATGCCTTAGAGAACATGCCGAAAGCAATAAAAATATGATATCAATCACTTGATAATCACATCTTTTACTTGCTCGGCATAGATTTATGTCTAAGTAAATATATCTTTTTATTGGTACAACAACCTCAACAGGTCTAAGCGTCTTGCGTGTGAGGAATTAGTCCGAAAGGGATTTTGGACTGGTTCTGTCGGGTGGAGACCAATACAGGAACGGGCCGCCGAAATGTAAAATGTAAACACAATGTCTTTATATATATGACCTGTATATATAGATTTATAAGGGCTCATTCAATTATTACGTAACGCTGATAGGGGGGGGAGGGGGTCAGTACCAGCGTTACGATTTGTGACATAGGGGGGAGGGGGGGTTTAACTTTTTGTTACGTAACATACAATAAGATTATACTTAGATTCCCGCTTCACAGTGTATATATGAAAAATTAACTTATTTAAGGGATTTTTATACAAATTCTATGTTACCTATCGACTTGTTGATTATTTAAAGGTCAAGTTTCTTGGTATCTTTTGATACCCACTCATTGATAACTTCTGGTGTCCACTCAGATGGTGATTTTGGATTCCTTTGTGTAGTAGTGGATCTAGTTTGCATCCATTGTTACCTAACAAGCATCGCCGACTCTCAAAATTTACATTAAGCTTGAAGCTTGAAGAACTCCTAATAGTCTCAGAATGATGCATCCAAGTTATCCACTATCTTAAAAAACTTCATGCAATCATACATCAATGATTACTCATTTAGTTCAGTTCATTATTCCATATCATTTAGTGCTCGTAAGCTCATTCACGTTAGAATGATCAACTTTCAACACTAGAACGATCAACACAATTAGAACGTGTGGCATCATGATCGGTGTGGTTGCCGTGTTTGAAGTCGGCATACCAGCTGAAATAGTTGATTTTTTTTTTTGTTTCGTTAGAACGGCCTGGCCGTATCGACTTATTTTACCACGTAACCGGATAGTCAGTCCTTGCTACGGTAGGATTGGTCCGGATGGGAATCTGGTCCGGTACGTTCGTGTGAAGACCGGCTCTGCTACCATCATGCCACCGAGCCGCCCCAAATAGTTGAATGGTGCAGAATTTGAAAAAGCTTATTGATTCAATTTAACCGTTTTTTTCCTAACCAAATGCCAACCACCATAACCTAATGCCTAATCAAATAACACTTATTAACATTCTAAATTTCTGATGGTCTATTGGGTGTTAAGCTAGAGCTATATAATTTATCATCACCAAGTTAGTATGTAATGTAAACTCTCAAACAAGCTGCTTGAGCTTTTTTCAGTGGACGATTAGCGAATGAATAATGGTCCTACGTTTGGGATCTGAGATGATTGAGGACTTGTATACGAATCGTCTTCCGGAAATTGTTATCTTTATCCAGAACCTATCCAACCTTGTTTAAGTTAACTTGGTACATGCCAATGATACAAATTATAATGAGGAAAGGTACGGACAGCCTGAAAACAAACATTGTTAAAGAAATATCGTATGCAGAATCGTAACTGTATAGATTAAAAAATGTTCTAAAACAATTTCAAATTATTAGCAACGATTAAGCAAGTCAGCCTGGCGCGAGTAGTAAATTGAATAGGCTGTTTGTTCGTTTCGTTTTGCATTTGTCGAAATACGTTGGAATTACTTAGATAACTTAAGAAAATTTCATATTTTTTAAACAAGGGAGGGGGGGGGGGGGGTCATCCAAATGTTACGTAATTACCGGAGGGGGGTTGCGTCTAGTGTTACGTTTTGTTACAATAGGGGGGGAGGGGGTCGAAAATTGACAATTTTTGCGTTACGTAATAATTGAATGAGCCCTAAAGTACATCTTAATAACCGGCGCAAAACAATTGAAAAAAGAAAAACAAGTAAAAGAAGGTTGAACTTGAAATTGTAACCTGATGATGTACTTCTTAAAGCAAACAGGAATTTATCCTGGTTTTATCCTACGTGTTACTTTTGATTTTAGAGATCGATCCTCCTTACGGCCTGCTTACGGATGTTTTAGCTTGGTACGCTTTATTCTCGAATATGCTAACGCTGTTTCAAGCCTTTTAACTTTGAAGGATGCTTTGGATAGAGAATCGAGGTCTTGCTCACGAATTATTTTGCGACGGTATTACGGACTCCAAGTTCCGCCGGCGCATGAAACGCATGGTCAACTTTTAGGCATCGAAACCTTAAGCCAAAGACGTCATGTAGTACAAGCATTTGTTGTGGGGGAATTGCGTACTGGTTCTACGGATGCTCCTGATCTGCTCTGCTCAATTTGTTTATATGTTCACTCCCGTTTACTCCGTCGTCGTGAATCGTTGGCTGTTCAAACTCGACCCACCGTGTATTATTTTAATAATTCTCTCCTCATGTGTTTCAGATGATTTAAACATTTTTCTGATGCGTTTGATTACAACATTTCCTCGACTTCTTTTCGTTTGCGAGCTCGTTCTTAAATTTAATGTCTGACTTCCTTTTTGCTATTCCTTTCACCGTTTTTTATTTTGTGTTAGTCTTCTTCTTAATTTATTCACTTTGTTCTACTGCCATTGTTGTTGTATTAAGTTATTTTCCATTATTCAGTCTTAATGGCAAATTAATGTACGAAAAAGAATAATAATAATAATAATAAATAATAACAATAATAAAAATAATAATAATAATAATAATAATAATAATAATAATAATAATAATAATAATAATAATAATAATAATGAAACAAGCAAACAATCGGTTAAATATCAGTTTGTTAAATTGACAGTTGTAAATGCAAACTATTCAATGTTAGAATTATTGAGGAATTTATTAACCCAAAATTTTCGAGCAAGATGAAGCTATAGATCTTCCAGTCATCGAGCTAAAGCAAGAACCAATAATAACCAACATCACCTGCGCAATCGATCAAATGTTGAATGTGTGATCAATAATCCGAATGGCTTCTGACTTCCTTCACTATTTATCGCGCTCGTTGTAGAAGGCCACAGTGGCGGAAGTTAAATGAATGTTCGTAGAAGATAACATACTCTCTTGTTTTGTTCAGGATCGTTATGAAAAGAGATCCGTTAGTGAATCATTTGCTAATGTGTGCTACTCATTAGTTTTCTAACAGCGAGGAGCATGTCAATAATATTCCCGGTAAATCATTACTTTAGTGGTGCTGCTATCAGCAGTTGACAGAAGAATCAAAATTAAGTATCCGTTCCAACTGTACCGTCAACAGGTAGTCAAATGATTTAGATGCATCGGCTGAATTTAATTATACACGATGGTATTTAATATTGTGCGATTAGAATCTTCCATACACGAATGAGCAATATGGTGATGATCACATAGCCTAGCTTCAGACACATAAGGCATGGTTAGAACGATAGAATGTTTCAGTCACGTAGTAATTGGTATTGTGCGCTTAATAAAAAATCACTTTAACGTTAATTTCTTTTCTCAAATGGTATAATTATGAACGAAAATAAATTCAGGATGAATACAAACTTTAAAGCAACTGGTTGTTTAATCAATTTTATTACATGCTATTTTTAACATTATATCAAATTGATATTGATGCTCGTACTGTTATGGAAATGACACCGCGTTTTCAATATAAAATGTAGATTAATTTTGTGTCAAGTGTCGCAACAAAATTTTATTCATGGATTAGTGGTTTGGCAATAATTGTGAAACTTACAATATTTATATTTCATTCGCTCCTTACCAAACCATGCTGGATTCAACAAAGCCGATCATCGTAGTGCTTGAAGAAAACACGTTAGAAAAGAAAACTCATTAGAATGTAACATCCATACCGTTTCTTATTCAATGCATGGAAAATTGATACGCTTCTTTTTATTCTTCCGGTACAGCCGTACGACACGCATACGCAGTATCTATCAATAACTTAAGGTCCGGTAAATTCTTAACAAAGCAAAATCTGGAAAAGAAAACGTCAACCTATAACCCCCACCAGAAGAAAAGCAAGCTGAACGTAACCCATCTGTGAGTTGCGAAGATCAACTTCGCGATCGCGTTGGTTCGAGCAGCAGCGAGCGACGCGCGCAGATTGAGAAGTAGCGAATCTTGTTTATATTGTATAACCTGCTCGGCCGTGTTTGTTAGTTAAGGTTTGCGACTCGTTTCGTTAGGACGCGCTGTACGCGAGTGATCTCGAGAACGGAAATAGTTAGAGCGTGATTAATTAGAAACTTGGGTTCACTGTAAAGCAGCGAAATAGTGATTAGTGTTGGACTGTAAACAAAAATAGTGCAGAAAAAAAAACAAAAGACATAGAACCAGTTCAACGATCCACCGAAGGGATCACAAAATGTGTGCGTCAAGGTCGAGCTTTCGAAGATTCCAATTTTGGAGTGTAATGCTGCTACTGCACGTATCTGTCGCCCAACAATATACCGGTGTCAAATGTAAAGTGTTGTTTCGTTCATCTTCTACGTCGTATTTAGTCGTTTTGCTCTCAGTTATTATGATTATAAGGCGTTACAAATTTCTCATTTGTCAACACACTGTCTGGTGTAGTAAGCACACTTGAGTGTGTAATACAACGCTTTCGAATTACACTCTAACTAACAGAAAGCAAATAGTTGGAACTGTATATGAAAAGAAGAACTACCTCGTAACTATCACTATCTTGAACATTAACGATGCGTTACATCAAGGTCATATCGGTCTCCCCTCTTATGAAAAAAAAAAAAAACATTGGCACTGCTGTTACGCTGAGTTTTAAACTGCAACTCATTAGGGCGGCCAATGGAAGAGTTCTCCATTAGGACGCATTCCAATTGAGTTCGTCGCTTGCCCGGTCATTCAGCTTTTGTGTCCCGAATGTTCGAAGTTCACCTGGGTAAAACCAGCATTCGTTTTTTATGTGGTGAATGAGATGCTCCGCATCTGCATGTGGCTGGTTGGATGCGTCACACAGATGACTATTTGGTAGCGCACATTTTCGATGCTATCATGTTCGATGCAAGGACGACAAGTTTATCTGTGAACCGGTTAGTTTGGAAGTACGAACGAACATGACACAAAAGCATATCTCAGAATGGTTCGAGTTCACCAAAATGGTAGTGCTCATTTAGCTCGCTGAGAAGAAAACAAAAAAGATGTAAAAATGGCAAACAGAAAATCCTGTGATTCACTCAGGCAATGTGGGATGCGATGTGGTAAACATGTGATCCCCGTCGCTTGGTTCGGTCATTGTGTGCTGTATAGTGAATATAAAATTCTTCAGTCGTCGTTACGACACCTGTCAGGGTGTTTGGACTGTGGCATTCGAATTGTGTTGGAGTCCAGCAGCTTTTGCGAATTATTCGCGTATCGGAAACTGTGTCATGACTTAATGCGATCAACCAGAAACAGCTAACAAGCAGGATGTAGGTACACAAATAAAATGTTAAAGTTCGTCCTGTTTGTCTCGGTGGAACATAATTTTGTGAAAATTTTTATTTTTCAATAGCAAGTATTTCATGAAAAGCAGATCAAATTTTGTGTTCATTTCCAAACTATTACAAATTACGAGCGAACTGGGTTGCCAAACATCCTCCTGTGGAAAGTAATAAATCGTCGATATAGGAACTCGAATTGTCTTTGTTTCGATGGAATCTATCAATATACCGCTCACACTAATAAACACGATGATGAATGAAAGGGTAAATGCTACGGAACTGTGATAAGATAATGCCTCTGCGGGACAACACATCAATACTATCCCAAAACGTTTTACCTGCTTGTCCTATTACTTATCGTCTGCTTCGAGCTGACTGTTGAAGTGTTCGATGTGGGTGAGAATATGGTATAAAAACATTGCCATAAATTAAAGAACAAAACGAAGCGAACAAAATGATGCAGATCACGCGACGCGTTAGGCAACGGGGCTACTATTGCAGGTTAAGGTACGGCTGCTGACCAAAAATCAAGTACCCTGTTGATAAGATAAAGTGGAGAGCGATGGGCTTGTTTTCTGCGTTGGTATGGAATGTGGGGTAAGGTGACACCTTTGCTCATCCGGCATCTTCAATGAGTCAATACGTCACGGAATTTATGAGATAGAGTGGACTCAACCGATGTGAATACAGTACATATGTTGCTTTTGTCAAGTGGGTAATAGCAGTAAACAGTAAGTTAGGGTTTCTACACGAGCGATTGTTAAAGAGTGGCTATTTGAAAAAAAATCTATCTTAGTATTCTTTTACAGGAGGGCTGTCTGCAGTGGGAAATTATATTTTACAACAAAAAAAAACACCATGTGCATATATTTGCCTTTTTACTGGTATTGCATGTTTTAAAGATATTTGATTGGCGGTTGACTGCTTTCAGCTTTAATAGTTTTCAGATTCGGGATTCGGTGCGGATTTGTACAACAATAAAAGAAAAACAATGTACCATTTGTTGTAATGAATTTGTATTGCTGCACCGCACATTCTCAAGTTAGCAACAATTGAAAAGTTTTAAAATGGAAAATACTATGAAGAGGTGATTTTAGTAGCGTTACTGCCAGTGTGGCCTTTATTTCAGCGAGGCGGGACTCCCAAGAGTCAATTGTCTCAAGAGTCCATTATCATACTACTTGAAACCATCGTTCATAAATTCTGCATGAGCGGAATCTGCCCTTGACATCATACGTATCAATCCGAGCAGTGGGTGGCTCTTGATAGCTGGTGCATAAAAGATATAGCGAAGGAATGGTTTAATAAGTATGTTTTATCAGCTCGTAAAGCTCTTATCAGTCGTCGAAGATTATGGTTCTACGGTCTGGTCGCGGGATTACTGCTTTTAACTGAACAGCGTACCCATCAGTAGTGTTCAGTCTGCTAGTACACCTCGAATGGGTAGTATTAGAATAGTCTAAATATTAAACATCACCTGGAAGTGCCATCCCAGAGTTTCGCTGAGAAAGTTCACCTCATCTATTGTTAGAATGTGTTTGTAGAACTTGTCGGTGAAGGATTGTGAATATTTGAAAACTGTGAATTGAAGAGATGGCCGATTCAACCAAAGGTTTGTGCAAAGTGTGTTTTGATGGTTTAAAGAGTAATAACATTGTTTTCTAGCGCATGTGTTCCAGCGGCTCGGTGTTTGTTTTAGTAGGAACCAAAAATAGTAATAATTTTGTTTATATAGAACCAAACTAAGCGTACCCAGATCAGACAAATGGGGAGGGAAGTGAAACATGTTTTCCATGCTTCATTGCTTCATTTCTTTAAAGGAAAAAAATTGTGCTATCTCTACTACTCACTAACATGAAATTGTAACCTGTACAATAGATTGATAAAAGATAATTTTCGACAAGGAGTATAAACCAACACCAACTTTCATCATGTGCAGTATAACTCGTGAAACGGCGATTGCTGGAAGTTTGAAGCTATTAGTGCGGTTCTAATGAAAGTAAAGTGGAGTATAGAGGATTCGTTTCCTACAGAAATTATAAATGAACAGTTTACCAGCTATACCACGTTAGGTAGGATAACATAATCGTAGAATACGAACGATGCAGAATTAATGCATCAAGTTGCACCAATCCATATATTGGCTGCGCAGTACAGAAATACACTTCGCGTAACTGCAAAAAGAATTTTATAGTCGCAATTTTCATTGATCGAACAAGTGCACCAGACACACAGATGGGATTGTTGACCGGTCACTGAACCTTTTCTGTTCAACGATCGCAGATTGCAATGTGCGTCTTTCGACTCAATGCATCTTTTGTTGCTACGAAGAAAATCTTGCAGAACTAGTTCAGCCAGATCAAAAGCAATAATTATGTTAATTTTCACTTTATGCTTTGATTAAAGAATATGTGATGAACCGTCGTGGTTGGCAGGACTAAGGGATGTGGTAGTTACTATCTGTAATGTAGAGCATTCGAGTGCGATAGGTTTAAAACACAGGGCCACGATCGATAGAATTCATAGTCTGTTAGTTAATGAAATTGCTCCTTAAACTGTGCCAAAACTTGTTTAGAGTAGTTTTTGACTATGGCTACCTTATGTGTTGCCACTGCTACTAATAACAATCATCACTGTGTTCATTCCGATAAAGTTTTAACAGAGGATCGGGGTTGATACAAGTGGTGTTTAGGCCATCATATATCAAATTGGACAACTCGTACTACTAGCAGCGCATTATTATTATAATAAATAACTTACAGTTAGCTGAAGTGGTTACTAGTGACGATTTAGTAGGTGATTCGCTTATCATTGGGTCCGTGTTCACCGATAAAACCTTATCGCTGTATCTCATTTGTCTTGACCATTGTCTTTATCAAATGCGGCTTATTAAACGATAAGACCGTTTGGAATTTTTATACTACCTTTTTGTACACCCCTCGGCAAAGGTCCGTTCATTGTTTATGATGACAGTGAATTAGGTAATTGTGATCGTATTGTAAGGCTGATGATCAATCGATACACGCGTAACAACACTTCAATCGATCACTGTCAGGTGGCGAGGTTGTGACGATTCGATGATTGCCACCAATAGGGACCGAAATAAAGTTTCACGTTATACTGTACATGCGGCGCGCCGTTTTATTCGCTGTGCATACTATTTAGTTGATGAGCTTTTTATCTCCTGTACAGAAGAAACGCCAGCCGCAGTGCCAGAGGTCGGGGATGTCGAAGGTGAACCAAAGGTGATAAAATGGCGCCAAAGTTTATGCACCGCGTAAACAAGCTAACGGTTTACATATTTGTACAAACCAATTTCAGAAGCTCAAGTATCCCCGATCCATTCCATTTATCATCAGCAATGAGTTTTGCGAACGGTTCAACTACTATGGCATGCGAAGTAAGTAGTCGTGTTGAATGGGTGGTCAAACCGCCTCCACAAAGAATTCGCTGGGCTCAAAAGGAAGATCACATTTTCTCCGACAGCCGTGCTGGTACTGTACCTCACGAGAAAACTGGACTTCGACGATGATACGGCAACGGTACTGTATCATACCTTCACCACCCTGGTGTACTTTATGTGCGTGATCGGGGCTATCATTGCGGACAGTTGGTTGGGCAAATTTCGCACGATATTGTACCTGTCGATCGTGTACACGATCGGTAGCGGATGCATTACGCTGGGTGCCATACCGAGTTGGGATCTGGATGCACGTGCGATGACCATTGCCGGACTGTTGCTGATCGCTTTCGGTTCGGGTGGAATTAAACCGTGCGTTGCCGCGTTCGGTGGCGAGCAGTTTAAACTACCGGAACAGGCAAAGTATTTGGCGCTGTTCTTCTCGATGTTCTACTTTGCGGTCAATTCGGGCTCATTCGTGTCGACCATGGTCACACCGATTTTACGCGAAGATGTGAAATGCTTCGATGACGATGATTGCTTCCCATTGGCGTTCGGCGTACCTGGTGTGCTGATGGTGATTTCCATCATCATCTTCATCATTGGCAAGCCGCTGTACAAGATATCCGCACCCGCGGGCAATATGTTTGTAAAGGTTTCCAAATGTATTTGGGTTAGTATGACGAATTTTATAGTTTTTTGTTGTTGTTCCGGCTTGGTATGTGTTTTAAATGTATTTGTATTGTGTGTGTGTGTGTGTTTCTTTGTCTCGTAACGTGTTGTTCGCTGTTGATGTAGTGGTTGTTGTTGTTTGTAGAACTGATTCATGTTGATGATCGAATGCAACTCTCTCAACACGCAAACAGACTGCTATACGGACGCGATCACGTGAAAAATCTATCAACCCTCGTGAGCACTGGTTGGATTATTCAGAGAAGCGCTGGGGACGCCAGCTGGTGGACGAAACGCGCATTCTACTGAACGTCCTAAAGCTGTACATTCCTCTGCCGGTGTTTTGGGCGCTGTTCGATCAGCAGGGTTCCCGCTGGACTTTCCAAGCAACCCGAATGGATGGCGATCTAGGCTTTTGGACGATTAAACCGGATCAGATGCAGGTCATCAATCCTCTGCTTATTTTGGTGTTTATTCCGCTGTACGAGGTCGCTTTCTATCCACTGTTGAGTATGATCGGAATTCGGCGACCATTGCAGAAGCTCACACTGGGCGGTATATTTGCCGGTTTGGCATTTGTTATATCAACCATTGTCGAAATTCAACTGGAGTCTACCTACGCCATCATTCCGAAGGAAGGCGAAGCTCAGCTGCGCATATTCAACGGCATGAACTGTGACTATCGCGTCCAGTCAAACATTCCAGAGCATGAAGATTTTACGCTCAAGAGTATGAGCATGTTCGAGGAGAAGTATCTCAGCGTGAAGGGTAAAGCCACGTACACGTACACACTTTCGTCCACAAGCCCGGGGCTTAATTGTGCGATTGAATCGGAACAACAGCGTACGTTCGAAGTGGAAGAGGAAAAACAGATGTCCTACTTTATTCGCAAACAGGACTCCGGCGTTGGTCTGTTGAGATACGAAGATGACACAGAAAAATCATCCAAGGGCTATCCGATGTACCGAGTGCTCGGAAATACGGCTTCCAATCGCACCGTAGTGTTTCGAGACATTGACACATCCGATCCATTCGATAGGCACAAGAACGGTTCGTATGTGTACGATCTGGTGGAATCCTATCCTTCCGATTACGAAATCTATGTGGATGGCGAGCTAACATTGACCTACACGATGCGACTAGGTGGCGTGTATGCTTTCATTGTGAGCGATGTTGATGGAATGGTAAGTAGGCGCGGTTCCTCGATTTCAGTTCACGTACACTGACGCTTGATTGATAATTACAGACCACCGAACCCATCATCGTCACCGAACCGAACTCCGTCAATATGCTTTGGTTGATTCCTCAGTACGTGGTAATGACACTGGGTGAAGTGATGTACTCCATAACGGGGCTGGAGTTTTCGTTCACACAAGCACCGGAGAGTATGAAATCGGTACTGCAGGGATGTTGGCAACTAACGGTTGCCGTCGGTAATCTGATAGTGGTTATCGTAGCTGAAGCAAAAATTTTCGATGCACAGAAGTGGGAGTTCGTGCTGTTTGCCGGTCTAATGTTTGTCGACATGGGTTTGTTCTCTATACTGGCCTGGCGCTACAAACAGATCCCGTTGAAAACGTATGACGAAGAAGATGATCCAAATGCTACGCTGCCCATTGATCAGAAGGATCCACTCGGCCTCGACAATCCCGTATTTAAGAAATCGTCAGACGAATAGAATTACGAGCAAACGACCACTAGTGAAGTGTCCGAATGACCTAAACGTACTTTAATCAGAAACTAGAAGACAACGAAAAGTTAGAGAGACTGAGGGATGATAAGAGATGAAAGGTGTGAAAAAGAGAAAAACATAGAAAGAAAGAAGAGTAGGAAAGAGGAATGGAAAGATGGAAGACAGAACATATGTGGTGATTCAAGAGACCTAATAAATTTTCTATGAAAATTTTTATAGCAGCACATCACTATAAACTAATGGTTTCAGTAATGGAAATGGGAACTGAAATGGTTCGTACCATTATAAGAGATAAATATCCCTTTTATTTGTCTATTTCATTATTTTTTTAACAATTCTGCCAAAAATTCACCATTCTGTGCTATAATTTACTACCTATTTGCATGGGTTCATGACCGTTGTATCTTGAGCAGTACTGCATAGTGGACGTATTAAATTCTCTAATTAAGCCTATGGACCTTCATGCAAGTCACTACAGCCATGTTTGACTTGTCGTTGTCTAAAAGTAATAGAACATCTCTTCTGTGGGCCATATTTCTGACCGCTTTTGGTTCATCGGCATCTTCAAAAGCTCCTTAACATTAAATATGTGAAAACGCCATGCCTTTCTTATCCCATCAAATGTTTATTCCAACTTTTCTGATTGTTACCTACATGTATCTGGAGTTGTGTGGTTTGTAAATGTTTATGTACATATACAAATCTGAAATTGTGTGGTCGATGAATTACAAAAATATTAAACAATAAATTGTTTTTCGGAGGGAAACACCAATTTCGTATACGTACACTATATTTTTCTTTCACGCATATATTATATGTAAACAACCATACTTTTTTGCTTGTGATACGATTCCTACATTTTTGTATTTATATTGAACTAAACAGAAATAGAAAAAATGTCCGCTTTAACTACATATGCGTTGGTCTGCGTTGTGGCAATTTGTCTCACGGAAACAGGAAGACGGAATACAAAAAGAACAATGAGCACAGAATGACGAAGCAAAGTCGAAACAACGCCCACACAAATTTGACGATTAATGTAAGCTCTACAAAATTGAAACGGAATAAACGTCGGTTGCCTAAACGCGTACAGTTTGATGATGAAACGAAATAAATCTGTTACTAGCGTTGTAAAAAAATCCAAATGCAAAATGACCTTAACAATCAGTTTAGCGGTGAAAACGCCACGGATAAAGCAGGAAGATCAATTAATGTATACGTTAACTCTTTGTCCCGTTTCAGCTGTGTCTTCCTCGCCAGAAGCACATCAACAGCAAGGTAGAGAAGCGTACGATTGATCTTCAGGTGATTCGCATATTGATTTCCTTTCCTACTTACAGCTCACTCAGCTCGCTCAGTGGAAGGTGGGATTCCTGCAACGGATAGCAATATAATCAATCTCGCTATCACACCCTTCGCACGTGGCCAAGGCTTTTCGGCTGCTAAAGGACGAAATCTCGGTTTCGCGAACGACGCCTCCCTAAATGCGATTCCTTCTGGGATTAACAATGAACTCTCAAATATTGACGTTCGGGGATCAACGCCACAGCCGAATACGGAGTTACGAGACAGCTATGGAAATCCTGTGACCCCGTTTACGGATCTTGCTAAGCCCGAACTGGACTCGGTCGGGTTTCTAACGAACGTTAATCGAGAAGCAAACTTTCAGTCTTCCGGTCAAGGTAACAAAGTAGGATCGTACAACTTTAAAGTTCCAAGCTACGCGTCTGGCATAATCGAGCCAATTGGGCAACCAAACTTTGGTCTACTACCACCAAACCCTGTTCCCAGCACCGTGCAGGTGGTACCACCAAGCAGTACTACAACGGTACGGTCTCCCATTACGCAGCCACAGTTTCTGCCAAATGCTAAAATCCCAAACATCGAGGATGGCAAGATTCTGTTCGCTCAGAAACCGGTCAACGGCCTTTTGCCCCCACTGTTCCCGGATCAGTTACCACCGGTGTATGATATCAAAGTTGGTACGGAACGATCAACGTTCTTTGTTCGCGATCCGTTTGTTGATTCCGTAAAGTCAACATCACTGCAAACTTTACAACCGCCACAATCGGCACTGGTGCCAGACGGTGGAGTTGGATTTAAAACCGACGTTAATCAACAAACGCATTTCCCACAACCAAACACTCTGACGGTAAATAGGTTTGCAGGATCTGTAGCTCCTAATGCGCCAGCATTTCAAACTACTACCAAACCTGTGGTACAGAAGTACAATGGAGGGTTCGGAGGACCGGCTGGATTTCTTGGCAATCAACAGAACATTGGCACAGCTTACACATCGACTGTAAGACCGAACATCCCACAAGCGATTCCATCCACAACGCAACCGCAACCGCGCCCACAAACCATTTTTACACCTCAGAATACATTTTCAACTACGGCTAGACCCGTTGGCAAACCGACTGTTCAAAAGTATGTGGGCAGCTTTGGGGGAGCACCTGGGTTCTTAGGTAATCAAGCGAATATAGGAACCGCTTACACTAAAGCTCCACAAACGATCGCTGCTATAACGCCTACCGTAGCTCCCGTTCAGCAACCACCTTCCGTACAACATTTGGGTACCGGACATCCGGGTCCAGTTCAATCTTCTACACTTCCACAACGACCCTTGTCGCCATCCGTCCCATCAGTGTCAAATAACTACAATGGACAATTCAATGGAGCTCCCGTTAAGCAGGACACTGGTATAAAACCAGCAACTGGCTCCACATTCACACCGCCTCTACAACCAGTCAGGCCTGTTTCGGTAGCGAATTCATACAATGGTGGTAATAAGTTTTCCGGTAGCTTCGGTGGAGCCCCAGGAATTTTAGGCAATCAACAACGGCCCGGAACTCATGTCAAACCGGACGGTAGCATATTTTCATCCAGTCAGCCACAACTTCCACAGCAGCATCTGCAACCGCATCAATCCTTACCGCAACAGCTGCAACAAACAAAACCAGCGACAGATACATTCAAAGGCAGCTTTGGTGGCCCACCCGGTGTACTGCGTCCATTTGATAACACTAAGGGCTAAGGTAGGGTTGAGTTGGACGTAACAAATATGTAGCAATCCGAATGGTGTATTCTCTCGATTCATGTGGAGATGGAAAGTATTACCGATCGAATTCTTGGTTTATATGGTTCCATTATTGTATTTTTAAAGTAAAAAGCACAAAGCATATTATTCACAAAGAGTAAAACCCGGTGAGCAAAACGAGCTCGGTTCATACACTTGCGCATTTAGAAAGATCATACATAGCTTCATCCGGTTAAGATACGTGACAACGTCCATAAGAGTAGTTGTAATAAAAGTAAAAAAATATGTTTTTCCAATACTGTGTGCATAATAGCTGTTGATGAAGTACTGCAGTACTGTACTGATATTTTGCCTGGCAAGTAAGTAAATAACCACAGTAAATAATCACGTAATCACTAACTAATCAAATCGAACCGTCCGTAATGAATAAAAAATCAATCTTTTTCACGACTAATTTGAAAAATCTCTTCAGCGTTCACGTTCAGCGCCGCATAACCCAAATTTGGGTCATGCTCTATGGAAATCGCCTGGAACGATATTGACACGGTTTTTAAAGGGATAATAATACTCAAATTCTGCAATACAGGAATATCCTGTCCATTATCATTGGAATACACCTTACGAAGGTTTTTTTTTACACCGGGAAGGTTTTTTTTGTAGCAAGGCGATTCTTTGTCTTGCTGGAAGGTGTTGGACCCGGTTTTTTTAGGAGAATTCGACGAAGCACTTATTCAATAACAGTAGCAATCACTGGCTTTGTAACTTGTTCCAATCACCAATGCCGTAACCGAATCGCTGGTCCTCAAGTCACGCAAATGAATTTCCAATAGGGCTTACTCAATGATTACGTAACGCAAAATATCACAAATTTTGACTTGACCAGGATCTTGAAGAAGAAGTTAACTGCCAGAAAACACTCAGTATCCATGTCACCTAAGATCCCGAACCAGTGGAGGATCAATCCCCTTGAGGCCCAGGGCGGAATTATAGTTGGAATATTATAGAATCATCTTCTTCAAATGGTCCGCCATCGTCTTCGAATACAATATCGGAACCGGCTATATCACCACCAACAGCAGTAATCGCCGTATCTTTAACCTTCATAAATGGAGCTACAATCATACGTGCGCCAACTTCGAGAAGCTGAACGTGGTGGAATTTACAACTACAGCATCCAAGGAGCACTTTGCCATCGAATTGGTTCACTCGCTGTGCTTCCGGGACATTCACCATGCAACACTCAGTTATACATGTACGATCATAGCTCGAAGGAAGCAATGCTAAACACTTGATCACCAGTATTTGGTGATGAACTTATTCTATATTGTCTATCCTGCAGCGGGTATTTACTACACGCCATCCACTAACTCGGATGTTCAGTCATTCGTATGAACGCATGTCTGTTCGCGATTTGCTGCGCCTTGCTTCCTTTACGTATATGAAACCAGTGCCGGAACAACGTGCGACCAGTGCCGGAACAACGCACCGACTGCAGGTGGGGTGGGTCATATGTGTTTGTGACGATATCACCGATAGCACGGAATATTCAGGGATATTGTACTGCAACATCGTGCTACTGGTTCCTTAAGGCCAGTGTATGAGACCAACCAGAGGGTGTATCCACTACAGTACCCGATCCTGTTTCCACGGGGTGAAGAGGGTTGGACTCATGGTATGTTTAAGATACACCGCCGAGGAAGCCAGCCGAGACCATCGAGCACGGGGACAGTGGTGCCGTCATCAATGAGGATGATCCCCAGATGGAGCCGAATGCAGAGGAAAATTCATGCAAACAAATTACTCCACGTGAATATACCGCATATTGCAGCGGCGGATCAAACGGTAGGCGGAGTAGGCGGTCGCCTAGGGCCTCGCCGTGTTGGGGGCCCCAAACAACTTGTGCCGATTGTGCGATTTTTGGAAATTTAGCAGCAGAGTTAATTTATAGCACAAAATCTAATTAAAAAGGTAAACAATTGATCGACAATATCCTTAGATTGTATATATCCTTGGTTAGATAATTTGTTTTTATTTGATTAGCTATATCGGCCCGGTTACACGGCTACGCAAGAGAAGTATGCGGTGTATTCAACATCTTCACATCACGACATCTTCAGGATGTTTAAGCCTTCCATTTCTATTTTTATGTTTACTTTATTTACCCGTAGGATTAGTCAGACCTGCGTACATAGGTTTGGTGGTCCAAATGATTTTTTTCCGTGGTCCTGTCTTGTACAGACCGACTGCGCTACCAATACACCATCTGGCCGCCCCGTGAACACTTATATGCCCTTTTACTTCAACCTATTCATGTATTCTATTTCTTGAACGGGATTTTTTCATCTGTTCGTAAATGATCCTATCGTTAGATGCTAGAATAGAAACCATGCTTGTTTTCACTTCCGCAATATTTGCAAGCTATTGCCATTGCGATACTCGTGGTGTGGTATTGTTTTCTCTCCCCGATTGAACCGTGAAAATGTCCAGCCTACGTGTTTCGAAACAGTATTGTGGTGGAGTGTTGTGTTTAGTATTTCGATTGTCACAATTTCTGCAAGTTTGCAAGCCGGTAATGATGTTATAACCGACACAATCTACCAGTGTACTACGAAATAGCTAGCATTGATAGCATGAAACGGAAAGCATCCTTCATCTCGCTCAAACTTCCCGTCGGCTGGTACGAAATTCCATACAAAACCAGCTGTTTTCAGATTCCCGATACCAGGAAAGCATCCACGGAAGAGGTAGCACCTTGTACAGCAATTTTGGTCGAAAACCGCCGAAAGGTATGCAATATTTAAACACTAACTTTCCCGTTGGTCGAGTAAAATTTTGCAGCAATTTTGCTGAAAAACCGCCCAAAGTTATGCAATGTTTAAACACTGACTTTCCCGTTGGTCCTGAAAAATTTCTTCGAAAACTACCAGTTTTTGAATGTATAATACCAGGAGAGCATCCACGGAAGAGGTAGCTCCTGGTACTACGCCGGAAGGTATGCAATCAACTTGCAATGCAATGCGCCGTAAGGTATGCAATGTTTATACACTAACTTTTCATACAAACCAGCTGTTTTCAGATTTCCGATACCAGGAGAGCATGTTTTTCAAGAGGTGACATCTTCCATCTCCCACCCCCCCTTCCCCCACCAAGATGGCGGCCAAGATGGCGGACAAGATGGCGGGCACAAGAGGGCGGACAAGATGGCGGACAAGATGGCGGACACAAGATGGCGGACAAGATGACGGCCAAGATGGCGGACAAGATGGTGGACAAGATGGCGGACAAGATGGCGGACAAGATGACGGCCAAGATGGCGGACACAAGAAGGCGGCCAAGATGGCGGACAAGATGGCGGACAAGATGGCGGACAAGATGGCGGCCAAGATGGCGGCCAAGATGGCGGCCAAGATGGCGGCCAAGATGGCGGATAAGATGGCGGACAAGATGGCGGACAAGATGGTGGGCATGATGGTGGGCATGATGGCGGACAAGATGGCGGCCAAGATGGCGGACAAGATGGCGGCCAAGATGGCGGACAAGATGGTGGACACAAGACGGCGGACAAGATGGCGGACAAGATGGCGGACAAGATGGCGGACAAGATGGCGGCCAAGATGGCGGACGATTGGGGGGTGGTGACCTGTGGGAGGTAAGTGGTGTCCCGTGGGAGGTAAGTGGTGACACGTGGGTGGTGGGAGGTGACACGTGGGGGGTGGTGTCACGAGAGGGAGGTGACACGAGGGGGAGGTGCAACGAGGGGGGGAGATGATGGCTAATCGACGGCTAATAGACGGCTAATCGACGGCTAATCGACGGCTAAAAGGCATGGAATTGGCATGGAATTGCATAAGAAGTTGCGCGCCAGCTTCCGCCATCTTGCTCTTGGTACCAGGTGTCACCTCTTGAAAAACATGCTCTCCTGGTATCGGAAATCTGAAAACAGCTGGTTTTGTATGGAATTTCGTATGGAATTGCATACGAAGTTGCGCGCCATCTACCGTCATCTTGCTGTCATCTTGCTCGGCTGGTATCAGGTGTCACCTCTTGAAAAACATACTCTCCTGGTATGGGAAATCTGAAAACAGCTGGTTTTGTATGGAATTTCGTAACAGTCAATGGAAAGTTTGAGCGAGAGAGATAACGGATACTTCCCATTTCGTCCATCTCACTTGCACTTGGGATTTGCAACTATCATCGGAAGCGGCGAGAAGTGAGCGATGAAGGGAGAAGGGGGAAGAGGGGTAAAGAAGATGTCACCACTTGAAAAACATGCTCTCCTGGTATCGTAAATCTGAAAACAATTATTTGCGCGGCTATGTTATAGTGGTTTTTACAGTTGACCAGCTGATTTGGTCATTGGAAAAATTTGTCAGTATTTTGTCAACTCTCGTGGCTCTGCACCTAATGGATCACAGAATGCTTAAAACATAATCAATTGTTGAAATAGTTCAGTAAGTAGAAGCTCACCACAGAAATCAACCGTTAAGTTTTGTTCATCGCCTAAAACATCAACGTGAGCGAATGATCATGGAGGTAGTCTTTCAACACAAAAACTTGACCTAGCATTTTAGTTTTCAAATGCTAAAAGCTATGCAAATTTAACTGACTGTGCATAACACAAATTATTATTATTATTATATAAAATTTGCGTTGTTTGTTTAATGGGATACACATTGTTAAACAATCCACTAAATAATAAATAAACAAAAAAATCGAAATTCACAACTTAGTAACTCGCTCATTCTGTATTGCAAAATGTATGACAGGTGATTACCCCTTACAATTCATCAGAGAATAAGCGATCTCCCGCCAGGATATGCAATATATACGCGGCATATTTACGTGGAGTAATTTGATTGGATGAATTTTCCTCTGCATTCGGCTCCATCTGGGGATCATTCTCATTGATGACGCACCACTATCTGTGTTTGTCCCCGTGCTCGATGGTCTCGGCTGTCTTCCTCGGCGACGTATCTTAAACATAACATGAGTCCAACCGGCTTCACCCCGTGGAAACAGGATCGGGTACTGTAGTGGACGCATCATCGGGTTGGTCTCATACACTGGCCTTAAGGATCCTGTAGCACGATGTTGCAGCACAATCTCCCGTGTATATTCCGTGCTACCAGTGATATCGTCACAAACACACATGACCCATCTCACCTGCAGTCGGTGTGTTGTTCCGGAACTGGTCAATACCTGGTTTACGTGAAAGGAGGCAAAGGCGCAGTTCATCGCAAACAGACACGCGTTCATACGTATGACTGAACATCCGTGTTAAAAGATTGTGTGTGATAAATACGCGCTGCAGGATAAACAATAGCGATTAACTTCACCACCAAATGCTGGTGCTTGAGTGTTTTGTTAAGTTAAGTCAAATATCCCGGAAGCACAGCGAGCGAACCAATGCGATGGCAAAGTGTTCCTTAGATGCTTTAGTTGTAAATTCCACCACGTACAGCTTCTCTAAGCTGGCGCACGTATGATTGTATGATGAGGGCACAGTATCAAAACTCAATGGTCATTGTTCGTGCTTTGGGCGAACCAGATCGGTTCATCACCGTGACTTGTAATCCGAGTTGCCCGGGAATAACACGAAGCCTCCTACCGGGACAAACTTTATAACAGGAATATAGTCTAGTATGTTTTGCAATACAGAATGAACGAATTATCAAGTTGTGAATTTCGATTCTTTTTTTATTTATTATTTAGTGGATTGTTTAACATTGTGTATCCCATTAAGCAAACAACGCAAATTTTATATAATAATAATAGTTTGTGTTATGTACAGCCGGTTAGATTTGCATAGCTTGCAACGGTGGCTAAGGCCGGAAGGATACGATGGCTGAGGCACGCGATGAGGATGCCGGACTCATGCCCCACCAGGAAGGTGCTCGCCAGTGACCCGTTCGGCACGAGGCGCGTAGCGAGTTCGTTGGCTGGATCAAGTGGAGCAAGACCTGTCGGAGATCGGGTGCAGCCAGGGGTGGAGGAATGCAACCTTGGACAGAGTTTCCTGGAAACGGATTGATGATGTGGCCATGTCAGCACAACGTGCTCAACTGTGAGCGGGCCAAGAAGAAGAAGAAGATTAGTCCAAAGCCTTCTACGATTATTCGCCTCAGGTACAGATTAATATTACTCAACATAACATAAAAGATGAACTTCCCCTCCCCTCTATGTAATGCTGGCACTAACCATTGCTCTTACCTATAAGCGGTACGTAATAAATGAATGTACCCTTACAGTAAGGGAGGCAAGTGCCATAATAGTGCCATAATTTGTTGGCGGGAGATTATTTACAGGGTGGTTCGTCATTATGCAAGCAGTCCCCGAGATACGCTATTATAGCGGACCGCTATAATCCGGGAAAAATCCGCGTAACTCGAATTTCCGCATAATTCGAATCCTGGTGCAATTTCGTTTATACTTCAAAATCACAGAGTCGACTTTCTTCTCTGATTTTTTCTCTTCAATTTTTACACCGAATCAGGCGATTTTAAGAAAGAATACATTCAAATAAGTTAGAAGGAAATGTTTTATGTGACAAAAAAGGTATATGGGTGGCTCGGTGACATGATGGTAGCGGAGCCGGTCTTCACACGAACGGACCGGACCAAAATCCCATCCGGACCAATCCCCCGTTGCAAGGACTGACTATCCGGCTACGTGGTAATAAAATAAGTCGATATGGCCAGGCCGTTCTAATGAAAACAAAAAAAAAGGTATTTTCGACCAATTTTCATCTTTTTGCTTAGGTTTTGTGCTATAAACTAGCTCATCTGTTAAATTTCCAAAAACCGCGTATCTCCAAATCCGAGTATAAGAGGAACCGCGTATCTCGGGGACTGCCTGAATTATTATAATCATGCACAACATAAAACAACTTAACAAATATAAAAACAGCTTTGGTCGTTAGCAGTATAAAAACCATTTGAAGAAACAATTAAATAGTGTGCAGTTTTTCAATACCTACTGCAGCATAAAGGCCTAACAGCTGCTTAATGCTTAAATCAAATCAACTATACTACAAGTACGAACTTATCTAATCAGACAGTTATCGTCGTGCTCATAATCTTTATTTCTTCTGATGTTTCTTCTAAACTTTTCCCAGTTTCTGTGTTTCGTTTCGTTTACA
Source organism: Anopheles moucheti (assembly GCF_943734755.1). NCBI lineage: Eukaryota > Metazoa > Arthropoda > Insecta > Diptera > Culicidae > Anopheles > Anopheles moucheti. The sequence continues at coordinate 61,934,445 of NC_069140.1, forward strand.
TAATTTTTAACTATTGTTTAAATAGAAGAAAAGAAACCATAACTAGGAAGTTTTTTTCATACTTTTATTTTGTTTTTAAATACTATACATACTCCAGCCGAATACTACCATAATAGGCACTAGTACAAAGTACACACACAAACACAGTAATTTTATTTATGCTAGTCAAACGCGTGTCGTCGTTTTGCTGAAAAGAACAGTGGTCTCATGGCGATATTGTATTGTTTCACAACGATAATCGATACAGCACGCAAAAGTGTTGATTTGGGAGTTTATTGTTGAAGAAATACTCGTGGTTATCGATCAGCTTTTAGTTCTTCTTTTTGTTGTTGTTGTTATTATTGTTGTTGTTATTGTTGTTCTTGTTGGTTTGAGTAGTGACTTTGCCATCCTTGTCGATATGATGAGTCATGTGAGTAACGTGTCCATTCTGAGACGAGAATGTGTTAATAGTTGTTCCACCATTTGCCGATTGTCCATTTTCATCGAATCGATTATTCAAACCACTGGGGCTAGGATAAGAAAGAAACGGTTCAATCAAATCAGTTTACGGTTTATTCCTTGGTTGAATGGTATAGATTTTAATTTTATAAAATGTAAATGGGTTATTGTATTCGGTAGCAGTGTCGGTCTCCAACAACAATGATTTGTCCAAAATCCCAAAGAACGCCGGAAATGATAAAGTCGTTTTGCCGGTAAACAAGATAGTATTCTTCTCGAAAAAGAGGCTTTTTGATATGCATTTTAAAACCGAAAGCATAATCAACGGAGAGCACTAGAGGTCGACTTCTTCTGGCTTAAGTTAGGCTTTTGAATGAATGATGTGAATGCTATCATGGCTTAAACAGGATAGTGTAGTATAAAACAAACGATATTGAGCATAATGGTAGTGTGTTAAGGCTTAGGTGTATGCGAATAAACCGCATACCATCAGACCTCCACAGCCAACCTCCATTCAAACCCACCCTCTTTAACCCTAATGAACCCTGTTTGTAAAATTCCTGGAGAAAATTTGAGTTCCGGGATACAAACAACCATGGGAAGACGGCCATTGCCATATTTCATACAAGAGGTGTTTGAATTTTACACACAGATGATTGTTTTCAAATTCAAAGGAAAAAAGCGCTTTATAAACATCTCTTTTGCTATATTGCTAGCGAAAGAGCCTTTTATAGGAAGCAGAGGAACAAAGAAACATAGCAAAAATTACGTGAATTGAAATTTTGTCTATCATCAAAGGGAAACATATTTTCCCAGCGTTCAGTACGATCATATGTGATGGGGAGAATTCTACATCCGACATCAAGAGTGCAATGGAAACGCCGTGTAGAGTTTATCGCGTAATTAACCGGTGGCCGTAGTTAGCGGTGAGCACGTTAAGTGAACCACAAAGAATGCAGAACACGACAATAAAAACCACACGCACTACCGATAAAAACTCGCGCAAGTTTCCTTTAGTTACTGTGCACAGCTGAACAACAGGATGATGGTCCACATGCTTTGCCAACCACTGAGATTAACTATGAAGATAATAAGTTTAAACCGGATTCTCGCATCATCTTGCATCTGTTCCATCTGTTCTACTTCAACTGTAGTGCAAATGGAATAGAGACCGTGGAACGTGGTGGTTACAGATCAGTATTTATAAATAGACTGCACTGGTACAATAGGTAATTCTTGCAAATTGCACATAAACAACAAAAGGATATGAGAAATATTGCAGCTAAGCGAAGGAAATCCATACCAAGCTCAATTTTAGCTTTGCATGATTACTAGAGAGTTTTGAGGAATATAATGCTTACCTTCCGCTAGTAATTGATACCGACTGGAAATTGCCACCCTGTCCAGGATTTGGAAACTGGAATGCAGGAAAATTCACCGGAAAACCGAAGTTGGGAACTACAAAACGCGATAGTTTTTTTTTTTGAGAAATAATATTTTCAGTAGGTGTACTCAGGTACAGCGAAAAAGCACTCAACACTCATTGTAATACTACAAACCTGAAGGAAGTTGAGCGGATCGTCGAACACGCTGGAATATTTGCTAGGGAATCGACAAAAGAAGAAGGAAAATACGTCCACAATCAGCATCTTTTGGGGAACGGGGCAACAATCTTCCTTGTACAATCACTGAACCTCAGAGACGCAAAGCCTATACTCACCGGAATACTGTCAATGTAGATGAGTGGGGATTTATAACCATGTTCGTCAATCGTGTAGTACGCTTTGGGCACGTAAAAACCAGTTTCTGTAAACAAACATAATACTTATGGTAAACAAAGACTGTTCCGAGGCTGTCGGTGTTGCGCTATTTTTCATCTTTTGGCATTGCTGTTTGGTAATAACTGTATGGTGGTCACATTTTTAAGCTAGTGTGCGAATTTCGAACCTGTTACCATATCGGAATTGCATTAAACTATACATAAATTGGGTTAAGGGAAAATGAGAAAAATGGGGATGTTTTAGCGACTTCAACTATACATCCTGCCAAGGTAGACTACCTCATGACCGGTTTCAACGTGGAGGCAGTGTGATAATGTTTCTTTTGTTGTTTGGATTCTTCTGGTAGTGTGCGTTATGATAAAGTTTTGCATTAAGAGAACTGATACAAAACAGGAATACATATGCCTAGTTATTTAATCCGTCCAGGATATGGTTATGCAACAAATAACTTGAGGCTTGTTGGCAAAAAAAGTATACATATATAATTCCAATCTAGCATGACGCAACTGGAAGACTATTCGCGGTGAGTGCAATATTATGAGTGGGTTTATTTTGCCATGAAAATGCCATCAATGTTTTTAAAGGCAGATTACTAATGTATCAACACATAACACAGTGTTTTTTTTAAATAATAAAGACACATTTTAACTGACAGCATTCAGTTGATACATTATAAAGATTACACTCGCTCGTGGAGCAGTCTTATGATAACCTTCCGAGTTGATGTAACCCACGAGGAACTGAGATGATGCGTCATCGGTTTCAGCGATCTTCATCAGAATCATGTTTCCTGTAGGAATGTCTTGCCACATGTGATGATTTTTAAATATCATATACATTACTAGGATATGTATTAACCGGTTTGATTGTGTCAGAAGTTAGTTAAAACTACATCGAACTAATGCTAAAAACAACTTCATCTTTTAGCTTGATTTGGTGAGCAAAACAACGTAGATTCCAACAGTCTGCGATGAATTCATATGGCTTACAGACACATAAACAACAATCAGAAAAAGAGTGGAACCAAAAATTGTGGTAAATATTTGTGTCTACATTTCAAATCGCTAAAAACCGGTTTTCACGTTTGTGCTTTTTAAGGAGATTGCTTTTTTTGTCTTCCGGTTGCGACTCATCAACCGAAACAGCACACCGCTGATCGTGCAGATGCGATATCTTGCACTGGTCAGCGATGTGAACAAAAAAGTTTTTAATTTTTAATTAGAATATATATTCCCAATGCCGTCGTCGTCTCGCCCTTACCACTATGGCTTATCGGGTGTTAAAGGAAAAGCTTTTAAGAAGAAACTAATGATACCAGCTTGAATTTGATTTGCACCGATTTGCATAGCTGAGCTTCACTGTAGCAGTTCACTTACCTGCATGTACAGCAACCACAGCTATCACCAAAAGCAATCCAAACACTGCGCTGCGGCAATTCATTGTTAAGCTTTCTCACTTTTTACAAATTCTAAATATCAATGATCACGGAAACACTTATGTCACGATGAACACTCTTGCAGCTGTATCGAAGACGACTGAAGGCAAACAGCAAATATGAAAGATCAGGTTCACGGTAACTGTCCACCTCCCTTCCAAAACGCTCCACAACACACAACACAGTGGGTTTCTCGTACGCGATCTTCTTCCGGACGCAGGCTGGATACAAATGTGGTGGCCAGCGGATCTACAAGAAACTTTATACATTTTAACACAACGATACATTGAAAAGACGCTGAATAGCGGTGATTTCTACAGATACCGAAGCACGGGATGGGGCTTGATGGCCCGATGCCATCTTCAAGGGTGTAGTGTGTGTTTCGACGATACACCAGTTCCTCTCAAGACGCACGGTCAGCGCTAGGATTTTGCTCTTTGACTCATTTCCACCTTTAGCGTGTTTGCTGCTGGATGGATTCTTAATGCGTTTTCCTTCATTCCACGTCGGTCGCGATAGTCCGACGATATGTTTGCGCGCCTGGCTCTTTGCAATCCGTATTTTTCATTCTTTCCATCTTTGCTATCCCCTTAACATTGATTCTCGTAGCATCTTATGCTTCTTTTTGCCTTTTTAATGGGGCTTAGTGTGTTAAACATGGCGAAACTCGGAGATTATTTTCTGCAACTCCCATGTGTTGAGAGTCAATTACACCTGGTACAAATCGCGCTCTCGTTCTTGCGGACAGTTTGTACGAATGATAGCAGTGTTCTTCATTTCTGTGTTTGGTTTACGGTTCGAGCGAATTCCGTTCATTGCAAGTACAGCTCTTGCTCATTAGCATAACTGTTTTTGGCTAATGTTGGCTTATGTAGCACTGCGCTGGTAGCTACTTTTTCTTCCAGCAATAAAACCATCCACCAAACCGACCACGTACTGCAAGCGTTACCAAAACTAGTTTCAAGAGCTTCGAGAATGCGATATACTACTTTCACTAGATTACTTTCCCATGAAATTGAAAACATGTTGAATAAGTCCGTACCTTTACGGATGATCGGGCTTTGTGCTTGATTGGGTAAAATTTTGAAACTGAAGAAACAAAGTCCGTTAATAGTAAATTAGTTCCCATCGTGACCTCAGTGATAGTTGGAATCGATGAAATGGAACAGGCAATCTGATATTGCTTTGTCCTTGTTCGGCAGTTCTAGGTCAACTGTTATTTTGAAAAGACTTTAATGCGTAGATCTTTCCTAACCGAGTTATAATGATTAAATTAAATTTTGAAAACTTATTACTACTCCAGTACGACGGCTTTCGCCGTATTATCTAACAAAAAATGTAAAAGAAATAACTTAATCAAAAATAAAACAATTTAATTAAACTTAATTCATAAATTAACAAATAAAACTTCCAGACCATCTCTATTTTCTAATTGTACACCAATTACAAAGCTGAAATCTGATATTTTCCTTTGAGATTTTAATTGTGACCTTCACTATCGCACAACCAATTGTGAGCTGGTGGGCCACGAGAATAAACAACCCGTGCAACCCGTAATGACCGTATTTAAGTGACTTACACAAACTTCTAGCGAGAAGGATTGTCTGGACCTTTCTAACAAGCGATGCGGTTATACTGGCTAATAACTATATTTTATAGAGATATTTGTTAATCCTTCTATCTTGGTATTGATAGCGGACATAATTTATTTAATGCTCACAAAATGAAATAAGCAACCAAACATGGTGCGATGAAACTCCAGCGATAAACCTTTGCTACGGGAGTAGCTGATAATGAAGACCAATGTATTGAGTTCGTTTGAAAACGTACAACATCATGTGGGAATTTCAACGGCACCAAAATAATCAACAAACGTTCTTTCCACGCACACGTTCAATGTGATACAGGCACATTAGTTCGGTTTTTGGTCTTGACTTGGACAGTTTACTTTTGCATTCCGGTCATGACGCGTGCATTCGTTTTGTTATTGTTTGCCATCGGTTGCTTCGAGTTTTTAGTGGATGCAAAGAAAGGTAAGGGAAAAAGCTTACGATATGCGAACTGCATGTAATCGATCCACTTCCATACAGATGAGTCCCATAATGGACCATTGCTCGATACTTTGCTGCGCTACCGACGGCAGACAGCGGGAGTAAACTACGGCTTTCCCACGTTTCCCGATTTCCCGAAACAAGCCCAATTTCCTACCTTTGGACAACAGAATCTTGGAGGAGGAGAATCCGGAGCCACAGGGGGACTATTTTCACGTAGTGACTTTTCGGATTTTATGCCAGGTATGATATTGCAAGTGTTATTCTCAAAAAAAAAAACAAGAGAAAGGAAAGGTTAAAGGTTTGTTAACATTCCCAATTGTGTTGATAGATCCCTCGCAGCTCAAGGGCAATCAAGCATGGACTACGAAGAGTTGCGTCTATGATGCGAAGGGAAAGGAAAAGTGCGTAGAACAACGTGGTGATAAGCCGAAACACTAGACGTGAATACAACTTGATAATGACAATAAATTTCCCTATGGTGATAGTCTTGATATTTGTTTTCTCGGCTAATATACATAACTTTGGTTTATCAATGTTACTTCCAAAGCATTTTCATGAAAATGGCCGTTCTTCTCGAATAAAAAAATACTTACAATTCATCAAGTCAAATTTTAGAGTCAAGTTTAAATGTCACGTTTTGAACCAAAGTTATTTTATCTGATAAAGAGATGTTCAGTAACGGGTAATTTATGCAACGCTGATGTGATATTCTAGATAGTTTGTGCTTAATAAACAAACACTATTAGAAGCATAATTTTGTTAGCAATTGTTATTGTTTGTATAAGAATGGACAAAATTATGCTCAGAAAAATACCTGATTAACACTTAAGTGGGAACGGCAAAATCTAGAATAACACCTCAAGGACCTCAACTTACACACTCATCATCCTCGCTATACGAAACTTTATCTTTAAGATAAATGCATTACCTGTCATAAGCCGAAAAGCAAAATAATGTTTGAAAGAGTCTTTGTACAAATATTTTACCACCTGACGCACAAACCTCAAAATGTGTCGACATTCTTCGATGATCCGAAACAACGTCATTTGTTCGCGACTCCATTCACTACAGTCCGTGCTCCACGGGACAGCCAAGCTATAACATATTATACTTTCTGTGCTGTTTTCAAATGAGTTCTCTTCACTATTAAATGTTGCTATACTGTATCTTTCTTTGAAGGAAACAATGCGACCAGTAAAAAATGGATGGAAAAAAAGTATACCGGCAAACCGCTTCACAGCTTGTACTCCTCAGCTTACTTTACTTTCGTCTTGCGCACGTTACTACCGGCAGCTTTTGGAGAAGATTGTGCAGAGTTTTGATCGGCTTCTGGAAGATCACTTTCCTTTTTCTTCTGCTTTTTCGGTTTGTCAGTCTTGTTTGCGGTAACCGTTATTTTCGCCCGTTCTTCCGAGGAGTTTTCCCGCTTGGAGCGAAGTACATTGGAAATAAAATCGAAAAACAGATAACCCTGCAGTCCGAACACCATCGATAACATCAGCACGCGCTTAGATTGTGAAATGTTGTCAATGCTGTAGAACAAGGTAAGGAAAGACAGAACCATCGTCGTAAAACGGGTGAGAATGAACAATCCGTTGTGAACAAGACGTACTGCAAATAGAGAAAAGATTTTGTTTGTTGTACAGCAACTGTTCGATTTCTGGATATGTCAATGCTAATCAATGATAATCATCGAGCAAACAGCGAAACGTTTTTCGCACTTGTCCAGCGTACTTACATTTAGCGAATTTTCCTTCCTTATCCACTATGTCCACCAACTGGAAGGTATGGGCCACGAATTCGCAGAAGTAGTGCAGAGTCAGGAGAACGAGAGCAATACGTTGGAATCTGAAACATCGACCAAGTTAGGAAATAGGAACATAACGGAATCATTCTTTTTCATCGTTACATACCCAAGGAAGTAAGCAGTTCCGATTATAAACAGACCACCTGCAGCATGTTGTATCTTAGGCTTCTGTTCGTCTTTCTTCACCTTTTGAAAGTACAGTTCTGGCAGCATGTGCGCGTAGTATGCCAGCTGGATAATGAAGAACATCTTGTGCAGGAAGATCATCGGATGATCAGGGTATCCTTCCCACATTCTATGCATATTTCCGAAATACCGTTCACGCACAATTAGATCCAGACCCCACAGGAAGGACATTGCGTAAAAAACTACCAACTGACCGGATTCATTGAAGCGTGACAATTTGAACTTGGACAGATGAAGCTTTTTCGATATTTTCTAAAATAGAAAGCGTAGAATTAGCTTTGTCACGACCAAAACTGCACTGGGCTGGATGTTGCTCTTACATCCAGAACGTATTCCTGTAGTATAGCATGCATGATGATGCAGATAAGCGTGTAGAAAAATACCGCACAAGCATCTTTCCATCCAGCCGTGTACAAGAACTGCAATCCCATAGGGTTCTCCTGGCTGGGATCCGCTCCAGATACGTTGTGGCGTAAGGCAACGAAGGTACTAGCTAGGGATTGTGTCGGCTGTAAAACATTGAAGAGAATGTTGTTATTTCATCGACAGAGTTTGCTTACCTCCGCCGCACTGTTCTCCAATGTCGCGGTGTTTGTGAGTAATACGTGGCAGTTAGGGCACTCGACATTGTCGAGTGTTTTTTGTTTAAAGCACAATGTGCAATGTATTTTTCTTAAATAAGCATGGAGCCAAGTAATATCACGAAGCACACCACCACTAGAGTGATTTTCGACGGAAAATGCTAGAATTTCAATGCAACTTACCTGTAGCATTATTCCTACGACGAAGATCATCGCGATGCACGACACAATGTCCGCATGGTTTTGAATTACGAACTCATGACTGAAAAATGGAGGATTTTTGTTGGAAGATTTCCTCCCCATTCCTGCTTTGATGGCCATTGGTAAAAATATGAGAGTCCAGGATTTAAATGAAACTTTTAACTCGTCACCAGCGGTACGGTCCGAACGAAAGTTGTGCTGGCTGTTTATGCGCTGGGATGCGAAAGGTCGCCACAGCAAGGATTAAAAGGATTGATTGAAAAAAACTCTAACTACAAATTACTATCGCTTATCGATTGAGCAGCTAATTTGTGCGATGCAACAGACTGAAAGAAAACGGATTCCGAATGCAGCGGTTTGCAAAGTTATGTGTTGTTATTTCGATGCCGACGTATTCGGAATGTGTTTCCCTGCACCAAAATATGAGCGAGAGAACAATATACCAAGCTTCTCGAGTGAGTGAGAAAGCAGAGCAACACTTCTACGTGGTGAAAAGATGTCATTACACTGTCAAGAAAGGATTCCACGTAACGGCCAAGGTTTGTAAACATGCAATGACAGCGAAGGCATTTTATTCTGCGCGATCTTGTTCAAAATTTAAACTTTGCGTTGCGTCCTCCCCAACCGTTGTGAGATGGAAGTTGCAATTGGTGAAATGGTGTACCGAATTTACGCGTGTATCACTAAAAATATTTATAGATATAATCGCATTACTGCATCAAAATTATATTCGCAATAATACATTCTATCCTTGAATTATTGCCTTTTCGTAGCCTTTATATTGATTATAGATAGAAAACTTCAAGACTGTGCGTGTATCGTTGTATTAATTTGTTGAAAATGTAACGAAATTACCATCATAAAAATATTCATAACTGTATACGTAAACTGTGAATATATTTTCCAATGTTAAGCGCAGCGTTATTTATCTTCTATGTTTGGGAGTTCGTAAAACAAACGGGGATAAGATTGGGCGGGTATTTGTTTCACTCACGTGATATGATGATAAGACGATTTGAACAAGCTCAACACTAGAACAGCATCAGAGATAACTAGGATACAATTCTGATAAATATTTACATCGTTCACTTGTTGAAAGAAACCACTTACATTTTCGGTAACGCAATAATTTATTCTGTAGTAAGCAATTTTATTTATTGACGTGATGAATATGTAGGAAGATCATGAGTTAGAGACGATGGGATCTTTAACGAGTAAGTTTAGATGAGTCATTTTTGAGTTAGACTCAATTTAGTTCAATTTAGAATTCCAAAATTGAGACTTATCGTAGCACTTATATATTATATAAGTATATAATATATAATTATTGCATTGCAAATTGCACTTATATAAGTGCAATAATGAGGCAACAGATATGTGTACATGTATAGTTTTCCGTTAGGTTAATGAAAACCATTACTTTCTTCAAAAATATAGTCGGGATGTGTTGCCTTGAGGGATTCCTTCAGGCCATATAGGTAGAAGTGAATTTTCTGCACTGTTGAGCATTCACCCATAATGCCTACACGCCACGCTTTTCCAAATGTGGGACCAAGTCCCCCTTGTACTTCCAGAGAAAAACTGAAATAATCATGGAACACAAATTAATGAAATCTGTTCGCTATTCAGCCCAAGTCGTTCTCCATTACTTACTTATTCATAGCATATTGCGATACTTTCCACCAGTCAACGCCTTTCGGTATCATGATACCGGTCACCGTAGGCAGACGATGTTTGGGATCTTTCACGAAGATCTCGAGGCCCATCTTACCTAGACCGTCGTACAAAATTTTTGCACATTCCGTGCGACGTGTGATCTGTGTCTCCAATCCTTCTTCTGCGATTTGTGCTAAAGCTTCGCGTAAAGCAAATATTAGATTAGACGCCACTGTATGATGATAGCTGAAACATGGAACGAAATAAACGCAAATTTTAAACACATCCAACAAAGGTATTTTTGAAACAAAAATGCTCACCGTTTAGGTTCGTCATAACAACCCCAATAGTTGCCAAGGTGCAGCAGATCAAAATAAAAAACTTTCGACTTTGTGCGACGATTTCTAATAACATCCCTACAGAAACAGACAAAAGAGAACATGTGGCGTAAATGTGGATATATTTTACGTAAAATACGCAACACTTACAGTGCTTTGGGACTAATGGAAATTGGGGTGATTCCGGGGGGTGCCCCAAGCACCTTTTGGGCACCGGTATACACAGCATCGACTTCCCATTTGTCCATATAAAAAGGTACACCGCACAGCGATGCAACGGCATCAACTATAAGCAAACAGTCGTGCTGGTGACAAATTTGACCTACACCTTCCAGTGGTTGCAGTAGCCCGCTGGAAGAATCTCCGTGCGTGAGAAACAAACACTTGGGCTGGTGAAGGTCAATGGCCCTGGTCAGTGTTTCAAGACTGAACGGACGATCTGCTGGACCTTCGATCGTTCTAACATCTGCCCCATAACGCGTAGACATTTCGACAGCCCGCTCTGCCCAAATTCCATTTACTGCGATCAACACTCGATCACCTTCCTCGAGCAGATTGCTCAACATGGTTTCCATTCCAGCGTGAGCTGAACCACTAACGCACATCGTTGCTCGGTTTTCCGTCTGAAAAATGTATCGCAAACCATCCTTGACCTCGTCCATCGTTTGGAACAATTCGGCATGAAAGTTACTCAGCACAGTGTTGGTCATAGCTGTCAGCACACGCTTGGAGCAGTTGGACGGTCCAGGACCCATCATTATCTTGTCCGGAATAATTAAAGGATTTCGCAGTGATGCGGGAGGTGGTGTGAACTTCATTTTATCAGCTGCAACGTTATGTAAGAGATAAAAGTAAAAAAAATACTTTTGTTACTCCGGAAATGGGGCCTGTATATGGATTGATAAAGCCGTGAACCGAAAATGTGGCTAATTATATTTAATGACATCAACTTCACTACGATTATCTCTACGCCAGGGAAGAACCAGTTTGAAATTTGAACATGATTTCAACTAACAAGCACAAACTTCAAAGATAAGATTTGTATTCAACAACGCAAATCAAGCAAGACATTTCACTTAAAGCAAAAACGCATTTTTAGACTATGCACATAACAAGCACGACAACAAAATTAGTAAATCTGTTGCCAATTATTTTGAAATGATTGATTAGCTATTGCAGCAGCAATAGAACGTATTCGTATGACTACACACAAGAGTAAATCGTTGATTTTTTTTTATTATTGTTGACATTCATACTTCTAATTAATCTGCTTTGTTATGTATACCTATATACTATAGTGATGTAGTTAGTATTAAACTGTGCTGTGTATTTTGTATTCTTTATCATCAGGTAAATCAAATCAAATAATAGCTGAAATGGTAGATTTATGTTTAGAGCTTTCCAGTTCTGCACTTAGTCATCGGATTGTATATACATTTACAGTGTCCAGTGGGCTTGATCACACTGGATTATCCCTCGAATAATGCTATGAATCATGTAATAACAGATGCGAAATGAAAATCAGACAGCATAAATTAATGGATGGTGCGCTATCAATTAGATGGTGCCATCGGAGCCATGCACGTGATCGCATGGGTTTTACGGGAGCGAGCAGACAAAACACCGGTCGAGTGCATACACTTCACATGGATTAAGTAAAAGAACTATTTCTCAGCTCGTCAAAGTCGGATTTTTAGAGTGGAAGTTTGCTTTCCAGATACTTAAACACTTCACATTTTTGTCTTTTGAATGATACATTTCGCACTTATTTTCATTGTTTGCAAAATGAAACAGGACATGATAAACATACGTTACATTATAGATTATTTCACACCGTTTCACATCAAAAATAGCATTATTTAATGTGGATCATACAAGCAACAGCATTGCGTAGGAATAAGGCAACGATTGTATGTTGTTGGGACTTGGGGAAATTAGTATTGGTTTAGGACAGGTAGGTCCAAAGTTACAAACACTATGCAACGACAAACCAACAAACCTTTGAAAAATGTAGACACACTCTGAACCTGAACGGGTGTTCACTTATGGTCACTAGTTACTTTGGCCTTTTTCCCTATGTAAACGCACTTTCGAACGAATTGTGGCGAAACTAAATCTTTCTAAAGACACTAAACTGACTCGTATGGCGTTTGGAATTAAAATGATGGATCGATCGTTCCAATTCGTCTTACACCGGTGGGCATGAGACGATAGGGAAGCTGACGAATCCTTTTTTTTACTCGAGAAGCTATTCGCCTCTCACCTAGATAGAATCAAAAAGAGATAATCGAGAGTAGGAAGGAAATGGACATAAAATTGTGTAGTATTATCAGTTTGGAGGCAAAAACAAAACATTGTTAAAATGGCATTATCAGATTTTCGGTTTCCTTTTGTACGGCTTCTACAGCTATACTAAAAATGTGATTGTAATGGTGAGTGAACGTATAATGTACGAACCTTTCCATGTTGGACTAGAGTGCGAAAAGAATGTTACGTATTTTAGAATAATAAGAAGCATAGGGTAATAGAGAAATGAAATGAATTTCCGAACTGATTACAATTATTATTTATTTATTTGATGTCTTCCACCCGCGCTTTACAATCCAAACTGTTAAGAATCTTTAAATCAAAGCAACACAAAAAAGATTCTCGCAAAGCTAAAAGCCAGAAGAATATCTCGAAAAATATTTTCGATTTAACAAATGAAGCAAACCAAAACTAAACACATAGAAAAACTTCATATTTTAATTCTAGCTCACCTGTTGGTGCTTCTCTCCTCGTCTCAGATGCGTATGAGTAGGCTATATCGTTTGCTTAACTGCACTCTGGGGCACTTCACTGGAAACTAGTCGGTATGAGTTGCAACGCTGAAATCTCGCAAACACTGTGGCTTGATTATCAGGTACAGTGGTTTTAAATACCGAGTGGCAGAACAAAACCTCCTGCTATCCTGTTTATTACGTACCTAGGTTGACGGACCGTTGACTGAGAGATTACCGCGTGTCAGGTTCCATATTTTGGGTGATATTTGTTGTGCACGTATGCTTGAGTTTTTGCACATTCAACGCTCACCGAGCCCATTTCATCGGTAGACACGGGAATGGCTGAGCTGATGATACTCGACACATATCGATGGTATCGTGGTTGACGCAGTGGCATATAACTGATTATCAAAAAAATGGCACAAACGTGCTGTTTGTACTGAAGTATCGCTATCGTGTAAAGATCTCTCCATCCAATAATAGAAGATGGCAGTGACTCGAGTGGTAGTGACTTAGAAACATGCCTAGACTCTACCATTGCGCGATAATAACTGTGCGAATGAAGCTGGATGGCAAGGAACTGTTTTGATTGTGTTGTTATGACTCTCTTCATGGGGGGTTTGTTAAAATGATCATGGCTGTTACGACAGAATTATCAGAGATGCAAGAAATCAGTGTAGGAAGATCTGTGGGTATTTCTGGGGCACCTGGTAGATAAAGTGTTCGTATATTCATACATATGAACTGTTCGATGAGGTATCAGTATGGTGTCTCACAGTAATGGCTGTTTTTTGCACTGTCTGCAACTATTATAGAACAGATAAAAACACATGACGCATAGGTGTTTACAGTTTGAAAACCTTATATTTATAGAGAACTTTTGTCTAAATCTTCAAAGCACATGCTCTAATACCCCCATCTCAAACAAGCTTTCAATGGAAGGTTCAATGGACTAATCCATAGCACTAATGACCTTTGTCACCCTTTTTGTAACCATGCTCACTGCCGCCGGATTTTCCGCCCTTCTTACCAAAATCATCTTTGTGCGAAAAGTGCGATTCGTGCCCATGCTTGTGCTTCCATCCTTTGTGCTCATCATCGAAGTGTCCCTTATCCGCGTGTCCCTTCTTGGCATATTTATCCTCCTTGTGGGCAGACTCGTGATGGCCACCCTTTTTGTGATCGCCGCCGTTCTTCTTGTGGAACTCATTGAAATCGCCAAACTTCTTGTGGTGGCCTTCCTTGTGATGATCATCGTAGAATTTGTGCTCCTTGTGATAGTCATCTTTGTGGGATTTGTGGTGATAGCCGGTCGTCTTCGAGCCCTTTTTATGGCCCTTCTTGTGACCCTTCTTTCCGTGCTTCGATCCCTTCTTTTCTTCGTGATGCTTCTTGTAATGATCGCCCTCGTCGTGACTTTCCTTCTTATGGCCGCCTTCCTCGCCGTAGTGCGACTCGTGATCCTCCTTACCCTTACTGCCCTTTTCGGATTTTTCTAGTCCATGCTTTTTCTCGTAGCCTTTATCGCCTTTATCACCTTTCTTCGAATGATGGTCGCCACCATGTTCACTGCCTCCGCTTTCCTCGAAGGAACTTTCCTTCTTCTTTCCATCTCCGCTAACCACTGTCACAAGCAACACCAGTGCAATGAGGCTAAATATAAAAAAATTCTTCATTTTCAATTACTGTTTCACTGGCACATGAACTAAACGATAGTACGCCAAACTTGGAATTGGGCGTTTTCCGTATGAAAAGGCTGCTCGCTGTTTCTTCTGGTATGTCGGATGTTCTTATCTACTAGCGGACGCAGGAGCTAATGGAACCACAGACACCGGTTTACGATGCGTTGGGCCTCTACTTCAGTCCTAAAATCCAGCACAGGTACACTGCCGTGCTCTGTTTGACACATCGTTGGTACTGAAGCACGCATATTTATACGCTCGAAACTTAAAAGACATACTCCTACTCCAGGTGATTGAGGTACACTTGATTATTCGCTTCATTTGTTACGAACTTCAACTTACTTCACGCGCACCGCACGGACGTTCGTGTTGTTTAAAGAGAAACATTTAGCAATGTGACGATAATATATGAAAAAACCGTAAATAGTCTATTAGTAATTGTAATAATGAAAAAAGAATTGCTATCACATGTTCGTTAAAAGATTGAATACATATAATATGAAACAAAATAATGAATTCTCTTTCCGCAAAACCAAAGGAATATAAGCATAGTTATTTGTAGAATGGTTCAAAATCATTTCTGAATTACATCTCTTAATTTTGGACTTGAACGAAGCAATGTTTCCATGTTCCGATTGTTTCAACATAGTTTTCGGCAAAAGTATTTTCATCATCACCGACCAAAACTTGCCATTACGTTTGCCGCAGATCGGTTTTACGTACCTCGGTGGTTGTTTTGGTTTGATTAGATTTTACGCATCACTAAACACTGGAATGATTGTTGTTGTCATTGTGATCGTGTGGCCAGAAAGCGAATTAGGCAAAAACTGTCAACCTACTTATTGCAGCTTCATTGCAGGGAGATTGCAAATGATCACTGATCACTACTGCTGTGTTCAATTGATTTAGTCGAGCTTTCGATGCAGCTTCGTAATGTTCCTATTCGAGAGAAAGGCTTACACAAGTTTGCGACAGAAAAAGTTAAAGTGTGAAGCGTTCAAATGCGCGAAAATGCGGTGCAATGTTGCGATATTTGAATATCTTGGAAATAGAAAGGTCTAGGTCATTTTAGCATATGGTTCATTTCGGATTAGTATATTTTCAGTACAAAAAAAAAATAAAAATCAATGGTTTTTTTTTATTTTACTTGCTTTTTTACGTACGTCAACAATGTACAAATAGTTGGAATTGTTATGATATCCTCAATTCCTCGTCTTGTGTCATATTATCTATCACTTCTCAAGTTTGATTACATTGTAGCGTAATCGAAACAAACATTTGTCACTTCCTAGCGTATCCTTGTTTCAATTCTTGTTCCTTGGGATGGACATTATTATCGCGTCAGTTGTATGATCTCCATGTGAATGACGAATGGTTTTGATTTTCTGTTGCATAAAAGCGTTCTATGGCTTAAGAGCTGAGAGTATTATGAGCCTAACGATGACTTTTGTATTCGTTTTTGCTACATACTGTTGTTTGTCTTTCATGATATGATTTTTTTCCGTTGGTGTCTTATACCAACTGATTAGAATGCCGACAAATTAAGACGGAACGGCTAGTCAGCTAAACTGACGCGTGCCACTGTAATAACTCCCAATACGTTGAGGTTTAACATTGTTGAAAAAATGCAATTTAATTCATTTTCTGTTTTTTTTCAATGTTGTTTTTTGTTCGGTGGCTTCGACCAGAATTTTCAAAAAAAAAGGCACACACACGCGTCTTGAATGTCGTTTTAAAGAAAACATATTTCCATCCATTCTGATCTCTCTAAAATGGCATATGACGACGGACTAGCAAGATAATCGACAGTCTAGCTAGAAAATATACCACTATCACTTCTCCTCATAGAGTTTCGCTTTTGACGATGGTGATACTTAAGACAAACATGCTTGCACTCAACACGTTTGTGTCGTATGACCAATGGAAGCTGTTGATAACACATGTTTATGAGTTTTTTTTTATCGACATGCTCTTTACCATCGATTTGTGTCGAAAACCTATAACGATAATCTGTCGTTGGTTAACATCGAGTAATAAAATCGAACTGTATTTTGGTTCATCGATTTCAGTACAAATACTCGCAAGTAATTAGTTTCCCTTCCTGATTTCCTATAGTCGCTTAACAGTGTTGAATAGAATATCGAGCAGAAAGCATTTTATTTCGAACAACACCAAACGTTTGCAGATAGATCGATAGATCTGTTTTGCACATCGAAACTAAAAGCTTCGACGGTACTATTCGCCGTTGTTTTTATTTTCTTATGAATCAAACACACAATCACACCTGTACGATATCTGTATTATAACTCAGGATTTCGTTCTCTATAGACCAGTCTTGTTAACGAATGTTTGACTTTGCAAAATGTTTTTTTTTGTATTACCGTAAAATTACACGAAGTTTGTCTTGCTTGTGGGCTACATTTATTCGATGATTAGGAATATGATACTCTAAAATAGAACTATTGTTAAATGCACGATCGTATTCAATTGTGAATAAAAAAGTGTAACCCTCAATGTACTGATAACAAAACGTCGAGAGAGAATGGGGAAAACATGCATCCTTTAAAAAAAGAATAAACACTATGTATAACTTTATCAGTACTGACATACAAAATGACGTAAAATGATTCCACGCTCTTGAACATTGCATGCATCAACAATGGATTCATAAAAAAATTGCTTAGTAAAGTGATTTGCTTCAAAAAGCTAACGAATCCTAAGAGTAAGCTAGCAAAATACTTATCAGACACATATATATTTTCGAGCAAGTAGAAAATATTTGAATTGCAATTTGCATATTTCCAACACTCCACAGCCATTGGAAATATTAGGAAATGTTTTCGGTCAAGTGCATTAATGTGCAATGGTTAGAGATTCCAGAACACGCAGACTTTAATGTTCGGTTACGGCTAAATCAATATAATATAAACAGCTACTTTAGAAGGGATTTGTCGAGTCATGATTTACAACTGGAGAAGATGAAAGATTAACCGCTTAAAAACAAATATCGCATGCTTTAACTGTTTCGCAACTGTTTGAAGCATAGCATTTGAAGGTAGTAACAAAAATAATGTAACTGAAACTGGTATTAGATACGGAGCAAAAGATTATAAGCTCGTGCTAAAAGGCTTATTCAGACTGAACATTGAATATGTATTTCAGTGTTACATGGGCAGCATATTGATGAACCATGAGGTAGTTCCGTAAGTTTGTAAAAAATACCTTTGACTAGGTGAAGAAGAGGCAGAAGGTAAAAGTAATGGATCATGCCTTTGTCGAATATCGGACCAGTTTGTTATAAATAACCTGCATCATTGTTTGAAACAACAAACTCTCATCGGCTATATCTCTTTCCTGTGGTTTTCAGCCCCAAGAGATTGATTGAAAATTTCGTGGAATAGCTACTGAATGGTCCTGTACAATTTTAACCTAACAAACACTGTTGCTGTATAGATACTGTGCAATAAACTGTGTTTACGCTAATGATATTATTGCTTAACTGAAAAATTTATCGAAAGAATAACCGATACATTCGGATCATCACAAAAATGGAATAATTTTCAAGTTATGACACAAACTGAGTTAGGACTAAGTAAAGAAAGATTAATACGTAATACGAAGTGAAGCTTCATTCTAATGGCTTCAATGAATGATAAATATAAAACAGATTACAGTGGTAATTGATCTGAATAATTTCATCACACTTCTCACACTCTCCAATGTAATTGAATATTTGAAATACCTATTATTGCTGTCTATTCTCCAATGGCATCGGAGATAATGTTACAAGATATGGCTTCAAATTCCCATTTTACATTGAACCTTGTAGATGTTTAGCATTCCGTTCGTTCGACTTAATTGATTTGTTTCCCTTGGCTTATTTGTTTTGGACCGTTTGCAAGATATGGTATTACAAATTATTTACTTAGTTCTGTCGAATGCAGTGATTTCTATTTGAATATCTGTCGATTGTAAGTGTTAAGTTGACCGTTTCGTGTCACCATAAACGGTACGAAACGATTATCGCAATAAAGGGTGTTTTTTATAAACATATGTACTTAAATTTCCACATACAAAGACTTCTTTCTGAACCTATAGATACAAGTGTTATAATAATTTTTTCGTAAAGTATGCACAAATTGTCTGTTCTAAGTGATTTGTTTTTAAATAAAAATATAAGATATGTAACATTAAAACTATAACCGCTGTCTCAGTTTTACCGTCAGTTTTAATTTACAAACATCTGTACGTATCCTAGAGAACGATTAAACAAGTTTCTTATATTCAAGAAAGTTTTTACAAACGAAAGTCGATGCATTAGGAATTGTCAGCTTCGCTAACTACTCTATTTCCTGCACACTACATAGATGGCAACGATTGTGTTGTGTTGTAAGATAACACACGATGTACGTAATATAGCTGTACTAATGCATTTTCGCATTCGAATTTCATTGGCCTATGTTCGTAGCAATAAAACGGAATATCTGTTCGTGAATCTCGCGTTCAATATGTTCACAACTTGTTTTTCGCTTTTGCTGCAAACGGTACAAACCTGACTAAAGCTCTTTTTTCTAAACATGCGTTCGATTTCGATTAACACATTTAACAAATTGCTATACAATTTTCTACTTATTCGCTAACATCCTACATCACGGATATTACATTCATCCGTTAAGCGTCTCCCACGGGTTTACGAAAATTATTTGTTGTATGCTGCAATTTAAATGCGTTCCGTGTATGTTAATGATTTTTTTACATTTTGGTTTAATTGATAAATCGCTTTGAAATTTCCCATTTTTATTCTATATCTGTACACAATATGTGTAGGGTATGCAGACATTGAGTTGTGCATAGCATCCCCTAATTCCGACTAGTTCAACAAACTTAAAAGCAAATATTGCGTACTAACACCATAAGTGATAATATTTTTCTCTCTTAGCTAAATATGCTCTTTTGATTGATCAATGTTAATCACTTCGTTTCTAGTGTAGTGGAATTAACAATACTTTTTTAAGATTAAATCCCATTTGCCTATCCTCTCTCGTCTGTCTATTCTCACCTGGAACTAAATTAAAAAGGCGAAATTTTACTGGCTGCAATATAATCAACCTGTTTTTCAATAACATAACAAAAACACGAACGTTCGTTCGTGGGTTTGATTAGCATGGGATTGAGCGAATCGTTTGGTTGTTCGATGTTCGTGAAGATGACATAAAACCTAATTTAATAAATATACAAAAATCGCTAGCTACCAACTAATTCTATCTGTCTATATTTTTTCCTTAAATTTGATACTGAATCTCGGTACAGTACTGGGTCTAGTCGCAGGTTCGATCTAAGTAAAGGCATGTAACTGAGAGGGAAATACGAAGCATTACATTACATGAATCTACACCTCACAATCAATAAGAGTACTTACCCAAAAACTGCAGCAAAAGTATTCAGACAGCTTTGTCTTTGTATGAAATGATCTGGATCGTTCCATGGCGATCTGTAAATGAGATATTCTTTTTTAGACCCTATTTCCCTTGAGCTTTTGTTTTATATATGATGGTTTTATTATTATAATGTGTTTATTTCTACACTACCTTCCCGAAAGTCGATTTCGGAAATGTGGTAAAATGATAAAGAAAACTGAATAATAAAAAATGGATTTTCAGTGAACGGATTTATAAAAAAAAATCATTTTGAATGTTAGGTATAGATAATATTACGATCTTGTTATTATTTTTAATGCAGCAGAGATAAATTTAACAGAAATCATTTTACAAAACTCATCTATTAACAGTTCAAAATTCATGATTGTAGTTTATAATGTAATTTGCGTTATATGGAGAGCCTAATCGCGGAACCAAATTAACAAAAAAACAGAAATAATGTATCACTTACCTCCCGCTCTCTCGATCCTTGTAGCCTTTTCTTTGTGTTACTTTAATTGGAGGTTTACGTGTAACATGCGAAACAAGAAGATTCATGAGAATGTCTTCACAGTTGGACGATTGTTGTACCGTTTTTAGCAGAAGGTACGACAGCCAATTCGTATATAGATAGTTATAGTATCGATGGTAAAACGCGGCACCAGTTAGTACGATGGAGTAATAGTTTGTCCATTTGGATGTATAGCCCCAGGCGTTCTTTTAAAAAAAGCAGAAAAGTATTACTGGGTAACATGAAAACTACATTTTTTACGTTATCCTACCTTGGAATCATCCCAGAAATGTGCCCTTGCCGGATAGCCAACTATTCGATCTGGAAAATCGCGCCACACCTGATAAGCAAAGTCTAGCTCGTCAGTGTTCAATATAGCGTCCTCGTCCAGTGACAAAACGGCGTCAGTCTCGATCTGTTCGTGGGGATAGAATCTTTGGGATATGCTTGGCCGATCTTCGCTCGTGCTGCCCGATATGATGTGCAGTGGAATGTGACCTGTCGATGGCCAACGTTTCTTCGGCGGTACGGATCTATCGGTTGCCCACAGAATTATAATCTACGAATGAAAAATATAATTTTTTTACCATTGCACCTTCTTAGCTTGGCGGAACCCAATATGTTCACTAACCTTATCTATGTATTGGCTTTTGGTAATACTTTTGACTAGCTTGTATAAAGCCGTGTTTGGTGTAAGCTGTGAACCGATCTGTACAAATATAACGGCGGTATAATTCAGTCCGGGCGCAAGGCCAAGTTTATCCAGCAGGAACGGAAATCGGTGATGAGTATCGGAAAAGGTTGGAATTGTCAACAGAGCACCCGGGGACGTATTCCATATCAGTCCGTTCCGATGGGGATAGTCTGGTAGTCTCTCACGGATAATCTAAATCGGTTAACATATTCAAAACAATAGGAACTATTAGCTGTGGGTTTCATCATAATTTAAATTACCGTGCAACTAATGGCAGCATCTAACAAATTTAATTCATCAATAGGTCAACAAATACACAAAAATTGTAGTTTTCAATTGACTAGAGTAAAGAAAGCATACTTCAAAAATAAAAATTTAATTAACAGAAGATCTCGTGTGATTTCAGAACCAATTATCCTAAGAATTTTTCAGTTTTATAGTAGTTTTTAGTTCTTGTTGTCTACCTAATACTTTCATTGCCAATTTCATTTGTACTATTTGATATTCTACTTGTTGCTTTGTGACGTTTCTATGGTACTAATTGGTTGGAATATAAAATGAAATATATTTACCTCAAATGTTGTAAAAATTATTTTCTCGATAGAACTAAAATAACGCTCCCAAAGCACTTGCGTCTGCTGACGTAAAGCTAATATACGGCTTGTTGAGACGGACCGTACGATATCCGGTACCTATGATTTTGGATAATGAAACAAAAATGACAAATGGATTAATTTTCTGTATTAAAAAACGACACTTATCGCTTACTTGCAGTAACAGTCTCTCATCTGCCCAAATAGCTGCTTGTTTCCAGTCTATTTTTGACTGAAAAGGTAATACCCATGAGTTTGAAAGCAACACTGGTATGCAGCCTGCTTGTAGCACTTCAAGAAACCTAAAATTCGTCACAAATTGTAATATCACACATATAAGCAGCACGTGTACAGTACATATGAATTATTCCTTACCTAAATGATCCTAATCGACGTCCTCTTGGTACAAGACAAAATGTTGAATTTTGTAACAAAGTTTCGTAGTCATATCTGTAACAAACCCAAATATGATATCATTAATAAAAAAATTAATATAGGAAATATACGATTGCTACTTCATAAAAAGGTTATTCATTAACATTTATCCAAATTGCGTTCTCTATGGATATAGGGTTATTCGAAAATGATGAAGATTAGTAAATACATTTCGTTTCTGAATGTCAAATTTAACATTTAGTAGAATTTTTGGCACATTAAGAACAAGGACCGCAATCTTGTTTTATGATCTACCAGCAATTACTTATTACAGAAAAGAAGATACTCACCTATCATATTCTCGATTATCTTCATCACATCGAGCATCTTGTAGATCTCGCCAGCTTTTTCCATGTTTGCATGTTGTAACCAATACAAAATCTCGGGCATTGTGCAAATGGAACAATGAATTTCGAGTCTCAGAACCAATGCCATGGACATATCTTGAAAAAAGTAATAACACAGAATTTTCATTTAACAATTAATTTTTCAACCAGCACCACCACCAATTTAAAAGATATTCTATGTGCAATATAAACTGGTTTTTACTAAAATTGTATACGTCCATATACGTGGAAGTAAAATCCTTTTAAATCGAAACTTATTTACTTGTGTAACATTTTTAATCTAGTAAGATAACAGGTAAGATACTAAACCATGAAATTCAATTATTCCAATAACATATGAGTTGGATTTCTACCCGTTAGGTATATCAACTGAAACGAAGAATGAATTTGCAAAATGAACCTTAAGGACAAGAAAACCAACAGTAGCACACCGAAGGCCAAGCGCGTAACATTGGTATGGTTCAACTGCACTATATCACAAGATCCCACTATTTCACGATCAGTGAAAAATTCCTGCATTGTTACATTTACAATATGGGTAGTAAAAAACCATAATCATTGGAATAAAGCAAAGCTGTAGATTCTGGTTTATGCACAGTTAATTTAACAGGAACTACCTTTGTATAATTACACTGACATTGTAATTTTAAACAAATTCTAATCTGTATCTATATAGACCGTTTTTTCATATCAGGGAGTCACACAACGAATCTTTTAAACATTAGCAATCTACAAAATGAAATCCTCTCAAATCACGTAGTCTTATCGCATAATAATATAAGGGGTGCGATGGAATTGATTTGCATAATGGTCATTAAACCAAAATATATGCTCTTTTACAGACGACACAAACATTCACCTCATTGTTATTCAAGTCATGTAACAATGAGCAATACTTTTGGCTGTTTACAGATATGGTAATAATTTCAAGGTTTCATTACACCAAACACGTCATTTTATGCAAACATTTAACGTAGATTCTCAATCTTAAGCCAAATAACATAATACATACCTTTTTCCTTTAAAGGCTAGCAGATACTTTTTGTTGGCCGGAAAGTTGTTGCTGACCACGAAACCAGTATTACCACCACGCAGAGGAAACTGTTTGTGAAACAACGGAATGCTAACGTCGAAACCAGGCCGCAGCGACTGGACGCTCATGCTCGCCTTAGCAAGGATCGCTTGACCCGGATCAAACCCGAGCCCATTCTCGTTGTAGTCAGGCCAAGTGCCAGAGTATAGATTAAATATGATATGATTTCGCCCATTGTTCCAGTGAGACAACCGTTGCAGGCGAGACGGCACATTGCGCACAAAATCCTCACTCAACGAATCTCGATCGAGTGTATCGATACCGAGTACGAACAGGCAAGCTTGTTCGGGATCGGTCGTGTAATAACGGCTTTCTTGAATGGCCGAAATGATTTTTTGATAGTTCTGACTAATTGGCGGGGGAGCTCCGAGCGAGTTCAATGGCTCCGGTGGGTACACATAAACGTAAAAGTTCTTATCGCTACATTTGCTAAAATCGAAGCAGGTTTCCATGCGACATGATTTGAACGTTGCACTTCCTTCATCAGTCACTCTTCGAATTGCACCTCCTTGGAAAGACGGTTGCGGGGCTAGGTCGTGGGATCGCGATTCGTACGCCGGAGCAGTAAACCAATCATCGTCTGGTAGCGATTGAGTATGCTCGGTTGACTCCGTACTATCGGTGTACTGGTAGTGCAGCTGGTGATAGCATGGTAAATTGTCCGGATTTTTACGAACCCGCATTCGGAACAGCGTTTGCAATCCTTTCAGACGATAACCTCCCAGGTAACAGTACGCCAGGAAAGCGCAACAGATTATCACTAGAACGTAGCGTTTCTTTGCCTGCATTTTGCGCGATCGCAGGCACTGATGACGCTCGATGGCAACAGTCGAAGGGTATTTCGGCTGGCCGAATGCCCAATGCAGCTAACGATTGTTATCTTCGCTACTTCGACTATCGTCAACGGATATTCTATCATTCGTGCTGTAGTTCTTTGTACGCTGGTCGTATCCGATTGACATCATGTTTGGGAAGGAGCAAGTTGTACTGATGAGGACTGTTGCCGTGATTTTACTCAAATCATTGATATATATGCGACCAACCTGCAAGCAAAATAAGATGATCACATTATTTCATTTTTGTTAAACACAATGTAGTAATAGATCCGCAAAGCAAGAAGAGTATCAAGTCATTTGATCTAAGAAAAGAATATAAAAAATAAACCGTGCTTAGTCTCTTATATCCCATTTAATATTAATATTAATATTCTCAAGAAACAACTGCGAACGACTTAAGTTGGGCACAAACTGTGATACGAGCTTTGATTTATGATTTTTAAAAATATGTATCAATTTTTATATAACGAATGAGTACATTTTAATATGTTGGAAAATAGATGTTTCGTGTTCAACAATTACCTTGCTAGATTTGAATATTTAAACTGGTATATCTTTTCAATACGAGCATCATTCCCAAAGATCTTCATTATTTCATATTATTACAAACGTTAATGCAATCGGCGAGTATACACTTTTTCTCCTCTCCTTGTTCTTCAAGGGAACATTTGTTTTAACTTCGTACACAAAGTTTTCCTAAATAAATACACCTGCGAACGAAACCTACGTTAACACTTGAAAAATATATTTATCATACACTAAGTGAATGTAGATATTTAACGATTTTTCTACGATCAGTTTCACTTTTTTTCTTCGTTGCGTTTGCACTTCACAAAACCAATACGCACGTATCATGTGAAATTGTTTAACCATGATTTGTTTGTTTCAATTAACACCTTTGATTGCAGAACTATTGTCACTTTTGACTTTTAAGTACACAAGTGTTCCTCCTCTTATAAGGAAATTATGAATGATAAAAAACGAAATGCAAACTATACCAACTTGAGTTTATGAATTAAGCACTAATATACTTTACACTTGTTTTCATTCCGTTCACTCCTTTGGATACGCACATGACATCTAGTAATAGTGTGAACAACAAATTTTATCATACTGTTAACTAATTATCAGCTATGGCATAGTGCTAATGATTAACTAATAAACATTTGGCAAACAGCAACATGCAGCACGCTGACAAAATGCTTTAGGCCATTTTCTGTTTATCACATCGTCATTCGTACCATTCGTTTTACGATGGAAGTAGATGGAATGGATTTTGCAGATTGCATAAAACGCCGAATCCACTATGCTACGCTAATTCGCATACAAATCAGGCGCATTTGTAATACGTCGATTTAGCCAGCCGCCAACCAAAAACACACCACCTCCGGGACAATTGCTGGAATCGATTTTTTCCACACCTACTTCCGCTTCAAGAACCGAATGCACTTTTGCGAATGTTTGGATGTTTCCACCAGTCGCATCTCCACTTTTTTCTTATATCGAGTTCTCTCGAGTTTGGAAGGCGTAGGTATCGATTTTCTCACTTACTATTGTCGACGGTGCGTGTTTCGTGAAGCGCCCCTCGAAGACTTCACACTAAACAAACACACTTTGTTTACATTGACGAACAGCACGATTTTAGGAATTCCATTTTCTGCTTGGCCGGCGCACCGTATTCGTCGAATCGCAATGAAAAGATGCGTGGCACAGCATGTGAGCATTTATTGTTCGGCACAAACGCATAAGTTGTTTGGTTTTCGTTTAGAACATTACGACTGCTTACGGGGTATGGTAAGCGAATGATGCGAAGCTCGTGTTAAATAGGACAGAACTGTGGAAAACACTTTATTGTTCACTGATTGGAGTTTCTAGCACGAATAGTATCAATGTTAATTATTGTTTCAACGCGATATCGCGATAATTTCCAAGCAATGATGACGAACCCGTTGAAAAAGGCAAATCGCCTCGCGTAGAACGTTTTGACAGCAGATCTGACAGAGAAAAAAAGTTGACGTTGCTGAGGCCGTGGTCTAAACTCGTAATTTCAAATCCATTTCTAATTTCTAAAGATTATTATTGAGAAATCCTAATACATTTCCATTGCGAAGTAGTATGCGGAAAGTAAATGCTCATTTCTTACACCATTAAAAATAATGTATGCTCCTGAAGTAGCTTTCATAAGTAAAATAGCACAATATAAAACACCATATCGGGTTTGCTACTGTCAAATGGCATTCAGTAGTGTGACGTTTTGAGGCTTGTTTGATCTGTTTTATTGATGTTTGTGTACGGTTCGAACCAGAAGGTTAAATTGAAATAAAAACGCCAAACGATGAAAGTGCTCCAGTAAAACAGTGTGGTTTCGAATAGAGAAAAAGTAGTGCGAATCAAAACTGTTTGTTTAAAATTTAATCTACTCTAGTAAAACTGTTTTTAAATGTTGAGATGGGCTTATTGAGGTTAGTTTTATGATGATTTGTTGCAGCTGATTATGTTAATATGTTTTCAGCAGCTGCACAAATCTTGTAACTGCAATTATGCAGCATTCGTTATACCAGATTAGTTGTGTGTTGTATTATAGAAAACTTACCATTCGTCAGAACAATAAGCTTCTAGATCCACGCATGCACGGAGATCGGTGCGGTAAGTTTATAGGCATAAGATGAAATTGTACAGTCATTAGCGATTCAAATGTTATGGTATGCGTCAACGACCCATTTATTTATTTATTTTTATTTAAATTCCATTATGACTCATTTGTTGTATTGTTTTTTAAGGAACCGATAATATCGAAAAAAGACACTAATAATTTTGCATAGTATAATGATCATGCTTAATAAAAAATCTCGTCCGACTCTCCGGAACATGTAGAGATGTATCACGGAGCAAAATATTCGCAGTACTAGGTCATGCCTGTCGTAACTAGTTTGCCAGACTTATTTTTCCAGGCCAAATGCCCAAATAGTCGGAACGTTTACGGTTTTTACATATTACTTACGGATTACGGGGTTACGGAGGCTGTGGAGGGAGTTTAGTTTCTAGAGTATATCAAATCTAATGTAGAAATCAATACTTTGCTTCGTTTTCAAAATCAGGGATTGATTAGTTTTTGGTGTGTTTCGGAATTTTATGCCGCTTGCATAGAGAAAAAAAAATCGTAAAATGATGCTTGTTTATTACGATTCTGGTTGCTGATGTGATTTAGATTTCGACTAACCTAAATTTTGTTCAATCAATGTAACTTTCCTGCGAAATACGACAAATATGCCATGCGGAGCTGTCGAGACTCAAGAGAACCCGTGAGGATTGTACTTATGTGTAAGAATGGGAGAATAATACGTTAAGAAGGATGCATCTAAAAAGCTAACCTTGTTAACATAAAAAATGAAGTACGTCTAACTGTATCATGCGCCTACGCGATTTCAATCGGTATTCTCTACGCGAATGTAAGCCTGTACGGTCTGTGTGTGAGCAAACATATCACATCATTCGTTTGATCCTTTGGTAACTAATTCTATTAGGGTAGTCCTTTGTCGTGTCGAGAACTATTGCTTTTAAATTTGTTCGTAGAAGGCACATACATCTTTTGCTTTGCTTTATATCAATGAATTTACGAGAGCTTACGCTACACGGCTGACTCGTTTCCCTGGGCATAGATGACTGCGTCGTGGATTGTGGGAAATATGTTAAAGCCTCCTTCCCCAATTGATTCCGCATGCAATAACGCATCAAACACACAGTCGGCTGGGGTAGCCAGCAATAGAGTGATGTTCAGTTTCTCTAAATTGGTTTTAACTTCTGTAAACATTTTACATGCGGCGGTATCAACGTGAGGAACACTACTCAGATCAATAATAACCGCTTTGGTACATTGTAGTCCCGTAGTTTCGCCATTGTAACGAGGAACTAGCGATACGTTGGCACGTTGAAGT
Source organism: Anopheles moucheti (assembly GCF_943734755.1). Lineage (NCBI taxonomy): Eukaryota > Metazoa > Arthropoda > Insecta > Diptera > Culicidae > Anopheles > Anopheles moucheti. The sequence continues at coordinate 61,963,230 of NC_069140.1, forward strand.
ACTTTGGTTTCTTTATATAGTGCTTTCTTGAAGTTGCTCTTGTTGGCAAAATTAATTGAACCGGTATACTTAAAAATTTTGATGTGCGGCAGTTCCTCGGCACGTTGATGACTTCCGATGTCAACATAGATAGCAGTATCCGGCACAGTTCCAAGCAAGCTATAATAAGTTTTCCAGCCTTTCACGTAGAGCGAAATCAGCGATATCACCACTCCGATCAGCAACCCGATATCAATATCGATAATAACGACCGAAAGAAAGGTTACACACCAAACGAACAACTCAAGGCTTCCTTCACGGTGGAATTTTTTGATGTGATACACCTGTATCAACATGCCTTTCAGTGCAACGACAATAATACCTGCCAGGACGCATCTGGGCAAACTTTCGAAGTACGGACCGATCCACAGTAGAACGACAAGCATGATCAACGAGGAAAACACGGCTGCTATTTGCGTTTTGCCTCCTGTTTGATGCTGGATCAAAGAACGTGACAGAGAACAAGCGGTAGGAATGCAGGAAAACATAGAGCCTACAATGTTGGTGAACCCAAGTGCCACTAGCTCTTGATTTGGACGCACTTCGTAGTTGTCCTTCTGCGCAAAGATCATCCCCATCGACATGACGATCGAATAACCGACAATAGTTACTGCTATGCTATCAACGGCAACGGCCTTTATAAGCGCAAGTGGGGGAAATTGCGGTGCGGGAAGGCTGCAAATAATAAAACAAAAATTAGCAAATGTGCAATGGAAGTGTCAATGGTTGAAGCGCTGCATGCTTTGCATTTAAAATTACCCGGTCGGTATCAATCCAACTAAGCCAACGTCGAAGTTCGGCCCAAGCCCAATTAAATAGGAGGCCACGGTGCCTCCGACTACGGCCATCAATTCGGCAGGTACTGGAAATCGGCACTTGGTAGAAAGCCAGGGCTTGAAATATTCGTTCATAAAAATCATGAACAGAATAACAACCAAGGAGGTATAGACGGCCGTCAGATTCGCGTTCGGAGCTTGATCGATGATGTCGCGTACCGAAAGAATCACTTTAAAGGTACCTTTATAACGTGGTATAGATACGCCTAGCAGATCCTTCAGCTGGCTAACCATCACGTGAACAGCAGCGGCGGTAGTGAAACCACTCACCAGTGGTTCACTCAAGAGCGACGATAGGATTCCCAATCGGGCGGCACTCATGATAAACTGGACGAGAAAAAGCGACGTAAAAGTTGGTATGATCATTTGCTTATGCGTGCTATTGTAACCATACTTACGTAGAATACACCCGCTACAAAGGACGCTGCTGTAGCTACTTGTATCGGTGTATATATGGCATCTTCCGTTGGCGTCAGCGCCGGTCCTAAGGTGTCAGTTCCGTTGGACTACATTTAAAAATAAAAGTGATTATTGTTCAACAAAAAAGTAAATGGGCCAGTAATCGCTAGTAATACCACTTACCGCCAGGGTTGGTATAACTGTTGAGTAGGTTGCTACTATTTTGGCAGTCATCAAACTTGTTACTGCGAACGTTCCCATCGATATATGGCGCGATGTGCCGAACACAGCATAAACAAGACAATGGAAGAAGGCCATATAGAGTCCAACATTGGCGGCGGTACCTGCCAATATTCCATACGCCATTCCTTGAGGTATTTGAAGTACAGCCACCGTCAATCCTGCCGTCATGTCGCTTAGTAGATCGTTTTTTATCGAATACGTTGGAAGCCATTGTAGAATCGGAATAAATCCTTTAATTGCTGAAAGGCACCTGACGTTTCTCACAGAAGTTCCAAAAGAATCGAGAGCTGCATAAAGATATATTGTGGATAGGTGTTAGTTTGCAGTTACACATTAATTTACAATTATTAAGAACTTGTTAAGAAACACAGCTTATTTTGATTGTGTTTGGGAGGAGGTAAGTCAATCGGGTTTTGGTTTTGTTTGTCTTCTTAGCATATATCAAACTATTGCAGAACAGATATTAATATATTCTATAACGATTAGCATATATCAGTGGTACAGGAATGATAAGGGTTTCGATCTCTATTGTTAAGCGTTAGAACCATTTCTGGATTCCTTTCAAGTTGCACTGGAATGTCTTAAAAGTGGAACTCTTCCCACTTTCTTGATCTTGTTAAATACAAAATTGATTCTGTACTAAGTCTTCTTACCAGACATACCTGTCGTGCAGGGAAGGCAGTGCGCTATCTAGCGATAAAAATGCCGTGCTAATAAAGAAGCATGCAGCTTGTAGATTGCATTAACATCGAATTTCTGCCGAAATGGTAATGCACCATCCCGTAAATAACTAGACGTCGTTTTACGTAAGAGTCTCTTCTTGGCTTAATTCGACCTACTAGGTCATGCCTGCCATTTCTGGCTGCTTCTTTGTCGGACTTGGCGGACTTTATCGTTTACAACAACTTGAAGAGGTCTAAGGCTAGGCTTGCCGCCATGCCTGACATTCATTGTCTTTATTTTTACCCAGAGCCGAATAGACTGTCCTGCGTACGATACGTTAGTCCGGATGGGATTTTGGACAGGTCCTGAATCCTTTTGAACGGTCGTGTGTTGACCGGCGCCTACACCACCGAGTCGCTCCTACACAATTAGTCTTTAGTTAACCAATGATAAAACACTCAATTGATTTGACATTAAAATTGATTATTTGATTAATAGCGACAGAGAACTAAATTATTCAGTTCTAAGTTACATGTTCCAACTCTTGTTAACTTGATCAACGCCGGATCACCTGAATTTGAGTGATCTTCTATTGAAATTGCACGATTATTTTATAAGTCATTGCATGATTTTATACATATTGTCATTGTCTGGTATGTTCTCAAAAAAGCTTATTTTCCTTTGCCGATGAAGCATGCTATTGTTTTAGGTTTTGTTCTGAATCATAATCAGTTTCTGTTGACGTACTGACTGTACTTTACTAATAACTAATAATCTAACTAATAAGGAAATGTTGTCAAGGAAGTTGTCTGCTAATTGTATAATTAATTGTATATGTTACTAGATCGAATAGTATTAAAAAACTACGTTATTGTACATCCACACTGAAACAATTGTATAATTAAAAAAGCACATGTTTTCTTTAGACAAAGAGTGCGGTTGCTACAACTGCACGGAAACTATACAATGAACAGTTATTGATCTGCAAACTTGAGCAATGTGGGCTGAGCTTTACCGAAAGATTGTCAAAAATGGCATCTTATTCCGTTACGAATTTTGTTGCTCGCCAAGTGTTAATTATTATTCATCATGCTAATGGCCGACTTGAAAGAAAATGGCATTCCTCCAGTTAAGCAGCCAACCTCATGCCATAGTCTATTCATCAATACTAAAGAGTATACAATTTTATCCCATGAAACTTCTTTTGTTGTTTATAACTAAATGGAGAAATAATTGAACAATCTCCATAACTTGTTGGAGTTTTGAGTTTTGTTTTCGTTGGCGTCAGCCGCCGTTTATGATCAAACACTACCATCATGCGTTCATTTACGGCATGAATATACCACAAAGAAGAATCGTATTTGCTCTTATCTTAACATACACGGTTGGAATTAATCAAGCGCAGCACACTTACCAGTCGGCTTTAGTCTTTCGTACTGCGAAAGCTGATTAAAGTCTTCTCGTTGAAGACATTGTCGAGTAACGAGGTACGACAGCTCACTGTATTGCGGTTTTTCTTTGGATGTTCTTTACAGCATCGAAATAATGATCGTTTGACGGATATATGCGGAAGAATATGGCAAAAAAACAATTAAATCACATTGCACAAGACACATACGGGTACAGTACAGCTTAGATCCGTTTAAATTCAGGCCGCTAAAGATTATCATTTGCATACGAACCTGCCATCTTCCAGAGGCGTCTTTTGATTGATCATACTGTTGCGAACTGGTTGCAATGCACTGTAAATGTATGAAGTGCGCGATTTTTTTTTTGTTCACAGCACAAGTCAAACGCTACCCGGTTATCCACCGGCGATGACGCGACCTCGATTGGCAACGATTTTCTTTTCACTAGCGTCACGCGTGGCAGTCGGAATCAACAATGAGAAATGTTTCACTTTTTCACACTTGCATAACGTGCCCAGACAGGAAAGGCGTTTGGGCTCGTGGTTTGTCAAATCGATCCGATCATTGACTACGAGATTAGAAGTTGATAATAAAGGTTCGATCGCACTTGGTGCCAGCAATGCCGTGGTACTATTTCTTTCCGCAGATAGTTGAATTGTGTCATAGATTTCGTTCGGGAGATAGTTGAACTTTACCGATTTAAATTCGATGGTATTTAATTAGGGCCGCACTGTGTGGCACGTTCTCCGTCGACGAAGTAACGATGATCCGGTAAACTCCCGGCTGCCGACGACGATCAGCTGGCTGCTGCCACAATAACAGTCGGATACGTTCTGAAAAATCGAAATGAAATCGCATTGTATACAATCATTGGTTGAGAGGATGTTTTGGTGAGAAGCAGAGTGGCAAGCTCTCTCAAAACATGAGATAAGACATTTAAAGATAGTGCTGCAGCGTTGGCGAACCTAGTTTACCTACTGCTTCGAGTGGATGCTGGTTACTAACGCTGTGGAAGTAAATATATTACGTTACACGGTTTCGCTTGGTGTGCGTGCCGTAAGTTTTTGTTCAACGCATCTCGTTTCACATCTCTGAACTCGTGTCGAGGGATAGAAAAGAGGTGCACATGATTCGTGCGCTCATGACTAATCTCCGAAGGTGTCTTTTAGCTCCCGGTTTGAGTGGTAATCACACGACAACGAACTGCATGATCATTGAACATTGATTAGACGCTCCGTTATACTTCAAGGCACAGTAGAAACGACAAACGCAGAAATCAAAATGGTGACATTGCTTTGATATGGTACAGCTAGTGAAATCCATCCAATAACAACTTCCGCTGTTAATAGACTTGTTGCATTCAATGGTACGATAGTAGAGATGTTTCGTGATGCACCTTGTAGGGTTATCGAAGCAATCGTTGAAAATCCTTCAAATCGCTGTAAGTGGCATAAACGTGAGATTTAAATATTATAACGGATTACTCTTGATTGCCAATGTCGCACACAACACATCTTGATCGACTAATGGGAAACACCTGAATGGGTAATTGAACTGACAATAGCTTGGACTGTGCTTACTCAAGGCATCATGCAAGTTCGATGATGACAGCAATTTTAGTGATTTGATGTAAAGTTGTGAAACAATCAATTCATTCATGTTTCGATGAGGAAAACGTGTTTTAAAGGAGGAAAACTGTTTGATACATTTGATTCAATACGGAGAAATATTATCATATTGGTACAGTAACGACCACCACAGCAATAATCTTTTTTTGTTCGTAGGAAAAATTTAGATGGCAAATGGTGTCAACGATTTGTGCTCCAATATCAATCAAGATCTCTTATTTGATTTGATGAATGTCGAGGTACATTGCTGTCTTCCAACCGGTCTTTCTACAGTTTAAGAAATTTTTCCACTTAAATGTCGCGTCGAATGTAGCTGAGACTATATAGAATTTATATAGTTCCGATACTCACAGACAAACTGACGAAATCTACTTATTCGCGTTCGAGAGAAATATAAGATGTATCGAGGTCCCGTATGTGTGGGATGATAATGAAGGAGCTACAATCGCGAGCTGTACGAGCTGTACGATGAACTCACTAGCGACTTAGAAAATGTGTAATGTTTCAAGTTGTAAAAATGTTTAAATGCAATTGACAAGTGTGAACTGAGAATTGACTCATTTTTGTGGTTTTTGGAGTTTATGTGTGATTGTATTTTGATAAAAAAGATAACAAAGGAAGAATCGCTTAAACTTTTGTTGCCCAAACTATAATAATTCGTAAAACTGTATGAATGGTTGAGTCAGTTTAATTTGCATATGCCTCCAAAATACGGAACAATTATTCTAAAACATTTCCAAACAAATTGATTGACCTCTATCAAATTGGTGATCGGCAAAGATCAATTAAAGGAAGGCCAAATATTATCATATTGTAGGATATGTTTCTCAAATAGCTCTGACGAAAACTGTTAACGGACTGTTGATAATTGATTTTAATCAACATGCGTCAATTGAATAAATTTGTGAGAGAGACATACAGATTATTTGTTGAGCCACAGTCGTATTGAAGTATCATCTTATTTTCTTTTGGCGAAGCTGTGTTGGCAAGCAAGGTGAGAAAGCAAAACATGCAAACTTTGATTACACCGCATTCATTACAGGCACAATAAAAAAACATTCATTATAACATTGTAAACGGCAAAATCCTGATAACGTATTATTTTATGAATAAAGAAGATTTATGAAACAACAAAAGATGTATAGGTGTACATGAATTTGAATGAACTTTGTTATTGTAGCTATGTGGATTACTTGAAATTGTTTTTGCTGCCAAGCAAAGAGCGGTTTAGATTTCACATGGCAGAACAGTTAGTTTGTCTTCGATTTTGAGGGGGTCATGTTTTAATACGAGCACAAGCAAGGTGTGTTGTTAAGTCGTGGACACCGAACGCTTCGAAATAAAACACATTTTTGAAGCAGCCAAAGAATTATGAAAATCTTGCATAAATTAGAAATTATTGTTGTTGTACAAAATAAAAAAAAAACAAATCGATTTTTACAAATGAAAATATACTACTCAATATGAATAATGAGTACATACTTTTAAACTAGGATTTGTTATGAAACTTCATTATCTTTAAATTCCAGTTTCAAAGTGTTATGTTATGTTGCTTAATTTTTTCCAGTTTTTTTTCATGTTCCATTCTTTATCGGCTCTGCAATCTCAAAAGATCTTTCCAGCCTTTTCTGGCTCTTCTTTTTACTCGTAGCTGGATAGTCAATCCTGTCCTGAAAATTTATATACCACTAGACCGCAATTTTAAAAACACGTTCTCTAATTCACTCTTATTTCGTTAATTCAGTTCTTCACAGTTTTATCCAATTCCAGAAAATATATAATTGCAATTAGCCCACTACGTCAAGTTTAATCATTGACAACACCCTCGGTACATTGACAAACCCAGTTTAAGATTAACGATCCTAAATTTGAATGAAAGGGGAAACAGTGTGGAATAATTCACATTTTCGCTATCTTATCTCAAGTAATATTAATATACATGATACGCAAGATAGTATTCGATGGGCAACATATTGCGGCAATCATCATTAACGTTCAGCTCAAATGAAGACAGGCGTCAAACACAGCTGACAAATATGACAGTTTTCTAATATGTTTTTAGGCAACAAGTGATAGATAAGGAATACAAACAGCAATACTTACAGTTTGCAACAATGTGTGTAGTGTAGAACATTACATAATCACTCGAATTTCTTCAGTCAATTAACGCAGGGTTTGCACTAAGTTTGGGCTAAGTGTTGATTAAGATGAGAATAACGTAGCAATTGTTGAAAGTAATAATACGCCAGTCGTAGACCGCGGTAACCGTGGTGTTCATTAATGTGCGCTCAGAGTCGTAGCGTTTCGGGCCAGTCGGTTATTTGGTATAATAGTTCTCTGAGCCGCTAAAACAAATGTATCACAACATCACAACACACCACACTGGACAATCCAATTGAAATTCACGAACACTCGAATCGAAACAGCGGTGTTGATTTTTAACGCAAATGACGGACGAACTCGACGCGACGGGTCTACTTTTGTCTCAGCTGTTTGGCTATTACAGTGCGTTTGTTTACCGAGTCCCGAATCACTTGAAGCAATGTATTAAACGGAGACCGATAATGGGACAGAGAGTGTACATGTGCTTCTCACGTTGTTCACAGAGAAATGGACAACATGCGCCTGCGTAGAAGCCATAGGAACGAATCAAGAAGCCAGAGAAACAACCATATTAATTGCACCCCAATGGAGAGCATACATGTGCTAAGTCCTAAAGTATTGCGATAGGAACAAAACTGTCTAAAGCATTTTTCCATTTCCGATATCAAATAACTTCTGTTTCCATTTCTGCTGTACCTGGTTTGCGGCTGTATGTTGTTTTTGTGTTCCCTTGTTAAAAATATTGTCAGATTTTTTGTAAACGTCATTTATAAACTTATTGCTCATGAAGTCCCGAATCGTCTTTATCAAATTATTTCGCCGTAATAAAAAATGGGAAAAATGATAAACAAATCCAAAATACTCCTAATAAGGACACGAACCTTATCTTTATTATTAACGGAGCGATCCTAGCCTCGATGTTTCGATATCTCAAAAATAAATCAGAGTACAACGGAAGAACTGAACCACACGATCATCATGCGAATCAATGATCAAATAAGTAAATATAAAATTTGTCGATCTGAAATCAAAGTTTAGGAGATTGCCTTAGAATGCTACTTCTTTTCTGCCGGCACAACAACCTCAAAAGATTTAGGTCTGCCGTGTCTGGCTTTTTTTAACTTAATTTACCCGTAGCGGGGTAATCAGTCCTGCGTACGGATGATTGTCGTGATGGGATTTTAGATCAGTCCTACCGTGTGTCAGTGACGCTACCAAATACATCTTCGGGCCGCCTGCAATTACAATCGTACCTTGCTATCTGAAACGTTGTTGTTATAGTGATGGAAAAATTATATGTTTTTGAGAAACGGAATTTCTTAAAGGAACGGAACGAACCTAATAGGGTCGTTGTACTGGCTGTGACGAGGAAATTCAAGTAATCCGGTATGATATGATTTTTACATGTTCGTTGCCATTATTAAACAATTTAGTATAATTCATTTAGAGTATTTAGTTTACAAACAGTGTTGAATGTAAATTACTATTACTATTACATATTACTATTGTTAATATGAATTCTTCGAACCGATCGCAACTACAACTATTAACGACCATGAAATGTCTTATGAACGCATTTTGTTGAAGTTTCTTAAACGTTGATCTATTCTGTCTAGTTTGAGATAAAATTCATTCCTTAGAGAATCCAACTTTCTAAGCCTACACCACATTATCATGCCACGTGAGAATGGAATATTATTATGTTATTAATATTATATTATTATCGATAATTGGAATTATTCTCTAAAACATGTTTTCTATTGTGCATAAGATTGCATAAGATGGCACATTCTTGTTACTATTAGCGTTGCTTGCATTGCACTTCGAATTGTTACCTTTGAAATCTTCGAAAGACGAACAAAACATGTAGCTCCAAAAATCTTCTTTATGAATTTTTATGCACCTAGGTTCGATCGTTCCTCAGAAGAAACGGAACGAACTTAGTAGGTTCGGAACGAAATTCCCATCGCTAATTTGTTGGAATCAAAACAATGCGCCTAAATGTATGTAACATAGAATTCCTTCCTTTTTCCTCCTTGTAAAAAATATATCACTTGGGTAAGTCATTGTGATTATTATTTGTTATCTGAGCGAAATCACTATATATCGCTAGAGCAGTGCAATAGATAATAGAACAAAAATGCTCGGCATAGTAAAACATTCAAGACTAATTCCTTCGCCCACCTACCAGGCCTGATTGCACCAGCCTAATCCATACATCACTATCCCCCCAGCGACAGTTCAGGTTGGCATTGTCCAACGGCTTTTCTTGCACATAAAACATATTCTTAAAAGTATTTTGAAAATGTAGAAGGTGTCGTTAGGGGTCCGATCGAGACGAAAGACTGGATGAACGAGAAAACATTGAATGTCGACTTTATTCTCACACATAGATGGCGCTGTTCTGAGATGAAATTGGACAGAATTGCATCGAAAATTGGACAGTTGAGATGAAATTGGACAGAATTGGAATCGAAAATTTAACGAAGAACAGTTGAATCTTGTTAACGTGCGTAAATGTTGTTCAATCATTTGTATTACCATTTTGTATTACAGTCATTTTCCGAGTTACGCGAATAATGCGAGCAAGATAAATTCGCTTAGGTCGAATTCTCTTTATAATATCGTTTCTATTTAGTATTTAGAGATCGAAGCACTTTACAAATGATATTTCTACATTTATTTAAATTGTTTTAGTGAAATTTTACTAATTACAAAATTACATCATCTGTCCAAAGTTTAGTATCTTTAATTCACGTAACTCTAAAAATGACTGTATTGTCAAATTTAGTTAAAGTAATAAAAGCTCGGATATGGTTTTTACATTTATTACACTTTTCAAACGGTACAGATGATAATGCGATATAAGTTAAAATTGACCCAATTTATAGTTTGTATTTGTATTCACCTTTCGCCTAAAACATAATTTTGTTTGTAACTAGGAACTGTAGACTTTTATAATTTAATATATTTTGATACCAATCCATACCTCTTGAAACCGTAAATCTTTAACGCTTGATCTACTTACAGTGGCTGTTGTTGTCTTTGACGACGAGTGTTAGTATTAGGTGAGAAGTGACTTGTCGATAATTGATAACGCCAGTTGCTTATTTCTAGATCTTCATCTAAATCGGTCAAAATAGCAATAGGCCGCTCCATTCTCATTGTGTGCGGAGATCGGTGCGTTCCTAAAACGTTCCGGTTGCTGGCACTTACGCCGCTACTATCCCCTGTGCCCGAGCTAAGGCTTTCGTTTAGTTTGCGAAAATTATCGCCATAAAGCGGGTTTGTCCGTATCACACGCTCCGCTGTCTTGATTCGATGATGGCTGATTGCTGTGACGTTAATTTCGTCTTCATCTCCCATGCTACTTACGTCCGGTTTTTTACGTCGATTCTTCCGATCGAAAAGGTTCGATCGAAAGAAAAGTTTGTGTCATAACATGCTCGATAGATTGGTGTTGGTGTTTTTCTTCAAAATGTAGACGCACATGCATAGAACAGCCAAAAGCATGCAGACCAATGTTAGCATGGAGAAGAAGGCATGCTTGTATTTAGATGCAGCTGCAGTTTCGCGGAACAGATCCTGTTCCTCCTCAAGCGTTAGGTCAATTCGTCGGTTACGAAGTTTTTCCTGGTTCGTTTCGTTCATTATTTGACTGAGCTTGGGAAGAAACTGGCCCCAGAAACTGTCCATTTTACGAAGATAGTAGAAATATTCGGAATCTTTTGCATTGGCGAGAAAGACTGCGGTTTTAGGAGTTCTCGCATTTTCTTGATCGGCTTGAATGTTAGGGTTAAGATTGTACGGGTTCTTTGACGAATTTACGTTAGAAGATGTTTCTTGTATATCTACAGTGCCAACAATGTTGTCTTCAATCTCTTGTAGATTTTCTTCAAACGTGTTTTCCAATGATGTGTGATCGTTTCGATGAAATGACTCCGGTTTAGCGGAAATCAGTTTAATGTGTTTGAGTTCGTTTGTGTATGGTTTCCAGGAGTCGAATTGGCGTCCGGGAGTTGGATTGCTGCAAATAGAATGCTAGACATTATCACCAGTGTCTCTAATAGTTATCTCAATGACCTTACCCGCCTTTAACGAACTCTGTAAATAGCGATCGTATTTTTTTGCACAGCTTGTCTTCCACGACTGATAATCGTCGGCGACCAATTTCTCTATAGAGGCTCGGCCCCATCAGGAATGGTAAATCCGACGAGTGAGATGCTCCTCCAAAGAAATTAATTCTTCCTCTCATGTCCATCGAATTAGGATGATGGAAAAGATACACGTACGATTTACTGGTATTGTACCGTTTTTCGGCATTCTCTTCTACACTTACGAATTCATTTTTTACATATCTCGTATCTTTTGTGCTAGCGGTTTGGTTTTGGAAGTTTAAAGCTTTGAGCGTTCTATAGAAGGGTATTTCGTAACGTGTTTCAGATATGATTTTAATAATAGCGTGTATATGATGTGCAGTTGTTTGAGGAATTTGATCAAAGTAACGCCAATTGATGGTTTCGCGTATCTGAATAATAAAATAATAGTAAATATATTACCGTAGTTGATACTGAAGTAGATACCGTTGAGAAACATACCTGATCTTGTCCAACGCCTTGAAAGTCATAACGTTCTATAATGTTGGGTAGCAGCGTATCATTAATATATTTCTTAAGTGAATCAATGCTTTGACGAGCCAGTTCAATCCACTTGCCATATAAAAATCCACCTTCATTGCTGGTTATACCGAAAAGAATAGGCATGTCCTCCATAACCAGCGCCTTGGCTTGAAACAATGTTCGAGGATCATCGATAATATAACGTTCTTCAGAAGCCAGATACTTATCTATGATCGGTCCGAGATTGATCGTATAATTTCCATTGCGGTAGATGTATTCATAGGCTCGAAGGAGATCGTGTATACTTTTCTGTTGAAGGCATTTTAGTACGTTTCTTCCTACGTCATAATTGCATGCTAAGATCCTAACAATTTCTTGCGACAGTTTGACATCAGCATTCACTTCGGAATAAGGAGAAAAGATAGTACCGGACATAATAATTGCCCGTGCAAAAAGTCCCCTTGCGCGTGGGCTAACCATGTGGAGCATCACATTGGGACCGCCGGTTGTACCATGTCCAAGCAACGTTAAACGATTCGTATCGCCTCCAAACTTTTGTATGTTATCCTTTATCCAGACGAGGGCCAGTCGTTGATCTAGCAGGGCAAGATTTCCTGGTGCATATTTTTGACCAAGAGACAACCACCCAAACACATTGCTTCTGTATTGTACCGTCACCACGATGATACCATCCGCTGCAAGGTCGAGACCGCTTGCACGGTTCGCGTTCCAGTCGAAACCCATTTCCTCGCCCGTGATCATTACAAGCACCGGAAACCCTCCGTAGCGTATTGCTGTCTCCGGGATCCATATATTCAAATAAAGGCAATCCTCACTAGTTTCGCGTGATCGGAACTGATTTGCGTTACCTAAATCTTCGTAGCTACTATTTTCGATTTGTGGGCAAATTGGTTTGAAATCACGAGCATAAAGAGTTCTATTCCAACCGGGACTCGGCACTGGTGGGGTGAATCGTAGCTCGTTGACGGGAGGCTTTGCATATGGAATTCCAAGGTAGGTGTAGATAGGTATTCGTGACGTTTCAGGAAATACTTTTAGCTGTGTGTTATATAGACAGGTAAAGTTACTAGGTATAATGGAAACATATGTTTCATTAATTTCCTTACCCCTATAAGAGTTCCTTGACTTAGTACGATGGTTGCATCCTGAGTTTGGCTTAGAGTAAGTTTACATGATAGCATAATGGTCCAAATTAATAACTCCTTAAGATGAAACACCTTAGTTCTAGTTGCCATTATATGGTGTATGTTAGTTGATTGCTACTCAGTGAAACCTGCAAATCGAAAATTGAGGAGAAATCAGTTAACACCTATTATGGTTTTAGTTTGTGTGCTTTTTTTTTTCGTTAGAACGGCCTGGCCGAATCGACTTATTTTACCCCGTAGCCGGATAGTCAGTCCTTACTACGGGGGATTGGTCCGGTCCGTTCCTGTGAAGACCGGCTTCGCTACCATCATGCCACCGGGCCGCCCCCTGTTTATGTGCTTGTAATGAATCGAATTACCCCAACAAAAATTGTCACACTGGTATCGAATATGAAAATGTGTTTTTTTGAACTAAATTTTATGTGAAGAAAGTTTTGCTACGTCCCAGAACTGTTTATCCTCAGCCTTACCACACTACCACTGCAATTACCACACTAGCTACAAATAAAAGTACTATATTAGAAATTAAACTACAGATATATCCTTGCTAATTTATGAGTGGTTCTAGGAATGGAAACTAAAATTGATAGTATCCCAAAACGACGGCCCAGATAGATTAAGTATTAAATAGGCTTTTCGTTATGATTTACTACTAGAAAAAGGGCTTAAAGATGCTTTTTTAATGATTTTCCAAATCGTTAACTGACAAGATCCACATATTCCTTTTCATTCCAACTTCAAGCTTCTGTGTAGTCTTTTACTGTTGCTATCTTCACACATCTCTTGAATTAATGTTCTTCAAACAATATTTAGGATTTTAAGATCTGGTGAAGCGGTAAAGGTCTGGTGGAGCGGATTGTGTTGCGTTGGTTGGATTTGGTCGGGTTATATCACTATTAAATTCATCCTCAATAACTTTGTTAAACAGTTCTTATTGCTAGCGTTATTTTTTATATTAAAGATATTGATTTGATGTAAAAACAATGGGTGAGGTAATGTTGGGACGCCCTGTATTGCAGCAAAACAAGCCGAATATACTTTCGCTGGAACCATGTTTGTATGAATATGAAAGGTTTGTATAAATATATCATTTAGAGTTCCTTTTTTCGGCCATAATCTACTCATTGGTATCTGGGCATATGCAAGTCGCAGCAATGATTTTTAAAAGAAGTTTAATCGTTTAAATTAATGGTTGTTGTAACACCTTGTGAATTGCGAATAATATGCTGGGATCATGTTGCTTGTCTTGAAAGCATGAATGGCTTAGTAGCCTCTCCAAAATGCTCTCCAGTGGTCCTTCACTCGTAATTTAAGTTTTCATAGTTTAATTTATCATTAGAGTAAAAGTATCTTACAGATTAATCTATTTTTCTCAAACTTGTTCTTTGGTTAGAAATGGAACTTCATCATCATTCATCTTTTCACTTGCGAAAATGTAAGGATGTTAAATTTGATGATTTCAATATCAAATACGGAAGATCTCTTCAAAGCTATACGATTTTACGCATTACTTTTTTCAAACACGTGCTAATATTACCAGCCAGGTCACTCACTACACTACACAAGTTGGTTCCGGATTGAATCATTAGCATGAGAATAACAGTCTGATGCCACGTTTTGGTAGCGAGAAAAAGGTAAAAAAAGTGTTGCCCCATGTTTATACGTTGCTCTGTTTTCGGTTCTGGTCCAATCATTAGCTTCGGGAGTGACAATGAATGTTGCTGCAGTGATGGTTCATTCGGTTGAGCGGTTCTGACTTTTCCGAGCTATTGTTGCAAAGGGAGGGATAACGACTGATGGTGATTTTGTGTGGCGTTGTTTGCTTTTAATAATAACATTTACTTCATCCACAGAACTATGTTGAAGTACTTACTTTTACAGCAATGCGGCATGTTATATTAACCGGTGAGGTACTTATTTTTAAAATAATACTAGTATTTTAACACATAACTATAACGATAACTTTGTGGTAGAAAATTGACCCTGAAATACAGCACTGGTTGATAAAAAGTTGCACTAAACACACAATACTTAAAAGGTTTCCTGTAGCTAGCACATAATTATTGCAAATAGTTCCGCTCTAGTGACGAACAGTTTTATTCTGCACAATACATTTTAAGCCCGTCTGTTGATTCCCTCAGGTATCATATAATATTATTTTGCACAAAACGAATGTTCACTGTTAAACTGTTTACACTCATAAAACACGACTGTACCAGAGTGCGCTTTTTTCAGCTAAAACTGGACAGAAACGAACCGTTGCAAAACTAAAGTATCTCAATAGTAGGTCCATTCTACTGGAATTATAGCAGTGACTTCAACAGACAGCGAACTTTACCATCGGACATGCAGATTTAAACTGACCGTATAGCGGTAGAATTTTAGGGTAACAGGGCGTTTTTACTCATGCGATGAAACTCTGCATGATAAAATAAATGGCGTTCACTTTCATGCAGAGCAGTGCGTACTCATCGCAGGTTTATCTCATGCATGTAAAAGAGAACTCGAATGGGGGATGTGTTCAGAACAAAAGCATACTGCGCTGAATGCAAGCTACTCAGGTTTATTTATTGGGTTGACGCAAAGTTCGTGACGTGCGCCCAACACTGAAATCGCGCTTTCGTTGCTTTGCTACGTTCCGGAATACATGGTACTTTGTTATGAGCGTACTTCCGGTTACAATACAAACTGCTTTGCTCATGATATGGATTGATTCATCAAAGCATGTGTGAGTGGGCTAGTGTGGTTCTCTTACATTTCGCATAATCGTGTGTCATTCTCATTTTGTGTCATTCTCATTTTAACCACTAATTAGGTTTAGATTGACTCTCAACTGTCAGCAATAAATAGATGAGATTTATTTATGCGCAATGCTGGTTCGAAACTTACTGTTGTGGATGTACATTTTAATGAAATGTGTAAAACTCAACCTTTAAGAGCAATTTTGAATTGGTTTACAATTTCTGAGAATTTGATTACGCATAGATGATTTCCGATGAAGTGATAAGCATCCGATAAATTACAGTTGACTCCATAACGGCAAAATCAACAACCTAACAACGCTACCATCAAGAATGAAGGGTAGGAATAAATGAAATCTCTGAATGGATCCAAATGGAACGTCTTGAGTTGAACTGAGGGTTGCTAATTTTTCATGTAATGTTTACTTTAATGCTACGTACCAATGCTGTCTACTTATCGTAATGTGTATTATTTTGTGAAAGTGGATTTCCTGACTTTAATAGAGTATATTGACGGTTTAATACGTATAGTCGGTTTAATATATATGTGTATTGACATTAAGTTTTCTCAGAGTAATTTCTTATGCAGTCGTGGAATGACTTTTGGCAAGGAATGGTTCAAGCTGAGAGCATCCGGCAATGCAGTGGTCACCAGTTGCTAAATTTCGTAGTGGAAGATGCTGCATACCGCAATCGCAATTCAATTCCGCATTCGATGCTTCTGAAAGCATTGTCGCCAGTGTCTTGCTGTCGGCGTTTCCATCGTGTTCAGGGCAGGAAACATATGCATGGTGCAGAAACCTTATTAAGTATTCACGCTTTGTAGATTTTCGCTTGACCGGGCAAACGTTTGATACGATATTTATGAGCTGTTTTGCTGTGTTCTTAAAATTGGTGAATAAAACATTAGCACTCTCCTTTCCGTTTTCTTAAAAGGTCCCAACCCGCCAAGCACTTGGAAGATTCAGCGGACACTTGAAACCCAGATTCTTTACCATCATCGATAAGTGCAGAAGCAGTTTGTTGGTTTTCTAGCGTATATACTGACTGTCTTTATGTTAGTGAGTACTGTTCAGAAGTTGTAGAAGAGCTAATCAAATGAGCTATGTTTGTGGTCTTATTGAAGCAGTTGCTCCTTCAACGTAAGATTGAAGAATTTTATTATCACGACACATGAAGCTTCTCTTTGATTACAACCATCAAAGAAATATATAACAACTTAGAATTTAGTTGGGAACAATCACAAATACGTTAACAATTCTTTACGTTTCGATTGCAATTGTAATATAAAATGATTCGGAGATAGGGAGGAATAGTTATGCATTATGTCTGAAATAAACATAATGTTATACATTTCATTGAAAGAACCAATGATTGCGGAGCTAGGCGGAATAATAGAAATATGTGAAAATTAGCTCTGCGTAGTGAAAATGCCTGTTTATGATAAAACGGAAGGCAGCAATAGGAGTTTTTCAGCATTGTTCTCTCATTGCATTTAAATAGGCTTGCTGAACGTAATAACAAAACACTGAAAGGAACAATATTTTATTGTAATAGATCCATTACCATATATCGTTATGCCACGAACAAGGACATCTGTAAAAGTTTCAAATAATCACGGAAAGATTAGGGGGAAGAAAGGGGAAATTGTGTATGGAAGGATGCTGGGAGTCGCTGGGTCTGACATTTGAAAGGAGTAAGCGATGAATAATTTCTTTTGATTCACGGCTTGTGGACGATACATTCGTCCATTCATGCATGCAGCTTCTTTTCATGCATAATGAATGTGAAACTGTTATTTTACGAGCTCCTGCAATTTTTCCTCAATGTTCTTATCGCCCTTGACTGTTGGAACAACCATAATGTTGTATCGAGAAATTATTACTATATACATTTATTGTGAAATTGTCTTGGTTCTATGTGAAATATATTACTTCTATAAAATCATAAACTTCAAAAACGTTTTGATAAAGCATTAGAAACTATATGCTTACATTTAATGGTCAATTGAATTGACTGATGACTGATCCGTCAAATAACTTGATCCATGAACATAATCACCGCAATCTGTATTTTTAGAAAGGTTTTGTTAATTCGACATTACTTCAATATTTGGGCAATTGCAGTTGTAGGTGAAGGTATGATGGAAGGAATAAATCAGTAAACAAATTATGGCGAAGCATGCGACCAGCTATAAAAGATACAAGAATCTTGCTTAGAAGAAGGGCGGTAATTTTAACGCAATAATGTAACAGCTGCTGTTTCGTACTGGATGACTAGATCGTTTAAATTGTTTTAGCTGTCCATCTGGACAAAATTGCTTCTTTAAACATTAGCCATGTACATTATACAATGTGCAGTTGGGAGCTTTTGATGAAAGTTATCAACAAATTTCATTACTTTAAATGTTGAACTATAATGATGGATTAGTCTGTTTTGAACAGTATCGCTTCGGCTAGAGTTGATGGAAACAATTTAGAACTTGAATATTTCTGGTTCTTGATAAGCTAACAAATAATTGTATTCGAACAGTTCGAACAGTCAATCAATCAGTACAATTAAGGTCGTAAAATAAAAACTAACGTTGTAGAGTATATATTGGTAATCGTTATAACGTTGTTTATTTTGGTAATCATTATATATAAAAAGTCATTTGTGACACATCGCATAATAATCGCAGCATGTGTATGTTAATTTTTTCATGTCGAAATTTTGACGTATTTGTGATTGATTTGTTTAGTCTCAGGATATTTTCTATCTTTACGTATAGTATGCTGCATGAAAAATGAATAGAATATTTATCATTTTTGTTTTGTTTTTATAAGCGGACACATGTAGGTCCACAAAGCGAATAGGATTTGTACTATAAAAAGTAAAGATATTGTATTATTATAGATACATATTTATTTATATTAGGCCAGTATTGTCTGTTTCGTACTATTTACCATTGAGATGCATAACAATTCTAGTCCCTTCTATCGTTATTGCTTTATATATGCTTTATATTTCAACTGAAAAATAATAATATAGGTAGGCGATTCCAACGCAAGGCGCTATACATTAATGTTAGTTCGAAGGCAAAAGCAGCAGCTTGTTCTCGTCCTTCAGGTTCTTTATGTATTGGTGATTGATGAATTTTTCATGATGTAACGCTGTGATCTTGTAATATCAAATTTTTATTTCCTATCTTCAACGTACTAGTAATGGAATCCGTTACCATCGAATCAAGTATAATTCTCTTAGTTTTGGTGCATCGTTTGAAATGGGTGAGCTGCAAGCATGCCTACCTGGGGTATATATATGTTTTTTTACTTGTTAAATAAACATATTGCAAAATCGCATGAGTTTTTCAAATTGTATTACCGTGGGCGTTTGGATCTCGTTACGATAGAAACAGTGTTAATGTTAAGTTTGCAAGGAAAGTTATTCTGAGCTGGTTGTTAGAAATCGGAAAAAGTGAATGTATCGACGCGTTATTTATGGCTCCACGATACGTTATTACACCTGGTCGGGTGACCAAAGCAAAACACTACAGTCGTAAAATAAGAAAACACCCTCAAAGGATCTTCCTTCCGAGTTCGCCGGTCACAGAGCAGTGTTGCAATCATAATCGAATTCACGATGGAATAAGAGGTCAGCGGAATATATTACCTCCATCTTCTATGTGGCCCAATGGAAAGAAAGGCGTTCTGATTTACAGGGCAGCTGCTTCTATAAATAATGTAAAAGATTTCAATAAATCTAATTGACCACTACAGTTCTTTTTTATCTCCGGATCACCTTTGCATCGACGGGGACTGTTACGTGAAGAGCTGCTGCTACGGGTTAACTGCATATTTGGTGTATTTTTCAGAAGCAAAACCAGTCGTAATGTGAGCAGAACAAGCAGTAACAAGAGCTATAAAAATCTAAAATGAAATAAAATCATGAGCCCTTCGGCTGATGCCAGGATGTTTTTCGCGAGGAGCATCACGTTGTAAGTTTGTTTTGTACTCGCCGATCCAAGATGAACCATTTTTTCGATTGGTCGGATGAGTAAACGTGTATAATCATAATAGACAAAAGAAATGGTGAGCCCCATGTGAGTACAACCGGAGGTGTCCGGTGGTCGAAGGAATATTCTACGTATCAACCAGCCTGTAAAAGCTCGTAGGATCCAGGGAGAAAAATACCAAATGGAATTGGTCATGCATTATTTAACGGTGAATTTTTATAACCATCCACTGCCATCCAATACTATTTGGCGGCAGGAAATGTCTTAGCCACCCGGCATCCGAGCCTGGCGACTGCTGCGGATTGTATGAATGTTTGTGTTTTAAGCTTTTTGTTATTCCACCGTTGCTGTTCGTGCATTGGAATATTGCTTTTTACCAAATGATCCCGTGAATCGACAAGCTTAAATAATTTAAACAATGATCTTTATTTTTTGCTCCTACCTCTGTATCTATACCTTACATCATTCGAGGTCTATTGTGCAACCGAATGGGAAAGGATTCTTAACATAACAGAGATTTATTTGAACTCTCAATGCAACCAATTCGTCTGATTGCAAAAGCCTTCTAAATGACATTTGAGACAAACGAAGATAAGTGGCGAGTAATTGATGTGCCTGTTGATTGAAGATCGAAGATAAATAGAGAAGTATATAAACATTGATTGCAGCAGTAGTGTTTATGCCACGCCATGCCAGTCAAAGTTTTGATATACGTATTAAAATAGGAGTATGACGCAAACATGCTGAATATTTCAATGCACACCCGTTATAATTTTAATTAATAGTATTGTAATAATCATTTGAAGGGCATGATTAACCGTGAACATGTGCACTAAGGCGGGACGCAACATTATCATCCAATGTGGTGTGTCATCAGAGATTAAAAGTATTTATTAGCACTGATTTGATAAATGACTTCAATGCTGTTAAACATACAGATTCAGTGAGTTAATATCCAAAATCAATTTTGAATCGAGATTTTTTGCAATATTGCAAAACGATACAATGCAATGTAGCAATTTCTTGGCAAAGCATCATTTTTCATGCAGCATTTTGATGAATTGTGATTAGCAACCTCAACACCCCAACTTGTCAACAGATCCAATAAATGTAAAATATTTGTGTTTTGTTCATAATACACCGTAAAGTATTACTGCAGTTTCTAATTATTTAAACGTTGTTTAGCGTAGAAACTATTTAAGAATTTTTTGTACCATCACTTATATTATTCGAATACTTTTCACTCCATAAGACTCAACAAATAAACAAATACATCCTGAACGATTTCTCTTAGGATGCTGTCTACATTTGGAGGAAGGATATTATTATTTTTTAGAAACAATACGGTTCTGTGACATGGTAGCATCCTACTATCGCCGATCACTTCGCTGAATAGATATATCTAACCATCAAACACTTTAGAAAAGTAAGCGGAATGTTACAAATTATTGTGAAAAAATCCCGTTACAACGTTGTGATCTACAAAATTAAAATCGTTGAAACTGGTGGATTGGAAGAAAATGAAAGCAATAGTGAAAAACTTAAACACACAGCACAAAAATAATAAAAAATGTTTAGTTTAGTCGCATATTATCAACAGCTTCGTATAAAAAAAAACAATAACTGTAACAATAAATATTTTCTTACTGCCTTATTGCTTATGACTAAAGTTTACATTATTTTTTTTTTCGTTAGAACGGCCTGGCCGTATCGACTTATTGTACCACGTGGCCGGATAGTCAGTCCTTGCTACGGGGGATTGGTCCGGTCCGTTCGTGTGAAGACCGGCTCCGCTATCATCATGCCACCGGGCCGCCCCTAAAGTTTACATTTTATGTAAATCACATTGGTTTTGAGAAATTTGTTCTTTAAATCGTGAAAGGGGGCCGTCTTCCCCAGATTTATTAGGTCGCTTTATGTATTAAATATCCAATATAAAAATTGTTGTTTTTGATTAAGTATTAGTAATGCTATAAAAGCATTTTGAATTTTGAAGAAAAATGCATTTTTGTAAATGTGAAATCGCAAAAAAAATTATCCTAAAATATGTACGATATGAGAAAAACAACCTTAGAATAAGACCTTATAGATTTAACATATGTCGGACTTCTTCATTTCTGGTTTATCCTTAAGATTACGGAGTAGTTTTATACCCATCCTCCGCCTGTTATTAAAATAAAACATTATTTGAACACAAGCTCAATACACACTATCTTCACGCGGAATTCATTTCCATCGTCTATCTTCTGAAGCAATGGTACTGATGCTTTATCTCTGTTGTACCGTGTGCGTTTGTGGGTCCTGTCCTGTTGCTTACGCGTATGACCTCCTCTGTTTGACTATGATTCGTTATGGCGAAAATTATCCATTGTAGACAGCAATCAAAAACTTGAATGTTCTGTCCGATATGTTCGATCATAATTTTTCCATAGAGCTAAGCCCCAGTAACCGTCTCCAAAATACCAAATTGTTTAATCCCTGCATGAAATTCCTTTATTGCAATCCTACTTCTGTTTGGTTAACCTTTCATGATTAACATAGGTTACGTTTAGGTTTAATTTAATTTTTAGAACGGTTTATAATTGGCGCTGGTGTTTGGTAGTGTCGCCGGTACCACACGACACAACTAGTGCATAATCTCTTCCGGACTGTTTCCCAATAGCAAGGATTGACTCTACGACTATGTCGTAAAAAACAAGTCGATACTACTTCGTACTTCATCGGCTGTTCTAGCAAAGAAAAAATAACTATCTAGCCATGATGAAACAATACAAACAATATACTGCAATACTGATAAGAGTATAGATTTATGAAAAAAATATTCAGATTTACAATTCGACAAAATAATCAATAAATAAATTAAAAATGTATTGTATTGTATTGTATTGTATTGTGTTGTATCAATAGTATTATAGTATAAGTATTATGTTTCCAAATTAATTGCACCACTTAGAAGTCACTTAGGCTCAAGAAAATAATTAAATAATAAGGTAAATAAACAAGCAGTTTTTGCTTCATGGCTGAGTTTTTTTTGTTTCGCTTTCGTTTGATTGAAAGAAAGAAGAGCATAATGAAAATCTATTTGTATACATATATCATTCATTGGGTGACTATCTACCTTAAGGTAGTCCATTTGGTGATAACATCCTTCCTTCGACGGTTGTTTTAATTAATCTTCATTATTGCTAAAAGCTTCTTTAGCTTCAGGTCGTATGGTGAAACTGATTGCGTCCGGAGATTTATTCTTAGGAAAGGTTTGAGAAAATTAAGAACATGGAAAGATTGCCAAGTTTATCATAATTATATCGGTGCATCCTGGGTTTTTAGCATGTAGTGAGCGAGCCATGCAGGACCAGGAACTTCTTGTCTTTGGTTGATAGTTTAGAATAATCCTTTTGTGATCCTTTCCCAGTCACAGAGCATGAATCTTAACATTGGCTAGAGCACCACTTTGCAGTGCAAAACCCGTCGTTAAAAGGCGTTCCGTGCCGAGCAAAGAAAGGATACCAGTCTAATGGTTCTAAAGGCAAACTGCAGACATTATTGCAAATTTTGTCCTGTTATGTATCGTATACGGTTCAAAGATGACCCAGGCATGATACGGAAAGGAATGCACATGTTCTTAATAAATGTTTTTGGATTAAATCTTTTGCATATCAAATCAATGCCTTAGAGCAAGGTTTGCTTCCATATCACTCTAGTCGAAAGTATCTAGAATTGTATACCTCATGGTGATTTTTTTAAAGAGTAAATTATCCCTTAACTGTGATTTAAAATTACGTTTGCATCAGACTCATATCGACAGTAGCATTCAATAAGCTGTGCGTTAAAACTGTAGTTCGGTTATTTCAAAATCGATTAAGATTAAATTAGCTCGTTTTACTTTGAATAAAAATAAGATGGACATTCCTATGATGCAATGGTAGCAGCGTCGGTCTGTTACACGACAGAACCATTCCTGTTCCAAGGCACAAGAAAGGTAGAAAATAGAGGTCAGTTGCATGAAGGAGGTAAGCAGCCTGTAGTGCTGCAAAGAAGAATAAGAAGCGAGACGAGTGAGTAAAAAAGTACAATTTTAAAATGTATTCCGTGTTTTGGTAAAACAAGGATTTAGCCTTAGTAGCTTTGGAACTGTGTATGATTATTAGTTTCCGTTTTTTCAGTTCTTTTTGACGGTTTCTATCGATTTGCATCGATTTCTCCGAAACCTTTTATCTTTTTTTCAATCTGCAATACCAGCATGCAGATTTGTACACTTCTGCTTTTCAAAAACTTCAGTATTCGTCTTAAGCTCGTTAGTTGACTCTTCAATTCGTAGATAAAAAAATCGTTCAGACGAACTACCGGTCTTTAGAAGTCTCTTGTAGAAAGCACCGAGACAGATGGAAGAAAATAAGGAGAGGTCGATTTGATTTGTGTAATTGACCGGTTAATTTTAGTCAATTTATTCGATTGTTGCCTTCCTTTTAACAATTTCCAGTTGGTTTGGTCTTTATTGGTTATTCCCTGCGATAGATCCTCAAAAACCCTCAACAATTTCATCGGAGTGTTGTTTTCCCTTTGAAATAGGAGGGAGGATGATCTAGATGTTGTTGTTAAGATTACTTCACAACATATCAGTACAGTATGTTTATAACGAAAAACAGATATTAGTTTTATTTACTCGGAAGTGTTGTTTCTTTTTCAATAATTATCTAATATGTGTAAAGTACGCTGCATCTTTATTTAACTAATTTTAATTAAATGAAAATGTACAGTTCACAGTTTTGAACTTATCAATATTACGTTTTACGGATCGACCGTTTGGAATGAATAAACAAAAACAATGTGGATTAATGGACATTTGTATAAATTTGGTTGACAAACAAAGCAACAAATATCAACAAACTTTATATGACACAAAAATGATGCATGATACCGTAGCGAAAATGCTTACGAAGTTTATTGCGCACAGTAGCATGACTATAAATCATATCAGTCTAAAGAAAGTTAGGTCGCACTGATATCTTCTTTTTTCTTGTGCATTTATTATCATAATTCCACGTATTTTTTTCAAATGTATGAATAGCAATACCACACAATGTCAGTTAATTTGTTTCATGTTGAGCTTCCATCGTTTAGTATACCGTTCGTTTCGACGTATTAGAAGTTGTTTCTCTCTTCTGCTTACAGGTAAGATAATATTTACTGAATGGATTTGCAACAACATCAATGGTTATTTGTGTAAAAAAAAATCTTCAGTAAACATATTGTAAACACATAAAGTGTAACACGTGCCACAAGCAATTGACTAATGTGATCGTTCCAATGATTTATTTGCTAATACGGAATTTGATCCATGCTACATATATATGCTGCTATTATTCTGGAATCACGCATCATACCATGGTATTGTTGGCAGATGTATAAAATAGGTTTCTTTCATTGCGTTCGAGTGGTACCATCTGTAAAGGTTTTTGGGAAATGAAAAGAAATTGTTTGTTGAAACTTCACAGTTTTTTTTTTACTAAATTATCAACAATGCCTATTTGCAATGTCTATTGCAAATATTCAGAAACTTCATATGACACAAACATGATACATGATACCGTAGCTAAAATGCATGCAAAGTTTATAATGCACAGTAGCATGATTATACATCATATCAGTCGAAAGAAAGTTAGGTCGCACTGATATCTTCTTTTTTCTTGTGCATTAACTATCGTTCACGTATAGTTTTTCAATTGTATGCATATATGGCTTCATTTTTTTATTTATGATTTATCGCTAGAACGGGATAGTTCTTCATTTCATTTTCAACGAGTACAAAAATATTGCACATTTGTTAAAAATGTATCTTGAATTAGGTGTAATGATTATATATTCTGTATTTAATGTTGTCACAGATGTTGAAATAGAGCAGGTTAGTAAAGAATAAACAAGAAATAATAATAAAGAACACATACGAAAGGAAAACTAATTAGTAAGGATGTCAAACACGATGTCACCGTACCAATAGGAGACCGTTTGAGATGCAAAATTACGCCATAGAAACATTTCAAACGATACCTTCCTGCTTGTCAAGAATCCCGTGTGCTGCATTTCCGGTAAACCGTACCTGCTTTATTCTTACGGTTTGTGACTGGCTCGATTGAAGCTTCAGTGAAGGTAAGAAAGGTTGACAAAGGTGGAGTAAAGGAGACGTTCGATGGACAGCATAACAAGACCTACCGCACCGTTTATGTTCTCTCTGCCATCAAACTTTCCCCTTGAGGGTATTAGAAGCATTAGACCGATTCCGGCCGTCTTATCGGTGCACATAATTATCAATAATATTAATAATTGAGAACCGCATTGCGGTTCACTTCAATGGAGGCATTGAGACGTCAGGGCTTACCGGAATGCAATATTCGTCAGGATATTTGGTGGAATGAGCCGACGGAAGTAACCGTACGACAGTTGTGCGACGCAAGAACTTAGGTGAGAGAGTGACAGAAAGCACCAATACGTAAACGAAGGAAATCCACCAGTCGCCGGTATTTATAAATCAAAGCACTGCCTGCGGGATAATTTAATCTAATTAACTCCTTTGTTTCTGCGCTGGACCTTATCATTGATATAATTAAACAATATCAATAACAGATACCTATCATTCACACGCACAGGCCAGAAGGTGCAATGCAACAGTAAAGGAAAACATGAAGTCAGTGTATCTACAAGCCACATGCGTACGGCACTGGCCTATTAGAACGATCAACACAGTTTCCATATCGAGGGAGTTTATGTACAATTACGCAGGTTCCTAAATAACAATGACTGTAGGAATACATGTATGTAAATTTACATTTAAATACTACTTGTTAATATTTTTTAGCGCTGCGCACAATTTGGTAATAAATTTTTCTGCAGGTTAGAACCTTACGTAGATATTAATTGCTAATCAATTTCATTAATGAAAAATCGTTTCTTACATAAATTATGTTAATTTTGCAAAGAAAATCAGAAAAACGGAAACAACTGGGTGCTTTAGTCGCTGAAAATTATATATTTCAAACGACGGCATGAACGGCCGAAAATAAATTCCTTTAGGTGTGTGACTGGATCGTAACAGCATGATATGCTTCACCACGAAACGTTTCAGCGAAGGCCCAGGGGTGGCCATAAAAGGAACAGAATCCTTTTCTTAGACGTTATATGTTATACCGGATATTAGAAAACAATAAGCCATCGGAAGTAAATTTGAGCAGGAAAAGAAGCGACTGTATAATCGGTTGCTAATATCGAAGATTCCACTCATAAAAGTTTAATTAAATGTGTTTTCGAAAGGAAATTAATTTTCCTCTGCTTGTTGCATGACTGGGATTGATGGCAGAATACCGTACGAGCAAGATTTCTGATTTGCAACACATAAACGTTGTTTATTAGATTAGGCTGTGAATTGTTACAGAGCACAGCATTAGAAATGTATGGCTTTGCACTTAGAACGGGCGTATGGTTTAGAAAGAATAGGGTTGAGCAGCTCGGTAAGAGGCTGTACATACTTCGTTGAGTGTACATGCAAGTTGAAAGCATTCTAGCATCAAGCATTGTTCATGGTGGTTGAAAATGGACAAAAAGTAGTTTGAATAAGTAGAAATAAATTATTGTGCCATTGGGAAACGTAAACAGCGCTTCAAAGTATGCACACTATAGAAAATATACGATGAAGGGTATAATGTTCCAGGAATTTTTAGACACTAAGCGTACTGTTGAAAGTGGAGCTGCTGTATGCTGTAGGTATAGAAACTTTCTAACACGTACGCCCCTTGAGCATGCACTTATTTGGTCAACCAATTTAAATCTTCGTTAAGCACTGTTTTCTGTTAGTGTGTATGCAAACCAAAAAAGAAATGTATGGGTTGTGATTGTTGATCTGGCAAAAGGAATTGGAACATTCTCAACGCTGCATTTTCAGTATACTTCTTTATACACAGTTTCCTTTTGTGTTATACTATTTTATTTTTATTGTTTACATAATCTATTTTATTTCATATCAGCCTTTGGTCGTCATGATATATGATATATTTTTTATATATTTGTAGTGATTGCTCTAAAGCGTCATAGTTGGGAACACAATGATATACAATTTTGTTAATGCTATGTTGAATTGTTACTCTTATTTAGATTTATTTATCCCCGAGGACGTTAGCGTAAGGATACACACAGATTAAAACTCTAATTAAAACTGTAATTACTGCATTACACACCTTTCCACTATGCATTAGAAGAAGTTATCAGATTTATGTAAATGTGCGCCGTTTTGTTGGTCTATATTTGGTTGTTTGTGTTTTGATCATTGCTCCAACATTAATGTATTCGTTAAGTACGTCTTTAGACAAGTCATCTTCAACTGTATGCTATAATAGTTTTTAAACGAAGGTTCTTATATTTGCATGAATTTTTATTGTCTTTACCATAAAGGTGTTCTTAAATGCGTTCAACAATATACGTAACGTTGAGTAAACGTGCAAATTTCATTTAATTTTGTTTCCGATGCAATACTTACGACAACCATCGGCGTTCTGCTCGTGTGCTTGAATGTTAAGAAAAACTACATGTCTAACTCATTTGTGGTTTTCTGAACACCAACAGTCACACATTTGGGGCTGATAGTAGAGAATCGTCATATGTTATGTAGCATTAAACGCTCAGGGCTATTTTGCAGTCGTACAGATGAAACTGGCAGATTTCATGGCGTCTATTTCAAACATGGCGTTTCGTTTGCAGTTTGAATGTACGAGCAGAATCCTTTAGCTTGTGCATTAATTATGATGAAAATTCTGTGTAAATATTTAACCAAGCGCAAACCTAGTAAACCCCTTTTGGATTTTCACTTTCTTAAGAAACTAACCTATGCATCTTGCTGACCCAACACTTCTACGTTGCTCCTTTCGGGATCCTTTGGAATGGTATATTAATTATTCCCATAAAAGTCTTTGCTAGGGCGTTAAGCTGTTCTTTACATATACCTAACGACTTGCAACATGTTTTATAGTCACCGATTGCTTAGCGGGTTTGCAGCAGTAGTGTTAGTGCTTACCGTTGCTGTTTCCGAATAAGATTTTGACCACTTTCCGGTTTTAAATTGACGACGTAAGCATTTTAGTGCTGGTACTACATTCCAAATTATTCACATATTATAGACCAGATGCCAACTTTGTGATAGCAGTATGCTTTGTTTTTGGGATAGGCATTTTAAAGGAATTTAAATTACAAAAATGTATAAAAAATCACTAAGATTGCGATATCAATGTGCAAAATCCTTATGTTCTGGATATCTGGAAAATGTGTAAAGTGAAAATATGTGTCAATATTAATTTTGAATGGTGTAAGGGTAGGCAAGATGTGCAACTAACTGGATACATGCACTGTTTAACGACACGTTATTTGTGTCGTTTAATTCGTTAGCTTGAAAGTTTTGGTTTGTAAGCTTGTCTATGCTGCAGTCTGCAAAAGCAAAGAAAGAAGAAGAAAATAAAATACAACTTTTTTATGGCCTACAGGGAAACTAATGGATATAGCCATGGTCATCTGTAGAGAAGTCGATTGAGCGGTGAACCTCGTTCGTTTCCTTGAGTGTAGCAACATAATAAATATGGCAAATTTTGTGAGAAAATTAAATTGCGGGTGCCATAAATTTAACATTTTTATTGATGGCACAAGTAAACTTCCATTTTTTGTGTTTTATGTTATGCCAATCGTTGCAATATACTTGCTAGTAATACGTTGCATGTTATAGTTTTGAAGTACAATATAATGCAGATTTAAATAAATTAAATCAGCATATTAAGTTTTATTTGCTTTTATATCGATGAATATGACCCACGTTTTACCTATTTACCGTATTTATGTAGACAAACTAACTTTTAACCTGAAGAAAGTGTTTCTGACCAATATTTGATCGATTAAACTAATTGGTTAACAT
The DNA here is from genome assembly GCF_943734755.1 of Anopheles moucheti. Taxonomy (NCBI): domain Eukaryota; kingdom Metazoa; phylum Arthropoda; class Insecta; order Diptera; family Culicidae; genus Anopheles; species Anopheles moucheti. Next base: position 61,993,013 of record NC_069140.1, read on the forward strand.
GTTTTTGGATAATTGGATGAAATCTACCACGGAACGGTTGCGACGTGTGCATACGTGTGACGGTGTCGTATGCGCGTAAAGTAAAACGTTGACAGTATTTTATCTTCACCAATATATTTACGATGTATTGTTAGACATGTGCAATTTAGATTAATATGGTTTGGAGGATTTCTTGTTTACACTGACGAGTTATATCAAATTATACGGAACCACGTGTTGGTTTAACAATTGCAGGCTAATACTCAATGGTGTTCTTGGTGGCATAATGACCTATAATGTCTGCAATAACCGACTAATATTTTTATCACTTTATATATCCTAATCTTTGTCCTAACTAGTTAGCAAGGCAAAAAGTTTGTAAAGTATGTTTTAAAATATATTCAGGTTATTAGCAGTAAGTTATATTCGTTTGAATATGCATTAAACAAATGTACGCAAAACATCGTCAAACTTATTGGACAAATGGTTTTAGCGCAAACAATAACTATAATAAATCCTATTCAACATATCAATGAAAAAATGCGCAATTCATGTCAAATTGGCTGCTTTATTTTTTGCAATAGTTTTTTTTTTAACAGCCAAGGTTAAACTCTGCGATTGATAGCGATAGAAGCACACACTCATACACATGTGCTCGTCGATTGGTTTTGAAAAAGGTCAAAACATTGAAATTTCTGCCAGTAGCATGGTGTGCGTAGAAGCTTATCAGTACGAAGCAAGTTTGGCACTAGGCAAGAAATAGATAACGATACGATTAGAATGTGTGATAACGATGGGCATTGATTTTTGTCTAACCAAATGGGTTCATGTCATTCATTCGATCACCGCAAGGCAGTCAACAAGTGACAATTACATTTGATCACTCTAAGCAAATATCATGTAAACATTGTATTTTGTTCAAATGAGTTGTTCACTGTAAGCAGATACATCGGCCTAGATTTTGTAGAAGTAACCGTTTTCCGATCGTTAGTTTAACTAATACGAAAATGGAATTGTAGTATCGTAATAGTAAATGTGCGAACAATAACAAGAAGACTAACTTTGTATCAAAGATAGCATGGAATTGTCACCGATGTGTAAGTGTTAACTTGAAGTGCACGACTCATCGAAAACATTATTGGCCATTCCGGAAGCTGTGTAGAATGCGAAGATAATTACGATGGATGCGTGCAGGGTAAGTTTAGTTACAATTTAATAAGTGACAGTATACTAATTATGAACCAATTGTTTTTCTTTATAGCGAAAATACAAAAAAAATCCCGGATCCGGTACTGAAGGGTACCTGAACCAACTTCGATTATCGACGCTGTATTTTTCTCGACTTGCTACAAGTGGCAAGCGTTTTGAGATAGGAGTCGAAGTGGCAGTGGCTGGAAAATTCGATGACATCGTAATGCACTTGTTGGACGAAGAGCAGTACTGTTTGGTACAGGCCAAGCATAAGCAAGATGAATCGAAGCGCATCATGCTGGACGATCTGTTAAAAACGACCACGGAATACAGTTTGCCTAAATACTTCGATTCGTTCCTGGGGCTGAAGCAAGAAGAGTTATTCCAGGATGGACGATTGAAGTACATTGTTATTTACACCAACCTCAAGGTGGACGAGAACGTTATGAAAGTTATCCAACCAGTAGAGCCAGCCTCGGATGTTTTTCTTCATACGCTAAACGTACGCTGCAGAGGAAAAGAGTCATCGCTGTACCGCTTCAATACAAAGTGTACTGAGTTCATTGAGCAGTTAATTGATCGCGTTTCTCCCATATGTGAGGTCGCACGAAAGCTTGCAGAGCAGTTGGTGCAGCGGAAGAAAATTTCTATAAACCCCAATGGAATATTCCATGAGTTTCATGCCCTGCTTGTACGCGATGTGTTTGACTTGGAGCGGCAACTGTTTCGGGAATCGTTTGTAGCGGATGGAGAAGGCATGGATCCTTGTGTGACAAAGTTTCGCATTGTACTCGAGCGAATGTTGCGCTCTATTATGAAGAGTGATGATTTCTCAATCACTGAGCTTAATCGATTAATCGTTAGCGGTAAGCTGAAACTGTTGTTTGAACCTGGATTTATATGCAGAGCAGTTGATCCAACGAAACCTGTCAAAGATTGGATAGAGTACAGAGTTCAACGGACAGAAGTGATAACTTTTTTCGACCATCTCTTACTAGCTACAGATCAGCCGAATTTTATTGAGCTGGAAGCGATCACAAAAGTGGAAGTGTTTGGTTTAAAAGAGCAAGTGGACGAATATATGCGTGCTGTGTTTGATCAGGTAGATCGATGGATTCGTGATTCTGAAGGACAGTTTCTTGATGGCAATGATTGGAGGCTTATCTGTAGTAATTCTAGGGCACGTATCGCGGGCAAGAAATGGTTACTCAAATCGGAGGAATTTCAAAAATCAAACCCCGCGACTGGCTACGTGTTTGAACGAAATACATTGCTAGCGCCAATCGAACAGTTCTTAGCTAAAGTGAACCAGCATAATATGCTAGTATTAGCTGCGTACAATGCGGAAGTAAGCGCTTCAAGGGTTTTGCAGGCGTTGATGACACTGCGGGAACAGTTCGTTGTGTTCGACGCACTTTGTTTTCACGATTTCGAAGATCTCGAAAATTGTGCTTTGTTTTTGAAAAACGTGTCCAGCAAGGTGATGGTAATCGTGTCCAATGACAAGTGTTGCCGTTCTGCAATTAGAAACGCGCGGCACAAGTTTAATGTGTTAACAAACGTGAAAACCATTTACGTTGCATGTAATGTGCAGCAGGAGTATTTTGCAGACAAGAATGACCATATACATTCCGACCGGTTTGAGCTTGGAGATATGAGTCGGCAATCACGCCAAAAGCTTCTTGAGAAGAAAATCATACTCCAACAACGCAGCGTTCGGCTACACGATCTACTGTCAGAGGAGATAGCACTAGAACTGTTGGACATGGAGTTTATCTCTCAGCTGCTGATGAATCAAGTAGATCCTATAGCGTACAGTTTTAAGTATCAATGTCAACTTAAGGGACAATATTTCAGTCGAACGCTCATTAGTGATCGCAGTGTCCTTGATGAAACAGGATTTGATCAGTTGTTAACGATCAATAAAGCAGTGATACTTTCGAATGTGCCAGGCATGGGTAAAACTACTTTCCTGCAAAATTTAATTGACCGATTATTTAGTTCGCTGCCAGATCATGTGATATGTCTTATGCACCTTAAGTTTTATACCGAAACACTGGAAGAAATCACCAAACTCAACGCTGGCACCATCAGTGTAGAAGATGCAATACGGCACGCTACAAAGTGCTTTTTTGCTGGAAGTTCTCGCTTAGGTCAAGTTCTTTTTCGCAACGCGATCCTAAATACGGGTAAATTGATCGTGCTGGTCGATGGATACGACAGTGTAATTAATCGCTACAAAATATCTGTCGAAAAGGCCTCCGAGCTGTTTCTTCAGTATCCGTTTCGTATGCGAAATTTGTTGATCGCAACACGACCACACGAAACGGAACATCTTCGCGTGTCACTACCTCAGGCAAGAGTTGTTTCGCTGTTGCCATTCGATGAGCATCAGTGCGTAGAGTTTCTTACTCGATGGTGGAACTGCAACAGTCACTTAGAGGCTAGCAATATGTTGCAGTACTTGCGACATAGTTATGCTGACTGGATCGTCGGGAGTCCGTTTCAAATAAAACTTCTGGCTGAAATTTACCAAGAAGATAAGACAATCATGACAAACTTTGGCGCTCTGCTGGAACGCTATTTGGAGAAACAGTTTCATGAATCGAATCAACGGGCGATACAGGTTATGGGCATCGGACAGCAGCGTATGGCTGCGGCAACACTGAAACAGGCAGCTCACGAAGGTCATTGCGAACTGGCAGCACATTTAACCTTTTACCCGGAGTTAAAAATCGACAATCCGAAGTTTGTCTTTCTGCTTGATATTGGTTTGATAGTGGTTGTGGATAATCGGATGAGATTTGAACATCATCTGTTTCAGTACTATTTCGCTGCAGAAGCGTTAATGAAGGGCAAACCGATCGCTTATGGCGATGAACGGGTTTGGGAGATTTTAGACGATCCATTGAATAAATACCTGAATAAGTTTCTTACGTACCACCTCAGCAAACCAAAAAATGCACATTACCGCGAGTATTTCCGTAGAACTTCACTCACTCAAGGGCAACATATCACATCCGGCAACCGTTAATCAAATCAACAACAAATGAGTACATAAATTTTGACCCCTCTCACTTCTTGTACCTTTGCTCTGCTACTACGACAGGATAATGGTGTTCGTTCGTAAGACGGCAAATGAGGTTAACGTATTAAATGTTCTATTCCGTCGTGAGGATGATCAATAAATAGTATAAAGAAATTTTCATGTCCTGCTTAATGGCAACATCAATCATTTCGGAAGGAATTTTCTAATTACATCGCTCTACGTGTACCGGCAATTAGTGCACAAACGCATACTGGGCTGAAAAGAAAAGAGATAGGAAAAGGGGCTCGGGATGAGCAAATCATACGGTGGAATGGAGACAGTATGGAGTCCCATGGTGCCGATCTGTTGGTACAGCGTGTTGCATAACTGCAATGGATGTAAGACGGGATGCAGTTATCAGTAGTAGGTGTTTGGAAGCAGTTTTGTTGTTGCCATCGCTGTGAGGTATTCTCATTAAGAGCATTGTTGAGACGATGCCAGAATGAGAGTTTATACTTTGATAAATTATGTCGTTCTTCAACGACAAACTGCAGGCATTTCTTAGCAGGTAGTTATCATTACTTCCACACTGTCAAATTGTGGGCATCGTTTTGTTTTATTTGATTAGACACGGAAATTGTTCAAGTGACAATGATGAAATAATTGTTTATGTTGAGCAAAATATTGCAATTACGTCGCACATAAAACGAAATGATGTTTAATACAATAGTCTAGACTAGGTTAGAACAGTGAAGATAAGCTCAACGGGTACAAGTGCATGCCAAATTAGGAAATACATTTCATTTTTAGAAGAAGAAAAAGAAATGTTGAATACAAAATTTGGAAAACAAGTTAGATTAAAATGTTTTTATAAATGTATATACCAAAATGTGAATATACGTTTTGCGTAAGTTATTATATATATAAGATAAATAGATAGTACAGATTGTTTCGCTGATATTTGTGTATTTGATTCTCAAATATATTAGATTCTAAATAACAGATAGTAAAGGGCAGATTTAAAACTGTTGTGTTTAATTGATTTATTGATCAGAAAATAATTTGTTTTTATTAACTAATATTTCGGTACAGTAACGCTAACTTATAGGTAACAATTAGCTGTCGTAATAATAACGATGTCTATAACAATATTGCCGACAAACTAAAAAATATTGCGAGTCCTCAAAAAACATGGAAACCATTTAGTTGTTATTGTTGTCGCATGTTTATAAAGTAATACATTTATTACACAATTGCAAATGAAAGACAGAGGCTAAAGAATTAAAAGTATATGTTTATAGTTTTTTTTAAAGAAATCTATTATATATTTAATTTGAATTAGGATTTTTACGCTATATATTTTATAAAACAAATTGTTTTAAAATGTTGTTTTCTTATTGATTTATAACAACTTGTATATTTGTAAAATATGTGATAGTTAGTCCAGCCATTGTTTCTACACAATTATTATACTTTCAATGCGCCGTAAACATACGTAAGGCACTTTGCTTCGTCGTTTCATTACTGCTAAGTTGTTCGACCTGTTAGAATGCAGATTACTTTGATGTTAACAGGGAATAAATAATCAGCAATCAGTGCTCTTTGCGAGAACCTGATGGATGATAATGGTCAAACGTAGGGAACTCGTACGTTTTGTACAGTGAATAATTATCATTTACATCATCTAACATTGCGATACAAGAGACTCAGTCGTAATGAACAAATGTATTGCAAGGAATGAAGTTTATCATTCAATATAAAACATTGAATATCGGAGTATATAGGTTCGTTTCTTTTGAGTATTTTTTAAAGCCGTTAAATTTTGTCCATTTGCTAGAGCATTGTTTCGGATGTTGTTAGAGCTTATCAAAAGCTTACACAAAGCCATTGTTATGCGTATGTGCCAAGTATGTGTGTTTCTAGATGACCGTAGCACTTTGGTAAAACAAAGAAGGAACGCCTGACTATCGCTAACCGTTTACTTTTGCAGTTGCACTAAGTGGTTCTTAGTCAAACATGGACCAATGGATTTGTTGTTGTCAGTGTGGAATCGCAGGTTGATTGCAAGCTACGAATCAATCTGATCAATTATTACACGTCAAGCGTCAAGCGAACTGTAGCAGCTCACTGCATATTGCATGCAAGCGTAAATAGGAACACTCAACTCGCGAGTATAAATTATCTGCGTGAGCCTAGCGTTAGGCGCAGATTCGCGATGTCACAGATTTATGTGATAGAATAAAAATTAGCTCTCTTGCTTCTTGACCAGCGAACCGATAGCACGTACGTATACCACATCATCCGAAGGACACATTTTCCGCTACCATCGATCCTCTAAACTGGTGACCCCGACCGTTCGATTGAACAAACATCCGAAGAAGTGAATTCCTGCACGAGAATACCGCGTAGTGAACGACCGAAACCGCGAAAGATTCCTTTTGTCTCATAGAACAGTCACGTTGTTAAGTGTGCCGCGATAATTATCACCCCGTGTACGCGTAGTTTACCGCACTCTTAGTTTTTGCTAAAATGCCCGAGACAACGATCGACACCAAGCCGAAAGAGGAAGCAACCCAGATCGCCGTTACGCACACAAAAATTAACTTTCCGGATTTCGATTCCGAAGACGTTGAGACGTGGTTCGTCTGTTTAGAAGCAGCATTTTATGTCAATGGAGTTAAGCTAGATCGACATAAATTTAATGCTGTAATTGTTGCACTTGGCACTCGCGCGAAATTCTTCCATTCCGCCATTGCAAAATGCAATAGATCGGAAACGTCCGACAGATACGATACGATGAAGAATGCTGTCTTGGAATATTTTCGGCCGACGGAAAACCAACGATTAACAAGCCTACTTTCCGGCGTTTCGTTAGGCGATCGGAAGCCTAGTATGCTCCTTTCAGAGATGCGCCGTCTGGGCGGAGAGGGATGCTCTGATAATGTCCTTGCTAATATATGGCTGCGGGCCTTGCCGATCACTGCACGTTCCATCATCGTCGCTATGCCGTCAGTGTCATTAGATGATCAAGCAAAGGTAGCAGACAAAATCCTCGAAGCTCCGAGTAGTGTAACGTCTACCCCAAGTGAAACGAGTGCAAGTGCATGTGCAACCATAAGCACGTTAGAGGCTCGCATCGAAGCTCTCTCACGCCGATTGGATGAGGTTCTAACAGCTGATCGATGCTGCTCATTTTCGGAAAGAGACACACACACACCATCCCGATCTAGACAGCGACACGCGTCGGGATCAAGGCAATCATGGGGACAACGAACCTCAAGTCCAGTGCGATCACGCACACCATCGAGAGCACCGCGCCGATGGCTCTGTTGGTTTCACTATCGCCATGGAAACAAGGCTGAAAAGTGCGAGAAAGAGCATCCTAACGATACTTCCACCAAGTGCATTTTTTTCGAAGAGCGTCTGCCGGTTTACTCCCGAAAAAAGTAGTTCGTTTCTCTCTTCGAAACACAAACCATCCCGAATCGCTCACGAACGATTATTCATCCGATAACGCAAGCACCAGCTATTATCGAACGCCACGCATAATGCACACCAAATCACACACTACACTCAGCACCAGCTCACCTTTAAACTCAAGCACTACTCACCATGAGAAAAATACCAGCATCAAGCTGAACCGTATGACCCGTGAACCGCACGAAAACATTTATCGCATTTTTGTTAACGATCACAGAACGCACAGTAAATACCTAATCGACACTGGTGCGGAGATTTCGGTAATACCACCATCCTACAGAGAAAGGATGAACCCTACGCCGACACGCAAGCTTTTTGCTGCAAACGGTAGCCAGATCGCTACTTATGGCACTAAAAATATCACACTCGATATTGGATTGAACCAACAGTTCACCTGGCCTTTCACTATTGCTGATGTTGATTCGCACATAATAGGAGCAGACTTTCTAAAACACTTCGACCTGCTCGTAGATATCAAACGCGACCGAGTGATAAAGAACGTAAACAGCACAGCATCTCTTTCCATAGCCACATGCAGTGCCTCCGACAGGTTTACACAAATACTGAAAGAATTCAGCGATATTACGATACTCAACCTGAAAAGTCGATCGACAAAATCGAACGTTACGCATCAAATCTTAACGAAAGGGCCACCCATTTTTTGCCAACCACGCAGACTACCAATAGACAAATTGAAAGAAGCCCAAGCGGAATTTAAATTTATGATAGAACAAGGTATTTGTCAACCTTCAAAAAGCTCATGGGCCAGTCCCTTACACATGGTTAGAAAATCAAATGGGAAGTGGAGACCGTGTGGAGATTATAGAAACCTGAACGCAGTAACAGAACCGGACAGATACCCGATACCACACATTCAAGACTTCGGTAGTATATTACACGGCACAAGCGTATTTTCCTGCATAGATCTCCAAAGAGCTTACCATCAAATCCCTGTTGCGGAACAGGATATACCGAAGACAGCGATAACCACCCCATTCGGTCTGTTCGAGTTTCGTTATATGACGTTCGGATTAAGAAATGCCGGTCAAACACTACAAAGACATCTCCATTCTATTTTTCGCGATCTACCGTACGTTTTCCCGTATATCGATGACCTATGCATCGCTTCGTCGAATGAAGAACAGCACCTGAAACATCTACGAACGGTTTTTCAACGCCTAAGAGAAAACAGTTTGACCATCAATGTAGAGAAGTGCCAAATAGGTAAATCTTCAGTAATTTTTCTCGGTCACGCGATCACACCAAATGGTATCAAACCAAATCCCGAAAAAATCCAAGCGATTCTTGATTTTCCACGCCCTAAGGTTGCAAAGCAGTTAAAAACATTCATTGGAACGATAAATTTCTATCGACGTTTTATTCCACATGCAGCAAGTAACCAACAACTTTTGCAACAAATGATTCATGGTAACGTTAAGAATGACCACACACCGCTAAAATGGGACAACAACACCGAAACGGCCTTTTTGAAATGTAAGGAAGATTTAGCTAATGCGACACTCCTTGCACACCCTTCGCCGCAAGCAAATTTGTGTTTGCATGTGGACGCGTCAAATGTAGCAGTTGGGGGCGCACTACACCAAGTAACTAACCATGGCCTCGAACCTCTGGCATTTTTTTCAAAAAAGTTGACACCAACGATGCAGAAGGCTAGCACGTACGATCGCGAGCTTTATGCAATGTACGAGTCGGTACGATACTTTAAGGACCTTCTTGAAGCACGTGTTTTTTGTATTTACACCGATCATAAGCCACTCGTGACAGCTTTCCTCCAACGACCTGAACGAGCCAACCCTACACAACAGCGTCGATTATGTTTTATAAGTGAGTACACAACGGATATTCGTCACATTCCAGGGGAAGGAAACAATGTTGCAGATATGTTAAGCCGGATAGAATCCATCTTTTCCGAACCCATCGACTACGTCCAAATGGCGGAGATGCAACGAACGGATGCCGAAATCGCCGAGTTTATCCAACAACCTCCCACAGGCACCATGATTCGTGTGAAACCTTTCATACTTCCATCGAAACAAGGCACATTGTATTGTGATGTGTCAACCCCTGAGATTCGTCCTTTGGTCCCGAAAACACTCCGTAAGCAAATCATCGCCAAAATACACCACATTTCGCACCCTGGCATCAGAGGTACAACACATTTGGTGAGTAAACGGTTTGTTTGGCCATCCATGAGGAAAGATTGCAGGAACTTTGTCACCACCTGCATTCAGTGCCAAAGAAACAAAGTAACCAGGCACAACCTCACCAAACCGGAACAGATTACCGTACCACCAGATCGTTTTCATCACGTACACATGGACCTGATTGGACCTCTACCTCCTTCAGAAGGCAATATGTATTGCCTTACAATGATTGACAAATTCACCAGATGGCCAGAGGTTGTACCACTACCCAACATGACAGCAGAGACGGTATCCCGAGCATTCATCGCAACCTGGATTGCGAGATTTGGAGTACCAGCTAAAATCACCACCGACCGCGGCAGGCAGTTTGAAAGCGAGCTTTTCAAAAAGCTATCTGAAACACTGGGCATCGACCATTTAAAAACATCCCCTTACCATCCACAGGCAAACGGTCAGATAGAACGTCTTCATCGCCAATTGAAAGCAGCCCTCATTAGCCATGATCGAGCCAGATGGACAGAAGCACTCCCGTTGGTGTTGTTAGGGATGCGCTCCACGATTAAGGACGACCTAGGAGCAACGGTAGCCGAGCTGACGTATGGCACCAACTTGCGTTTGCCTGGAGAATTTTTTGAGAATAGCAGTACTGTCCCTAACCTAACACCCGAGTTTATTTCGAATCTTAGAGCTATCATGAGACGATTGAAACCCATCCAAACATCCAATCATGACACTAACAGAAAAACCTTTGTAAACTCTAATCTGCAGTTTTGTAGTCACGTATTTGTACGCATAGATAACGTTAGACCGTCCCTCACGCCACCTTACGACGGTCCATACAAAGTATGTAAGAAAGGAAAAAAGACTTATACAGTAGAAATTAAGGGTAGGAAAACGGCAATCTCGATTGATCGCCTGAAACCAGCATTTTTGAGTGAATTCACCAAGCCACTCGCCAAACATTGTGATCAAAAAGATGTAACTCCCAGACAGCCGTCGTACCAAACCCGTTATGGCAGGAATATTTTTCGTCCACGAAAAAATTAAAGAAAGGAGGATGTGATGTAGCAGCTCACTGCATATTGCATGCAAGCGTAAATAGGAACACTCAACTCGCGAGTATAAATTATCTGCGTGAGCCTAGCGTTAGGCGCAGATTCGCGATGTCACAGATTTATGTGATAGAATAAAAATTAGCTCTCTTGCTTCTTGACCAGCGAACCGATAGCACGTACGTATACCACATCATCCGAAGGACACATTTTCCGCTACCATCGATCCTCTAAAGAACTAATCAATTGTTTCTTGATGGTGTTGGCAAAAAATATATTGGTCGAAGTTGTTCATTGTACACTTTCGAAATTGCTAAAATTTTTCTATTAATATCAGTGTCAGGACAAAGTTTGATGTAGATTTTTTTTGCATATCGGCATATACGCCTGTTGGTACTAAAAGCATACAAAGATACTCAAGTAAAATAATCGTCAATTCACACGAGGGCAGCCAATTCGGTTTAGAAGTTAAATTTGATATATGTTTATGCTCATACCACTAACAACAATCTCACGAAAGCCACAAACATTCTTACAGCGGTTAAGTTCTACACGAACTCTGAAGAAACGTTAAAAGTTTAAATAGCTGCAATAGACATTTTGGTTTGAGGTGTGGCAAGTTTCTTAGACACATTCTATGCAGAAATGCAAAACTTGTTTAGCTTGTTGTTTCTGAAACTGGCCGTACTGGTTGGACAAACCAGCAAATAACAGATTTTACGAAATCTTTTAACTAAGTTATCATAAAATTTTGTCAAAATCATATAAATTTTAAGGTTACATGTATGCTGTTAAACATGCATTATTTTACATTTATGCCATATGTGTGTAAATGCAATCCACATCGATTTTTGTAAGAAATTCACATCTTTGCTCTAATGCAATTCCGTAACTTTCGTCGAAATAGAGAAAAGTAACATTTTACCGAGTGATCGTCATTCATATACCGCAAAACAAGTTCAAGCTCTGTTTATGCTTCCGAGATGCATGAGATCGTGTCCGTTTTCGTACATTTTCAACCTGTCTTAAGCTATTAGGATTAGTTGGCAAAGTTTGCAGTCATTTGATTATTGGGCTTGGACGTTGCATGCAGGCATCGGAGATCCGATTTAACGGCATATGGTGAAACTTTTCCTGAAACTCGTTTCAATGCAATTGTCAGAGCGCTTTATGGTTGGATACAAATTTACTGACGTTAACATGCACATTTTTTCTCTGGCAGGGAAATATTGTTTAAGCAAGAAAATCAATTTGCTAGCATTATCCCAGGAAAACAACAATTATGTTGCAAGTGTTGGGGTTGTTGCGCGAAGAAATTAAAATAAATTTTCTGTTTTTTTCCTGCAACCAGTTTGGTTGAAAATTGTAAAATTTTATGATCGGAGTTTCAATTATATTTCATTTCATTATTTTTTATTCGTTTCCGCATCACTGCAAATCGCCCAAAGAACATCCAAATAACGGCAGCGTGTGAGTTTTAATCTACGTTACAATTGGATTATTATGCTTTGACAATTCCCAAAGATCATTTTGTCAATTGACATATTGAATTTCCATTCAGAAGAAGTATATATTGCAATGTCACTGTTGAAGAAATAGACAAAATTACCCATCGATACCGGAGAGCCAGATGTTCTCAAAACCCTTCCTTCAAAGAGATTTTATCCCAAACCAATGGCAATACCCAAGCTATGATAGGAAATTCCATCAGAAAAATTAAATCAATTTAAGAAATTAAAAAGAAAGAACGCTCCAATTCCAAGCATACCCCAAGCGGCGATCGCAGCATAAAAGTCACTCGTTTGGAGAAATCAGTTCTGTGCTTTTCACTTACACCTTTGGCTCTTTTTTCTGCTTCCACTGTACTCTTATCGATGCCGCCGCCGTCTCTTCCTACTTCTGATCTGGATTTACGCTTGACTCACATGTACACGCAATGCATTTGGTAATAGATGCTGTCGGTTGAGGAATCGAAGTCTACGGTCGAGAGTTTTCTTTTCCAAATCGGTACCCAGGTGGAAAGCAAATTCAATCTGCTCTCTATTTTTAAAATGATTACAAATGCATTCCCGAATATTGAAGGGAGTGCAAGCAGCATTCTATACCGGACATCGAAGCTTTGCCAGAATGTTTTGGATTAAGTTTGGGTTGACCGGTCGCCGCCTATGCCGACTATTGGGAGCGCCAGACATTTCACATTTCGAGGAATTCCAGAAAGCTGTGTATTTGACAATTCGATCGATTTGATTAAATGTATAGTTTTTGTGCACTTGGACATATTCATGAAGAACGGCCACGCCGTACTGCTTAAATCTATTGGAATCTTAATGTAAAGCACAATTCATATTAGTTTGGAGACATTTTCTTCTCCGAAAAGTGAAGGGGCACTTCTGCCCCTGTTATTTTATATTAAACTAATCTCTTACACTCGCATTGCAAAAGTTAATACACGATATAATAAACAATTGCACACGCGATTCCATCTCCAGGTTTTGGGCTTCAGTAAGATGGGCTCGCCGTACCCTATCTATTTGCGGTCCCTGTATTTGACGCTGCAGCCGCTTCATATTCTTGACTTGCTAGAGAAATCGTCTGAACCGCTCAATGCCCACGGAGACGTCGTATTACATTCGCGGAGATGCGACGTCCTGTAAAATTAATATTTTTAAAAGATATACCAATGAATATTCCAATAGTTGAGCCTATTTTATTTGCTATTTAGTGTTTGCATGAACATGCAAACATAACATACAGCTAACTTTTAGACCGTTATACTTTCATACTAGAAGCCTAGTGCATGTACTATCGCTGTTTGAAGACCGTGGTCATTATTTCTATTTTGCAATTTATATTAGCAAAAGTAAACGATAAAATAACTTAATCTTTTTACTCGTAATTAGGTTTTTTTTTATTAAAGCAGAACGGCCAGACCGTATTGCTCTCAAATTTACGTTGTTCTAGAAGAATGAACGGTTGTTCAAATTTATTGCTCGTGAAACTCTAGATCGGTTTTTCCGAATACATCAAATTTTTTAGAATCATTTATTTCAATCATCAGAATCAAAATGTGGTCTTATCGGTTGTTGAAAGCTACAATTCTCAGGTGTTTATCATGTGTTAACAAATAATAGTAAAAGCCTGAAGATCTTTTTAACTCCATTGCATGAATGTTTTCCGATCCTTTTTATTCCACCTGCACCGTTCCGTTCCGTACCCGTTATTTGTATCTAAGTTTAATATGTAAACAATAAACCAAATCAATGAAAACTAATGCAATGGTTTCGGACAGATCTTTCTAGCTGCAACATTCGCTCGTTAACATGAGTTCGTTCGAAACCAGCAGCAGTGATTGAGGCAGCAGCGCTAACATCAGCAGTGCACGGTGGAATAATGCATTACCTATGGATTGAAAAGCTTATTTAAACACAGTGTGACTGGCAAATACCCGAAGGGTACATACATCACTCGCTCCGACACGTTAGTGAAATGGAAGAAAATCAAACGTTCTTAGTTTTTAGCAAGGGTATTGATGTTCCAACGTGAATCCTTTAGCCAAGATTTGTTCTTTTCTTTGGAATGTGTTTTTCTTTATTTATGTATAGATAAAACTATTGTGATAATCCTACATAACAGGTATAAATATAGCATCCATGGCCAACGACTGTTTGTGTTAGAAACCTCGTGTGGAAAAACAATGTTTCTTGAAACATTTGTAAACAGTTTATTTTATTTACTGTAAGTATCGATTCTGTTCATCCATGGATTTTAATATATCCTTTGGTGTACACATGGACAAAATGCCGTATAAATGTTGAACAATTTTAAACAATTTTAAACAATTACCATTTTAAACTAAAGTGATTTAAAAAATAAATTATTTAAATTGTTAAATTGTTACTGGATTAATAGATTGCAAAGATTAAAGAAATTGATATTAAGCTATAAGTATACTATTTTTCTATTATCCCTCTCATACTGCCAACTAGTGATTAAAACTTAAGTGGTCGTTTTACATTACTTTGATACATAGTTCCCTATTTAATGTTTGTCAAGCGTAGTTGTACCGAACGAGAGTTAGTCACTTTGACGTTGTATCTTCTAATTATGTTACAAATGCATAGAATGTAATCAATGAATGTTGACCGTAAAGAGAACGAATTAAACCTTCATTTGATGTATTATTCTCCTCAAGCCCGTGTTGGCATTGAATCATTCGCAGCAAAGCAATGGTCAGGATTTTGGAGGTCTGCATATGTCCAACGAAATTCGGAAACTGGCGCTAGTTTTCTACAAACTCCCCTCCCCGCTCCTTTCTATTCTAGATAGCTTTCTGTCCTGTAAACTATACGGTGGTAAGCATATTAAGGAATAGCATATGGTGAATCAATTCCCAAAATGCAGCTCCTCTGAAACGTAGAGAGACATGGAATGCTACATGACACAGTACGCTCAAGTAGATTTATTTGTCGTTCAACTTTCTCAAATATCTGAATCGTAACCCGATCCGAAGCATGGAATTGGAAAGCATTTGGTATGGCCAGAATGCAGCGTGTGGCAGTTTTGTCCATGTGTCCACCAAAGGATATATTTAAATCCATGAATGGACGAGAATTGAAAATAAATTTTATCGATAGAGATTTAGCAGAAATAATAGGAAAATGCACTCAACGAAATTTATCTTTTCACGATCCGTCTATTCCTGTTAGGTTGGTCAAGGGATGCTTTAGAAAAAGGTCGAAAAGGCGAAGATCGTTGAAATATTTTTACTTTTCTTAAAACCTCCGTCAAAGGCGAAGAAAATAATGTTCATGTTGTATGTAGAGCCTTTAGCGTTCGTTTTATGTTATTAATGTAAAAACTATGCTCGATGTCATTGGTCGTTTTGTTTTATTATTATACATAGTGAGCCTCTCAAATCTGGATTACAAAATACGCACATTTTCTGTTGCATAAAACATGTATTCCTCATTGTTTTACCCAATCTCCTTTCAAGAATATTTGTTTCTATTTTGCATTTTATATTTTTCAATCGAAATCTTATATTGTATAGTTTATTGTAACAAAGTTTTTTTTTTTTTGGATAATTGCTTGACTTTGGAGAAGATTAAGTTTAGGTGCAATTCCTTAAAAAAAATAATTATAAAAACATTTTTTAAATTCATCTTTTAGCTAAAACATGCACGTATGTGATGGTGATATATGAAATTCGTTACATTTTTTTGTGTTTGTCCGTTGTACCTACGAACCGAGCGAAGGAGATACCACCGCGTCAAAGAACACAGCAAATTCAATTTATTCCGACTAACTTTGAGATTTCTCGTTTTTTAAGATGTTTGTTGTACATGGTGCATTTGTAGATTTATTTTTAAGGACTGTCCGCACGTTGGACATCCTTGGAGCGCAAATCGATCTTGTTTGCGAACGAAAGCTGATATTTGGTTAAATGTACCGAAACGTAAGCGAATCGATTCGGAATTGATGAGAAATTGAGGCATTTTATAACGCAAAATGCATCAACATCAAGATATCTGGATTTGTTTTTTTTTAATTTAGTCTATTGTTCGGACAAAACGGTTATACAATATAAAAAGTATCAGTTAATAAAGTTAGTAAATGCGATACATCACTTTTGTTTATAATGGCTGAATAAAATCAACTAACATTATAGTTTATTTTTAAAACGTAGTTCCTTTAATAATCCGTTAAATGAAAAAGCGCAAATATAATGAAATACTAATAAATCAAACTATTATATCACATGTTTTATTTCAATTTACGTCTGGGTGTTAAAAAAAACTAGATTCAAATATTCGGCACCACACAAACAACGCTCAATGTCTTCGATGAGCTGTTAACCGTATCGGTGGTTTCCGGTTGTGCTTAAATTGATATTAAATAAGCATCATCACCGTCGCTGAATGATGAAATAAAATAAAATAACAATAACAGTAGCAATGATACGTCAGAAAGCGAAACGATTCGCGCTGCTTCCGGTTTATCTGTTGTCTGTCGTGTTTCGGTCGATTTTTTGTTCATTCGGTTGCTTCGTGCAAAATAGTAGCACGCGCGCACCACACGGCAAGTGTACATCAACGCTTGCTTTCGACCTGAAGAAAGATGTGGTAAAAGGTTGGTTATCTCAGGACGAAAGTACGATGAGGGTATTCCAGAAGGGCAAACCAGCGACAGAGCAAAGCACCACTAAAACGTGTACTGGAAGGAGCAAGAGAGAAAAGCAAGTGAGCGAAAAGGAAAACGAGAGAAAATCAGTAGCAATGTCAGGAGAAGGAGTCAGCGGAGACAGGAAGATAGGAGCACAAAAATTTTGAGGAAAATCGACAGTGGTTGCGGTACCAGGTCTGAAGGAATGTGACGAGTGAAAGAGTAAATAAAGTATGCAATTATGATCTCCTTTTATCATGCTGTTTCAATCCTATTTTCCGCCTGTTGTACGATACCATTAGCATACTTTGATAATGTTGTCTGTGGGCGAGAAAACAGCGTGGAACGGTGCGACGCGGTACGTTTAAGTGATTGTGTTGTGAGAAAATAGCTTTGATCATATTGGAAATTTTGCCAGACGCTGCCTACCTACACGACGCGTGCGAACGCTGTACGGTTCGGATTGCTTTCGTGTAGAAACTCAAGCGGGGAAAATCGAGCAGTGTTCGGAAAATCGTCGCTTGCCATATCGCCCGGGTTCGTCTTTATTGGCATTGCTCCCGCTCAACAGGGGAATGTGGACAGTTTTGTTTTGATTCCATCCGTTCGTAGCTTCCAGCAGGATTCGTGATATAATTACATTATTTCCCCTCTCGCATTTCGCATCGTCAAGTTCTCCTCCTTATTTATATCACAGCCTGCTTCCCGTTCTGTCCGTCACGCACATACACATACTAGTACAACGCTTCACTCCAACATAGCACCAAAGAATGCTCGGGATGTGGCAGCCATAAGCGTGCACATAAACACAGTGATATTCATTCAATTACAATTATCGTAATGGCGCCAGATCGTCCTTTAGTGGTTGTGCCGTAATCGAGAAAAGTGGCTATTGTAAGGATGCCGGGTAGGGTGGTAAACACAGGAAGCCAGAAGGGAGGTCAGCACCCTTTGTCAAAGAGATTTTTTTAGAGAGAGAGAGAGAGAGAGAAAAAAGAGCTACACTACGAGGGAGAGAATTGTGCGTTGGAGAGTGTTTCTCTCTGTTTTGATTTTTTCCACCCAGGGCCACAATGGGATGTACATTCCACGCTCATTTTCCTGCATCGGAGATGTTTTGCAAAGCCAAGATGCTTCGGAAAAGCGGCAACATTTGTGTTGATGGTCGCGAACCGTAAGGATGTGTTTCTGCAAGCGTTCTGTCCATCGCAACAGTGTCGTGAAATAGAGTTTCGGTGGTTTGTGAAACAGAAGCATTCAGTGCTGAAACGTCCGGCAGTGAATCAAATACTTTTCATTATCAACAGTGTAAGTGAATGCCCTTACCATGCGCTTAGTATGATTTGTTGCTGAGTTTTTATTGCTAAAAAAAGGGTTAAATTACTGCGACGGATATTGTAGCCAGTGGAGAAAATACAGTAAAGTATGTTAAGAGTTACGGTGAATGGTAAAAGCAATGAAAAGTGAGCTAGTCATATTGAGATGGGTTCTAATGCGGCAAATTGAATTGTTGTGGTACAAAGAGCAATTCAGCCACGATCGAGAAATTCATCTGTATCACCAAAAAGAGCTGTTGTACAACTTTGAAAACTTTTGGTTCATATACAATACCTTACGCTAAATTGCTATCTTATTAAATTGTTTTAATGTTTTGAATCTATGTTTTGCAATATTTTCCATATCGCCAAAATAGTTTCCAATGTGCGGAACATTTGTAAATTAGCAATAATTAAATGTATGATATTATCATTACCTAAATTTTCATCATCGTTGCAATATTCCATAACAAATCGCTTTTTGTTCATAAATTAGTGGAATATATCAACTACATGAACAGTCAGATCGGCCTGTGTAACAGATGCATTTTTCGTATAACCCTGTTGTTCGAGTGAAGTAAATAAACGGGTTCTGTGTTGTTAACTGAAGAAAAGAGCCGCCAAGAAACAGGAAATTAGTGTAGTGTACCTCTAAAATAAAACAGATATACGGAACCTCGACGTATGTTTCACATCTGAGGTATATTCCAAATTGCCAACAGCAAGTAGAATAATCAACTGTGGTAAGTGCACGTTTCAATATCTTTATTTAAAAGTAATTTAATTTCCCTGCCCCTAATGAACAATGGTAAAAAATAACACACCCGTTCCCCTGTGACGCCCTTCCATTTTTGTCTGTTAAACGATCAACTAACAGCCCGAGGAGGAATGAAAAAGTCGTTTGGATACAAAATACAGCTAACAGTCACCCAATGCCAAAAGAAGGGTGGAAAAACCTTTATAGAGAATGGCAGATTTGTGGTATACTGGTACAGGGAAAGAGATTCGGATAAATGGCTTTTAATGTCACTATATAGGTACAGCTGAAGTGTGATGGGGGATTGAAATAAACTGTTAACGGGAAATGAGCTTTTTCTTTTATTAACCTCATCAAGACATGTAGGTTGGAATTTTACCGAGTTACAAAGTTTGGTTGGTTTGCATTGTTCAGATTGTTGAGCAAATAATGTCACCATTAAAAACAATATACAATTAGTTTCTTTGAACTGCTGAGTAAACAGACGAAAATTCATTGTCTGTAATTTGTTATTCGATTATGTTGTAGTCTTTATTCAATATTATTTTATAATTGACTATCAGCTATATAAACTGCAGGAGAACTTTGACCAATTAACGCGTGAATAGTTAAATATGAACACTCGTAAACGTGTTTGTTGTAGATGTGGTTCCTTCGTTTAGTTGCCATCGATCGACGCAACGATGTGTAACACTAGATTGGTCGTGACTGGTAAGAATGCAAGGAATGCTGATTGATTGACACTGTGGCAGACAAAACACAATTGTGCACAAAAATCCTTTTCATAAACTTTATTTAAAAGTAACGAAAAATAATATATATTTTTGAGAATGAAACAAAACCAAATTAAACATGGTAGAAAAATATATTTTTAAGTGAGCAAAATTTATGTATTTAAAAAATCAATGAACAGAGAACAAGACTTTCTACTATCAATAAATGTAATTATAATTAAAATATTAAACTTTTGCCCCGTACGCAGGACTGACTATCCAACTACGGGTCAATAAAGTCATAGTAAGCAGACCTCTTTAGCTTGTTGTGCCGATTGAGAAGAAGATTAAAGTTTTGAGAGAGCATGCTACCTCATATTACACACATAACCAATTGTAGGAAAAAGCGTAAAACAGACAAACACGCTACTATTTGGGATTAATATGGTTAATACATTTTGCTCTAAACGATATGCACCACCGATGTATAGCTCCTAACATGCATAATTGTAATCTTACTGTGTCTGTAAATAATTTCGAGCCACGTGCCACTGAACTTACAGCTCGAGGATTCGTTTTCTTCGGAGGGTAAAATTATCCTACAGCGCGTGGACAAGGGAAATGTGTTCATTCTTTCTTTACTTTTCCCATTTCCGGTCTCCTTTTCAGCGTCGCGATACGATACAAAGCATCAGCAACAAATGCCGCCGTGAAAGAGTAATGCCTTTTTTTTGGGGAGCGGCACTTTTTGCAATCACTTGATTGCCATTTTTCCGAAAAAGACTCTCTCAGATTGGCTCCCGATGCCTTGCAAAGTTAGCGGTACGAAGTAAATGTGGTGTGAAGGGAAATGGAATGATGGACGTATAAGTTTAATGGAATGTGTAGGTGTTGGATCTGGCTTACCGAACTAGAATGAGTTGCATTCAAAAAGGAAGCTCCCGTGAGAGTTGAAAGATATTGCTCCTACGTACGAGCTCTCTGGAAAATACGATAGATCGACAAAAAGTAGAGGAAAACCACTTAAATGACTGTGTTACAAAACAATCGAGGGATTGATTTTCAGGCAGAAGAATGAAGTGAAATGTGTAAAAGCGCTCACATGCTTTTGTAATCTCTTTTATTAGATTTAACTACGGCATGTTGTAAAAAAGTGCTGTTCGGAAGAGTCTTTACAAAACGATTATTTGGAAAGTTTTGTTTAAATTGTAATTTCCTAATAACATAAAGATATCCAAGTGGATCCATAGTATTATTTGGAAATATAACTTATTTCGGCGGTTTTCTCCCCTATTTTGTGTGAATCATGATAGTCAAACCAGCGTAATGCGTGGTTTTAGATAATTAAAAATCGTGTCTGTTTTGTTCGGAAAAGCTAAACCAGTGCTAATAAGCGCTATGTCGTCCTTTGCTCGCCATATAGAAAGTCTCAAACATCAAACACACAAAATGGGATACATTCCCTGCATGAGTTCTACGCACATATCGTGAATATGCAAAAGCTTTGTAGCAAACGGCTCGTACAAAAGTTTATTCTGTAGCGGTCTGCACACCAGTGCGTTTATCGAATCAGTAGAAAGCACACTAACTAACTTGCTAACTAACTACCTAACAACAAGCATAAAATATATGCGAATGCCTCGAAGTCCGTTACTCCTTGCGCAAATGGTTCCTCTTGCTTTGTACGCTCGGAGGTAGGTTTTAGTGGAACTCTTCGTCTAATGGGTAATTGTTTTCTCCTGAAATTTTTGCAAGCCAATTTATGCAGCCATTACAATTATTCAAAGTACCAAAAAGAAATACCATGGGAAATGGCACAGTTTTGTGCGAAGAATAGGAACCACCATGTTGTTGAATAATTTTCTATTAAACTTCATTATTCAGCATTTTTCACGAACGTTCAGCGTTCAGTTAAAACATAATATTCCATAAAACTTTCAATTATATTTAATTCAATTTTCATGATTCTGTATACCATTAGAAACCCAAAAAAATGGACGCCATTAGTGACGTGGTCTTCACACGACCGGACTGAGACAAAAATCCCTTGCGGACCCAACCCCAGTAGCAAGGGCTGACTGTCTGGCTACGTGATAAAAATAAGCCGATACGGCCTGACCGTTCTAACGAAACAAAAAAAGTGTCGAAATTTGTGCAATTGTTATAAATTTGTTTTCAAACTTACTTGAAATATAATGTTTTTATTCGAGACGTTTGATACGCAGTTGAATGAAAAGAAATGAGAGAATGAAAATTTTACAACAAAAGGATGCGATTCATTAAAATTCCTTAACTGTAGACTGCTACAAGCTGGCAAGGCAACATTCGATTTATTATTTGCATGCTTGTTCGGGAAAGCGTGAAATGTGAATCATTTGTCCATGGGTCCCCATATTGGATGCTGCTATTCCTCCGTACGATTCAGCCCACATTTTGTGTTCATAAACGAAATTACCTACCGGTTACCGAGAATCCTCAAAGGGGTACCAGTATTCGTGTAAGATGATCAGTACTCCACTGAAACCGAAGAGTTTTCCACAAACTCACTGACTTACACACACACGCGAAAAATTTCCACACTTCACACTTCGTGAGCATCACCTACCAAATCACAATCCAGTTACTTCCGTCCCAATATTCATGGTATTGTCCATACAATCTACTCAGAAGGATATAACCGTATCGGATTCGTTTTTTTATCGTAGCCTTACCCGACTGGCGCAGCATGCTTTTCAGCGGCACTTTTGCCGGTTCGGACCGACTGTGCTAGGCAAAACTCTAAGCGTCTTATGTGTGGATGGCTGGATTTGCGAGCACCACGTGTCCACTGGTTGGCTAAAACATATCACAGAGACGTACGAAACAGGGGGTGTTACACACATTGTCTATTAGAAGCGACAAACCTGGGACGGAAGAACGACGCAACAGCGACGGGATGGCGGACGAAATCAATTTAATATTTTTCCATTTTCAATTTTCTGTATATGTCCACCTACTAACTCTGTTCAATTCTGCCGACTCGTACTTCGTTCCTTACGCTTTTGCAATCCTTTGTTATTTCGGGAGTATATCACATAGAAGGGCACAAAATCTGCATCTCTGTACCTCGGGACAGGCGTTTTTTCTTTGTTCTCTGACTCCTTACCGTCCAATAGAGAATCCGAGAGAATCATCCCGCAAAAGCAAAACCAATTTTATAGATTTGCGGACATGTTTGCTTGCACGGGATTCCGATGCGGCCTTGTTGCTGCAATAAAAACAAAACATGACCTTCTTAATAACTCATATCTTTTCCACACGTTTTTAACCTGACTAAAAAAGGAAATAAATTCAAAAGAATGTATGGAGGCTTCAATACTTTCAACTTTGAGTGATTCTGTAGAGCGATCAGGAGCTCAGGATGTGGTATCAAATCTGTCAAGTGCAGAGTAATCGAATGTGTATCACTAATGTAAATGTAAGACACTTAAAAAGGTCGTTGAATAATGGTGCATCTTTGCAGTTTTCTATAAAACGACCCGTTAGCTATTCGTTTTACTTCCTAGTAATACTTACACGTTACGCTCCCGAAGTACTAGTTGCATAGTTACTGCAAACTTATTAAAATTGTAATAATGATAATATTTGATTGTTTGCTCAAGAAAACACTCGTATGCATACCGTAAATATGCGTGACTGTAAGTTTAGGAATTCGATTTGGAGCTATTACTGTCTTGAATTATTCATTACGAGTTAGACATAGTATTGCATTTAAACGTCAGATTCCCAGATTTCTAAGTTCCAGGTTTGAGCCCCAATCGAGTGTAATTGTTTAATTGTGTATTGTCTATTCTTATTACTCTTTAACGTTCGACCCATATGAACTGATGTACTGACCCATATATTACTAATGTATTGTAACTATTGTATTCTAGAGGAAAAGAAAAAAAACGAATTAAGACTTACTTTTTATGAAATCCTCAGTGCTGGATCACGTTCTTTTAACTGTCTAGTTGTTGAAATTTCACCTACTCACTCTATTCTGCAATGATGTTTTTTGCCAATCTACGTTATTGTTTGATATTTGAGATCATTAAATGTTGTTATGTAGGGTTTTGAAAATCAGTTCGGAACAATCATGAGTCATCATTAGCCATGCCATTACGCTATAGATGCATGTTTTGAAAGTTAAACTGATTCTCAACGATCAATCCTTTCAGCACTATTATCACAATCCGCAGACGTTGACACGTGTCAGAACGGTCGACCCCTTCATTGCTATTGGGAGTTGGGAAGGTTTAGTGAGATAAGTATGGCTTGAAGTCCTCTTCCACGCGCTTCCGGTGTTCGGCGCATATAACCGTGATGATGATAGGATAGGGCGTTAAAACATGCTGAAAACTGCACAAAATATCATCACACTCCCTTTCAAAAATGTCCGCTCACTCGACTTTTCGTTCCTTCAGATGCTCGCATGGCTTTCGTTTAGCAGACGAAACGGGGACGACAAATCCGCAGGGCGACAGGAAACTTTTAAATAGAAAGAAAACATCATTAAAGAATTTATTCAGCCCTCGTTAGAGAAGTTTAAATTCAAAACTTATTATAATTTAATGGCGGCAAATCAGGGCCGCATTATTAAAATTTTTTGTGTTATTTTTACGCTTCCTTCCACCCTCGTTTCGTAAACTCTTGCGCTAGTGTTATGTGGTCTTTTTTTTGAATTTCAGTGTGAACTGTATTTTTTTTCAAACCCTTAGCCTTGATGGTGTCATTTTCCAACACGGCTGTATCAAGTACACTGAAAATTTGTGTAAATGGTCATGTGAACAATACGTTTATAAACCGTTTATCGATACTGCCATGAATTTGCATTATAAAGCACTACGCCTGGAAAGTATCTTTTGTTATCAAATTTACTATATCAATGCTTTGTATCGCGTATATTATTAGAGCTAGATTATCGACAGACGAATCAATTTAACTTATTACATGCAGATGAATTATTGAATTTTATCTTAATATCTGTTATTATCTTATTATTATAATTATTTTATAAATGTTCGTATATGCTGGAAATTCTCTCTAGATTAAACCACGCAACTTCTATTGTGCTATATTTTTACTTATGTCACGAATTGTTCATTAGGCCCTTTAAAATAAATATTAGAAAAATTTTGGAAAAGTTTATTTGGAATAACATATGAAAAACAATCCTTTCTGCCATTGCAATATTGTCATAGTTGATACTAGTGGGTAACAGTATTAGAAAGACAAATAATGCTATAAAATAATAATAAACAGTATTTTTTTGTAAAACACGAGTAGGCGTTTATAATAAACAAAGAGTGCTTATGTTATGTTGATTGAGTATTTTGTTGCCAAGAGCTACGCAATGATAGGAAGAATGGTTTACTAGAATGAAAGAGAAAAAATTATAAATGCTGTTTGGATGGTGTTTTTATGGCGTGGAACGCGAATTTCCAATTAATTTAATGGGATGAAATATTGATTTCATGTGAGTCGAACCATTCTACTAACTGTTTGTATCCTTTCATCGCTTTTGTTTTGGGCATTTCCAAAAATATACACATTGATAATTTGATCATTAGTAACGTTAGTTAAACAATATCTCATGAGTACTGCTTAAATCTGTAAATGCTGTAAATGTACACTGAAAATATCTTTAATCTATTGCAAGTACTTAAAAGTTAAAGTTGATCTACAATTTTCAACAGTAAAACATTTAGAAATAAAAGAAATAAGCAATGAATTAGTAATACTAATAATCCTTAATTAGAATAATAAAGTAATAAAATATCTTAATTCAATAGATAAGTTCAGCCGTTCCGCTAATATAACTAAGAAAAAGTAAACAAACTACGCAGGATTTAATTATTTTTCAGTATTCAGTTCAGATTATTTGTCAGTATTCAACGTTATTATTAGAGCGATTACTTGGACTTCTTCACTACAGTTAAAACTATTGTGTATTGAGTAGATATAACAACGTCATTTGAAGCGTGATCTCCCGTCGGAACTGGAAAACAGTATTACCAAACATCTTCAGCATTCGGTCGAAGGCTTTTATCCTTCGAATGTTAACACTATTTCCATCACCCGATCCCCTTCCTTGCGCACGTTTCATTTTGAGCGCCTTTCATTTTTTAATGGTTTTCTTCCGTATGCCGCGTTACGCCGGTGTAACAGCAGTTCCGACCGCGGAGGGAACCGTGTGAGCTTCGGCCGATGTGTGAGTGCTGAGTTGTTGCGCTTTGCAGATGCGTCCTGGATATTCGGAGAACATTAAAATGCTCTTTGAAACATTTATATCGACTACAAGCAAAACCCATTCGCCTTTAAAAGCATTTCCACCGTACGTTTCTATGTGCGAGCCCGTGGAGTATATCCTGGTTGCATTTTCCATACCATGATGCATGGTCAGAAATCTTTCTACCTACCCACTGCAGTCACGGCCAGCTTTTTCGCCACTTTTAATTGTGTTATATTCATCGGTTCATTCTAGAACCGAAGAATGGAATGAAGGATGAATAAGTTACCGATATCAATGGTATGGGAACATATTTTAATGTTTTACCAATGGTTATCATCCGGATTTGTATCTCAAATGCGTTGCAGCGATAATGCATGTTTAAAATTCATATAAACTGAATAAATAGCATGATTCTTTGGCTTGATTTTGTCACCCAGATTGTTCGCTACTGACTTATCGTTTCGTTTGGTCAACCCGTTAGGTGAAATGTCTAGGCCTCCGACATAGTGATTGTGCGTTTGCCAATTGTTCGTTCAGTCGAGCATCTGAGAGGACTAACAAATTCAATGTTTCAAATGAAGCTTTAAGATTTATGAATTAGCTAATTGTGTGTGTGCACATATGGCTGCAAACAAAATTGTTTGTGAAAAACAATTTTGGATTCATAAAATCGATAATGATCTGGTCGTTCTCACAAGAACCTTGTTTTTTTATATAACTTATTTTAAAAGTTTTATCTGTCTTTTCATCTTTCATATTCTCATTCTCAACATGCAACTCTATCTTTCTAGCGATTGAATTTTATTTATGAAGTATATTTGTCTCCCTATCCTGTATAAGCTTGGTCTCACGCGCGTGCGTTTAATGCGACGATGCGATGCCCAACTTGTTCAGTGTCGCTTTCTGTTACATCCTCCAGAGAATTAAGGAAAAAGGCTCTTTTTAATTAACTTAATTGATCGTTTTTGCCGTCTCTCTATTTACTCAGTGGTATGCTTTTTTTCAGCATGATGATGTCCTTCATTCCAATCAAATAAGGAAACACTACAACCAACCTCTGTAAAAATAGAATAACTTTTGGTGATAGTATTTGTGTTTGTCGTTTGTCACAGTGAATAATGTATACGTTAAATTATAACTGTCCTATTTTCAAAATCAAGCTTTTATCGTCGAATATAACCTAGATAATAGAAACCATTATGAATGTATTTCCATCAAGTATTTTCTGACTGTCACCCGCACTTCCTTTTTATTACATATTGTATTAGAATATGTTACTGGTCAATAATAAGTTTATAGCAGTGTATAATTCATCTCATTATGTCTATTGAAAAATTGCATTTATATTGCTGATGAAGTCTTGGTGCGGTTTGAAAAGCCTGTGACACAAACACACAGCAATTAACTCGTCTACCACCAAAAACCTCGGAACACTAAGGGAGCTACAGCAAGCGAGTAGATAGATGAACATGCATGAAAATGCAACAGTTAAAACCGTTCAATTCCATGATTGCATCCATAAATAAAGCGATCCATAGTAACAAACCTCTCTGCACAGGCGACAACTCGCACATACGCTGTATCCGAACCGCATAAATGGTTTCGTGTTCGTTGGCATGGGAATTCGACGCGAGAAGTCGCGATGGTAGAGAGTAGACTGAAGCACATAATTATTATTGGTATAATTTCGATTGAAACGAAATTAATTTAAATTAACAGAGAATGCAGAAAGCAATTCGCAAATTTATGCATTAATTCTCTGCATATTCAGTCGGTACCGAATCCCTTTTAGCGAACGGGGTACAGTGCATGTGTATGAGGGGATCTGAGAACTTCGATCCATCCATTCGTTGTTTCTAGCAGGGGTGCATTATAGTGTAAAACCATTGCGGTGTCGCATGTAGAACATGTAGGCAGAGAGAGAGAGAGCTCGGTGTCAGGAGAGCAGGAAAACCGGGCAGGTGATAATTTAAATTGCCCCAAACCTGTGCTGCCGCTTACGTCTCCACTCGTAACCGATACTAGCGGTTGCCGTCAACAGTTTACAATGCATGCCAAATTTTTTCCCGTTGGTTTGTACAAATTCAAAACAAAGTGGTACACAAATTTGCGGTTGTTGTGGAAGCGAATTGGCTATGATTTCAATAAATGTTTTGCTGAATAGCTGAATTGTTTTAAATTATTTGCTTAATCGTTTAAAAGAAATTTTCGACATTGTTATTTTTTATCTCATAGCTCACCTTAAATTAAATTTAGTTCACAAATATCGCTTTACAATGTCACCATTAATATTTTAACTTGCAAAGAGACACATACTGTTATAGCAGCAACAGCACGCGGTTCCACGCCCGGTGTGGGAGGGCCGTCATATTGCAGAGGGAATGAGCAATAACAGGCAATGCAAATTAATTGCGATGAAAATGTGTGCTTTGGATGTTGCCAAACCAGCCCGCAATTTATCGTTTCCAGCTTGTTTTTGTTCATCAGCTTCCCATCACGGTTTCGCTTTCCCCGCTCATCCCGATCAATCATACTGCCCTGCGTTGTGTACATGATTGTGCAGCCACTGGCAATGATGGCGAGAGCACGAAGAAAAGGTTGGTGGTACACCTATTGATTGTAAAACATTCGAGGAAAAGCAAATGCATCTCGGGTTTCCCTGCGTTCAGACGGTGTTAGTATGCACACGTACGTACATAAGTAAATGATTCAGGACATTTACGTATTGCTGTGTAGGCATCGAAAAGGATCGTAATAATCAGTTGGTAGTAAAAAAATGATACAATCAGAAAACAGATCATTTACTCCCCCACAGAGCAAGTGTAATTGTATTTAGCTGAGATAAATAGAAAGAGAGATGGACAGATAGAAAAAGAGAGAGAGATAGAGGGATAGAGATAGAAAGAGAGAGTGATAGAGATAGAAAGAGAGATATATTTAGAGAGAAGGAGAAAGAGAGAGAAATGAATGGCATATTCGGGACGAGTACAAGGGAAAGGGATAAACATTGTATCGAATATAGGACGTTTGTTCTCAGCTTTCCGTGGAATTCTGCTCCTTCCATACGTGGGACCTAGGGCTGCGCAATTGCCAAACAGATCCTTCCTCACACATCCAACGGTCTGCTTGCCGCTCTCTACAGACACACGCAAAAAGGGGATGAAATCCGCATGGCGTTGCATGTGATTATATTAATTACATTTTACAAGCAATTATAATATAAATTAATTAACGCGTGCAAAATTCAGTCCCCGGGCTCATGGATGCCGCAAACCGTTGAGGGGATGCTATTGTGTGGAGGGTTTGGCCATTGCCATATTGCACTACAGATAATAATGATACAGGGTTTCTTGCAATAGCATTCAATAAAGTTCGCGGAGGTTTGGTTTTATGCGGCCGCTGTGGGTGGGTACCTTTGCTTTTAGTTAATGGGACACAAATTTTATACATTTTTTCTGAATTTTTAACCATTGACGTTTAATGAAATTACAATTATTTCCCAACACTGTGCTTATTTCCGATGTGCGTATGTGAATTAATACAGCAGGCTTAAACGACTTTCGAACCCTGTCCTCAGGGAGCTATTGGGAATGCAAATTACTGCATGGTGGCGGAGATTATTATGTACTCGTGTGTGGTTTTTGATGTTGCCTTTATTGATATGTTGGTAGCTTTCCGGGATGCATCCCGAGAGGAAGGATGAAAAGCAGTGCAACATCTATGGAAAGCGAACGGTTCACAGGACAAATGTTCTAGAGTCACGGATGCAATGGGAAAGAGAGACTTATTGTTTGCTGGGGGTATTTATGGGATGGAGGAAGCAGACGCTGTTCCGATGGCTCTACCGCAGAATTCCATGGTCAGCGTTATTGCAGCATTGTTCCCCTTTCTCCACAAAACGGATTAATTCCCTTAGACCCTCGTAACGCCTCGTTCCCTCATACAGTGCATGACCGTAATGAGCATCGGGCAATGGTGGAGGCTGTGGAACAAATTAATAAGAAATATTTTAGCGAAAAAGCCACATCCCAAATGCTGCAGCTAATGGGTTTAATTTACCAATAGCTTTATATCAAGGTGGGCTGATCAAATAGCATTCACCGGATAATTTCGGTTAGTAGATCCAACAGCTAAGAATGACTGTTAATATTCATAATATAATATTATAATATTCATAAATCATAACATTATAAAACACAGAGAGATTTAGCACAACCTTATCATTTCAATTAGCACATAGTTTCTCGAAGTTATAATATTTACCATCTTCAGGCACGATGCATAAAATTAAAGGGTTGTTAGCAAGCTATTTGGAGATAGTAATAATTGAAGCAATAGCTACCAAATCCTATCTGGTGCGTTCCTCAGAACAGAGGATTGATTATCTAGCTAAAAAATAGAAAATTTCGAAATAGGACAAAAAAGAATTTAAAGTATATGCAATGCAAAGAATGCAAAGTAGAATAATTAAAGGAAATACTTTTCGATCGCACCTGTGATGGTGGTTTTTAACTGAATTGTAGTTAATAAATATCCTTAATCATTAATATTACAATAGTCATTCATTTTAAAATTAGCTATTGCGGTAAATATGACATTCAAAACATTTTTGGGCAGCGTGTTTATACTACCATACACGATAGTGATAACTAACTGAACCAACTATTTTCAATATAGCTGAATCTCTTCTTTTTCTTTCCTATTCTCCCGTACACACACACACATGGTCACACGCATGTCCTCTCAGTTATTTCAATCTTCTTAGAAAATACAGTAAAACCCTGTATGACACAAGGGCGCATCGTCATAGACACTCCGTTGTCATGGCGCATGATACCAAAAACGGCTCCGTTGAAAATGGCTATAATTGGCAAAGTTTATTATGGAATCAGAAAATTAAATTAACCAACCGTCGTTAGCCGCTTCCCCCGCCATGATAAGGATACGTGGATCATTCTTATGTTGAACGTTGGGCATGCAAACAAGTTCTTCCGGAGAATTGTCAGCTCGAGTTTAAACCGTCCTCTGTACGCTGGATTTAGGAAATTGAGTCTCCCCTAGTTGATTTCAACAGAGTCATTGAACGTGCCGTGTGTCAACTTCCTTTGGCGTGTTATTATTCGTTTTCATTGTTGCATAAATAATCAATATTTTTGTCACCAATTGTGTTTCAATTTTAAGCTTCTCATTGTTGTGTGTTTCTCATTCGTCGTACAATGAAGTTTACGTAAAGTTTAAAACATAGCTGTGCCGTTTTAAAAATGCTTGGTTATGGTGCAAGGTAGACGGGTTGGGTCGTTTACAGCAATCAACTTGTATTAACAGCAATAAATAAATAATTTATCTTTCCATACACTTATTTTACTTTTATGTCTACTATTTTGCAGGATGATTTTGTAAACTCGTTTAATAATGAATGAACCTGACATTGCGGGTTTGAGTATGATCAAGTGAATCATTACGTTGCTGGATAAAGTCACCAATCGGCTATTATCAGGAATGCACAGTACTGAAAATGTTGCTGGTAAGTAAAAATTACATAGGTTTACCCTCTTTACGCACTTCATATCGAAAATCGTTCCTAGTGTATAAAAAATGTAAAAAATCAATAAATAGCATGCAGTACATGTAGAGTGTAATATAAGCAACGCATAATTTCACAGGAAATACCTTTACTTCGTATGGTTAATAAGGGTAGCATAATGATCGTTGTCATTTGCTGATGTGCAGTTAACAATTTTTGATTAAACCCTCATTCAAATTACCATCCATCTTGTACTGAGATACCACTGCTGTATCAGGCAATCGCACGACGCATAAAGCAAACAAACAGGAAAATCACATCAAAACCATGTGCTTACCCTACCGGTGGCACTAAGTGCTGAACACTCAGACCACATCATATGTCCAAAAGAATCAAGGGAAACAGAGGCTGGAATACGGGCCCAAGAAGGGATGCGGTTAATTACTTTCATTTTGCGACGTATTTCCATTGTAAATCTAATTAAA
The DNA here is from genome assembly GCF_943734755.1 of Anopheles moucheti. Lineage (NCBI taxonomy): Eukaryota > Metazoa > Arthropoda > Insecta > Diptera > Culicidae > Anopheles > Anopheles moucheti. Next base: position 62,025,118 of record NC_069140.1, read on the forward strand.
ATATTTCTCAAATGGATTCCTGCTACGGACGAGTTCGGTTTAATTATTCAGTCTACGTCTCATCTTCTGGTTCCCGTTGGCAGGTAAAACTGTCATCTAAGTTGACAAATATGGTCGACTAAGCATTCGTGTGTGATATTTGCGATTGAAGTTTATACAAAACAAAGCATTAACTCATTTTTTACGTTGAAATAAGAACAAATTGATTTAACAAATTTAAGACTTTAGAACTTAATTTAGTGTCACGGATGTTCAATGATTTTTAAATAATAATGAACTCCAAAAAACTTTTACCCGTACGTAATTGGTAATTAAAATAACACTGATGCAATTTCTTCCTGCTTAAAGTGTTGATGCATTTCTTTTATTGTGTTTGGTTCATTTAAAGCATTTATTACATTTCTCCTTCTTCAATTCCTACAACAGAACAATTCCTACAATAAAAAAAACTTATAAAGCTATATTCGTACCGATTGATCACTTTTCCTAAAAGGTTTTCGATGCAGCACATACGCAATCGATTACGTAATTTATTTGGGCCAGTGCATGCTACCCAATTTTCTTGTTAAAATCACGGTAATGTAAAGACATGGAAAAGCAATCATCCCACTGTCCCTAGCTACCAAAAACTTATTCACGACGGTTTGAGATTGTATATGTGTTGATGTAAATATAACCATCTTATTGTTAACTGTAGCGTAATTGGTAAAGAAAATGTTAATTTTGTATCCATATTATCCAGATGAATAACAAAACGCGAATCTATTAAAAGTGCCGAATATAGCCGAGTTGAATTGAAAGCAAAACAAATATCATCTTCGTGACTCAAAGACGGGAAAGGATAGGAAGGGAACATAGCGATTTTAATAAAACAAAATTAGGGTTCTATTATATTTCAACACTTATTCTCCGAATGCCTTAATTTATTTAATAATGTTTGGTGATTTAGTGTACGCATGAATGGCAGTCTCAGTGCAGATAAGCTTCAACCGGTCGATTCTATTGCAATTACTTTTCTCACCCAACTAAATCCGTAACGGTTCACTTTTACATCCTTATGGGACAGTATAAAATGAAAATAACTGCTAACATAAAAAACGAACAACAAAAACACATAAAGAGTGGGAAACTATGGAACACTGTTTCGTTGTTGCCTCGAGCGCATCTATCTCCGATCGGTAGATCGAGAACGGTAGGAAAGCTCGGTTCAGATGTGCTCTTCGCTAGCTAATGGATATTGAAAATTGTTGTTTTATTTATTGAGATCTTTTTTCGATACTTTATCATTGTTTGTCGGTTCCCAGGCACTCCAACTTGATCTATCCACCTACGGTCATGGTAAATAGGAAGAGCATTCGGTATTTTCTCTGTACATTATTTTCTGTTCAATTGTTCGCAACACTACCATCGGACCACACTTCCATGGCAGTGGGAAAGTGTAACAAAAAGCGAAAATGTTTAAACCTTGTCGAGTTCCTTGAAATTTTGGGGCTGATGCCCATCGTCAGCTGCAATGTGTGATATTTTAAACTCCAATTCATCCAGAAAATACGCTTCCATCCATTTTTGGACGTGCTTAGACCAAGGAATAATGCTGCGACAAGAAACACTTTTAAAAGGCCAATTGTACCCAGCTGGCAAACGCAAAAGACAATCGCAAGAGAATGGTATATAACAGAATGTAGCTACGTCGTATGTGCGAGCGAACGAAATGGGATAAAGTCTTCGTTATTCTCATTGTCCATCACAGTTCTTTTTTCCGGTCAAGCAGCCGTACCACTTGATCCTTGGGAGACAGTTGTGAGGCTAGATATCCTGGGAGCCATATAGAGGCTAGACGTGGACAAACTATCCATACGACAACAAACTCGACGGTACAGCCCACCTCCTACCGAATTCCAATTTTCGGCGTTAGTGATGGAAATGGTAAAATTGGACTTATAAGGAACAGCAAAAAACCGTTTGCTGCTAGGTATAGTCCAGCGAGCCAGAGAGAATAAAGGGGGATCGGAAGAAAGTCAATTCAAAACTGTCACCGAACCGGAAAAGTGAATTATATTGAAAGATTTCCATTTTCAGCTGAACTTTTCGGTGCCGTTTTCGACCCGATTCATCCGTAACCTATCCTTTCTACCTCCAATTTAGCGAAAGGATCCCCGATATTGGTAGTCGTTCTTCCCAGCAACGACGACCAATGAATCAATCCCCGGTCATCACCATCATCACCATCATCATCAAAGGCGCAAGAGTAAGTTGGTACTGGCCGTCCGTTTAACGGTAATAGCACCAGGAACCTTACCATGTGGTCACTTTTCCTCATGGTGCTTTAGTGAGGTTTATGTACCGATTTCAATTAGCGACGAATACAGACACTCGGACATAATGCTGCATAGCTATTCCTTCACGTTTTCTCTACCCCTCGATTGGTTTTGCTAAGTTTGATCAGGGTGACCTCAAGGGATACTTTTACTATGTTTTGAATGTTATCAGTTGTTCAGGGGAGTAGTATATATTATAGAAGAATTAGCTATGGGAAAATGTTTGTTGGGTTAATTTCTAACTGGATTTTGTCTAAAATATACACAAAAAAAAGTATTAATTGGTGCACAAAGATAAGATTATTTTGACTTACATATGTGCGATTACATTGTGTCAATAAATTGGATTTAAATAAAATTAAAATAAATGGATAACTTCTCCGACAGTAATTTTAGCATTATTGCATTTCAGTGGATGAGTATGGTTACCAATTTTTATTCGTTAGAACGGCCTGGCCGTTCGGAAATAATTATCGACTTATTTTACCACGTAGCCGGATAGTCAGTCCTTGGTCCGGAAGGGATTTTGGTCCGGTCCGTTCGTGTGAAAACCGGCTCCGCTGCCATCATGCCAATGGGCCGCCCCGGGTTTCTAAATTGTAATTCTATTATCATAATACTATAATTGTTCAAGCTACTCGAAAAATGCAGAAAATTTGCCAAGTTTATTTTTGTTATATTAAAATGTAAAAATTTTTTGAAACATATTACATTAAAATCAGTCGGATAAAAACTTACGAATGTAGAACGTTCAATATTTGACAAACTTTGACAGGGGAAAAAATTCACGTACCTTGCATTCGTTACTCGAGTGTCGCATAACTCAGGGAAAGTGCTGATGTTAGTAAATATTTTCAGAAACATAATTGTTGAATTTATATGAACATATTTTCTCGTGCTTCTATGAAGATTTGGATTAGTAACGGATGGATTTCGATGTTGTCATCTATTTATTACGTGAAGCTAACATGCACATCCTTCAATTATTCTTTACGCAAAGAAGAATGGAGAAAAAAATGAAGAAATGAACGCATGAAGTGAACACAATTATCCTGTTAATTTTCATCAGCAACCATGCGTTAATCACATTCTCTCCGAAAATTAACACTTCGTTAAAGACACGCTCGAAATACATCAACAAAGTTATGGTAATGTGGTTGATTTATAGCAGCCCTTTGATTTGGAAGAGTTTTCACTCTGTGTGTATGTATGTCAGCAGTATGAAATAACAACCAATTAGAGAGGATTGTGAGCAAAGGATCCAAGTAAATGCTCCCAACGGAAACAACTGCCACTCATTACGCTCTCAAGCAGAGGTCGAAAGAAGTCAGGCTAGCATCATGCAACCTCGTCCCTTGCATGAATGTTCCATCCGAAATATAATTATATAATAATAAGAATACGAATATCCTCTACAAAGAAAAGAAAACGTAATTGAAATTACTTTTCGCCAACGCGAACAGCTTCGCTCCAGTGTTGCTGCTAATGTTACTAATTTCCGACGAATAATGATCTTTGTTGCATTCGCCCTCTTACACACTGTCAAATGCCTTGAAGGCAAATGTGTCCGTACGATGCATACGACGTACACCACGTCCGGAAGGAGGCACAACAAAATTTAGCTTCCAAATATTCATTCCGCAATCATACAGGAAGTCAGCCTTTTTTGCAGTGCCTCTTAATCACTCTGCTGTTTCTTTTCCGGGATATACTTAAAGTACGGAAAGGCTGGGATGGGAACCATCTTACGGCCTTTCTAATCCTTCATCTGTTTCCACCGTTTCGCTCGTCTTAGATGGATTTTGTTGGTCCACAATAAAAAAAGTCCTTTTGAGTTCAGTCCTTTGAGCTGGCGGTGCCTGCCAAAAATCCATCATTTTTCGTGAATAATGAAATTAATTTAATAAATCTGTAATGTAAACATCATCGTAATAATGTTTCCTTTCTACACACTCTTCGTAATTAAGTAGCCGCGTAAGTCTCTAGCTATCCACTCCTGTGTCTGCACATGCCGGGGAACAACAATTTTACTCACCAGGATCGGCCGGGAGACGAGTATAATTAAATGAAAACTTAATTAAATAATTTTCCGGCAGAAAAAGGAGATGCGGTTTCAGAAGTGTTGGTTGTGGTTGGATTTCTTTGTTGTAGCTGGGAGGAGCGCTTGACAATGTTTCTTTTTTGGACGAGATAAAAAATCAATTTGAAGCCTTTTTCTTCACTAAATGCTCGACAAGAAATTTGAGAATACGCATCGTTGACTTGCGTTACGCTACTGAAAACTACATTCTCTTTAAAACTAATTTTAATAGTTTATTTTATCTTACTTCAAGTGAGCATGCAATTTAAATTGTTTGAAAAATCCCCATCATATACTCATATAGTTTGAAGTAATTAAAAACTTTTATTGAGGTTCATTAAAAAACAACAACGTTTTCTGTGTGAAACACTTAGATCTAATTGTTAATTCAATCAAATCCTATTTTGTACATGATATTGCAGTTACAGTAACGCCTATTTAGATACATGCTAAAATGAAAATCTTGTTGGTAAAAGTCTTGAATCGGATTCGAATCCTTGTAGTGATGTTAAAATAATTTTCGCAATGGCTCACGTACGAACTAAACCAAACACATTAAGAAGCACACAATACACACATAATTTTAATGGCTTGACTAAAATCCAAGAAACGATGCGGATACACGAATTTCGAAACCTGCCAACATACAAAACGGGCGAGGGAAGTTTTTTTTGTGTGAGTAAAGAAACCATTCTCATTCTATTGCACACGGTCAATAATCCAAAACAGCAGAACAAAACCAAACGATCAGGCAAAGTGCTTCCTAATGATGTCTGAAGCAAGAAGAATGGATGTCTGTAATTTTAGTGAATGAATGCAATTAAAAGCTTTTCTACTTTTGCTGTCAACTTGCTTGCCCCTTCGGAGCACGAAACGTACCATGGTACGGTCACTGCGTATTTATGAACTTGAGTTTATTTCGACTTCATGTTCTGCAGCACATTGTACTGTTTATGTTGCACATGTGGAGAAAAGTTATAACGAAATGGACAATGTTGCATAGTGCATTGTTTAAGCATTCCATGATCATTCGAAAATAAATAAATTTTGATCTGTATGGATAATGTTCAAGCTTTTCATAATAACTCTATTATGCCTTGCACAATTGCAAGTTCCTTAGATTGTTACACAAAATGAGTCAATTGAAAGATTGTCAGTAACCATAGTTCAACGATGCGCAGTAAAAGGAAATCCTTTAAATCGTTCCGTTTTCATGCGGTGCAGTAAGGTTAACTTTTATCCCGACAATACTGCAGAGTGCTTCCGTTTGCATAGCCAGCTTCTGCTGGCAGATATATGCACGTACCTCCTCCTTTCAGTGGCTGTTTTACAGTATTGAAATGGGCATAAAATGACATTCGCTGTACGTTCTTCACAGCCGGACCCTCTTCACTAAGCCAGCATTCTTATCATTGACCCCGGATCGCATTTGAGGAAACATTCTATTTAGATACAGGTCCACATCATGTTCGGTCCACATTGTACACGCTAGCGAACGGACCGTCGGCCTGGATCTGGTGTACGAGATCCAAGCGCAGAAGGGAACAAGTCATCGTCGCCATCACCATCTCTTCGTCAGCATTATTATATAATAACGTAAGGCTTACCTTCAAATTTCAAGACAGTTTCCCCATATAATGGAATTTCAATTTGATATTGTAATTATACGGTTCATTTGCGACGATAAAAATAGCCACACAAAATATACTCTCAGCTTTTGATTGGTTTATACCACTACCACCGTTTCTTGTTGCTCTTCTGCCAACATCCCATTTAGAGCTGCCGCTGGTTTGTGCTCCCTATAGTGCTCCCTACGCTATCTCCGACCATCCGTACGCTTTTCGTAACCGTTGGTTCGTAGATCCAACAGTTGGGATTTTTCTTTCCATGTTTAACACAGACAATGGTGAATGAACCTCGGCAGAAACAAGCTGTAAGAAAGTCTATTAAGTTTGTACCCATTTATCAAGCACCAGAGATCACATTGGAATAAATTGAAAACTATGGCACGTGGCGTGCGGATCTGCGGAAAGAATTCGACAGGGACGATGGGTGTCGTATCCTTTTACCTTAACGTAAGTGGTATGAGCTGCGTTTGTTTTTTTTATTATGAATTTGTTTAGTAGTGAAAGCAACAAATGCCATGTTTTGAAGCATGCTTCACTGCACCATTACTTTAGTTCATCGAGCCAAGTTGTATGTTTTATTGAATACGATGAGTTGGCCAGATGTTAATTCGTTTACAATAATTGAAAGTCATACACAAAATATGTTACATTAAAAAAAAAAACATTTTGTTAGACTGTTCAACCTGTTTCAAAACTGGCAAAAATGTTGTCCTACTTGTCCCTTTCAGTGGATAAGCAACTGGATAGTGCAACTAAATTCCATTCTTTAATCATCCTAAATGTCTCCTTTTCATAGAGCTTTTCGGTGGTTCCTGCTTTAGTGGGGTTGCCATAATAAATAGTCATGTCTTATCAGTACCTCAAATCCCATCCAGTCAGGCTTCCTTACGTTCCGCCCATTTCTTGTACGTACGTTAGTTTATTTACAAAAGCAGGCGAAAGACTTACTGCACCGTTTACCAAGACACAGTTCTGTTCCTTTTGTGTGTTTTCTGCATCCTTCATATCGTAATCTTCACGAGCGATGTGTGAGCCTAACCGGATGTGATTCATTGTTGTATCAAATTAGGAATCCATTAGTCTAATAAGTAATATGTATGTGCTGCTATTGCATAGTATTGTAACTTACTTAACAGATCTAACAACATATTTCTGTTATTGTGTTGGGAGCTCAACGCACAAGATTGGGCACAAGCACAAAATTGATGCCCAATAATAATTTTCAAATATGTGTTCTATTACAGCTATTGTATTGTGTAAGTAATGCAAGTTAAAAAAAATCCTTTTCTACACAATCTATGCCTTATTGCTGCACATTAACTTATGTATTCAAGCTGCCATCAACTTAATTGGGGTTTTAGTAAAGATTAGTTATTTTAAGAGCACATAGAAAGCTTAAAACCAGAAACAGTTTTGCTCTCTCTCTTTTCGGACGCTTTCGCACCGTGAGTGCAAAGTAGCAACAGTTTTGATCCGTGTTACCCTCCATGCGGAATTCGCCAACTAGCTGACGGGAAAAGAAGTGGCGAAAACTGTCGGTTTTATGTTTCAACTTCCAAACAGCCGCCATCTCTCCATCGTCCATGCATCTTTCGAATAATTCTAGCGCAGGTTTCTGGCTGGACCACAGGATAAAGCACTACCTTCGTTTCTACTATTCGCACATTGTGCGCCATCTAACGCTATTTCTGGATATGTGTGTTTGTGTGTGTGTGTGTGCGTAATTTCAGACCTGGTCAAACAGAAGGAGGACGCAGTTGCGATGGAGTTGGAGTACCGTAATCAAGAAAATTTTCTTAATTAATTTCTTACATACTCCTTTCTTCGGCCCGCCGCTCATTGCCACACACTTTGCGGTGCCTTCGTGTGGACTGTCGGAAAAATCTCGTCCTTTCTCTGGCACCTCACACGTACATAGAGTTTCGTTCATACGCACCCACGCCGTATACCCGTTGTTGCCGGCTAGCCCCAGAAATCTAACTTAATTTATGTGCATACTTTGTTTTGGCGTCCTGACAGTTTTTCCTTCCCCTTGCCATACCAGCTTCAATCAATCTCTCTTGTTCTTTTTCTCTTTATATCTCTTACTCTCCCTCTCTTTCTTTATCTCTCTCTCTGTTTCTCTTTCTCTCGATCTCTTTGTCTCTCTCTCTTTGACTGTCGTTCGCAATGTTTTCCGTTGGGCACATTGTGTGTTAGTCGTTCCGATGTTTGGTTCTTGTTTGACCGAAGAACAACGAAACGTCTTGCGCGCACACCGCTATATCCAGGCTGGTACCCAAAATGGCAAATCTATTGGTGCCAGACCAAACGTGACACGTTCGTGCTATCTAGAAGTGAGAAAAAGCAATTTCACTTCTCAAAATTTAGCCAACTCGAAGGTAAAGCAGTTTCGAAGGAGTTGAATACAGTTTGAAGTGTGCTGTCACTCATTCGTCTTCTCGTTTATAAGAAATAAAAAGAGTCCAGATAAACCTACCCTGTCTCGTTGCTGTTCTGCTGCTCTCGCATTAATTTTGAAAATATGTGTATCTGAAAACAATTTTAGGAATGCCTTCATGTTCGGAAAATTAACTGAAAATGTTAATATGTATTATACATATTAGGGGCAGCGCGATGGAGCATTTCGTGGTGGCCTCGGTTTCACACGACAGGACCGGTTCAAAATCCTATCCGCACCAATTCGCAGTACGCAGGACTGACTATTACTGTTACTGACTACGGGGAAATAAAAAAAATAATCAAAGAAAGCCAGAAAGAACACAATTGTAATGACTTTTGTTTCTTTGCTAATACACCGTTGCAACTACTGGTATATCGAACAAAAACAGTCCGTTTGGTCAACTCGTGCCATAACTTCAATCGAAAACATACGCCATGGTATTACATACCCTAAATGTTTTAATAGGGATTGACTTCCTCCTGGGATGGAAATGTATTTGCAAATTAGCGCTATCATGTGGTAATGAGCATTATGCCCCAAGAGGGATATGAAAGGATTATCTTTAATTAGTGTGATTATCATTTTCCATTGATTACTTTTATTGATTCTTTGAAAGCTTGCGATACCAGAGCATATCATGGATGGCTGAATAGTATTCAACTTTAATGCAAGATTCAAACCATGCTACGTGTGCGATGCTCCTGAGCAGTTGAACCTCTATCGTTAATTTGCTATACTTGATTGGTTTTTGTTTTTTTTTAGTAAATATATTTTTGTAGACGCTTTTGCGTGAAACGAAATCTACACCTGTGAAAAATTCACTAGCAGTTTTATTTATTTCCAAAATTAAGCATATTTCAACAAATTGTCCAAGTGAATAATAATTAGAAGCTGTATAATGCTCATACGAATAACCGAATGGTTACTTACTAATGGTGCTAGTTAACTTTGAAAACTCTTCCCGAAGGGTCAAACTCATTAAAACAAAAATACCCTTGGGGCAGACCGCTGCGGCTGGTGCTGCTGCTACTGCTGCTGCTATTTAAAAAAAAACTGTACACAATTCTAACGAACCCCGCCACGAGTGGTGGATAGAGAGACAGTTGAAGAGTCACGCAAAAGACGCGCCCTGAGCTATCCTTTAACGAAGCATAAAAATAAGAGCCCCATTTTAAGCATCAACTTGCCACGAAGAAGTGCAGTGATTGCTTGGCAGTGCAGTGGAAAAAGAGTCCAAACTCTTTATGGCGACGTTGAAGATTATGAAGCGGTCCTTTTTTAACCTTATCTGTGTTTTCCAAGCACGAGGCTTGTTTGCAGGAGTGTTCACACGTGAGAGAACCTTTTTAAACAAATAAATTATTTGGTAGCATTAATGTACCTGGCAGAAATGAACAGAAATACTCAATGAAATGATTTTTTGTGCATTCATGGTCCTACTTGACATGAATATAATTAAACTGTTGGCTACCAATGTTCTTTTTCTAATACTAATCGGAATTATAAAAGTAAATGTATATGATCGATCATAGTCAGTATGGTGAAACAGAATAAAATTTACTGTGCCTAAATTATACCCTGTTCATCTAGGTGAATAAAACAAGCAGTAAAGCTGTAAATATGTCCTTCATACACGGAAGTGGCTTGATCTGATTCCTGGAGTGTTATGCCAACATCCTTGATCAGTGGTATTTATCACTCACACACACTGTGTCGCAAATCTCACTTTGGCTAATGTTTCATGCCAAATTCTTCCGTACATAGGAAGAAAGATAGACATAGTGGAAAATATGTAGCATTTTCTATTCCAGTGAAATTGAGCATAGTGCAGCGTTTGCTCTGCAAATTGCAACACCACGAACGTTTGCGAACGTAGCACAATACTGCGGTGCAGCCGTTTGATTGGAAAGTGGTCCAGAGAAAGTTTCGCTGTTGTTGCACTTTTCATTTGATACGAGTGTTCGTCCCCCGTTCATATATAAACCCAACCCAACAGCGCTGTACATATATATTTTTGAAGCAAAAGAAAATCTACCGAAACTTATAGGACACGGTTTTATGTTTGATCCTGCTGTAAGCTGCATGTTCCGAACAGCCTGCATCATTAGTGAGCAACGTGTAGCAATTGTTGCTTTCACGATCAGCATTATTGCGATTCGATTGACATTTGCAATGTTTTTTCTTGATTTGTATTGAACACTTTGTTATGTAATAATGGGATTTTTGTTTTATAATGTTTACAATCATTCAAACTAGTTGCCAAATGTTGAAAATTAGCTGGGTCTTTTAATGGATTTTGATTACTAAGATGAATGGGAAACTTTGAATACTGTACAAACTTAACTGCTCTGGTTTTCTGAATATATCTGTCAATTAAATATAAATACAATACATTCGATTATTGGCACGATTTTAGGTTGTACAAGTAGAGCATTCCGGAGTAATTTTGCAGGAAGTAAATTGCTGCGTCATCATTTTTACAAACAATTTGCAGTCAATTAGCAAACTCTATGCACAGCTAATGCAAACACACCGTGCTGAAACATTTTCTCGAGTCTAGCGTTGGCTAACGTCAGCAACAATAATCCCCACTACGACCAAAGTTATCCCAATAATTGCTAACGTTAGCCTAATTAAAATTTATAGAACCGTACCTACCATTTCCACCAGCTTACAGACGATTATGGGGAAGAAAATGCCAGCCAGCCAGCTGTGCACCGTTGCTGAAATTATTCCAGAAATATACATAAAGTATGCGAAGAAACACAAAGCAAATATCGCTGCTCGAAGAAACGGGAAAGCCAAATTTTACAGCATTCCAACAAGCATGAGCGCCCCTGCGTATCATAGTATTGGACATGTTTGCAGAACGCATAGACTCGGTGGTCCTTTTGTGCTGGTAACAAGGAAAAGATTGGCATAACTCCCACAGCTAATTAATTTCTTTAAGTAACAAATACCAACACATGTAACTAATAAAGAACGCACTTATCGTTCGTCTGACAATTATACGTCACTATTGCGGTATTACTCCACCTTCATAATAAGCCGTTAAATTTTCTTTAGTGCTACTGTTCCTGCACAAAAGTATCACTTAATATGCTCTTCTATTTGTAAGGATATTACAAGTGCGTCATCATTTTGAATTGTTTAATATATTCTACTTATTCGTAAAATAAATCTTCTTCCAAAGCCTCACACAAGGCTTTGTTGAAATGTCCTAATTAAAACGTACACAAAGTTGTGACTTTTGCAATCCTACCGACCGCTTTGCAATTTGTTTTATAAAACTAAACCATGTACTAGCACCGTAGATGAAAACGCGCGCCCAACGACACTACACAAACGACAAAATGAAGAACCACCAACGAAGCAACGGGTGAAAAGCCCGAAAATGAATTCTGATCTAACTCCCAAGTCTACACGCATAAAAAAGGGCAAACTTTTGCAGCAACATATAAGATGCTAATTAATGAATACAAAACATCCTCTACCTAATTACATATTCATTGGCCAGGATGCAATTAATGCTAATTACTTTTCTCTTTAATCATTATAAAATCGCGACGTTTTGACATCGGTATGCACTTGACGGGATTTTAATTAAATAATTTCATCTGAAACGGAATCAAATAACGAAATCAACTGCATCTTCAGTTTTGAAAAATTGAGTTTAACCAGCAAATGTTGCTGTGTTGCGATAAAATGTTTATAACAAAGCACAAACGATACAACTAGTAACAACTTCTTCTTAACGAATTAGCTACATTGTATGAGAGAAGCTCAACGCACAGACAACAGGCAGCAGCAGCTTTTCAAAAGATCGATTGTGAGCAATTTTACTAATCGTGTAAGCTGGAAGAAATTTGTGTTTCATTGCTATAAACTTGAGATATAGATGAACAACCTGAGGAATAAAAATTTTTGATTGCCTATTACATATCTGAGGTACAGGATTTACAGTACGTTTGTAAATGTCTCAAAAGCGTTTTTCATTTCTGCAAAGAGTTATTTCAACAAAACATTTTTTATTTTATTTCGTTAGAACGGCCCGGCAGTATCGACTTTTTACGACACTAGGGAAAAAGAAATGCGACATTCAAGAGGAAGCAAAAAGGATAAAACCGATCACAGGATTTAATTTTATCACAGGATTTTTTTTAAACGACATGTGAAGCATAAAGACCAATTTTTTAGCACAAGTAATAACCGTGTCCTGCAAAAAAAAATCTTTTTCAGTAAATTCGTTAGAAAACCATTAGTTTTTTAACAATTATGGTTATAAAAGTCTAAACCTAATGTGGTATACATAAATATGCGAAACCTTCAAACGAGGTATACTACACGAAACCTTCAAACTATACGAAACTATACGAGGCTCAGAAATGATCAGCGAGTTCATTGGATCAGTTGAAGCAAAACATGTCGTTGATCGGAAGTCTACATGGAAGGAAAGCTAGAGTCAAGGGCCACCATAGCTGTGGTGTTCGCCTAAACTTCCTTCTCGTTAGCAGTTCTTCTAGTAACCAGTATATCAGTTTCTTGCCGTGTATAACAGTCCGCGATGTTAAGGGTTAAGTAGGATAACGAATAGAGAGTAGCGAATAACGGGACAGTCGGACAGGGCACGAATAGCAGGTGCTAGTGCAGGACAGGTGCGTAAGCTAGGATAGGTGCGTATAAAAAGGCGTCCGATCGGAGAAGCGCTCTCCTTTCTCGATATACTCCTGCGTGCGCGGACAACGGTATCACCTGATACCGTAAAGTTGTAAAGTAATAATAAATTGTAGAACCTACACATTGGTAACCACGACGTGATTGGTGCAACCAAGTGCTAAGTGCTTGATCGTGAACCCGACGTGATTGTGAACACCACAGACCGAGCATCCTGGAGAATAATTGTTGACCGGGCCATATCACGACGACGTGCTCCATCATGAGCAGGTCAACGAGATATATAGATAGATAGAATTTATTTGAAATCCGTCTATAGTTCACTTCAGTTATAGTTTACACTTGGTAAACATTGTCAATTATCAAATTCGCTAAAAAGCAAAAATAGAGCCGACATCCATTGAAACACAAACAACGTTATTAAATTGGCAAAACCGTACATGGCATTGCTTGCACAATGCACGTATGCATGACAAGTAAGCCAGGCAGTTTACGTATCGACGAACTCAAGAGCTGATCATAACTTTACAGAGTCTCACAAGATCTGAATCTCATATATTCGTGTTTTCTCATGTTCTGACTATGTAATTTCTGATAATGATCATTTTTGAAGTTTGATCAAAAGTTAATAGTCAAAAGTAAAAGTCAATCATAATCATGGTAGTCACAATCGGTAAATCAAACTGGACAGAAAAATATTCACTTTCATTAAAATGATCAATGTGCTATTGCCCAATCGAGCGAATGAAAGGGTTAATTCCAAACATATCCCAAAATAACCTGAAACTCTGTGTATTTCATCCATCTATGTGCTTTTTTCAAGGAAAAATGTACTTTATTGTTGTTCAAAACGTATTGTAGAACAAACACAATATTCGGTAATTTTTCGAACTTTATATCAAACGCATGCTGTCATCGACCTGCAATAACGTGGATTCGAAAAGAGAACCATAGTAATCTAAAACATTCCTTCTTATCTCACAAAATCCACATGTCAGAAAAGAGAACCATGGAAATGAATCTAAAACATTCCTTCATATCTCTCAAAATTCACTTATCGGAGAAGAAGAGGATAAAACAAACGAATTGAAAACACTTCATAGTTCGTAACATTAATTTCATACATGTTGTGTTATCTGTCGATGACGATTGCAGTGGCCATTCGCTGCTGAATCTACTTGTTACACAAGATATGAGAGGATTATCATTAATTGTTATTTATTTCATTTCGTCCATTCACGAATGTGGCCGATATCAGATTTTGACAATTATTATGAGCTTTTCGCATTCGTTTTCATACATATCACCGACAAACCGGTTCTCGTTATGTGTTGTTTTGTGATTTTATGGATATTCAGCTAAAGGTAGACACATTTCGAACTGATCAAATTGCATCATAATTCCAATAAAAAAAATTTTCCGTAGCTATTTCAGCCATGATGTTGATGATGTAAATTCTGTACTTCGTTGCAATTATATGAAAGTAACATCAATTACAAATATTTTTGAATTGACTAAACTGGCACGTTTGCGGCAAACAGCAAACAAACAAATATATTCTCAAGTGCCTGAATGTGTCATCTGAAATGCGTGTATCATTGGTCCTTTCCTTTGATTCTATAGGTTTTTTTTCCCTTCTCTCCGCAATTTACAATCATCTCATCCTTAAACACACTCTGATCGGTATAAACAAGTAAAACGAAATAGATCCCTAGAACACATTGCGAAAGGAAACCAGAAAACGGATCAGGTCGTAATAAAAATTGCAATCATATTTCTGCTGATTGAAAAAGTTTATCTACATTTATGAATTTGTGCGCCGAGACGATTGGAAAGCACCAAACGGGAAAAGGGTGCACACCATGACTGAATCGAATTCAGGATGCTAGAAATTGATTTTCGGTCCGATACTGGAACCGGATGAACGGGAAAGGATGTCGCAATTGTACTGTGTTGGTCGTCTCAAAGTGAAATTCTGATTGTATTTGCTAAACGGAGGAGGATGGAAGAGATAAAGATTGTGTGACACACGCACTTAACCTCCATATCCTGCAACAACAGCCGGAACCGGATACGTACGTAACGTCCAGAAGATTGGAAGCTGGCTTGCAATTATTCGCTTGTAAGCATTTTGGTTGACTAGGGATTTCAACCAGTTAAAGTAATGCATGTTTAAACCGAATGGTCCTTAGGTGAACAGCAATTTGCCTACAGGTGCAAGTATATTTGTAGATGATGCATGTTATAATTTTAGTTTGCTTTTTTATAAGAGAACACTGAAGCCGAAACTAATAAAGTTTTTAACAGCCAAGAATCAGCACTGCTATACGAACTTGCATGACAACTACTTCAAATGTAGTATTTGTCTCATGCGTCTTTCAATGTGTTACCTGAATTCTTAATGTACCATGAAGTGTACTTACATATGTTAGCACCGACCTCATACTGGAACTACGAAATTTATGTATTATCTGTAATCGTTAACTAACGCTCATAGCAAAATTATTATAAAACAATTAAATACACGTTAGTAATGTAAACAACTTTAAATTATTACAGTGGAATCAATCAACGACCACACAATCAATGTACAACCAAATCGGACTCTTCTTTCCGGCAGCGTGTCAGCAACAACCATGGGACACACGACAGTTACACCTACCACACCGGCTACTACGATCCAATCATCAGTCTCATCCACTCCAAACCTGGTTGCTGCGACCGGTTTAGCCAAGGACTGTGCAGGATGCGGGAAGCGTATAACCGAGCGCTTTCTATTGAAAGCACTAGATATCTTCTGGCACGAAGATTGCCTCAAGTGTGGCTGCTGTGATTGCCGCCTGGGAGAGGTCGGCTCAACGTTGTATACTAAAGCGAATCTAATTCTATGTAAGCGAGACTATCTTAGACTATTCGGCACGACTGGATACTGTGCCGCTTGCAACAAGGTGATACCGGCATTCGAGATGGTAATGCGCGCCAAAAACAATGTCTATCATCTGGAGTGCTTCGCATGCCAACAGTGCAATCATAGGTAAAGATGATACGAACCATTTCTATTATATCGCTGGTTCATTGTTTCGCTGATGCTTGGCTTGATCAATTCTCTCGTTTCAGATTCTGTGTTGGCGATCGTTTCTATTTATGTGATAATAAAATCCTATGCGAATATGACTACGAAGAGCGGTTGGTGTTTGCCAGTATGGCCTGCAATCCTTCTAGCTTGGCGCATATTCGGAGGCAAGTTAGTAATTTACAGGTAAAATCAAATGCCCCCTGAAATCAATTCCTTCCTTGTTTCTACATATCCTAATTTGCACTTTATAGCAAAGTCTTTCTTTTAAAGACCTCAACGAGACGAAAGAACCCATCGGATCAATCGTCGAACCCAATTGATCAATAATAAATCAATATAAAGTATATTTATAAGATATATAAATATAAATTGAGTCGTTAGATTAACATAATCGACGAGACCATTGGTCGGTATAGAACGGCTCGCGAGCTACATCCACTTTATTAGTGGTTCTCGTGCAAATTGGTCCATCCCATACTAGCCTTGCGAATTTTCTGCCACACATACTAACTGTATTTGAACTATACTACTGATTCAAGAGAATAAGTTTTAACATACTGCAGAAATATTTGCCCGAGTTGTCTTGAGTTGTACCGTACTTAACGTTGGATAACGTTGTATAACATATTTTCAGAACTAAAAGTCCTCAAAACATTTTAATGTAAAAGATTATATTGGTAACATTACAATACAAAACAATGCAAAAGTTCGTATATTCTGTATGTAAGCCTGCCTTCAATTTTGCTCTAATAGAGTTCAGAATATTTCGCCTCACAACTAACAAATTATATTTTACATTCAATACGGTCGTGCGGTCTCTTCCGAATTAAAAAAACTAATAACTGAATCTAATATACAATTCATTCATATAAAGACATTTCCTTCTCGAAACAGTGAAAGGCCACATTATCCTGGGTGTACTTAGCCGGATTACTGTGTTCAATGTACTCCTAATTTTCAACATATAATTAAGATTCATGTACCAAATTTGTTTTGCTAGGTTTTTTTAATTTTAAGTTTTTGCGTTGAGTTTTTTTCTTATGATAATTGGTTCTTTGTCCCTAGAAGTTTACTGATCACTTGCTAAATAATGAATATCCACATGGTTTCCACTTCTCTGGCCCCTGGATTGGATTTGAAAAGGATGCAACTATCCCTTGCATATTTTCTTTTGCTATTTAATTAAACCTATATAAAGTTGATGCAATCAAAGGACACTTTTCAGAATGCATCAAGTCCATTGCTCTTCACATTGCACTCCAATCAAGCTAGTTATTCCGTTAGAGTTGATTTATTGTGCATCTTAATGTTGTATTATGGAATGTATATTTGATTTAAATGGAATCAAATAACTAAAACGAATTCAGCAATGTTACATATGATGGTTTAATAGAAAGTTCATGGAATATATTTGTGCAATATACATCCAATAAATTAGATAGATATTTGTCAAATGTTAATTCATTTATTGCGCAGTGTGAAAATTCGTCCTTGGTGTTAGAGAAACTCGACAGCGACCTGTTCTGCAGGTGTTTTGCAGTAATGAGAATATTAAAATTTCCCATCATATGGATTGTAATAAAAATACGATTATCCCGACATCGAATCACTATGGATCGCTGGAACGGAGTACAATATTGACGAGGCTAAATTTAAGTAATAATTGAAAAAAGAATAATATTATAGGGAGTGCTTGTGTAATGGATGGAAGTAATTTACGCACAACATCGGCAATGCGCCGTAAAAGTTGGTTACGAGTTTAATATCACGCCTGTGACAATAAATGGAGCATTACAAATAACCGAAGGTATTGTTGGTTGCTCGAAATTTGTGTCATCAAGAAAATATAAGTGACATCTGGTAGTACGGTTATTGTGTCTGCTTCCAAAAGATTGTACGCGGCAAGTTAAAATGTCTATAAAACGCGATTGAACGTTACCCCGTTGATATTCCATCAACACGTGGTTCCCAAATAAACTGGATTCTTTACTGCCTACTGCAGTTGTATGTTGCAGTGTGTTATCGAGTATCAACTATAACCTACTTACTGCGCGTAGCCGGAACGTAAATTGTGATTTGTTTTTTTTTTCCTTTATCTTTCTTCCAGTTGGTAGATTTTTTTTCGGTTGTTGGCGTTCAAAAATAGCATTTTGATTACCATTACTGCACTCATATTTTTCATACTATGAGTGTGAATATGTAATCTTTAAAATATTTTAATCAATTTTTCAAATTTGAACTCTGTTTGAAATTTCGTATAAAGTAATTTTGTGTGTAATGGTTTAATTATAAAAATCACTTTGTGCCATTTTTATCTTTTGTGTAGAAATTTTTAGCATAAACTATGTGAGATTTTTTGTGGTATTGTGAATAAAATGATTTCATTCGAATTAATTGAATTTATGTAATGCGCATTTCTCCCTTTATTTCTTGCAAATATCTTGTGTCTATTGGCTATTCTCATTCTAAATTAGTTTTACATGAGTGTAGTATACCCTACGCATTGAATAAAATATTGGTAGAAAATAACAGTTACCAGTTGCTTAAATTTCCAAAAAAGTTACGTATAGTTCAACAAATAAGTTTAGAGCAAATGAAAATGATATGCAATACAAACTAAAAAATATTCGCATAGTCAAATTACCTGGGAGATAATTATGGTTCATACCGAAAAACATGTGAGCAAAATACGCAGATCTACAGTGACTTTAAGAGTCGCTAGATATACGGTACAAAAATTACCGTTGATAGACAGAAAT
Organism: Anopheles moucheti; assembly: GCF_943734755.1. NCBI lineage: Eukaryota > Metazoa > Arthropoda > Insecta > Diptera > Culicidae > Anopheles > Anopheles moucheti. The sequence continues at coordinate 62,044,096 of NC_069140.1, forward strand.
CAGCTGCCATCGTACAATACACTAGGTATAGAATCATTGGAAACGGGCGAATGAGCGCCGAGGCTATGTTTGTTGCCGGGTTACTTAATGGCACGATAGATGCTTTGAATATTCTTGAAAAAAATAGCATTCTTATCCCTGGAATAGCATCTCGACAACAGCTTTGTGTAAAAGTATGAATGCGGCCTAACAGTATTACGATTTTGGACACTTAGCCGTTAGCGACACTTAGGAAACGTCTAACTACAAATTTTGTACCCCACATTCAATACTAATATCATCGATTATTACGAATTTTGTAGTGCACAATACTGTGAATTTTAAGGTTAAGGGTTGCCGTATTTGTATATACCTTTGTAAAACTTTTCGATTGTTACTAATGGTTTTTTTGGTTCATGCATAGGTTCAATGTGAAGTCAAAATGTAAATTATGCATTCCTAACAATTTCGCTATTGTTATAAAACATTTTTGTCCATTTTTGTTTTGTCCGACACTGTAAATATTTTAATCAATTTGATTCAATTTGCTGTAACTGCTGTAATCAGTTACTTTAGAAAACCGCAATTCTAATACAATCAAAAAGCAATTTACGTTGTATGTTCATGGTGCATCAATGTACAATAATAATTGCACTACCTATTGGTAGGTTTCCGGAAAATCAATATGTTCGTTACATCTCACTTGTAGGCTTACCCAGAAATAATTCGAATTGTCGTACTTTCCTACGCATTGGATATATTCGAATTGGTTTTTATATATGGGAAAATCAGTAAATGAGTTATTGCAATTAACATATATATACAGTGGTTGACAAAACTATATGGAGGTCTGTTTTTTTGCAATTTCAGGATGCAATAAAACCAATATTAAAACAATTTGTTTGAAATGCAATTTTAAATCTTGTTTTATTTTTGTCTAATTTTTCATATTTATTTTTCATATATGATTTTTCCTATTTTTCTAAGCATTATTTTATGACTTATTGCGAAAATCCCATTTTTGTCCCTTTGTTTTTTGTCCTACATGAACTATTTGCAAATATATGTATTTAGCTTTTAATAGTGAATTTAAAATGTGAAAAAATGCAAGAGGCGTATTGAAATAAACTTTTACAGACATTTTACAGTTTCTGAAATGTTTTGTTAGCAGTAAGTAATTGTATTTATGATTTCATTATTTTTTTCATTAAGAGACGGCCCGGTGGCATGATGGTAGCGGAGCCGGTCTTCACACGAACGGACCGGACCAAAATCCCATCCGGACCAATCCCCCGTAGCAAGGACTGACTATCCGGCCACGTGGTACAATGAGTCGATACGGCCAGGCCGTTCTAACCAAACGAAAAAAATTTTTTTTCCATTAATAAATTGAAATTTATTTACATATTTTATTTCCATAATTTTATTTTTGAAAACGATCCGCGTTATTCCTTGTGATTCTTATGAAAATATCATTCAAATGATGTAACAGGTGGGCTGATAATTGTTTGGCCTATGACAGTAAAACACTTCTTTTTGGCCAAATTATTTTTTTTTATTCAACATACATCCCTTCAAGGGTGATACACCAATTATAGCCGATTTTCAATTTTTGGTTACTATTTTTGTAGTAGCATTTGTCATTTGCCTCAAAAAAGACCTTTGTTTCGGCGATCACCTCTTCATACGAGGAAAATTTCTTCTCAGAGTACATCCTTTTAAGATCTGAGAAAAGGAAATAGTCACGGGGGGCCAGATCTGAATAATACGGTGGGTGGGGAAGCAATTCGTAGTCTAATTCATGGATTTTTGTCCTTGTTTTCACTGATTTGTGGCACGGTGCGTTGTTTGGATGAAACAAAACTTTTCTTCTTCAAATGTGGCTGTTTATTGGCGATTTCGTCCTTCAATCGCTCCAATAACTTGATATAGTAGTCGCAATTAATGGTCTTTCCTTTCTCAAGATAGTCGGCGAAGATTATTCCTTGCGAACCCCAAAAAATTGACGCCATAACCTTGCCAACTGATTGTTGCGTTTTCCCCCGCTTTGGAACAGGTTCATCGCGTCCAGTCCACTCAGATGACTGTCTATTGGACTTTGGAGTGAAGTGGAGAAGCAAAGACTCGTCCATTGTTAAATACCGTCGCAAAACCTCTGATTTATTTAGCTTAAACAGCTTCAAAAACTGCTTCGAATCATCAAATCGTTGTGGTTTTTGGTAAATTATGAGCTCACGCCGCAGCCATTTTGCACAGATCTTTCTCATATCCAAATACTCGTGAACGATATGTCCAACACGTTCCTTAGACATCTTTAAGGTGTCAGCTATTTCGATCAACTTCACATTACGGTTGCTTTTAATAATTATGTTAATTTTTGTATGCTTTCCTCAGTAACCATCTCTTTTGAGTGTCCACTGTGTTCACCATCTTCAGTGCTAATTTCACCACTTTTAAATTTAGCGTACCAATATCTGATGGTTGATTTTGGTAGAGCAGTGTCCAAAGACTCTTCATCAAGCCAATTTTTGGCTTTAACTGTATTTTTCCCCTTCAAAACCAATATTTTATCATCCCGCGAAATTCCTTCTTTTCCACGATTACTCAAAGCACAAAAGCGCCGTCAAACAAAATGCTCTAGCTCATTAGGTTATGGCCCGAGTGCTGTTAAATTTGGACAGAATTCCTTTGAAGGTTGGTACAAACGAAATTTGATACGGATAAAAATCTTCTAGCGCGATATATGTGTTAGGCCAAACAATTATCAGCCCACCTGTTACATAAGTACATGCTAAAATGAGTGCAGGATTCGCAAAATGTTTCGAAAGTATCGTTACAAATGTTTACAAAGTGTTGTTAGAAGAACCTAAACGGTTAATTCAATTTTAAACTTAATAAAAAATGCAATAATCTAGCAATAATTTTCATACTGCTGCACAACCAATCATCGTTATTCTCTTCCACCGCAGTAAAGGCGCTGGTGATCGTTTTGTGGTTTAAATCCAAACATCATAATAGCTTTCAAAGGTTGTTGAATATACATCCAATTTAATTCACTCCATACGTCCATTACTATAAGCACTGCAGTGTTTTCATAAAGTAGCCCCCCTCCGAAGGACTCGAAGGAAGATTCCTCCGTCAAAAATGTCATCCAAGAATGTTTCTCCCCCTGGTCAACTATATGCTATTGAGGTAGTGAGCATCGCCTCCCTCTCGCTCAACCTTTCCAATCATAGGGGATCCAATAATCATTCTCCTCAGGGCATCCAACAGGATTGATCCGCCACTGTTTTTATGTTATTTCGAATATTCACAATTCATCGATAAGATAGTGTCATGTGCTTATTAACTTTCCCAACACCAACGACATATAACTGAAAGCAAGGTTTTCCTTCCAACCAGCTATCCTGGTCAATAGTGCAAGCAGAACTGAAACTAGAACAAAACCAAAAATGTGTATTGGTTGAGAAGATAAAAATTGATAAAATCATACATTCCATGCAGTGTTTCTTATTATCATTTTGTGTTTAAGATGCTCTCCACCATAAAATGTCATGATCATCCACGTGACCTTTCAATGATTATAGTATACTTCACTTACATCGAAACTGAACGTTGAGTAAGTTTTGATGATTTATCAAATTTGGCGGTGAGATTGGTGAGTGAAAAACATAACTTCCTCGCTATGGCTGGTTGGTGTTCAATTTGGTTTTAATACTCATAAAACGATTACTAAACACCGCTACAAAGTTCACATTTTATCAAATTAAGAGTGTTTGTAAACAGACCAACTTGTTTATGCTGCTGATTAGATCCGAAAGCTTAAATCTGGCCAATTTTTATGCTCTTTTCTCTCTCTTTAGCTCAAATCATTCTAAAATACTTGATTTTAAAAGTATACAATTGGATGTTATTTAAAAGGAGTACATTAAGTTTAATTTGTCTATCGTACGGTAAGCGAAACATGCACAGCACATAATTTTAATTAAATCACCCTATGGCTCATACCCAACCTCGACGGAGCGGCCGAACCTCGGCCAAACTATTGATGCCGACACGCGAAACGATCCGTGGCTTTCGGCTGAAGAATATCCTAAGCACCAAAGAGAAGACATAGGGGCAAAAAGAGCAGATGCTTCAAAGTATGAACTATTTTAAAATGTGTAACTGCATTGTTATCTATGATTGAGATCGTGTTATGGCTTTCAACACAAAGCGGTATCACAAACCACTGCAAAATATGACGCAGAACCTCACATGCCCTTAGGACTGCATGTTTTTTTGATGTTTACTCTTCTCCGGCTCTTCGTAAATTTTCTGTCTTTCAGTCTCAAGCAATTTGACCCGGAGTAGTTTATGACTTGCTTTTTGGTCATGTAGCGGACCTCACCACCATAAACAAGACATTCCCAGTCTGATGAGGTCAAATCAAACATCATGCTAGTTGTACGCGTTTTAATTTTGTTTATTCAACTTATAAGCTTCTAATTAAAAACAAACAGTACGAGTTTTGCTTAATGAATCATTGGCAAATTATGGCAAGTGTGAGATGAGGGTGAAGAATGTGAAGAAAACAAGCTTGTTTATTAGTAACGCTGCTGTGTAGAGATGTTGCAAATAAAGTATCGTTTTTATTGTGAAGCAATTATGCAAAATTTATATGTACAATCAACGTAAAAATTTGTCTATTTATTTATTTAATAATCATTATTAACCCAATCTAAGGAACTTGATATTCCTTAAATTACAAGATATACTCTTAAATGTCGTCATCAAAACTGTAATATAAAGATGTCGGATGAGTTTTTTAACAAGTCATTAAAGCTACATGTTTCTGCTACAAATAAATTCTCTCGAGCAGGCCGGGTGTATTTGATAGCGGCGCCGGTCTTCACACGACGGAACCGGTCCGGAGTTAGAAAATTTTATAATAATGTTGAAGAAGAAATTTAAACATAGTATTTGTCAAAAAGAATTTTAAAGTATTTCCCCATTCAATGATACTGTTAATACCAATAACTGCTAATGATGTCTTCCTTCCACACACATATTCTTAAAACTAAATTTAATAATTCAGATTTATAACGTTTTATAAGCACAGACCACAAGAAAATAAAAACTTTAAATATTTTGATAGAAACTTGCAAAATGTTTGGATCAAATGTGTTAAATAAATCACACAAAATCAAACAAATTAAAATCAAAACAAATAAAGTCACATTGATTTTTTATTCTGGAATTAAATTCCAAACAAAGCAATTGTCAAGCGAAAATAATTATGTTTTTGTTATTTTTCGCATTTTTAATATCTATTTTGTGCTGAGCTACAAATTTGAGTATAACTTTATAATGCATAGGATGCAACTAAAATATGCTGAACAATCACAAATAAATAAAGATTCGGGAAATTATCATCACTCCATCTCAATTTGGGCCTACCACGCCTGTCTGTCCATGTGTAATCCGCTGTACAGAACCGAAAATCCTGCTGAACATCTTCTTTAAGAGGGTTTCGTCAGTTTTGGGACAAATGCCATGTCTCAGAGGCCCATATGAGTACTAGAACTATGTAAGTTCTGTATAGTCCCAGCTTCTAAGTTTCCTTAGACTGTAGAAAGGCCAGTTGGTCGTCAGCACCGTGGCGCGTGTTTCAACATCAATGTTATTGTCGGTGCTGACTTTTGACCAAAGATCGATGAAATTTTGAACCTATTAGTACGTCACCCCTGCGTAGGTTAGGATTCGTTAGCAGGGCCGCTGATGGTGCCACCATCAACTTGGTTTTTGCCTCGTTAATCTCCAACCCGAGGTTTGATACCGCCTGCTCAATACCTTGGAAAGCATCTGCTACGTAGGAGAGCCGTAAACCAATGATATTTGTGTCATCAGCGTATACCAGGACCTGGATTGACTTATAGAAGATAGTCCCCGAAGTTTCCATCTCCGAGTCGCAGATGGCTCTTTTTAGCGTAAGGTAGAAGACCTAACTAGACAAGCTGACCCATCTGGCGCAATCCTCTCACTCAAAGGGTGAGTTTTCCTTCCACCATCAACTGGTATGTGACGTTGGTCATTATCATTTGTAGTAGTCTGGTAAGTTTTTGAGATTCCAAGCCAAGCCTTGAAGTCAATGAGGAGATGGAAGGAGTGCAGCTGCTACCTCGCCATCTTCTCCAAGATTTGCCGCTTGGTGAAAATCTGATCAGTGGTTGATTTGCCCTTACGGAATCTCCTCTGGTAGATTCCAACTACCTTTGCAACGAATGGGACAATACGATCTTGTAGTGTAAGGGTGAATATCTTGTAGGCGGTATTCAACACCGTAATACCTCTGCTGCAATCCAATTTATCTCCCTTCTTGTATATGAGGTAGATATTACCCAGATTCCAATCACAAGGCATCGATTCGCTATCCCATACCTCAGTAATAATTCGATTTTGATCAGTTCTGCTATTATTCCGTCGGTTTTTTACGTTCCATCACTTGTCAACATTCTTCGTGGCACTGGCCAGATCTAGTGTTGCCCCTACATGGTGGGATAGTGGCATTGACACGTTTGATAGTATTCGTTTTTCGGGTTAGAGCGTTCCACCTTTCGCTCGTAGTTATGTATTCAATTTCAGGCAGTAAAACTTCATCTATGGCGGTTGTGCATGCCAGCTAGGAGTACTTTAGGAAGTCCGTGTTGAGTTGAATCTACTAGCTTCCTTCACCCCCTTTGGCGCTGGAGCGGGCGATTCTGCAAAGTATCACTAGGTCAACCAAGTAGTAATCGAAATCGATATGTTCTGGCGTTTAACAATTGTCTTCGATGGCTTAACAACACGTGGTTAATCTGGTTGCTGGTGGCTCCATCAGGTGATACCCACGTGGTTATGTGCATATCGCGATGCGCAAATTTTGTACTTCCAACTGTTTGTTGCTGCAAACTGGACCAATCTACTGCCATTGTCGTTGCTGTGCTCATGTAGACTGTGATTACCAATGTATAGGCGGTACATAGGTACCCTACCGATTTAAGCATTGAAATCGCCCAGGACATTGATTTTGAGGTCATTTCTGGGACACTGAGTCCTTCTCAAGAGGATTGATCCGCCACTGGTTGTGACAGCTATAATAGATGTCGTAGCGGTTGCTGACACGTCTGTTCTGCCCACCACTGCCACCACCTGCCACCGGATTTCTTGTAGAGCTACGAGGTGCATGTTGAGTGTGGGTATGGCGTCATCCAGTGTACTCATGGAACAGTTCATAAAAATCGTAGTCCGAGGGCGTAGCGAGGGTCGGTTACCGTTAAGTTCGTTTCGATTCACAATCCTGAAGCTTTTCATAGTCTGTCTAGATACTCTTAGTATACTCTGAGCCTGAGGCAGAGTGACTGGCCTAGCGCTTCAGCCCCCAACTACCTCTGGAGGGCCTCGAGACAGCTTAGTTTAGTTTATGCTTGTCCCTCCGACGTTCAGGTAGCCGGGAAACCTGGACTACTCACCCGCCTCCTGTTTTGTCATGTGCCGCCATCCGCCCAAGTCGTTAGGACTAGCCTGTGTAGTCAAGCTTGGATTCAACATTTTTTAAAGTGTTTCAAAAATTGGTGTTATTGCATTTATTTTTTCTTGAACTCATAAATAAGTGTAAAATCTCTCGGGGCTTCTTTGTGGTTCATTTCGCAGTCCGTTCTAGGCTGTAGGAGAAGGTTAAAGCGTCATTGCTCGGGCCCTGAACTAGCACAATTCATACACTCTTTTCTATTAAACTTTTTTTTACCATAAGCGGCCACCCACCTTTACTTTCGCCACTGCTTCGCAACCTTACACCTCAGGTACAGTAGACCGTGAACCGAGATGAGAGGAAAGCGGTCCGTATAGGGTTTGGTAACGGTCCAGTTGTGTGATTATCGGTTTAAAATACAACAGGTAGTCTTCCAAATAATGGTGACATTCTCAAAATAGATATGAGTTGTGAGTTTTTTTTTCTATTTAACATCATGCGAAATGATTGTTGTTACATGATGTTACAATGAACGCTTAGCTTTGAATGAATAATTATTTTTATTTATACGTGTATCGTATTTTTAAAGAAGTCGTGTCACAAAAATTCGCTTTCGAAGAATTCGTGTCGCAAAGGAAATGTAACAAAAATATAAACTTAATGTCTTGATGCCTCTAGGGCCGGGATAACGTTGCTTAATTAAACCCGTCCCGTTCTCCTGTGATGGCAACAAAATGCAGAAATGCCATCCTAAAATTGTAATGATAAAATAAGAGGAAAAGCAGCAACAACAATAAACTATTATGGCATATAAGAGATATGAAACGCTTCCATACAGTAGATCAAATTAAATAAATAAACACGTCAATTTTAGTACACAAAAAGCAAATAAACCATACGGAGAATGTATGGATAGATTCCCACTATCAAACCGGGGTTTAAGTGATGGTAGTTAAAAGCGTGTAAATGAAGGACGATAGGGCATGAGAAATGGGAAAATATTTTTAATGAATTTAATTAAAATTTTGTAATAGAGCAGGACCAGCAACAACTTTGCCGTTTTACCACTGATCCTTCGCCTCGCATTCCTATCCTCCTAAATAACGTTCCTTTTTTCTGCAATGAATTGGAAGCCATTGCTGGGATTGAACGAAAAAGTGGTTTGTGACTCATTTTTTGTATTGTTTTCGAAAAAACCATTGACATCCCCATCCCCAGGTAAAGGTGTGGTAAAACGGTGTGGTTGTACGTGTCGGCGCAGAATCTGTATTTTTAAATAGCATTTTTATCATTAATTAAAAAGAATAAATCAGTGTTATAGCAGCGCAAGCTTCACAGTGAAACAAAGTTTAACGAATACATGAATTACTGCGAATAGATCGTTCATCGAACGAGTTTTTCTGTCACTTCATCCGTGCTATTAGTTGCTGTGTGTGTAATATATTGACCAAATGAACACCTGAAGTAGGTTTTATTCAAAACAATTTTGATGTATTTATATAATGTGTGCGATATTGTAGTACTGCGTTGAATACGTTGCTGTATCGGGAACAACACAATCAAATAAAAATATTTTAACATAAATCCTTTGCCAAGTAAGAGTATACATACATTAGCTGGAAATAAGGAATACACTATTATATGCACAACACTCAACCAAATTATAAACTGATAAACAAAACGACCGTGATAAACATAAACAAAACAGCAAAGAAAGAAAGAAGTGTGGACATTAATTCAAAGCGTGAGCCAAAAAGCTGGACACGAAGTAGCTACACAGCATACGGCCTTCACTTTCAAAGGACAAAAGAAAATTAATTATAAAAAGGATAATAACTTTGCTTGTGCATCTTTAATCTTTTCCAGATAATTAAAAATTTATAATTAGAATACACAGAAAACAGATCGTAAGATAAAGGGGACACAATGGTATGCAAAGCTGCAAGCAAGGAGAAACTAAATCGTCATAGTGCGTCATGCAATTGAAGAACGATGGAAGTTTCATTTTTCTCTAAATAGTAATCAAAGCATAAATGAGGTTCGTGTCAGTATATAATAGAATTTATATACTGTTGTTTGTTGTTTACGATATTTCTTTTGAGGTCATTGCTCTCCAATTGAACATATTTAGAAAAACATGTTTTAGAATTTTCATGAAATATTTTTTTTCCTGCCTTCTGTTTCCATATCCCATTTCGAAGTCGTTGTGTTGGCATTTATTTCTTCTTCCACGGTGCAAATATTTCGACGCATTATTTTGCCCAACTCATTACGCGGTACGAACGGGCTGCGATCTTAATTAAAACGAGTGGTACAAACCTTAACTCTTTTGCAGTTTTCCCATGCTTTATTATTCACTTCCCTTCTGTGTAGCATAATCCTTTTCCTCTTGCACCTGTCAGCTAACGCGCTGAATGTTTGTTAGTGGCTCTTTAAAATCATACCAGTACGAAGTAGTTTAATAATGTTTGCCATAATTAAAAGTGTACCATTTCTGTTCTTTTCTCACTTTCTCAATGACAAATCTTGCTAATCTGTAGCCCGCTGGAGAAAATCACCCAGCGAGTGCCGGACGTTTGCCACCAGCCAGTACTAATCGATCTCCATACGTAGCAGAGAAGGTTGGATTGTCCCAACAGCAGCAGCAGCACCACCATCACCAACAGCAAACCTCTGCACCGGTAGCAACAACATCAGCGGCCACGATAGCTTCGACATCATGCGAAACACATCCATCATGCACGCCAGCTACATCGTCCCCTCAACAGCAGCAGCAGCATCAGTCCGGAAGTAGCAACCTTCATCTGCAACATTCCACACAGCAACACCAGCAACATCATCATCCAAGCAACCCGGGTCCACATCGAGACGATGGTTCTAGCGGTTACGGCAGTCCCGATTCGGAAACCTTCGAAATGCCAAACAACCAATGACGTTTGATGTCGTGAATAACGAAAATGTCCTGATGAGTAGAATAACATCACATACGAGACGATAACGGCAACGGTACGGTTCTGGATGTTTTTTCTTCTGCAATCGATTGTTTTACATGGGTGGCCAAAACAGTATACCTACTTATACTTTAGTGAAATTAGTCAAACTAAACCAGAGTCTCTATGGAGTGGTGAATATTTTGTTGGCGAAACATTAGCATCAACAAAGACACAGAAGAAAAGAAATCTTTTGAAGTTCAAAATAAACGTACGGTTCACATACTCCAATTCGGTCACTCTATGTTCATAATTTCCATTCCAGCTGAAACGAATTGGTTCCTAGTTTTCTGGACTACTAGCTAACAAATAAAACATGTAGAATAAAATAGAATAAAGCTACCTGCCTTATCGCCAAATTCAAGATACTAAATCATACACACAGTTTAAACGCAAGAAATAAGCGCGTTAGGGCAGATTATATTAATCCGACAAAATGTATGATCAATATCAAAAGTTTACCATAGTCCATACATTTTCAAAGGCGTAAATGGGTAGAAGGTTTTCTTCATCCGTATTAACCTCCCAATAAACATTAATCTCGGTCTTCCACAGACTGTTCCGCCATTCTTGAAACACGTGTGTTGCTTTCTTTTCTGTTCGTTGCCGTAGCAACATTTCTAAACCGGGACATAATGAGAGATGAATGACATACGGTATAAAAGCGCTGTACAAATGGTAATGAACAAAAAATTTCTTTCAAGCAATTTCATAATCAGTAATTGTCTTTTCGGTTACCTTAACTCGAACGCTAACCATGTCACTAGCGTATCATAGTTACTGTTAATTTCCTCCTTTGCTGGCTTGTTTTACCATATAGAATCGAATAGTCGGAACTACTTTTCGGCATTTAAATATTTTTTGCTTTGCTTAAAGAAGGCATAAACAAAATAAGGTATCCACTTCTCAAATCGGTGCCCGACAGTAACGGAAAAGCTGTACCAACCATACAAAGGTAGCTACAGTATGGCTGTGGTTCGGCCAGAATGTTACTTTGTGAATTGTCATATGATTGTGCTTTTGTTTTCTGCACGCCAAACATATCTCAACTTTCGCATTTATTTCGTGTATAAAAGCTGTAAAAAAATGTTACATTATTGCCTAGGTACGGTAGTAGTCTCAGCTAGAGAACTGTGCTACTAGCGGCAGCACAACGACAGTATGGATGTGTTTCAAGCTAAAATATTTGATTGCTATTTGTTCGAGAATGCAAGCGATTAGTACATGGAACGACCGGGCGATGTGTACAGTATGTTTGCTTTCGACATAACTTACAGCACACAGCGAATCTATATTTAGAAGGTGGACAGAAAGCCAATGCTTAGTAAATAAATTCAGTGAGACTAAAAGTGGTACGAACGGTTCCAACATACCATACCAATATGCGTATGCAAGATGTATACTTAAAGATACATATTTCTGATCGTAGTCATTACCACAAGATGCTAAAATGTACTTAGGGACGCTAAGCACTATAGTAAAAGAAAAATTCCTGACACATACAGCTATAGAAGAAGGGTATACATGGCTGATAGGTAAGAAGGATAAGTTTTTGGAAATAAATCGAAAAAATGTACCACATAAGATATAGTGCTCGGATGTAAAAAAAAACATATACTTTGAACCTGAGACATAAACTTAACAATAATTCGCACCCTTATAGCAAACGAAAGCCCATGTAAATACATCGTTTCGAATTCACTGATAAATACGAACTAAACGTAACAATAAAATTGTCATCTATGAATGAACCTGTTTGTTTGACGTGAGTATTGTGAGATTCATGATCAGCGGGCTCAAATTTGCCTGCTCGTGAGAAATATATTTATCATTCTAAAACAAACCTGCTTGAATGGTCCCGTGCCACCAACGAACTTTGAGAAAACTACAACCGCAGTTATTACATGGGCATACATGTTTTGAAGATGGAGGTTTTTCCAATCGTTATGACGGTACAATAGATATATAGATACAATAGATATATTTATATAAAAAATAAACAAGCTCCACCAATTTTTTCATACGAGTTCCCATCTTTCTCGAGCATAACCCAGCGCTATTTTGTGTTTTCTAAATATCCCTTTATGCTCAGCCAAAATTTGACAGCGATAACTCTTAATTTGTACCAGTCAATACCAAAACGATAAGCCAACTGCTATGAAAACTTTGTTCAGATATGCATGCATCATACCGAACCGAAGAACTAATATTCTAATAATAACAAACTAATAATTAATAATAATAACAAACTAATATTCCCTCGTATTCAGACGATCTATATGGTCGATCTGATTTCTCGACGGCATAATGAGATAGAAATTTGAGGCATTCGGAAGCAGCACCTTGAAGCAATGAATTTCGCTTTGTGAATCCTCATTGTTTGTCAAGACCAGTCGCAGCGGAAAATTGCACGAAAATGGTTAATTTTAACGTTTTACCGAAATCAACCAATCCCCATAATGGCACTCGGAAGCAATGGACATATTTTTTATGGTACAGATCAATCAGAAAAGTGATAACCCAATAACTTTGAGATAGTCACATTTGCCACCCAATACCACGCAAAAGCTAAAAAATTAATAACTTTTCTGTTTTGGATAGTGTTAGCTAAGAAGGTTGTGGTCAGATGGCAGCCCGATACGGTCTCGTAGAATCTTTCCTTATTGCTTATTAAACATAGGATTTAAGTGATCTTTATTCCATTAAATTATCTTTAATAGTTTTTTTTCAATCTCGCTCAAAATTTTGTCATTTTTCTTCAAGCATACGTTAATTAGTCGACAATTATTCATTCTCAACAAAGATTGTTTTTCGCCTTTAATCGAACATGGTTTATTGGTTTGTTGTTGACAGAGTTCACGAAACGTGTAGTTGAACTATGGAAAATAGTTCATGTTTTAATGAATGCCCTGCCAACAATTTCGAGATTAATATCAACTCATGATTGCGAAACATTACATTTATATGCAAGTAACATATTACGCCTAAACTAAATGTTAGCATGAGACATACTGTAATAGAAACATATCTTTATACTACCTAATATTATTTGTTCATTAGTTGTTCCTTTGCTACCCTCGTATGGCAAATAGGAGTATTCTAAACGGTTCAGTCACTGCAGTATCGATGCACATTTGCGTTTGTGTACAAAAATATACCTCATCTAATAATGACACCGCAGTTTAAACTAAATTGAGTACTATGAACCTGCTTTAGAACTCATCATGCCGCGTTAAAGCCTCGCCAAAATCTGTTGCTTGTGAACCGACAAACAAATCGTACTTTTCGATAATCTCATCCTTGGTAAGTTTCTCGTCCGCGTCGGAATCAGCCTCGTAGATTAGATGACGTGCTTCCGCCTCTGCATGGTCGAAGTCAGCTGGAGTAATCCAATCCTTAACCTCCTGATTGTCCATAAATCCATCCTTGTTTTTGTCACTGCGAAATAATTATATCGGTTAGAGGTGTGTATCACACTCAAAATTCTTCACAATAAAACAAACAAACCAACCGGAAATTAGTAAACGTTTCCCGCTCGTGCTTCACCCAATCCGGTTCTTCTTCGTCCGGTTCGCCTTGTCGGTACATATCGCCGATATACTCTTCGACCGACACCTTTCCATCACTATCCTTATCGATATCTTCGATTGTTTCCGTTACAACGACTTCGCGCATGTGGCTGCTTTCCTCAGGATGAAGAAAATCGGTAAACTCTTCCCGCGTCAACTCATCATCTCCGTCACGATCCGCAATGCTCCAGCGGCGTCGATCGCGCTTCATCATTGCCCGGTAAGAAAAGTGTTCATCGTTAGGATGGTCCGTTTCATGCGACGCAAGCTCGTCCAGAAATCCGTACACATTCTTCCGGTACGTATCCCAGTGGACTTTCTCCGTATTGTTTGGATTGTGCGTCTTCCACTGCCGGTTGACATCATCGTCGATGTAGCGCCGTTGCGTGTACTGAATCCAGGCCTTCAGCTCAGACAGATTAACAAACCCGTCGCTGTCGCCATCTATTTTATCTACGATGAGACTGGCGAAATAGAATGAAAAAAACGAAACACAATTTTAACCAATTAGCAACACAACACGATCGTGCATTCTGCATAGTGCAACGTGATCGCATCTTATTGCAAGACTGTGGCATATCTAAACGAGATGTACACGCTGCATGATCCGTTTTACTACTTACCCTAACCGTCTTCTACTTTCGTCCGCTTCTAGTTGATCGAATGTCTTGGCGTCTTCGCCGAGAAATGCTTCATGATCGTACTGTTTGTTATGCTCATCATTTTGATAATGTTGTGCATGGCTTAGTGGATCATGATCCAACACTCGTTTTTCCTCCGGTTTAGGAATTGCGGACACAGCATAATTTATCAGCAGGCAGACACTCATTGCAGATACAAACATCATTTTCATACCTATTTGTCGTTTCGGTTGGTCTGCCAATCTGTTGTAACGTTTTAGTCACTATCCGTCTTCAGTGCGCTGTTGTTAGTTTAAACAAAAAAATATATATTTTTTTAGAATAAAGCGCATGCCGTTTCAATCTTTTGTCTAAATAAGTTTAATCATTCCCTGCTGTGCAACAGTTGGATTGCAAAAAAAAAAACAAAGCGAACAATCAGCAAATTGTCTATCGCTGATCAACTCTTAACCGGCATCTTTATGGATTCCTCGATTTCATACTCTTTTCTGTAAAATGATGTTCCTTTCTTGTAGTGGAAGATTGGTCAGCAGACAGTACAGTCGCATTGTTATTGCAATGGAACCATGGAACCAGGGAACCACGACCAAGGAACGGGGATGGAAACAAATTCGATGGTCAGTAAACAATGTAGTAGACGAAAGATTGTGTCAAATTTTGCCACGTCACAAGCTAAAAATCACAGCTGCCTAATCACAATGACGATCTGGATTCATTTCCGCTATAGTAGATAATTATCACACTCACACCGAACACTGCGTGAAATCTTACCCGAAATAAGAGCTAAGTGAATGAATAACAATTATTCAAAAAAAACGAAAAACGTGTTAATCCTTCAACTGGCAAATCCTGCTTCAACCAGTGGTGTGTGTTGTACGGATGCCGAACTGTAACTAAACGCTGTTGCTTTGCTTCAAATAAACATAAACCACGTTGCGTCGGCGGTCAACGGGAGACGAACGTGGTTCCTTTACTCGATCGTGGGGTGATAGTTACAACGAAAGGCAAGGGGAATGGTTGACTGAAACATTGGAAGTCTGGAGGAAAGTTCTTGAACGTTTCGTAGGGCGATGCATGTATGCTGCAGAACATGACTCTTCGCTTCATGAATGCCTCTGTTGATGTAAGGCGGTTGGTATTATTGTTGTTATTACACCGTTTCGAGTGATAAGCATATCTCGTTACACTGTATGGAATGCTTTATGTGGAAAACGTACTGTTTTCCCTCTCGGTAACGGATCTCAGAATTAATTCTAATTTTTAGCAAATTACCAAAAACAAACAGGCAGCAACATCAGTAATATCACAGGTAATATTTATACATTACAAAACAGTATATAGCATATACCAAAACCTGCATATATAGCATAATGTAGCAGCATGTATGTAGCAAAATTAGATAAAAAATAGAGTACATCAGCCATCCTACGAGACCTGGAAGGCAATGGTTTTGATCCATTACGCTCACAGTGCCAGTCATCTCCATGCCCACTGGGGTATACTGTTACATGCGGTGCAGGATGATGGAAAAACCATGTGTAGCGAACGAACAACACAATGTTGGAATGCGATGGTAGACATACAAACACGTCATATGCATAACACCCCAAAAAACGGCACGATTCCAGATGGTGTCGGCGACGTAAAAATAACACACTTCTCTACACGATCCATGCAGTGGAATGGTTCCTGTTTCATCGCTGCCAGGTCCAGTACATAACATGATGTGTGGTACAATACTGGTTGGTCAAATTTTGCATTTTGCAGAACTACCATTTCGACAAAATGAATCTCACAATATATAAATACATATTCCATTGAACATTCCAATACATATTGTCCGTCGATTGACTAATAAAAATTAAAATATACGCTCTCTAACTAACGGGAATGTAAGCAAATTAAATTACATTAAGCATTATGAAAACTGTATTTCGCTCTTTTTTACCGTTTATTACCGGAATAAGCTAAAGCTAAAAGATATTTCAGTAAACAAAGCGTTTTACTCACATTTTCACCGGCACAGTCTTGTAAAATTAGCTTTTCTCTACCGATCCGAACACATTATCAATTTGTAAACACATCCAAAGAAAGCGAAGAGGCGGTGATCTCATTCTGGTTTAAAATGTCATATTTCAACCAGAATTGACAACAACCAGGCCTGTTCATTTCCAGGTATATAGAAACCGATTCGGAGGTATATAGAGAGTAGGTGGTTTAAAACGGCGAAAAATACGGGTAGTTTCCCCGATACGCGGTTCCTCTTGTACGCGGATTCGGATACACGCGGTTTTTGGAAATTTGACAGCTGAGTTAGTTTATATTACAAAAAACTAAACAAAAAGGTGAAAATTTGGAAGGAAATACCTACCTTTGTCATTGAAGCATTTGATTTTAATTTATTTTAATGCATTTTTTCGAAACAACCAAAGCTAGGTTTGCTTAATAAATAACGTGCAGAGAAACAAGTCAACTATGTAACATAAAGGTAAACCTATTTTACTCCTGGATTCGACTTACGCCGAAAATACGCGAGATACGAGATACGAGATCCGCGGGCCTGAGATACCTCCGGGCGTCGCCACATGGGCCGCGGTACCGCTGAAAATGCGTATAACTTTTGTAATGAATGCAGAACTTCGGCTCGGCTCAGCTTGGTCCGTG
Organism: Anopheles moucheti; assembly: GCF_943734755.1. NCBI lineage: Eukaryota > Metazoa > Arthropoda > Insecta > Diptera > Culicidae > Anopheles > Anopheles moucheti. The sequence goes on from NC_069140.1 coordinate 62,061,428, forward strand.
TCGGTTGTCATATCTTCCACGCTCAGCTGTCAACTCTTCCGCGGCTGCTGACCTGCAGAATTGTGCATCTTGAACAAAGCCAAGTTCCCGCGGCAGCGTTTTCCGCTGAGATTTGACAACCGAGCGCGACGAGAAGGCATACAAGTTATACGCGTTGTAGTATTTTTTTTTGTCGCTTGGGTATGACAATTCAACATGGTGCCAACGAAGGTGTCATGTACAAACCTGCCGTTTGAGTTAACCATTACGTTTATTGCAGCTGATGCGCGCCAATTATTGTTTACCCGTCTGTCGTGTGTTTTGTGGCAGCAGCCTGAGATTTGTTATTTTGTGCTAAATAGGACAAGTTTTAAGTTATTCACCAGTGAATTTGTTTACCGAAGAAACCCCAATCGAAGAACTTGGCACAGGTATGGATGTCAGGAGTTTAGATACAGTTTTTGTGATGGAATTGGAATGGCATAAGCAAAAGTTAGTGTTCAGCAGTGACAGAGAGAAAGAGAAGTGCATTCCCTTTTCTTGTCTACTGTGACTGAAAGACTGAAATAGTTTTGTACAAGAGTATTTGTATTTTATTTTAAGTGTCTTAAAGAAATTCACCCATCAGCAAATTCGAGTTAGCTACTTCTACAGTGCTATAGGACAGAAAACGCATGGGCTAAAGGTAATTTGTATTGTAATTTTCCTTCCCAGCTGGCTGAACTCTCATCCTAGGACTGAAGCTTTACAAATTACCGAAACACGATGAATGCGCGGCCTACTTCGCTACCCGGACGCGAACTTTATGATCCTCTTTGCAAAGCTCTGCAATCGGAATCCTATGAGAAAGTAGATGGCTTGTTGGTCGAACTTGAAAAAATGTGTCGTTCCGCTGCAGCGGGTAATGGTATCCTGAAAAACAACGCAAAAAACCCCATCACAAAGGATGAACTCAGATTCTGGCTGGTGGATGTTGGTCGTTTGATGTTTGAGGAAAAGTCACCCAAAACGAAGCAACTCGCGTTACATGCTCTGGAGTCGGCAGTGAACCACATTGGGGCTACCAATTACCTGGATCACCCTGCATGGGGAGAAATGCGTGAAGTTATTAGCAAGGAGTACACATCCTTGCTAGATACGGCGCGTAGCGAAAAAGACACAAACTGGCATCGTATTTGGTCTGTATTGGTACGAATTATAAACCGAGAGCTTTGCCAGGGTTCGTCGATCATAAACATGTTTTTATCGATCGTTGAGGCCGGATTCAGGTCTCCGGAACTTTTAATCCGAGAACAGTCCTTCGACTGCTGGCGACTGCTGGTCGAGATCTTTGCCAACAACAAGCAAATTAACATTCCCAAACGGGTGAAATTGATATGTATTCCGCTTAAAAGTTCAAAGTCGAAAACGGAAACGATAGCATTGAAAAAGTTCGACATATGGTGGTTCCTTTTGTGTCAATTACGTTCGCAATTGGATGCTATGGCGGACACAATATTCGAACCGTTCATATATTTTTGCTTTGGACCTTCGTTCAAGGCACCTTTGTGCTATTACTTTGACACGTCCTACGAAGAGCTAGGTGCACCGGGAAAAATGTAAGTAAAACGAAGTGTAAAATCATCAAAGTGCATTGGAATTCATACAAGCTTACTCCATCCATTTTAGGTACCAATCTATCAAACAATTATCAGCCATCGCTTTGATACATCTTCTCGGTCCAGCACCGGACATTGCAAAAACATTGCTCACGTGCTCTGACAGTTGCGGTACCCAATTGCCCTTCGATTTTCCCGTAAACGGAATGGCGATATCCGACACGCTGTTTTCTTCCAAAGCAAAATTAATTATCGATTCGTGTATTGAGTGTACGGTACTGTTAGCACAGATGCAACATCTAGACTATTTGCAGATTAATAGATGCGTATGGAACAATTTGATAAACCGCATATGTACTGAAACAACACTTCCTAAAACAGACATGTTAAAGTGGATTAAAGAGGACATGAACGCGTTGTTGAAACTGGTAAGCGTAGTTCGTTCACTGAGTGTGGTCCGGATTTGCAGTTCGCATGCTCAATTGTGTTGATTTTTATTTTACAGTGTTTATTTCAAGAGAATGATCTGGTGCTTCGTGAAATGTTGTATGACACCCTGCTAACTATAACGCAAAGCGATCTACTGAAGGTTAATATTGGTGTTGATTCACCGGAACAACTGACTTTCAACTACAAAACTATAATGTCACTCATATTACATCCTCAGCTTCCTTGTCCACCACAGTAAGTTCATTTCTCTACCAACATAACAGTACGTATAGACGAAACTGTTTTTGATCTAGGCATGTAACAATAACTACAAATTATATCTTTGCTAGCATATTATTCGCGATAACTAATGTACTTGCAACAAATGCTTGCTAATGTATCAAAAGTTACATCAAGATATAGTCAAGTTTTAAAAAATCGTTATCAACACTAATGTTACGGGTGTACTTGAATATACATTGATTATTTAGTAGATTTCTATTATAAACTGTCGTGGCTTTAAATTGAAATTGATTTTAAAATTAATTATCTTTAAATTGGATAAGTTACTAGTTTATCTTGTAGTCTGAAATAATTTTGAGAAATTATCCTTACACGATTAATCTTTTCTCTGTCGGTAAAATGTAATACCATCTTTTGCAAAATAATATTTCGCTAAAACTAATTAAACCGTTTGTTTTATGTTACAGAAAATCGGAACCAATAGTAAAATCATTATTCGAATTGAAAAAGCACGCTGGTCAAAATGCGGTTTGGGATATTTTGCAAAAAACTATTCAATATCTATACCATATGGACGATAACAGCTTCAACAATAGCTCCGACTTTCGTCCAATACGAACCCAAATCTACACACATCTGGGAAGCTATCTTACAGCAGAAATGCAGAACAATATGGAAAGGTGTTTGCAGCATCAAACCACGGTGATGAGTTTCTTGCTATATCCGCTAGAATACGATCAAATGCTTCTAAAAGAAAGCGTTAAAGACCTTTGGTTGCAGGTATACGAACCACTAGCAAAACAGGAAACAAAAACGTGTGAGTTTGTAAACGCATTCTGTGCAATGATCAAAGCCATGACCATTGCCAAGCATGGTTACAGCACCGCCGTAGTGGCCGACTCCCTATGCTGCATAATGCAATCGCTATCGGTGCATTTCGAACCTACCAGCTCCCCAGTGAAAGTGCTGGAGCTTTTTAAAGATGTAACGAGGAAAGGTCTTGCCTATAAATCGAATCTGGATCGAATCGAGGCGATGGTGTGTTGCTTCGCAGAATTGCTGGAAAAACTAAGTGTTAATCATATATTGATTTTGATTTTGCCGGTAAGAAATGCGATCAATGAACTAGTGTCCAGCGAAGACGGTTTGCAGATGAATGAGGTTAGAAAAATGCTTAAGGTATTATCTAACAAAATGGTCAGACCACAAATGTCGAAAGAGCTGTCTTCCCAGTCTTGCGATGTCAAATGGAACTTAAAAATGTTGCTGAAAACCATATTGAGCTTGCCAGACGATGTGAAGAAGGGTTGGAAAACTACAGAATTGGCAAAGCTGATGAAAAGCTGCGATGATAAGGCTGGAAACAGTAAAACCCCAACACGTAAAACTGAAGCTGAAGAGTTCGTAGTGATAGATAAGGTGTGGAAATTCAAGCCTGAATCTCTCACCGAGCATCAGCGTGAAAAAATGATGGAAAAGCGAACAGATATTCCAGCGTTGTACAATGATATGAGCCAATCCCAGGACAGCTTTGTTATAAAACCATGGACACCGAGCAAAGGCGTGGCTTCTTTGAAGCAGGATCGTACTAACTCTGCAGTTACAATTGCTGTTGTTGATAGTGCAATATCACATAACGAAGATAACAACATCGTATCAAAAGAAACCAGCGAAACATCGAATGTACAAATCGAAGGAACCATTTCGACAACGAAATCTCCTAGTGAATCGGATACGAATCGATTGGATAAGGAAAACAACAATGGAAATGTTTTAAGTGATGAAACTGTAACGACAAATGAGCAGCAAGAGCAAAGTGATTCTGATAAAGAAATATCAGGTAAACAACAAAACCGTAGAAGATCAATTCTTGAGAATCTGCGTATAGATACAGTTGAAGGCAAGAGTCTGGATGTTATGAATTTGTCACGTACGAGGCATTCGGATGCATTAAAAAAGAGATCTACTCGGCAAAAAAGAACCCCGAGTCAGAAAATTGAGAGCGAGAAAAAGCGCCTTTCTTTATCGAGAGTAAAGCTGAATCCGAGAAGTGCGTCTACCTCCAAGATAGCAACACATCGAAGTTCACAACGGAAAGAAAATAAAACTTCTAGGAAGACATTGAATTTTGATAAAAAAATGCATAGTGCTTCCTCATCAAGCGAATGCGAAGACAAAAGTCAATCCCAAAAGAAAGCTGATGTATCCGATGATGTCATTGAATCTTCGCAATCCGACTCTTCAGAATCTACAAACAAGAGATTATCTATCGCTAGGTCACGAACAGCAAAACTAACAGAAAAATCGAAAACTCAGTCAGAAATATGTTCAACAATAGTGCTCAACAAGAGTAGCGCAGTGCAAGAAAACAACGTAAACATAATGACGCCCGATGTAACATCGACCGATCGAAAGGATATTGACGATGTGGTTCCTGAAGCTACAAATACACAGAGTCATGATAAAGTAGATGTTGGTGAATCTGCGGAGTTGGGCCAACGAAAAGAAGTAGAGCCAAACGCAGTACAAAAGTCGCCACAATTGTCAAATCATGAGAGCAATCCTTCCTGCACGAAACACGATTCAACACAATCTGGCTTCACCCAAAAAATCTCCACCATTGTCTTATCACCTAGCAGGCGCTCTGCTCGGCTGTCACTAGATGATAGCAGTAAAATCGGCAACAAGATGGCAATTCTCTCGCCTAGAAAGATGACTGAAACAACATTGGTGACCAAATGCTTTTACAGTCCTTCTAAAACTATTAACAAGTTGGAACTGAAAGAAAAAGGAACACCTTCGAAAAAAACAAATGTATCCTGTAACAACGTTATGTGGGAAGCACCAAAATTAGGCGCTAAACCAAGTCATACAAACGAGGAAAAAGATTGTGGTTTTGTTGAAAATCATAGCGGATTATCGAGCCCGAAGGTTGCACGTTTCAGCCCATTAGTTATATTGGAACCAATAAAAAAAATTGCAAAGACATCGCAGGACGCAGACGAACATCATACCGAAGCGATCTCTCACCCCATCAGCTCGAAGATGGAATCCAAGGAACAAGACGAGAACTTTTCTGGCATCGGTACACAACAAACTGCAAAATCCGTTAAGCACCATCTACCAATTGTAGATCCATCCACAAATGTTGTAGAAGCGATTGGTGGTAAAACGAAAGAGTCCTTGGGCGAAACTATGTTATCTGCAAAACAGGAACCTAGCGAACCATTGGTGCCAAACATGGACCAGCTCTCGCCGGCAAAAAATTTGGACGAAGAGATGGAACCTCTAAATAAATCTCTTAATCGCAGTATTGTATCTTCGCCTGATCTTGCGGGCGAGGAGGAGAGGAACGCTGATTTGCTTAATAATACTGTGAATATTTCTCCTATATCGGAGGAAAAGAGTTTAGCCGGGAAGATTGTGGATCCTGGGGAGCTAGCGGGCAGCGCGACAGCCGAAAGACGATCATCTAATAGAATTGGTGGAAAAGAACGAGATATTATGTCAAATGCTAACACGCCAGTATCCACTCTTATGACCCGTCGATCCAAGGTTAGTCCAACCCCGCAGACACCATCTGGAACAAATAGTGCATTTAAAGCTCGCTCTCTGCAGCAGTCCTCTTTACCGCGCAGTCCTAGAACTAATATGCTTGGTTTAGGAGGGCGCGGTGCACAGCTGATTAATTTGATCCGCAACCAGCAGAATGACCAATCGCCGAAACCGGACACTCCTCCACAAAAAGCCTCGACACCAAAGGGAGGCCTTGGATCGGCAGCCGCAAATCGTTTGATGATGCGTAAAAAAGCCATAGTCGGTAATGCCACGTCATGTGCAGCCGAAGACATGATACATGCGGAGCAAATGAAGCAAAGTGAAGAAAATTGCCGAGAGAAATCTTCGCAATACCTGTTCTTTTCTAAAGCATTGCCTTCGCCGCTAGCATCTCCAGCTAGCAGCATACTGAAACGTAAGCACAACCAGGACGAGAGTGGTGAAGATATCGAATCGCCGATCAACAAGCGTAAACGCGTCAGTTTTCATGATCCTCCTGTTTCTCTAACGAAGGAATACATTCGACAAGCGGAAGAGTGTCGCCCCGTATCGGTTAGCCGTAGTTTGCAGCTGTCTAGTAGCATAACTTCGTCGGCCGATAGAACAAAGTTTATGATGCGGCGAAAAAGCAAGTCGGATAGCATTTCAGAGCTGCAATGTTTTACCATCTCGCAGACACACACGTCAAATTCAGGAGAACCAACTACCATTCCTAATAGAGCCATGGATGCAGATATAGAAGAGGTGGAACTAACGTCTTCACCAGAATCTCTGGATGAGGATGAATTTATGATGCTCGATGCTACAGATAATATGACCGCTTTACAGGTGACTTCTGATTGTATTACCTTGGGCAAGAATGATACTGCTTCAGCAACGCAATCTGAACTTGCTCTTGAGGAAGAACAGCAACACGTAGCTGTTGCGCTGAAAAAATCGAACGATTCGCCAAACAAAATATCATTTTCCTCAGAGGAGGCTCTAATGGAGCACGTTCTAAACCGTTACACACTGGACGACATATTTGAGCGCTACATTTCTGCTGGAAGATCGTTGGAAAAACCTAAAAGTATTCGAACACTAGCGAAGGAGCTGTCGACAAAAATGTCTGAAGATCTAAAGATGCGTGACATGGTGCTAGATGAACTATCGGAGAGACATTCGGAAGAATTTCTGGATCACGCCATACAGGAAAATTCGAATGCTAAAGTTTGCGAACGCTTATCAGCGATGACTATGATAGATCACGTATTCAAACGACTACACGCGTCATACAATACGCACCGACCAGCTGATCAAGCTTTTGGCGTTGCACAAAACGAAAAAGATGAAACAATGCGAGTGGTGGAAAACATATTTGAAAATGTACTAAGCTTACCAAGCACAGAAATAGATGGGCAAAAATTAGCAGAGCTTCGCGAACAATTGCTCCGAAAAGAACTAGCGCGTAAAAGTCGTTTAGAGATCATGACTTTGCTGGAGAATTATTTCAAGACATCTAGCACGGTGTGATCGTAGCTGCGTTACTGATGCATCTTAAAAAGTATATTACTATAACTTAAGGGACAGTAGCGTGTATGAATTAATTACTTTCGCGATATAATTATTATTGTTTTTTTTAATATACCTCCATGTCATTGATGTCAAGTGTTGTATTGTACTAGTTCCGTTCTAACGCTACATTTGTAGAAGTTAGTTACTTTGAATGACGAAATATTTAACGTTATGAGTGTAATGTACAAATGTATAGTAAAGAGTAATGGTAAAATGATGGTAAATTTAAACATTGTGAACGATAGCCCATCTCATGCTATGAGGTAAATGAAAACGAAATATTATTTAGTTAATAAATGTGTGCTATTGATGTTTGATGATTCGTCGTAAAATTTCTTCTACAGTTCTGAAACCCACTTCCTATGGTTTTCATAGTCTAAAAACGTAATATAACTTTATAGCTATGTCGTATGTTATTTATAAGAGCATTGATTTTTTTTTCTGAATGTTCCGAGCTGGCGCAACAATCTCTTAAAATATGACAGGTCATAGAAGACAGGCCATCGAAAATTTAAATAACATTTTTTTATCATGTTAAGGAATTGACCCTATGCTCGAACGATGTACAACGGCTTAAATTTTTTATGTTGTAAGAACCCTAATTTGAACTTAGGCACCATTTGTAAATAGAAATTGCAAATAAATAATGAATTGTAATAATCATAGTCCTATCCTTTACAATAAATCAGTATGATAAGATCAGTGTATGATAGCTATTCGAAAAAGAACAACTTCCATTTAAACGACATCAGGTATTTCGACTTAGGATTGATGGTTTTACAAAAAAATTTAAAAAAAATTAAATCAATTTCACGTTCAAATCAATTGTTCCAGTTGGTTTCTCATATATTTTTAAATTCCTTATTCTCAATTGAATCTCCGAGGAAAAGGAGTAATGCAAATAGTATAGAGTACTCGGTTTTATTTATTGCACCAAGAACTCAAAGGGTAGCGCAGTGGATGCTCATTTTATAAAACGTTGAATTATTCCGAAAATGTTTACCGGAAGATCCACAAAAACTGACTATTTCCCCATTCTTAACTTAACACTTCTTTTTACTGATTTGTACTATCAATCAAGCTTACCAGGCTTATAAGAATCCAACCACCATATAAGAATCCATGGATGGAAAAGAAACCACTCTATTTAAAAATTCGGTGGTGATAGCCTGCCTCGTTCAGGGTATCTGCTCTAAAAGTTTAGCTAATTAGATTTTCAATCTCCTTCTCTCTTGTACCGCCAACGAAAGAAGACATTAAACGTCGAGTTCAGAGGACAGAATACAGGCGATGAAGTAGGACAGTGCATGCGAATGGCGGGATGCGACGTCGATTTAACTCAACATTCGCAAGCGGAGAGAATTTCAGGGCACAGCGACGGAACATCCGAGTAGAAATCTACGGACTGAGAACCGCGTAAACCGCCCATGTACCCTCTCTAATCTATGTATAACGGTCACTCCAACCCTAGCCCAAATATCGCTGGTATAATCCAGAACTGAAAGAAACCCAGCAACAATACATTGCGTTTAAACATTAAGGCTCTCGAATTTCTGGCTCGACCCAGTGCTTTATTCGCTTTGCTCACGACATGGTCAATGTGCTCGTCGAACGAGAGACACTCATAGAGCCAACCCTCTAGATCTTTCGCAGTGGATTCCCAGATTATTTGGGCGCCACATAAAGAGTAATCCCATGATGGCCGACTCGCAGAAGGCCTACCAAATAACATAACAGCGGGGGATACAGCACAGCATATGGTTAGTGTGTGTTATGTGCATATGTGTTAGAACCCTCCCACCTGAGGGACTTCTGAGGGAGACTATATGCGGATGACATAACGATTTTCCAGCCTATATCCACTCCCCAGATCACCTAACACTAATTGTTATGTTCTGCTGGATAAAAAGTAATGGGATAGATCTGTGTTCCAATAAATTTTCCTCACTTAACTTTTGGGGTCCATTTTGTTCGTCATTTTCATCAACGACATAGTGTACGCCATTTCTGACTATGGTAAGTAGCTGTACGCGGATGATTTGAAGATCTTCTTTCGAGTTTCTGATCTCTCCGGCAGCCAAAGATTGCAAACCAGTTTGTGTCCCTTCAGCCTGTGGTGCGATGCTAGTTTCATGCGTGTCAACATTAAGAAATACTCCGTGATAACGTTTGTTAGGCAAAGATCAACATTAGTTTGTGACTACCAAATAGCTGACTCCTCAGTGCCTACAGTTACTCTGATTCGCGATCCAGGTGTATTTTCAGACTGCAGGCTTTCATGCATGGACCATTACGAATTTATGTTTTCAAAAGCGTGCCTACGTGTCTCTAAAGATCAGAAATATCCGTTTAGTATCAAAGCTTTGTACTGTGCTATTGTCCGTCAAATTTTGGGTCCAGCGAACCTCTGATCAAAATGATTAAAGGATATAACTTGTTAGGGAATAATGTCAATTTCTGTTTAACTTTGAACAGCCTTAGGACCTATTTGCATAGTTTAGTTTGACGAGTTTATAGTGGTATTTTTTTCCTTGTGAGCATTTAGTAACAGTTAACATTTCCGTTTTCTTTTCATGGTGTTGGCGTAAATATTTGTAATTTGTAATTAATGTATTGTAGGCTTCAATAGCTGGATAACTTCGTAAATAATTGAGAAATTGAAATGGAATTACAAAAAAAAAACAACACGTTCTACAGGCTCTGTGATGCAGTTGTCCAAAGTGTCCAGGTTGTGAAAGATCTAGGAAGCTTTAACATTTAAGGAATAAATTAACAGGGTAATAAGCAAAGCCAGGAAAGCCTAATGCATGCTGTGTCGTTTGTCCAATGATATTTACGATCCTTTGTGTTTACGTACTCTGTGCTGTTTGCTGGGTGAGGCTCCTGTCGGTAGCACTGATATGACCAGAATTCAGAGAGTGCATAGAAGGTTCATTCGTTATTTCCTTTTAAGTTCTCCTTAGCCGTCTCCTTAGTTGAACCCACTACAATCTATTTTTCTTTTTCCATGTTTAGTCAATCGTCTATTTTTGCTACGTTACCATATCGCGATTTTTCATGAGTTTGGTTTTGGTATAGATTTTAGATAGTTTTATGTCAGTTTTTTCATTAAACCGCGAGGGCGGCAATTTACTATAAATAGGGCAAAAATTTAAATCTAAACCTTAACACCACACAGAAAAAATCGTTCAAAGAGCGTTGTAGAGATCGACAATTGGAATACAAGGATATGGGAAGATATATAATTATGTACGCGAGGGTGGAGTTAGTGTTAAAAAAAATGTATTGAACTTCGGTTCAATACGCGGAGTGCTAAATTAGAACTGATCTGTCGATGTGTTGGCTGGAACCCGCTGGTATCGCTGGCTGGTACGCAGACCGAATGCGCCGGATCGTTTTGTTATGGGGTCGCGGATGCATGTGCCCACGTGGCGGTGTAGAATTTCAGCATGAACCACGTAACTATATTTTTATATCGTCAGCTCCAAGAAAATATCTTTTAGTCGGTATAACATTGGAAGGAACAACTGGGGCTAAGGAGAAACTATGTTTCTTGGATAATTTGGCCATGTCATCGAGACATGTTCATCTGTGAGCAGGCTAATGCAAAAAGAAGATGTTCGGAACGTTTGAACCGATTGAAGGTGGAAGGCGACGACGCTCGATTGTTACCGGCGACGGCCGGAAAATTCAATTTCCTCCAGTAGCATTAGATTGTCTACCATGCCTTGATAGTTGTATTAGATTTGTCGTACAAGCTAACTACTCCTAGACATTGAATTTCGGATCAAGTAGAGTCAATCATAGCGGAAAATATGAAATCATTTTTTCTTCTTTTATTTCAAACCATGCTTTCTACGCACTTTGTTTACGTGTTGGATTTGAACTATGTTGCCAAATCAATCGAAAATGTTTCACATACAACCAGCAACCAGGCTATCAACGATAGACCTACGACAAAATTTGTTTTTCGTTTATGTTTTGTTGTTTCTCTCTTTTCCAACTTTTTTTATCATAAAGCGCGATTCTGTACTTTCTTAAGCTTATTGAAAAAGTCGAAAAAACGAAGATCACTTAGGAAGAGAAAAAAACAAAACTGAAGAACGATAAGAAAAAAAACTTATGAGTGAGAGAATTTGAGTAACTAAGCGCAACCCTGCGCCATAGGGAAAGGAAGACCGTAATATTATGGTTTATACACAAGCTTACATGTTAGCATCAAGTCAATCAGCAGCAACGGTTTTGCGATATTTCGTTTCGTTGCTCTAATAATAGTAGCAGTCTAAGCTGAAGGGCCGTTCAGTAGACAATATTAGCCAATATACTACCACCGAACTCTTCTGTACAGATGACACGCAATAGGTCATAAACATACGCAGCGTAGCTGTTACATGCTACATCAACTCGGGAATCACGTTGTTCGCTCTATCTGTCCTCTATCTAATCGACTGCATTATCTTCATCCGTTTTAAATTTCTGATACGTTTTTGAGAAAGAATCAATTTTTTTTTATTTTATTTTTAAATTTACTAACGCTGAGCACACGTTTTCTTACCAAAGCCAACCGGCACCTTAAATAAGCCCCAGCCCAATGCAAGCCTGTTTCATTTGAAAACGAAATTTACTAGGCAAAACATCGTTTTGGTCAAAGCAACCCTCTGTTACCGTATCCATAGCAGCTCCCTTGCGGAAAGTCGATGTAGGATTTATGCTAAACAGTAAATATACGTAAACAAAAGGGAAAGCTAGAGCGCTACAGCCATGTGACGGCTTTACGCTACTACAGTGGCGTCCGTCGTACAATCGATGAGGGTGAGCCACGCCGATTTAAATCAGGAATCGTGCTTTGATGGACAATCGTTACATTTTTTTAAAATTACTACTATTCTGCGATTAAGAACATTCATTCCATGATATTTTCCTATGCAATATGTGCTTTCTTTCTGCCATTCACACCAACAACACACATTCAAACACACATACTAAAACACGCACACATGGACAATTCGTTTGACGCTTACGTACACAGTTTACAATGAGTCAGTTCATCCGTTAAATGTTGAGTGATGAAATATGGGAAATTGATGATTGGGGGAAATTGGAGGGTGGTTAAGGAAATCTCATGTCGCCCATATGCCGCAGCTGGTGCAGACTGCTTTGGGAGGCCGTCCGCTGCGGTGGTTGCCGAGGATAGTACAGATTATGTTGCGACGATGAGCGATGCGGGTTCTGCTTGTATATGCCTTCCGGTGGGGAAAACTTTCGTGGGCGACGTTCGTCACTGTGACGTCGGCGTTTGTCGCTTTCGTCGGAAAACTTTCTACGTGTTGTGCTGGCCGCTGCTTGGTTATCGTTCGCCGTACCACCACTGTTGCCGTGGCTCATATGGTGCAGACTGGCACCGGCAGGATTGTTGTTGGTGATGCTACTACCCGCCGCTCCACTATCGTTAGAAAGGCGCTTAACGTGGCTGGTGTCGTAAACGTAGTAACGATTGGTATGCTGATAATCGGCATCGTCCATCATTTCATCGTCCACAAACGTTCGATTATCTTCGTACCGGGACTTGTATCGTTCGTCGTCCGATTTCCTTCGATCACGCCGATCTTCTGTCGTTCGGTCCAGCTCAAAGTCTGCTGAACGTGGCTGTTTAACCGTAGTTTGTCCTTGGGCCACATTGAGCAGCATGTCATCGTACCCGTATCGGCCGTTTGCTATTTTCAACGGACCTTTACCGGTGGTTTTGGTCCACAGCGCCTCCTGTCCGTAAAGATCTAGCATGGGCTGAAATTGGCTCTGGCCGGTAAGATTGTGTGTCGAGCGTCTCCAACCTTCTTCGTAACGGCGGCGTGTGTTTTCATCCTCGATTGCCTGCCGCCGCTGGGACTTGCTGCTAGAGCTTTCACTCGAATCTTCACCAGAAGTTCCGATGCCCAGATCCTTATCCTCACCGTACGCTTTGTACGGTGCACCGAGGAAATTTTTACTACCGAAAGCACCGGTCAACGCTAGCTGGGGATGCGAAATGCAGTACGGATGCGGATAGGTCTTTTCTACCGGAGACAGTTTGTGATCATCATCCGGATGGTAACCGGACGTGCATGACCCAGGCCCGAAAAGGGACAGCAAAACAGGCAACAGGAACAGACCATGCATCGCACCGAAAAATATCACCAAAAACACCATCTTGAAGAACACCAGGAAGATGTAGCTGTCCGCTAGCAATAGCGCCACCACGCCCAGTATCGTACTCGTACTACCCTGCACAATTGGCATGCCCAAACTGTACAGTGCCTCCCGGACGCGTTCGTCCGGTGTACGTGCCTTGGACGACATGTAGGTGTAACAGATGTGAGCCGTAAAGTCCACCGAGAAACCGATGCACATGATTAGATTGATCATCGAGATCGAGTCGAGATTCACGTCCCAAAGCGCCATATAGCCGGCAACGCCCAGCTCAATCGAAATGATCGAGAAAGCAACCCACAGTGAGCAGAGGAAGTTCGGTATAAAGATGAACGAAATCAACATCATGATCAGTGCACCGACAATCATTGACTGTATGGAGGTGGGTCGCACCAGCTCGAACTGATCGAAAAACACAAAGTAAGGATGAAACACGGTTGCGTTCAGCGGCGAATCCTTGCATATTTGTCTCAAATCTTTTACCATAACCTTTTCGTGGTTCGTATCCGTAATGTTGACCGCTTGTATCATAAAGCGCGAGGCAAGTATTTTAGTGCCTTTTTCGTTGAATTTCACATCTAGCGAGAATGGGTTTGCCGGGAACAGCCAGATCTGAAATGGAAAATAGAAAATGGTAAAATATTGTCACAATGCACTAAAAGTTTATGTAGGTACTACGGCGATTCAGCTTACCTCGCGCAGTGCATCGATAAACGCTTGCTCACTGTCCAGCGTCAGGTTAAGATAGTCATTGTTTCGATCGACATACGAGATGAACGATCGCAGCCAAGATTCACTGTAGAGTGGTGAGGTAACGTACGAGGTGTTCTCCAGGGATTGCATCAATTCTTCGATCTGCATTTGCGTGTTGGGATCCGAGTAGTTGAGATCGCCCGTCACGATCACCTGTATGCGGTACGGAAACTCCCGATAGTACTCGTCCTCCAGGTCAAAGAACTTCACCGAGTAGGAATCCGCTTTAGACAGCTTACGTCGTTCCAGACCTTCTTTGATCTTGGTCAAACCGAAGCAGGCTCCTCCTAAATAGCCTGCAAATATTACCAGAATGATGGTTTTCGTCCAGCCCTTGTTCAGTATGCGTGCCATAGTCTCGCGGAAGAATGCCATCAGTACATGTTCCCGGTTGTCGATAGGATTATCCGGATCGTCTCGGTTAATTCCACCCGTGTTCAACTTCCGATACAGCCATGATCGTTTTTCTGTAACAATGCACAAATGGTGGAAATTATTAATAATGTTTGTTGTTGACTTGTCATATCTCAATTGTTATAGCCTACAAAATGTATACTTCCATTGTTAAATTCTCTCTAAAGCTTGTCCACTAGCAAATCCCTAACAATCTGGCATTGGAAGAAACGAAATCGGTACTAGCTGTTGCGATTGCTTTTACCCAACATTGGAATGTCACGCACGCTGTTCCGCAGGGTGTCCCTCGAAAGTGTCCACAGTTTTCGTCTCGTTCGTCTTTTTTTCCGCCGCTTTTTCACCGCGTTCGGGGTGCGAATATATTCAAAAGGTACCTGCGCTAGGCAAGTGGCAAAGAAAACGGTTGTGATGGGGTTGGCGCGTGTTTTGAAAAGCGAAAACCATCACTCGCCCACCACCGTGTTGCTATTGACCGGCTCGTCCTCGTCCGGTGCACGTAACGTGTCTTCGACGCACTCCGGGAACCTCCGCCGGCTGACATGACACACTTTCGTATGGCATTGCGCGTGTATTTGTGCCGTAAAGCAGTGTCCGCGCATGTAACGGGCGGTAAAAGTGGTTTTTGCCACATTCAAACCGACGGGGAATATTTGGCTGAAAATCCAAAAGATACTATCGCCTGAGGCATCCGGCTGAATCTCTCCGATGAGTTTGCGGGAGTTTGCAGTAACTGTAAGGTCAATGTAATGCTTTTCGCCTTGCTTACTACACTGGTTACAAATATCACGATCGCACAAGATGATCAAAAAAAGCCTGATGGCACGTGAGAGTCGTTAAGTGCGCCTGTCAAATTTTCACTGTCTAAATGCCCCGTGATCAATTCCAATGTGTCTTGAATGCTACAAAATGAAGAGACACTCGCTGCTTGTTTTCACTTTCATGTTTCACCCAGTTAGTTTTTGATGGAACGGTCATTTTTCTATGCCCAGCGCAGTATAATTGAGATTGTGAGTAATCCTAGATTCATAAATTGGTCGCAAGGTTTACAGTACAGTGCATATGGTGAATCTTTCCCTATTTTAAAAATCACTTTTACGATAATAACATATTCCATAGCGATACGAGTCAATGCACTGATCGTCGGTTCCAGTCGCTTTTACTACCCCGGAAGTGGAACACACTCAAACATATTCGTTGAAAGTGTGCGACTTCTCACGATTTCGAAAATCAAACCATAACTAACTTTACGAACCATCACAACCGCAACTAAGATTGCACGCCGAAAGAAAACGTATCGATGTCGTGCCAAATATGCCAACCTATTCGCATCATCATCATCATCATCATCATCCTCATCAACAATATCAGCGGCAGCAACGATCCATAACACATCAACTCGTGGTCTGCTTAGAGCTGGCAAACGTCTGCGTTCAGCGTACAGTGGTTGCGTACAATTGCACTCGAACTACCGGTACCATTTTTGAGGCATGTTGACAATTTCCTGCATGGTTTACTGCATGTAGTCATCTGTGAAGAAACGGTATTTAGCACGCATTGGACATATTCGAACAGCAAGCGGACCAACACGGTATCAGGGAAGATAACGACGGAGTGGTATTGTGATTTCGATTGCGCATGAATGAATGTGCGATCGTTGCAATACCCCGTTCGTCAATGAAATATCACCGTGAGCGTTATGTTCCATCCTCACGAGTAGGAGAAATGTAGCGAGGAACTGGTTCGCCGTATGATTGACCATTATCGGACCCGGCCGGACATCGGGAGTACTGCAAATACCGTGGCATCCGGGGTAGATATAGACCGATTCCGGTTAGATGTTTGATGGTGAAAACGCATCCAGAAGGGTGGTGGTATTTGCAGCTGAACGTGGATATTTTTTGCAATTGATCAATCATCCCGTCCATACACGCCTGCAAACGGTTATTGACCGGGGGTATTAACGTTTACACATCCTTGCTTACTGCCGACCTAATAGGTGTTGGCATCGAAAGGTCACCCACTTGCTCGGTCGTAGAAAGTTGATCATTAATATTTCATGCGTCTGGTCACAGTTGTGCACAAAACTTTCACGCCGCAACGATGATGATAGGCAAGACGGCACAGGTTATCTTTTTTATTGACCTCGAATAGGCATAGTGCCGAGAATGCCTCTGATGAAGCTGGTTTGAAAACAGTCAAGTCAAGTCAATGGCAGGCAAGTGCTTTTCACTTAATGTATTTTTTTTATTTTCTTTACACGGTCGTTAAACCTTTTCTCTTGGTGACATTTGTTAAATGATCCATTTTGTTAATTATGTTAAACCCGTATTGGCACGTCTGATTCAGTTCACATTTGAGGAGCTAGAGCCGCAACGTGGATCATTTTGTATGATTATTCAATCCAAAATGTCAGAAACCGTCGAGTTGAAACAAAAACAAAAAAAAACAAAATAAACCGTACGCAATCGGGTTGAATATTGGGATCGGAAGTGATCGGTTCCTCTCTAAAACACTAGTTAGGGCTACTTAGCCAAAGTTTTACATAACAAATTTGGGTTGCTTAATGTGATTGTGAGAGATTACAGGCCTTTATTAGATCACAGTTCACATTTTACAGATTTCCAGTGTGGTAAATGCTCCATCACAAAAGAATCGTTGGTTGGACCAAACGTCCAAAACAGTTATTTCGCTCGTTTAGCTTGAAGGTGGAGCACTTTAAGGATAATTAGTATCTGTTACCAGCACCACCGCTGTATACCACAGAGTGCCGCAATAAAAACCTGACCGTGTGGCCTCGACCAATGCTGCCAGCGGTGACAGTTCAAATTTGCGAAAGCATGAATACACCCAACATGCGCAGGCTGGCGTTACCATGCATGATCCGATGTTGAAATGGCACGTGCTGACCGGTGACTTCCACACCGGAGGTACTCCGGCAAAGAAGGTTATCGGCCATCCGAATAATGTTCATCCGTTCGCAAAACGAGCGTGTTCTAGTGCTTGGAGGTACTCGCTGTGTCATAAACCATAAACGATGGCCCAAGCGCTACGGTTTCTGAGGGACATACTGGCAGCGTGTTGTCGATACTCATGACAACTTGCACTGGCAGTACCACCACTGCACATTGCGCACCTGTTCATGCCTACGGTCTAGTCACAGCCTAACACTGCCGAACGCCATTGCCAGCAGTCAGTTGGTTTGCTGCCACCCTTGCGATCAAAGTTGCTGAAGACTAGTTAGCTGGAAGTACTGAAAATGATCGTCCGCGTGAGTGGAATTTGCTGGTGGACACCAGACGAGATATCCACCTTGCGCAGAATGCCAGAATGATGTAATGAGCCTTCTGCATTCGTGCAATGATCGTTTCTTATGGGTCGGTCAACAGCCAACCCAAAAAGGCGATACTGCTCGAATTAGTTGTAATATTAACCGATTTGGAGAATCACTTTTGAGTGGAAATGAATGTTATGTAAGCGTTGTTGGTGATACCAATATTTTAAACAGATGTTCGGTAAAGGAGCTGTTTTAAGGCACAACGAATCTGGACGAACTGCGAGTGAAAGATATTGTAGAATTGATCAATTATCTACTCTCAGAGCATCCAAACTACAGGTTTGACACATGAGAAAATATTTCTTATTAGATAATATAACGAGATTCTTGAGTCGGGTCCAAATATATTCAAACCCACTGTTTCTATTGCTTTGAATGTACTTAAAAGGTGGCTTTGGTTTTGATTATGTTTTTTTTTTCTATTATTGTTTTGTGTGTATTCTCATATCTGTATGCACACTAGTACCCTTATTAACAGTTAACTTTCCATTTATGCGTAAAAGAAACAACCTTAATCAAATGATACACATTGACGGCTTTCTCTACAATGAATTTTCGTTTGCGACAATAATGAATAACCGGCAAATCGAGCGTTAAACCGACTGCCAACTTGAATTTCGTGCCGCACTGTGTGATGACCCGGTGTATTAGCGTTTTTTTTTTCTTTTCAACCTGCTCGCCTTGCGCGTTTTAGCTTGGATGGGATTGGATTGGGGCACATAATCATGCCGCGGTGTGGTAATTGCATTGAGTAAGATTGTTCCAGCGAATTTAGTGAACGATTCGATTAATTTACAACTTCTGTTATACAAGTGCACTGAACCGAAAGTTGAGTAACATGACTCATGCTAAGATCCAGCAAAACGTATACAAAGGACGAAAGGAAAGGAATAATATGTTTGCTGTCTCAGCCATTGAGAGCAGTAAGTATGAAGCAGGCGACTTTTATCGTTACTTCAATAAACACCCGGGAAAGTTACGAAGATCCTACGATGGCAATAATGACGCTTGGTGCATGTCCGAAGGTTCACCCAAAACCCAAATCTTCATACTTGACCCACTGGTCGAGTAACGAGTAACCGAGTAAAATCCTGATGAAGCTGTTCCATTGTTGAATGGGGATCTGCCTGTCGCGGTTACATCTTCACGTGATGTCAAATAGTGTGACATAACATGTTGTTTCATCAGCGGCTAAGCGTTCCCGTGGCGATATGCACTCACACAGCTGGACCGTTGGGATAGGTAAACAAAAAGAGGACCACTGACCACTCGTCTCCGCGCAGAAGATCGAAAAGTTCAGGTCAGTAACGCAAAGTAACTCTGAACTTCATCAGCAATAATTATTGAAATATCTGTTAGTTTTTGTTTGGTGCTGTGCCACAGTCATCTTTGCGCATTGATTACACGATGCTGCCATGTGAAAGCTCCCTTGGGTGTGTGTTTAAGTGTGGCGGTTTTGTTCCAGCCAGCAGGAGATGGGGACTCGTTAGGGATTGCAACCTCTTTCTGTGATTTGGTTTCAGCATGGTTGGGGGAATACCGCTGGATTACTCGCTGGATGGGGAAACACAACGAAAGTGAGCAAAAACACACATTCATGAAAAACGGGTACACTGCAAACCGTAAGCTCTCATGCTTGATTTCATAACAAAACAAACAAAAACTGTCACTTATTGATTTGCTCATTTATGACTAAAACTTTGCCAATAATCTATTTGTTTGTGTTGCCTTTTTAATGTATGCAAATAAGATGATAAGATGCGTCCCACTTTATAATTCAACAATTGCTTAAGATAACTGAACATATCTAATATATTAAAAATCATCAAATTCAATAGCCTGTCCAAACTAAATAATTGTTCATTATGCTTTTATGAATCTATTTTTAACGTCCACTCAGAAAAACCAAGATATCCGTTTTATATGCAGATTTAGGTTAATTAAATTTCCACTCAACTGCTCAAGGAATTATAAAATCCCTGAGAAGAGAAACTCATTTGATGTAGTTTTTTTAGACAAAATCAAATATCTATTGAACATTTTTTTGCAAAGGAACCAAACTCACTAAGTACAGGTACAAACGGTTGGCTCATATAAAACAAACCAACGAATTTAACTTACCGAAGTAATGTATAATAATATTCCTTTCTGTATCTCATATCGTTAAGGACTATTTTTTGTCTTTCCAATTTCAATTCTGTTCTATAAGAAAATTACTTTAAGAAAATTCTTTAAGAGAAAATAACCAGATGAATAAAACACAAAGAAGACAATATTGTATGACATTTAGAATGAAAAACAACATTGCTAAACAAGTCGCATATTTATCTACCACTATCTTCTAGATGCAATTCACACAACTCTTTTTAACGAGTTATAAATCATGTAATATTCTGCTACACATCCTACGGCATTTTTGGATGCCTTTAAGCAATTCACATTTCCTTGTATGTGTAGATGCATGTTTTGGACACCCAGCTGATGTTATTCGCGTTCAGTGAGATTAATCTCAACTGGGTTATGCTATTCGTCAAGTTACTTGGTAGGAATTAATGTAGTATATATTTCACAGATAAGAAGACAACCACTGAATTGGCAACAGGAATGTCGGAATAGAAAAATCTACGACTTCTTAATTACCAGGAAGTATATAGCTCGCCGCTTTCTCATCTTTCCAAGAACTCGCAGAATCGCTTCACAACATCACAAGCTACATTGGCAACATATCTCATGCGCATGGCGATAGTGACTATTCTGCCATAAGGTTTGCCACGTCATTTTATGCTTATCACCGACTAGATCATGTGTCGGCGATTACTCGTTTAAACTAATTATCATGTTTATTGGATTATTACATGTTGCGCATTGAAGCGACCAAGCGGATTGTGTCGTTTCAAGACACTGTTTTAAGCAGCAGTGGTCAGCAAGCCCTTCTAGCGGTATCGTCTCCAATTCGGGCACAGCATCACCCCGATGAATCAACCGTAAATTAGAATGTGTATACATACTGCATGCATACACATATAGTCTCGCTATGGTATCAGTTCTTCGTTCGTTTCCAGCGGCTGCTGGATGTATTTACGAATGGAAATGTGCTAGACTGAGTTAGCCGCGATGTCGCCGCGACGTATCGTAAATAATCTGATTTATTCGCCTAAATGATTCGCTTCCGTTTGCTCGAAACATGTGCGCTTACTGTCCGACCGCTGATCACCGGCAAGTGATGATCACCGTACTCGCCCATAAGGCGTGGTTGGTCCCGCGTTTGTTAGTGCAGTGAAGTAAAGTCATCTTATTCTCGTTTGTACACATTTCGTCCCTTTGGTTGGTTCTCGCTGGTGTCGTACAGGTTTCTGGTCGCTTCTCGTGATCAACACCGGTTGATTACAGAACCGAGCACGAATTGCTTTCGTTCGGTTGTGTTATGCCTTGGAGCCGTTTGAACCTTGCTCGATCCTACTTAAGTTTCTGCTATCAGCAACGATTATACGCATGTACCGGCATTTGAGTGTCGTATGGTTTACTTTAATACGCTTCCGGGACGTATACTGCGTATGGTATAACAGCAGCGACAAGGTTCACCAAGCACACTTGTCTAGACAATGCGCATTGGTGTTAGTACCGCTTTTCACTAAGCTTGATTTCCTTCGTAGGGCCACATTTCCTTGACTACGACCTTTTGCATCGAATAAAAGCAATACCTGCATCTCTCGGAACGGTACAGAGATGATAGACGTACGTTGCACACTGGACATAGCATGCTGCTCTACCTGCCACTGTTTTCAACAACAAGGACGCTGTACGTGTCTGTGACAGATTACATGCTGAAGCACATTGTGGCGTGCAGCAGTGAAACGATGGGAGCACAGTTTACTGACCCCAAATTGGTGCACACGCACATGCATGTTCGAAACAGTCAGCTGCAATGGGCCATCACCATTCGATCATCGATCCGTGGCGAATGGACAGCGAACTGTGTGGCGTGAAATCGAGGGCAGTGGAGTGAGTGCATGAGCATCGGCACAGTATTTTTACAACATTAAGCCCATAACCTACACGTGTATCCCTTCCTCCTGCAATCTAACGGCCCGGGTGCTTATGAAGGTGAAGGATCCCTATCATATGGTGTTGATAAACAATTAATAATTTATGGGATTTCTCTTATAGCTTACTTTTTAAACGAAGCTATAGGAAAAGTTGGAGTCAAGGAAGATTGCTCTTTTAACATCATGTAATAGGGTAAATAATAGTTGCTTAAATTATTTAGTACCAAATTCTTTCAATAGCTGATAACCTAAGTAACGCATATGTCGTTGTAAAAAAATAACCTTTTAAAACAATCCAGTTGAGAAGGTCTTTCAAACCTTTTCTTATCATGGCGGCCTACTACAATGCGTAATATAGTTAAAGTTTCTCAAAAAATTTGCACATTCAAGGTGCTTTGACTACTGCTATTACCGTAAATGGACTTGACAGGAGTCTCGATGAAAACTTTCGAGTATTTAGTTTTTTGTACAATGTGAGGAAATATAAAATCTATTACTGTTCCATGAAAAAAAAGAGTATTTCTTATAACCATTTTTAATTTAAGTTCAAAAGGCAAGCAATTCTATAGTTATGATACGCACTGTAAGAATAAAATAATAAAATGATCGCAGTTTATACTTCACATGCAAATTCATCAACTTGAAGATTGTAATACAGCATTCACAAAACATGAGAACTTTTTTTATTTCATCAGCAAATTAGGGACGGCTAATTTTCAATTTTCCATTTCCATTGTCACGAGCAAGGCCTTCCTTATATCCAAGCGATTCCTAGGCGAAACATGAATCGGTCACAGCATGGAAGGACTTAATTGAATGCTCGTCACACACAGAGGCCCGCTTGATGAACTTCGTTCCGAGGCCAATGATGATGTGCGGAGACTTGGCGGCCGTCTTTTGGGAATTTCCTATTGGGCAACGTGTAGGATCGTGCATCGATGGAAGGGAATCGATCAACTGCTTCTTATTAGCGTGCGCAAAAAACAGACTGGCCCAAATGTGTTGCATAACAGTGGCCTCAAAAAGAGCCAAATAAAGCTGTGCACAATGCAGCTCAACAGATCTTATTGTTCTTTCGAAGCTCACTTGCTTCAGGGAGAGAAAAATTGACCTACTGTCCAACTTTCCCTACTTTTTGTAAACTTACAATTACGTCCCAGTTTATCCACTTAGGTTGGTTTATGTGTGGATGAAATTTGCATGTGTAATGTCCGACGGTTGGTCGCTCTTCAGCGATGGAGTCATTGAGTGGATTGTTTATCAAAATGCCCATTCCTTGTGATTCCAATTCCTTTATTCAATTTTCACTGTTTTACTAAGCGTGTGATGATCGCTCTTGGCATGTCTGTTAATACGTACTACCATTATTGGTGAATGTTTGATAGCCACTACTTCTGTCATATTGGATGTTTTATAAAACTATCCTAAAATACATTCTCCATATTCAGAATTCAACGAAGTTTTCGAACATTTCTAGGTAGTATTTATGAAAATTTGCATTAGAAATAACGAGTACAAACATTCCATTACAATTTCAGCATTGAAATTATCTCGTATTCTATGTAACTTTAAGGAAAATTACTCCAGTTACATAAACTTTCTTTACTGACTTTTGCACCCAATGCAACGAAACGTACCTATTTTATTAAAGCCACACCCAACCAAGCTCGGTCGATGGCCAACGGTAAATGGTTGCATGTTATCAAACGCTTCAATTCAAAGTTGCGCATTCCGTCAACCGTATGCATGCACGCTGCTCCGTTTGGCTGAAGAAGATCAGAAACGCGAGTCCAAGCATTGAAATCCCTGCGGTTTGTTGCAAGATAGAGTTGCAGCCCTATAAAGTGGCGCACCCGAATGAGAGAGCTTGGTTTGCATCAATCGGGAGCATTTTTCACATCTTCTTTCTTGTTCCGACGGTTAAGCAGAGTTGAGAAGCAGTGGCAGTTGGCATTCAAATCTTCCCATCAATCGGAAACGATCGGCAGCTCCTAAGGTGGTGTTTAAAATTGGTGTGGGACGCTTTCTTCCCCAAGATGCTTATCGCGCCTTCAAGCGTCACTCCCCGACGCTCGTTATCCAACCCTGGACTATAACCGGATCATTAACCGGTCATCTAATTGATCCAGACATGGTTTGTCTAATAGAACTCGTCGCCCAATCGTTACCTCCTTCCACATGGCGTCGGCTGATTTCTCGTTAATTCTAATGCCTTTCAAGCCCTCGAATACTCGTCCACCGTCAAACGTACACCCGTGCAGAAGTCGGAAGGTGCAAGCTGTCTTTCAAGGCGATCGCTTTAAAGCAGCCCTTAGGTACCGACAAAAACATCGCTGAGAAGCACAACTGGCCATTGAGGATTGATTCATTGTTTAGGATGCATTGGAACATTCGGTTCAAACGTTGAGCAGTGCGAGAAGGTAAAAAGCCCGTTCCGTCTCGGTGAGCCATAAATTGTTATGAAGTAGATTGATAAAAAGAAATTTTGCGTGGGTTAAGCAGATTTTTCGAGACCGTTCTTGCCGACGTTCGTTATACCGTTCGACGGTAGGTGTTCGATATATCGCGGTGTTCTGTATTCGACGAAAGGTTCGACCAGTCCCGTGCCGTCTGTTTACCGTTAGATAGCTGATGCACTAGCGGCCACTGCATGCGCATAGCCCGGCTAATGCAGCGACATGAAATAGGGTAAACTTTCTACCGACGAGAGCCACAGGAACGTGTGAGAAATCTAGCATAGTTCATGCGATATTAAATGCACACACTACATTTTCTAGCTATCGCTAACAAATTTCATCTCGTCACGAATATCGAATAATGCAGAGAATCGTAACCGTTAGGCTGCAGTTTACTGGTTACCAAATTTGAATGAACCATGAGAACAACACATTGGTGCCAACAATCGAAATCAAACGAAAACAATAAATTTTGGGTTGGTAGAATGAATATTACTACTTCACGGTGTAAAACAATATCTGAACGGACTCTAAAGGGATTTACTCATGTTGTCGAGCTAGCGCATCCGAGTTCGAACATTTCGATCTCCAGACGAGGTCGCGTGTATATTTGCGTGCCGATTATGAAACGTACGTCGTAATCGTTCACAGAGCTAATGGCGTATGATTTGAACAACGGGAGACGAGGGAAGAGTGCAGTAGTAAAACTAAAGTATTAATGCCCTTTTAAAGTGCGTTAGGGAAGCGATACGAGGGTCGAGGGTTATTTCTCCTCTCGTGATACTTTATCAGGCGTAAATGGATTAACGATTGCTACGATTAACTATTCAAATCGCCGGGCATCCAGTGTGCGAATGCAATATTATACTATTCAGCAGTTCGAATTATCACACAGCTCACTACGCGAAGCTGCCGTGGTTGTAAACGTGACATTTGTAGTTCAATTCACCTGTCTGTGCACACAACTATGCAGATGAATATTTTCGTAATTTTGAACTCATTTGGGCGTACTTACGATATTTGTACGCGACCAGCTACTACTATGCGAGAGCGGTTAACGGTTTTCATATACAACTTACACGCATTGCTTACGATTACGGATTCACTTACCTTTTATAGCAACCGATTCCGGCAGAACCTTGTATCCGAAGATGGCATGCAGATTTTTGAACTCGCAGTGTCCAGATACGGCCATGCAACCGGCAAAGAATGTTATGTGCCAGAGGTAGGTGAAGCAAACGGCAAATCCGCTATACGCGCAAAAGATCTGCACGGACGGGAAGGGGCTGAGGATACCAATCCAGAAGGAGATCATATCGGTGAGCGAGGTGATGGTGATTGAGACGGCTGCTTCCGACATCATGTGGCCCATACGCTCTGGGACGGACAGTTTCACGGACGTTCGGCGCCAAGCAGCCAACATGACAAACGTATCATCGATTCCGATACCTGAAATGGTGCAGTGTTATTATTAGAATTTTTAGAAGTATATTTCTATCCACACACGTTTCATTTTTCATTAAATATCCTCATTAATAGAGCCAGCCGTTATGATATCGGTTAGTTTAAAACAAGTTTATTACATATTTCTTGTCATATTTAGATTCGAGATTTAGTTTGTGGCGTGTGTGTGTGTTTGCTTGAAAGCACAACAAGCTACGGGTTGCAGACATGCATAACTATGTTGGTGCAGCTTTGGGGTGGATAATTACAACCCACACAACACACGCACCACTCTCCTGTACCATAAGCGTTTTATTGGCAATGACATAATCATGCGTTCATGTATAAGCGACGATGTTCGATTTGTGTACAACGATGGCCCGACTGATACGTTTACAAAACTTCGTTAGCCGATAGGCAATAACCGATAGCCAGCGGTAAATGATCTGTAACTACTCGCCGAAAAAGAATCGCCAGCAGAGACTTGACCGTTTGAAACGCACCACGAAATAGAACTTGGGTTTCTGCTTTCAGGCGTCGAGGCAACAGCTCGAGATTCTTATATAGTGCGCAATGCTAGCTCAATGCTGTCGTGCATTGCTTAACCGTTATTACACTATTCTAGGTAGTAGTGCAATTTACGGTTTGTGATGCTTAATTTCTTACCCTCGGCTAAAATTACCGGTCAATAAACGTAAGTGGTATAAGACACTTACTTTTCGGTTGGCACTTTATAGTCAGGTCCTCAAGCTAAGACAAACTAATTATCATTTTCAGTAGTGAAGTTACTAATAGATTGCTTGACAAAATATTTGCTGGCCTCAACGTTCTACAAAAATATACAAAATGAATATGATGGTCATGGGACAGCGTCTTGCGTCTAGAACCCATCGTTTACGGTCATGTGCAAAGTCTAGGTTGAATAAGCCCGGCATACGGAAGCTTATCAGACCAAGGTGTGTAACGTATGGTAGAACAAGGGTGGGCAATTTGAATGCGTACGTGTGGAGTAACAACTTCGACAACCTTAGGTAGAGTCAGTGTTGTTATTGCTCAGCTATCAGCAGTAGTTTATAGTAAAACTAGCATTCTACAGGGACGCATGGTTGCGCCACGGGTGCTGCTACAAGAATGTGAAGGTTTGGTTAATTAACCAAAGACGTTTGCGCATCCAGTACATAGAACTGTGTACGTTTTGGTCGACCTTGCAAGAGTTAGTTCAATCTTCTGTATCATGTTTTACTCGTTCACGCTTCAATTGGTTCGAGGAGTTATTTTCTGAGGGCAACATACACATTTTACCAAGATCATGCTAACGTATAAACTAAAGAATCAAGGAGCTTTGATACCAATGCAAGGTATAATATTCTTTATTATTAGTGCTTAAAACGTCTTCCTTAGTTTGGTGGTCCAAGGATCGGTGTGATCTTCGTTAGTAGTAGGGGAAAAAGTTCCCCTGTTCCGTTACAACAAATCCTCCGTTGACCTAGATCTGACTAAAAAAGGCACACAACAATGCGACCAACATTAACCCTAACGATGGACGACACCCGATTGATTGTGGCAAATTCGACTACCACTACTTTAAGGACCGTTTTGTTGAGGCTGAAATTGCGGCGACTATCTATGCACAAAGGCGGCAACAACCCTTTGCCTTAATTTGAAACACCATTCACTATCAATTGCAGCTTGAAATAGACTTTAGCAGAGTGTGTCAGGCATTAAATTCACGTTAAGCAAGAGGTGCTGCGGTTATCTGGGCTGATGTTTTATGACACTGATTTTGCGGTTTGAAGATGTGCATTACCAATCCGATACATTTTACGATCAATCGATACGAAGAAGCGCTTGGAGTAGTGTTTTGTAAAATGGTTGTTTCACTGTTTCGGAATGACCACTGACTTTGATGTATCTTTTTCATCGTGATTCTTTAATGAAGTCGTACATTTGCACGCGTGCTGCGTAAACGCAGGTGTCATTTTTGAATAATGCACGCTCTTTTACAACAAGATACGCATTATCTGCGTTTCTATTCCTTTGCAAGTTAGCACGCTCATGCGATAATTTTGTACCAAAATATATCCTCCACTACCCAAACGACCACGCGACCGTCAGATAATGGTGATCTATTTGCCCATTGCATTACACTACCCCGGAGAGTACCCAACGGTGAGGGAGTTGTTCGTAAATGCACTTATGGCAGCAACCGTCGTTTGCGGCGCACCTTCGGTGGACGTAAATTGCTGGCAATTGAGTGCATCGGTCATGTTGATTGTTGAATTCTCCAATACGCTTGCACCCGCAACTCGCAAGCTAAAGCAACCCGGCGCAAGCGTGCGTTAGTGTAAGACGCACGTTTTGCCTTTCTTTTCACCAGCGCCCAGTTCACTGGTACTTATCTTTTGGCATCATTGGCAAATACCATAGAGTTTGGAAATTGTACACATATCTCTTTTCCAAGCGGCACTTGTTACGCAACTGCCTTTGTATGCTACGTTTCTTGTGCACCGCGAAATGGGGAGTGTGGGTTTTTTCACATGTTTAATTGGCATGCTGACTGCTTGATTTCTTTTCGGTTCATTTCATTGCACCATGTTCCCCATGCGCCTTGTATCATTCGTACCCGTTGTTTTTTAGGTACATTTTCTTCTAGCGGAACAATTGCATGAGCAAGATGAGCAAAATAATTCAAAAATGATCAGCCCAACACCGACGCGATATTACGATAATGATAAACATTTGTAAAAATGGTACTGCTTCCTTTGTGAGTTGAATTGATAGCGAAATGAAAGCACCAAAAAAGAACAAACAGACAGCAGAGAAGGAAACGGAGAGAAGAAAGCTTCCGGACAGTTTCCGATGCGAAGCCGATGCAGGAAAAGCGTGATAGCAAAGTTGATTGATATGGTTTGAAAATGCCGTGGAAATCTGTTCGTTATGAGACCATGGTTACCCAATCCGCATATGAATTTGAGGTCATAATACAAATCTCGTGAACGGTATGTTGAACCAGGAAAAAGATGTAACCCATAACCAAACAATGCAGCAACGCGATGTAAAAGGCATGCAATATTTTAGAATCGGAAATACAATTTGTGTGAGGTGTCGCACCAAAATTATCTGACCGCTGCATTGTTTAGCTACAAGAAGTGATCGGTGCCTTGCGTAACCTAACATACGCATTTTAAACTTAATGGCAGCGGGCGACCATCCATTCGTGTGTTGATAAAAAATACCCACCATGTATGACTGCTACTATGTACCTTGTGATAGGTTACTTGCCTACTTAAACGGTAATTAGTATTCTACTCATGGACTATGAGAATCGACGTGCTGATTCATGATCGCAGCACATTACACTTTGTCTTGGCAAGCATTGTAAGCATGACAGAGAGAAAACTTTGACCGTCTGGGTTGACATTGTTTTGGGGAAGGTTTTTATAGGTGGTCCAATGTCGCCCTAAGGATGATGCTATTGGTAGTAGTCATGGTCGTGGTGCCATAATCACATTTAATACGGTTGAACGGCTAACCGATAAAGAGATGTATATTCAATTGTTCTGATTTTGAACAAAACATTTAAACATCAACGATTCAGTTAGTTTAATTGTTATTAATTAGCTACTGCCCAGTATTTGGACATAATCATACGTCTATGCGTTTCGGGCCAAAATAAATCACTCAACATAGCTTACGTCACTCACATCGGATGGCATCTATTGCAAGAGATCAATTTTGTCGACAACAGGTGTTAGGACACGGTGCCATCCAATAGGGTATGTTAAGTGAGCAGCAAATGCTTGCTGGACCTCATCATGTACGTGACGCGTGAATGGATTACGGTTTCGGGTCGATTGTTTTCCGCCATCGTACTGTGCGACGGTGCAATTAGAGCAATGTAGCAAGACTTACCAATCATAAGAAACGGTGCCGCCAAATTGATTCCGATGAACTCGATGCCCAGATACATGGCCAGCCCGAACGCGGCAGAGGTTGCCATCACAGCCGACACGTTACCCATCAGACCGAGCCAGGGTTTGGATCGTACCACGTCACCCATCATGCAGGTCACCACGCTGAGAAGGTAGTTGTGAAAAGGTAAGGAAAAATGCCGAAAAGGTATAATAAGTTGGTTGCTATTAACCTTACCTGAACGCTATCATCAGGATGAAAGTTGAGCTGAAGTACGGCACCACAGTTCGCGTGTTTCGCTCCAGCTCGTGGTCGAGTGTGCGCGAAGCGAAACGTGCAACAGAGATGTATTTAAATACTCCATTATCTTCTGCATATCCAACGGCCTCAAGGAACGCTTCCTCCCAGGCAGCACCACGCGCATCCTGGCGTTTGGAGTCAGCCGTTACAAAGTAAACTAACTGCAGCGATGGTACCGAAATAATCAGATTATCTTCCGATACTTGCGTTCCACCGAAGAATACCGGAAAGACGTGCGCATCCCACGTCACGGGATTGAACATTACTGGGAATGTTAAATTTAAGTCACCTGCTTCAACCTGACAAATAAAACAAAATGGGTGTTTTCACTCTGGCACAGACTGCAATGAATTCTTGAAGCTAACCACTTACCTCATCGATGATTTTATCCAAATTAAGAATGTCGTTCGTAAAGCATTCATTTTCCCAACGAGCGCAAGCTTCACGGTAGGTGAATGTTTCTCCATCGTAGTGGACCGTGGCGTTTTGTATAATTCCATCCAGCAGTCGCAGCTCCTGCCAAACCTCGCTTCGCAATAGATTTTTGTTATGTTCGTCCTTGGAAATAACAATTACTCGACCGAACCGTCCTGTGAAGTAGAATTGAACGAATGACAATTTTCCGCTCTATTTTTACGTTTGGAGCAAGGTTTTGCCATCGATATTTGGGTTTCAATTCCCACAGTCAAGGATAACATTTGATTGAGTTTTTTGCGAAAGATATTCCTGTTCGATATTCCGAAATGGTTACAGTAGTTTAATTTTGTTTCCTTTTCTGTTATACTTATGCGGTGAAAATAATTGTATCTAATCAATGAGGGTTGGATTTGTATTGGACCAACCATTCCAATACGAATTCAGTCTTTATCGATATGATAGCTATTATTCGATATTTGGTTAAGTATAAATCTTCGAACTACTTAAAGAAATGTAAAAATAACTATTAGAGAAGACATGTTCAATGAGTCTATACAACAGACTTGAGCTACTGTGCCAGAAAAGATTGACTGCAAATCGAAACTAATTGTTGCGGTGTTAAGGCTCAAACTACATGAGCCAGTTTCCCGGCACGATAATCGGCGATCGGAATCAGTGACGGAATCTACATATAGCAGCTGCACGCGCACTCGATCAGTCAAGTACTAATTAGCACCAGTGCATGCTATCAAAGTAGAACTGTAAAAAAGGCAGTGGGGTCTACTAGTAGCAATAATAACGAAGTAGTAGTAATGAAGGTCATTTGATATTACTTGTCTACAACAGTATTTTATGTCTTGGTAACTATGATTTAGTATGTGTAACATTCGTTTGTACGTAACGCACAAAGAAAGGATTAGTGGTAAAAAAATATACAGATTCAGGTTATTTCTAACAAACACAGATTTCTAAGAAACGCAATAAGTACATAGTTTATGAGTCCAAGTTAATGCATTAACCCAAAGACGCAAACGGCGCCCAGGGTAGTTTCTTTTTTTTTTTACTTTTTTTGAGGCGCGATATTTATGGACATTATCAAGCATCTCATCATTCATCTAGCATATTTTCATGACTGGTGAGATATCAACAGATCTATTTATTTGCCTGCCTCGTGTACCAGAAAAAATTGCACGTGACGTCGAATCAGTTTGGTAGACATAAAATTATCCTAAATTCGATCAATAATTAATTGCTCTCGGCCGTAAAACAATGGTAGTAATTTCTCCTTGCAAAAGCGTTTGAACCGATCTATCGCTTTCTGTTAGCTGCGGATTGAATGCGCTTTACGATTAGCTTAGCAAGAAAACAAATCAACCCGTGGGATTTAACGTCGGGATACATCATGGTTTACACCTGTGCTATTTACGTCATTCTCGAACACTTTCATGACACGTGCGGTATGTAAGATTTTTTTCAGTTATGGTGTATTTTGAATGCAATTGAATTCGCATAAGAATATGTGTTCCTCATTGTTCATGAGAATTTTCAAGAAATGATGCACTACTTCAAAGCAATTCGATGTATTTCTCTTGTTTTTGCCAATTTTTTTTTCATTACTAGAAAAGAATACAAAAGACTTGAGCATATTAATTTCAAGCGACGAACCTTTATGATTTTAGAACTTATGTTTCACTACAGTGTTTTGATGAACCCGCCATGCATTCATGCTAGTAGTAAATTAAAGCGGGTAACGGATAACATAAAATACACCTCGCTTAGGTTTAAATCTCGCTTTAATGTTCAGCTATGGATAATTCAAGTAACACAAAACCTGCCCTGGTAACCCTGGGGCAGCCCCCGGTGGTAGGATGGTAGCGGCGCCGGTCTCCACACGAACGGAGCGGACCAAAATCCCCTGCGGACCAATCCCCCGAAGTCCCCCAAAGATTGACTATCCTGCTACGTGGTAAAATAAGTTTAGGCATGATTTAGTAGGTAGTTACCAAAAGAAGAGAGGGAGAGATAACTGGGCTGTAAAGGCAAATAACACTAAGGACAATCTGTTATGCATTTCAACTTAACACAAGTGATTATATTAACTACATTTACATGCATACATTCGGACACTAAGAGATATGAATCATTAATACGTAAAATTCAGAACAACTAGTAAGATTTTGTGGCAGTATGCAAAGAGCAGCCTCTTATTCTGTTCATAGTTTCACTCCAGTTTTATATACCCGTTAGTTTATCGGTAAGAAATGAAAGTAGTCAAGAAACGACCTGACGCTGACAGTCTCATGATGAAGAGTGGAACTGCTTCAGAGGACAGCATTTATAACCGGTATAATTGCACTATATCCTGCACTACAATGTTCCCTGCAAATAGTGCAATTCCAGTTGTTTGCATCCTTACCCGGCCTAGTAATTCTTCCAACGTTGAAACGGTGCGTATAGTTGACCTTGAAGTAGCTCTCAACGATGGCACGTTCCGATTTGCCCTCACCACGGATTGGCGAGAACAAATACTCTGGGTCGATTTCGTATTTTATTTGTTGAAAGCTGAAATAGATAAAATGAGCACATCAAACGAAAATATAGGAAACCAATCAAGTCCAGAATCTAAGTACAGATGTTGATGTTAAAAGTTATTGCGTCAAGCGAGACACTGCGCTTCAAAAGCTGTGCCGTTATCACAAAAAAACAACATCTCCGAGTCATACATCGTAACAGAAAATGCTCGTAAAGAAAAAGATATGACATAGAACGTGTCTGAAGTTAATAAAACCCCGTGAAGATAAAACGCTTGTACATCATAAAACCACAATATGCGATAATTTAGCGGTTCGTAAAAAATTAACCTTTTCCTGGTAATTTAAAGTACTTGCGGCGATTAGTCAATACAGCAATGTGAAATACAAGATTATTTATAATTGTTGCATCGTAAATGTAGTGTATCGTAACCTTTGCATAAGCAATGGTTTAATAGATACAAATTTCCTGAATAATGTCTATTGTTGTTTGTTGCATTAATTATATTTTTTACAACAGAAAACATGTAAAAAATACAATTATTTATTTTTAATATAATTCCTGTTGTTGTCAAGTTAATTATTATAAATATGTCAAACATGTAAAGAAAGATATAAACATTTAAAAATGAAGGCACGTTCACGAAAATTGTGATTTTTAATTGCTTTTATGGAACGTATAAAAATGAAAGCAGCTTTTGTTGTGTTGTGTTATCTTGATGCATTTTTACAACATTTTTTATTATCGAACTGCGTAAACAATCTTTTTATTTTTTATTCCTATTTACTGCTTTTTGAATGGTGAAACTTTTGATTTTTATTTCTAATGATTGGCAGGAAAAGTTCAAACCAGTAAAATTTCGTATGATTCACAAACATCGCAAGTGCATTTCATGCCAAATACATTCGCTTTGCATTTTTGCTCTTTCTATTCACTAATGAAGCGTTGCAATTTAGTGAAGCCAACATGATTTCGACACCAATTCCAACGTTACTGAGATGGACTGAGAGTTTTCATTTCAACTGCTACAACTACTTACCCGGTCATACATAGAAGAGCTAATAGGACAGGTACTATCAGAAAGTAGCCCGGATGCCTTCCGATAAAGAGACCCAGCTTGAAGAAGGATTTGTTTAGCGCATTGTCCACACAAGAAATGCCGCAAGTCATCTGAAAAAAAAAGAAAAATGTGTTTAATCGATTGAAAAAGAGAGCATTTAACAATACTCACACATTAGCTAAAAAGGTAATTGAACTCATCAATCTTTTCAGCTAATGATGGATTAAAGACATTATGACGCACTAAGTTAAAGTGTCTTAAGACCGATACGATTATGTTCAGCGTTAAGCCAACTTTACATATGGTAGAAGACATAAAATCAGCGCACGCCACATTGAAAGTACAGCAAAGGTAAGTTGGTTCGTATGCCGTTGGTGTTGAAAGTCTGGACGAGCATAAACATTGTGAAAAGATTTGATTTTCTCGTTTGATTATACCGAGTGTATACCACCATGCCGGGTAATTGTACAGCGTAGACGCCCAACGTGTACAACAAAACTTTCCATTTCTACGGCGTGGTTTGAACCGACCACGCTGAAGTTCTTTGACTGCGAACGAAAGGGAAAATTTCAAGCCAGATAATTTCCCACTATTTGCACGATTTGAATAGTTATGTTAGGGCCATGGTCGACTGCAAGCACCGCAAGATAAGTTTATTCAGATCATGAATGCTTGCTTTGACCTCCGACAACCAAACGCAATGGTTTTCCAACTGAAGAAAAATTAAACTTGCCAGCAAAGGAAACAAATGCGACGAGGTGTTTGAGATGATACACTGGTCAGTACTTTTTTAACAAGTGCTAATCATTAGGTTTTGCAACTCATTACAACCAGCATGACGGTTATAACGTTTATAGTTAAAAAGGTTATAGTTTCACAATGCAGAAAAATTCAAAGAAATGCAAAACATTTCTCATGTTCTCATGTGTCACAAAGAAAACTCATTCATTGAGAAAAGTTAAACTTAAGTTAACGTAAAAAAGTTCGCTTGTCTTATGGTTTCTTTAATTGCTATTTTTATAACCTTTGACATGATTAAATGCTCTTATATGAATCATGTCAAGACATCGTCGGTGTCTACTTTGAAACTAACCTAAGACATGTTTGACAACAACAACAAAAAATATTTCACTCTGTTTACCTTTATCTGTTATATCTTGTGCTATTAACCGTCGCACATTGCGCAGCATTGCATAAAGTTACCCAAACCATTGGGTAGCAAACAATAGTGCACACAATCACGCAAAAAAAAAATACATGCCACATCCGACATTGACCCACTTTACTTGACGATAATCTAATGGGAAACCCAAATGTCATGTGACTGTAATGTAAGCTGCGTTAATTATATGTGACAAACGGACGACTATGTTTTAAACATCCGTTTTTTATCTGAGAGGTGAGAAATTTTAGCGTGGTGATTTCGCTGCGTGAGAAAGTTTGATTACAATTATGATTCCATTTCCAGCAGGCAACCGGACAGATGTAATGATAGCTTTGCAATGCTTCATATCCTAAGGTTCCTGTGAGCTCAATGTTACTGTTCCATCAGCATATCCGTTTCACTTTCTATCGACCGAACTGGATATCTATTGGTGGAGGTTTTTTTTTGCGGTGTATCCGCATTAAAAACAAGTTTACTAGTGATGGAAAACAGTGGAATCGGTTTGCAAAGGTCGATAATCTGTGGTCATAGCAAAAAATAAAGCTTTGGCCACGAATGCACTTGCCATTTTAAAAGTTTTCTTGTGTACTGTGCTTATCAAAGATATGTGTAGTACTGTTTCGATATTGTACGTTACGATCGATAGTTGCATTGAACAAAAAAAAACCAATCCAACATAGATAATAAACAATAGAAGCTGTGGCGAGCTTTACTCTTTTGATGCGAGGATTATGGGGTTATTTTTGTTTGTTTCTGTTGTGTAATTTGAACCTGGTATTTACGATCGTTGGGTAACAATGCAGACTGTAGTACTCTGCTTTTACCCAATTGATGGTTGGTTGTTGAGTGTAGTGATTGAATTTTGTGGATGTTTGTTGGTTATTTTCATTCCATTCCACTTACTCGGTGGTTTTTTTAGTTTCAAATTTACATTGATTTAGTTGTAATATACTCTTCTTGCATATTGCTTAAATAAATGATCGCATTTATCGTGTTTTAACAGTTACATCATGCATGAGAATTCATAGTAGCACTGTTTTGATTAGTTATTCAGTTGTGTTTATTTTCTATTGGTTTATATTCTATTTTAATTTAATTATAATGCTTGGACGGTATACGATTTTAGTTCACATACAAATTTGAGTGGCTTGGTAGTGTATTTGATAACAGCGCCTATCATCACACCTGCCTCTCCTAGGACCTAGGACTTCAACCACAAGAAAAACGATGAAAAATAGATCAAGCCACATTCATAGCAGGCAACATAGAATGCTTCACGAGACCAGGCACACCACACGATACGGCGCGAATGTACGTATGAGCATAATGACGCGTCGATTCAACTAGCATTCGAACCACTTTGATTTTAATCTGAGTATCAGAACCTATAGGAATATAATTACTGATATTTAAATTGAAATGGTTTGCCGTAATAATTTTAATTATAACTTGATGCTCTCATTGAGCCTGCGTGACGGAAGGAAAATATTTTGTAGATAAACAATAAACATTAGACATGACCGGTACAAATTCCCATTCGGACCAATCTCCCGTACGTAGGACTAAGTATCCAGCTACGAGTAAATTAAGTCAAAGAAAGACAGAAATGACAGGCCTAGACTTCACGAACTTGTTTTGTCGCTAAAGAAGAAGAAGAGATATTTAGATCGACCTAGTTGCATATAAATACATCAAATTCCAACATTACTATAATAATGTAACACCATATATTCCCAATATTCCAACACAATAATAAGCCAACCAAATATCGATGTTGTAAGGCTTAAAGCAATGAAGCAATCAGTACAATTAATACCATTAGCATCTAGCTTCAACCTCAGCAGTTTTGAGCAATGAAGCACCATGCTTTGCAAGATCTATTGAGCACATGCATTAACACGCTACCGCAGTATTAAGGTGTGATGCTATGTGCAAGTGCAGTTCACCTGTTTTCTTCGCGTTACTCTGAAATACGGCGTGCTTCTAGTTTCCGCTGGGCATGGTAGATAAGTGCCGATGAATGATACTGCAACCGGCCCACGAACGAACGTCGACCTAATTTCAACTGGTCTCAAGTGGTCCAGAGACTCTTAAGCGAATTTAATGTTGGCCTGAGAAGGGAAAACAACGCCTTTCTCCAGTTCATATTTCACGTCTAGGTTAGCCACTATACAAGCAGGTAAAAATCATAAGAAAACACATTTTGGAAATTCGTGTTCATATAAGATTTGTATTACTCTTTATTATTATATCAAAAAAGTTACTTCACTTTCCAAGCAAAGTAATTATTTTTGTCCTTATCAACTAACAAGAATGCGCTCAAACCAAAAAGTTGAATGTCGCACGTGATTACTGTTGATGTATCCTTCACGAAACGTTATTTTTATGTACGAGTCAGTTAGAATTGGCCGCGTATAATTCTATTTTGAAATTATGTTCCCAATCGTTATCGCTTTTCGTTCACATTTATTTATAATTAATGTCTTACTACATTAGGCGCACAATGAACCCAGGTATTTCAGTTCTCTGGTGAAATGACGGATGAGTTCATTAGGAGTAACACCTAATGGATTGGTATTGTTTTCAACGTCTAGAAAAATATTATTGATCGATGATCTGCATAACAATTTTGGCGGAAGCACTAAGTATGTGGTAACTCATTTTTAATGACACCATATTAGCTATAACCTGCGTCAAATGGCTTGTTCCACATTGTCTAAGTCAATCGGAACCATCCCTCTGGTATAAGTTTCGACGTGGTTAAAATGTTTTCTTAACGTTTCAATATGCCGTGAAGGTGTATTGGTAGTGGACTGTGTATTGGTGTGGGATAAAACCCAAATTATATGTGATGGTGCGCTTTGAACATAATTCTCTTGAAGTAATGTTGAGATCGCCCATTAACCATTAAAGCCTCAAGAGAATATAAATATAAAGTTTTTACAGTAGAAAGGTGCTATTAGGTGCAAGAAACGGAGAAAAAAAATAAATAATTTAACGCTATCACAATTTGTATGATTTCACATCGTTAACCTTGCACTATTTTCGCCCTGTTACTGCAATAGATAAGATTCAGTGTAGTTGATTGTTATATTTCATCCGTTTTCTCCCTGAACTCTTTTCTTCGTGAACTACCCGAACAACAATAGAAATTTTGGTAGCAGAGCGTTTCATATCTTTTTTCCATTCCATTACAACTAGTTAACTGTTGATGCCGGCCAGATAGCGAAAATGGTCACTCAAGCACCGATATTTGGCACAGATTGCTGCCATGGAGCAGGGCTAATTGCAGATAACATAAAATAAACGGATGACTGCTGTTGTAGGTACTCAGAATATATTACAACTGATCTACTATACGGTGTTTGCACTGCGTTTAATGTGGCGCTTTCACTTTTTGATGATCGTTAACGGATACTTAAGAAACATCTGTTTACATAAAACATCTAATTTTCCGTTTGCGCATATTATTGGTTTTGCTACACAATTATTTCTACCTTCTGCTTTGAGTTGACACACTGTAATGACTGGAAATGAAAGCAATCCACTGAGCTGGATGTTTCTTGTTTGTTTTATCCAACGGTAGCGTTGAATAACTCGCGATCAACTGATACTGCAGGCCTCGCGAGACCTTGGTGTAATGAGACGGCATATCTCGTTATTTCTTCCCCTTAGTAAAGCTAGCCTTAAGGTCAGCATATTTACATAACAGTCCATCAATTCTGCTTGTGTAGTGGTAATTGTTAAACAGAGTTACAATGTGCATTTTTCAATCAAGTTCTAACAAACCGCTCAACAAATAATGACAAGGAACAATTAGAAATTGAAACATTACGTTATTTGATGTTTGAACGAAAGATTTGAATGCAACACGATGAACCTTCAAGTAACGAAATTGGCTCAAATCTAAGCTACTAATTTCGGTACATTTAAACCTTTATAAGGCACCTATTTCACTCTATTGGAGTGTGTAGTGAAATCATATTAAAAACAAACGACACGCATACTATTTTGTCGCAAGTGTTTGAATTTCTTCTACTTGGCATCAATCACGGAGTATCACGAGTTTTTTTTCCTTTCGAACGTGCAAGTAATGTAATGGCTGGAGTAAAAGAAACGAGCGTGTTTTAGGTGCTCACCGTGATGCTTGACTAACTGGTTGTTGGTTGTATAACAAAACTGGTATACCAGTTTCAGTAACCGAAATGACCAACCAAAGGGTGACTAAACAAGAGTTTACCACATTGAGATGTTTCATCGACGCATGTTCGATTAAATGGCTTATTATATTGTAGCAGAGCCGGGATTTAATCACTCCAATCATCTTTATTAGCTCTAGTGTAGCAAATGTTATCGGTGTTAAGATAGTAAACATGAAAAACACCTTTTCGATAACCATGTCGTAATATTTACAGTATCAACAAATATTCTTCCGTAAGATTTTTTCTGTGTTGTCACCGTATGAGATAAAAAGTGAGAATTTGTAGGCATATTTATTGTATCCACTGTTGCATCCACTGTTACCTTGAAGTATCTTAAACATGTTGAACAATGTGCTGTTACAAACCTTTGTATATTGGTAGATCATAGATAATTAGAACTACCTTTCTAAATCAAACAAATCTCTTTAAATTTTTGAATAAGAATATTAAATTCTGTTTTTCTATCTAGTTTTAATAGCAAATCCTTGCCTTTGAATTTTATTATCTTCATTGGAATACTGCGTGACCATACCAACACAAGGACCCGCTAAATAAGCTTTAAAGATGAGTTGATTAATCTGCGTCATATGTTACGGAAATCCCTTTGATGCTAAATTTGATCCAAGTACCCAGCTGTACAGCAAATGCATTAATAACCCTTTCGAAAAGCCGTTATCACAATCTGGTGCGAATGTGCAAGAGTGTGCAAGAGAATTACTACTTTCGTTCATAACCTTCCGGTCAAACGTTCCAGCAAGCATACCACACCATTGCGGATTGATCCCGGGAAGAGAGCATACTTAACACCGGCTGTTTTTGTTTG
The DNA here is from genome assembly GCF_943734755.1 of Anopheles moucheti. Classification (NCBI taxonomy): domain Eukaryota; kingdom Metazoa; phylum Arthropoda; class Insecta; order Diptera; family Culicidae; genus Anopheles; species Anopheles moucheti. Next base: position 62,101,832 of record NC_069140.1, read on the forward strand.
CTTTAGTTTTTCTGCCGGAATGTAAAAAAAGCTCGACTGGACTGATGAAAGCGAGATCCGTAACGGAAGTGTTTTCGAGCCAATGGTAATGTGTAATTTGCAGTAATGCTAAGGTTTTGCCAATGAGCTTTACAAAGGCTTATGTGGAGTTCACTTGTTAGCTTTAATGTCTGCAACATCTGATCATTTGGACGACATAATTGTCGCATTCCTTCGAATAGCACTTATGATTGAACCCTTTAACCCATTAGGGTGAAACCCTTTATTTTTCTACAGTCTAAATATGATTCACACTACAGTAAGCTATTTTAAACTCAGTTTACAGTTTTACAGTAGTCACTCCGTAGTACAGTAAAAACAGAAAAATCTAAAACACTTGTACAGTAGCGAATTGGGAATTACCATGTTGGGATATTTGGTGAAAAATTGAATTTGCACTCAATTTTACGAAGTATTTTAAAGCAGTATGTAGGCAAATGACCTCATTCATAGCGCTGCCGCTAACGAAAAATGCATTAGCTAACCTACGGCATCGGTTATCACTAGACAGCTCTGCATGTGCATCAAAACATGGCGCTAGTTAAACGAAATTTAGCATAGTTTGGTGGAATGATTAACAATTTACACTTGTTAGATAATTCATCTGCAAATACGCGAATAACGAAGAAAAGAAAGAGGGTATAGCTCGGAGGAGAAGGGGTAATGAGAGCAATGTAGCAGATATTCGTTTCTTGGTTGTTTATGGCGAATGTTGAAACTGGATTTCTCACTCATTGCATGTTTATTCCCTCGTTTGCTAGGCAGTCTTTGGCAATGGTTGCTGCTGAGACGAAGTGGTTGTACCGTTTGGCTATATCAGTTCCAGTGTAGTACCGCTAGTATGCAGCATAAGAACGATGCTACTCAGCTGTTTCATGTTATGCCATGGAATATGTTTCTTAAAGTTTGTTTGCTTTGAATTTGGACATTAATCGATTTTCAGGCTAGCTCAATGTTTCACTAAATGTCATTTTATGGTTGAGAAAATGAAAAAAAACTGCACATCAGGTAAGACTTTATAAAACAAGGTTGATATATATTGCAAGATGTAACATCAAAAAACGTTGAACGACGTCGTTGAACTTTCGAAGGTCATACATAAAAAACTGCCTAATTTATGTTTCGTTTTATCAAGAAAATTTTGATTGACTAAACGACACCGCAACTGCGGAAGGAAGGAAATGTATGTGGAGAAAGGTTTTACAGTGCGGATGTAGTCCGAACTCTCAGCGCGGAAATAATGAACCACGGACGGGAGATTGAAGCGAAAAATAATCAGTCCGTGTTCGATTCGTTTCATTAGCCGAGCAAATAGTACCGGACATAGCCGGCGTCGGACGAAAAAGCAAATTAAGCACAAATGACCCTTTTTTAATCGTTTCAATGCCTTCCGGACAGTGAATACACTTAAGTTTAACCACACGTTATACAAGACTTGTTTTGTGTATCAAATTAATCGTTTAGAAACATTGCGGGAAAAGTGTCAGTAAAAGTACCACTTGACGTTCGATGTTGAAAACCAGGAAAACCAATTTGAGAACACATTAATTGGTTTTCACAATTGTTAAGAAGCTTTCAAATCAACTGTTTACATTCCCTTGCTATAGGAATTTGCATAAAGCTTAACCAATATTTGAATGATGACAGCAATTATCTGCCTGCTTGTAAAATGTTTCTACTGCTAAGCAAATCAATCTGCATTGGCTTCATTATCTTATGGATCTACATCCCAATAGCTTTTGTTCTCTAAATTATCTTTCCACTCTTTTTCAGTTTGTGCTTGCGAGCGAAAAAGCGCGTGGATGTATAAGTGCAGCCTGAACTTCTAGTTGGGAAGTGGTGCAGAACCGTAATGTTTGAACATAAGCGTGTTAAAATCACCTGCATGCAATCTATTCCCATGTTTTAGCATTGTGTGTTCGTGAGGAATTTTACCGACATCAATTCCTGTTATTCGACCGGCGCTCGAAAGTACGAAATATCTCTAGCCACGAACGAAAGCAATGGCACCCTTAGGAAAGCTCTCAAATGGAGAGCACCTTTTCCCATAGGATAGATTATTAAGCAAATTGTGTGATGTACCAAGTTTATGTACCAATCTGTAGAAACCGTTCGCGGGAGAAGCAAAGGAAGGTGTTACCAAATATGCTACAAGTACGGTTAATGCCGAGAATGCATTGATTTATCAGTGGTATGGTTGGAAATAAGATTTGCATGCTGTATATCGTTATTATCGGTAGTGATGAGTGCCTTTTGATGTGTTTTTAGATACTTAGGTCAATGGTTGTATGTTGGATCAATTCGTTTTGCCATGTCAACGTTTAGCAAAAAGAAATCCAAACATTGGTCGTTTCTATGCTCCAATTACTCATATCCAATAAAAAATGCCAATCGTCAAAAAATGCAAACTACATATCAGTGTGAACCATAATATTCAAGTAGATATTAAACTATAACCAAATATAATATCCTGGCTGCAGTTTTAAAACCTGTAAAATATCTCATTTGTTCGATCTTAATTAAAATTAATGTCCAATTATGAAAAGAGAATTGGAATTTACACATTTTATTCCCAAAATTATAATAATCAAACAGTGTATGGTTCACTTAAGTTTTCACAATGCAACATGCTTACAATAGTGGTCATAATTAGAAGATTAACAAACAAAACCAAAACGATGTACCTTGTGCTAGTGATGATAGTAACCTTATGTACTTGTGATAAAAAATCGTCTATAAAAAAATTAAAAAAAAAATCGTAAAATTTTACCATGTGTATAATTAACATTCTCCACAATCAGTTTACTTGACATCTACATTCTAGAAATTATCACAATGACATGATCTTCATAGGCAGAAGGCATATTGCGGTAGGTCTTTCGCGTTAGTATAATGCGAAACATACTCGGGACTGGCAAATCGATCGATGTAGTCGAGGAAAATCAATGCTATGTTTATTTATGCGCTCAATGAGGCATGAGCAGATATCACTGTTCGCAAATAGGATGTTTTTGCGCGCTTGGCTTCCGTGGTTCTCGGCAATTACACAAGCATCCGTTCAAGGCAAATGCTATTCCATGGTGCAGTACGGAAGAAATGAACAAACTGAATGTCTCACAGATGGAGGAATTGGCATGGTACAGAAGATAGAAAAAAATACATCGAACAAGTTGTCAGCGATATTCCGTTAGGTTTGAGGTGCTTTTCCTTATGTACGTAATATTGTTTTTCTGATATGATGCATCACTTTGATGACAAAACTTTAAAAGTAAAATTAAAACATACATTCAGGCAAAACGATGCATTTTCACGATCTTTTGTAACTCATTATGATTATTAACACATTTTTAATAATGTATAAAACTGTCGGGGAAATTGAGCATGGAGCAATTATTAGCGAACTCCCCAATTATCATCTTGCATTTGTTGCAATTTGTTCGTGTTTGTGGCGATGAACTTAGCTTATTTGTTTTAAGTTAAGAAATTTGCTAAAACAACCAAGTTTTCAATTCACTTGACAAATATATCATGGTTTTAAGGTAAGTTCCAAGCGGATATAAAAATTAAAACAAAACTTTTGTTTATATATTTATCCCAGGAGTGGAGATGATAAACAACTGACTCAACCTGCGTTGGTATATTTCCCTCAAATAGTTTTTTCTCGTATTTATGGCTGAAATGCAAATTATGAGAGAACGTGATACAAATATTGGTGTCACGAAACCTATCAGACCGGACAACGGAATGTGTGCCGAATGTATTCATTCGATTTTTACACAGCAACGATATGTTTGTATCCAAACCGTTATAAGACTTTTTAATGTAGTCAAACCCTACACGCGATAATAATGATCGGTGCCAAGCAGTGACCGGACTGCTGGATAGGCAAGATGAACAAATCGGCTTAAGCCAAGTTGATGTGAATCATGCACAGCTGACAGAGCATCGCGGCTGCCAACCCTCGTTCCGAGAATGATCAGGAATGATCTCGTCGTCACTCGCCACAACGGGCATCGCCGCCAAAACTCAGGAGGTCAAACTATACACAACCATGGAGAAAGTGAATTCGTTCCCGGTTAACCTGTCATTCCCGAAAAAGGGGCTAACAGGTTTTATCAAACTGCTTTACATTTTCCCGCATTCGGTCTCGCTCTGTTCGGTGGTCACTCGCACCCTGGCGGTGTTGTTTTCCAGTCTACCCTTTATTAACGACACACATTTTGACGGACCGGGTCATAATGGTTCGAGCGAATGCCGAGGGATTCCGGAATCTCTGGCGGGAAACGAAAAACGAGAAAGGTAAAACAAAAGAGGAGAGAATACAAAAACGCTCCATGCTCACTGACCTGTGCCACCCTGGCAAGAAGGTCGGAAGGTGTAAAAGTGAATTATTCTCAAAATGTTTCCAAAAGGTACCTGTTTTTGTTTGGTACTCTAGCAGCGGTTTATCACAAATCGCTCGACTACATCATGGCAAAAGAAGCAAAGCCGAAAGGACGTTGCTTCCACATTCCACCTGGCACTAGCTGCAGAGTGACCCTTTTTGGGAAATTTTTCCATTCTTGTTCTGTCTTTTTCTATCTCTGACGCATACACTGTGACTCGATTGGCTACAGCCGAACCATTATAGTATTTTGTCAATGGTTTAATTACCATACACGTCGGACCCAAGAATTCACCGAAGGTCAATTATCCGCTTTGCTCCGTACCGGCTAGCATGTTAGAAATTTTCACTCCGCTTGAGAGCTGCTTTTTCAACAGCAACGACTTGTTGACGTGTAACTTCTAGCCCTTACCTTGATTAATTTTTGGCTTTCCTAAAGAAGATCCTCGGATAGGTACGCAAGCCCAGTGACACAGTAATGGTGTTGGAACGTTGCACGGCACCTTTCACAAGTAATTTTACGTTTCTTTCGTCTCGTTTCGTTACACAGCGTTTGCAAGAGATACCCTGTGGGTAGTTTGCGAAAGACACAAAACCAACGGCTATTGCACCGAGGCTGACATACTGTTTTCACATGAGGCAACTACACTTGCACGCCTGCAATGGATATCAACCGCTCGGTGCGTGCCAGCGATCGTGCGTGCTTGATCATACGTTTGTTCATATGTGTGAATTGCACTTTGATAGATTCGATTAACTACACCGCCATGATCATAAACACTGAACAAAGTAAGTTGTATTATCGAGCGTTAAGTGGCCCGTACAAATGATTATGTTGGGGATAAGGGGTAAACCAAAAACAACAACCAAAATACGCACACTTCGAAACACTTCACAAACACACTTTTGAGATACACTAAAACTTGCCTTTTTCGAAGGAAAAGCTTCGCCTTTGGGGCCGGAATCAAATTGGACCTTTACAGCACATACACGATTTTTTTTCCAGTCGATCACAAACGAACGAATTGGTTGTCTGAAGAGTAGGGAGAGAGCGGCACCGAAAAAAAGCTACGCAACTGACCATCAGACTGAAATTGCTGTTTCGCACGGTGCATTTGCTCCACTTGCAGGGTAGTCGGTGCTGTTGCTGTTGTTTGCCTTTGAAGCGATTGCAATAAAATGGCTGAATAATAATAAAAAACAATCGAGGCAACCCCTGGCGAGGGACTCCAAAATATATCCAACTGTTGAATTGACGGCTGTGCAGTTACAATCACACTTGCACTTCAACAGCATTAAATATCCAATGAAGTTGGGTGGGTATGTCAATGAAAGTTCATAAGACGAATTATGAAACCGGCTGCTACCATGTACACTGGATTTGGCAGCTTCAGGGGGAAGAAACTGTAATCTGGCACTCCGTCGATTCTCTACACGAGTGCACGTGTAAAGAAAACTACAACAATCACTCTTCCAACGACCATTTTGAAGGATATCTTTCGATTGTGTCTGTTGGGATTCAGACGTCCGGTACCGCTACTCCAACGATAACGATCCACACGATGTATGCGCGAATGAGCACCAAAATTCACCTTCACCAACCGATCTACGCGGGAACCGCTCTGCACATGCGTGCGCACTCTCAAACCGTTGAATCGAAACTCAAAACATGTTCAGCCCGCAGCTCTCAACGATGCGTAGTGTGGTATCGTGGAAGAAATGCAGGGTTCGTAGGAACCTGTACAGGGTTAATGGGAATAAATGCATTATTGCTGTAGTGACAAGGGGGTTAGATTGTTTTGTTACAATTGATTTAATAACTGCTTCATTATTATTGCTAATTTGTAACATTTTAGTTAACATTTCCAGAACATGTGTTATCTATTTAGAACCAGTGGTTTCAACAAATGCAGTATAAAACAGTCAATGAAACAAATGAAAACCGGCGCTAGTAGCACTTTACGAAATTTTATATCTATGAAAGAAATATACACATTCTCTGCAAAGAAACAAAACATTCCCTGCATTTGAAATAGTCAGAACAAATCGTTTTTTTTAAATAACAGTGGAGCGTCGATTATCCGGATGCCATTTAACCGGGTGTCTGATTATTCGTGCAGCTGGAAAATGACAGTTCTAAAGGGAATTTGACATATGCCGTTGACGGAAGAATTGAAAGACCCAATTGTATATGATCAAATGAGCTCTAATTCTTAAAGAAAACGACTACAATTTCTTTTGCAATATTAAAACACACAGGGTAAATAAATTATGCTCTTAAAAAAGCCCTACGTTAATACGTTAATTTTATCATAAATAGGATTTATGCCTGATATCCGGCAACCATCGAGTACCGATGAGCAGGGATAATCGGTGCTCCACTGTATATTGTTTGCAGATATATTTAAAATAGTATTTAAAATTCAAGGAACATTTAAAGTTGTGAACTGTATCCTCCTAATTTTGCATAGATTGATTGATTATCGGTACAGTTGATTGTTATAGAAAAAAAATATTTATTTTATGCTGGAATTTTCAAAAATATTCCATATCGTCACCACATTTCAAACATTTTTTGAATGCAGAGTGTTATTAGACACACGTGCATGCCCAGCAATACTACCAGGCCATTGACATAGAAATAAAATAAAAGTTTATGTCCATCTGTTAATACCGCTGCCTCAAAGTGCAATTTTTCTTGAAGATGTAGAAGGAGTAAGTGTGCGAGAGAGAAGAGAATCTTTGATAAACTTGCGCATGGACGCATACTGCGCTTCTCTCTCGTAGATTGTCTATGGTTGGTTGTGTAAGTAAGCAATTGCAACACATGTTGTTTATTCATTTTTCTTTTCGGATGAACTCCAGGGTTGTACAACATTCTCATTTATCATGTTTATGAAACATCAAAATGAGTCTTTCCAAATTTTCAGTACATACTACTAATGCTTTGTTAAGATTTTTTAATTATTCAGTTGTACAATTTATGTCCGTATTAGACTCCTCTGTTTAATCTCCATCTTCCAAGACAGCTGTTATACATGTAGCTCCTGCTATCATAGAGTGTACATTTACTAATTCGTTGCTGATTGCCCGCAAACTAATAAATGATTTTCATACTGCCCTCCATATAACTTTTGCAATGCTAAGTTGACAAACTATATCAATTGCTAAGAATCACCATTGAAACGCGGGAATTTGCAGACAGCGAAAACGGGCGAACCAAAACACCGAGAACGAGTGAGCGTGTACTGCATATTGTTTTTAGTCAGGTTATATTTTTTGTGATCGGCGAAAGCCGTCATAATGAAGATATAAATAAATAAATAAACATTTTTTGTGATCGCGATATATTTAAGCCAATGTTCAAAAATATGCTTGCAATATTTGCGGTAGTTTTAATATATTTTTTAAATGTAATTTTGTAAATTTCTAATTCTAAAATGACAATCTCTGTTTAAGCAAGGCTAACGTATTATTGACCACGTTTCCAAAGCGATCCAAAATTTCACCTCTCTCGGGTTAAAGGTTAGCATCGATAAAAACATTAATTAACATTCAATACCACGATGCTGGAAGCCACTCGTTGCTTGTACAACCTGAGGAAAACAGTCCAATTGAAACACTTAAATAGCTAGAAACTAAAACTATATAGAACTATAGTTTTTCAGGTAGTTTATTAAATGATGGCGCTTATGCGTCTCCTAGGAAGATCTGGTTAATGCACTGCCTAACGACGTATTGGACCGTAACCGGTACAGAAGACTTCTGCAGTAGGGCAAACCACTAAACAATTATAGCGCCATAAAAGAAAATTATTGAAATTAATAAATATATCGAAATGTAATCGTTTGTCAGCGTATATTTTGGTTTAAATCCCGGCAGCTCCAAGGGAAAAAACAACTAGCGAAAAAATAAGCATGTGTGACTATAATTATGGTAGAGTTAAACATATTTTAACTTTGTAAAACATGACGCTTATCTATCTCTCCTGAAACTAGTGAATGTTACGGATTGTATAAAGTTACAACAAGCTCATTCTTAAAATTTTAATAAACTGTACTTGGAAGATAGAGACAAAAGGTATTTGTTTGTTCGCTAATGTGAAACATAATTTGACAAGATACATTTTTCTTACATTACAAGACGACTGTTTTTCTCACTTGAACATTAAATATAATTTATTAAAATGTTTGTATTATGCAAACACTCTCTGATTTTGTACAAGAACATACAAAAACGAACCAAATTCAACATCACTCCCACTTTTCTTTTTAAATGTAACACTACAAATTGTATTGATTTGCGTTGCCTTCTCGGTATGAGTTCGATGATTTCTCTCGACTAACTGGTTTCGATTTCGCCGATCATAGTGCAGTGTTTTCACTTTCTTTCTTTGTGTCTGAAATGTAAGTAATTGCAAATAAGCGAGCATTTTCGTAGTAGATGTGCCGATATGTTGTGGGTTCTCTTGCTTAATGAAGCAGGTAAATGCAGCATTAAATGAGCGGTCTACATGCCAATTGTTGAGTTGAACGATTCATGAACAACGCGTGAGATGATCAATTGATAAGTTTGATTAGTGTATCGAGTATCGCACGTGTATAGCACACCTCGTTCAAACTTCAACATCTCCACTTGATTAGATATAGTACTGATATTGGATTGGCAAAGAGAGAAGTATGAAATGTAATTTTTGTTGCTTAGGGTTTAATTAAAAAGTACTATATGTATGTAAATACTAAGATCTATTCAATTTTTGTGCAATCCTGCATTATTTTCTAAAAATTTTATTTTCTTTCAACCATTTAAATATGATTATGTAACATACACTTGGCGTTTGTGAAGCTATATTGCCTCTAAAAATACAGCCGATGAATTGTTTTCAGATTTTCTTTGTCTAACATACTTCCTTTCTATACGTATGGCAATGACACAATAATAAGAATTTAAATAGAAGGCAGTGGTCGATTTCGTATTGAACATTGGATTTTAATAATATTGTAATATGAATAATATTTAACGTTTGTTATTGCGCATAATTAATAAGAAATTTGTTATTACTTTTAGTTAGTACAATACAGTCAGACTTTAATATTTAAAAAAATGTGCCTATATAATCCGTTGGAAGGTATCGCCATTTCACTGGAACATACACAGTTTTGCAATTTCACGTCGCTTTAGCATGTTCACATGCTCCACCAACAATGGTCATGCTTATCATACAAAAGATGTCAATGCTTAATGTCATGCATTCGACGAAGGTAACATCGAGCGCATCTCTAATTCATGGCACAAGATCATACACTACGATAAGTTTAACTTTATGCCCGCAGATTTCATTAATGTGGCCATGAATTTTCATCTTATTCGAGTGACATCGTATGTGTAGAGACTACGAGGGTCGCCAACGAGGTAAGATCTGTCTAGCGTTTATTGACCTTGAAGTCTATAGAGCAAAAGTCTAGAGATGATTGCGCCGGTTAACAAAACTAATCTCTATACACTACGCTCTCTGATCTAGTTCTGTGGCGAGAGTAAAGTTTGACCTACCGTGTCATGCTGTACACCACGAAACCCTGAAAGTCATTCCTTACCCAGAGTTTATGGTTCATTTTATTTGGTCATGTAATCATGTAATAGTCATTGTGTTAATGGACTTCAGCGATAGTTCTTGAAATGAGACATACTGCTAGCTCAATGTATGCAAGTATGAACAAAAAAATTATTAAAAGAATAATCATGATGTTAACCTATTCGATCCCAGCGTATGCAAATTTATACGCAAATGTAATATTTTTGAAAAAGTTACAATTATTTAACCTTGTTGTAACTGATACCACATGATAATATAACAGTGCCTTTGGTGAAAGATTATGTTGTGATTTGTAGTGTTTAAAGTTTGGATAAAATCGAGTCTAAAATCAAGCATAAAAAATGTTAACAATTCACAAAGGGATCGATGTTGTTTTAATTGCAAGAGTAACTGTAACGAATATTAGTTTTAAAAAAGCTCGTAATATTCGCGTGCAACCTATCTCTTCAGCAACACTTCGACTTAACTTGAGGTTTGTAATTCTTGTCATTCGTGTAATTCGTGTTAAGATTATACAGATTCTTTTTATTTTAAAACACTATTTTGTTCGTTATTTCGTCCCGTCGATGAGTTGAGTCAGCGTAATGTCAAGATAGGATAGTTAGAATAGAACTGAATAGTCAGTGGAAATTTACATTTATCGTTTACCTTGGTCCAGCACTGTCTCATTCTGTATCCACCGGACTAATTGTTTCCTTTTTGACTAGAATCTTTAGACCATAGAAGAACTAATTCAGTGCATTTTCTTTTGAAAAACGAGTTTTGGAATTAACGACGCTTGGTACATTCTTAGCCAAATTAATTTCCTAAGTGCTAAGTCCATATCAACCACCTAAAATTTTCTGATGATCCCTATATCATACTTATAAGTAGCTACTTACACTTATTGGTATACGTTATTACCATCAACTGTTATTAGCCACTATTGTATAAATTAGAAGTTACTTTTACGGTTTATGATATTTGTTGCAAAAATGTGATTTCAGTTCAAACTAATTATGCATAGTTAATATCAAACTATCAAAACAAGGAAATATTATCGTAATTATAGACGGATGCATGCCGACGTAAATGACGACGGATGACGTAAATGTAGACGGACAATTGTGGGCACCCCAAATTCGGTTACTATTCGGGTGCAAAAGATTACGCTCCGTGGAGTGTGAGTTTTAAACCGTAATACTGCCTGATATTCATCCGTTTTTTGTAACAAAGAGGATTTAAGCATGTAGTTGCTGCTTCGCTAGCGTGTGTTTATTGGGTTGCTGGGTACGCAGAGAAATTGCCGTATTTTTTACCTCAGATGCAGTACGTTATGAACGCACCGTGTCGTGCCCGTTGGTGCCGACGAAAACACCTATACATGTGCGGGTTCCTGCCAGGCTGTTAAGCAAGGCTCATGTTTTGGGGGCCCATCTTAGTGATCAAAGAGCGTAGACGACCCGAAACTCATCTGATCTGGATGTGTAAAGTGATTTACTTACTTCAACCTAGTCCGATTTGAAACGAGGTTTGTCGTCGGAGTTGAAACAGCGTCTATCTTCAGCTTTCACTATCATCAAACGTGATCTGTAGATGACCGCTAAGAATCAAGCCCCAATCACGCACATTCTGTTGCACAATATCCAAGTATGATCACTACCACCATACTGGCCACAGTACCTGGTACACCACGCATTGTGCTTTCATCAGATGGCACCGTTAGCAGAAACACGCCTAAACGTAGGCTAATTGATCGCACGTCTCCCACAATACTCTCGTACCTCTGCTTCTTCAGGGCACTGCCTTGTCTGGCCCACAAACGAAAACAACAAAAAAATGGTGCCAGCAGAAGTGAAACGTTTCTGGTTCTATCTTACCATGATTGCCACATTGGCTTTGGATGATGAGGCATCCTTCGTAAAATAACAGCAGGATACGACTGACGTGCGCGATTTCAATTTATTCCGGAAGAATTGCGATCACAGCACCACTACCTTTATATCTTTCACGTTTAGCTTGTCGCTGTCACTACGCGAAAAAGCACTGGATCTGTCTACATTGCCCGCGAGCTTGTGATACAGGGAGTTTATCGATTAGCGTGTTTCTGTAATGAACTTTTGAGCACCAACCATCCACTTCGCAGCTGGGCTTCCGGATCCAACCACTGTAAGCCTTGTTTCACCATCAGACGACAAGGATACACCAAATCTACAAATTACAGCCACTAACTAACTGCACCAGCCACTTGCCACTACCATACAATAATACGCCGATGACAATACAAACTCTAAACTAAACTAAAGCGCATTAGACCAGAGACACGACTTGTCGGTTCTTTACCAAAATTTGCGTGGCGTTCGAACAAAATTCAACGTTCTAATGTCCGCTCTCAACGATCCCATTTATGACGTCATCGCACTAACCGAAACGTAGCCAAACGAGGATATGCCTTCTTCGCTTTTTTCTGGCAGCAAATACAATAACTACCGATTGTTCTGTACTGAACAGGACAAACACGCGTGGTGGATGCGTTCTAATTGCGTGTGCTGCCTCGTTTTTCTCTACCGTGCTCATATTTTCATCAAACCCAGGTTTGGTATGGGTATGGGTTCAGATAAGAATACTGAGTGCATCCATGTATGTTGTTTGTATTTACCTTCTTCCCGGCGTCTCTATATATATTGAGATAGAATATTCTTTAAGTGATTGTATGGATGCTGTGCAAAACCGTATGAATACAAACGACACATTGTTTATTCTGGGTGATTTCTATATGTCATCGCGTACCTGGACTTTAATGAATAATTTTTTCTTACCAACTCACATTGCTACTGGTATTTTTAGGAGTAATTTGCTTTGTAATAGATTAGTTGAATGCAATTTACAAAAAAATACCCTGAGTTTTGAATAATAGAAAGCTACTTATAAACCGTACTTATAATGAATCCAACAAACTATAACAAGGATATAACTTCCAAATAAAGGAAATGAAAGTAAAATGAATTATGCTGGGTTATCCGCCATCTTGAGCGATTTCAACTGGTCCTTCCTAGATACCATTACATCTATTAATAAGGTGTTATCTAGGGTAAACTCGAATATTATCAAGACATTCCCATCCCTCTGCTCTGCTATAACACCAGCACATACTTTTCCTTTCCAACCATTCCACAATTATCGATCCCAACCGGAACTTCATCGACTCGATATAGTACTACAGGCGATCAAAAAACTAAAACCATAATTCAGTTCAGGCCTCGATAGTATTCCAGCTTCGGTGATAAAGAATTGTAGTGTTATCAATTGCCCTATTCCTATGTCGATTAGAACGGCTACCTTCTTGGATTTGTAGAAATTAACACGATGTATTCCGATCCCGAAAAACGATAATCCAGCTGATGTTCGTAATTACCGTAAAATCTGTCCTAGTATGTGTATCTGTATCTGTACTGTGTATAGTATTACACCTCAACAATACGGTTTCTTTCCGAAACACTCATCTCTTAAAATACTAATATCACTCGTTCCCTCCTAATTACCTCCTTCATCACTGCTAACCTTGATCATGGATCTCTAGTAAATGTCATCTACACTGATTTTACGGATGCTTTTGATCGTATTCCTCACCACATTCTCCTCGCTAAATTGTCTAAAATGGATCTCCTTGACATTCATGTTGCTTGGTAAGAATCTTTCCTGTTTCACCGTACTTATCGGATTAGAACTGAATTTCCACTTTTCTGAACCTATTGTCTCTACGTCTGGCGTACCACAGGATAGTGTATTGAGTCCTCTGTTATTCGTGTAATTGATTAATGATGTCAGTTCTGTTCTACCACATGACTACGTTGTGAGTTCTGCTGATGATGACTGGTCGTAATTTCTGGTCGTAAAAATATTGTAAAAATCTATTAAAACTCACAGTGACTATGTGCCATTACAAAATATGTTTAACCGGTTCACTGTTTAGTGATCGTCGCATCATTTTTCCGGATAAATGTAAGTCATATTCCAACTTTTAGGAGTACAATCCTTGGAAAACCGCTTATGTATACGTTATTCGTCTATTCAATAAATTCGATTACTTGTACCATCTGTATGTACAGATTAGAATTAACTAGGGTTATATTAGGAATGTTGTTAAACATATGTTTTAGACAACAGATGAAATAAAAAAATGAAATACTAAAATATCCGTTATATCCGATCAGTTGATAAGAGCTTGATAAGAGCTTTAAAATGTGCTATCCACGATAGAAATAAATCATTTTCATTCGCGTTGGAATCCATAATCAAAGCTTTGTCGCCGGTAACGCCGATTGGTATGCAATCCGCAGCACAATGCACGATGCACGATATTCAATGTTTTTAGAGTTACTAACATCCCGTACACATGGCCATTATTCATGCTATTTTATGAGATAAAGTATGAAAAATGTACCGTAATTCTGTATTTAATGCCGATGAAGCTGTTAGCTTAATTTAATGCTTATTCTTTTTTTATTTCTTGAGACTCCAATATTATGCCAAGCAGTACACATCAGAAATGTTGGGTTGACATTTAAAGATAAATTTAAGTCGCATTCGTTTAAAATTCTATTTTTATCACTATCAATTTTCATCACTATCATCATTTTTATTTACTATCAAAGTAAATTAAATAATATAATAAATTACGAATTAAATTAGCAGTGACTTATCTTGCAGTTTGGCATGCCACTCTAGGTCACATTTACGGATCATAGGGAGTGAAAGTCAGTTTTGCACAATTTTATAGTCATAGAACACAAGTCTAGTACCAACTAGGCGTAATAACCAACCTAATTATAAATTAACAACCTAAAATCTCTAGCAACAACTAGACCTATTTAATGTGATAATGTGTTAAACATTATCAAAATCTAATCGTTACCAGTAACGGATTATCAGGCAGTTGTAAAGGATTAACTCCTACTGTACTGTTTCGAAAACTAAACCAGGAACTGGAACTTCTCACGGACACTGTAAGAATAGGATCCCTAATAAATTCAAAACCAACCACACACGCACTTGACCCTCGGTTGCGCTGGGATTCTAAGAAAATATTTATTTCCAGTGGTGTCGTGTGAGCGAACTGCTCTACACCGACCAACTGCAAATTTATTTTAACTACTACGGAGGACGAAACTAACAATGAAAATTACAGTTTCGGATTCCTTCATTCCGCCAAGTTTCAAACACAAAACACTGCTCCGAGTCGATTGATTTACTTTATTTACATTCCCGGTTCAAAACATCAATTATACGAAATTTTGAGCATTACGGTGCTTGGTGAAAAATAACCGCTACGTTTGCGCTACGAGCTCATTTTCCACCAGCTGCTGGTTACATTCGTACAATAACAACAACTAAATATAAATTATGGGTACGGTTTTGCATATCAGAAAGCTTCCTACCTAAGCAAAACGTTTTAAAGAAACTATATTACACAATAGATTATGTTAAACATGTCAGCATGTGTTTTCTTTTTGATTGCACTTAGAGTTACAGAGCTTATGTTGGTATGCTATATAGAGGATTGAATGTTAGAACCGGTTCGAATAAGCACTTTACACAACACCATTTGAATGCTGCTCGAGATAATGTTGCTCGTTGTGACTGCTCCTCGGTAATGACATGACTGCATATTATATATGATGTGCTGGCACTTAGCTGATCTTCGATTCTGCTTTAGCACATGAAAACGGATTTAATCCACTAAAAAAACGAATCGGAACGTTGTATTATGATGACAGGTTCAAATCAAGCGGTCAATTTCGTATAATTACCTCAGACATTCCCATGCTAATAATACCATCCTGATTCGTATCCTTTGCTTTAAACAACTCGAAAGCCATAGTTAGATGCAGGATGGCCGAAATGAAGTCTGCCAATCGAAGCGTTCCATCCCTTCGCATGTATCTGGTGATTTAAAAAACAACCTTATCATTAGTCTGCTCTGATAGTACACACGCTTTTTAAAAACAATACCGTAAAATAAGGATGGAAATGTTATCCGTACTGAGCTGGAATCCAACGTCGAATAGTGCATCCCGCAATCGTTCTGCCTTTAGTATGCCCGATTTTTCTTTCGTATGCATTTTGAACACCCCCCACCAGGTTTTCAGATTGATCATGAACTTGTTGAAATCATTGAAATTTATACGGCCACGATTCGTTTTCTGTCGATGGAAGATAAAAATGAATGATTGCAAAAGTGCACTTTGCTCGAACCATATTATTAGAAATACGTACATCCATCAAACAAACCACCTGTCTACAAACGTCTATACTGGCACAGCTTCGAATATAATCATTTGGAAGGCACGCTTCGAGCAGTTCTTGGAGATCAAAGCAATTTAACGTCCTGGAATAAAATATTCGTGTGACAATTAAAACTCGTTTACTTTTTTCTACCTTTCCTGGCAAAATGTAATGGTGTAATTTTTAACGTAAAAAGAAGGGCGTTTAATTATAATTCTTGTCTAACTATTGAACGACACCGTCTAACCTACCTTTGATCATCAGCAAGCTGCATGAACACTGGTTCGTACTGTGCCGTACTGCATGCGATACCGTTGTTGTTGTTATTGTTATTAGAAGAATCGATCGTGATCTTTGTGTTGGAATTAAGCAGGGGGAAAGGATCTAGCAAAAGCATGGTTTGTGTTTCAAGAAGGGCCAACCGAATGGTACTTCCTAACACCCGCACACTAAAAGACGCTTCTTCAGCCGGTTCGAATGTGGTAGCCATAATGAGGTAACGCCCAGGATCAAGTGAGCATCGATGACTAATTTGTCGCGAATTGGTGTATTGGGAGTTGACTAAGCTTTTATGCTTTTTGAAGAAATTCTTCGAGAGACATCCATTAATATTTTGCACTGGTTTGAACAAAAAGACACGATGAAAAATAGATCAATAGGATCAATTCCATGACCTTACTGCAAGACCATTAGCATACGTACCACTATTTAGATTATATACGGTAAATCCGATCACTTTCGGTTCCAGCACGCTGTGTTGGTTGACTGAGATGATGACATCTTCCTTTTCGCTAAGAAATAGCTGCAGTTGTGGGTTGATATGGAATGAGTCCGGATTATTGCGGCATCCGCCTGCCGTAACTCCTCGCTTCCATGACCCTTGGTACAGTCGCATAAGCCAACGGCGACTCTTATCCGCCAGTTGCGGCTCATCCCTAGCCGTATCCGAATCGAGATGGACGCACTCGAGATGCGTGAAAGTTTGCGTCATATCGAAAAACGACATCCAGAACTCGCCCTGTTCGAGCTGCTCGATCAGACGATTCCGTTCGTTCATCGGAACGCGTTCCCATGAACTGGAAAATGACGACCAGTCGCCGTTAAAGCTTGAAGATTTGCTGAGCGTCTGAGCCAAGGGGTTTCGCAGCCGTACTAGCTGAACTGTGTCGCCCATGATAGTTTCGGCCTGCAAGATATTTATGGAAATGAAAATATAAAATCATCTATTGGTCATTGACTGCTGCATCTCAACATCGCTGCACCCATACCTTATCCATCGAACAAAGACGATAATTAATTCCAATGTGGATGCCGTTCGGCAAAGCTTCAGTTTGGTTACGAATCTGTGTCATGGTACCATTGTTGATCGTGCAGGTGATGATGCTTGTCGTATCTAGGAGGTTATGCAGCAGCGGTGGCCGTATGAGGATGTTGCTGTCCATCTTGATGGATATCGACTCAGTAATGCCTCCGGTCAGGTCGGCCAATCCGTCGAGCAGCGTACCATACTTCAACGCTTCGTACGACCCATGCAATCTGGAACGAAAGAAGACAGCATATAAAAATTTCGTGCAATTTTTTCAATCACGCAATCAATAGCGGAGTCAGCCAATGCATCCAACCATTCGTCACTTACTTTGCGTATGCTTTCTCCAGCAAACCGGGCCAGAAGGAGTTGGTGTTTTGTGCTTGTAGGAAGGCCAGCTTGCCGTTTATTGTCGGCAATCGATCATCGACCAGTACTTCCAACCATTCTCCACACCACCAGAGCCGAAAGCGAAATACTCCATAGTAAGGTTTGTCGAAGTTCTGATCGGCCGGTACAACGCGGTAAAACAAACCCTTTGATAGGTACAGTACACCCAAACACGACACCAGCCACCGATCACCCATCTTTCCGGGCACGATATCGAACTGTGCGGACGCATCGTTCACGAATACCGGATTAGAAACGATCTCGTGCGGTCTTTTCCATTGAAAGGTGAACGGTGGCGTTTGGTGGTAAAAGACGGACGATTGTGTGGCCGGGAAATCTTCATCCTCCCAGAGTACGCCCTTCTGTTTGCATTCTGATTTGATACGTTCGTAAGACGAAGTCATTTTGTAGCGTTTCAACCGTTCCAGACGGGAGGGAGTGCCGTTTATGTGCCGGCAACAAGAATGAATAGATGGGTGTAGTTCCTTACTTATGCAGAATGGATTATTTTCTTCTGTTGAGTATGCACCGATATACACTCGCTCATCAAACGACGAAAATCACTCATTTCATGGTTTCGATATTGCAAATCTGGAAAGAAACAAGGGAAACAGATATGTGAGTAAGACCCACCATAGAAACCAGAATGTAATGTTTATAAATAATACATAACATCATTTAAATGAAGGGTGAAACATGAAATTGCAGGTTGTTAAACTCACTGTTTTAGTACTGCATAATTCTATTCAATGTTAAGTTTGCATGGTTGAGCAATCAAATCTTTTCACTTAGGCCCACATTTACAGAATCGGCTTATTTTTACGTAACCGCACCTGAATAGAGACACTCAATTAAATCCTCTATCTACACATCGACCGCATTATTTACCATTGTGTTAAGGCAAACGCGTATTATAATCAGTGAAACGACTCCATAATCCTCTTTTCCCTTCGTTTGTTATCAGCAGTGGACGCATCTTTTGCAAGTGTCAACGTTCGATGCAAACTTTAAACTGGAAAGGAACCATGGTTACTAATAAACTTTAGCGTGATCGTTTCTCATGGTAAAGCAATCCAATGAAAGTACTTGCATTGTTTACTATAGGTATGGTTGAGAGTGAGATTGGCTCATTATGTTATTTTGTCTACGGCAAAGCGTGACGAATTAACTGCAACAAGCTCACCAAGATGCCTCTATCACTTTACGTTTACGCTAACACTTCATTCATTACTGCGGTACCGAATGAAATACCTGAAAAAGAAAGCTATGCAAACCCGTTGCCTGATCAGCGGTACAGAGTAATAGACTAAACTTTTTTTATAGATTTTGCACATGTAGCGAAATATTTACAACGAAAATAAAAATTATCACTAGTATTAATAAAAACTACAAGTGATTTTATTTTACTATTAAATTTTAAATCCGATACGACTTATAAAATATTTTAATAACTCTTATTTTAAATACTAAACTATTGACAGCTTCTCTAGAAACTATAAAGCATGTCACCATCCCTTCTAATCCAGTTGATCGTTTGTCTGACATCGTTTGGCCATTTGGTCACACTTTAAGAAAAGCTAACGTAATCATAACCGAAACATAATTTATGATTTAACCAACCGCCTGCCAGCTCCCCACTCTCAAACCGTGTTGCTCAATTAACCATTCCATGTTGCACAACGGCAAATCACGTGCCGGCCAGCTAACTGCGGAAGAAATCAAGCTCACTGTAGCTAAAAATGAAAAGTGTAACAGATACGTTTCTTGGAAAGCCGTTATTTGGTAAACAAATAACAATGCATTATTATTAGTCAAATCGAAACAATTACATTTCAGCCAACAGTTTAACTTATTCAACAAACGAATAGAAAATTATTCGCAAAAGTAGTTAAAAATTAATGCCCTCAGAACGATTATAGTAAATATTGAAACTTTTGTTATCAACTACTGGAATGATTTCGTTCCTTGTATCTTATCGTAATAAAGATTACGCATGATCGAAAAACGAATGTAAATATTGTAACTCAATCCCGGAGGATCAGTGGAGATGCGGTGATGAATTGCAATCGAGCGAATTTGATTAGCCTATTTTTGAATTTGAAGATAGGTTATGGCTATTACTGCTGCTGAGAGCAACGGTCATAGGGAGAAGCATTAATCAAGGCTAACAAAACCATAGAAGCTCATTCGGTTAGATACTTGTTTGTTTTCATGCGTTATTTCAATCGTCTTTAGCATTATTCCAATCGCAACAACCAACGTAATCAACATAATATCGTTTTTATAATATAGCTTCAATCGTGAATATGGTTTGTTGCTTTAAAACCGTTATAACGCTTTTTTTTTACTTCAATATACTAAAATATATTTAATGTACAATATAATCTCCTCAAATATTCGACAAAAGCCGTCGTATTGGAAGAAATAATTACGAAATAAAACATAGTATAATACAGAAGTAGTTGTACAATAATAGAATAATCAATTTAAACTATTTCAATTGAAGTCATAAAAATATGCCTCTCAATATTCAATTCCCACCTGTACATGAAGCCAAACGAAACGATTAACCCCAATATTATTTATTACACTCTGGTTGGTATTGTAACGGCACAAAAGCGGCGGGAACTATGATCCCATTCGACATTATGTGATTGACAATTGTTTTATAACATTACACATGCGTACAATACTTTTGCGATCGCGGTCACATGCTGAGACGAGTCAGGAAAATGTAGGTCTTCAAGGGAGTGGAGAAGGAGAAAGAAATTAAAGCTCTTGAAGGGAGCAGAAAGGAAAAAAAACTCTTCTGTTTTATAACAGTTAATTGCTTTATTTACATTTTCCATCGCTAGGCCGGGTCGTTTCAAAGGGGTGGTGTGGAACTATTGAAAACTGTTCCTGCTATGCGTTCGACCATGCATGTATAGCTTCTGCGTGGTATGAAACCAAGGAAAAGAACAAACGGAATTCGAATGGCTCCGGGGAGAAGAGCTAACTCTGAATTGTGTAAGGCCATTGGGTACTCTTCATTCCGGGAAGAAATCGACCATTAGCAAACGTAAAACATGACTGTACTGGGAGCTAACAGATCTGCTGGTCGCTCGATCAGCTGTTTTCAATATTTTATTAGATGCAAATCCATTTTAGTACGCTAGTAATGGTGACAGTGTTTGTCCAGGATACTTTACGCTAACGCGAGTCGGAATTAATCGGAATGTTCTATGACGTGTGTGTTCAGCACACACGCCCCGAAGCACAAATCAATTTTAGATTCGCATCAAGTGTTGAGCTAACTGATTGTTATGTTAATGGTTACTCGTTCTTGATATTCTATTTATCAATCGATTCTAAGAAATAAACCCTAACCATACAGGGTGACATTCTTGGTGCAGTGATGTAATTAATATGATTCTTTCATGGTTTAATTGTTTCTGTATTTGAATTTCAAAGACATAACATTCAACACAAAGGTAATAACGTATAGCGTAGCGTATAGCGATCGACACAACGATAGAAGTTTACCTTTAAAATGTAAGTCAATTACATTCCCCGTAAATACCTATCTTTCAATAGTGAAACACTGAGAATTTATTTTTTATACATACATATTACATATTTATTACTTTTGCTAAATCATGATCAAAAACACCTGATTTATCACAAAACTTCCAACACAAAACTACCTACAAATTCCTACACTCAAATTACAACTCTCATTAAATTCAACACCAATTTAACTTATACTTGATTCCTCTTTCAAATGTCTTGCTTTTGGTAAATTGATAGTAGTGTTGACCTACCACGAGCTTTATTATGCTCGAACATCAGTAAGACACTAGTGAAAGAAATAGACCTAATGACGGCAGGTGAAAACGAGATGAATATACGCATTGGTCAAATATTGACCTTTTTGCGTTGCCAGGGGTTGCGTTTATTATGTAATTTAAGGGAATACGTGTTGTGTTGTTGCATTTCACAATCGTCAAACATATGTTATGCCAATAAACGTTTATGATGACAAAATATGATGTTTAACTGTACTGTATGCAATCAGTAAACAGTCATCATTTAGTTAAACAACGATATTCGTTTTCATCACCATCATAGCAGACTATATGGCAAACAGTGAAGTTCGTGAGGGCAGTTTAAACATACGTAACAGAAAACAAAAGATGACTCCGGTATACCGGTTCACCAATGTTGACCGCGATGAATACAGACAATTATATCTACATGATCGGAAACATTATCAGAAACAACTACATGTAGCTCTTTACAATGTTGATAAAATTGGTTATTTTATTTTTGTTTCATAAACGTAATAAGTAAAACAATTAAAATAAAACCCAATTATACTGTTATACTGTCGTCTCTATCACGATCCACTGCACTGCACTAATGACCAACTATTCATTTATGACATTCCACCTGCTATCAAAGTATTAGGGTTACGATTAGTGCTAACTACAGTTAATGTAACAATTGTCAAAAGTGTGAAATAGGCCAAGATATCGTTAATTTATAAACCTTTCCTTTGCAGAACTCGAAAACAACTAGTCAGTAATATGGTGTGTTTTGGACACGATACTATTTAAACACCTTATCCAAAACCGATGCTACAATAAACTCGCATGCCCATACGAGCATCCACTGAAGATGGCGGTGAAAGTGAAATCTTGATGTGATCAACTTTTCCAGCCCCGTCCCAGTGTTGTTCCTGATTTGTAAGGCACAAGACAGAGAGATACTGCCACAGAACGAGACAATCGTTATTTGATTTTCCTTATCCGAATGCCAGTGACGAAATGTGTAGCGTTTAGCTGTTTGGCTAGGTTCAAAGTATGCGATCGTCTCTGCTGTGCCGATTTCTCTTAGCATCCTCTCAGCATTGGAATCACAGCAAGATTTAGCTTTCGCTTTCGGCCCAATCCGCACTATCCTGGCACGCCTTTCTGCCTTCAAGTGCAAGAGTTTGTGAAAGTTTTTTGTGGAACTTGATTTAAACCTGTGATTTGATCGAAGTGAAATAATCTTTGGTAAGCTACAACGAGCTACAAAACGATCCTACATTGTTGCTAGCTAATATCATAATCTGCGCTCAATAGTTAAAACAATATTCTACTGTGAATAAGATTATCGATGCGACGCACGGATCAAACGCATTTTTTGTTGAGTTGATTTAAAAAAGAACAAAACGGATGATTGAATTAGTGGGATACAAGCAATCACTAGAATTGTAAACTGTTCTGTTTTATGATGTTACCCTCTTAGTGTTTGCTACTAATACAGAAACATTTCGAAGCACAGATACGTGAGAAGGTAGACCAGAAAACTGTTAATGCTATGTGTTATCTTCATGCTTCCGCAAGCTTTTCTGCTTCAGCTGTAGACCGTCTGCTTTCCGAGACGGTTAGCTATTTTAATCGTCACTGCCGTATGGCAAGCAAACCAGGTGAACAAGGTACGATTGTTTATGTGTGTAAAAACCAGCATCCCCGAAGGAAATGGGACGGGAAATATCGGGAACAAGTGGTATATTATAACTGTTTTCCTTTTTGCTACATCACTGCCTTCGAGCGGAATGCTCTTACACAGACACACGGAGCAACGTATACATACGTTCTTATGACGATCATTCGCTCGGTGGAAGTACTTCGAAACATCTCACAAGTCGGAGATGCTTTGTTTATATTGGGTTTGCTATGATTTTATCTTCTTATTATTCCTATCCTAACTAAGCTATTTTACTGCATAACCTTTGTATTTTTCTATCATCATGAGCAAAGGGATGTTTTCTTATTTCTATATTGCTGGAATAAAAAAGAACCATTGGCACAGGATGACTACAGAACTCGGGCGAGGAACATTGCTTTTGTTGTGCAAGGGGGAATGTGCAAAGTGAAAAACAAAGCATTCATTAAAGTGATAAATAAAAACAATATCAACACAAGCCAATAAACTTATTTTTCTCGAGAAGTATTTTTATATTTTCTACAGAGGCATAGGCTAAACGCATAACCTATAAAAAGTGTTGATCAAGTATGTTTTATTTAGCTCAGAAAATTATTTTTACACATATTAGCTATTGTATCCAACAAAATTTTAGACGTGGTTGATTATCAACTTTTTATTTATTATAACTACGGCAGCTCTTTGCTTTATTATCGATACGTTGTCATTAGTTTTAGTTAATTCTATCTCTCGAAAACTTTTATTTTTTGTACCAATGTGCCAAGTCCCGACTATATATCGAGTACAGTATACATTTGGTATATCACCAAATAGCGCATCTTTGAAAAATTCTTCCTCTGCAAAACCTGCTATTTAAGTGCAAATTGGAATTTTTGGTTCCAGATATGATTACAAATCTAGGAATGAAATAAATATAAAAGATAAAATAGATATAAAAAAATATTTTACTAAAATTACAGATGAAATTTGGTCAACACAACCACACCACTATTTTTCAACTTTAAAATATTGTCCATAAAACAAATAGATTTTTTTCATTGGTTTTAACCACAACCTGACCATGACCATTCTCAACTTGATATAAGTTAGTCAATAAGTTTTTTAGTTGAATAATCAGTTCTGTGTAAAGCGGCACCATTGGGATAATATTATGTATCGGTCCTTTCTGGTGACCCAATAGTTCGTTATGATTGTGCATCTAATGTTTTTAATAACAATGAAAAGATGTAGTCACATAAAAGCTGTGTGTTTTTCTGAAAGAACCAACACAATGATGTTGGTTGATATTTCAATAAATTTGTTAATTCAATACTTATCCGATTATTTCAAAATGACTCTACTCGAACGCATGTTCATAACATATCTTAAATAGCAGTTAGATGTATTAGACACGTTATATTTTAATAAAGTTGGGAAGTAAAGGGTGTCCCCGAAAGTATAAGCACGATTTCAAAATGACTTATCTAGTAAACGGATGACGTAGAACAGCTGATTCTTGATTTGCTTGATTGTTTACATTCCGAGCTACTAGCTAGTGCATTAAAACTATTTTTTTTTTTCAATAGCGTCTGTTGAAATGCGAGGCATTTCCGTCGAAAAGCGCAAAAGCATTCTGCACAAATGGTGCTCAACACCTAACATTTCGCTAAGTCAATTAGCGAAATCGGAAGGTATGAGTATCGGAGCCGTACGGACCGCCATCCAAAAGTTTCGGGAGGAGTCCAGCTTTGAGCATGCGCCGAAAAGTGGCCGAAATCCTGGTCCTGTCGATAAGCGGTTGGACCGGGACATAGCAAAAGCGTTCAAGCAAAGCAAGGAAAATTCCATTCGCGATGTGGCTCAAAAACTGGGCACATCAAAAAGTAACATCCAACGTGCCAAGGCAAGATTGAGTTTAAAACGTATAAAAAACAAAAGAAACCGAAACGGAGTACAAAACAGGCCGCATGCGTTAAATATCGGGCTCGGAAGCTGTACGACAAGCTGCTGTGTCGCCAATCCTCATGCATCGTGATGGACGATGAGTTGTACGTAAATTTTGACTACGAAACTCATCCGGGTAGTCAATATTACATCGTGCCTGAAAGCCAGGACGTCGAAGAAGCCGACAAAGCTATATTTCCCGAAAAAATCGGAAAAAAGGCGATGTTGTGGCAAGCCGCGAATGCGGTATTATGTCCGAACCGTTTGTGACAACGGAGACGATGAGGACCGATCCTGACATCTGGGAGTGTTTGAATCGACGTTTGCTGCCCATGAAACGAAAACGTGTTTGTCCAGTGTTGTTTTGGCCAGATTTGGCCTCTGTTCACTATGCCAAAGACACGATCGCATGGTATGAAGAACATGAGATACGGTACGTGCCGAAGGAAATGAATCCCCCGAACTGCCCTGAAGCCTGACCGATTGAGTTATTTTAGGTGCAAACCAAGGCACATTTGAGAAAGCATTTTAAAGCTGCGGAGGACATCGACAGTTTTCAAAAAGACTGGAAAAAAGTGTCGAAAATCGTTCGGGACAATTCTATGCTGAACCTGATGGGAGGCGTCCGATCAAATATGCGATCATTAGCATACGATTAATTTTTTTTTTAATATTCCAGAACATACCACAAACTGTATTTATCAAATAAACATTAAGTTTGTGGAACAAGTTTTTTTTGTCTAACTTTTAAATCGTGATTATATTTTCGGGGGCACCCTTTAAAAACACCAAATTTTATTAATATCTCATTTATTTAAAACATTCCATAGAAGCAACTCTTTCTCTCAAACACTGCAATTTTTTATTCTTCTCACAGTTTTACAAGAGCACATTTCCAAGTTAAACCTTTACAACGCAGAATCTGTGGAATCTTAATTATACTTCATACGGCATAAGATGGAGAGATCGACTTTTACAATGACAGTCTTGGGAAACGCTCATGAAAGAATGTAACATTTGTACTGTATTCGACTATCGACATAGAAGGAATGCTAATGTTTTAATTACAGCAGCGTATATCAATGTGTGCCGTTTTGGGTGATCTTCATTTACATACGATCTACGTGTTGACTTTAATTTAATCTACTTGAAGTACTATTTCCCAAACAAACTTTTCCTAATAAATAAATACGCACGAAGCGATTTACTCTCTAGTCGCGAGACACTGTAAACTTGGAAGCACGCGATGGCATAAAGAAAGCAAAGTGCACAATAAGAAACAAAAAAAACGACGTACAATGGCATATGACATTCGAAGTTTATGGTCAGCTTGAAACATTACTATGCGACAAGATCATGCCCTCGTGTGAGGGAGAAATCTATCGTTGCCACTCCTCCTATCTAGGCGTTCATTCAATGCTGTGAGAGAAATGAAAATACATTCGGAGACCTAAAAAAAGAAAAAGTGAACATCCGAAATAAAATACGGGGTCGGGAGAAGATTCATTATAGTCACCCACTCTGAAATGCGTGGTAAGGTAAACGATTGTGTGGAACAGTAATGTAAGTGAAAGCCAGACTGCAACGATGATGAATTTCAAGGTTGTGAACATTGTAGTATCGATTAGTTGCTTTTGGTAGGTGCACGAGTTTATAATTCCGAAATGTTTACTAATGAATCACCCAAATTTTCTTAGCCGTTAGTTTATAATACTGCAGAGTGTAATGGGTTCCACTTCCAACAAATCGATACCGAGTTCACATTTCGATAGAACCGGGCTTCTCACTCACTCGAGTCGTACCAATTAATTATTCGAACCCAAAAAGTTATAAAAAATGATTAACTGTATATGAAAACATAACCCGTCTAATGTATTGTAAAAACGAAATCAATGTGCCAGCTGTAGGTATCACAAGCGTACGACAACGTAATCGCATGGGATATCGAAAACACGTTTCGAAAGGTGAGTAATTCCACCACACAACCACTTGCCATTTAAGGAATGTTTGATCGCGTTACTAGTTGACCGGTGCACAGAATTGAAGCATGTAGGTGTTTAGGATTGTACTTGATCCGTGGGTCATATTTTTGAGTGGCAACAGACTGGTTTGCCCACTCGCTACCGTGCGGCTGCTGCACCTGGCACTTTTGCATGTGCGACTGCCGATTGTACGTCTACGCATTGTGCTATTGGAAGTTGACGTAAGATCCCTAGTACCGTGGGAGTTTGCGAGTTGTGCACGAGTGTGTTCGTAAAGAACGCTCATTAATTGCAAATGTTTCAGAGTACCAACGGATGTTGAGCAATGTAACGTATAAAGAAATTTATACAAACCGAATCATCGTAGAACAGCAGTCAGAGTTGTGGCTGAACAGATGCTCGTTTAATATGTTCCACATTTTTGGGAACTTTTGAACATTATTATTATGCTCCCCCAATGTTTAAAACTAATGGGTTTCAAGCATATTGCGTTATGGCTTGCTAGGCATGGGATCTTCTCGTTCAGATGCCGTTGGACAAACAAACGCCCTGTTACCAAACGTGGCCTGTTTTTGCATTTCACCATAGATTATTTCATCGTTTGCCTTTATGGACATTGGAGGAATTCTCAGATGAGCTACAACGGTTGCATAAAATACACCGAACAACCTTCCTCCCCTTCACAAACCTTTGTATAGCAAATGAAAACAATGCAACGAAGCGTATGATGATACCACCCGGTGCCACCGTCACAAGGAAAAGCGCCACCGGTAAGCGTTCGGTGTACTGCAAAACCTCTAGCTGTGAAATTAAGTAGCTAAAATTATGGGCACCATTTTGATAAAAGATTGTGCTCTGGTTGCTTGGGCAGTATCATAGCGAGTAGTTTCACTCAATTCAAAACAACGACCGGGCAGAAAATGTAAGATTTTTCGTGCATTGTGACATGTTTTATGCAGTAATGCTGTGCGTCAAGCGTTTCACTCTACGTTGCGAAAGATTTCAATGAAAGTAAACGAAACGAACACATATCAATTATGTTGTTATTACATTTTTGGGTTTTACATTCACATCATGTCAATTCGTATATCATATCCAAATCTTGTACTAAAGCTTTTATGTTTACGAATACGATGATACCACTAGTTTTCAGTAGCTCATTTAAATATATTCAATTTCAAAAACCCGTAAATCGCAGCGCTGAAAGTTCAACGACATCCTGCGCAATTGTTTTAACGATGGTCGACGCATGGTGATTCGTAAGCGTGAATGTGCCATGGCCAACGAGTATCGGATTGGCGTGGGGAGATCGCCGGTTCTTTGGACATGTTGATGTAGACGATGGTTTTGCATTTTGTTCTGTGCTGTCCGATCGAACAAATTTTCTTCTTTTCGCGTACGTTGCTCGCGTCACACCTCACTCAGTCCGCGTCTGTGTGGAAGTGAGTTCCTTTTATTTGATCATTATTTTTAAAACATGTTTGCGTATGAAGAATAAACATAAACTTTTTGTATTCCCATTTCATCACTCTTATTTGTTAAGCGAGAATTTCGTAGCTTATATGACCGTTTACTTTTGATGTGGTAAAAAATTTCAAATAGCAAATTTGAAGAAAAAAATCTCATTGCTTGGTGAAATAGTTCACAAACTTATTTTAATATCAAATAAAACAACATTTTTAAACAAGATTAAGGTGAGCGTTATTTTTAATAGTTAAAATCATATGCCACAATTACAGTACTACTCACAGCATCGTTTGGAATTAATTTCACGCCATCAAATGTCATCTACCAACTGTAAATTATCTCCTAAAAGGTATTGAATTCGACAGTTTTCAAAGTTGTGACGCAACGAAGGCCACTCAATGCCACCCATTTTGCAGCTGTTTTTACCACGCTGGCAATTCACCTATTTTACCGATCGCTTTTTGAACCTCCAAGCTCATTGAAACGCTTTGCATGATCTCATGGTTATGCTGTACAACGATCATAATTAACTGTTGCCATCGAATACACTGCTGCGCAAGTGGTACAAGAATATCTAATGAGACTGTTTGAAACCATGGATCAAGAAAAGAAAATAAATTCTCACCAGTGGTTGTGCAAATGGCAAAAGAAGAAGGATGGCTCAAGAAACCATTACTCGTGCTTGGTATGGATTGGAAAGATATGTAGATTGTCACATATTCTAGGCCGGCGTCCAAAACAGAAATAAAGATCATTTATAAAAAGGTTTTATAATATATTATTATTATTTACTCGAACAATTTTTTTCATTAGTGCCTTCCATACATAATACGATGCATAGTTCCTTCTTAAATTGGAATCAATGATTTCAACATAAACATACATAATTGACAACCTCTTCCTATTTAATTATCTCAATGTTTAACGACTTCAGGCCTACGTCAAAAATCAATAGTATCAAACACTTCAAAGACTGTACGATGAATCCAAGAAGCGCATATAATGAATGGATGAAATAAAACCATTTCTACATCTTTTACGTTACATTTCAAAGCGTAAGATCGGACGAGATATTTCTCTGATAGTTTATCCGTTAGCTGCTCAGACAAAACGGTAAAATTCCTGCGCTGCATCATGTTGCTGCACTCTCTAACACGCACACACTTACAAGCAAGTGTGCATCGTACAAGCACATGTAGTCGTTCATCGATAAACAATACAATATTTTTAAAACCATCACTTAAAGTTTTACATGAAACTCACAAAATTATACTATACAATGAGTTTTAACGTGCGTGCGAAGGACTAAATATCTATGTCTAGATTGTTTTGCACAATCCTGCTTACCATGAAAGCCGCCATACCGCGTGAGACAAGGCAATAGTTGACAAAAATGTTAATAATCATGCTATACAATCCAAAACAGAATTTTACCACACAACATATTTTTTTGGAATTAATAAATATTAACTGTTTTCAATAGCACTTATGCTTCGTGTGTCACTATTTTGCTTATAACTAGTTGTTGATGAATGAGAATTTTATCTTGAACATGCGCATGCACTTGTATCATACACATACACACACACATGTACACATGTATACACGTTACACTTTTCCGCTACTGCCAGGGTAACCTTTCAGCTGCTCACAAGACGTTCGAAAGCCGGCAACCTAAATGCAGGACGGCACCCAAAATATGCTATGAAATATTAATGTGTGATTTCCAATTTGCTGCGAAGAGCGACCAGAAAGGTAACGACCCGCAAAGCGTGAAAGTATGCGCGATGCACGGTGAGCTGAATTTCACTTCACCGATGACTTTGCGAGGGAAGTAGTCGGAATATGACTTTATCGCTATATGCACACTGACGTTTGTACACACGCACGTGATATTCTACTATCATTTACAGGCACTCTCTGATCCACAGAACACCAGTGGTTGCAATGTAGATTTATCGTTGCTCTGCAACTTTATACACAGCTGGTTTCACACGATGTTTTACTATAATTTGTCGTTGTTACATGTTACTTGAACGAACACTCCAAACCGCAACACAATATTTTATGTAGCCTCTGACATGGCCAACGTCACAGAAACGCACATTTCTCAGGAGTATCTCGTACCGTAAGGGGGTTCGTGTCTTGCGTTCGTCGCAACTCTTTCAGTCGCGAACTGGTTCCAAGTGAAAAGATCTTGCATTGGTGAGGCACATGCGAGTTCATGGCGGTACCGAGAATTTGCGATCTTCACTCCATCTATGCGCAAGGGCACTTGCGGGACTTTTAATTACACTGACTAAAACGCACGAACCTTAACCGCTTAACACAAGCGCTTAACGTTACGCCTAACGATGTCTACGATTAATGTTGCCTCGATTCGTTACCTTACGCACAGTACCTACTTTGAATCTGATTGCCGTTGGTGTGTTGTTCGTAAAATTCTTGCACCATCAAATCGGACGACTTGTAAGGAGGGAAATAATTAAGAATACGGAAGCATTCCGCACTACCCCTACAGGGTGAGTGATTGTTGTGTGGAAGAAATGTATGCTGAACGCACCCGAACGACGTAAACGATCGCGACTACGCCCGACAAGGAATTTCGATGAACTGGTCGTACCCTCGCTCATACCACTACCATGGCGAAACAAGCATACGCAACCGAATATTCGCCCTCTCTCTGTTGCTTTGTTTTGCCGTTTCATCATACGTCTGTTGCATCGATGTGCAGAGAGAAACTCTGTAGGAACTGTACCGCTTGTTATTGTACGATATAGGGAAAAGGTATCAATATTTACACTGCCATCTGGGTTAATCAGGTTAATCGTGGGAGTTTAAGAGACCATGTGTTCTCGCAGTAGATGAGAAATGAATATTAAAGAAAACACATATTTTGCTTGTATTTTCGAATCTTACGAGTTACGTGAATAATGCGTGCTAGAGAAATTCGCATAACTTAAATTTTTGCGTAACTCGAATTCCCTTTACAATATCGTTTTTATTTAATATTCATTTATCGATTTCTTCACGTTGCGAAGCACATTAATGTTTGAAATTTGTACAATCAGAGTAAATTTTTACCAAAAATTAATATTTTTCTATTCTGAAGAAAAGCCTGGCCCTATTGATTAGTATTAATACTAGTGGTAGCTTATAATTAGAGCCTTAATCTAATGTACAAATCACATTCGTTTGAAGTCATTTCCTCCATCAAACAGTGAAAGCGTATCTCGAAATCTAATAACTCGAGAGTCGCGTAACTCTGGAAATTACTGCATCTTTAAAATTGTATCACTTTATTTTTTGTCAAGGTATTGTCACGGTACCACACAAGAATTCAGCTTCAAGGACCTTCTCGTATCACTCCGTAATTGTGGGCTTTCATGTACAATTTCTGCCTACTGATACTCGTATCTGGATATTTTTAAGGTTGATGTTTTCTGGCAAAACCAACTATTGTATCTCGTTCCACTTCTTGCATAAGTAGGATCTACTAGGTTACGCTTACCAACAGTCAATGATCAATGAATACTCAAATGAGTTTTTTGTGGAGGTTTTTACAGCAATGCTTTACTAAGGTTTATCACAGGGCTTTAGGGGGATAAGTTGCTTGTAGCAATTCTCTTTACTTTGCTGTGTTCCGTTGTAGTTTTAGTATGCTGTACATAAGGCAGCGAGAGAACTCTCCCTCAAGTTCTCTTTGTTATTCGTACTCTCTTGTGATAGCTTTTTCGTTGTCTCCCTGCAGTGTAGTGCTGCTTTTGGTTTCGACAAAGTTTGATATGTTTTCATGTTCCTGTCTTTTTGAACTGTACAGAAATTGTGGAACTGTACAGAATTTTTTTTAGCATTAACAATTAATAACTCATATACTTTTTTTTAATTTATTTCCATAATGACGGCCGAGGGCCGTATGAACAATTTTCAATCAATCAATCATATACTCAATCAATTCATATACTCGTTTAAGGAAAAACTAGTACTAAAATAAAGTAATTATAATGTAGTACTTTATAGACTATATGTGAGCTCAAATATTCTAAAAAACAGTTCATTTGTTTTATTAACATGGTGAGTTGTGCGGTTTCATATTTACACTCATGAACATGCCACATTGAAATGGCCTTAGGCAACTTTCATATCTCGTTGGGGAGCGCAATACAGTACTCTGCGTAGGGATGCGTTGTTCATGTGTGCGTTCATGCTGCGCTTCGTTTGTGGATGTGTGGATTTATAGCGGAATTTGTGTACGCTTCTTGGCGTTTATTTGCGCAGCCAACTTCGATTGAGGCTTGGCCGCAACGGGCAAAGCTCCAGGGACTGGAAGCTTCATGGCGAGATGCAATTTTTTTTTTATTTTGTTTTCTTTCTTTTGGTCAGTTATTTTGAATCTGACCAGTCCGTACGCATTCTTTTAAACTCTTTTTCAACACCTGCCTCTGGTATCTTCAGTACTTAATATTTTCTAGTCGATTTCGATTAAAAGTAGAAATACCGGTATGACGATGATAAAGTCGGAAAAACATACACGTGAAAGCATATCTTTAGCAGTGCCATTAACAGCATCAAGTATTATCGTCGTCCCAGTTTCGTTCTTCTGGTTGGATGGAAGAGCCTACATCAAGGCCAATGTTAAAATAGGTACGGATCGTCAACTAGTGATCATGCGATCAATATTAATTTACTCGTCATTCTAATGCTAATTATTGCCTCATAATCTGTGTCTCCTGCTACAGTGGTAACACTTATTCAATTTTCTCAAAATGTTATCATGGTTTTTCCGTACATTATCATTACATACATACATACATACATAAACATTCGTATGAAAGATATTCATGCATTATCGAAAACAGTCAAACGCCGCACGATAAAAATTTCTCCCGGGGTTCGATGTAAGTCGCATTGGCTAAAATCGTTCCCGAACGTGTCTAATGATAGAAGAGAAATTGTATAACGGGTTATGGTATTCATAATGTGACACTGTACGCACATGCAAGATTGTAATAGTTAGGTTGTTTCTTTTTGAATAATATAATATGCGGTTTTTAAGAATTTTAACATATATGAAAAACTTCATCTTCTTGGGAAAAATACATATACATAAATATAGATTTGTATTGGTTGGTTTATTTATCTTTATCATTTTTTCAACTCCTTGTGCTGGTTTTCGCACATTTTGTACCAGGCAATTCCTACTTGCATTTTGCCTCTTCCTGGCAAACAAATATACAAACATAAATACAAATATTTGATATCTCACAATCTATTTTCACTAGCATTTATTACATATTATTTACGCCATTTTATGACATATTATATATTACAATCCAGAGTGACTAACAATAGTGAAACTCTTAATTTTTTCTTGTTCTTTGGGGTCACTCACTTCTCAGTGAACGAAAAGGAACATGAGCAAATAATGCAAAAACTCATTATATATATGATACATTATGTATTCTATCTGTATGTATGTTTAAATATATGCGTAAAAAATTAGTCATTGGTTGTACCGGCAGCACACGAAACGAAATAAGAAATGTGTACCCATTTATGGAAGAAGATCGATGTGGCTAGCCCTTGAAAGACAGAAAGACGAAGCTAACCGACAGGTGTACATGGGAAGAAAACAATGGCCATTTTGGAAGAATGTGATTGATACGCTGTGTCCGTCGAAAGGGAAGCGTATCAGTGATTGTTAAATCCTGTTTTATTGATACGCTTTCAGGAATGTCGAAAATGAAAGTTTTTCTTTCACACATTTAAATGATGTCGACACTTTCTAAAAAACTTACAAAAGCTTTCGGTAAATGTGAGACCAAGAAAGAATATGTATTTGTTCGGATATTTTCTTTAAATTTTCTTAGCTTACTTAGGTATTTTTTTCACTTTCAGTTTCCAGGTCAATCTAATCAAAATGCTAGTTTTGTATAAATTGTTAGTACAAATACATAACGTTTCGCATGTATGTACGTTATTTTTGCTAATAGGTTAGATGTTCTATTTTGAGGAGCAATTTTCATATCAGTAAGTGACTTTAGACTTACAAATACTTAGAGAGATTTTCATTAGACTTTTCCAGAAGCAATGTTGAAGACAACTGGACAAACAGTTCGTATGAGACAGGGTAAAGAATTGCAAAAAAGCCTCCGCGGTTAATGCGAAGACTTCAATTACAAAACATCAATTAGCTTTACCATACTTGTTCACGGTGAGATTATTTAAACACACAAACTGCATACTACACGAAACACTACTTTCAGCACACCGAAGTATATTAGACACCTGAAGTGTTATAACAAGAATGGAAATAATTTGGAAACTTCTTCTTCTTTATCGGCACAATAACCTCAAGCGGGTTAGGCCTGCCATTTCTGGCTTTCTTTGACTTTAACCTTAGCCGGATAGTTAGTTCTGTGTACGGAGGAATGGTCCGGATGGGATTCTGGACCGGTTCTGTGATGTGAAGACCGGCGACGCTTCCAATACACCACCGTGTTGCTTCAAGCTTTAAGCTTGTTTTTGGTTCAGTTATTCTCGAGAGCACACACTCAAGTGAGTCAATAATGCTGAAGACATAAAATTTGAGGCAGTAGATTGCATAAGTTAAGCATGGGAACAAACATATCAATGACAATCATGTTTATTTGTTTATTGTTCGTCCCATTGTCGACACTGCTACCTATAATCTATTGATATTTGTCCTTACAGTCTTATTAATTACCACAAAGCAATTAATTAAGTAATCTCTGAAAAAATGGTCCAAAAACAAGAATATCGTAAAAACAAGAATACAGGGTTTTATCAACGTACGTTTTAATCATTAAAACTTCAATTCAAATTTTAGAACAAACGTCAATGCTGCATGCTGTCATCAAGTAGACTTGTTTACAGCAGAGTTGAGTTGAGTTTCGCCTCGTGAAGTATGCTTGAAGGTGGGAATAATGGCAAACAAACAAACCGTATTTTTACATTCAACAACAAAGCAACGCGCCATCTACCTCGTGTTCATATGATTTAGCAGAAAAAAGTATCCCGCCGATCGCAAATAGATTGTATTCTAAATTCAACAAGTGTTCCTTATATTAATATCCAATGTCGTCGAATATGGCTAGCCAAGAGGGTAGCACTACAAGTACTCCCATCGAAACGCATTCATCTGTAGAACCTGTGACCAACAACGATCAAAGCGAAAATAATACCGAATGCTACCCACCAAATGATTTACTCTCGGACAGTAAGAGTTATTATAACAATGCAAAAAACTATTGGTCGAACGTGTCTCCCACAGTGGATGGGATGCTTGGCGGGTTTGGTAGCATATCATTCATCGACATCCGCGGTTCAGAACAGTTCTTGAAGCATCTGTATAAGCAAAAACCGGCCCCGGGACGCAGTAGAGCCTTAGATTGCGGTGCCGGGATCGGGAGAATCAGTAAGAATCTGCTTTTGCCATTGTTCGACCATGTGGATCTGGTAGAGCAGGATGAACATTTCTGCCAAACAGCTCGCACCGATCTGGCAGATTACGGCACCAAGCTGGGTACAGTATTTAACGAAGGTTTGCAGGATTTTATCCCCGAACAAGGGCGGTACGATATTATTTGGGCCCAGTGGGTGCTAGGCCATTTGACCGATGAGGATACGATTCAATTTTTCCACCGTTGTACGAATGCACTCGCCCGTGGAGGGATGATGGTGATAAAAGAAAACTTTACCACAAGCAATGTGGTAGATGTCGATCGAACTGATTCATCGGTAACTAGACCGTTATTACAGATGAAACAATTACTAAAGCAAGCCAACATGCGCGTCGTTAAGGAGCAACGTCAAACGAGCTTCCCCAAAGAACTCTATCCCGTGTACATGTTGGCGCTTCGGCCTACCATAAAGAAATAAAATTGCGCACT
Organism: Anopheles moucheti; assembly: GCF_943734755.1. Taxonomy (NCBI): domain Eukaryota; kingdom Metazoa; phylum Arthropoda; class Insecta; order Diptera; family Culicidae; genus Anopheles; species Anopheles moucheti. The sequence continues at coordinate 62,138,568 of NC_069140.1, forward strand.
AGTTGAACAACAATAAAGTGGAACAAATGGTTTCGCATAATTGTGTACGATTTTCTTTATATTTTAAATACGTCCATCGTTTCTTCCACATCATCCTTAAACCAATATCTATAGTTTATCGCTTGCTCCAAAATTTGTGTACTAACACTCAACCGGAGAAGTCGGTAGACCAAGCTACACATCACACATTGCATCTATCAAACCTCTTCTTAGAACTTTCCCCACTTACGATCGCAATCAGCCTCTCTTCATAATTGCCTTTTCCATAACGTCACATACGATGTGATCGAACGACCATATATGTTGCATAAGCAAGAGAGTATCATTTGTACGATAGCATTACTATTCTGCTAGAAAAGCAGACTAATGTGCAGCATATAATCGTGAGTCGAAAGAATATGTACTCGATGTACAACTAAAGTTTGGGTGCATTTCTATTTAGAAAAAGGTAAGTGTCAGTGATCCGATGTAATGGTAAATGATGGTTTAGGGAGACCAACCAAATCATCACATTGTTTCATATAAAATTAACGTACAATCCGTTGTATGCTGTGTTCTAAAGACGTTAGGGAAGCAGCTACCCAATATGTCTTCCCTTTCCAGTTACTCTTTTGTTGAACTACGAACTTTTTATCTGACAATATGATTGTAAGGAATTTTCAAAGATATATACGTATCAATCGAATATTTTAAACATGTTCTGAACTACATATTCCAGCTTATATCCAAACGTGTTTGTGGGTAAAAACGTGAGCCCATCATAAAAGCACTCAACAGCAGCAGATCGTGTGAACACTTTGTCCCAATAGAGAGAGTTGTTGGTCTCTCTCTCTCTCTCTCTCTCTCTCTCTCTCTCTCTCTCTCTCTCTCTCTCTCTCTCTCTCTCTCTCTCTCTCTCTCTCTCTGATCTAAATGGATTTGAAGGTACTACCATTCGGTCGGAATATACTGGACTCAACTCAATAAATAGTATGATAAACTCAACCAAATACGAATAAAAACTCAACAATAATCAAGAACCTCTCGGTTGGACAAAGAAGCGAAAACTAAAAAAGCTGGATATTATTTTCTCTTGAAAATTATCACCCTTTCCACCAGAGGCTTCATTTTCAAAAACATATTTACAATCAAAAAAACATTAGTTTAGTATGAAATGCAATAACATAGTTAAACTCATAGCACACAAAACAAAACTATACATAACATAATAATAACATTGCAGTAAATTTAACATAAAAAGCGCGCTAAGTGATGATTAGCATAATCAGGAAAGTGTTTGTCCTTTAACATGATGTGGAATGAAATCAACTCCAACGTACGCGAATTATAACAAAATTTAAGTAGCGAACATAAATATTTTTTTTCAAAGGTCTTATATACCAGATCAAAATATAAGCAGCAAAATTGCGGTGTTAAAGGAGAAGAACGTAACAAAAATATATTCCTAGGCACAGCTATTGTTAATACCTTCCGAGCATCTCGTTGACGTGTTCTATAATTTTATGTTTCCAAACGCTTACGATGTCCTTTTTTCATTTTGATTAATTTAAGTGTCTCATAAAGGTTCTACCTCATGTCCTTCCCTATCCCTTTTGTCCATTTGCATGTTTCTCTTTGTGTTTCATTGTTCGGTTGCCTTTTGCTACATGTCCTCTAGGGACATTGTCCGTGTTTCTATAAATATTCATCCCGTCCATTCCCTTCCACTTTCGAGTATTTTCTAACCGCTCTGCTTTCCTTCGTATTGCCAATTATGTGTTTATGATAAAAGCGCGCGCGTGAGTGAAACTTTTCATACAATCGTCCTCCATTCATCGATTCGTGCAAACTAAAACAATGTAAAGGTGGAAACATGTGCGCCAATACTCCAAATGTGAGTACATTCCAACACAGCAATGCCACTTTAAGCACTAAGCACAGCGAAGCGAGATCATCAATCATAGTCTTGAATGGGCGATTAAACGATGATTCGTTCTGTTGTTGTGATGATGATGGTGATGGTACGATAACGATGATGACATTTAGATGAGTACTTCAGTTTCACCGTGGCGCAGGCTCTACTTGGGTATGAGACCACGCGCTTTCGGGAACATATTGCCTGAACCCGGTCCAGTGCCTCCGTGGCTGCTCGACATAAGTGCCGAAGTGGACACTTTCTTTACCGGTGCTGCCGAATGTGCACCGAATGCAGGGGCGGCCGATTTTCCCCGGCTGTACACCGAAGATCGTGCTCGACTGGTGCTGGTTCCAACACTGCCCATTAAACCACTACCCGTTGCACTGTTACTCGAAACAGTTGCACCTGACACACCACCGCTAACACCGACACTTGCAGCTCCACCTGCCATGGCACTGCTTGTCGAAGCGCTTGATGCTGCGTGTTCCTGCACGTTGCGCTTGGTGATCTGATCTAGGCGCATTTTCATCATGCTGGCGTAGTTCGACTGATCGGTGATATCGATATCGTCCTCAGTTTGCATGGCCTCCGCCAAGACTGCTTGTAACGAGGCCGACACTTTCGGGTTCGAGTATTCGTACGTCGTTCTGAGCGGCATATCCAGCTCGTAATCGAGTATGTTTTCACCCTACAATAGTGCAGAAAGAGATCCGATTAATATTTTCCCATTTACTCACCACTCTCCACTAACCTTATAGCGGATGGCTTCGCTGGACTTCGTTTTAATCATTTGCAGCGCATATTCACTCATCGGCCGCCGACGGTTTGGATCGGCGACCGGACGGGTCAACATTTGGTGGTTGCTCAGCATCATACTACCATTAAGGAACCATTCTTCCGCTTCATCGTCATACTTGGCCTGTGTATACAGTCGCGATTTCACCTCAGCCGGTACAAAATTGTCAATTATTAGCAACAGTCGCTTCAGTTCCTTTATCAGTTCATTTTGTGTCATTTCCAATTCGCGCCGGTCACGATTATGCTCATCACGCGTATCCTGCAGCTCTTGCTTCAGAGCCATACACTTGGCGTAACACTTCTTCAGCTTGCGGGTCTTCAGTTCCACCTCCTGCTGCAGTGAGGTGAATGTTTCGCGAATTTCCATCGTTGATTCTTCTTGCAGCTCCAGCTGCTGTTGCATTTCGATTTCACGCTTCTTTCGTTCGGCTATTTCTGATAGCTTTTTCTCAAGCTCAAACTGGCGCTCGGTGTACGTGTCGAGAATGTTCTTGCCACCTTTGACTAGCTGTCCTTCGAGCTCCTGGAGCTTTGCGGCCAATGCGACCGTTGCTTCCCGTTCCTTCACCAGCTCTTCTTTGGCTTTTGTGTCCAGCTCATTGAAGTCCTGTTCATTTTCCTTCTCGCAGTCTTCTTCCTCTTCCACCTCGGAATCGGACTTTTCATCCGATTGCGTAAGGCTCGGTTCACGCTTTACACGAGAGGCCTTCTTTTTGGCCTTCTTTTCCCGATGTACTGTACGCTCCCGCTTCTGCCGTTCGCTAATGAGTTTGCGCAGCTCCGCTATCTCATTTTGATATTCGCGCAGCTTCGTATCCTGCGGATCCTCGTTCTTCACCGGTTTATTTTCGATCGTCTTTGCCCGATGTGCGTACCGTAGGGTGGTAAGCGTTTCATTGTAATTGAACTCGGAGGGACCAATGTTTGCAATCATGATAGTCTTCGAATTGCCACCAAGCGAATCCTGCAACAAGCGTGTCAATTTCGAGTCACGGTAAGGAACGTGGGGAGATTTTTCTGCCAAGGCCGAAATTACGTTTCCCAGCGACGAAAGCGCCCGGTTGATTTTGCTCGCCTCTTTAAGCCGCTCGGCAGTGGCACCCGTTTTCGACTGCCTTTCGCTACCGGCCAGATCGATCAGATTTAGCTTGCCGACCTTAACCAGGGTGGATCCAACTTCACACATTTCAATCTTGATTAGAAATATCGCATGCGAACGCGAACTGTGCTCATTCATGTTCGTGAAACCAACCGTACGATTCTTGTTGCCCTGGTGCATCACGTTCAGCATGTCCTCGACGCTTTTGCACAGTACGGAATGCAAATTTGGTACCACAATGCCACCGTCTCGTTCGCGCAGTTCCAGCGAACAGGTCGAATTCGGTTTCAACAGATCGCGCAGTTCCTCCATGTAAATTTCTAAATACGAAACCGCCACCAGGAAGTTCATGTTTTGCGCTCGGTTTATGTGTGCCCAGATCTGCTCGAATGCCCGCGGAATGATGCCCTTCTGCTCCGCGTCATTCTTGATGCCTTCCATCGTGTGCGTTTTACCCGTTCCAGTTTGACCGTACGCGAAGACGCAACCATTAAACCCTTCCATAACGGACGATACCAATGGGCGTACCACCTCATCGTAGATCGTTTGTTGTGTGGAGCTGAAATGGGGGTAGCAATGAAACTATCACAAACTCCGCCAACAATGGCAACGCAACCATGCATACGTACAGACAATCATACACCGCATCGTACGTAAACATTTTTTTGTTTTCCCTCGAAGCTTCATTGCAGTTTAGGATTTCGATCACGCCTCGACTGGGAAAAACATCGACCACCTTTTGGAAATTTCCGGTTAATTCCTTATTGTTAAGCGGCCGGCAGCGCACTACCACTTGGACACATTCGTTTTTGGTGGTGTTCTGTGAAAATAAGGAGCACAACATTGCTAGTAAGTGAATTTACAGTTCCGTGTCTTTCGCGGGCTGTAAAAACTGCACTGCGGCGAGTAAAATGGGATCATCGGTTACGTTACTCCGCCGCGAATAGAGCAAGTTTAGCTGCTGATGCGTTTCGCATCATCATTTCGACACTTTCGATTTTAATAGCTTTTAGTCACACTTGGCTGGCACCACGAGGATGGTACCGACGGGAGTGCCGCAGCCGCACACAATCTCGCCCGCACGGTAGTGGGTTCGATTAGATTCCACACCCTCTGCGTGAACGAGGCGTGGGCATTATTACGCTGGCCCACCTGTAGTGGATGGTTCAATAAACAGTTTGGAGTTGTGCAATTGTTTATACATTTAATTCTTTCGGCGCATTGAAACATACCACAAAAGTAGAGAACCACATGTAAATTTTGATATTTTAGAAATACACGTTTGTGAACCGAGCAACTCCAACAACGCAGTGGTCTCCAAATGTAAACGATGATGCCATAGCACCCCTTTCAAGGAAACATGGAAGGTTCAAGGAAAACCGTCCACTTTCACAAACCCATCCTGATAGTTTTCAACGTACCGAAAGGTTGTTTCTTGATTTCATATTACGATCCATGACTGTATCTTTTGTTTTTCACCCAATTTCAAACGGCAGCACCACGATCTTCCTAGCACAAAACTGTTTTTTCACATCGAACGAGCCATTCTGTGTAGGAACAGATTTGTTTGCGTTATCGATTAGCAATGAAAAGTTATTTGCCTCTGCCCACCTTACGTTCATACACACATTCGCACACTCGTGAACACAACACAACACACACACACACAACTCGACAGCTGTCAGAAATATGACTGCCTCTTCGGCTTCCTTCGTGCTGGTATAATACCCAACGTTATTATACCACTTCAAAGCTGCAGTAAAAGCCGTTACCGTAAATGGGATTTATTTTCCTCTGCTCTTTTGTATGCAACAGCTGACATGCAGCTATAAACCTACCAATTTTTGCAAGTCTTTCACATCAACAAAAGTCTTGGACTTTATTTGGAGAGTTGGTTTATTCTTTTAACCTTTATTGCATATTTAAAACCCGCTAGTATGTAACGGTAGTGTATTTGAGCCTAATTACAACGATTTACGTAGAGTTTAATGCTTGAACGATTCTTCACGTTAAATTTTTTAAAAGTTGTACTGCGAAATCGGCATGAATAATCCCTGGTTGATGACACACGCAATGGGAAAAGTACCATTTTAATTACAATTGTTCTCGAACGCTGTACGGTTTTTTTTAGATATTTTATTTTCAGAGACATCTAGGTTCAACTCGTAGGAACTACGCTTCATGTTATTTATCGGGAATTTTAGTTGTAATTGTAACCTCGTTCGCCTTTTCCCCTATGAATATGGATTGCAAATATGTCAATATTCTCTTTCTATTTTCTTCTCACTCCTTCTCTATCTATATCTCTCTTTGTCTATTTATGTCTCTATCTTCCTCTCTTTGATTCTTTCTTCCGCTAATTTTTATTCAATTTTCATTTTTAAATGATATGGGATATCGTGATTTTTTACCAACGTTTTTCGTATGATCTGGATTTTTTGTAGTGATTTACATTACTTGAAATGGAATATCATTATTGTACAGTTGACGAAATTTACGCGATCCGAATTTTGTTCGAATTTCATGAAGTAAAATGTATTGTACTACGATTGATGAACGACGTCTATTCAAAATATTGAAAAAGAAGCAATTCGCAATTGTTGAATAGACAACTGCCCTGGAGTTTTGTCATCTTCATGGAAATTTCGAATGACGATCTACATTAGAAAATTACGTTTCGTAAATAGTTTCATTGCACTTGGAAATACCGCGACGAGATGACAAATCAGCCGCAGCTAGTGTATGCTATAATTGCCCCAAACATATCAATCATCTAGAATGCATTCCTTCGTACCGACGTATGTGTGTAGAAACAGTGCGACCCAACGGGTTGTACTGCCGTACAATGTGATGTACATGTGAGGTAAATTGTGAGCGCAACCTACTACTGCAACGGATCAGTTCCGAAGCCTCACAGATATGGGATGGTAAATCGACGCTGGCCGGTAGCATAATATAAATAAATAAGGCCCACTGTAAGGACGGTAGTACAGTTGCGCTAGTGTAACGGTAAAGAACGATCTGATATTGTTTGGTTTGAGACCCAACGCGTAACAGTGCATCTGCTGGTGGTGTTCGGTGTGAAAATTTTGTTATTTTCAACTAGGAACGTGATAATTTAGTTAGTGCCAACGCAATAACAGTATCACAGCAACAACCATGGTGAATAAAAAGGTAGGCTTACAATTATGCAGTATGTTAAACGTGATGGATGTTCTTTGTGGTGATCGTTGTGAATTGCATAGCCACGTGTCATCAACGATCAGTAACGATTTGAAGGAGTAACTCGGTCTCTTTGCTGTGACCTCGATCGGGGAAAGGAGTGCAATCAATTTCGTCATCCGGTTCGGGGTGCTACATAATCGATCGAAAGCCAAGTTTCATCATTCGATCATTAGAAGATGTGGCAATCTGTTATTAATATTTTACAGGGAGCGTGGTTTGTGGGGTCATGTTACGATTACTCCCACCGGCAAAATGTTTAATCATCGGTAAAGTGACTTGTATTAGATTAATGCGTGTGTGTGTATCTGCATGTTCAGTTTATATAGTTTTGCAAAATAAAACCTACGTCATTAGATAGTTCGTACGCTCTAGAGAAATGATTAATAACATTATGGTAATGTGTTTTGATTTCGCGTATTCAGTTATCTCGGGGCCTACGCTTGCTATAGTAGAGTTTCATTAATTTGAGAGCTTGCTTCCGATTACATTCTAACCATCAGCAAAGGCATGAGGCAACTATGGCATGAGGCATGCTTATTTAAAATTTATTAACCAAAAATTACATCAAATACATATACCGAAATATTCATCTCAAGCTAATTGTTAAAAAAAAGTTCAATGGATGGATGCTCCTATGTAAAATAGAGAATTTAAACAATCACATTTCAGATCGTTTCAATCCGTATACAATACAACGGATGCAACGCCTAGTCTCGTAAAACCAGGATACGTGTTGGCAATGTGACGATTGACGTGTGTAGCTAATTATGTAAACCAATTCGATTGCAACTTCTTGGTATCACCGTTGGCAAATCCATTGTTAATACGTTCGGCGTCACCATTCCTTCCGGAAGATACCTGGGCATATAAAGAAGAGGATGAAACACACGCGTTATCTATTCTTTCCATTTTTCCAAAGTCAGTGCCTAAAGCGTTTGAATTCCCTTTTCAGTTTGAATTTCATTAGCAAAGTATAAGCTTTTGGATTTTTTTCATCGTAGATAAGCAACCCCCTTTTTGTCTTTACCTTTTGGGGGTACGGGTGCATTCAATGTTGTTTTTTTTTAACGGATGAACATCTTCATTATGCGTGCCGTTTTCATTGCGCCTAAATCATGCAAGCTGTATTGTTGTTTCGGAAAGATGGTAGTGATTTTGTAGAGTACCACTAGCTGCTTATCAGTAAACGCGGTTATGCTACCTGATACATAGCAACAGTGGCGATGGCATACTCTTTGCTGGATTATTAGCCGGGCACCGATAATCTAACAAGCAGCGGTTATTAAGTGATCGGTTAATTTTTTTTTGGTGAACGTTGCCCTGTGAGTTGTTACTATCCATTCATGGAGACTCTGCCCTGGCACGTTTCGGTTCTCGTGCTGCACAAGCCTCTCTTCCCTCCAGCTAGGTACACATCTCAGGGCTTTCACTTATCAGCTTCTTTTTATGTACTACAAAGCGAACGATGAAGGAAGTGGACTGCACGCATTGCGCATTATAAAGTGGGGAAACAGCATGTAGGCTAATAGCTGCCGCATTCTGAACCAGGCTTCTATCGTGCTTGGACCTTGAAAATTGAACAACACGGAACAAAGCCTGTGGATCATCTTTTGCGGAAAAAGCAATCTGGCAGACAGGCTGAACGATTGGCGTGTAATGAAAATGAAGATCAGCGGTAGTATGATGTGACGACGTGAAAGGACTGACTACCGAGTGACGCGTGGCAAACATATGGTAACAACACAAAATTAAGAATCATCACCGCGAAATTCGTGGTTACATCCAAAGGTCCTGCAAATACCGAGGGAAGAAAAAGAAATATGAAATTCCTACCCAAACAAACTGGTTAGAACCGTGTTCAGAAGAGGTCGGTTATGTTATCAATGGGCAGTGAACCTTTTCGACATGATTTCGTTTTCAATCGCGGGTAATCGGATGGCACGAATTCGACGGTGGAGTTAAAATTGTTCATGCATTGAAGAAGTGATCTCCCAGTTTATTAAAAATGCATTGTCTCTCTCACTCTCTCTCTCTATCCGTCTCTCTCTCTTTTTTTCATTCAGATTAAACAAACCTACTGTGTGATCGGAGCCGGTACGGCAGGTCTTTGTGCGGCGCGTCATGCACTACAAGCAGACGGGCTCGTAACCGTGTTCGAGATGGGCAAAGAGCTTGGCGGCACCTGGGTGTTTAACGAAGAGACAGGCAAGAATGAATACGGCATCGATGTACACTCGAGCATGTACAAAGGGTTGAAGACGAATCTGCCCAAGGAAATCATGGGCTATCCAGACTTCCCCATACCGGAACAGGAAAGCTCGTACATCCCGGCGGAGGAAATGTTAAATTTCTTCCAACAATTTGCCGAATCATTCGGTATCTTGGAACACATTCGCTTCAGCCACTACGTGGTACGGGTGAAGCCGACTATCGACGAGAAAGGCTGGGAAGTGATTGTGCGAGATTGCCCGAATGATCGGCTGGTGACGTACACGTTTGACTATGTACTCATCTGCAACGGACACTACCATACGCCGAACTTGCCCAAGTACCCCGGTATGAATGTTTTCCGTGGAAAGCAGATGCACAGTCACGATTACCGAAGCAATGAAACATTTGAAGGTACTTGAAGGGATGAAGAAAAATATCGTAATCGCACTTGTATTTATTCGAACCTTTAATTGCATTGCAGGAGAAACTGTTCTTGTCATCGGGGCAGGCCCATCTGGAATGGATATGGCTTACGAGATCTCCAAGAAGGCAGTTCGAGTAACCTTAAGCCACCATTTGAAGGATAAGCCCCAAACGGTGTTCCCAGACAACGTAACACTGAAACCCGACGTAGTGCGTCTTACCGAAACCGGGGTACACTATGCAGACGGTACCAGCCAAGATTTCAGTGTCATTTGCTACAGCACCGGTTACAAGTACACCTTCCCGTTCCTGAGCGTCGATTGCGGCATTACGGTTGAAGACAACTACGTGCAGCCGTTGTACAAACACTGCATCAACATTCATTATCCCACGATGGCTTTCATCGGACTTCCGTTCTACGTGTGTGCGGCTCAGATGATGGATCTGCAGGCACGATTTTGCCTGAAATTCTTTAGCGGAGGGAAAGCGTTACCATCGCGGGAGGAGATGAGTGCCGATACGATGGCTGAGATGGAGGAACGTTGGAAGCGTGGTTTGAAGAAACGGCAGGCACACATGATGGGTCCGGTGGAGGATCGCTATTACGATGATCTGGCACAGACGGCCGACATTGAGCCAATCAAGCCGGTGATCAAGAAGCTGCATAAGATCAGTGCAATGCGCTTTTCGGAAGATTTGGTAAATTTTCGTAACGATAAGTTCCGGATAGTGGACGATGAAACGTTCGTGAAGATTAACTAGGGTGCGTGCTGAGCAAACAATACAAGTCCCTTTTGTTTGTTCACAGGACTAAAGGGTATGCGATTTGATATACGGTAAGATAAATGCGCAATTTAGTACAATTATGGTAGAGTGGAAGAATGCGTAATATGTAATCGAAATATAAACAAAGAATGTACATATAACATATACACCGAATAAATTTAACAAAAATATTGTGCGTGTTGTTGAATGAGCTATCCCAAGCAATGAGCTTAAATGTCCATTTTCCGACTAACGCTGACGTCAAACCGAGTTGCATATACCGAGTTAAGTTGATAATCTTGGTGCACATCAAAGTGCTGATGAAAACTCTTGGTTCAATTCTATCAGTCATGCCGTTTGTTGTGGTTGTTATGTTATTTACAGCGCTTTGCTGTTCCAACTCCATCTCTAGAGAGATAAAGCATGGCTTCAAACACATGTTTTTAGTTCTACATAAACAATTGTACACGATTTGCGTAAGCTGTTGGTTGTTATTCTGTTAATTGCAAGCGATAATAATGGAGAATATAAATCCACGATCAGGAGCTTCCGGCAACATAAAGTGCAAATAACTCCTGCGTGTAAATAGTGATTACATATGTTTCATCTGTGCTTTATTGTTTACTTAACACTTTTGCTTCCGCGTTTAATTATCCATTAAAATCCCGAAAAAGAAAAACAATTCCCAACATAACAAATTAATCAACAATTACATTGTCTACCGTTAAAACGCAACATCATTTATTGTTGCACATATTCAAAATGTTCATCGTCCACAATCTTAAAAATATCCTCTCGAAAGTGTATCAAATCGTCAACAAACCGTTGACTACTTTCGTTGTGCAGCTTTGTCATAACCGGGGCAATGGTTTCAATGCCTGCCGTCCTGGCAAGATCATCATAATACCGTCCCTGTTCCGGTCCCATCATGTGTGCATGGTGTCTCTTAAGTCCTCGGCGAAAACGCTCTTCGATTTCCTGCACCATATCATCCAGCATGGTAGTTGGTGGCGGTAGACGCTGCTTGCCGGTGAAATATTGCAAACAAAATCGAACCTGAAGGTCCATCATTTGTGCGGCACACACATAGAACGGAAGCCCGATGAAGGCCATCGTTGGATGGTTAATGTTGATGCAATGCTTGTAGAGCGGTTGCACATGATTATCCTGCACCTGGATGCCGCAATCGTCACCCAGGAATGGGAAACTGTATCTAAAACCTGTACAGTACAGAATAACGTCGAAAGATTCCTCCTCACCGTTGGTGAACTTTGCACCAGTTTCCGTTAGTAGAGAGACATCCGTTTGCTGGGACAGGTTGGATGGAAACGGAAAGGTTAGACGATCCATATGATGACTGATCGTTACACGGCGTGCTGTTTTCGCGAGTTCCAGCGCTATGTCCATACCGGAAGGGCCTGCTCCTATGACGAGTACTGCTTTGTCTACAAATATCATTAATAAGGCAACGTCCATCTACGTTCAACGAGTTACTTTGTTCATGCTTCGAAACATTACTCACCTTTGTAATGCTCCGTACTGCGATAATCATGGCTGTGCAGTTGCTGGCCACGGAAGCAACCTCTACCCTGCACATCCGGCACATTTGGAGTGTGATAATGACCGTTACAAATGAACAGGAAATCGAAGATATGCTGCTGCTTTTGTTGCGTTGTTAAGTTTTCTACTTCGACCATCCAGCGGTCACCCACTGTGGGATGGATTTGTGCGACAAGATGTTCGAACTTAATATGACTTTTGATATTGTACCGATCGGCGTACAGGCGTAAAAAGGATAAAATATCTTCCGAGACAATGTACGAAGCGCGTTGTGTTGGTATCGGAAAGTCAGGATATCCCATAACTTCCTTAGGCAGGTTTGTACGCAATCCCCGGTACATGCTCGTATGGACTGGCAGTCCGTAATGATCGACTCCAACCTCATCAGAGTACACCCATGTACCACCAATTTGATCCATACGCTCGAAAATGGTAACCTCTCCACCGACCTCAAGCACACGTCTTGCAGCGGCCAACCCAGCCATGCCAGCGCCTATGATGCAGTAGCTCATGATCACTTGCTTATTTCTCTTGATAGACCGCGGCACTAAACGTACGTCTAGAATTCAAACTTCAAACGCATGCAACACGACAACGTTTCAGACGACTGCGGTTGAGTGCTGCCTGTTCAACACATTTATAATGCACCATTCAGTCGCTTCCTGCTACCGTACGCATGTGTGGAGAAGATGCATTCGCACATAGGCAGCATCAGTGCATGCAAACATCGACACGAATAAGATCAGATAATAACAGGGGAACAGCATCGTCTGCTGATACCGTCTGGCTAGTTGTTTTCTATTAGCTAACTCGGTCAACGCACAAACCTACGTAAAGGGGTCTCGGGTAAAGGGTAAGGCCAAAAGGCGAATGACCGCACTCATATCTCGCACCTAAATATACATGGTTTACAGATTGTGCAATTGATTGTGAATACACCAGAATATGACAATAGAAAAAATAATTACACCGTTTTAAATTATTATTATTATAACAACCGTATAAACTTTTCTTCTCCATAATACATTATAAGTCATTATTTAATTGTCATTTTTATAGGGGTGGATTAAAATTGTCAATTACGTGCAATAGTCATAAGGTTGTTTCTCTTTCAAATTTGAAGTATTATGGAGATCCTCGATTGTTTTACCATTATATATTAAATGATATGTGTACAGCGTAGTTTGTACCAAATCTACACTACAATCAAACACTGAAAATGGGTTGTATCTACTAATCGTATAGTGGGTTACTATATGCTACATAATGGCTACGACCTTTTGTACTCTTACGACAACTTCAAAATCCAATCTCATTTGGCGCAGCTGGTAAATAAAGATAATACAAATAAACATGATAGTTCAAGCTATAGTATCAAACCAAAGAGGAATAAAATGAACACCAAGTAACGATGTCATGAGACCGTATCTTCAAAAGCGATAGGTTAATAGTCAATTTACACATTCCAAAATAGTTGAAAGTGTTGACTACGTGATATGAGTTTTTAAATAAGTTTAAGAAAATATTTGGGATATTGGATAGACATTTTCATAAGAAAGTATAAAATTCAAGAGCGCGTAAAAAGAAATGATTTGTGAAACACAATAATTTAGTTTGTTTCTCTTTAACAAATTACTTTTTAAAAAACTTTTAAAGCTTAGAACTGGAAAGAAAGCTGGCTATTTGAAATGTTGAATTTTTCAAAATGGTTGGCAACGAATTAAAAAATTCGTTTTAAAAAAATAATATCTTGTCAAATGTTAAACAACTGATTAAAAATTGCTGTTAAACTTATTAGATTGTGGAATGCCTTGTAACAAAGTATCAAAAGTCCTTATCCTTAAAAAATCGATAATTTATTTTAGTTATATTACCAAATTTTGGAAAATTTCCCAAATACATAGGCATTGCGCATCTAAGGTTAATCAGTGAGTGCCAATGAAGAACACCTCTTATCATGTGTATTTCGACTGTGTGCCAGTCTCATCGTAGATACCGTTCGTTTTGCACGCGTTGAGCAGAGTTTACCATCTAATGGTAAGGTATTATGCTTTCAATAGCATATAATCCAATCGTAATCAAATATTTAACCATTTAGGCTCCCTCTACTACTTATTGCATTATCGGTGCTGGGCCTTCTGGTTTATGCACCGCTAAACACGCGTTGACCTTTGATCATAACGCCACGGTGAAAGTGTTCGAGCAGTCTCAAGAAATCGGCGGCCTATGGGCTTACACCGAGAAAACCGGAAAGGATTTGAACGGTTTGGACATTACGTGTATGTATGCGAACCTTCGCACTAACCTCATTAAACAAGGCATGGGATACCCGGACTACCCAATTGACGAACAAGCTGCAACGTTCGTGACTATCAGCGATGTGATAAAGCAGCTGGAGGGCTACGTTGATAAATATCAACTGAAGAAATATATTCATTTCCAACATCAGGTTGTGCGTGTGGTCAGAAACTTTGAAACCAACCAGTGGAACGTAAGTATAACAGCAGTACGCACAATCAATATACGGTAGGTCATTCTTTGATCCGTTCTAGGTGTTGGTAAAAGACTTGACCAGCAATCAGTTCACTATGCACCAATTCGACTTCGTTCTGGTGTGCAATGGCCACTACAGCTCACCGATTGTGCCATCTTTTCCCGGACGGAGTATGTTTCGTGGACGGCAGCTACATAGCAAAGATTACCGGCGCGGAGAAAATTATCGAGATGAGCGCGTCCTGGTCATTGGTGGAGGTCACAGTGGAATGGATATAGCTCCCGACATTGCAGTGTACGCAGATAAAGTTGTGCTGAGTCATCGTTGTAAAGTTCCGGTTCATACCGGCGATCGTGTAGTGCAGAAGCCCGAAGTTTTGCGCCTAACGCCAACCGGTGCTGAATTTGTGGATGGTACAGAGGAGCATTTCGATGTAATCATCTACTGTACGGGGTATCGCTATTCGACACCATTTCTTTCCGTGGATTGCGGAGTATCGCTTCACGACAATGCCATCAGTCCGTTGTATTATCATTGTATCAACATCAATCAACCAACTATGGCCTTTATCGGGTTGCCATTCAATGCATGTCTAATGCTAATGATGGATCTACAAGCCAGATTTTGTATGACCTTCTTCAGTGGTCAGAAACCGTTGCCGAGCAAACAAGAAATGCTGAACACATGGCAAAAGGATCAAGACGAGCGACAGGTGCGTGGATTAACCGGTAAACTAACGCATATGCTGGCTGGCGATTTACAGCAACGATACTACGATGATGTCGCACGCATTGCCGGTATCGTATCTCTTAAACCGGTGCTAGCCAAAATGCATGCTGATTGCATCAACAGTAAAAATGAAGATGTTAATTTTCGCAACTATGAGTATCATATCGTTGATGATGAAAACTTTGTAAAAGTAAAGATACCCCCGAAATCGGCATCCTCGAGTGTTGCCTAGGAAAACCACAGTTGTGTAAGCAATCCAACGTTTTGTTGAGAGATTTGTTCAGAAATAGATTTTCTGTTTGTTTTGTTCAGAGATATTTCACAAAACGTATCTTAAGAATAAATTCTATTAAAGAAATATTTCGATTATGTTTTCTTTCTGCGCAAAAAAACAGAGCGGCAGTTAGGTCGCTGAGTTCAATAGTTTAGATATGTATTTTAACTTGTTTTTTTTTTTCATTACACTTTAGCACCATTAGGGTGTAATAGTAGCTACCCAAAGCTAGGCAGAATTTTGTTTTATTGCTCTATCAACGACAAACGTTGGTTCCGCTCGATTGCCAGTGTCAGGCAGACCAGGATGCTAATAAAAAACGGTGTGAAAACTCACGCTTTCTTCATCTGTTTATAGTTACACTATACAGCTGGGTAGCACATAATATGGTAAATCAGCAAATGCCGCGTGGTAGAATGTATATTAGACCGATTTTTACGGAAACTTTGTTATACTTACCCCACTATACGTTTCCATAAATGTATAAAGAAAAAAGAGCCAAAATTTAAAAAAAAATTTATTAAAAGTTCAATGCGAAACATCAGAGTATATTGTATTGTACTTGTGAAGATGTTCACCAAATCGGTAACCGAGACAACCAAATGCAACGGGATATCGAAAAATCTCAGGTTGGCGTTGTTCTCAGAGGAAAATGGAACTATACTTAGGATTTGGATTTGAATATTCTCATGAATCAGCAATAAGGTTCAAATTCAGGTATTCCGGTATTATTTGGTAAAACCATTGGAATGAGATGGATCATCTTCGACAAAGAGCCGCATGCGGCTGGAAAATCGTACTTTGCCGACCACTGCATACGGTTATATTATTATTTCCTTATTGATTCGAAATTATGCATACATGTATAGACTGTTTGTTAAAGTTTTATACTGCACATATACTGTGTTCGGGGCAACAATTTGCCATAGATTGAACAGACAACCGTGAGGTAGTCGTTAAGAATTATGACTTTTTCTATAATAGATCGTATTTAAGAATATCGGGATGTATCGCACGTTCGAGCAGATTTTATCTTGGCTTCATGGCACTTTTCATTCCAAACGGGTATGAATCAAACATTAGGACATAGTGAAATGGAAAAATGCAATGAAAGAAAATAAAGAGTCTGTTCGTTACAAAAAAAAACCAACCGTGCACCAATGCAATAAAAAATTGGAATAATGATCCAAATAGTGCTGCTTCTTATTTACACGTGGTTCCGGGTTAGTTCACATTAACTCCCTCCTCTGATGTAGTTCAGAAATGTCACACTTCACAAAGGTGTTGTTATCCACAATGCGGTACGTATCGTTCCGATAGTGTTGTAAATCTTCCTTCTTTCGTCTTGAACTATCAATATGCATATCCGTCATGACCTTTGGTATAGGTTCGATCCGTGCACGATCCGCCAGAGATTTATAGTACTGTCCTTGATATTGCGCACCCATCATATGAGCCTGCCGTTTCTTCAATCCCTTACTCCACCGTTCGTTCATTTCTCGCTCATGATCGAGCAACATTTCTTCCTTGCTGGGCATCGGTATTCGGCCATTGTAAAATTGCACACAAAATCGAGCCTGCAATTCGAACATATGTGTAGCGCAAACATAAAACGGTAGCCCAATGAATGCCATCGTGGGATGATTTATATTCAGCAAATGTTTATAAAGCGGTCGCACCCAGTTATCATCCACCTGTACCTCACAGTCAGAATGCAGAAAGGGAAAACTGTATCGGTATCCGGTACAGTAGAAGATGATCGTTACGGGATATTGCGATCCATCCACAAACTCAACACTATCCGGCAGGATCCGCAACACGTCGGGCACTTGCAACACATTCGCAGGAAAGATTAGCTGCTTCAGCTTTTCTGGTACGTGGTGACTGAAGTATACGGTGGTTGCCATCTTGGCTGCCTCCAATGTTAAATCCGTTCCACTAGGTCCGGCACCAATTACCAGCACTAGCTGATCTTTGAAAATGTCCGACTTACGATAGTCGTGACTGTGCAGCTGCTTGCCTAGGAAGCACTCACCGCCTGGATATGGTGGAACGACCGGTGTGTGATAGTGCCCATTGCAAATCAACACGAAATTAAACGTTTCTGTCGATACTTTTCCACTAGGCAAATGCCGTACAGTAACATTCCAGCCATCAGTACCTTCGGGTGCT
Organism: Anopheles moucheti; assembly: GCF_943734755.1. Taxonomy (NCBI): domain Eukaryota; kingdom Metazoa; phylum Arthropoda; class Insecta; order Diptera; family Culicidae; genus Anopheles; species Anopheles moucheti. The sequence goes on from NC_069140.1 coordinate 62,156,215, forward strand.
GGTTTTACCTCTTCGACCAAATGTTCAAACGCGATCCATTTGGTAACACCATAATGATCAGAATAGTCTCGAATGAATTGCAGCACCTCGTCCCAGCGAACGTAGGACGCATCTTGACTAGGCATTTCGAAGTCTGGAAAACCCATTACTTCCTTCGGTAGGTTTGTTTTAAGGGAATCGTACATGCTGGTGTGCACCGGCAGTCCATAACGATCGGTTCCGACTTCATCCGTGTACACCCAAGTGCCACCGATTTGGTTGTTTCGCTCGTATATAGTTACGTTGCTTCCCGTATCTAAAATCGTTTTTGCCGCGCAAACACCCGAACTTCCAGCGCCAATCACACAGTAGCGTTTTTGCTGTTCATTCTACGAAGCGTTCAATTGTAGAAACAGAGAGCATGGCAAAGACAAAAGGATTAGCATTATTCCAAAGTATCTTCATCAAAGAAAAAACAACTTACCATTTCGACGATGGATGATGATGTATGAAGCTCGTACTTCTAGATGCCCAATACGCAACTAGTTCGTAGTACTTTTGACGATCACTCGATTTGACAATAGCGTCAAGAGGGCAAAAGATCAGCTGATTTCGAGGTTTAATCTTTTGCACGACTGTCACTATGGGACAATGAAACATGTACTGGCCAAATAAATCCACAATTCTTGCTTGTTCGCAAAATCCACGCACCACCACCGTATTTATATATTCTATAAATTTCAAACACATCACACTTCCATGAATTGTATAAAGTATACTGCAAAAGCTATAGAATAATTCAGATAGAATCTTTCGGAAATGTTATAGGTCAGCTTGCTGCAATTATAATTTTCTCCAGGCAACGTAATGGCCCTACTAGATCATGCGGACCATGACTGGATCTGGTCTTTTCTGTATTCTCTATATCCTTGGAACCATAGACTCATTTTATCATGTATCCGGGTAGTCAGTGTTTTCTATGGGAGAGCGATCCGTGTAGGATTTGGTATCGATGCTATCGTGTAATCGCTACCTCTATCAGAAATCCCATTGGGATGCATGCGCATGCATCTATTAAAAATCACACACGTGTTTACATTGTCTGTTAACACGTTTCATCGTTATTGAACCTACTATTTCCAATTCTTTACCCGATCCAGTTTGTTCAAATTTATCCAACAACATAACAGTAAAAATTGAAACAACATAATGAAAAGAAATATCTCTACTTTACGATGTTTGTTCGTATGTCGTATCTATAAATCTCTTGTTCTGTTTATTACCCCAACCCTCGTTTGGGTTGTATTTTCGTAGTTGACAATTCTATAACAATAATTTTACAACATATCAAACGCATTAATGGAACATATTGTGCAAAACCCAACATTTGCATGTAAACTGTATAAATTATCAAAGTAATCGACCAAACTATAATAACTTATTTCATCTCTCTAACTAACACACACATACCTAATAAATTGCTGCATACAAATGTTGGTTGTATTGTCGCGTCGTCGATCGACGGCGAATAGTTAATCCAGAAACACATTAAAACGGAAGTATTTGTCTCAACTTGTTAAATGGTAGCTAGTCTTTGGGTGTCTTCTTCGCCATGCCTAACTTGTGACGTATATAAGATTTACTATACAAGAAGTCTTTTGATAAGAAACTATCGTTCTTGATAAACGATATTTTTACTTAAGCTTATGCGCTAATTATGTGAGTTAGGCATAGTAGAAATTATGTTCAGTAAATCATAAAGCTAACATCGTTATACTAACCATGTGTGTTTTGCGGATATCTGTGCAAAGTTGTTCAAACCCGACACGAAGTGGAAGTTGCTCGGAGGAAATGGAAGATATTATAATAGTGATCTGTACGAAGGTATACATAGCAGCTGGTAAACTTATCGTTTGTCTTAACAGAATTACACTATGTACTATCTACAGATAATGTAATCTCCGAGTGTATATTTGCGTCATACAAGTTAGCCGTTTGTCTGATGATAACATTATTCTTTTGTTTTAAATTTCTACTCAACGCTTTACAGCACGGCTCTCGAAATCACGTATATAAACGGAGATAAAAAATCATACAAGTAAATAAAAACGGCCACTGTTAAACTACAGCAAAACTACGCGCAAAATTGATTTTTACAACAAAAAACACATTACACTACAACATTTTCGTTTTTGCCTTCTCTAATTGCAGTTTAAGTGTTGTATATAGTCCTTCACAAAAAAAAAAAATCTTCGGGAATCACACTGATACGTTTTATTCCGAACGAAATAAAGGTTCTCATTATAGCCTAGTTAGCCTTATTTATCTTCGATATAGATGAAATTCACCAGGGATTCGCAATTGTAAATTGTATGTCGACTGTTGCCAACAATTTTGTCAGTGCTGTAACAACAATTGAGCGCAGGAAATGTTCACAAGAATGTTTGTGTTACAAATGCAACAAACAATGGAAGGACGGTTTTTGGTGTGCATACGATTCATATCAGATCTGAAAATAAGGATTCGAAAAAAAAAAACATCCGCGTCAGGCTACGAGAACGTGTAGCGGGTGCAGCTTACTAATCGATTATGTCTACATTCAGTTAACATGTTTAGAATTATTACTAAATCCGCCATGTGCGCAGAAAATGTACGAATTTGCGTGTGAGGGTGTGTGCGTGGATGGTATGTAAGTTTTGGATTGATTATTTCTTCCTCTGCCATGTGTTACACTGTTCGTATCATAGTTCATGTTTGTGAAAACTTTCCGCTTATAGCTGTATCATATTGTTTTTCGAATGCTTAGTTACCTTCTTATATGAATGTACTATACATGAGACAAAAAGGTTGCAAAATGTGACTTTTTCATATTCAGTCGCTACTATCAGTCCCATACCACTGGATTAATGGATTGATTGTGTCGTGTAATAAATTATAGAATATGCTCAGTGTGTGTACATATATTAGCGTATGTTGTTTAAAAAAACAATACAGTGATAGTATATAGTGATCCATGAATTGTACTATTATCATTAACATATTATTTGCCTATCAGCATCGCAACCTGAGAGAGTTGAACGAGATTTTAGACAATATCTCAAAACAGTTTTTAAAAAATGAACCAAATGTGTTGTGGCCAGGAGGCGAGTATTACGATAACTGTTTTTTTAATATACATTGTAAAATATAAACAATTACCATATTCTGTGCGAAAGACTCATCTCAACTAAACAACAACAATTACAATTGCTTGCACATCTCATTTTAAATTTGAGCGATGACACAGGACACACATAAATGGAAGGTTCACAGACATGTTTAACAAACTTAATCGGTCTACTTCTTCGTACGTAAACTATACACATATTAATGCACTTAATGCGTTGCACTCTAAAGAAGTGGAAATATTGAAGATTCACTTATTGCGCCACGTTTTCCAAGCTTACTCGATCGATGCCTCGGCAAACAGCTGTCCAATGTCTTTATTCTCAAGCGTCTCTGGCGAGAACGGTTCCTCATACGTGAGAAAACTATTCGAGTTGGAGATTGTTGTTTTGCGACGCACATTTTTTGCTTTTGTACCAGGTGACGCTGCCACCGGTATGGTTGCGGATTTTACAATCCGTCCTTCGGTGCTAGCGGGTCGGCAAGCGTTGGTAAGTTTTTTGTGTTCGATGCTGTGCGCTTCTACACCAGCGACTGAGAGGTTCTTGGTCGGTTTCTTGCGTCTGCTACTTTCGCGTCTTCGATTAGTCGCATTTTGGACGATGATAACGTCCGAGCTAGATTTGGACTTTCGCTTGACAAACTCGTCCGAAATAAATATCAGCTCCACATCGTCGCTAGCAGGTTCGGAGGATTTGGGATGGGCGGACAGATCTTCCCCCTTTCCTGAGGGCCCGAGCGACATGTCATCGACAGATTTTGATATTGATTTCGAAGTGCCAGTGTCCCCGGTTTCGGTTGTATTGACCACTATCGTTAGCATCTCATCGGCTGGATCTAAACCGTGTACGGTACTAGGCAGTTGAAAGCTTCTTATAGCCACTGGCCGAAGAGAGAGTGACAGTGGATGCCGTTTGTCAATGCTTTCCATGGATTTGGAAATTTTCTTCGGACTTTTCTGCACCCGGATTGACTGTTGATCACGTAGCGATTGTCGTCTGAATTCATCGGAAATTATAATGATTTCCTCTGCCTGCGGTATACTTCTCCCGTGTGTACGCAATAATGGAGTTTTTTTGCGAGATTGCCTCGAGGCATGCTGAATTCCGATCGAGCGTCGTTCAACTGTTTCACTATGGCGCCGTTCGAGGGGTCCAATTACTGGCACAGGGGAGTTCGGCGAAGGGAGCGGAGAGGCCGAGCTTCCCATTAACGAATCATCAGCACGCAGCCCCATCATAGAATCGTCAATCGTGAGCGGAAGTGCTGAACGGCGAGAACAAGAATCATCTGCACCAGGCGAACGAGAGCCACCGATACCATCACACTCAACTGTGTCCTTTTTCGTCTTTATGTTAACGAGTTGCTTTAAAATATGCTTGACATCTAATGATAATCTACACTTTGTACAAGATGAGGATGGGCTGTCCGTGGTATCGTTCAATTTACACATTAACCTATTCAAATTGTCCTTGTTAATGGCTAGCATTTTTTTACTTTTACCTTCTTTCCTACAAACTCCGCTGCCCGAACCAACAATCGCGGTACCGACAGTACTACTATCGGCATTGGTTGATTCCGCTGCACCTGTTGGACTGGTTCGCTGCATCTGTTGTAAGTTTTCTTTGGAGATGTTGATGATGTTCTCGTTGCATGCGCATTTGCGAAACTTTAGATTTAGCTCTATCATGCTGCTGTCAGAGGAATACGAAATGAAACCCTGGATGTCGTTATTCTGGCATTGAGATCGTCGATCCTCATCTACGTCCGAGTTCTGATGAAAATGATCCACCGCCACACCATTTATGTGTACGGTAGCTTTCGCGCTTCCTAGGACGTTTGCATTATCGCCACTGTTTTGCATCTGGTTATCATTTAGTTGGACATAGACAGGATCCAGAGGGCTAGATGGCGGTGGTTGTTGTTCTTCCGCAGTATCTCTACCGTCACCTTCGGAACGTGCGAGCGACAAACTGACTGCAGGCGGTACCGGGACGGATGAGGCAATATCAAATCCACTCCCTCCGCCGGGCTCCTGATGCTAGAGCAGCTTTTCTATTGCCGATGCATCATTGGTAGAATTTGAGCTTAGTGTAATTGATGCATTTAATATTTCATCATCTGCAGAGAGAATCGACAACGAACATAAATGATATTGCGATTTCCTCCTTCCTTCCTCGTACCCACAACACATACCTGTATTTAAATCTTCATCCTCATCTTCTTCCTTATCATCCTCATCATTTACTGTATCCTTTTGACCATCGCTATCACCTTTGTTACGCTTGCCACTGCCTTTGCCGCTGGAGCGTTTGTTCACCTTTTGTCAGTTAACCAGCTCAACCGACACGAATTGCTTCAGCCGCTCCAAATATTGGCTATACATTTCCACATCATTGTGCCCGGCCCCTTCTACCCAAAGCGGTTCTACAGCTCGAGGACACTTTTCGTAGATTGTCATGCCGTGAGAAAAATCGATCACCTCATCTTCGGTGCCGTGTATTACCAGTACTGGTGAAGTGACCTTTGGAACCTTATCAATGCTGTGGAGACACGAAAAGATAAATAAAGTAGAGCACTGCAGTATGAATAGCATTTTGTTCACACAGTGCCTGTGTAACATACCTTGGAAAAGCGTCGAAAAACCAAGTACGCTTTGTAGCCGGAAAAGCTACACGCATACCTGACATTAGTGGCGAATGCAAAATGACCGCACCGACCTCATACCTACTGGCCAAATCTACCGTTGGAACAGTGCCGATGCTTTGTCCGTAAAGAATGATATTTTCTGGGCTGATGCCGTAACGCGTTCGCAAAGCATGCCATGCTGCATCGATGTCCGCATAGAGATTCTTCTCGGTGGGTTTTCCAGAGCTTTGCCCATAGCCGGAATAATCGTAGCTAAAAATGTTACAGTTAATCCGTTGGCCTAAACCGATGAAAAAGGTTGTCATCTGCCCGAGGTCGACAGCATTGCCGTGAGAAAAAAGGAGTGTAAACCTGTAAAAACGAATTGACATTTCTAAATTCCTGATTGTAATAAGTTATTAAAAGGGATCTAGAAACTTTTCATGCTGAACATTTTAGATTCAATGGAAGCAGAAAAAATAAAATTAACAGTTAGTAGCATTATAGAAATTCTGGTTTTTATTTTAGATGCTTTACAACAAAATATACTCACCGAGCGTTGGCGCTGCATTTTACGAATAAACAGGCGATTCTATTGCCCCGGGAGGACCGTGCGTAAAACACTTCGAAACATTCTTTCTCGCGGTCACTATACTGCCAATCGGCCTTATCGTGCAGCGTCAAGTTAAACTTGCTGTTCGTACTGTCAGCTTCCGGTTTGAGATCGTAGCTGGCTTCGGGCGGAAGAAAGGCCAACTTCGATGCAATCCGCCCAGGACAAGGAGGGCAACAAAACAAACAACAAAGCTCACTGAAGCTTAAACCGTTCATCTTTTTTTTGTCGACGTTCGTTACGCTCGTATCCGTTGTCGTCGACGCCTCAACCACCTCCGCAGTGCCACTCGCGGCTCTCGCTAAGGTAGAGGAACTACTTTTGTTACTTTGAGCTTTCCTTTCCCGTTCCAGCTTGGCGTTGATGTTTGACGATCTTAGAGATGAGCCCAAGTTCACTTTCCAAAATAGAATAATTAATTATCCCGAACAATGTAGTGTTTCATCCAATTTTCTCACACACAGCATATACGAACGGAGGAGAAAATGTTGTAGAGGGCATGAACCCTTGTACCCTTTTTAAGACACACTTATGTTAACACAACAACGAAACGCCTATTAGCCTAGGCCGTACAATTTTGTTCAGTTACATGCAATGCAGCACAACGATATTTCCATTAAAAGTGAATTTCAAATGTTTTTATTGCTAGCGAATATAATTCTTACTGACTAACCGATGTGAAGCAAAAACGATACGAACAAGCAATCAAAACTTCTTTTGTTTTTTTTTATTGATCTTCGTTTTCTTTTCATTTGGCTGACAGCTGTCATATTTCCGACAAGTTCGACAATTTGTACCGACAGTATGGGACTGTACAGACAAAACCATTCGATTGGGTTTTTAATACAGTCTTTTACCCAGTTACGCGAATAATGCGTGCCAGAACTATTCGCGTGACTAGGGTTTTCGCGTAACTCGAATTCCTTATAATATCGTTTAAATTTAGTATTCAGAGATCGATTTCTTCTTTTCACGGAACAAAGCCCATTAATAATTGATATTTGTTTACGTTGATTTCGACGATTTGGTTGAATTTTTGAACAAAATTTAAGTTTACAATATAAATATGTAACGTATCTCTGGGAAAATTTGAAATTTCACAATTAAAAAATTCAATTTCACATACAAAATTACACAAACTGTCAAAATTTTGGGATTCGCGTATCTCGAATTCGCGTAACTCGAGTGTCCCGTTATTTGGGAAATGACTGTACAGTGGAAAGCTGATACTATATTACCTTTCCATGCTAGGTACCATTTTATTATTATTATTAAGTTTATTTATTGTTGTTTACTTATTATTAGCGTTTTTGAGTGATGATCCGAAATGATGCTACATCATTGATAGAAGAAATAAAAGATACAATTTTATAAGATAATAAAATTTAAACTTAAATTTAAAAATTTAAAAAAGAAACACATTCCTTTTCGTGATCACAATAGCGCGCGATTGGACTAAAATATTCTCAATTTCTGCCATGGGATATGGGTTCGAAAGCCTATTTAGATCTAATGGAATGCGTTCCGTTTCATCGAGGAAGGAATATCAGAAATGTAATTGGGTATGCAGTCATAGACCAAACATTCCGTATCATATTGTATTGACCTCGACTTCCTGCTTGGGTACCAGCTGTCAAATCTTGAAAAAGCCGGCGACTGGGATTGCGTTCCGCACGAATCTATTGTTTTTCATTACAATCTACAAATGTGTTCGTAAAAAATGTACGCGCCTTTAGTGTAGTAAAGGACTAAGGAAAATGTTACCGTGTGTGCCATCGAACTTCATTGTAACAACCGAACTTTGTTCGCAAGAACGACCCATATAATTTCTCAATTTGTAGCATCCAATTGGCAGACACAATGGCATTGATCGAAATGATGTTAGAATAATAAGTACAGGAAATATTAGCTAATACAATGAGGTAATAATACAATTAACGCAGTTAACGTTAAATGTTAAACAAATGAAGAAACTAATTGCTTTGGCTTCTATGTCAATAAAAAGGGGAAGCGTTTTGTAACTGAAACAACGCAATTAATAGTAAAACGTGTTTACAAAAGAGTGAACCTAAGGTGAAAATAATTCTTATGAAAATAGCTTCCATCCTGCATTAAATTGCGTGAAACAAGCAGTAAGAAGAATTTATAAATGAGCGATTTTGCTTGAACATAAAGTGAAAAGTGTTTATTAGTGTTATATGATACGAGAAAAACTTTCGTAAAACATTGCGTTGATGGTTTAGAAGACTCAACGAGATAAGTTTGCTGCATGCTGCTTATAGCTAATGGTAACTTAATATTAGGCACAATTCATACCTTCATACTCAGAAACATTTCCTTCTCCAAACAGTGAAAGGTCACCTCATCCTGGGTGTACTTGGCCGGGCATGAGAGGTTTTTTTATTTTTTTTAAAGAACGGCCAGGCCGTATTGCTGACATGAGATGTTGAAATACTTAGAAAAAAATCCTTTCTTGACACTTTGTTGAAGGGTGTTTAATCCTCAAAATTGATCATCGTCACCGGTTACGTTTAGGAGATTTTTAAATCCTATATTTGCTACTATAACTTAAATTATACCTCCTCCTATGTTTGTCACGACTTTTGTTAAGACTCCCACATTCAGAGGCTTTTTTTTGTTGTTATGTTCTGTTTTCTGTTGTCGTATTGTCGCCTATCTAGAACAGGAGTCGACAAAGACTGGGCCGTCGAAACAAAGTATTGGTAGCAATCTAAAAGAACACAAGATCTCATTTTTTCCATACGCATATGAGGTGCGTATAACCATTTACATATTGCTTTTTGCAAGCTAGTCGGTATAACCAAACGGTGATCTGTAAAGATAAGGCCATTTTCGAAGTGTAGTATATTACGATATTTGTAAAACATTTGACTCAGGTCATCTAGTTTTTGATAGAGGGCCCAATCTGTTTCTATATACTTGACAATGCGTATGTAGCGTTCGTCTTCCTTGAGTTTTTTAATGTACAACTCATAAATATCTTGCGACGTGCAAACATTTTTTACCAAGGCATGAACTAAATATTGTATGGCTTTTATTTCTTCTCCTGTTTCAGGTAATGCTGCTCTGGTAAGGTAATCGGCTACTAGCATCTTGTTCCCAGGAGTGTATTTCAGCGATAGACCAGAGTATTTTAACAAGAACATGTAACATTATGAACATGTGTTTAAGCCGTGGGGTCACATCATCTATATTTTTCTTAATTAGTGATTCAAGTGATTTGTGGTCTGACTGAACTATAAATTCTCTGCCATATATAAAATAATGAAATTTTTGATAAGCAAATATCACTGCTAGTAATTCCTTCTCGATCTGTGCGCACCGCTGCTCGCTTTTAGTTAAGGTTCTGAAGGCGTATGCCACTGGTTCATGGTCTTGTAAAAGGACACAGCGCAACCCATCCTTTGAACTATCTGTTTGAATAGTGCACGATTTCTTAGGGTTGTAGATTACTAGGATGGGTACATTTGTCATAATTTTTAACAGATTATCAAATTCCCCTTCATGAGTCTTATCCCATTTTCACGCGGCGTCTTTATGAATTCTTTGTCTTAGGTGGGTTGTGCACTGTGATTAATTTGGGATGAATTTTGCTAGATATTTGCAGAGACCCAGAAGGCGTGACATCTCGGCATTATTTTCTGTTTTTTTCATTTTAGTTATAGCATCGACATCCTTTTGTAACGGGTGTATTTTACCATTATTAATTAAGTTGCTCATAAATTTAATGTGCTCTGTACGAAACTGCAATTTGCTTAAATTGAATTCTCACGAGCATTCATTCTAAATTGAGTTCACACGAGCTCGTTGCATCACTTGTAATAATATTTCATCATGTTTTCGCTCTGTTTTCCGCCAATAGCTATATCGTCAAAATAAATTTCTACTCCTGGAATATCTCCAAAAATTTTAACCCTTTTCCGTTGGAACATTTCTGGTGCATTATTCAACCCGAATGGAACTCGGTTCCATCGGAATCGTCCAAACGGCGTCATGAATGTTGTCAAATCGGAACTGCGCTTATGGATGGACAGGGGCAGATGGAGCTAGATCTGCCAAAACCCACTGCTGAGATCGAGTACAGTAAACATTTCTTTTTCTGAAAGGCGGCTCAGTAAATCTTGTTGAGTTGGTATTAGAAAATGTTCTCGCTTAATACATTTATTTAACGTTGTTGGATCTTAACAAATTCGAAGCGAACCATTAGAATTCTCCACCACCTGCATAATACTAACCCAATCAGTCGGGTAATCAACGTATGATATTATTTCTTGTGCTTCCATTGTTTTAAGCCGGTCATGAAGAGCAAGAGGAATACGTTTCTTGTAAAGTAAACTAGGTGCAGAAATATCCTTAAGCATTATTAAGCACTTTCCGGGAAACTTTCCTAAACCCTCGAAAACATCTCGGTACTGATCTGTGAATTCAGCTTTACTGTTAGGAATTGAGTTCACAACTCTATATAGTCGACTAATTAGCCCGAATTCAATGCACGTTTTCAATTCTAACAACGGTTCACATTGTGTATCCACTACAAGGAATTTGACATACTGAGAATTCCCTTTTCTTGGATCAACGCATTTTAGGTTGACGGTACCACACACTTTTATTATATTTGAGCTTTAATCCAGCACATCTACATTATCATTTTGTTTGACCGATATACCGATTTTTCTAACTAAATCCATTGGTTGTTCTTACAGACCTACCGATTCCAAAAGTTCAAGCAGAGGGATCGAAGTCACCAGCGGAAGTTATGTTAAGCAGGCGGTCAAGAACGACGTTGCAATTGTTCCTAACATCGCCTATCACAGCTGAGGCTACCATGGGAAGTACATAATGAGAGTAAGACAGTAGGGCGTGATCCTTACAAGCATGATTGCATTCTGTTTGCAAAAGGAATCATACGTAACCGGCATTCTGTTTGCAAAAGGAATCATACGTAACCGGCATACTAATTAGGACAAAAATACTTCGAAGTAATGCGATCGTGGCTATAGATGTGGCTTGTTTGTATAACAACCGGTCACATTCGGTTCATAGTACCAGTGTAATCTACATGTAGGCGCTGCTACGGAGCTGGCTCCATATATCATCTTGCGAAACTTTTTGATTGAAAATATACGTGCTTAGGTGTTTATCTATTGAGTTTTCGTTAGGGCCTTTGAACTAAGCCATCGGAAGATTTGTGAATTAAAGTGGTTCTAATGCCAACTGCCGACGCATCCGCACAAATATTTCCTGTTGCGGTTAGTAGTAAGTATCTGGAAGATTTAAGATCTGTAAGATATGAGGTTATTAACTCCTTGAAACGATGAAAAGCCCACTTACAATCTCTATACTAACGAAAGTCTATATTTGTTTTCAATAAATCATCTAATATATTATCACGATCTACGGTATCGTAGATCACGCTTATTGGAAACAAATCGTCCATAATATTTTTATGTGTCTAATAATCATCTAACTTCAGATTGGTCTTTTGGTTCGGGAAGCTTCAAAACTGCTTCATTATTTTTCGGATCGGGACCTAATCCACGACTGTCAATGATGTGACCAAGATTTTTTATCTGCTAGACTCTGAAGGAACATTTTTTTTTGCTTTCGTTAGAACGACCTGGCCGTATCGACAAAAGGAACACTTTTCAGTATGCAAAGTAAAGCTGTATTTCTCGATTCGTTTAAGCTTCTACTACGGTTGCGTCATGCTCCACTTCGGTTCGCAAACCGATGATGACGTCGTCCAAGTTTACGAATACACCTTTTATGCCAGTCAGCATTACACACATCATCATCATCTGGGCTGGGTCGTCCGGTATCATTCTCATGACGTGACCAGCCGAAGCCTGGCGAGTCTAACCCGCTGTACGACAGTAAGTTCGCCATACAGCTCATTGAGCTCGTCTTTGCAGCGGTTTCTCTAATGTCCTTCCACACATTCGGGGCCAAAAATCCTTCTGAGTATCTTTCTCCCGAAAACAGCTAGAGCGTATCGTCGGTTTTGGCCAAAGTCCATGCCTCAGAGGCCTATGTGAGTACTAGAAGTTCTATATAGTCCCAGCTTCTAAGTTTCCTCAGACTGTAGAAAAACCGATTGGCAATCCCTGGTGCGTATTTCAACATCAATGTTTGTTCGTTACTCTCCCTCGCGCTGCGAGTTTTCGAAGATCGAAAATCCCCCGAGCGCATTTACCCAACTAACTATCGGACAAGGTAACGATAACGGCGATATCGTTGACACTCCCCCCTGTGCGACAGCTACACGGATGTGGTACTTCCTTCTTGTCCGACTCCTAAAACTACTACTTTCACAACCGGTCGTTCGAGCCGTGTCCCTTTGGCGGTCTGAATCACTACTCGTCGTACTATTACGTCCTTTGATTTCACCGTTTCGACTACTCTTCCACGTGGCCAGCAGTTTCGCGGGTTATTTTCATCGACTTGTACAGCTTTCAGGATGGTTCGCTCGGACAGTTGCAGTTGCTGCAGAGAGATGTTAGTGCTCCTTCGTGTCGCGTGGTAGGGTTCCTTGCGTTGTGTATAAAACGCCATGCGTAGCCCATTGCTCGGAGGAGTCTTCTCCAGCTTGAAAAACGTTCAAAAGCGATGAACGGCTCGCTGACTTGGTGTAGTGCTACACACTTTCGTGCTTCTTCATCCGTTTCAAAGCTATTGGTTTCTGCATTTGGCCATTCCTGCTGCGGTCTTTTAAGGAAATCTGAACCGGAAAACCACTGACTTGAGCTTAGATGTTGGCGAAAATTTGTCCACTTTGTGCATTCGTCTGCAACGTTGAGTTTCGTCGGAATCCATCGCCATTCTTTGACGTCAGTGTTGTCCAGGATTTCTCCTACTCGGTGGCCTACGAAGATGCTATACTTTCTGTGATCGGAATTTATCCAAAACATAACATCTCTGGAATCTGTCCATAGAAATCGTTGTGTTATAGGTTGGTCATGTGCTTGTTGTATAGTCGTAACTAGTCGGGATCCTACAACTGCCGCTTGGAGCTCCATTCGTGGGATAGACATGTATTTTATAGGAGCTACCTTTGCTTTGCCACCTACAAGCGATACCTCAGCGTCCTCGCCTTGCTGAAAACGAAGATAAGCTACAGCCGCATACCCATCTTGCCCAGCGTCCACAAATACATGTAGCTGTATTTCAGTATTTTCGAGTTGCATGTTTTGACGATAACAACGAGGAATAGCGATTTGTTGCACAAGGGGTAGACCTGTAAGCCACAGTTTCCATTTTTTGTATGCATCATGCTGGATTGCTTCGTCCCATCCGGTACCAGTTCGCCATACTTCTTGCAGAATAGCCTTCAAATATAAGAGAAATCCAGCGATTAGTCCCAGGGGATCGTATATACTCATGAGTGCGCGAAGAATTTGTTGCTTCGTCGGCACGCTTTCTCCATTCAGGACGTCTCCGTCTCGTTTGGGTAGTAGCTTGAAGCTGAAGGTATCTGTCTGCTGATTCCACCACATTCCGAGCACCTTCTGCACGTGAGACAAGGGGTCTATATGGAAATCGCGCTGCTGTAACTCATTTCCCGAGAATTTTGCTGCAACCTTGTTTGAATTAGAAAGCCAGTTGTGAAGCTGGAAACCGCCCTGCGCATGGATGTAGCGCACCTCCGTTGCTAATTTTATGGCCTCATCCTCGCGTTCAATACTAATCAGCAAATCGTCAACATAGTGCTGTTCCTTTATACATCTGACGGCTTGGGGAAACTCATCTATTAATCGATCGGTATTTAGATTTTTGGCATATTGTGCGCTAGTTGGTGAGCTTGCGGCTCCGAAAGTCATTCTGGTCATCACAAATTCTTCTGGCTTCTGTTCCGTAACACCCCACCTCCAGAGAAAACGTTGACTATGTTGGTCTTCCACGCGTATCGACACTTGGTGGTACATCTCCCTAATATCCGCAGCGACGGCAAAACGATACTCTCGGAAGCGATACAGAATTGTAGGCAGAGGTATAAGCAGATCGGGTCCGGATAATAAGCTCGAGTTTAAGGATACTCCTCTTACCGCTGCAGCAGCATCCCACACCAAACGGACTTTCCCAGGCTTATTTGGATTTGTCACTGGAAATATCGGCAGGTACCACTTCCTAGGATAGCTACGAGTAGATATTAGTTCATCGTCCGATATTTTTCTTACATACCCTTTTGTAAGGAAGTCCTCCAGCTTGTTGTTAATCACTATGGCGAGGTCCTTATCTTTTTTTAATCGCTTTTCTAAGCACTCCATCCTATGTATGGCCATGTGACGGTTGTCAGGCAAGCTGATATTGTCCGATCGCCACAGCAATCCGGTTTCGTAACGTTTGTCGACAAACTTTGTGTGGGCACCCAGTAACGCAAGGGCTCGTTCATCATCCTTCGACAGGACCTTTCGCCGGGTCACTGCATCACTGTTTTCCGCAGTAACATATTCCCGCAATGCTGCTTCTAGGTCACTATCAGATTTGGTGCACGTGCACAAATGTACATCGCTTGGTCTTTCTACACTTCGGTGCGTGTGCTGCTTGTGTGGACCACAGATCACCCAACCGAGACGTGTTTTGGTAGCGGACGGCTCCTCTGCAGTTCCTTCGATTGTTTTTAGCGGGCGGGTAAGGAAGAAATTTTTGACGCCGATTAAGATTCTGGGAGTAGCCCCACGATAGCTCCGCGCCTTTACGTTTCGCAGGTGGTTGTACTTTTCGGCAAGTTCTGGTAACGCTAGCGATTGTTTCTGAAGCGCCAGCTTAACGACGGTGTGTACTTTCGGCATCGTGTATTGCTTTCCTTCCTTGCCGACTTCTGATATGCCAACAGCAACTGTATGAGATAGATTCTCTTCCCTCTTTTGATTACCGGTAAAACTTAGACAAATTGGGTTGGGTGTTCCTGTGAGGTTTAACTCATCTAGTAGGGCGTGATCCATGAGCGTAACGGAAGAGCCCTCATCGAGAAGCGCGAACGTATTAACTTTCTTGCCTGGGCCATACAAAGTAACAGGCACATACCTTAGCAAGGATGTTACAGAACGGCAGTCGTGGGCAAGCGTAGCAACAGGGTCTTGGGGGGTCGCATCCCCATGCAGCATCTCGTGATGAAACAAGGAACATCCATCCTTGTCGCATGGTGCCGAGATGTGACATCGTCCGGTGTGCCTCCACAGACACCTCCTGCAAATGCGATATCTGCGTACATATCCCCATCTCTCATTTGTCGTAGACGCGGTAAACTTCTCACAATCAGGGCCGCTTTTGCATGTCTCCTTTTGGCATATTAAACAACCAAAGTCATCTCGTGGTGGTGCCCTGGTTGAGCGGGATTCGTGGTGAGCGTTTACTACTTTGTTATCATTCCTCTTCGCTTGTGGCTGTGGTGGTGGCGTAACGGAAACAGCCGCGTTGGTAATCGTCCTCATCCACGTACCGTATTCCTGCAATAAAGCATTTTTTAAGTATGTTTCTTTATGAATACCCCACATTAGTTTTAGGCACGGTGGAAGGCGCTCAACGAGCTCCTTCATTAATGAAGAGTTATGATTCTGCTCATCCATACGGCGTGCCTTGATCGTGGCACACAGTTCCTCTACTGATACTCCGTAGTCTATCAGCGTCTGCATTTTCTCCACCTTGGGTAGAGCAGCTGATCGGATCTGCTGCAGAATACCGTCGACAAGCACCTCCGAGCGTCCGAAAAACTTTTCCAAAGCGTCCATTACATCGTGCACGTTTACCGCATCTTGTAAGCGGCTCTGCACCATCTTCAGCGCCCGTCCGGACAGGCACTCCTGCAATCTCAGCACGTTCTCGTCATCGGTGTACCCGCACATACGTGTCGTTGTATCGAAACGGCTCTTAAAGTTGCTCCATTCGTCTGGGTTTCCAGAGAACACTGGGAGCTTCCCCGTGACAACCTTTCTAGCGGCTATCTGGCTGCGGGTCAACTCGCATACATTATCGAGCGTCGAGAAGCGACGCGTTGTCGAATGCGCTCCTGCATTCCGAGGATCGAAGGAGTTATGTTGTTGCTCGTAAGGACCTCGATGGTACCGGGACATTTTGCTGATCTCGACCTGCATTGCTTGCCGCTCTTCACGAAACGCCTCGCGTTGTTTTGCTAGCTCTAACTTCAAAGCCTTCACCTCTCGTGTAACAACGCCTAATTCATCGCTTGAAAATGGCGCATTTAGGGGCAATGGAGGTGAACACGTGCCGCATCGCCATGCTGTGCACTCCATTTCTTCTGTTATATATACACACTCGAAGTGGAACCATTTTGTACATGAGTCACATGACATCATTTTCTCGTTCGGCGAGCGATTGCACTTTTCACACGCGCGATCTTTAGTGCGATACAGCTTGCTTATTTCAGCCTCCATAGCTTCCTTTTCTTCACGAAACCGTTTTCGTTGACCTTCCAGCTCCTGCCTTAAGGCATTGATTTCGCGCGTAACGGCGCTAAACCCGCTGTCAGCATCCGGAGTTTCGTCTTGCTCGGGAGGGTGGCAGGCGCGACACTGCCATTCTTCTGCTACTGTGTCGATGGTCAAATCAACACACTCGAAATGAAACCAGAGGTAACATCCAGCGCACTGCGCCATATCATCGTGAGGCGCTCCGTTGCATTCCCCGCACTTATCCTCCTCAGGGGTCGGCTTGACGGGTAACGGATCCATAACGTGCAATTGATGAAACTGGATTCACTCGCGACTGACTTTGCTGTTTAATACGTTAACAGTATACGATCGTAAGTCGCGGTCCTTGCTTACGTCCTGTACGATAATCAGGCAATCGAATTCGGCGTGAGGTCGTTAAACCCGGTCTTCGGCAGCGAACACGCGGTTTAATCACTCACTTCACGATAGCGGATTTTCGTCCCGAATCTAGGTTTTAATGGGAATACGATTATTAAAACCGGTCACGACACAATCACTAGGATGGGTTTTTTTAGAATGTTCGCAATGCGAACAGATCTTCGGACGTATGCAAGAAGAATTACTAGGCGACAATACTTTTTTAAGCGGTGCTAAAAAAACCGTACCGTTCTGTGCCTTTGTAATAGTGCGTATGCAAGAACGACACGGTCCCTTTATTCTCTCTCTCTCTTCTTCGTTACTCTCCCTCGCGCTGCGAGTTTTCGAAGATCGAAAATCCCCCGAGCGCATTTACCCAACTAACTATCGGACAAGGTAACGATAACGGCGATATCGTTGACAATGTTATTGTCGGTGCTGACTTTTGACCCAAGATAGGAGAAGTTTTGGATCTATTAGTACGTCACCACCGCGTAAGTTAGGATATGTTAGCAGGGCCGCTTATGATGCCACCATCAACTTGGTTTTTGCCTCGTTAATCTCCAACCCGCGGTTTGATGCCGCCTGATCAATCCTTTGGTAAGTATCTGCTACGTGGGAGAACCGTAAACCAATGATGTTCATGTCATCAAGGGATCCCAGAATCTAGGTTGACTTATAGAAGATGATACTCGAAGTTTCCACCTCCAAGTCGCACATGGCCCTTTCTAGCCTTTAGCCCTGGCCCGGACGATAGCCTTTCTAGCCTTAGGTTGAAGAGTAGACAGGCCAGCCCATCTCCTTGGCGTAGACCCTTGGTGGTAGTAAAGCGCCCTGAGAGTTTTTCATCCACTACCACCTGGCATGTGATGTTGGTCATTGTCATTCGTATTAGTCTGGTAAGTTTGGCCGGGATTCAAAAGAGTTGAAGACGATGAAGAGATGGAAGTAGAGTAGCTGCTGCTCCGCCATCTTGTCCAAGATGCCGCATGGTGAAGATCTTATCAGTGGTTGATTTTCTGTTACGGAATCGCTCCGATAGTTTCCCACTACCTTTTCAACGAATGCTACAATAGGATCTTGTATTATTAGGGCTTCTGATGTAGTATTAGGGATCGTGTATTCATCACCCTAATACCCCTGTTTTTTTCTGCACTCTAACTTATTTCCCTTCTTCTGACAGTTGCAAGACTGGTGACCTATATCCCAACAGCGGAAACACTTGTTGTTTGGAGAAACGATCCTTACCGGAAAAACTGACCAACCCATTATGACGCGTTCGGCTTTTAAAATTTCTGCTGCCAGTTTGGATGGCAACTTTATTCTGGCTGTCTGCATTCCATTGAAAGAGGACTTCAGGTTCACATCAAGCTTGCTACATTCACAGTTGAACTAGTCCCGCAGATCCCGTTCGACTTTCTCCACGTTCACATCCTCATCAATATACCGACACTCGGTCCTGCTTAGCTGGCTCAACATCTTCACCTGACCTGCCACTGACCCCACTGTCTTCTGCAGTTGTTCCTCAAAGATCATGCCTTTTCCATCTTCGCCTTCCTTTAGCTCGAACAAAATGCTCCCAGTCTGTGTGCGGCGAACTCTGGTAACGTTCTTGCCTAAATATTTAAGAGAAGACTCAGCCATGACTTTCTTAAGATCTCAGCATGGGTGTTAGCACCGAAAACCGTTACAACGCACCAAGTCCGGTTCCTAACCAGAATTGTCTTCCCTTGGTTGCCTCTGTTGGCTTCTTTGACTGCTGGTTGCGCCTTCTTGCTTCTTGAGCAAAGAGCGCGATAGGAACTGGCACTAACATGACACTCACGTGCGTTCATGTAGGGCCCGTCGCACTACTACTTTTACTATATTAAGCCACCTACACAGTGACTATTGCTGGTGGCAGGGATATGCGTTACAGGTACACATCTGTGCCAAATAGGTTACGCAGTATACTTATCGTAGTTTACGTTGTTGTGCTGCAAGTTGGGATTACTTCTAGCTACATGTAAAACCAGTCGATGATTAGGAGGTACCATTTCCCGTTGAATGGTTCCGCTTTTGTCGACGTGAATACGGTGCCACGGACCTGTTATGTCCGGCCACCTGGTCAACTTTATGTTTTGAAGAGACTTACACTGTATCTGCTGTCTCGTACGAAATTACCCAGTGATGTCGCGAATCTGTTTTATACATTTGTTCTGCAGTACTCTAGAGATGACCACCCTCTCTCGAAAAAGAAGACACCCTTCGTTTGTTGTCAGCGAATTTTTACGGTAATGAAAACGAGACAGCTCTCCATCATGTGTTTCGTTATTGGGCCATCCGTTCTGCATATAGTGACGGATTTTTGCCAGTAGTTTGTCCGTCGCAGTTTCTCTTGCAATATAATTAAAACAGACTGGAACATGTTCAATGGCGCTGGTTACCAACGATTTCATTTCAGCTTCTAAGATAATACACGAGATTATTGAATCCTTGTGGGGTTTGGCGCGTGTAGACACGCGGGTAAGAATGTCAGCGTTCCCAAATTGGCGTGTGCGCACGTACTCGATTTCACAATCGTATGCCAGTAAGGTCAGAGCAAAACGTTGCAAGCGATTGGCGGTATAGTTGGGGATTCCTTATTTCGATCCAAATATTCGTAGAAGAGGCCGGTGATCTGTTTGCAGTTTAAAATTTCTGCCGATTATAATTTTATGGAATTTCTTAATGACGAAAATGATGGCCAGACCTTCGCGGTCGATCTGACTATAAGCGTTTTTGGTTCTTTTTAACGAACGCGAGGCATGCTGAACTACCCAAACTGAGCCGTCGGAATATTTATAATTTATTTTCGCCCCGAGGCCAACGGAAGACGCGTCGGCAGACACGATGATCTCCTGCTGAAGATCGTAGTGAGTTAAAAGCAGACCTGCGAACCGTAGGTGCACTCTCGCACGCAATGCATGTCTCAACACAATCAATAGGATTTCGTCAGCTTGCTCGTTGACGGACTCTCAGCATCCTTTGGATGATATGGGTGTTTCATGTGCGTGAACCGCTTGTTGTGTGTCGGCTGGGTTGCTTTCTCTTCAGTTATCTTTTCTTTGTTTTGTACTGCGAGGACATGCTCACTCGTCTATGCGGCAATCATTGCACTGTCTCCTTCTACGCTTGTAATGTGCTGGCACTCGGCGAATAGTTGTTCCAATGTAACGTCGTTCTGTTTTTCTATCCGCGCAAGAAGTCTCACTCGCAGATTGTTATCAGCTTCATTTTTGGGCCACACACCAGCATTAGGCAATTAAATGACTCTACGTTCATGCTTGCCTTGCCGCAAAGCGTCCTTGACAAACAAGTCCTCGTAGTGTGTGAACCAGGCTTCAAACGTAACTTCTGATTCAGGTTCATTCCAAAACTCTGTATGCTGTTGTTCAATGCATCCAGAATAAGCTCTGGGTTAAGCTCGTCCCAAGTAACGGCGGACTGGTGCTGCTGTGTGGTTTGTAGCAGGGGCTGTGGCGCTTCTTGTTGTTGTGGCAACATTTGCGAAAATAGCTGTTGCTGCAGTTGCATCAAGTGCAAGGTTTGCAGCAAAACGGCGTTATCTGGCGAATTTTAACCCATCTGACCATTTTATAAGAATGACAATGGTGCTGCTTGCGATGACGCCGGTGCTCCTTGCGATGGCGACAGTACGGATGCCAGTCAAACAAAATAGTCGCCAACCTAAACCCCAAGCATCACGCTACCAGTTACTTCCTTATGCGCATGCATTAAAGGTTTAATACCCAAGCGTTCCACCTCGACAAATTTGATGAGATTTGTATCGGGGTGTGGGAACTGTATGGACCAAGTCATACAGATGGACTATATCTATACGGACCTAAGGGCAGTATATCCTTCGACAGTATATCCCATGAAATACTAATCCGTAAGCTCGATGTGCTAGGGTTCTCCATTAAAGTTACGACATGGTTGAGCTCCTACCTCCTCCTTAACCGCACATATCGCGTTCAATTTGGCCAACACACCGTGTTTCGCCAGTTTTCTCGTCCATTCACCAGCACCTCAGGGGTTGCACAAGGAAGCAATCTGGGTCCGCTTCTATTTATCCTGTATGTCAACGATCTGTGTAATGTGTTTCCTGACGATGCCTACCTATACGCCGATGACGTGAATTTTTTTTTGCCTGTAAAAACTGCCCACGATTGAGAGACTACAGCATGCTGTTACTGTTTTTAACTTGTGGTGCGTCCAGAACTCATTGACGGTTTGCACCGAAAAGTGCTTTGTGTTGTCTTTCACTCGGGCGCGTTCGCCTGTGAGGTACGACTATCAGATAAACGGAGTCAG
The DNA here is from genome assembly GCF_943734755.1 of Anopheles moucheti. Lineage (NCBI taxonomy): Eukaryota > Metazoa > Arthropoda > Insecta > Diptera > Culicidae > Anopheles > Anopheles moucheti. Next base: position 62,177,761 of record NC_069140.1, read on the forward strand.
TATAGCAAGAACCAAAGAAATGTGTGACCTAGGCGGTTTGTTTGACAATAAGCTGACTTTCAAGCATCACTATGACAACGTTGTTAACCGCGCAAATAGAACATTAGGTCTACTGTTTAAATCGACGAGGGGCTTTAATGATCCACATTGTCCAAAATCTCTGTATTGTTCGTTGGTTCGCCCGTTGTTGGAATACTGTTCAATTGTGACTTGTCCGTATACTATGATATCTATAAGAAGACTTGAGACAATACAGAAAAACTTCACACGATACGCCATAAGAAAGCTAGGTTGGGCAGACGGATCCTTGCTACCACCCTACAAACTGCCATCTTTTGCCATCTTTTGGGCATAGAAATATTAGAAGTCAGGCGCAACAGAGCTCAGGTCATCTTTATTGCATGACTACTACTAGGAACCATAGATGATCCCACGCTAGTAAGTAGGATTTAGTTTGTTGTCCCGCGATCAGTATCTAGATATCGACAAATGTTGTATGAAACTCGCGTAACACAGTCTACGGTACTAACGTGCCACTTAAAGCCATGATTAGGCGATTCAATCAATGTTCGTGTCAGTTCGATTTTACGATGCCCATGTCCCAATTTAAAAGTTCTTTGCGTTTATTGTAACTCCAAACAACGATCGTCGTTATCCGTTCTCGGTGGACGAATTAATTAATAAACATTAAACCTTTCATTTTTTAAGTCGCGGTCGGGTGCAGATCGACGTGCAGGCTTTCTCGTGAAAGTCGTTATTAGAGAGACTGATGCTCTTCTTCCAAATACTATTTGGCGTTGATACTGTAATGGAAGAGAACATTGGATTAAATAAGTCTAACAGCAGGAATAGGAACATCCTTCGAGTTCGTGCGTGAAGCTTGGCTCACGTGCATTGCTAACGGTATATAAAAAAAGCATAAAGGGAAGGATTTTTGCCAATAGAAGGATTGAAAAACATCCAGATGGTTGAGCGAATAGTAGTTTTTGAACAAAATGAAAACATTAAGGGTTTATCAAATACTGTTTTCTATGCAAAATTAAAGAAAAAAAAAGTTTTTCTGCTTTCGTTAGAACAGGCCTTATCGGCTTGTTTTTACCACGAAGCCGGATAGTCAGCCCTTGCCACGCAGGATTAGTCTGAATGGGATTTTGGTCCGGTACGTTTGTGTGAAGACCGGTTCCGTTACAATCATGCCACCGGGCATGATTTTTTGTAATTTGTTTGAAAAATTGTTTGTATCAGTTTTAAACTTTGCAAAAATTTAAAAAAAATGCCGCTCGATTGCCGCAGGTCAAAAAATGTGTGCAGCCAGTCAAAACTGAATAGTCAAACCCTGTAATATCTAGCGAAATGTACTGCTTTTTATTTGATCGATAATGCAAAATAAATTGGGCGGCCGGTGTTTTCTTAGCGGCGCCGGACTTCGCACGTCATGACAGATAAAAAATCCCATCCAGACCAATCGCCCGTAGCAAGGGTTGACTATCTGGCTAACTTGTAAAATTAAGTCCATTAAGCCAGAAATGGTAGGCATTACCTAGAAGTTCGTTACGTCAAGAAGAGAGAAACTGTCAAAAATTGGTGACTTGATACAAAAATTGATGCACACTGTCAATTGATGGTTACGATACAAAATTGGCATCGACTGTATACAAACAACACATCGGTACGATAGCACACGCATAATGCGAATACTTTACGCAATCACTGTATGTCGTACGGGATATGGGCACCTGTTTCACTTAAAAGTGCCTAAAATGCACGTAGGGTGGCATAAGCGAGCAGTGTGGCACAAGCGCACTGTTTGGCAAGTGTGCACAATTTTCTTCATTAGTAGACATTTCTCCTACCATACTGCCGTATCCCGGGTAGACTTGGTTTATAGTGTTTGTTGAGGTGCTGGGGTACCTCAGGAGGAACATTCTTTTTTGTTGAACACACAAGGGAACACTCTTTCTTCTAACACTGCTTTATTTGCAGTCCACACACACTCTTACGCGCACTATCCACGAGCCCAACTACCGGAGTTTAACGTGCTGGCAGCGAACATGCTTCCCCGGGCTGGGAAGAATTCGTTGAAGCACTTCATTGCTTGTGGTTTTCCGTCATCGGTTCGTTTGAACCGATCTGCCTGCATTTTGCACTTGCACTTGTAAGTCAGAGTTCGGTTGCTGCGGTCCGTAGCTCTATTTTAACTTACTTTATCCGCTTGCAGTTTGCTAGCCACAACAATTTAGCGAGTAGGAAATGATATCTGTTGTACCCAAGCGTCTGAAACACGCAATAATGCAAGAGCGTTTTAAAAATTCGCATCGTTTTAATCGCTGTGCGCAAATACGTACCATTACAAATATGTTAACCGACACCAAAAATAAACGCACGATTTGTGTAAAATCGAAAACTGAACCCAGGACACCTTCACTAAATTGTGCACGCGATACCATATCTAGATCACGCTTTATCTTATTCGCTTGCGCATTGCGAAGTGCGATTCCATAAGTGAGGCACGCCGTATCCTATCTATTGCCAAACCCTGTAAATCGGCCAGTAGAATCTCATTTGCATGTTTTAAGAAAATGATCTTCGCAATGGGTTTCTTCTATTGACATTCCCTATTTGCTCTGGCAAGATTCTAACTCCCAAAACTAAGCTAGTTGGTCTTCAATAGTACATGCGTGCAAGACGTGGTAGCGTTCTGTATTGTGAAGTTTTTGTAGGTTGTCCAGCGACCAACCAACCAAGGCTAGTTTTTTTGTAGCATTGTTTTGTGGTAGGGAAGTTTTGTAGCGGATTCGTCTCCGGAGTCATCACAGAGAAAACACATTGTGATTTCGTTGTTTCTGATTACCATTTAATACTTTCACTTTATGTTACAACTTTCATATTTTTTACAACTTTTTGATCTTTGCTCGTTGAAAGATTACCACCATGGTATGTTGGACTGCTACTGCTTCTTGGCTCCGCCCGAGCCTTCTTTTATATGAAATAATTGCATTGTTCATATGGACATATTCAGCCCATCCCCCATGTTCATGTTGGTAACAATTCCTATTGTCTTGATGCGCCATTGAGTGAATTCTCTTTAAATGACATTGTTTACGTAATCAAACGTGCTATAAACGTACATTTATTTTACGTAAATAAATATACTTTTTACTAATTGATGTAAAATGTATAATTATTTACGTAAAATAAATATACGTTTTACTATTTGATGTGTAAGGGCAGCCCGGTGGCATGATGGTAGCGGAGCCGGTCTTCAGACGAACAGACCGGACCAATCCCCCGTAGCAAGGACTGGCTATCCGGCTACGTGGTAAAATAAGTCGATACGGTCAGGCCGATTCAGCAGCTATGTTTTTCCAATAACATGCCAGTTGTGAGGCTCTTTGGTGGTTTTGCCAGTCTTTTTCAATTTTCTTTTCATTATCGCCTAATACTGTTCTATCGGCCAGAATTCTAGACAGTTCGGTAGGTTCAAACGCTTGCCGATGACGTCCACGTTGTTATTGGTGTACCATTGTACTACATCCCGACTGTAGTGAGAGCTTGTCAAATCTGACCAGAACTTTATTGGGCATTTGTGAGCCTTGATGAAAGGCAAAACACACTGTTCCAGACACTGCTCTTTGCAAACTGTTGAGTTCATAGATTTTTATTTTATTTTTTTATTTATTTATTCTGGGACGGCCAGGCCGTATTGCTTACAACTAAGAGTAACTTAATCTATTATACAATTCACATTCGTTTGACTCGGTACTCGTATGTACTCGGTCGAGTTCATAGATTTATTGGTTATGAAAACCCGTGTCTTGAGGCCACAGCTGCAAATGGCTTGCCATATCATCAATTTGCGGGCAAATTTGTCGGCAAAAACGAGCTTTATTTATCGGGGACATCACCCCGATGGCAACATAACAATTTTGGCCAGGAACCTGTCTGAAATCCATTTTCTTGTGCGTTTCGTCATCCATGAGAATGCAACCCGTGTACCTCGTCAAAAGCTGGCCATACAATTTTCAGGCGCGTGTTTTCGCGATTAAATGTTGCTTCAGAGTTCTGTTGGGTGCTATGATGCAGGAAAAGAGCGGTAGCCTGCTCTTAACCGGATTCTTCTGACGGTACTTATGCTGGCACCGTATTTGTTTGCAACATTCCCATCGGAACGTCCAGGGTTAGCTTTCAGCGTCCTCAACACCTTCCAGTTCAGCTGACGATCCACTGTTCCTGATCGACGATTTTATTGAACCTTTCTAGTAGTACTTTGACACTGTAGTGCCCGAAACTGTTCTAGTACACATTGAACTGTAGAAACTTCGATTTTCAGGAATTTGGCAATTTTTCTCCCGGCCCAAGTTGGATTTTCTAAGTGGGTGTGCACAATTAATTTACGACGTTCTAGTTCCATGATCAACCACAACTGTAAACTTGCACGGACTTGCAAAAAATATGCACTACTTGGATGCGTGCTCCAATATCTACACATAAATGGCAAAAAGTTCCATATAGCACCACTGGTGGCGCTACTATACATAAAATTATCTGATCGATTTCTAAACGAACAGCACTTTAGATGAATCGGTATAGCGTGGGATCACTTCGGGTTCACCACTTGTTGAGTTTAGCTTTACCAACTTTATTTGTTAGCATTTAAATAGTATTACTCTTCGCCACGGCGGTCGGAATGATAAGAGGATCTATCTCTCGCTGCGATCTTCCTCAATCCTTGATCTTCTGATCGTTATTTTTCGGCCCTACTCTTTAGAGTAGGATAGGATACCTTTCTCCTTTACTTCCTATCGCTATCGTTTTCTAACGAGGCGTCCTCTAGCGGCCGCTAGCCTAAAATCGTCATTGTGAATACAGGCGATACAGTGATAGCCACAAAACGTAGCGCTTTACGGTTTTTATTGCAATTGGTATAATCACCACAAAACTTTGGGTGAAGTATGTATATTTTATTAAAAAGTTTATTAAAACAACTTACATCCTAGTAATCATAATGAAAGGGAAGCATGAAGGGCTGACGTACAGAATTTTACAAAACAAAAAAAACAATTAAGGATTGTTACATCACTCGCAGCATTGTAGTTTGATTGATTGATTGTTGATGTAGTTTGTAAACAAACGTAGGATAAGAGTCCTCTTACTTGAACTAATGTTATTTAAGACAGGTAAGAGGAGGGAAGGGAAGTTCAGGGAATCGTTTAATGCATTTTCTTGCAGCAGTATGCTCCAAGCGTAAGATATCCTCCAACACTCTGCATGTTTGTGCTCCAGCTCGATGCTCTGTCCATCCTTCGCATTGGCAGCCCGTGTGGTACCTTGTTGTTGACCAATAGGTATAGTGTCTGTCCTCTGGATTGAGGACAGTTGGTGGTGTATGTTCTTCCAGATTCATCGCCAGTTTGTGGAAGGTGACTCCACGATTTCATTTGGATCCGGAATTCTCTCGATCATACTTCGACGAATGGTTCTAGTTGACACGACATATCAACAGATAAACAGGGATAGGATGACAGTTGCTGAGAATCGATCAAGAACGATCGATTTCCGTTTGATGGAGAATCAATTACCGCACCGAAAAACACCGCGCGTCGATGACAGGGTTCAGCAGAAGTAAAGGGTGATAACGAACGAATGAAGAACGCGTGAATTCGAAATGCCCAAATAAGGAGCGAAAGAAGGCATGCTTTATGGAACGATTGCAACACGATGATCAGTAGTGATCTAGATTCCAAAGAAATCGAAATTTGTAAAAAGTGTTTCAGATCTAGGACCAAATAAAACTGACCTATACAAATCGTTTTTAATCTTATATCTGGTACTTATATCTGCCTGTGCTAGTAAGCACGCCAAGTTCTGGATCACCGTTCTCAGGCAAGAATATGTTGTTGAGATGGAGCCTGTGTTGGGAGGGTTACCAGCACAAGATATGTGTTGTGCTCCGACCCTCTGGCAATCCTGTTCGGCAAAATACCGATTCACAGTGCTGCAGCGTTGATGGCTGGAATGTGTAGGTTGAGTCCGCTTCGATGTCTGGGTAGTGCCAATTGTTGCAATGGAATACGGAATCCTCCAGATCAGTTCCAGAGAAAGGATGATACGGTGCTAGAGACCAAAGCTATGTCCATTGATGAATCAGGCGTCGCAGACCGATGCAACAAACTATAGCTTGAGCACAAGGTAGGTATTTAGTAGGACCACCTTCTGCACCAAATTTAGGTCCCTAACACGAGGAAGTCTGACCAAGTATCTGAAATGTTGGATAACGTTTTCCTAGTTGTGTCCCCAGCAGTCGCAGATGTTCCACAGTTCGCAACCATGTAACCTCTTTCCGGGTGTTTGGTGTCACGAATCCGATGTCCAGGGCTGTCGTTTGCTCCACATTCAGCTTAGCTCAAGCGGTTCAGCCAAACGCTTTAAAATTTGGTTTCACCTGCTCGAGTTTAGTTACGGATGTTGTCACCACCGAGATGTCGTCAGCATATGCGTTGTCAGGTCGTCCTGATCGCAACATATACATTCTATTCTGGTGATGAGAGTATTCAGATAAAGGACAAATCATGTCCTTTATCAATTGGTGGTCAATTGGTGCATGGATAAGGGATCGCCCTGTCTGACTGATCATTTGATAGGAAAGGATGAGAAAAGGTTTCCATGTATGAGGATGCGGAAGGAAGATTGTTCACCACCAGCTTGTCACACTTTCGATTGTTCTTGAGATCAAAAACGCTCACCTTAACAGAGAGAAAAGCTTGAAACGTAAACGTAGGTAAACGGTAAACGTAGGTAACAGGTAAACGTATCGTCCTTCGGTAAGTTTTCGTCAGTGTGTGAATGTCTGTAGTATGTGTGTATGTGTTGTCTGATTTCCTCTTCCTGATCAAACACTCCGCCATCATCAGACATCAGTTTGTCAAACACGCTTCGAGTTAGCCTTAGTTCCTCTAACTGAAACGTGGAGATACTTTCATCAGCAGTGTTTCGTTTATACATGTGAATTCTTCAGAGAAACGTCTCTGAAGCGAGAGGATTTTTCATTTCACACGACTAATGTTAACATACTTAACATGCTAATAATAACATGCTTAGATGCATTCGCATTTCGTGTAGTACGCTAACGTGTGATTGATAAATTTCTCTCGCTCTGACCAACTTTGACTACCAGATGGAGCATATACATTACAGAGTGTGGTAGAATTCTCAAGCTGAACGCAGATTACACGTGAGTCTAAACAACGCTCGACGTGACAAAATTTAGACGTACCCGCAAAGCGATCGCAGTGGTGCGCTCCCCTGCCGTGATTATTGGTCCGATTTGTAGTGTGGGTGTTTTCAGGTGCTAAAGCTGGTCAGCATTCTTTTTATTTGATATTCAGTGACGCATGGGGGAAGTTCGTGCAATCGCATCTCCGTCGCACTGGCCTCTAGAAAGATCGGCAACGAGTAAGATGTCACGTCGATCTCGAAGTGATGCTTGCCCTGATGCTCCTGCACCAGTTTTTGCGCCTGCGCAAGCGTCTACGTTTCCACTTCGTAGATCACGGCCGTTGACGTGCACATTGCAAGTGTCACAATCTCTCCGGCCTTCAGGGTGTCGACAATAAAGTCGATCACATCGGCTCGAGAAGGCCGTTTTGGGATGCCCTCGTACAATATTTTCAATTTTCTGTCCCTTGTGGGACTTCCTCACTCCTGTTGCTTCCATTTCAGATACGTACTCTTGCTGTTAGACAAACGAACGATCTACTTGACAGTCAAGAGCAAGCTCGGAATAAGTAAGAATTGGGATTTTTTAGCAATTTCATAATATTGATATCTATACCTATGGCAGCATTTAGACTTTTCAATATATCTGTCGCAACAATTCCACAAAATGGATGATAAAAATACAAACTAAATGTGCAATTGTGGTTAATTTTCGGACTAAAAAAAAAATATTGCCGATGATACATTGAATTGACCACTAGCGCTAGCAATTTGTATGGCTTATATTCTTTAAAAGTGTTTGCTAATTTTGTATCTATTACACTAATATTGGCTCAGGTATCGACGAGAAAAGGGAATTCACTAATATTGGTTATTGGTATTTAACAACTGTTACAGTAGGTTCTACCATTTGTGATTCAACTCTAAAAAACATTCTGTCGTGATAGGTCATTGAAATTCTGATCGAAACCTGTATCGTATGCATTCCGATGGTGTTGGTACTCATTTACTTCTGTTTCGTAAGCAGTGTTATTATACAGGGCATTTGCCTGTCGTTTAAAATCTTTCATTTGTGATGATGGTGCCCTTGGACGTTCTTGATTGAGAAACCGTCTCGAGTTTGATTTGTTATCAAATCGCACACTTTCATCCACTTCTATTTGTGTAGGTGCTTGATAACGGCTACTATTTTTCACCTGGTAATTTGGTACGCACTGGGTTGTTGTGCGTGGAGCAAAGCCAGTTGATTCTCTCGGAAAAGGCAATGGGTTGAAAATATTACGAGGCTTCGGTACCGGTTTGTTGCTAAGATAGGGAGATTCGAACCGGTCCGAAGTGGAACGCATTTCAGTGTTTTAGCACTCTTGGCAAAGCTGATACGCTTTGTTTAAACTTGATGGAGCGGCTGTTTTTAGGATGAAGGACAATGGCCTGTCTAATACACGCATGAAGGAGTGTAATGCTAAAGGAATGCGAATGAGCATTATCTCTATATTTTTCGTTAGTTTGCAAGTGTGCAAGTATCTCGTTTATTCTTTCGTAATATGAGTACACTTTCACTCTTTTCTTTTTGCATGGTAGTGAGCTCAAAATCTAACGTGAATAAATCCCTTTTATCAGGAGCGGCCCGGTGGCATGATGGTAGCGGAGCCGGTCAGCACACGAACGGACCGGACCAAATCCCATCCGGACCAATCCCCCGTAGCAAGGACTGACTATCCGGCTACGTGGAAAAATAAGTCGATACGGCCAGGCAAACAAAAAAATCCCTTTTATTGTCGCAAAGGGATGAGAAAAGTGGACATAAGCGCAAGCGGTAGGATGGGATATAAAGGGGAATGGCCGCCAGAAGGTTGGGGTAGTCGATGTTGGATAGAAGGATGTTGGCAATAAAAAGCACGCGCGCATGAACATGGCGCTCTTTTAGCCCGACCAGACCTAGCAATTGACACCGCACTGGATAAGGAGGGGAAGCAGCACTGGGGTTGTTAAAGAATCGCCGGATGGCGATTCGAGTAAACTTCCGCTTTATCCTCTCCAACCTATCCATTGTGGTAACACCTGCAGGAGACCAAATAACGCTGGCATAATCCAAAATGGGACGTACCCAGCAGCAACACAACGCACATCGGATCACGGACCTCAGACGTCACGCGGGTGATGAAGCCCAATATTTTGTTGACCCTCTCGAGGACAGAATTGATAAGTGATTTGAATGACATTTTTTCGTCGAGCCATACACCAAGGTCCTTGACCAAAGTGACGCGTGGGAGAGGTGAGCCAGAAAGCTGATAGTTATATAGCTGATTTACGGGAGAGCGGCCAAACGATATAACGCAGCATTTGTCAACACAAAGGATGAGACCGTTGGAGATACACCAATCTGCAAATGCGTCAGAGTAGCATTGGAGGGAGTGGAAGTCATGAGACGAGGACACATGAAGATAAAACTTGACATCGTCGGCATACAACAGACATCCGTTGGGAGGGAGAGATCTGATGCAATCGGAGATGAAAAGTGAAAACAATAAAGGATTTAGGACGCTACCCTGAGGAACCCCAGACTTGTCAAAGAACGGTTCGGAGAGAACACCGTCAACCCTTGCCCTGTATGTACGGTCCTTCAGGAAGGAACAGAACTAGAGGAGAAGCGGACCACCGAAACCCATACGTTCGAACTTCGCTAGGAGCAGCCTATGGGACAAGCAATCGAACGCGGCTTTGAAGTCTGTGTAAATGACATGTGCGGAACAGGTCGAGCATCAAAGACATAAGATTCGACAGGGTGGAGCGTCTAGGCATGAAACCATGCTGGGAAGAAGGGATAAGCGGGTAGACAACAGGAAGGATTAAAGAGTGGATAACAGTCTCGAGGACTTTAGACATAGCACATAGGATTGCGATGCCAAGGTAATTGGAAGGAGAAATACGGCATCCTCTCTTGAAAATAGGAATCAGAAAGGCCGACTTCCAAAGTGAGGGTAAAACTCCCATACGAACCGGCGCGTAAATAGGCGCGTTAACACGGGGGCAAACGCCTCCTTGGAGTCGATCAGCACTGAGGAGGGAATGCCGTCCGGACCGGGAGAGAAGGAGCGCTTCAGCTGGGCGAGTGCGGTTAGAACTAGGAGTTCCTCGATCGTAACGGAGTTCAGGTTGATGGCGTCAACGCCCGTGAACCCCGACGAGATGGACGCGCATGAGCTAGCTGGGTCTACGAACTGACTTTCAACGTGATGCGCCAACAAGTTTCTAATTGCCAGGGGAGAGGATAAAGAGCGGTCGCCGCCCATGGTCATCGTAGAGGGGAACCAGAGTGGCCACGACGACCATTAGCATAACGCCAGAAAGATTTAGGATTGGAATGTAACTGAGATTGGATGCGCGCGATATGAGTGCGTAGACGGTACCTGTTGTAGCTGCGATTAGCAAATGCTGCGTATTTGAGCACGCGCAAGTGGTAACGGGAGCGGTGCAAACGATAAGCACGACGCGCTCGTTTGAAGTCCGTCTTGAGTGCAGGTGAAACGGACAACAGATGGAGAGGAAAAAAAGACAACAGACGCAAAATTGGCAACAGCCTCGTCGATCGTAGCTTCCTGAAGTTCAGCTCACGGTCAAGCTTCCTGTAGTTCAGCTCACGTGAAGCGCCAGGGAGAGAGAGCCTCCCTAAAGCAACCGGGGCAACCTTGATAGTCATCTCGATGGCAGGATGGTGATCATCTTCGTCAACCAGCGGCAGTGGAGCCCGGCAAACAGGACCACATTCCGATGCAACAGCAAAGTTTCCAAATATCAGGTTTAATTGACGACCATGCTCGTTTGATATTCCTGACAACTGTTGTAGATTTTTTATTTATTTATTTAAATTCCATTATGACGGCAATGCCGTATTTTCAACACCGCTTGTGTTGAATGAAAATAACAAATTTTTGTCACAAGGCATTTCCTCCTTGCGATTTACCTTATCCCGGGCATGCTCGGTTGTGATGGTAGTTGGTGTATTTCGATGTTGTTTGTCTATCGTTATTGTATGTGATACGTCTGTTGTCCTATTGTTTTGTGTGATGGTATTGATCCGGGGCTATTTTTTTAGTTGTTGTGATGATGCGTGGTTTATGTGTTGCATCTATTGTACGTGGTGTGGCTGATGGGCGATTGCGCCACTCTTCACTGGAACAACTTGGCACTGTTCGACTTTGGCCGACCCTTAACGGAACTAGAACAAAACAAGATAGCAGATGGGTTAGAGACGGACTACAAGTATACACCAATAAGTCTGCCTCCATTTCAGTGGTTTTGGCGTTGTCCTTGGAGGTGACTGTTTCCTCATCGGCTTAAAGTGGCACTACATAAAACAATTATCCACAAAGACAACAAAAAACAAAAGATGGACTACGAAGGGATATGGGAACAATGGAAATTAAGGACAGGAATCAAAGGATAAGTCAGTTATCTCGCGCAAAGCAGTAAATGAGCCTCATAAACTTGAGGTCCCTACACCCCAAAATGTCGCGTATTGGAGTACCCGGGAGCCTTCCGATTATCCCGGCCGCATCCAACAAGGAAGGTCTGGCGGTTTCAAACTCCACGCAGGACCACAGAAGGTGGTCCACATCGTGAAATCCTACACCGCAGCCACATACTTTTGACGTTGCCAGATTAATACGCTGTAGATGTCCATCCAAAGCGAAATGATTCGACATGAGTCGGGACATCATTCGAATGAAAGCACGATCTACAGGGAGCCCACCAAACCAAGGCCGCAGGGACACTTGCGGAGAGATCGAGAAAAGGAAACGCCCTAATTCGTCCGCTTCCCACATGCTCTGCCATCTTGACAGGAAAAGTTGCTGTGGTGAACGGAGGAATTCTTGGGTTGAGATAGGCCTGTCGTAAAAAACGCCTTCTGTGGCGCCTGTTTTGGCCAGTGAGTCAGCTTTCTCGTTACCAGGTATTCCCGAATGAGAAGGGACCCAAATTAGCGATATTCTAAACGCCTTGTTAAAATTGTTGAGTTGCTCGGCTCAATGTTTAACTACAAGATGGACTTGGCTCTTAACAGCCCTCGGAGTTTTCAGTGCTTCAATAGCACTAAGGCTATCTGTAAATATGAAGTACTGATTCGGGGGACTCACTGCTATTAACAATAGTGCGTAAAAAATTGCTGCAAGCTCAGCCGTGAAAACGGAACATGGCTGCCTCAATTTGAAGAATGCTTCGGTGGTCTCGCTAAAAACACCGAAGCCAGTGCCCTCCTCAGAGGATGACCCATCAGCGTAATACTGGTTCATTTTGTCAATATGGCCGTACTTGTTAACATAAATGCCCGGCACAACCCTCAGGCGAAGATCATGAGAAGTCTTGATCTTGATCTCCTCACGCAACGAGGAGTCCGTACTAACAATGGAACTGTAGCACTCAGGAAGGGCAGCACGGTTTACTGCTTGTGGGGCGCTAGGATTGACTTGTAGAGTAACAAAATCATTATAGATATTAATAATTTTGCTCTAAGAACCTGTCTCTACAAGCGCTTTAAAATTTTCTATGATCAAGGGATTTGATACTGAAGAACGAACCTGAAGGCGAAGCGACAGCATTTCAAAACGTAATCTCAGCGGCATCACTCCGGCCATCACTTCTAGGGACATGTTGTGTGTAGATTTCATGCTCCCTAGTGCGAGTCTAAGACTACGATACTGTAATCTCTCCAATTTAAGAAACTGCGTATTGGATGCCCAATGGAAGCATATGCTACCATATTCCAATACGGAGAGTACCGTAGTCTTATACAGTCGCAGGACATCTGATGGATGTGCGCCCCACCAAAATCCTGTGACTGTCCTTAGAAAGTTGATTCTTTTCGAGCATTTTTTTATCAGCTGGGTGATGTGCACGCTCCAGTTGAGCCTGGAGTTGAACCAAACACCAAGGTATCGAAAATTGTCGGTGATTGATATCTTTTCCCCGTATAAAAAGACATCAATGTTTGGTTCATATAGTCTTTTCTCCCTATTTTTTTCGGTGTCGCTAAAAGGAGAAAAGACTACCATTTCAGTTTTCGTTGTAGAGAACTTGATACCAAGGTTATCGGACCACTCGGCAAGATTGTCCAGAGTGGTTTGTAAAGCCTGTTGTATTTCGACGGCGTCCCTGCTAGCGACTGAAATGACGCCGTCGTCTGCCAATTGTCTAATACTGCAGTTGGGAGCTAGACAAGAATCTATTTCACTCACATAAAAATTATATAGCAGGGGGCTCAGACAGGACCCTTGTGCCAGTCCGTGGTAGCTGGTTCGTTTTAATTGAACGTGACCATTGTTAAAATTCATAGCTTTTTCCGACAAAAGATTGAATAGGAAATTATTCAATTTTGGTCCCAGCCCGGCAGTTTGCAGTTTTTGGCTCAGTTTGTGCCGAGAAACTGAATCAAAACGCCCCCTGTATATCTAGAAAAATAGACCCCATGTTTTGCTTGCGAGCACGAGCAAGTTCAATTTCTGTTACCAGAAGCGCTAAACAGTCATTAGTACCCTTAGCTTTACGGAAACCAAACTGGGTATTTGAAAGAAGGTTGTGGGATTCCAACCATTCTTCTAATCGGAAAAGAATAATTCTTTCTAGGAGTTTCCTCAGACACGACAACAAAGATATCGGACGATATGAGTCGTGTCTTGATGGCGGTTTGCCAGGCTTCAAAATAGTGACAACTTTCATTTCTCTCCATTCCTGCGGGACGATGTTGAGTTCCAACATATTGTTGAAGACTCTCAACAGTCGTTTCTTGCCCACGTCTGGTAGGTTTTGAAGCAGTTTGCTACTAACCTGGTCCAGACCTGGGGTCGAATTTTTGCATGAAAGAAAAGCCAGATATAGCTCCATCATGGAGAATGGTGAGTCCAACAACTACCAGGCGCATCTTCGATGCAGTTTTGCGCTGGAACGAAATCGTTCCAGCTGGAAGTTGCACTTCGAACAAATGGCCATCTTCGGTATGTATGGCCGGTCGATGGGTATCCGGAGGCCCTCAAGGATGATTGCCTGCGGAAGTACCGTTCCCTCAAACGTAACCCGATTAGAGAAAGTCGGGATAAAGGTTTTTCCATTTCTTAATTATAATGCTAGTTTAAAGCATCACGCTAATTTTAGCAATATTTGATTTTTTGTTCTTTGTTATCATTAAATCAAGCAAAATACCTTTTTTAATTATGTACCAGATGTACTCAATATATATTTGTTTCCATAAGAAAACAAAAATACTATGTCTTTACAAAAAGCATCAAAGTAACAAAAAAACATGCAATAAATGTAATTCTGTTGAAGCATTTCTTTGAATTTCTCTGGATGGAACCTATTTCTACTTTCTTTATAATATGCACCAGCTTTTGAGAATATTCTTTCACACGGAACTGGTTTTGCCAGAATATAGAGCCGTTGTCTCGCTAAAGTACACAATTTTGGGAAACTATGCTGTTCCTGATCGAAGTAATAATTGCTATCTTACTTAAAACAAATTTTCTAACATTTCGTACGTTAAGTTCCAACGAGTAGGGACGTCCTGGTTTAATTTGAGTTTCGGAAGATTAAACTTAAAGCTTGCGAAGCCTTCACACTTTTTTTAAATGTTTCACTATGTGCTTTATCTACAGTGTCTTTAATTGATTTTTCAATTGCATTTTGGACAACCAAATTCAAACAATGCTCAAAACATGGAAGGTGATCAACCCGCGTTGCTGATGCAAAATTTATCATATTGGGGGTATTATCAGTAATAATTGCTACCGGAGGATATGAAATATCAAACTTTCCTAACACTGTCTTTAACCATGCTGCAATATTTACACTGCTATAATTTTCCACAAAATCTAAACATTCTAATAAAAATGATGCTAATTGGAAATCGTTTTTAATAAAATGAGCTGTAATCGCAAAAAATCCTGTATTATTTAAAGTAGTACAATAGTCCGCGGTTAAAGCAATTGCATTACAAATTTTACTTTTAACTTCAGCTAACGTGTCGTTGTACAATCTAGACATCATTGCATTTGAAAGAGTTTTACGACTTGATAATTCGTAAATTGAATTTAACTTGTGCACAAATTCCCTGAAATGCTGTCCTTTTATACAAGGACATACAAGAAATTGCACAAGAAAAGCTGCAATCAAAACATCCTATACATTAACATTAAAAAATACTGGATACCCAATTGATTTTTTTTGAATACCAAAAATAATGTTAACTTATCTACACAGCATTAGTTGGTCCTACTAATTACACAACTGCGGACTTTTGTATCTCTTCTTGTGTGGGTAGTCAATCTATTTTTATTACCTTTTAGATTTTCAGCTGCAGTGTTTCGTTTTATGAATCTAATATGAAAATCCTCTTTTACACAACCTTGATATTCTTTTATTCACATTCACGTTGACGAGTGGCGTTCAGATGTTTTAAACTAATTAAAATAATCAAAATGATCGAACTGTGATTTAGTATGAATTATTCACATTTGCTTCATTTTAATAATAATGATTTCACTCGCATCCCGGACGAGCCTCCACGTAATAAAGCCGAGCTTAGTTTGTCGAAGTGCAATTTTATTGAACCTTTAGTTTTAATGTTCGCACGTCTTGGCTGGTTTATTTTAACTGACTTCTTTTTCTCGTGTCAGACGTTGGTTCCTCTACTCATAAGCTTACATTGTCTAAGACGAACAAAGCACGATCACCATCACCATTTGCAATCCATGCAATGTAGATCCGAAAAGAAAATAAACGTTATTCGTGATTGCCGGTGATCAAAGTTGTGTTTTCTAAAATATTCTACTAATGGTAGAACTTACAGAATAATGGTAGAACTGTCTCGTTTCGAGGTGTCCGCGTCCACATGCACCAATAGCATTAAGTCAGTTGGCTACAAAATTGCTATCCAGCCAGCTAATTCCGAAATAGCGTATCGATGCAATTCGGACGACGCTGCAATTCGGTACACTCCCTTCCTCTCTTCCTTTATCCATCCAATAACATGCAGTTAAACCAACAAACTTGCATTCAGTAATCTGCACCCGACCTGGTTAATTCATTTCATTAATCGTCCGAAAATTAACTGGCGCCCGAATAGGGACCTGAATAAAAGTGAGGTATTATATAATTATGTGGGCGACGCGGGTTTATTAATTTTAAATAAAACTTTTATTAATAATGAACAGTACCGCTTACTTGAGTTGCTAAATACAAACTGAGGTTTCATTCTAAGCTATGCCTGTGTCTGCTGTTGCGGTGGTTGATGCCGCGGAATGCATATCGGTTTCGGATGATGAACGGGGTCTGGAACTGCTGAGTTGTCATCTGTTTCCATCTGGACGACAACCGTGAGAGGGTGCGGTTACATAGCATAGGCACATAACTATATATCAAAAATATATCAAACCTGCACAACGCTCGATAGTTAAAAGCAGTCGTGTCGTGTCGTAGAAATCTTCTTCGAATAACTGAGGATCAAGCCTGAATCAACAGAGTGGAACGAGTTCGTGGCATCTCTCTTGAATCAAACTAAAGGCTCCTAGTAGAACACCGCATCAAAACGGATCATCTGAAGATTGGACGTTTCCGTTTCCGTAGGAGAATTGAACAATCCACAACCTTCTACACACCACAAAGAGCGATCAGAGTTCATCTGGACTGGATGATGATGTCGGATCATTCGTTGCTGATTCTGAGTCTGTAAGTTAAGTGACTAGCATTAAAAATCCAATCCAATTTAGGGTAAAAAAGTATTTATAAATTTTTAGAAAAAGACCAACGTCAAAAAAATTTTTTTTCTTTGTTAGAACGGCCTGGCCGTATCGACTTATTGTACCACGTAGCCGGATAGTCTGTCCTTGCTACGGAAGATTGGTCCAGATGGGATTTTAGTCCAGTTCGTTCGTGTGAAGATCGGCTCCGCTACCATCATGCAACCGGGCCGCCCAGCAAAAAAAAAAATCCAAAATTCATCATCCCAACCAACCCTCATGACTAGACAAGAGTTGCTTGAGAAGAGTTTCTGAAAGAGATCTCCCAGAGTTCTATGGAACTGGTTCAAGCCTGCCGCGATGGATTTAAGAAGTTGAACATGTATTGGCTATTTATGAACGCCTTCCTCGTAATTCGATCGAATTTAACGTGATTGAAGGTACAATTAGACGAAAAATCAAAGGTGAAGCCCCCGACGTTTTAAATTCCAATTGTATTGCCGCTGATTGGAATACAATAAAAAGGATTATAAGGATTAAAGAGACCTTGAGACACTGGATCATGAATTAATTATTATTTGGAAAAAAACAATCAGAGTCACTTAGTTGCTACTTTAGTAGAGTAAACGATCTACAAACCGCTATCGTAGCACAAATCCAGTCTGATCCTAAATATGCCGTTAATAACGCTGTTCACATAAAATATTTTCGAGAAAAAGCATTGCATAGCTTTATCCGTGCACTTGAAAAGCTTCTGGAAATTCAAGAATATTAAGCGAAACATATATCGGACCAAATGGAATATTCTTACTATATTATAAGGTTCAGAACATGTTCAGGATAAGGATATGTCAGAATTCCTACACAAAGAAGTTGATTTTTTAGGACACATTATATCGAGTAGTTAATTAATCCCAACCCCCCGAAAGTTGAAGCGATAATGAGGTTAGTTGTTCCAACAACAATAAAAATACTACATTAAAATCCCGCATTAAATAAAAAAAAATGATGAGTTAACTGAACAAGTAACGAGCTTTGATAAGTTAAAAGCCAATTTATCTTTTTCAGACGTATTAACATATCCAGATTATAATAAGCCTTTTATTTTAACACAGAAGCCTCCAATTATGCATTCGGAGCAGTTCTGTCCCAAGGCGAGATAGGGCATGATAAACCAATCCATTTTGCTTTTCGTTCTCTGTCAAGAACTGAAAAATCCTAATCGTTGCTAGAGAAAGAAATGTTAGCTATTATGGGCTCTTAAAACGTTTAGAAACTATTTATATGGTGCAAAATTCACTATTCTCACTGATCATCAACTTCTTACATTTACATTATCAGACAAGAATACAAATGCAATATAGAAAAGATGGAAAGCCTACTTAGAACAGCATGATTACAGTATTGTATAAAAACCTAACCTTCTAAGCGCTGCTCCTTTTTCTACTTGTAGAGTTGTTTAATTATTCCTTCAAAGGAAAGTTCCGATTACATTTAAAACAGGAAAAAAATTTGCATTTCTTTAACAAAAATAACAAAAAAAATCATCTTCTTCTCTATGGTGTACAAATTCACTCAAAAAGCAACATAACTAATTTGAGTCTGGATAACGTAAATGACCTACACATTGAAATGCGAAAAGCAATAGAAGCAATCCAACTGGAGTCAAACAGGTTTACGTGGACATGGAAGTGGTCATCTCCCTTCTTCCTTGGGTTACCATTAATCATTTTCATTGGTTATCTTATCGTTCTGCAACTGAAAAAGAAATCTAGTCGAAACAAAGTTCAAGTTACCAGCTCAACAGAAGCATCCAACGCTGAAAATATTCGAAGCGTTCATCCACAAGAGGGCAAGTTAAGAGTCAACGCGTCAGCAACATCGACCGCTTGCCATAGCCAAGTCAGGTTGGGCCATAACATCTCCCACTTTTAACTGAGGTGATATGCGTCGGACCTACGCGGGACTCTTCTAGGCCTATCGTGATGTTTCCTTGTATTGGGATATATGGCCTGACTGTCGCTGCTGATGGATTTGACGTTGGTGTTGGACAACACGGATTGGTATCCTGAGTAGTATTCGTTACAGGTAGCTTCAACGTATCCATGAGTACATACAATGCGATCTATGAATTCGCGTCGTGAGTGCAATGGCGCTTCTGTGTCCTGCTTGTGAAACGACGCGGTTGCTAAGTGGTTGTGAAAAGACGCGTAGCTAATATTTTTCAAGGTATCTCCATTTTTTAATTAACCTGCAAATAATCGGACCGTGTAAACGCTAGCGGTGGATTGATTCACCAATTGTGCAGTTTTGTTTGCCATCACAACAACCGAGAAGATTGTAAATTCTTAGTGTAAACAGGATGGTGACAACATTCATAATTCACCATCAGTGAAATGAGCAGCATTATAATAGCGAACCGCGGTTCATCATTGAAGTGAGCTGCGGTAATGAACTAACGAGTGCGCGGAAGGATCTGTCGTTGTCATCTAACCAAACGCGAGGATTGGAAAGTTCCTTGTGAAGCAGTATGGGAACAACATCCCAGTGGGCAAAATTGTATGCAATCCCATACAAAAACAACAGGGTCAATTAAGGGTCTACTTGGGGCCAATTATAAGAGTTTTAAATGACCCACTTGCGTCCAAACGCTGTCATAGTGTGCGTGTGTTGCGCCGCTGCTGCCGTGCTTCTCACTACTACATGCGCATTACCCTAGCCGTGCTTTCGGATGGATTGAAAAGTGACTCGCAAGAAAATATCGGTTTAATGCATAATTAATCGCACATTTTATTGATTATTTTTTAAATGATAGCACTTAATATTTACAACTATTATTACCTTTAATTAAGCTGCATATTGCATAGGTGAATTGATCACCGGACCGTCGCAAACTGAAGATGAATGTTCTTCCCATACTGCTTCACAAGGAACTTTTCAATCCTCTCGTTTGGTTTGATGACAACGACAGATCCTTCCGCGCACTTGTTAACTTCATTACCGCTGCACACTTTAATAATCAACCGATGATAATGCTGCTCATTTCACTGATGGTGAATGATGAATGTTGTCACCATCCTGTTTACACTAAACATGTCTCAATCTTCAAGGTTGTTGGGATGGAAAAGAAAACTGCACATTTGGTGTATCAATCCAACGCCGACGTTTACACGGTCCGATGATTTGCTGTTTAATTAAAAGATGAAGATACCTTTTTTTTTTTTTTTTTTGTTAACGGGGAGGGAACCTTCAAAAGGTACCCACCTAGAGGGGCATATCGCGGCTAGACACCGCCCCTCGAGATGGGTTATGTGGGATTCATCGTGAAGCTTGACCCGTGAAGCGAGTCAAGCAACCGATGCGACCGCACTAAACCACTCCTCGACCTGATCCGAACCCTGCCGATGCGCTGATGTGCGTAGTACTCCATGCGGGGTCGTGTGTGCGTAGCACCCTTGCTGTTGCGCACTGCTGCGTCGTCCTTCCTAGTTGTCCTCGCTGCTGCTGCCGCTTCGTGTCTTCCGTCTGCTGCTGCTGCTGTTGTTCAGAATCCACCCGTCCGTGGCCGCCACTCTCGGGTGGGTCCTAGCTCCTGCTGCTGCTCTGGTTACTCGTCGCTACCGCTGCTGCTTCTGTTTTCCGTTGTCCTGGTGTTGTTGGTGGCGGGGAGCCGCTATTGCTGCCTCCGTTGATCCGCGTTCCTTCGTCGCTGCTGCCGTCGTCTTCTGGCCGTCGGCGGACTCTCCTCATTCCACCTCACTTGGAGGCTTTTGAAGATTGTCCGTGCGGCCGTCCGGACTGCTTCCCATGTACTGTGGCTGGCACACATTTCCGTGGCAAGGTTGTGCATCGTCAAGCGGGTGTGGCTCTGTTGCTGCATCTCGTGTTGTGCTCGGGTGAACCGTGGACAATGGAACATCACGTGGTCGACGTCTTCCACGTCATGCTCACACACCGGGCAGTTAGGCGAGCCCTCCAGGATACCTTTGTTGACGAAGTAGCTCCGCAGGAACCCGTGTCCCGTTAGGACTTGGGTAAGATAGAAATCTATTTCCCCGTGCTTGCGGCCAACCCATGAACTGATGTTCGGGATCAGCCTCCTTGTCTTCAAACCTGGCGAACTCTGCTGCTCTGCGCCGGCTGTCCACTGGCGTTGCCAGCGCTCCATGGTCTCTTCTCGCTGCCGCTTCCGTATGTCTGGTGCTGGACCTCCCCTCGCTGCCTTTTCGTCGTGGCAGCGGATGTCCTCCTCTAGGAGGAGAACTAACGGGATGGTGCTTGCAACCACGCAGGCGGCGTCGTATGAAACCGTTTGGAATGCGCTGGCCACTCGAAGCACTCCGGTGCGATGCGACCTCTGGACTGTGGTGCGGTGAGTGTTCCTCTGTAGAAGCTTCCGTCCCCACGCTGGCGCAGCGTAGCGGACAATGCTATTCCCGACGTTCACCAGGGGTCTCCTTCTGCTGCTTTTTGGGCCACACTTGTTCGGCATCAGGGCGGTCAAGACGTTCGTGATACGAGTCGCCTTGTTGCAAACCTCCTCTAGATGTCGACCGTGGTGCTGTTTCCGGCAGAGCTCAACCCCGAGGTACTTGAGCGTCTCCGTGGATTCGATCGTGTGTGTCCCCGCTCGTAGTTGGCCTATCTGCGGGGTGTGATGGGTGCAGAAGATCATGTAGCCGGTCTTGTGATGGGCCAGCTGCAATCCTCCCATCCAACGCTCGATCGTCTCCAGGTTCCTCGTAGCAAGGGCGCTGATGTCCTGCGTGTCCCGTCCAACGAGGGTGAACGTCACGTCGTCAGCAAACCCGATGATGTCCGCACGCTTCCCGAACAGCTCCAGACGGAGAAGGTCGTCGTACATGACGTTCCACAGTGTTGGCCCTAGAACCGAACCCTGAGGCACGCCCGCCGACACTGGTAGCGAGACCAATCCTTCGTCCGTCTCGTAGTGGAGCGTGCGATTCTCGAAGTAGTTCCGCAGCATCGCCAGGAGGTACGGTGGCGTGTTCCTTCGCTGCAGAGCCTCTCCGATCGCTGTCCAGTTGGCCGTGTTGAAGGCGTTCTTCACGTCGATTGTCACCATCGCACACAGTCGGTCGCCCTTGCCCTTCTTGTCGAGCGCGATCTTTCCGTTGGCGAGCACCCTGTTGATGGCGTCCATCGTAGAGCGTCCCTTTCGAAATCCGTACTGGGCGTCAGACAGACCACCCGTCGCATCAAGATGCTCCGTGAGTCTGCGCTGAATGAGTCGCTCCAGTACTTTCCCGAGGACGCTCAGTAGGCAGATTGGCCGGTACGACGACGGTTCCCCGGGTGGTTTCCCCGTCTTGGAGAACAGCACTAACCGTTGCCTCTTCCATTCGTCCGGGAAGTAGCCTGTCCGGATGTAGTGCTGGAACGTTCTCCTGAAGACACCGGGAAAGGCCGTCATCGCCGCTATCAGGGCCACGTTCGGGATATTGTCGTCGCCCGGGGCTCGCTGCGGGTTGAGCGATTTTGCAATGCTCAACAGCTCCCCCTCGGTGACGGGATCCCGGTCGATGTCCTCTTCTGACAATCTGGCCGCTGTGGGCCAATCCATGGGCGGTCGCTCCGGAAAAAGTTCGCCGACGATGTGCTGGAGCTTCGCTGGGTCCCGTTCCATCGGTACGCGCGCTCCAGTCCACTGCTGCTTCCTGATCTTGTAACCCGGCCCGAATCCGTGGGGCCCTAGCTGTTCAGGTAGCTGTTCGCCGTATTCCCTCTTGCTTCGCTTGACCGCTTGCTCCAATGCTGCTCTGGCTGCTGTACAGGCCGGCCGTCGTTCCTCTCGCTGGTCGTCCGTCCGTGCTCTCCTGAGCCGTCTCCGCATCCCGATGTAGTTGCGGCGTAGCTGGGCAATCTCCTCGTTCCACCAGTACACCGATCGTCGTCTTCCTCGGGCCGCAGGCAATCTCGGCATCGTCGCGTCGCAGGCGGTTGTCATGGCCTGCGTCAGCTCGTCCGCCAAGAGGGTGTGGTTGTGGATGTCCAGCGAGCCCATGACTTCAACGAAGAGGTCCTTGTTGAAGAATCGGGTCGCCCACCTACACTCCGCCGTTTGCTGCTCCCTCTGTCCCAGGTTCTGTTGTGCCGTCGTCCGCTCGACCGTGAACTTGATGGTGTTGTGGTCGCTCGGATTTTCGTCACAGACGCGCCAGTCGTTGTCTCCCATGAGCGACGGGCTGCAGAAGGATACGTCGACGATGGAGCTGCGACCACTGTGACCGCTCCATGTTGGATGGTTGCCCCGATTCAACAGGACCAGTCCCAGCGACGCCGCTGCGTCCATCACCACCGCGCCCCTGTGCACCCGCTCTCCATCGTTGCTTCTGCGTTCCATGCCCCACGCTCTTGACCAGGCGTTGACGTCGCCGCCAATCATGGTGTCCCGGTTCCGCGGTATCACCGACGCAATCTCTGTCCATTTGCGCCGGAAATCCTCTACAGTCGAATCGGGACCCACTGGTGGTAGGTACACGGAGCAGAAAACGATGCCACGCATCTCGACCACGACGAAGCGATCCCGTCGATTCTCGATAATGCGTTGGATGGGGTACCTTCCTGTCGATACTGCTGCCACATTGCCCGTCGGATCCGCAACCCAGTTGCCGTTGTTCTCGGGGATCCGGTATGGGTCCGAGATCAGCACTATGTCGTAGCCTTCCGATCGGGCCGTTTGCAGCAGCATGTCCTGGGCCAGCTGGCTGTGGTTGAGGTTCTGCTGGAGTACCTTAACCATTGCAGGGCCGGCTGGTGACCCCTCCTCCTACTTGGCGGCAGTTGCGCTGGCCGAACGAGTGTCCGATTGCGTCCGGGCCCTTGCAGACGAGACATTTCCGCTCCTTAGTGCACGGTCCAGAGTGCTTAGGCTCAGCACATCGATGGCATCTGCTGGACCGATCCTTGCCGCGGCAGTTGGTGGCGATGTGGCCAAACTCATAGCATCGGTAGCACTGGCGCTTCGTCTCCACCTTCCGGAGTCTGCAGCACCGACTCAGCCCGATGACGTGCTGCGTCTGCAGCACCTCCTCCGTCGCGGCCACCTCTGGGCAACCGAAGAACGCGACCAACGTACCGTAGTTCGACTTTACGGTCGTGACCTGATCCGCGTAGATGGTTACTCCCAAGGCGGTGCTAATGTCCGTGGCGATGTCCTCTTTAGAGCAACTGGGCGGGATGTTTGTGCAGGTGAGCCGAACAGTGGGGGTCCGCGGACGGGCTTTCGCCTTGCCGTCGAGCGCCGCGGACACCTTTCTCCACATGTCCAGAGTTTCGGTGTGGGTCTTGCAGGACAATTCCAAGAGAAGATTCCCTTGGAAGTTGGTCCGCACTCGCTCCACTACCTTCCTGTCGTCGCCAAGCTTCTCCTTTACTACGCGCAATATCTCGTCCGGCGTGGTGTCGTTAATCGCCTCCAACTCCAGGGCGTCCGGGACTCGATATGCGCGTTTCTTGGGCTGCGTCGGTGGCTGCTGGTGCTCCGGCTGCTGCTGATGTTGTTGACCAACTTCTGCCGCTGCCTGCTGCTTCCGCTGCTTCTTCCTCATCCGCCGTTTAGCTTGCTTGCTTAGGACCTTCGTCCATCCGGATTCCGGTTCTTTTGGATGGTCCTCCTGTTGTCCGTTCTCGTTTGTCTTATTTTTGTTCCTGGTCCGTCGCCGTTTGTTGGTTTCGTTTGTGTTTGTTTGTTTGTTTTCGACTATTGCGGTTGTGGTGTTGTGTTGGTGGTCTGGTGTGCTGGTCGGGGCGTCCGTTCCAGCATTGGATGTTGCTGTTGTTGTGGCGGTAGTGATGTCGTTAGGGACGTCCGTATTCCGTTGTTTTTGTACCTGTTTGAAGATTTTCAGCTTCGACAGGATTTCCATGTTTGCTTGGATGAGGATGGTAGCCAACTGCAGTTCGCTCGCCGTCGTCTCCACTGTGGCGCTGGGGAGTGGAAGCGTCGTGAGAGGCTCGGAAGGCGACCGGGCTTCCATGTAGGTAGACTCGGTCTCCTCCCCACCGTTTCCCTCGCGCCCCCGCCCTACCAGCGCCGCGGCGAGGTCCGGTTCGCGTTCTGCCCCCGTTGGTGTTTCCTCGGCAAATTCCGTTTGCGCTGTCACATTCCGTTTTTCCGGTCGATGCTGAATCTCTTGGAGCGCCTTAATGGCCGAGCCCAAGACAGTCTCCCAGTCTCGCGGCAGGGTGGCAAAACCCTTAGCCTTCTGGCCGTCCTGTATGGTGCGGACAAGGCCAGTTAGCAGCGAGCTTGCCCTTTGTACCGGATCCGCTGGTCTATTGTCGTTCTGGCACAGGCTCGAAGAGGCTCCTCCGTTGCTCTCGACCGACGATGTAGCCGACGGGCCCGCGCACTCTTCGATGACCGGCTGCATCGTCAACCGCTTAGCTGGGCCCATTCCAACCTTCGGAGATTTCTCCATAGGTGCGGTGGAATCCGCTACTGGAAGGGCGTTGGCGGTCGACGAAGAGCCTCGTGTCATTCGCCGAGTGAACAGGGTCTCTTGCCTGGCTATCATCTTCGGGGGAGCTGAAAGGCGCGGAATGTTTCTCCGGTTCAGTGTTTTTTCCGGGGTCGTGGTCAGTGTAAGTCGGGACTTGGTTGTGCTTCTAGTCGTAGTCGGCATTGTAGGAGGTTGAAGGATATTCTGTTTAGAGAAAAGAAAGAAGACGGAGAACTAAAGCCTGAAAAGAAAGGAGAGTGTAGTATCGAATTGGGGAGGGAGAAGGGTGAGGATTTATAGAAAAATAACGGAAGAGAGAACTAGAACCTTAAGAAGAAAAAATTGGAGAAAAGGAACGTGGGAAAAAAAAACTAAAAAAACTAAAACCTGGAATGAAAGGGGAGTGTAGTATCGAATTGATGCGGGAGGAGGGGGAAAAATCTGGAGAAGAGAACGAAAGGAAGAACTAAATCCTGAAAAGAAAAGGAGAGAATTTGGAGAGAAAGAACTGAAAAAGAACTAAAACCTGAAACGAAAGGAGAGTGTAGTACCGGATTGATTGGGGGGAAGGGGAGAAGTTTGGAGAAAGGGAGAACTGCAGCTTGATAAAAGGGAGAAAATTGGAGAAAATAGCGAGAACTAAAATCTGAAACGAGAGGAGGGTGTAGTATCGAGTTGAGGAGGGAAAAAGGTGAGGATTTATGGAGAAATGACGGAAGAGAGAACTAGAACCTTAAGAAGAGAAAATTGGAGAAAAGGAACGTGAGAAAAAACTAAAACCTGGAATGAAAGGGGAGTGTAGTATCGAGTTGATGAGGGAGGAGAGGGAAAAATTTGGAGAAGAGTACGAAAGGAAGAACTAAATCCTGAAAAGAAAGGAGAAAATTTGGAGAGAAAGAACAGAAAAAGAACTAAAACCTGAAACGAAAGGAGAGTGTAGTACAGGATTGATTGGGGGAAGGGGAGAAGTTTGGAGAAAGGGAGAACTGAAGCTTGATAAAAGGGAGAAGATTGGAGAAAAGAACGAGAACTAAAATCTGAAACGAGAGGAGAGTGTAGTATCGAATTGATTGAGGAAAGGGGAGAGATTTGGTAGATAGAGAACGGGAGGAAGTATTAGAGCCTGAGGGGAGTGGGAATTGTAGTAACGAGATCGGCAGTGTTCCGTACTTAGGTGATATTTGAGAATGAAATAGATAAGGATGGAATAAGTAGAAGAAGGTGTAGATAACTAGTTTCGAATGAAGAAAGCTAGGTTCTTAATAGGGGAGTGCGCATGGCCTAGTTAGTTTGTTAGGGTTTGGAAGAAGTAAGGAAGAAGCAGTAAATAGTGTAGAGAGATAGAAGGAGGGATGAAGTTTGGCCAACAAGAAGGAGAAGTAGCCAAGTATAGCGGATAAGGAAAAGGAAGTAGAAGAAAGTAAGGTAGGTGTTGATTTGGTGAAGAAGGGGTTGAGTTGCCGACGGAAGGATAAGCTCGAAGTATGACTTTTACAGAATGAGGAGGGTAAGTGGCGAGGCACACAATAACGATTGTGTGGTAACTATTGTGTCTGGTGTCGGGGAATATCCCAATGGGTACGGAGAAGATAGTTAATACGGGGGTAAGTAAAGGTGGTACCAATGTACAGGTGCGTTTTGTTACAGTGTGCCGGGTGTGTGTTTTAGCGGGGAATATCTCGATAGGTATGGAAAAAATTATTATGAATGAAAAGTGTGATCAGGGGCCGGGTAAGGCGGGAAAATGTGTGGTTTATTATTAGGGATGTGTGTGGATGCGGGAATATCCCGGTGGGTATGAACGGAGAATTATGATCGCGCAAGCGTTAGCGGTCGGGGTAGAAGAGTGGAAAATGCTTTATTGTTGGTATGGAATATCCCGACAGGTAGCGGGTACTGCGTGCGTGCAGGTGTGAATGGAGGGGAAATGGCAGATGGCCAGGTACGTTGTGCGATGTGTGTTGTGTGGTTACGGGGAATATCCCGGGGGGTGCCCGCAATTTTGTGAATGGTGTGTGGGGATTCTATGTACCTTTTTGTGATGGAATTGTATGTTAAAACAAATAGCGAGGGTGTGGTGGGCGTAATTATTTTAGGGTGTTTTGTGCGGTAGCGGGACAATATTCTCAAGAATGGGAGGTAGCGTACAAAGGGGCTGTGGGTTTTTTGGGATGTGGGAAAGCTAATGCTATTTTCTACTTCTTATTATCTAAATGTTTGCCGTTTGGTGAAGTGTTTGCGTTGGGAGGATGCTTCGTCGCTTTGATGAATTAATCTTCTCGCGATCGTATAAAACAGCTCTCCGCAGCACACACACGCACACAAAAACACGGCACTAGCACGCACTAAAATGGGACTGGTTTAGCAAAAGGCCGTACCAATTTATGGTGTCTACGCCGTCCGTCGATTATCCAGTATTTAATTGTAGAAGACAATAAATCAATGGCGATCGACAAACGCGGACACCTCCCACTTGCACTGCACTGCACTGAACAAAATCACTGTATTCTGCCGCTGGGTTTTAAGAAGCTTAGCCGTTATTCGCAGAAGGCGATTAGAATGCCGCCGAAAGAAGGAGAAACAACAAAACGGCAAATTTTAATTATTACTTATTATTTAGCCAAGAGCGGAAAAGGATATGCCGACGGAAGAAAGCTACAGCAAAATTTATGAAAAGCCGTCGGCAGAACGTCGCAGAAGGCAACTTAAGACAATCGGCTTTATAAGGGCAATTAAAATCGGCGGCGTGACACGGAAGGCGCACGCAAAACACCGTAATGCAGAAGGCAATATCACAGTCACAGTCGGCAGAATAAACGCTCACTTGGATAAGATGAAGATACCTTGAAATATATTAGCTACGATTGATCGTGTATAATTATAATAGCACTCACCTACCATGTTAGGTCCGCAAATAAATTCACAGCACATCACATGACAACATTTCAGCAAATGACACTCTGCTTAATGGAATCCTTTGCCGTGTGCCAACTCGTCACACACACACACACACACACACACGCATAGCGGATGGCTATGTGAGAACCCAGTGGGCAAAATTGTATGCAATCCCATACAAAAACAACAGGGTCAATTAAGGGTCTACTTGGGGACAATTATAAGAGTTTTAAATGACCCACTTGCGTCCAAGCGCTGTCATAGTGTGGGTGTGTTGCGCCGCTGCTGCCGTGCTTCTCACTACTACATGCGCATTACCCTAGCCGTGCTTTCGGATGGATTGAAAAGTGACTCGCAATAAAGTTTCGGTTTAAAGCATAATTAATCGCACATTTTATTGATTATTTTTTAAATGATAGCACTTAATATTTTTAACTATTATTACCTTTAATTAACCTGCATACTGCATAGGTGAATTGATCACCGGACCGTCGCAAACTGAAGATGAATGTTGTTCCCATACTGCTTCACAAGGAACTTTCCAATCCTCTCGTTTGGTTTGATGGCAACGACAGATCCTTCCGCGCACTCGTTAGCTAATTACCGCTGGGCACTTTAATGATGAACCGATGATACCGCTGCTCATTTCACTGATGGTGAATGATGACTGTTATCACCATCTTGTTTACACTAAGAATTTCTCAATCTTCTCGGTTGTTGGTATGGCAAACAAAACTGCACAATTGGTGAATCAATCCAACGCCAGCGTTTACACGATCCGATGATTTGCTGTTTGATTAAAAAATGGAGATACCTTGAAACATATTAGCTACGATTGATCGTGTATAATTATAATAGCACTCACCTACCGTAATAGGTCCGCAAATAAATTCACAGCACATCACATGACAACATTTCAGCAAATGACACTGCGGAATGGAATCCTTTGCCGTGTGCGAACTCGTCACACACACACGCATAGCAGATGGCTATGTGAGAAGTAAAGAAGCGCAAAGAAAAGCGGTGTGCTGCGGTGTCAGAAAGAGGACGCACGAACAGCGCGGTACGTGTGAAAAAGACAGCATGAATCAGCGTACACAAATCTTGGAGGGAAGTACGCGCTTGTGGGTTTTCGCGGGAGTGAAACCAAGGGAAACGGCGGGATCGCATACAAGTTTACCCACTGGGAAGCAAAGAAGCGCAAAGAAAAGCGGTGTGCTGCGGTGTCAGAAAGAGGAGGCACGATCAGCGCGGTACGCGTGAAAAAGACAGCATAAATAAGCGTACACAAATCTTGGAGAGAAGTACGCGCTTGTAGGTTTTCGCGGGAGTGAAACCAGGGGAAACGGCGGGATCGCATACAAGTTTGCCCACTGGGATTAATCGGTCCGGTGATCAATTAACCTATGCAATATGAAGCTTAATTAAAGATAATAATAGTTGTAAATATTAAGTGCTATCATTTAAAAAATAATCAATAAAATGTGTGATTAATTGTGCATTAAACCGAAATTTTCTTGCGAGTTACTTTTCAATCCATCCGAAAGCACGGCTAGGGTAATGCGCATGTAGTAGTGAGAAGCACGGCAGCAGCGGCGCAACATACGCACACTATGACAGCGCTTGGACGCAAGTGGGTCATTTAAAAATCTTATAATTGTCCCCAAGTAGACCCTTAATTGACCCTGTTGTTTTTGTATGGGTTTGCATTAGTGATGTGCGGGTCGACCCGAACCTACCGGGTCGGAGCGCTCCATAAGCGACCCGAACCCGTTCGGGTCGACCCGTAGGTACAAGTAGGTGCAACGATTCCGGTAGGTGCAAGCAAGCATAAGCAATTCCGACCCGAACTCGCTGCACCCACGGGTCGGAGTCGCTTATGGGCGCTTGCACCTACCGGAATCGTTGCACCTACTGAACCTACTTGGCCCGATTCCGACCCGAACTCGCTGCACCCACGGGTCGGAGTCGCTTATGGGCGCTTGCACCTACCGGAATCGTTGCACCTACTGAACCTACTTGGATCCGATTCCGACCCGAACTCGCTGCACCCACGGGTCGGAGTCGCTTATGGGCGCTTGCACCTACTGGAATCGTTGCACCTACTGAACCTACTTGGATCCGATTCCGACCCGAACTCGCTGCACCCACGGGCCGGAGTCGCTTATGGGCGCTTGCACCTACCGGAATCGTTGCACCTACTGAACCTACTTGGCCCGATTCCGACCCGAATTCGCTGCACCCACGGGTCGGAGTCGCTTATGGGCGCTTGCACCTACCGGAATCGTTGCACCTACTGAACCTACTTGGCCCGATTCTGACCCGAACTCGCTGCACCCACGGGTCGGAGTCGCTTATGGGCGCTTGCACCTACCGGAATCGTTGCACCTACTGGAATCGTTGCACCTACTGAACCTACTTGGATCCGATTCCGACCCGAACTCGCTGCACCCACGGGTCGGAGTCGCTTATGGGCGCTTGCACCTACCGGAATCGTTGCACCTACTGAACCTACTTGGCCCGATTCCGACCCGAATTCGCTGCACCCACGGGTCGGAGTCGCTTATGGGCGCTTGCACCTACCGGAATCGTTGCACCTACTGAACCTACTTGGATCCGATTCCGACCCGAACTCGCTGCACCCACGGGTCGGAATCGATTCCGATGGGTTCGCACCCGACTCCGGGTCGGGTCGCAAAATGAATCGTATGACCCACCACTAGTTTGCATACAATTTTGCCCACTGGGTTATGCATGAGAAAAAATAACGTTGTAAACGAGATGGAATGAAATATTGAAATAAATAATATCTGTTAGCAATTACACGAAGGCAAACCCTGCAACGGGGTGAAATCGGTCGTCGGAAGTAACGGATCATCATCATCATCATTAGGACACTGGAGCCAGTGTAGCGAAGGCGAACCTTTTCTTCTTCTTTTTAATTTTAGCATTTTTTTTTTTGAGTACGCGGTTAAGATATAAAAGTAGTAAATCAATTGACTTACATCGGGTGATCTATGCAAATAGCCCTGCTAGATTTAACTCAACGGTGAACGTGTTAACTTACAAAAAGTGCTTCAAATGTTGTATCAACGAAATACAATAATACAATATAAATGTTGAATAATACAATTATAGAATAAAATAATTTTATTGTTAATAAAATGTCTTAAATTGGTGTCTTAAGTTGGAGCGGCCCGATTGCACGATGGTAGCGGAGCCGGTCTTCACAGGCTGAAGACCCACATGCCGGTTCACAGGCTTCACAGGAGCCGGTAGCAAGGATTGACTATCCGGCTACGTGGTAAAATAAGTCGATACGGCCAGGCCGTTCTAACGAAACAAAAAAATGTCTTAAATAAACGGCTGCTGAAACATCATTCGGAGACGAGAGAATGGTGTAGTTTCAATGCGTTTTTTCAATTTTGCTCCAAATGATTCTCGACGACCGATCAGGTTGACAATGTCATGTTTATCCAATGTAATCACAGAAAAATAAAAAAATGCTCGTAGTCATTTTCGTACGGTATGAGTCGGAGTCACACAAAAAAGATGCATCGTGCTACAGTATAGTACAAAAGAGACAGTACTATAGTCATGTACTATAGTCACATAGAGTTATTGTTCAGAAATATGTTTATAGCAATTATATTAGGATGCCGGCCAAGTTACAACGCAAAGGAAATCGCTCGTATATGTACGATCTTTCATGAGGTTAGCATATTTTCCAGGTATTATTCATTTGCTACTCAAACGGCGTTGTACACGAACCAAAATAGCATTCAATGCTAAACTTATTTATTTTCTTGAAAACATTACAGTATATGATTTCAGATATGAGTACAATTCGGTTAATACATCTGTTTTAAATAAAAGAAGATTCTAAACTGACTAGTGATCCTATCAATCAGTCGATTGATATTAACGAATGCAAGGTAGGCAGAGTAGGCGGCCGCTTAGGACCCGAAAGAAGCTACTTTGCAGGAAAGAGTATGTGGATTGTCATAGCAGAAGCTCCAGAAAGCAACGCTTTAATTCTTCGAAAATCGGTTCTTGAAGATTTGTTGCAGTTCTGAAGCGACTGACCTTGACAGAAAGTTGCGCATAAGCAGGTTGTTCTTGTATAGTAATTTTTAACAGCTGGAGAAGAAATACGCGTGCAAAATATACATCTATACATACAAACCCGACGTGTGCTACGTGTACAAATGTGAGTATATGAAGGTGAAAAATACACACTCAAATCGAGAGTATTTTGAAGGGGAATTTCTATTCCGTGTGAGTGCAAGCAGGAGCGAGATATCGGTTAGAGCGAGCATTTTGTATGGTATTTGATCGAAATGGAGAACTTGGGCAATAAATTACAATACAATCGCGATGCGTACACTATCAGCAAATAAATTCCGTCTAAAACACGAACGTGTTTCATTCGTAATCTAGGTGCTGTTCATATAAGTACACAATTGCTGAAGGTGTTTTTGGTAAAAAAAAAATTATCAGCCTGTTCTGCTCGTGCTGTTAGAGGTTTAGTGAAACTGCAATTAGTTAGTATTACAGATTTATTCTCTACTGTAGCACAAACCACACGTTTTTGGCTATAAATTACCATCATTTGTAGATCTTCAGATTCGCCTGCCGAAAAATCAGTGTCTATTACGGTGCCAAGCTACATCCTACCAAAACGACCGCGTGACTACTTCGCTTGAAAAAGTGTTATAAAGTAAGTTTATGCATGTTTAATTACTGAAAATTTCAATTGTGTATAATTCAGGACTTTGCTTTTGCATGTGTGATGTGCACTCATTTTCGACAGTTTCTTACGTATTATAAGTTTAGGACCGTCAAAAAAGGCAACCCCCAAACCATTAAAGGTTGGTGGATCCTGGCTGTATTGGAATATATGTTCCGATTGATGATAATAGACTCGTATGGGGTTTGGCACCGGTGTGAAAGTGTAAAAAGCCATGCCGGCCTCACTAAAACAAATTGTCAAACCAATAAAAAAATTGTTAAGTGTATAATATAATAATAGGATTAAAAACTGTTGGTCGAAATCTTTTATTGAAATGTTGTAGGGCGCGTTCAATTATTACGTAATGCATTTTATCTCACGAGAAAAGTGTCTTATCACCAAAATGACTTTCAATTCGTGTGAAGAGAATTCAAAACAATCTACACCATGTAGAGATGATATAGCAGAAAATTAAATATTATATATATATTTATATCAGTAGGTCTTGTCTTTCTTGATCTATTACATCCTATACTACCGTTTTTGTCATTACGAAGTGACCTTTAACCGCGAAATTGTTTTTTAGCACATCTTGTAACTTTTGCGTAAGGTGTTCTGAGGCCTTAATTGCAGTTTGTCTGCCGTTGTGATAGTTTTCTAAATGTCTCACTATGTCAATCTCGTTAAAGCCGCATTGAGTTACAGTAACTCTGTTGAAATTTGCGAACGGCTTTTCCTTCACAACTGTTGCGTTGTTCTTAGATTTTAAAAATAAATTGATTTCGGTAGTAGTTGATTGGCTTTTTTGTAATGTGAACAAAGTAATTGAACTGAATTTGTTCTGGTTGTTATCTACTGAGCGCGTCAGCTACGACATTCGTTTTTCCCTGTCTGTATTTAACTTCCTACTCGTAATTTTCTAATTCCAATCGCCAACGCAATATTTTAGAATTCTTTTTGGACGATTTGATGAATATCAGTGGTTTGTGATCGGTAATCAGTGTAAATTTTCTGCCGTATAGGTAAGGCTTGTACTTTTCCACGGCCCATACAATGGCCAACGCTTCTTTCTCTGTGGTTGAGTATCTTGTTTCTGTTTCGTTTAGAGTTCTACTGCCGAATGCTATTGGTTTTTCTTTTCCATCTTGTATTTGAGACAGAACTGCTCCTAGGGCAAAATCACTAGCATCTGTCGTTAAAATGAATGCTTGTGTGAAATCCTGGGTATGCTGATGAAATAATCATTTTAAGCTCTTCGAAACATTTTTTATATTCCTCATTTTCAAAATCTACTATTGATTTCTTTTTCAAATACCTGGCTAGAGGTTTGGTGATTTTAGAAAAGTCCCTAATAAATCTTCGGTAGTACCCTGCTAAACCGAGGAATTGTTTAATTTCCTTTTTAGTTGTTGGAATTTTCCAATCCAGTATTTTTTTTATCTTATCCGGGTTTGGTTTGAAACCTTCGCATGTTATTACATGCCCTAGAAATTTTGTTTTCTTCGTAAAAATTCGCATTTGTCTAACTGAATTTTTAGATTGAATTTAGCTAAACGTTGTAGGACTTTCGATAAATTTTTCCAAAGAGTCGGTAGGTCTTTACCAATTACAATTATGTCATCAGGTGCAGGGCCACGAGAGCTGACAAAAATGTGACAAATCTGACAAAACGGAGCTTTTGTCACTTTTTGTGAGCTTTTGTCAAATTTTGGTTTGTAGAAAATCCACGAAAAAAAGTTGACAAATACATGACAAAATGTTGACAAAATTTTGACGTTTGCTAACAACGACAAGTGCTACCAAATGTAAACAAACAGGTACAATACAAGACAAAAATGTAGCACCGCTTGCTAATTAAGGCATTAGGTTAATATTATTTTTCTGCAGTTTTTCGTAATTTGTAACGAAAAATATTTTTTATTTTGCAATTAAATTACATAACCATCATTTTTAAGCGGATTATAACTTTCAACTAAACATTATTTTTCAAATCTCTTTACATTTTCAGAAAAAAAACTGAGAAAACATTTATTTATTTTTTTGGTAGCGACTGTCGAAAGCTCTTTCGACCATATGTCTATTTTTGTCACTTTCTTTTGTCAACGAGTACAATTGTGCGCGCGGCCACGGTAGATGTAGTTTTGCGCAGTTGACAAGCTGTTTTTGTCATTTGTCAAATTTGTCACATTTTTGTCAGCTCTCGTGGTCCTGCACCTATCTAAGTAAACGAAGCAAATATTCCCTATTAGTTCGTTGAGAACGCTATTCATTGCTCGCTGAAAGGTAGCTGGAGCGTTTTTAAGCCCGAATGGCATTCTATTAAATTCATAATGTCCATATGGGGTACTGAAGGCTGTTTTTTTCCCGATGTGCAGGGTCCATCTCGATTTGATGAAACCCTGATTTTAAATCTAAAGTGGAAAAATACGTCGATTTTCCCAGGTTGTCCAAAATTTCTTCAATTTGCGGCATGGGATATTTGTCGTTAATCGTTTTATCGTTCAGTTTACGGTAGTCTATTACTACTCTAACTTTTTTTACTCCTGAGGCATCCATTTTTTTGGGCACCACCCATATGGGGGATGAGTATGGACTACAAGATGGGGAAATTATGCCACTATCTAACATTTCTTTAATTTGTTCTTCTACATCGGTTTTCAAATGATGTGGGTATCTATAGCTCTTTGTGTATGTGGGTTCTTCATCTTTTGTTATGATTTTGTGTTTTACTATATCTAATATATGCTGTTAAGTTTTCATTTGTTCGTAACAATACTTCTTTATTTTCATGTATTATTTTCAAAAGTTCGACTGTTTCAAGCTCTGATAAGTGATCAGAGCGTATAATTTTTCTAATATCCTTCAATTTAAGTTTTTCATTTGAACTCAGAGGGATTGGAGATATCGTTTCGAAATTGTTGACGTTCAAACTAAAGCGACCTAAATCATGGTGGGGCTTTGATGATTTGCTGATTATTCTAATAACCGATTTATTTTTACTTGAACGATATAATCCTGGTTCAATTATTATTCCATCAGTCAGCTTTTGATGGCATGGAACGAACCAATCACCATTACATAGTGTATTAATGGTTACAATGTGGTGGTATACATGATCTGGAGGATGGTATTTATGAAACGAGAGAGCACAATCTCTGAAAAAAAATTTCTCATTTTCAAAATCAATTTTTGCTCCTGTTTCAAATAACTCATCGCTACATGAAAAGCTACAAAAAAAACATTATGAAACAATTTTTTTTATTATTATCGGTAGAACAGCCAGGCCGTGTATTTTATAGAATACGCTTAATATCTAGTAGTTCAACAATAAGAGGTGGGACATTTCTTTCTCTCACCATTGCGATGCACCTTATTCCGGGTGAGCTCAGTAGGAGCAACTGCATCGTTTTGGAGTACCTTGAGTCCTCCTTTTTCTTTGGGCTTTATTTTCAGCTCATTCCGACATTCACACAGGCAGTCTGCGGCGTCCTTTGGTCGGAGATGAGCTTGAGTGGTCATATGATCGACATCGTGACCAGCTTGCCAGTCAGTCAGCATCTTGGGGTCTCTCATTTGTGGCCGTCCGTGTCTGCGTCATGGTAGCGTCTGTCCCAACCTATATAGGTGCGACTGTCAAGGCCTCCCCAATGTATTCTCGAC
The DNA here is from genome assembly GCF_943734755.1 of Anopheles moucheti. Classification (NCBI taxonomy): domain Eukaryota; kingdom Metazoa; phylum Arthropoda; class Insecta; order Diptera; family Culicidae; genus Anopheles; species Anopheles moucheti. Next base: position 62,214,462 of record NC_069140.1, read on the forward strand.
TACAGCAATAGAACATATATCAGTAATGACAACAGAAACGAGGGACAAGCATCTGTGACAAGTACCAATAAAGAAACGGTAAACAATAAGAAACAAATAAAAAAACAAACGAGATTGCGTGATGCGGTTCATCCGAAATCCGCATTTTCGTTCATAGGGTGATTCCGAACTATTTGGCGAAGTCGAACAAAATCCGTGCGTACACGTTGTCCTTCTGACCCAGAATGTCGCGAATTGGCACTGCAGGTGCTCTTCCTGATGCCCGAACGGCTGCTAGAAGACCGGGCGGCATCGAATTCCCCACATGACCAGAGAATGTGGTCGATGTCATGGAATCCAACACTACAGCTACAGACCTTGGAGTCGGACATACCTATACGTTGAAGGTGCGCATTCATTGCATAGTGTTTCGACATAAGTCTAGACATCATACGAATGAAAGTACTACCTACCGGTAGGCTGTGAAACCAAGAACGCAGGGACACCTGTGGTGAGATTGTATACAAGAACCTCCCGAGCTCATCGTCATCCCACGTGCTCTGCCACGAACCATGCAAAGCTATTACGGGGTGTGAAGAAACTCGTGAGAGGGAATCGACCTCTCAAAAAAGTTGCCTTAAATCCCAAAAGATCTCCCTTTTCATTTGCAGGGATACCGCAATGAGCAGGCAACCAAATAAGCGATATTCGAAACGCTTTGTTGTACAGAGAGCTTAGTATATCCAAGATTTTTCGGGTAAAGTAATCACAGCTCTTTATAGCCTATGATTTCAGTGCTTCGACAGCGCTGAGCAACCAGCTCAGCCACAAAGATTGAGCATGGCTGTCTAAGTTTGTGGAAGATTTCGGTGTATGTGTTAAATACACCAAAACCCGTGCCCACCTCTGAAGATGATCCAGCAGTAAAATACTGGTTCTTATAGGGTTGGCCATACTTATCCACAAAAACGCTGGGAATTGCCCTTCAGCGAAGTTCATATGGAATGTTCTTCGTTTCCTCTCTCATCGAGATGTCGATTACTAGAAGGGAATTATAGGACTCCGGTAAACTGGCGCAGTTAATTGTTCTAGTAGCGCTAGGGTTTGCCTGTAACGATTTAGAACCTGCCTCTTGTAGCGATTTGAAATTCACTAGAGATACTTTGGAACGTAGTAAAAGGCGAAGCGATAGCTGCAAAAATCTCAGTTTCAGCGGCATCACTCCGGACATCACTTCTAAGGACATTGTATGAGTGGACTTCATACTGCCCAGCGCAATTCTAAGACAACGATATTGAATTCGTTCTAGCTTTAAGATATGCGACTTGGCTGCCCAATGGAAGCAGATGCATACGTATTCCAAGACGGATAAGATCGTTGTCTTGTACAGCCGCAGGAGATCTAATGGGTGTGCACCCCACCAGAAGCCTGTGACTGTTCGGAGAAAGTTGATTCTTTTAGCACACTTAATTGCCAGTTGATCTACATGTGACCTCCACACATTTTTACTATCAAACCAAACACCTAGGTATCTAAAAGTTTGGGCAATCGTGATCTTTTTTCGATATAAAAATATGTCAAAGTTAGGTTTGTACACGTTGGCAAGCCTATTTTGCGGGGTGTCGTAATGGAACGAAAAAACAAGCATTTCAGTCTTCTCTGGAGAAAACTCGATACCTAGGTTATTTGCCCACACTTGTAAATTGTCAAGCGTGGTTTGCAAAGGGCTTTGGAAACCTGTTGCTAGCGACTGCGACAACACCGTCATCAGCCAATTGCCGTAAGCTGCAATTTGGCTCCAGGCAAGAATCAATGTCATTGACATAAAATTTGTACAAAATGGTGCTAAAACAAGACCCTTGTGGGAGTCCTCGAAACTGATTCGTCTTGTTTGAACCAGACCATTATCGAAATTCATTGCCTTTTCGGAAAGGAGGTAGGGTTTGGAAGGTAAGTGTTCAACTTTGGACTTAACCCCGCGTTTTGAAGTTTTTGATCCAGTATATTTATAGATACTGAGTCAAAAGCCCCCTTGATATCCAGAAATACAGAGGCCAACATCTCTTTCTCACCAGAAGCGGTAAGCAATCGTTTGTACCTATACCTTTGCGAAAGCCAAACTGGATACAGGACAACAGTCCGTTGGATTCTAACCAATTGTCCAGACGAAAAAGAATCATCCTCTCGAGTACCTTGCGCAAGCACGAAAGCAAAGATAAAGGTCTGTATGACCCGTGCTCTGATGCCGGTTTGCCAGGCTTCAAAATTGCGACTACTTTCACCTCTCTCCATTCTTGCGGGACGACATTGAGTTCCAGCATCTTGTTGAAGCAATTTGCTTGTAACATTGTCCAGTCCTGGAGAAGAATTTTTGCAAGAAAGTAGAGGTAGGGAGAGCTCGACCATACTGAAGGGCGAGTCCATGATAGGATCACTGAGAGCCGCATGTTGTGCAAATTTTTAAGCAGGAACGAAATCTGGACGTACTCTATCCGCAAACTGATAGAGCCAATCTCCCGAAAATTTCTCGTTCTCGTTGGTAAATGTACTATTTCGCATATACCCATGTTGCGGGAGGCTTTCGACGTATTTCCGCCAAAAGCCCCTTTTTGTTTTGCTTTTTGGCAGGTTTCTGCATGTCCGTTCCAATGCTTTGTACTGTTCGTATAGAACATTGGAACCATGGCGTCTATATTGGCCAAAAGCCTTCCTCTTCGCTACATCCCAACCAGCAATTGGACCACACCCATCCATTTTTTATTCGGATCTCTCGTTCTGGCCTACATGCGACGCGAGATAAAAAATCGAACACACACGTGATACACACGAAAAATCACGGTACGCGATCCACGCCCTCCATCGCGCGTATACGGATATCGCAACGCACCAACACATTCAAAGCGACCGACCGACAACGCGTGTGTCGACAGGTACCTGTGTACTGTGCTCGCGTCTGCCGACCTAGAGTCGCATTTTGTCCTTGCAGCTTACGCGCCTTGCAGCTCAGCATATTCGGCTCGAAGCCCACATATTCAACCTCTCATTTAAAGCGTCTAACTGACTGGCGTGTGTGGATTTCTGCATTTAATCGTACTTAAATTATTATTTATTTATAAACCATCGGTTGTAAAGTATTGGCAACACTTTAACTAAACAATTGGAACACTTTTTCCTAGGATTTTTGAAGGACAAGCGCACAAATTCATTGATCAAAACTAGGTATAATTTGATACATTCGAAGACATTGCTTTGCGGCGATCGGTAACACACGGGAGTATTTAACAATAGCAGGAAAAGTTTAAGTGTTAGATACATACATTGTTCTACAAAGTAGATAAGAATAAGAAATGTAGTTTTTCTATACATATCAGTGGTGATTTTTTCACAATTTTTACATACTTTTAAGAATAACTAGAAAAGTAGCAGAGATAGATAAAAGTGATGTTCTACAAAAATGTGAAGAATAAAATAATACATTTTTTTATGGTGTTTGAAAAAAATGTGAAGAATAAAATAATACATCTTTTTATGGTATTTGAAAAGTTCTAAAACTTATACCACAAATTTTTTTTCATTATTTTTCAATGCAAAAATTATTTCAAAATGCCTTAAATTTATGTTTTATTTAAAAACAGCCAATCGCCAAGCCATTTGAATGTTTTTCAAAATTTTCAATGACAAAAATCCTTCCCGTTAGGCTTTGTTTATAAACCGTTAGCAACGCACGTGAGCCAAGCTACTCGCGCGACCCTGAAGGATGTACCTATTGCTGCTGCTCGACCGACTTAATCCAATATTCTCTTTCATTACAGCACTATCGCCACGCAAATAGTATGGGGAAAAAGAGTATCATTCTCTGATAACGGCTCTCACGAGAGAGCCAGAGAGTGGTGCTAGTTCCCCCACCCCCCTTTTTTTGCATAGAATCATATTTTTGCTACGACCCGGCGTAAGTCCACACGCTGCAAAAGCCGCAGGGCGACTGAAGCGGGCGTGGTTACGCGCCGCTTTATATACCATGCGGTGAGAGTGTGTACGTGAAGGTCGAAGTTCGTCTTCCTGTCGGTTGTCTACTCGAAACCGACTTGACTCAAAACTTGACAATGAGAACAAAAGAAACTCGACCAAGAGACTCCGCCTTTGTATGACTGGGGCGCAAACTCAAGTTGGTTAAGCGGATACGCAGTACACAGGTACCTGACGACACACGCGTTGTCGGTCGGTCGCTTTGAATGTGTTCGCCTATGTGTACATAGGCGCGAAAGCTGCACGGACAAACCGCGACTCTAGATCGGCAGACGCGAGCACAGTACATAGGCAGGTACGCTGTTGGACGCTCGAACAGCGTACGTGCCTATGTGCTGTGCTCGCGTCTGTCGAGTTTTACAACGAGTTTCGTGAAACTCGATAGACACGAGCACATCATAGGCAGGTACGCTGTTGGATAAAGTCCCGCTCAAACTCGACAGTACATAGGTACCTGTCGACACACGCGTTGTCGGTCGGTCGCTTTGAATGGGTTGGTGCGTTGCGATATCCGTATACGCGCGATGGAGGGCGTGGATCGCGTACCGTGATTTTGCGTGTGTATCACGTGTGTGTTTGATTTTTTATCTCGAGTCGCATGTAGGCCAGAACGAGAGATCCGAATAAAAAATGGATGGGTGTGGTCCAATTGCTGGTTGGGTCGCGTACCGTGATTTTGCGTGTGTATCACGTGTGTGTTCGATTTTTTTATCTCGCGTCGCATGTAGGCCAGAATGAGAAATCCGAATAAAAAATGGATGGGAGGAGTCCAGTTGCTGGTTGGGATTCGTATAGTTGAAAACGCAAAAAAATTGTGTATGTTCGGAATTAGGGAGAACGATCCGAGATCCTCTCTAAACGCTATACATGCTTCTATTAGAAAGACGCGTACGGAGATTACGATCGTACGACACACGCTGTCTCGCTTGTGCTTGCGGTAAAGGATATGCGTTTATGTTCGGATTTACACGAAGTTCAATGTAGACGTGGGCAGGACATGGACTTCCCCCGTGTTTGGTCCCCTGTAACTCAACCTCGAACGATTCCTCTCTAACCAATACGTATTGTAAGATTGAGTTTAAGCTGTTCATCTGTGTTATCAATTGAGACAACACATCATTTACTGCCTGTGTGTGCGGTTGTGTGAACGAGGCCGGGCAATAATCCCTGTCTCGCCAAGTCCTTTTTTGCAGGAATTGGACCCTTTCTATCCATTTTAGAAAACACAAATAAACAAGTTAAAAACGTTTTTTCGTGAGAGAGAAAAGAGACATTTATTGTACATTTTTCTTTGCCGCGTCACTCGCCGACAACGGGCTCTACTAGCGATGTTTACATTACTATCCCTACTCGGCCCATCTTAAGGGAGTGCGTGATCATTAGGGCTAAATTTGCCGCTTCTAAGACTGCAGCGACTACGCTTGCAGTACCTCTCGCTCTCGCGGCGTCCGTATGGAAGCGCAGGGAGCATTCTACTCGTATTATATTCATTTTTATTTTATTTTTATTTTTAAATGTAATTGCTCTAGCAACGACAGGTTGCGATTGTTCAAGAGTCTTTGCTCCTAGTTCTATGTCAAGATTCGGTATAGGAATATAGGCTTAATTTCCTGATTCGATAGAATGCACACTATCACTATTCACTGTTCCATATGGTAGTGTGATCTGTGTTCTTTTGGAAAGGAGAAAAAAATCATCCATATGGTAGTGTGATCTGTGTTCACTTGGAAAGGAGAAAAAAATCATCCATATGGTAGTGTGATTTTGATTAGGTACGATACAAATCATTAACTGCAAATCTTACCCACACCATCATATACAGTAATAATAAAACCAGATTCGCTTGTGCTTCGCGTTCAAACGATACAAACCTTTAAAGAGTATGTTTAACTTTTTGCTGGCTACTTAGATCCTTCCTTGTCCCTTCAGTACAACTGAATTTACAACTGAAAGATTGCAAGCAAGAGATTTGTGTTGTCCACCAAAGTTGGCCAAACTTTTCTGCTCAAAAAGATGCAGAGGGTGAAAAATCGCGCAGCAATTATATCTTGTGAACGTGCCTATAAAAGTTTTTAGTCTATCTAGTAGTGCGCACAAATCTTATTCCAACGAGGAACACTAAATCTTTTACCCTGGTAGCCCTGGTGACCACACAAACAAATTCTCACTAGAGCACGTGCCTACAGAGCGGCGGCACCACAAATCACCCGAACTTTGATGATTGCTCGGAATTGAAATCACGCACTATCATAGCTTGAACACCAATCATCAATACAGAGTTTTTGAGATGATAGAACAACGCTAGCACCTGTCACCACAAGCGCAGCACATGACATTTCTACGACCTTAGTAAACACCACAACCGCAGCAAGCATACTTCAATGCAAGCAAATGATATCGCAATCGCAGCGCAGCTTACCATCAAATTCGTACGACGGTACAAGTGAAGTACGATCCGAGCAGTATAAACGCAATCTGAGCAAGATTTTGACAACCGAACGATGTCAGTTTTGATCCGAAGAAATATTTACTGTATTTATCGAATTAAATATGATTTATTTCATGAAAAATACAGTAAATGTTACTAACAATTATCGTCTGGCTATGATAATCTAACCAAGGATACGTTTATACTCCTCGGATCGTGCATCACTTCTACCGTCGTATTGGTGTCTGTGCTAAACTGCGCAGCGTTTGTGATATCATGTGCTTGCAATGAAGTATGGCTGCTGCGGTTGTGGTGTCTAGTAGTGTCGTTGAAATGTCTTAACAATAGGCACTTGCTTTGTTCTATCATCTCAAAAACCCTGTTAGATCTACAGATCTTATTCCTGACTAAAATTGAAAATACAATGATGGTTTAATTATATGAAATATGTTTTTGTTCTATTTACAAACAAAATACAATATTACTATTTAGATATTTAAAAAAAAATGAAAACCTTGGCCAACCAAGCACTGCGTGCCTTTTTTTTTTGTTTTTGCTGTCTTGGGTATGTAAGAACCTTACAGAAATATTATAGTAGAAAATAAAAGAAGTCGACGGACGAAATAGAAGTGCTTTGGTGCGAAATAAAAAGAGATTTACAACTTCAAACATAAAACATTGCCAAAAGGCGACACATATTTTCAAGCATATCCAAAACAGTACAGGGTTTTTGTCATGTTAGAACAACGCAAGCGCCTTTCACAATTAGCGCAGCACATGACATTTCAACGGCCTTAGTAAACACCACAACCGCAGCAGGTATACTTCAATGCAAGCACATAATATCACAATCGCAGCACAGCTTCCACAAAACTCGTACGACGGGACAAGTGAAGTACGATCTGAGCAGTATAAACGCACTCTGTTTTGTTCCGAAGCAATATTTACTGCATTTATCGAATTAAATATGCTTTAGTTCATGAAAAATACAGTAAATGTTACTAACAATCATTGTCTGACAGTGATAATCTATTCAAGGACACGTTTATACTCCTCGACACGTACATCACTTCTACTGTCGTATTGGTGTTGTGATAAGCTGTGCAGCGATTGTGATATCATGTGCTTGCATTGAAGTATGCCTTCTTTGGTTGTGATGTCTAGTAGTGTCGTTGAAATGTCTTGTGCTGCGCTTGTGATGATAGGTGGTTACGTTGTTCTATCATACCTAACACTCGTTTCAAATGAAATTTTATTGATTTGACCGTTGCCTCCCAAAGACCTCCGAAGTGTGACGCAGCCGGTGGTGTAAACTTTCATTTGATTTCTTGTTCAGAGCACCATCTCAATATCGCTTCTTGGTGCTCTTCAGAGTTCAGTAACTTGTCAGTAACATTCAGTAAGTGCATCTGATACATTTTACGCATAAGTGTATTGTGCAATTGATTACGTTCCTGGCACCCGTGATCCAATAACGTTGTTGAATCGTATTCAACATTAACTGTAAACCAGAGTGACGGAGTGTCTTGTGATACTTGTCGGCAATCAACTCTGCCAACCTATGTTTGCCAGGGATGACCACAGGAAGTTTTTGCTCGTCCGTTAGGTCCGAATGTACTAATCGGATGATGATGATTGGATGATTCCTTAAGTTAAATTGAATGATCTGTTGCTTACTATTCGACTCCTTAGGGAGAACATGGGGATGATTTGATTCACATTTTCGCAATGGAAATCCACCTTTCGTTAAAGCTGCTTTAGCGTCCTCATATAACTGCTTTGCCTCATTTTCCGTATCTGCACCTGAAATAAAATCTTAAATACACCTGCACCTGAAATAAATGCGTCGCCATCTTAAGAGAATGTGTGTACAGCCCTGTTTTATGGTAGGGCCTACCTTAAGAATGTCGTTTAGGGAACGACCGTTAGACGATTTGCACGACGCGTCGAACACTAAGCGACATTTTGTCATGCTGCTTTCTTTCCTGAAACCCGCGTGGTGCGGCATACAGTAGCCTTCATAGGCGTTCATATTATCCTTGACATTCATATGTCTCAAACATATGTATTCGTTCATAAACGCTTCATATTCTTTCTTCATCTGCGGCTCTCTTTCAAACCTTTTTCAGGTCCGTCTTTTTCTATCTTCATCTAGTTAACTCCCAACTCTTTCTCTGACTTCGATAGTAATCGCCCACTATAACTTCCGTCGTTTCCACGCACTGTAGTTGTTTTGTAATGTTCTTCATAATCTTCTTCCTCAACATTCCATAAACATCGGTCTTGCACTTCTTCTATGTTGAAAAATGCCTACATTAACGACTTTATGTCGGATTGATCGTCCTGATTAAGCGTTGTGTATGCCATAGAAAGTCTCTCGTCTCTTTACTTGCATGCACCATTGACTATCCAACCTCGTTTATTCTCTAGTAAAGTAGTAGGTATTCCACGCTCTAAATTGATCGGGTTTGCTATTATGAGTTCAGCAAACGTTTTCACTCCGATCAACAATTCAATAGCTTGCTATTCTTCCATCCTTCCTTCCTCCGATCCTCCAACTCCTGGTGTCGTTGTCACTAAATCCTTTTCTGATATCCTAAGTGATAAGTGTTTTGCAAAATTTTGTATGATGTTTCCTTTTATATTGTAGACACATGAATGACGATCTACGATCACGAGGCGAGTGTACTTTTCGAAAGCAATTGAAACATAATCCATATTTCCGCACAATTTTTTCGCGATTTACCAGTGACAATTTCACGAATGCAATGTAATGCGGTGCGATCACGGGTAACTTTCATACGCTTTGTGCCAAACAGCGTTTTGCAACTATCCGTTAACTTTCTCTTCTTCACGCACTCTCTCACAACCAAAGAAGTGTTGCGATTTGGAATTTTTTGGATCGAAGTAACCATAGGAAAAAGTAATATTGTAAGCCGCATGAAAAATAGTTTAAGGAAGCTATGATTTTTTGTTAAAATGGGTATATAAGCGGGAGCAATTGTTGAATAAAGCAGTTTTCGTTAATCGGTTGAAGTAGAAACAGCGAAGAGTGAAGGTTTCTTTTATCAGAGCTCTGGTTTTCGGCACCTTACCCCCTTCTGTCTGAATAGGCTCCCCAAGCATTGGATAAGGAGCAACTAGCGGGAAGGTCTGGTAAGCGGGACGAATAACCACCTCTGCTTCACCGGGAAAACTCCGTTACCGTCGCACTGAGTCTTCAGCAAAAGGATCAGTCCTTCGCGTGGTCTGCCGAAGAAGCTCGGCGTGTAACATTTGGTGGCTCCAGAGAGGAAGAAATCAAAAGACGTCGTACCGTCGAATCGAGAAAAGAAGATATCGTTTTGAAAACAGAATCGTTCTATCGAAGAATCTGTGACGTAAAACATTTCGATTGAAGATAACTGATTATTCCTGTTCATCGGAAAGGAATCTGCGTTTTGATTAACAATTGCGCAGGTATACTAACTTTCAACCATGGCGAACAGGAAACTATATTTCGTGGAAAATGAAAATGGAAATTGTCGTTTGTGCTACGAAGCTGACGATCCCAATGAAATGGTACGCTGCGATGAATGTGATCGCTGGTATCACGCTTCATGTGCAAAGATACTGCGATTACCGAAATATGATGAAACATTTACGTGTGAGAAGTGTAACGACGATAGAGCTGAATATTCACGGATGTCAACGAATGATTCAACAATCCAAGCGTTAGTAGAAGCTTTGAAAGCAAGTGGTCTGAACGCAGCAACAAGTATGAAGCGCATGTCGCTTAGCAAATTGCCATATTTTGATGGAAAACCCAAAGATTGGTCCAAGTTCAAACGAACCTTTGAAGAAACCTCTAAGGAAGGAGAATTCAGCAATTTAGAGAATCTTAACCGTCTTCAGCATGCATTGAAAGGAGATGCGGAACGATGTGTTCGGAGATTATTCCTTGATCCGGATAATGTTCCAACCATCATTTTGAAACTAGAAGAACAATTTGGAAGACCAAAACAAGTGTACAACGATTTGTTAAAAGAAGTCTTGAGAGTGAAGCTCGATAACGAAATGAAGATTCCCGAGCTATCAGATGCATTAGAAGACATGATTACTAACCTCAAGGCTATGAAATGGGAGGCGTATTTACAAGATCATCGTTTAGTAGATGAATTAGCCTTCAAGTTATCAACAAGCAAGCAATTAAAATGGATAGAATACAAAGAACATATTGAGAAAGCCTACGAAGTACCGAACGTGCTACATTTCAGTCAATGGCTTCTTCCTATTGCTGAAAAGATTAGAAAGCTGCCAAAAAACGCAGAACGACCACGACAATCGGTAAATTTTAACCAGCCTCAAAATGTAAGTGTTCCATCGAATCACCAACGTCCACCACAATTGAATTATAAACGGCCTATATATCCTCGAAATACACCATCAGGACAGCAACCGCGAAACACTCGACCATTCGTAAAACCATCTAATTCACACCAAGGAAGCATTCAACCGCGTATCCCTCAACAATCATGCCCACTTTGCAACGGATGCCATGCATTGCATCGATGTGAACGTTTTAAGAATATTTCAGCAGATGAGCGGCTCAAGGTAGCTATAGACAGCAAACAGTGTCAAGCATGTTTAAAATCTAACAATCATAATATGAGCAACTGTTACGCGGCCAAGGAATGTGGTATTCAAGGTTGCAAAGAACACCATCACCAGTTGTTGCACATTGAAAACACAGCGAGGATGAATTATCATCAGACTATACAGAACGTATATTATCAAATCGTTCCTGTTGTGTTACGAAATGGGAATATTACTGTGAAAACCCACGCTTTCCTGGATGCTGGATCATCACTAACATTAATTGAAGAAAAGATGGCAAATAAATTAAAGTTGGACGGAGCGAAGGACCCTCTTATGCTTACATGGACGCAAAATCTTTCGATGAAAGAAGATAATAGCAGAAGAGTAAACTGCATGATCCGTGGCGTCAACGAAAAGAAAGAGCACGAGTTAAAAGGCATTCGAACGGTGAAGAACTTACAATTGCCAAACCAGTCACTGTTTGGGACAAAGCTAGCAGTTCGATATCCGTATCTGAAAGATATTAAAATAACGGATTATGAAAAGGCATATCCTACTATATTGATTGGATTGAATCATAGCCATTTATTAATGCCATTAGGCCGGAAAATGGGACGACCAGATGAACCAATGGCGATTAAAACAAAGCTTGGTTGGTTGATTTTTGGCATTGACAAATCAAACGCAAAAATGGAAGAGAATCACATATTGATTCATAAAAGCGAAGAATTGATGACCGATATGATAAAAAGATATTTTTCAACCGAGGAGTTTGGAGTGAAACCTGTGAAAACAGTGAAATGTCAAGCGATAGAAAGAGCCAAGTCTATTATTCAGCAAACACTCAAGAAAAAGGATGGTCGATACGAAGTAGGCTTGCTTTGGAAGAATGACGACATCGTTTTACCGAATAGCTATAACAACGCACTTCGTCGCTTGGTAACACAAGAAAAGCAACTAGATAAAAACCCGGAATTGAAAACGTGGCTGTGCAATACCTTCAAGGAGTATCAGCAGAAAGGATATCTGCGTAAGCTGAGTCAGGAAGAAATATCTCGACACTCTCCAAGAACATTCTACATCCCACATTTCGTGATAGTAAACAAAAATAAGCCAATTCCGAAACCAAGGTTAGTTTTCGACGCCGCAGCAACGATTAACGGTGTTTCTTTAAATTCAGTATTGCTAACTGGACCAGATGAAATGGCACCATTGTTTGGAGTACTTTTGAGATTCCGTGAAGGACCCATCTGTATATGCGGGGACATCAAGGAGATGTTTCATCAAGTAAGAATACGTCCAGAGGATCAAGACGCACAGCGAATTTTATGGCGAGACGGCAACTCTAGTAAGAATCCCGATACCTACGTCATGCAGGTTATGACGTTTGGAGCAACGTGTTCACCAGCGTGTGCTCAGGTTGCGAAAAATCGAAATGCCGAGGAGAACAAAAACAAGTATCCGTTAGCACTCGAACCTATTAAAAATCAACACTATGTGGATGATTACCTCGATAGTTTCTTTTCGATGGAGAAAGCAATCGCAACAGTAAAACAAGTCATCGAAGCCCACGATGATGGAGTAAGAACTTTGGTTGATATTAAAGAAAAGGATGAAGCTATGGAAAAGATTTTAGGTGTTCAATGGAATACTCGAAATGATTATTTTAGCTACAAAGTCGATCTGAAACGTATTGATGCAGAAAAGAAGCCTACTAAGAGAGAGGCATTGAGCTTTGTAATGAGTGCTTATGATCCACTTGGACTCATTAGCCACATCACCATACATGGTCGAATAATTATGCAAGCCATCAACATTGCCTCGGAAGATTGGGATGGAAAGATTCCCGATGCATTGTATGAAAAGTGGCGTGAATGGCTGAAAATGACAATGCTCCACCTGGAAAATGGTTAAAGGGAAAGGTAGTGGAAACAGCAATAGCCCCGGATGGACAGGTTGCAGTCATAGATGTGACGCCGAAAGAGCATCTTCTAGTAGTAAACAAATTTTCGAGGAAACCTGGCAAAAGAGATCAATCGGATAATGCGAGCAGCCCAATGAAGAAGAAATACAAGATCGAATCGCGCAATTAAGAATCAAGGAAATTGAAACAAAAATCACAACGCTGAAGATATTATATTGCATAATTCACCGGGTTGAATTATGGAGGGGAGAATGTTGCGATTTGGAATTTTTTGGATCGAAGTAACCATAGGAAAAAGTAATATTGTAAGCCGCATGAAAAATAGTTTAAGGAAGCTATGATTTTTTGTTAAAATGGGTATATAAGCGGGAGCAATTGTTGAATAAAGCAGTTTTCGTTAATCGGTTGAAGTAGAAACAGCGAAGAGTGAAGGTTTCTTTTATCAGAGCTCTGGTTTTCGGCACCTTACCCCCTTCTGTCTGAATAGGCTCCCCAAGCATTGGATAAGGAGCAACTAGCGGGAAGGTCTGGTAAGCGGGACGAATAACCACCTCTGCTTCACCGGGAAAACTCCGTTACCGTCGCACTGAGTCTTCAGCAAAAGGATCAGTCCTTCGCGTGGTCTGCCGAAGAAGCTCGGCGTGTAACAAGAAGGCATACTTCAATGAAAGCACATGATACGACGGTAGAAGTGATGCACGATCAGAGGAGTATATACGTGTCCTAGGATAGATTATAACAGCCAGACGATGATTGTTAGTAACATTTACTGTATTTTTCATGAAATAAAGCATATTTAATTCGATAAATGCAGTAAATATTTCTTTGGATCAAAACATGTCAAATTCCTTCCCAGAGTGCGTTTACACTGTATACTGTGTATATACTGCTCGGATTGTACTTGGCTGATATCGTCGTACGAGTTTTGTGGCAGCAGTGCTGCGATTGTGATGCTATGTGCTTGCATTGTGATGATAACGAATATATATTGCTGCTGATATATCTGCCGTTGGCTTATGAAAACACGATTCTATTTCTTGGTTGGATATGGTCTTATTACTTCCTTTATTATTTTTTAAGCACGCTTGTTTGCTGGCCCTACAGCAGTCACTTGTTTAAAAAATATTTACATAGTTCTACTTTCCTGAGACTCCACCATACAAGGTAGGTTAAATTAACAGTTTGCGTTAACATTCCGGCCACCTTGAAATAACGTATTTATTTCAATTCGTCAATCGGTAGCAAAGCAATATTTGAAACCGGCCTTGTGATGCTCTTTTCGCTAGCTGTTCGTAATGATACTACCATAACTACATTACCCTTGCCAGGGTGAACGTCTGTTATGATACCAAGCTACCATTGCGCTGGTGGGATGTGATCCTTGAGGATCACAACTTTTCCTACACTTATGTTGATTGATGGATGACGTTTGTCGGTTGTTCGTGCTTGCAATTGTTTTAGGCATCTTCTGGGTGTACCTTCAATGAGTCAAACGATTATCATGAACTTTGGTGATGTTAGTGCAAAAATTTGAAAATTTGAGGAACCAACCAACTAGGAAGTGTCCATGTGTCGACACTTCAATATCAGCTGTCTCCGTAGAAATGAGGGATCAGGGTACGTGAATTAAGACACATTTCTACTTGAGAACTCTTCATACATGTGCCATGAAATCTTCATCCATCATAGTTGTTGTGCCAACTGCCTTCGGCAGATGGTTTTTTAATGACTTGACTGCGGCCTCCAACAATCCTCCGAATTTAAGTACTCTTGGGGGAATGAATCGCCAAGTGATTTCATTTCCAGCACACCAGTTGAATATGCACTCTTTTGAGTAGCCATCTGTTTATAGCATTGCATATACTTCGCGCAACTGGTGTACAGCTGCTTTAAATGCTGTACCATCCGAATGGAGTTCGTTCACATTACCACGTCGGGAAATGAACCTTTGTAATGCTGCGATAAATGCTGCTGATGCCAAATCGCTGACTAGTTAAATATGGATAGCTCGAGTTGAAAAGCATATAAAGATAGCAATATATACTTTGCGTGGATGAGAACGACGTGTGCTAAACTTCAGTTAGAATGGACCACAATAGTTGACCCCAGATACTGCAAACGGTATGGTAGGTTGCACATGGCTTTTTGGTAGGTCGGCTATTGGTTGGGTGATGAACAAAGGTTTTTGTTTAAAACAAAAGATACATCAGTGATGTACACTCCGAATAAGTTCTCTGCCTCCGAGAATCCAATATGTCTGACGAAGTGTAGCTAGCATTAGTTGAGGACCGGCATGTAAAATTTTGATATGACAATCTCTTACACACCCAAGTTGTTTAACACTTTTTTTTACAGGGTTTACTTATGTTTCCACTAGTCAAAAAGAGGCGTGAATGAACGCCTACCCGTGCTTTTATCCTCTCGATCCTCGGTCGATAACCCAGCCTCTCCGGTCATCGCTCCAACGCTGCTTCGGACTCCTTCGAGATCTGCGAGTCGACGGCAGCGCCCTCTCTTGAGAAATAACGATCTCGGTCGGCCTGTTTACATTTATTAACAATGGTTTTGTATGGCATTAGCAATGATCGGCTGCAACTCGGTTATGTCAATTGCTATTTATTTATTTATTTAATTAATCTTTCATGTCTGCCACTCTGGGCAACAATAGTAGTTCTTAAATTCTAGGGAGAATTAGGAGGAGTTATAATCTTGAGCGGAAGTGGGAAATTGGGACATTGTAATGAAACAGGGATACCAGGGATCATTCTGGCCAAAAACCGAACGGCTGGAAGAAATGAAGATAGAAGGTCTATCACGGAGACGACGTGAAGGAACGTCTAGTGGTAAGGAAGAATAGAGAGAAGTAACGTCGAACTCTGAGGAAAGGATGCAGGCAATGAAGTAGGACTGCGCCTTTGAATGTCGGGATCCAATTTCACTCAGAGATCTATTCGCTTTGTTAACAACAAAGTTCACATGATCGTTGAACGAAAATTCGTCGTCCAGCCAAACTCTCAGATCCTTTTACGGAGGTGCTGGCGAGAACGTGTGCTCCAATCTAACCAAATACGAACCATTCGATAGAAACGATCTCATCCAGCACAGAAATGGATATCCAAGTTTTTCTTTTTTAACTGGACGTAGGTTATGTACCAAGCTGTCGAATGTTGCTTTGTAACCCCTATTTAAGTAGGATGGTAGAAAAAATGTAAGTGCCATTATTATACTATTTGCAACCAGATTGCAGATTGCGCTGCATGATGATAACAAACACGATGGTGTGACTTCAGGTTCAGGTGTAAAAGACATTTTTAATTTCATAAGCGCTAAGTTTTTCATATTGCTGTCAATATCGAAAGTGTTGCAACATAGTACAGTACTACGAAGACGTTAAAGAAATGCCTGGCAAATAACTCACAGTATTCGGATGCCGTATCTGTTGTAAATTAGCGGATTTTGTTCTGTTGTAACGTTCACGCTATTTGCGTTAAAACAAAAGAAAAATGTAAACAATGTAAATGGATCACTTGCGGGCAGTCTACTTGAGCTCGCTCGAGTAGCAAAAACTAGAATATTAGGAAGGCAATTTTTTGTAATTAGAACAGAAGGTTTTGACAAGTCAAGCTGTAAAAATCTTCGGTCCGAACACGACAATAAAAGTGATCTCCACTTCATGTCGATCCGTCTCCTCCGACCAACGTCGATGTGTTTTGCTCTCGGGCTAAAAGCTTCTCTGCATTTGATCTGGCCGCGAGTTTTAGAGAGACGTCGCATGGTGAACGCTACAATACTTCTTCAGCATATCTGCTTTGGTTAATGCTTAAAAATCCTTCCCATAAACGATCGTCATTCCTACACACGTTCGAGCCTTTCCCATATCTTTCATTTGAAAAGCGCTGGTTAATTTCGACTTAAACTGGTCACGAACATCAGCATATATTCAAAAGACTGATGGGCTTTATTCAAGCAGGCATTCCAGCATAAAACGCTCTGCTTAAGTCTTTACATAACCTTATTGAGTCGATAGACTTTTTCTGACCCATCATCATACCCTTCTGGTTGCTCAACATATACCTCTTCATCTATTGGGCCTTGCAAATATGCAGATATAGAGTCCATCTGGTTAATACCCATTCATTTCTTGGTTGCAAGGGCGATTAGTAGACGTATTAGTTCGTATCGCACTACAGGAGAAAATGTCTACGTGTAGTCTATACCTGGTTGCTGGTTGCAACCTTTAGCTACAAGTCGAGCTTTATGACGTATCACGGAGCCATGTTCTTCACGCTTACGTTTGAAAACCCATTTGGTTTTTATTGACTTTCTGCCCTGTTCCACCAAAAACCACGTTTGGTTTTTATAGAAAAGTCCAACTCTTCCTTCATCGCATTGTCCCATGGAGTAGCATTACACGCAAACGCTGCTTGCTGTGAAAAACTATACAAAATCATCTCGTACGATGGGCATACAAAGGAATCGTCTTGGAATGTTGGACTGTTGTATGTTGGACTTGTAACTGCATCTTCGAATCCTGCCTCTTCATCTGATGAATCATTTGATGTTTCCGCTTTCTTTACATTTAATACGTCCGGAACCCCAACTGAAGTCTTTAGCTGTTCGCAATCATCTGTCGTATCAACAACGAATTGTTTGTTGGACACTCTTTTGATGAAACTAGCGTTTCTACTCACGTATATTTTTCCATCCGTCTGGTTATAAAACCTGAAGTTTGTCTCTGTGGTCATATGTCGTTCATGTTCATGTCACTGTCGTTTCATGTACGATGCCAAACTGTTTACATATTCTCACCATTTTCGCATTCATAAACTCCCCTCCGTTGTCCGTTCGAAGGCGCTTTACTTTTGCTACAGTCTGATTCTCCATTCTGACAATAAAGTCTCGAAATACAGCAGCTAACGCTGATTTTTCAACTGAAAACGAAACAAAAACCTTTCGCGAAAATCATCGACAAAAAACCGTAAAACACTTTGAACCACCTAATGACGAACTCTTGCGACCACACAAATCTGCATGCACTAACTCGAGAATTCCTTTCGATTTAATTATCACCTCCTGTTTCCTCGAAAATCCTTTTCTAGTTTGTTTACGTTTCGCACAAGTTCCACAATTGGAGATCAATTCTTTTGGGTCGGAGAATTTCAGGTTACCACCAGCTTTCCCGATCCTTTTGAGACAGTTGTAGCTTAAATGTCCCATTTTGCGATGCCAATCACCCAGCACATTTTTTTCAGCCAACATGCACAACACATGATTTGCGTCTATTTTAAATGTTCCATTTGTCGAACTTGCTTCGATGATCAATTGTTTATCATGGTTCAAAACCTTGCACAGACCTTTTTCAACAACTCTTTTATGATATTACGTGATATTATGTCAAGCCACATCAAATTTGCCTTCAATTCCGGTGCATACAAAACGTCTCTTAGCAACTGTTTCTTCCCTTTAACAAAGAGTTTTACGTCTCGGCAACCTTCCACTTTCAATTTACGATTATCCGCAACCGTTATTCCTGGACTTTCGATTTTCCGAAAATTGTTCCATATTTCTCGTTTCGGAGTCATATGTCGCGAAGCTCCACTGTAAAAAAACCAATCATAGTTTCGTTCTCCGAAAACGACTGAAACAACAGCTGCAAAATTCGCTTCATCATGTGTTGGTCCAGCCCAACAAATAACGGAACGCTTTAGTGTGGTTTTTGTAGTTAGCTCAATTTAGCTCACTTAATTTATTTTTGCCTTAGTTCAAAATTAGTCCATTTTTCGCGTCCGTCGCTTACCGCGTTTCGATCTGAACTGGTGGATCGCCCACCCTGGGCCTCACTCTGGTAATCAAGTTTGACGTTTGTCAACTTATACAAACCTACCACAACAAAAACCTTCTCGGTGCTCATCGCGAATTACGATGCTTCTGGACGACTCAGGAGAGAGAGCAATGCTCTCCTGGCTGCTGCTTTGGTTCGCGTGATGTTCGTCAGTAGACTCATCGCCGCCATTGCTGACACGTGCTGGTCCGCCGCCATCGGTCTGTATCAGCACTACGCCATCGTCGTACCGGACTTCCACTTCAGTCATAACACATTCAAAACGACATAATATTCAAAACGTTTAGCAACGTCGCCCTTCATCGACGGATATTCCAGCTTCATGACATCCGGAAAGTCCTTACCTACCATTCCATCCTACCATTGCAATAAAAAAGATCCTTAAAGCTAAGACCATGTGGTTCATCCCGTCAAACGTAGGTAGACTTATTTTCTGAAATTTTGGGTAGGGTAAAGCAGCGACAGGGATGTTGGAGTGTACTTTGACTTCAATCACTGTGCTGTTCGATTCTTACATAAATAATGGGAAGTGACTCTTTATGTGAGGTGAACCCCTCCCTCTATTGAAACGTTGCGAAACGTGCGTTGAAATTTGAATCAACGCACAACTTCAAAGCGTTGAGCCCTTTTATAAGAGTTGAGGTATTCCGAAAAATGTTATCAATAAACAGTGAATTCTTCATTCGCTGCTTCTGGGAGATTCCTGGCAGTTCACAAGCGACTACCCAAGTAGCCAGATTTGCTTAAGCAGCCAATTTGGCAACGCTAAAGATCGATCTTTAAATAGGTCGTTTGCAGTAGATAATCAGCCTTGAAGTTCCGCGAACTTTTAAGCAACCTTTAAGCAGCCCTCTTCCAAAACGTCAAAAAATGTGAATGCCTGACTACACACGGTGGAGCTGTTCATATTTATGGCTTTATGTTTCTTTTTTCTTATTTATTAACTATCGTTTTCTGAGATTCGAACTTAGGGGTTTTCAGAGACAGCAGAACAACTACTTTACTAATTCGGCCATTTAGTTTTATTACGTCACACCCTACAAAATGCATATATGAATGATACCAGTCTGAATGAAAAAAATTAACATTTTCGTGTACATTGCTTTTGATGTTTTGTCTATTTAGCTATCAATTGTTATTTCGGATTTTATTGTTTTTATTAAATTATTGCAAAATAATTGTATATATATTTTTATGTATCGTTGACTTTTTATTACACAATAAAACAAAACAAACGAATGCCAGTTATTACCACTTTCGACAGGCAGGTCCTACGAACGTACTTTGCCGTAGTTTGTGAGCCTTCATCACAGGAAAGTATGCGCTACGAACTATGTTGCAGGAGCAGATAACCTCGCGATCGCAACGATATGATGACTGGAGTACATAAGGAGGACCCTCATCCATCCAATCGTACGCATGAATCAGATGCGAATTGGAATCCAGCACGTTGATTTAATACACCTTTACGCGGATTAAAACCATTTTATTTTCACTTAGAACTTCCCGAAACGGATGGCGTCGTTTGCGGAGCCGTCATTTGACAGTAGAGCTATCATATTGTAAACAAAGTTCCATCGAGTACCGTGTGCTTCCAAAAGAACCGCATAGTTCCGTCGGGAACCTTTAACCGACTACTTTGGAACTCAATAGTTCCATCGTGCGCTGCGTGCGGTTTAAGCAACCCTAATGTTCACACACGGTTCGCTTTTTCACTAAGCAGCCCTCTAGCAGCGTTATGGTTCGATTTCAAACGTTTCAGGCTATTTGGGTAGCCGCGACAGACACTTGCGCATAGCAATGTTGTCCTGGTACTTCTTAACTATTTTTAGGATTACTAAAACCCCAAAAAGGAACCTCCCCGAACCTATTATGTTACTACGTACTACGTACTACGTGTCGCTGGTTAACGTGTCGTCGGAGCAAACGTCTGGCTGATCTTGCGGTGAAGTAGATTCTGCAAATGGTGTAGGAGGGCGCAATAGTTCTAGAGCTGTTCTTATTGGACGACCAAACATAACTTCAGCCGAACTTTTCTGCTGCTCTAATTGTGGATTCGGAGTCGATCGATACGTCATGAGGAATAGGTCTAAAGCCTCATCTAGCGTAGTTTCATCTCGTTTTGGATTTTCTTCAAAGCTCGTTTTGCCGTATCGACGAATCGCTCTTCTTGCCCGTTGGATTATGGATGGAACGAGGCCGTTGTAAGATGTTCAATCCTTCTATGCAGACAAAATTCTTTAAATAAACCGCTGACAAATTGCGGTCCATTATCGCTGACCAAAGTTGCAGGCATGCCGAAACGTGCAAACAGGCTTCTCAATATAGTGATGGTAGCTGATATGGTGATGCTCGATGTTTTCACTACTTCTGGCCACTTTGAATAAGCGTCAACTACGACTAAAAGGTACGAACCTTCCCATGGCCCTGCATAGTCAATATGAATCCCGGTCCAGACGCCTGCTGGTTTTGGCCATGCCACTGGCGTTGCCCTTGAGGGTGCTTTTGCGACCTCTGCTCAAGCCCCGCAATTAGCTACATAGCGTTCTATGTCGCTGCCCAAGTTTGGCCAATAAAGGTGACTACGTGCAATTGATTTCATCCTTTGCACTCCTGGATATCCTCGATGAAGTTGGACCAGACAACGAGTGCGCAATCTTTCTGGAATCACCACCCTCTCTCCAAATATAATACAACCTGTTCAACCTGTCAGGGATTCCCTTCTATCATGTAACTCCGCAACATTTGTGCCTTGAAGATGCATCTTCGTTTGACATTCGTTTGACCTTAAAAATGCATTTTTCCGCACAAATAGTAAATCAGTATTCTTCGATTCTCTTCAGGACCTCCGAAAATTTAGCGTCGTGTTCTAGCTCCGTTGTTCCTCCGATAATGATGTCGTCCATGAAGCCTGGTACGCCTTCGATTCCAGCTAACATCGTGTCTACGATCTGCTGGAACGCAGATGGAGCTATTTTGATACCTGGAGGCTATCTATTGCAATTGTAGAGTCCACGATGCATATTTATGGTGAGCAGGAAGCGATAGCGAGCGTCAACTTCAACTTGCAAGAACCGATGATAAATCAATTTTGCTAAACACTTAACTATGAGCCAATTTTGCAAAGATAACCCCAGGCAAGGGGAGTGGATACTCATGTGGCTGCAAAGCTGAGTTCAATCCGGTTGAGTAGTCGCCACTAAGTCGAAAACTTCCATTTGCTTTCCTTACGACGACTACTGGTGCCGCCCACTCCGAATAGTCGACTGGCGTGATGATACCCAAACCTTCTAGCCTATCGAGCTCCTTGTTGACGGTCTCTTCCATCGCATACGCGACAGGTCGTTTAGGGCGAAAACCTGGTCTGGTCGGTTGTCTGGTCGTAGCTGCAGATAAACACGGGCTTTGGTGCAAAATCCTATGCCTTGGAAAACTGATGGAACTTTGTTCTCCCACGAGAATGGTTCTGCTACTCCAATCTGATTACAAAAATAATCCTTTGGGACCGTTCCCAAAGAGAAAAGGGTTACCAAATCTGCTCATAGTAGTGCCAATTCTGCTCTCGGCACTCGAATTGTGGCTCGCTTCTTTTTACTTCCGATGGACACGTACGAAGTGAATTCCCCTTTCAGTTCAAGGGTGTCGCCTGAAGCTGCTTTGGCCTTAGCTGTTACCGGCACAAGGTCTGGTCTGCCCAACTGCTTCCACATACGCTGGCTTATCACAGAAATATCGGAACCTGTATCCAGTTGCAATCGAGGTGGCTTCTTTCCGATTAGGATGTTAAGATATTTCCTATTCTGCTGTACACCACAGACGTTCACCTGGACCACTTTAGATGCTGGAAATTTGTGACGATGAAACTTGTCACGTTTCAAACGTAACCCCAGGCGCGATTATTGCACTATCAGCCTTCTGTTAAGTTTCTTTCTAACAATGTCAGAAAGTATTGCCCTGGCGGCACAATTGTACGAATAGGCTAGCTGTCAAACCGATCAGCCTATGCTTCCCGTATGTAGATATGTGCGTGGTCGCGAGCGTGTGTATCACCCAGCTCGTCATCGTATCATTGGCTTGTGTGGCTTTGTACCTTGCGTTGTTTGGCCTACAGGTTTCACTCTACGTTCGTGCCAAGTAGTTGCAGTTTGTGAAAAGTTTATCAAAGAGAACAGAACAACTGACCAAAGATTGTGCAAGGAATATACACCTTCAAGTAAGTACTTATTACATACATTAGCTGGAACTGTTGAAAAAGTTACAGTTTCTATTAAACATGTACCATAACTATATTTCCAGATGGCACAGAAGGGAAACACTGCAGGAACCAGCAGCAATCGCAGGAAGACGATATCGACACACGGACAAACATCGAGAACGAGGACAATGCAATACTGGAAGTAGATGATCATTCCGGTGGGCATCATCATCATCATCCTGCGTTCATCGTGATAGGATGTTCCGATCGTGTGTTCCAGTTTCGGTCAGAATGCCTGACTAGAACTATTTTAAAGATTGTGCGGTAATGTATTGTAATATAAAAACATTGTAGTGAAATAAAAATTGTAAACAAAAAAAACAATAAAAAATTATTTTAATTAATATTTAAAAACCTTGAGAAATAATAATCATTATGAACCTTGGGGGAAGCATCCGAGCTGTCAATCTGAATTGTACGGATAGATCTTCTTCTTCGTACCCCTAATCGTACAATTGCAATTGCTCTAACCGGTGCGCTATCAGTACAATTGTGCTGCCAGGGTGACTTGTCTGGATGTCAAGCGCTAATCCTGCGCAGCGCTCACTGCGCTTCCTTTTTATTATCACTCATCTACTCACTTATCATTCATGGCATCTCATGAGAGATGTTACATCGCGGTCTTTTTCGCGGTCGCGGTTTTTTGAGTTACAAAATTTCTTAATTCTATTTTTGTGTATGAGTTCAGTTGTATTTCATATTTTTAGTTCTACGTTAGGATCGCAATCTCTAATGATTGTGTAAGGTCCTGCGAATTGTTGATCCAATTTATTGGCTGTCTCTTTCTTCACTAAGCACTTAGCTCATGGCTCTAATTCCTTTGACTTACACGATTAGTCGTATTTAGATTTAACGAGATGTTTATTGTTTCTGATCCTTTCAACTTCTCTGTGTGAAATAACCAATTTCGCTTGAAGGGTTTTCACATAATTGTCTACATCGTAAAATATTTTTCTCTTACAACTTTCCAAATAGTTTGTGGGTAAGTTCGGTAGTCTTCCATATAGCAGGAAGAATGGCGTATAATCAGTTGCAGAATGCACGGTGTTGTTATATGCGAATTCGTAAAATTGGACCCATTCCTTTCATGCTAATGGGTTTCCTTTGCAATATATTCGTAGGAAGTTCCCTAACATTATATGTGAGTTTTCTAAAGCTCCTGCACTTTCATGGTGGTAAGCGGTAGAATTTAATTTTCTTATATTGAGGCTTTTACATAGTTTTTCGAACAATTTTGACATGAATTCTGCCCCTCTATCAGTGCAGATGCTCTCTGGTACTGCATATTTGAGTATTACGTGGTTTAAGACCGCTTTGGCTACAGTTTCTGTTTTCTTAACCGTGATAGCCGTTGCTGTCACGAATTTCGTGAGATCGCATTGCGTGGTAAGTATATATTCATACCCTTCCGCTTTTACGAGTGGTTTCACCAGGTCTACATATATTTTTTTGCATTGGTTCGCAAAAAGTGGATGTTATATTTAATGGAACCTTAAGTCGTTAATATTTTTGTTCACCTGACATTCCTTACAATTTTTGACCATGCTTCGCACATCCGTACCTATGCCCTTCCAAGTATATCGTTGTTTTATAGTTTTTAACATCCTATTTATTCCTGCATGTCCTGTTGTAGGCAGGATATGATGATCGTTCATAATAACTCTTTGTCATTTTCTTTTATGATCCTTATATTTTTTCCCGTGACCATGATTTTGGGCAGATTCCTCATGTTGAGGAATTTTATGCTTTCAATTAGATTTTTAGTTTTTTCGTCATTATTTCTCATCACTAGTATCACCTCCTTTTCTATTTGATTTTTGAATTTTATTATTTCGAGTAAAATTCTCCGTAGATGAATAATACTTTGTGTTGGAAGGATTTTTATTTGTAATGTGATATTAGATTGAAAGTGAAATAAGTGTTTTTCTGATAGAACTTTTATTTCGTGTAACCTCTTCAAGCGATGGAACAAGACTAACTTACAAAACTAGCTTAACGCTAATTAGCCGGGTGCGCACACCTTATTTGCTTTTGACATTTAATCAGGCTGTATCGTTTTGGCAGTTCTTGTCATTGCCTATCATAACAATTTGTTCATTGGTCATCCTAACTTCCTTATTTTCTGCGCAAATCGTAGCTCTACGTATACAGTTTTGGGTGCAGACAGATCAGTTTTCGGTAATGAATTTTCATCTAATATTTTTTTTGTTTCTGATCTAGTTGAGATTAACGTTATGTCATGATTCATAGTTTTAAGTTCGCTGCTTGACATTCGAGAAAGCGCATCAGTCACCACATTGTCCGTTCCCTTGGTGTACTGAATTTCGAAATAGAATTCCTCTAGTGCTAGCCGGAATTTCGTGAGTCTGCTTGATGGATCAGTCATTGTAAATAAATAAACCAGTGGTCTATGGTCAGTAAAAATATCGAAAGTTTTGCCATACAGGTAAGGTCAAAATGTTTTGTAGCCCACACCACTGCAAGCAACTCTTTCTCGATGATGCCATAGTTTGACTCTGCCTTATTCAGAGCTCTGCTAGCAAATGCGATGGGTTTTCCATTACTATTTTGCAAAACTGATCCAATGGCTTTTTCCGACGCGTCGGTATGTAATACAAATTGTTTACTTTCGCTAAAATCTGGAAAGTCTAATAGTGGTGGATTCATAAATTGCTGTTTGAGTGTGTTGAATGATCGCTCTCACTCGACAGTCCATATAAAAGGAACATCTGTTCTTGTGAGCTCATTAAGGGGCATACAAGTTTTAGCAAAGTTCTGTATGTGTTTCCTGTAATAATAATTTAGTGACCCAGGTATACTAATTCCTGTTTTAGAAAATGGCACTTCTCAGGGTTCAATTTGAGGTTGACTGGTTGTAATATAGTAATGGTAGCTGTTCGCTACCAACTCGTACATATTGCGCGTGAGTGTGTGTGTGTGTGGGCTGTAATCTCACTCTCACTATAACGACGCGCACGTGTAAAAAGGAAGAGTGAAGAATGAGTGAAAAGGGAGCACAAATGAAAAGGGAGCACGATCATTGCATGCAAGTTATCCCGGCCAGATCACTGTCTGGAAGTTCTTTTTCGCTTTCGGGATAGTATAAAAGACGTAAGAAATTCCTCCGCAAGTCAGTTCGACTAGAACCGGCACACGTTCCACTTTGAAATAAAGCAAGAAAGAGTAATTCCTTGAGTGTGTCTTATTAAGAGATTATTTTCGACTCAGAGGCAACACGGCGCCTCAACAGTAGCAATCAAGTTTTTATTAGACACTCAGAGAGTGAACAGGTGTTCTAGTGAACAGGTGTCCAAGAGAACAGGTGTCTCCTGCCAACAACTTAAAACAATCAATTTCATTGTGCACGCACTCAACATGCGTGGCCTAAAGGCGCAGTGATCTATATAGTGAGAGTGAGAGTAAAACATCTGTGGCATCTTGCGTAAATGCACAAGTAAACGCAGTTTTCTCCGGCATCGCCATGTCGAAGAAAACCAACCGTGTTAAGAAGAAGCGTCCTCGGTCGGGTTCCGATGGACAAACGAAGATGGACACGAAGCGCTCGAAGGAGGGCAATGATGAGACGAGCGAATCGTCATCGGACGAGAGCTTTGTTTTGTCTGAACTCACGAAACAGAAACAAAAGCTGAAAACCAAACTAGTGATGGGAAAAATCGCTCCCATGTGGGATTCGATCCGACCGATCCGGATCCGCCTTGGGATCGATCCTCCGAATCCGATCCGAATCCTATTAGATTTTTTTTTGACCACAAAAAGAACTCTTCGCTGTGTAAACAAAGAAAATGCATCGTGGGCATGCTAATACGACATTTTTTTCCTTAATGTAAATAGTGGGTTGACAGTTGAGTTTATGTAAAATAAAAAAAAGGTAATTAAATTTATTTGTTTTTATTCAATATTTAAAATTCATTTTTTAAATGCATTATTTTATGAATAGTGTATCGATTTCAGTACTACTCAACATTTATAATCATTTATCAGCATCAGCATATCACAATTTTATATAGGAATGGACATCTAAAATTATACGTTTTTGTTTTCTCAAACAGGAAACTAAATTAATTACTCGAGATTTCTTAGTAAATAATAATTTATTATACTATTTATTTATGAATTTTAATTCATAATAATTATCCTATTATTTCTATATCTTCCTTGCTTAAATTATGCTTTAGAAATAATATTTCATTTAATCTTTTGGGGAGCAGCCTATTTCTTCTGTCCGTGTAAATTTGCCCTGCCTTCGAGAAAATGCGTTCACATGGAACAGATGAAGCTTGCACAGTTAGATGCTTAAGAGCTATTTTATAAAGTTTTGGATAACGCTGGTGTTCCTGCTTCCACCAATCTAAGGGATTTCCTTCAAATGGTAATATAGCTGCTTTTATATACAAATCATATTCAGTTATTGCTGCTGCCCTAGGATTTTGTCTCTCTCTTGACTGATTCACTTCAGCAATAATATCTGAAAATATTGAATTTTCCATAGGAATACTTGTTTCTGTTTCTCTTTCTCTTTCTCTGGTAGTGAATTCAATATCTTGGGCATAAAGACGAGTTATTTTGGAAATAGTTGCTTCTTTTAACATTTTATATACAGTTTCCTCATTTTTGAAAGGAATATTTTTTATTCTTGGATCTAGAAGCATAGCTTCTCTTATTATGTCATTATTGCTAGTGGCTCGAAACCTTTCCTCTAGACCGTCAATCAAATTAGCAACTAATTTTTTTGAGTCCTCATTGAATTCGTGAGAGCTTAAGTTTATCATTTTATCTTTTAAAATTTTAATTAACTACCCTACCTTTGAGAACGTAACTGATTTTTCGGCTGATATTTTAATAGTTGCTTCATAAAAAGGATGCAGAATGGTAATGGATTGTTCTATTGTTTTCCAATGCTGAGCCTGTAAATTATTTGGTAATTTAATGGTATCCATGACTACTCCTAACGCAACCTTATTTATTAAAAAACGCTTAAGCATATCGTATGTGGAATTCCATCGCGTTGGAGTGTCTTGTTTAAGTTTTAATATTTCTATGTTAAAGTTTTTTTGAACTTCAGCTAGTTTTACCGTTGCCAAAGCGCTTTTTTTGAAATGCATGACAATTTGATTTACATCCTCTACTACTAGTTTTATACTTTTCATAATTTCATTTTGTACTACTAAATTAAGCGAATGTGCAAAGCAAGAGAAATGTTGAATTTTTAATATGGATGCTGCCGATTTCATGTTAGCCGCATTGTCTGTTGTTATAGCCGTTATTTTATTAAAAATTTCGAATCTTTGGATAACCGATTTAAGCCATTCTGCGATATTACTACCTGTGTGTTGTACAGTAAACTCTTCGCACTCTAACATGAAAGACGAAAGATGAAAATTGTTATCTATGAAATGTGCGGTAACGGCATAAAAAGAAGTATTGTTCAAATTAGTCCAACCGTCTGCGGTTAAAGAAATTACTGTGGCTGCCGAAAGTTTACTTTTGATTACGGCTAATGAATCCTGATAAATTCATGGCAGAAGGCTATTACTAAGTGATTTTCTGCTTGGTGTAGTGTAGTTCGGGTTTAGTTTTTTTAAAAATAACTGAAATAAATGGCCTTCAACTATTGCAAATGGAAAATATTCCTTACAAATCATAACTAGTAGCAATTTATCTAGTTCCTTTTTTAAATGAGCAGAAACTGGGATGCTGACTGGAAAGTACTTGTTTATCTGTGCTTGAGTAGGTGCAGGAATATTTAATCTTTGGGAAGCATCATCTTCAGCTGCTTCCATCGTAGGGGGGATGGACACAGGTAATTTTTTTTAACAATATATTGGCAATGTACACGTTTTACGTGTCGCCACATGTTCGATGTAATACTATTAGTTATTTTAGCAGAACAATGCTTACATTTAGCCGCTTTCCCTTCGGCCGTGAAGTGTCGCCAAACCTCAGAATCGCCGGCCATTTTGGAAAATGACACAATCTATAAAGACACAAAACCCCAACCATGTTGAATGTATCGAATTGAACTGTCGAGAAACATCGGAACATTTTTCTTTTACTTACAGTAGTTGTTCGCTATTCACTTCCGGAAAAAAACGTTGGACTAAGCTACGATGCTTCAGTATTACGATGCTAAGATATTTCAATGTTTGTATTTCTGAAATGGAAATTGTCGCATTCATGTTACTATAACATTCATATGTTCGTTTCACTGTTTCAACACAAACAGTTTAGTCGCGTTATTCACTCTTTATCCATCCACATTGAGAGTTGACAAAGAACAAAACAGAATTGCTTTCAAACCAGACAATAGTAAGCGTATAGCTCTTCTCAGAGCTTTGTTTTGTCAGAGCTATTAAAGACTCAAGTGTCAGTGGGGTGATTAATTTCAAACGAAATAAACATACTGGTTTTCATTTATTAAATCCAGAGCCTTTAAATTCAAACTACAAGAGAAAACCAAATTATATTTCATACCGAAATTTGAAAAAGTGGGAAATTTGACCTTTCTCGAACATCAACTCTCAGTGTGGATTTAATTTATTATTTGTTGGACTAATAAGTACATACCTTTAGGATATTGTGGTTCTCTCGAACCGAAGTTCGATCCTACTTTTATTGACCCTTCCTGGTTGTTGCGTTGAGTGCCACACTTTTTTCATCAACTTACACGACTTGGACTTTCGAATTGGATTGGATGGAACCTCCCCGTCGGAGTGTAGAACGATAGCTCCTCGCCGGAGTGTAGAACGATAACTGCTTGTCGGAGTGCGGAACGATAACTAATTTTGTTCGGACATGCCACCGCTTTTATATTGTGCTGGCCATGTCTCGAACTTCCCTATCACCGCATAATTCGTGCTCGATCCTGTCTGTGTTTTCGTTTGTTCTCCTATTCCACGAAATAAGTATTTCGCTATCCCTTTGTTCTAGTTTGGTGATTCTCCTACAAACAAGGATCTTATTGTTCTCACGTTGACCTGACAAACTTCCCAACTATCATATGATTAGTTCATCCAATTCTCCCCAGGTGTCGCGTTTTCGTGTCCTGGCTAACTTGTCGCTACATACCTTTCAACGAAAAAATAATTGAACTTCACTAGAATCCTCAAAATATATAAACAGGATCACCTCACAGTCAAACGGATGCAGCAATATTCACGGATGTTCAACAGTGCGTAACGTTTTTGTCGCAGGATCACCTCACAGTCACATGGATTCACTATGTTCAACAACGCGAAACGTCTTCCTCACAGTTGAAAGTTTGGATTGTATATATCCTTTTTCCAATGCGGTGACATGTAACTTCAATATCGCCAAAGCCTCTTTACCACTATTTATATGTATATATTTATATACGTACAACTCATGTATTTATATATAAAATTGTAAATTTCCATATTTTTATGGTATTTTTGTATTACTGATCTAGTTCTATTTCTATCTAGTTATGGTATTTGTTTCTTGGGGATTGATCATAGCTTTGCCGCCTCGGCATCTGCGGCATGCCTTTGTATGGAATGATACGTTCATAATTTCATTTACCGTTCGGCAACACAAAAAAAGTTTGATATGGACCTTACGTTCTGTACGATCGTTGTTGTTCCTATCGATCCGAATAAATGCAATTTGAATTCCAGCGACTCATTTTGTAGATTAATGGTTTGCAATATTCTGCGGTTTTCTAATGTAATGTTGTTCAAGAACTCTGTAGGTGGATTATCTTCAAGGCTGGTCTCGTTGACTATCAATCCCAATGTTGAATGATGAGATCTTCTAGGGATGATGACTTCTGTATTGGAGAATATCTCGTCATTAATTTTTATACTGCAATTCGCGAACTGTATTATAAATGAACCATTTAAAGATTGCTTTGAGTTGCTGCAGTTTGATGTAATTTCAGCCCATGCATTATTGATCAGAATATTTGCATAGTTTATCTGTGTGATCAATTTAGCTGTATATACTTTTTCATATTGGTATTCAGAATTTTCTCCTTGCATAAGTTGGTATACACATTGCGTAGGATGTTGAAGGTTGCTTCCTTCACATAGATAATGAATACTTTCTTCTTGGCATGGTTTAATGACTGCGAATACGTGTGTTCCGTTTCTTATGATGAAGTTCTGTTTTAACATTATTCGTTTCCCATTTTTTACTATTGGTTCGATGAAATCATACTCGTAGATTTGTGAGGATATTTTTGGGAATTTTAGCATATACAGAACATGTGTCGTATTCATCATGAATTGCGCTACTGATTGAGCAAGAAGTTCTTCTGCTGTATTATAATCAAAACCATTCTTCTTCAGGATTTCGTTAATCGTTTGTAAGTCTTCGGTGGACAATAATTTGCTGTTCGGTATTCCGTGTTTGGCTGATATAATGGCTTCTTCGATAGTTTCAATCTGGTCTTGCAAAATATCCAAATTAGATAGTATTATTAGCTGTCTTGTTTCTGTTGCATATGTTTCATATCGTTTCGCTTCGTTTGTTAGCACTTTGTTAGCAATATCGGTTACTTCTCGTATTCTTCCATTCAAAGCTTCATTGATCATTACTTGGTGATTGTTTTCTTCGATGAGAGAATTCAGCGTACTGTTGATTATTTGAAGATCATCGGCATCAGGGTTGCCTGCTATCCATTTCCAAACTTTCCCTATAGTGTTCCATCTTTTTTGTCTCTTAAATGGTTTTACCTTCTTGAATGTTTCTTGTAACTTCATAGCTTTAATCTGAATTAACTTTTCTAAAGATTCTGTATGTACTTCTGTGGGTATTAATTCAATGGTTTCTTCAATCATGTTACTTATATCTATCAAGTTTAACGGGTGGATTACTCTTACGTATCCCATTCGTAACTTGGCTTCTCCTAATGGTATAATCGCTAAAGGATTGTTTGATACATCGTGTATGTAGATCCTTGCCATTACGTTGCTTAACAATATAAAAATGTATCTGAAACGATATGGATTAATACATGATTAATTATTTTTTTTTCTTAAATTCACTTTATGAATTTTTCGATCGTTAATATCGATTACGTAGGTAGGATGATTTTCCTTGATTCTGATTATCTCAAATCTCCTAGCTCTTTTGTTATTTGTTTTAGTTTTTTCATAAGCCATTTCATTCGGCATATAATCTTGATATTTTTCTTCTTTAATCTTCTCTTGTTGCTTTTCATATATTTCGGCAATCATTTTATCATTTTCGTTTCTTTGTTTAGTTCGTTCTTCGAAACTCATATTTTCATTATTCTCTCCTGTATATATATTTTTCGGCGTATTCTTAATCACGCTATGTATTGAATTATTATACTTATACGTTGCCTCTTGTATCAATGTCTGCACACTTATATCTGGTTTCGTTGCTTTAATATATCTTGCTAATTCTCGAATTGTAGAGTGAGCTCTTTCCACTTGTCCGTTCGTTTCTGACCGATTTACTGGTGTTTTAAAAATTTTAATTCCTAGATTTAATATTGTTTGTTCAATTATATTTGAAACAAATGAACTTTCATTATCCATTACAATGGTGGCGGGTATATCCCAATTATACAACAATTGTATTAAAATTTCCTTTATGTCTGCTATTGACTTTGATTTTATTGGCCTCATTTTCAAGTATTTTGAAAATTTGTCTAATGAAGAAATAAAAAGAAAACTTGCATTATAAGCAAAAATTTCAATATGAATTATTTCTCCTGGATACGTGGGTATTGGTGTTTTAACAGCAATAAACTTTTGAGGTTTCCTATCATATTTTTCTGTTTTACAAATTTCGCAATTTTTAACATACGACTCTATTAATTTTCTCATTGTAGGAAAATAAAACTTTTTAATAAGTTGTAATGAATTTTCTTTTGAATTTCTATGAGCAAAATTGTGAATATTTTTTATTTCTTCTAATTGTCTTTCTTCTCCTGTTAGATCTTGTAATTGTACTTGAGAGTATCGGCATTTCATTGTTTTTGGGTTGAATAATTTTTTATACACTTCTTGAATACGACTCATAGTTACTTCATCGGTTAGTATACCGTTAATGATGTTAGGATTTAGGAATCTTTTTAGTTTGTCTGTTAAGAATTCATTAGTGAAATCTGATTCGTAGAAAATATGTCTTTTAAATTTTGGGAACGGTGTGATTAGTTCATACGATGAATTGTTAGATATTTTGAAAATTAATTGATTACGATAAACGTTAATAGGGGCTTCAGTAGATAGTATGTATGTACTGTCATCATCATCAGCGGAATGCTGTGTTGGTGTTAGCGAGTTAATTTGGATTCTAGATAATGCATCTGCTACGATGTTAGTTTTTCCAGGTTTGTAGCGTAGTTCATAATTATGTTCCTCTATGAACGCTTTCCATCGTTTAAGTTTTGCATTGTTATTCCTTGGCGACATTGCGTATGTTAGGGATTGATGATCGGTTAGTATTATTATTTTTGCACCATACATGTAATTTCGTAGGGAATGTAAAGCCCAAACTATAGCAAGCATTTCTTTTTCATTAGTAGCATAGTTTTCCTCGGTTTTTGATAAAGTTTTGGATATAAATGTTATTGGTTTTTCAACATCATTGAATTTCTGTGACAGGACAGCTCCGAGTGCTTTGTCGGATGCGTCTGTAGTCAAAATAAAATCTTGATTGAAATCGGGGTAAGCTAAAACGTCTTCGGATGATAAAATTTCTTTAAGAGTTCTGAAAGCTGATTTTGCGTCTTCATCAAATTTTATCGGAAAATTTTTCGATTGATTTTTTGTTATTTTGCAGTGGCCTTGGCCATCCTCCCCTCTTAGAAGTTTTGTTAGAGGTTTTGCTAAGGCTGCGTAATTTTTAACAAATCTTCTATAATAACCGTGTTCAATCCTTGTACTCAATTGAACGCTGCTTTGGGTATTTCTCTTTTCGAAGGACCATTTTATTTTTACACTTAACTTTACAAATTTCACGACACATCCGTTCCCCTTGGCGATCACTCTACTTCTCTCTTCGTTCTCTCACCTCGCTCTCTCACATCCTTCTAGCACACCGCATAGAGATGTGTAAAAGAACGAAATGTCATTTGGGTTCCTTTCGTTCCGGATGGGAACGGAACATACTCCCCCCGTTGAGGTCACTCAACATCAAACAGGGATCCTTTTCTAAGAGATGTATTCATTATCCTCGATGGGTAGTACCGATATTTTGTTCACGGCACGTCGATAAGTAGCCCCTCCTGTGAACACATCTATAGCTCGAACCAATCCATCCTCTCCTGGGTAGACTTCGGTTACTCGACCCAACTTCCAATTCAGCGGTGGAAGATTTCGATCATGCAGTAGAACAACCATGCCCTTCCGAATATTGGGCATTGCGCGTGTGTTCTTTTTTCTAGGTTGCAGAGTATTAAGGTACTCTCGACTCCATGCACGCCAAAAATGCTCACGCATGAGCTGAAGATGTTGCCAACGCGACAAACGGGTGGCTTTGACGTTTTCCAAAGAAGGCTCAGCCATAGCGGTTAAGGGTCGTCCAATCAAATAGTGGGCTGGGGTAATTACCATCGGGTCTGCAGGATCGTTCGATACCGTAAACAGTGGGCGGGAATTCAACACGGCTTCTATTTCAATTAGCACTGTACTCAGCTCTTCGAAAGATAACTTGACGTTGCCGACAATGCGTTTCAGGTGAGTTTTGGCAGATTTAACAGCAGCCTCCCAGAGGCCGCCGAACTCTGGAGCATCTGGCGGTATAAAGTGCCGCTCGATTTCTCTGGCACTACAAAACTCCTCGATGGCATCGACCGATTGCTGGTTTTGAAATTGCTCAAACAGCTTCTTGAGTTCATGATTAGCTCCTCGAAAGTTTGTCGCATTGTCAGAGTTGAGCTGCTGGACCACTCCACGTCGACCGATGAAACGCTTAAGGGAGGCCAGAAACGCATCGGTGCTTAGGTCGGATACAGCCTCTAAATGTACAGCTTTAGTTGTCATGCATACGAACACGCATACATAAGCTTTGGTAACCACTGGACGCCGTGACCCTTGTTTTATAAGAATTGGACCGGCGTAGTCCAACCCTGTGATTGCAAAAGGAGGCGACGGTGTAACTCTGGAGGCTGGTAAATTTCCCATAAACTGGTTGTTGTTGGTTGGGTTTAGTCGGAAACATCTCACACATTTCCGTGTTACGGCTCGAATGGTAGAACGGGCGTGGATAAGCCAATAACGTTGTCTCATAGCGTTTACCAAGCCAGTTTGTCCAAAATGCAGATGCTCCTCATGCATCTGTTTTATCAGCAAACGCACAACAGGATCCTTGTTGGGTAAGATGATTGGATGGCGATTCTCGAATGGAAGTTGCGATTTATCTAAACGACCACCTACACGCAGTAGCCGATTACAATAGATTGGACGAAGGTTTGCGAGGTTCTTGCACGGTTCGTTGTGAATCACTCGCTGGATCTCATCCGCCAAATAAATGTGTTGGATAACTCGGATGATCGCTTCGGTAGAACGACGCAATTCTCCAACAGATAAATGACGGCATTTTCTACGTTGGTTCGAGGGTGTACGGCAGTTTTCAATGAAGCGTAGTACGTATCCCATAATGAGCTGAATCTTCCTAAAACGACTAAACTTGTTAAAGAATGCAAGAGGCTCAGTACTTACAACCACAGTCGAGATTACATCCTTCAATTCAGGTAATTCGTCATCAGGGATTGGGTTTAGCCGCAATACTTCGTACTCTACTCGGTGCATACTCTCAGGACCATTCCACCATAGGCTGTTACCTTCCAGAGCCTCGGGCATTTGTCCTCGAGAGACGACGTCTGCTGGGTTGAACTGGGAACGAATGTATTCCCATCTGCAGTTACTTGACTCTTCCTGGATCACGGCAACACGATTGCGAACAAACAGCTGCAACTGATTGAGCGGCTTTTTAATCCAGGCTAGAACAATCGTGCTGTCACACCATAACACGATTTCACGAAGCATCATATTCAGAGCTGGCAGTGCCCTTTTCAACAGTCGGGTAAGCAGGAGTGCTGCGCACAATTCTTTTCGCGGGATGGAAAGATCATGCAATGGTACAAGCTTCGATTTGCTGGTAAGAAGTTGTAACCTTGCTGAACCATCCGAAAATAGGCTGCGCAGGTAAATGCATGCTCCGTAGGCGTAAGATGAAGCATCGGAGAATCCGTGTATCTCATATCCGATAGCTCCGTCGAAAGTTACACATCGTGGTATTTCGATAAGATGTAGTCGGGACAAAGATGGTTTTAGAGCTTGCCACTCTTGTGCTGTAGCTTCGTCGACGGGATCATCCCAATCTATCTTCAGTTTCCATAATCGTTGGGTAAGTAGCTTTGCCAAAACAATGACAGGGGATACCAGACCGAGTGGATCGAAGAATTTGGCTATCTCCGAATACATACCGCGTTTCGTAACGCGTTGAAGGTTAGTTGTTAAGGAAATCTCTGGACGGTAAGAGATGAACAGGGTGTCTGCGTTTGGATCCCAACATACTCCCAGCACTTTGATGGTTTTGTTAACTCCTCTTTCTTCCATTTTCACCAACCTTTCACGGTCCTCCTCTGGTATTTGCTCGAGGAATTCTGGTGAATTCGAGCACCATTTTCGAATAGGGAAGCCTCCTTGCCCTAGAAGTTGCTTTAGTTGACGTTGCGCGGCAATCGCATCGTCCACTGAGTCCGCACTCGACAGTACATCGTCCATGTAGGTTTCTTCCTGGACGATTCTCGATGCAATTGGGAACGCGCCACCATCTTCTTCTACTAATTGTACTAAACACCTTGATGCTAAAAATGGTGCAGACGCAGTACCGTAGGTAACGGTACTCAGTTCTAAAACTCGTAACGGTTTTGATGGGTGATCTCTCCAAAAGATTCGCAGGAATCGCGGATCTTCTTTCGTGTGAAATATCTGGCGATACATCTTATGGCGTTCAATTGCTCAACGGTGTCCTTAAAAGGCAATTGGACAATGAATCTACCAGTCTCGTCACGCCTGTACGACGATAGGAAATGTTCTTCACAAGCCAACTCTTCTTTAGCTAGCTTAGGAACCTCGGGAACCTCCTCAATCTTCCAGAACTGTTGCATCATTCGCTCCAAAGTTTCGACCGAAGCGTGGTTAGATTGTAGCAAGGAATGGTTAGATACTTGCGGCTCGGTGATGATTCCAGAAACGATCCAACCAAAATGAGTATTACGCAGCACTGGAAGGCTGTTCATTCCGTTAATCATTCCAGACTTAAAAATGTCGAAAAACAGTTCGGCACCAATCAGCAAATCAATCTTGTCCGGCATATAAAAGTTGGGATCTGCTAAGATAATACCATGCGGAATCTCCCAGTGATCGATGTTTATCTGAGATGATGGAATTGTACCTGTGACCTTCGGCGTTACCAGACACTCCAAGTTGACTTCGAAGCTAGAAACTCTCGATTTAATCCTCAATTGTACCTTCTCTCGAGCAAGGGTACGCAAGGCATTGATACCTGAGATCGGCACATTCGCTGATGATTTTGTTACTCCAAGGCGGTTGGTGAATTCTTCAGACACAAAATTCACCTGTGAGCCACTGTCCAACAGAACTCGACACTGATGAGGACGATTCTTGAAGTCGAACACTTGAACAACAGCTGTTTGAAGCAGAACCGTTTTAGTTGACCGAACAACATTTGAAGAGCATGTGGTGGAAACCGGGTTGGTAATACCACGGTTTATAGTCTGTCTTGACGTTGTCTCAGATGTTGAAGCTGGAGTGGGTAGTAATCTATGAGCGGTTTCTGCTCGTTGAGGCACTAAGGAACTAGAATTTGGGTAAAGTGCGTTTTCGTCGTGGATGATAGTATGGTGTCGTCGTTGGCACTTACGACAATTCACTGTTGATGGACATTCTCGAGCACTATGACCTTTTCGCAGACAATTAAAACAAACTCCAGCGGTTCGAATTCGTTCAATTTTCTGCGATGTTGTCAGATTATTGAGTTCAGTGCAATGATGATTGCGATGCGAACCACTGCAAATTTCACATAACTGCGGAGTGGTAGTGGCTGCTGCATGGCTTTTCTGTGGTAGCTTCCTTTGCGTGGTGTTCTGTGGCGCACGAGGGTTAGGCTGTGGCTTACCACTGGTTGTAGCCGGAAATGCTGTTTCACAATATTCCAAGATTCCACACCGAGATTTTAAGAACTCTATGGTTTGTTCATACTTGGGTAATATGGTTTTCTTCTGTGAGCCTTCCCAAGCTTTCCGGGTAGATTTGTCGAGTGCTGACACTAACAAATGCACAATCATGAGGTCTGGAATTCCTAGAAGTTCCTGTCCCTGATATTTCAAACTCTCCACATGACGTGACGTTTCTTGGACCAAGTTGCGTAACTCGATGTGAGTTTCTGATGTCATCTTCTTCAGGGAGAATAAACCACGAATATGGTTTTCGATGATGATTCGTTTGTTCTCATATCTCTCGGTTAATATGTTCCATGCCTGTTCGCAGTTGCCCTCGTTAAACACTTTTGCATCTAATATTCCAGCAGCTTCTCCGATGAGTGCCTTATCCAAATGATACAGCTTTACGGCCTCACTGTCTCCAGAATTGGCCATCAAATCTAGGAAAATCGCTTTGAACTTAGGCCATGCTGTATAAGTGCCGTCGAAGGTCGGGATCGGAACCTTCAACGGTTTTTGCAGGATTAATATCTTTGGTTGCATGGGTGGTTTTTCTTCCTTCGTGTCTATTGTTAATTTCAATTCGTCAATCTTGGTTAGTGTTGCGTTATTTAGTTCTTCGAAATCAATGTATTCCTTTTCTTGCTCTTCCATCGCATCGTCACTCGTTATTCCGATTATATTCATATGGAGACGATTGTAGTCATTTTCAATCGACGTTGCGGTTTTTTCAAACACGTTGAATTGGGACATAGAAACATGCTGTGTCTCGGTAAGCGTTCTGAGCAGGCGCAAAAGTTTGCTTTTGACATGCGATCGTTGACGAATTGCCTTTGACAGTTCTTCTGGTTTGGTAGCCATTTTGTCCTTATTTGCGTTTTTCTGCGAACGCGTTTCTGGTCCCATGCAAAAACGAAACTCCTCAAATGCCCACAAACCAGGCACACCACACACACACGATGAAACTTGTAGCGCAAGATGCACACAGCTAACAGTTACTGGAACGCGTCCTTTTGCGAGATTCTAGGAACAAGAATCGATCTGCGCACAAACACAAGTCACTCACACATGCTCGTATTACCGGAACCTCACTCAAGCGCATACACGAGTGGAGTATGAGTCTGACGATTTCTTGGAACACTAACGTTCTTTGTACACACATTTTCAAACGATCGGCGGTAGTCGCGATCACAATCACGACCACACGTAGCAACACACAAACACACGAGTAGTAGATGGCAAATTGGTTCTTTTTAAAATGATTTGGGCACGCCGCGCACAGACGCTGGTTCGCGGGAAATGTTCTTCTAGTATGCGTGTGCTCACACAACTCACACGGACTATGGTTATCAGGATATTAAGTGATCTGAGCGGTCACTTACACACACACACGCGCACCGACGCTCTTGTGTGGGGAACGTTCTTAGAATAAAACACGTGGTTTCATACAACGCACAGGGAACATTCGCAGGAAACTATCCTTTCTAGTGACACGGATGGTCACACAACGCACGCGGGCGGTGGTTGTTGGGAACTCTTTTTTACTTATGACACGGGCGGTCACACAACACAAGTGAAAAGTCACACAACGCACACGGGCGGTGATTGTGAGGGAACACGTGCATCAGCTTTTTGAGGGTTAGATGCATCAGCTTTTTTGGGTACTATCCAGACAGGTGAATTATATGGTGATCTGGATGGTTGAATTATGCCATTATCTAATAGTTTTTTAATTTGTGTTTCCACTTCTTGTTTAAGAGACAAGGGGTATGGGTACGTCTTACAGTAGACAGGTTCGTCGTCATTCGTTGATATAGTTGCTTCGATTTTTGTTGTAAATGGCAACTTCTCCTCAGGTGGCTGAAATAAATCTTGAAACTTGTTGAGAAATGAATGTAATTTTTCTTTTTCTTTACAGTAGAGATGTGTATCTCTTATTTCAATCCTATTAACTTCTTGTAATGGGTAAAGAGAAAGAGGTATTATGTTGTCGTTAATTATCAGATTATCTCTGTTAGTATCGATGAGTGCTCCAATTTCTTTGATGGTGTCATAGCCAACTATGGCATCAAATGTTTTTAATTCCTGTAGATGATAAAATTTGGCATTTACATCAGAATAAGGGGCAAAAATTTTCGCTTGTGAATATTTGGTGATAAGTAAATCTCCTCCTACTGATGAAACAAAAAATGGTTTAGTTACTTCGTGTGAAATTTTCGCATGTTTTGGGTTAATGAAATTTTTATTGGATCCTGTATCAATTAGTATTCTTATTTGTTGTCCTGCTTTACCATTGTATATAAAATATGGCAAAGCTGATTTCATTCTAAAAAATTAAGTTCGGCTTCGTGAGTTCCGTTGGATTTTTCTTGTTTTTCTATAGTTTTCAAATATCTTTCGTATGATTCGTCGTTGTCATGGGTAGTGTTTGTTTCCATGTTGAAAAATCTTTGTTTTTAAGTGGTCGAACATTACTGGAATTTTGCGGTCGGTTAGAATAATTCACTTGTTGCGATCTGATTGATGGATCGACTTCCATTGGCTCTGGCTTATTCGGTTGGAATGGATTTCTGTTTTGTTGATTCCAAACAGGACGCGAGAAAAATTGTTGTCTCGGTTGATTATTCCAAGCGGGACGCGGTAAAAATTGTGGTCTCGGTTGATACGAGTTTCCAAATTGTGGTCGAAATTTATGTGTCATCATTGGTCGTTGCCAATTGTTATGTGCTCTTGGTGGCAAAGGTGGAGCTGGTAATGGTATCAAATTTCGCGGTGCTGTGGGAGTATTGACCAATCTTGGTTTAGTCCACATTTTACGACATTCTACATTTTGGAATGAGATGCAGTAACTATAAGCTGCTGCTAAAGATGTTGGTTCATAATTTCTTATAAACTTGTGCACATCTCCATCAAGACCTCTGATGAAGGAATCTATTGCCTTTTTATTGTATGTTTCTATCAGAGCTTTTGAAGCTTCTGGATGTACAAATCTTTCATATGTTTTTATTTGGTTTGCAATCAACGAGAGAAGTCTGTTCACTTCATCATAGAATATCTCTAAAGATCGTCCTCTTAGTTGGACGCTCATCAATTGAAAATCTAGTGTCTCTAGATCTCTCTTTTCTCCATAGTATGTAATCAATGTTCGTTTAATCATGTTCCAATTAATTCCGACATTTGACGCGACTAGCGAGTCATTGGCTTCGCCTCTTATCTTTCGACGAACGAATTTGCAAATCATGTGGAACTTGTTCTGTTGTTCCACTGTATGGATAGGTGTTGTTTGATACAATTTTATCAAACCATCTACATCATTGATCCAACTATTTAATTCACTTGGATCACCGGAAAATGTTGGTAAATCTTTAACTACTCCAGGAATCTTTTCGAATGATTCTGGGTTAACTGCACTTCCGTCACTTTTATAAAAATAGAGTGGTGGATCGCAAAAAAATTTTCTACGACCCCTGTTTCTACTAATCGTGCCTCCAAGGCTGCGATTCGATTAGTTAGAGCTTCCATTTCGATATTTTCCGATTCACTTTTTTCTAACTTTGCCTTTTTCTTATTACGTTCTGCCGATTCTATTCTGGTGGAAAACCGATGTAGGGATGTCATTAAATCCTCCAGTTTGATGTGTTTTTTTTAACAATATCGGAGTTAAAAATTGAATACCGAATTAAACTTTTTCACGAATTAATTTCACTCACTTTTAAACGAAATAATTTTTGTGTCTTTCTCACCTTTATAGCTTTTGTACTTAATTAATAGATGCATATTTCCCTCCTGTGATGGGGCTGTTTTATCTTCACCTCCTCTTACGGGACTGGTTTGTCTTCACCTCCTCTTACGGGGTTGATTTCTTCACCTCCTCTTACGGGGTTGATTTCTTCACCTCCTCTTACGGGGTTGATTTCTTCACCTCCTCTTACGGGGTTGATTTTGTCGCTCGGCCCTCCAGAGATTTCCAGTGACTCCTTCCTTCTCGGTGTGTTGGTGTGATCCTTTTCCTCCGGGAACGAGTTGTTAGCTGCTACTACTCGGTACTTGCGACACTGTGTTTTACACTCTCACATGAAAACTACATGCACTGTACTATACTTCACTAGAGGTCCCTTTTCGGGCGCCAGTTAATTTTTACATTAACGGTTTGGCCATAAAAAATATGTTTTTATTAACTAAAACTTCAAACTAAGTCTTAACAGATTGAATGTCTAATTGGAACTGTTCTGCTCGGCTGTCTAACTAGAACTGCTTCGTCTGAATGCTCAACTGGAACTATGTTGCCTTTGCATCGTTTTGCGTGTATGAAGGTTGATCGTGGGAACGGATGTTTATGTTGAATGCGCGTTGTCAGCTCTCTTGGTGTCAACGCGATTATGCTCTTTGTTCGATGTAACGCTGCACGGGAATTTGTTTACGCTGCGGCGCAATCTGTTTACGAAACGCGATCTGTTTATGAAGTGCGATCATGGCTGTAGGAATATACGTTGCGCTATGTTTTATGCTGAGTATGCATTATGCTGCCTTTGTGTTGAATATGTGTTGTGCTGACTGTTGTGCTAACTATGTACCTATTTCTCCGATTCTCAAAAGATTCATCAATCCTCGAGATTCATGAATCCTAGAGATTCATGAATCCTCGAGATTCACGAATCCTCCGAGATTCATGAATCCTCAAGATTCATGAATCCTCGAGATTCATGAATCTCTTTCGAAACTAAATTTTATCGCGTTTTTTATGATTTCCGCGTCTAACATAATTTTTTTTATACAGATGTAGTTATTATTAAAACTGCTAACAAACATCCATGATATGTTGCTTTGTTCAATATATTAAAATTCGTATTTTTGTTAATATAAGATTAGGAACATTTCTTCAAAACTGTTGGCTATACGTATGCTCTACGAGTAATACTACCACACATTTTATTAAACACCAACCATCTGGTATTCTTATATTAACAAAAATACGAATCCTAATTTATTAAAAAGAGCAACAGATTTCGGATATTTGCTAGCAGTGCTACTAATAACTTCATCTGTGCAAACAACATATATTAGACGCGGAATTAATAAAAAACACGCCAAAATTATGTTTCCGAGGAGATTCATGATTCTCTGAGGATACATGAACCTCGAGGATTCTTGAATCTCGAAGACATAAACCTTAAGGAATCTCTGAGGAATCTTGAAGCACAACCCTAGTTGGTTGTTCATTCAAATCATAGCCGAAATCAATGCAACGAAACCCGTGCGCAGTTCATTAAGTAGTGGGTTCAAAAGTACGGATTTCATTGCTTTTGCAATTGAAGGTAGTCCGTTTTGCAACACAGGATGCTTTGCATGTTTGTGTCGAGCACTGTTTAGATCTGTGATGCATGCTGTAAAGCTCCATTCAACGTGTGTGACGATCCTCTCTCTCTCTAATCGCTGAAGTTCATCGTCTACTGCTTGCACCATAGAATACCCACTGGCCTTCTTGGGCGGAACACCGGAATAGCTCCTTCCTTTAAACGTAATTGAAAGCCAATAGTTCTTCCGTGCGTTGTTTTGTTATGGATAGGCATTTGTATCGCTTTCTCAGGACTGATTCAATCTTACCAAATAATGCCCTTAGCTTCATCACAGTTTCCGTAAAGGTTAGATCACATAGTTTACATAGTTTATTTATTTAATTTGTATGCCGCAAGGGTTTTACAAATATAAATATGTCTTATTAACTAAGGGATATGGGGAAGGATATGGATATGGGAGCAAGGAAAAAAAACAATAGGAAGTTAGCAGGTTAAACAGACAAAACGCCATAGAGGTTGAGAGAACGCGGACTCGCGTAGGCGAGTACGAAAGTGGGACACAGGGACATTGTAGTCGAACAAGTGATACGGGCTGTTGAAGTCCGGTAGCGCTCTAATAAAGGGTTCGTTTGAACCATACCGCGTAAGGCGAGATGGGATGTGCAAGGGGGGTCTATTACGCAGACAGCGGGATGGTGCATATAGAGGGAAAGATA
This sequence comes from Anopheles moucheti, assembly GCF_943734755.1. Taxonomy (NCBI): domain Eukaryota; kingdom Metazoa; phylum Arthropoda; class Insecta; order Diptera; family Culicidae; genus Anopheles; species Anopheles moucheti. The sequence goes on from NC_069140.1 coordinate 62,258,709, forward strand.
ATAGAAGAGAAGGAACATCCAGATTATGGGAAAGGAGATTTGCGATAAAGCAGGATCGGAAGTGGGAATGGCGAGCTTCAATAAAGTCTAAACCAAGAAGTCGACAGCGAGCTGGATAGGAAGGGGGAGTCAGTTGGTAGCCCGTAAGGAAGTGACGAAGTGGCTGACTCGGGTAAATCTTCGCTGCACACTCTCCAGTCTGGCCATTGCTGTCGAGCCTGGGGGAGACCAGACAGCGGCAGCACATTCCAAGGTAGATCGGACCCAGCAGCAGAACAAAGCCATCAGGCAGAGAGGGTCTCTCAGTCTGGAGGAAAGCCTGACAATTAGACCTAGACATTTATTGATGTTAGCTATAACGTAATCCACGTGAGCGTTGAAAAAGAGTGTCTCATCCAGCCACACTCCCAAGTCCTCCACTGAAGTTACTCGGCTTATCACAGTGTCATGAAGGGTGTAGCTGAACGAAACCTTCACAGATCTTCCAAATGAAATGACACAACATTTATTGGGACAAAGTAACAGGCCATTATTATAACACCAAACGGAAAAGTTGTTGAGGAAAGTTTGAAGGGAGCAACAGTCCGTTGACGATTTCACAGGAAGGAAAATTTTGAGGTCATCCGCGTAGAGCAGATGACCATTGGGAGGGAGAGAGTACACACAGTCGTTAACAAATAACAAAAATAAGAGAGGACTAAGGACACTCCCTTGAGGGATACCAGCGGAGCCTACAAAGGAATTAGAAAAACAGGACAACATCTTAACTCTTTGTAACTATTTCTTCAAACTTCACCACTCTGAACTTCTTTGTAACTACTCTCCCTCTTTTCCTTGTTTGTTACTTAGCAGCCTTTGGTAAGAAAATTTTTTTCACTAGTTTTATAATTTTTACTTAATTTAGTCTAAATGTTTTGTACGTTATGTCTAGTTTTTTTACCGCCTGCTACTTTTTTTCCTCGCCAACTACGATACGATACGATCTGCCGCTGAGGTATGATTCCAACCAGGCCAGTAGTCGACCCCGAAGCCACGCTTTTCGAGTTTGGCCACCAGGAGATCAAGCGGAAGACTGTCGAAGGTCGCTTTGAAATCCGTGTAGACAACGTCGGTCTGGCGGCCGGAAACCATATTGTCAAAGGCAGCGGATATAAGACACATAAGGTTGGAGGAGGTAGTACGTTTAGGGATAAAACCATGTTTAGGGGATAGGTGGGGGATAACTACAGGAAGAATGAAACAATGTACTGTGGATTCCAAGACCTTTGATGTGAGTTCATGAAGCGCCAGAAAGACCTAGGGTCGGCGGAAAAGCGGTCTTGCAATCTCACAACATATGATGCGTGTCGAAACCGATTGTAAGCACGATAGGCGCTGGATGCGTATTTGTAAGTGCGTAGGGAGATAGAGTTACGATTGCGGTGGTAGCTGCGAAGCGCTCGGTTTTTATCAGACTTCAATACTCGTAGTGTACGGTCCGACCACGGGGGACAAGGAGCAGGTTTGAGGGAAGGACATCACAGGGGGAAAGCTGCGATGATCGCATGGTTGAACGAGGAGACGGCGTCGTCGATGGAGGCAGCGTCTTCGATGAAGGACCAGTCTATACGGGATAGTGACTCGACGAGTTTCTTGTGGTCATTTTGCGGAAGTTGAAGCTTGCAGCGGCACGAGGTGATCGCGGGCATTCGGCAGATAGCTCCAACGGTGGCGTGTATGACACGGTTAATTCCAAGGCGGGATGATGATGGTCGAGGGCCAGGATGGGGCAGGAAGCGACTCGTACAGTTGAGCTAGCCTCTGCGGCGTTGATATTCGCAAATAGTAGATCCAGCTGGCGATCGCGGGAGTTTACTACCCCTGATAATTGCAGCATACCGTTAAAAACCATGCCGTCGATAAAAGAGCTGGAACCATATGATGAGCGGTGCGGGATGAAGTTGAGTGGCAGTGAGGTTGCTGGGTGCCAGGAGATCGTAGGCTGGTTGAAATCGCCAAACAACAGCAAGAGATTGGCCGGTTTCATGAGTGATAGAATAGCACAAAACTCTCATGAAGATTATGGAGCAATTCGTCAGAAGAACTACGATCAGGTGGGATATATATCGCACCGATAAAGAGAGCGCATCGGTTTAATTTGATACGCACCCACAGAAGCTCGAGCGATGGGTAAGCGTGGTGAAGCGCTGAGGACGCAAGAGAGGTAGTGCACGCTATGAGCACTCCGCCGCCGCGAGAACGAGAGCTGTTGGCAGGATTGCGATCGCAGCGGTACACGTTGAAGTTAGAGTTGGCTAGCATTGCAGAAGGTATAGAATCGTCCAGCCACGTTTCGGTGAGCACTAATACTTCCATGTCGGTTTCGCTTAGCGAGAGTCTGGCGTTCTCGAGCTTGGTGCGTAATCCTCTTACGTTTTGGTAATAGACGAGTATTTCGATTATACGTGTCGAAGTGTCAGGATGGTTCAGTGGCGTGTCACGGGTGCTAAGTGTGGCTAAGGATGAGATTCCGGCATTGTGGCTTGTTGTATAGTGTGTTGCGGTGGAACCAGGAGAGTGAAAGGCTTAGTCGCGGTGGCAGGAGGGTTGCGTGATGTCTGGTGCCAAAAATTCTGCGTGGTATTAATCGTACGGTGATCCGTAAATTCGCGAAAAACTATTACGGTATGCCAGGTGGATGCCGAGAGCACCTTCTCTTTAAATTCGAGCGACATCCTAACTTTGAAGGACACAAAGGAGAGTGTGCTCGGGTCACTATCACGTGGTAGTAGTCTAATGATGATGACGTCATCTGTACCAAGTTGAGTTGTTACCATCTCCTTGATGATAGCATTGGAAACCTTAGGGTCGATTCTGGTTAAGTACAACCAGAATATAGGCTCCCTGTTCCGTGAGGGGGACGGTCAACACAGTAAGAAACGAGGGAGAGATCGGTGCGGTACCGACGTGGAGTGGGTGTACCGGAGCGGTATCAGGAGGCGTGAAATCCACTAGCCTACGTTTTAGGCGCATTGCGAAACGGAGCGTTCTGGGACGCTCGGTCGATTTCGCCTGGGCGTGAATTCAGTGGTGTAGCAGCAGCAATCGTCGATGATAAAGGAGCAGTAGGAATCGAGGTGTGCGTATTGGAGTTGATCCGATCAATGGCTGTCGATACGTGTTTACTCACGGCATGTAAAACTTCGGTCAGGCGTCCATCAAACTCTCGCAGCAACTCCGTCTTCAAATTGTTTGATACGTTCAGCTGTGAATCTGAATTACTTCTCCATCCATTTTTTACCAATTCGTACACCTTCAATATACGCGATTCCTTCTGTGTCCTGTAGTATTTGATCTATAAGCGCTTGAAAAATTGCGGGCGCTGAATGTATCCCAAACGGCATACGGGTATATTGAAATAATCCCTTATGGGTGTTAATCGTACATATTTCTCTCGACGTTTCTGATAGTGGTACTTGTAGGTAAGCCCCAGACAAATCTATTTTGCAAAAAACCCGCCATTCTGCTATTCTTGCAAATATGTCGTCCACCTTTGGCAACGGATAATGTTCCACCGATAATTGCCTATTCAATACCACTTTACCGTCCAAACACGAACGTATGCTTCCATCTTGTTTCTTCACTACTACAATCGGACTTGCCCATTTTGAAAATCGCGTTGGCTCAACACACCTTCTTGCACCAGCTTTTCTAATGCTGCTTCTACTTTACTCTGAAACACAGCACCGCAACCTGCTTTCAACACTAAGTCCGCCTCGAACCCATCGATCGTTTCGTTTTCTCCAGCTTTCATTATCTTTGGAAATTTTGCTGATATTTCCTTCTCCAGATCCGGTTCTATGCTACTGATCTCGAACGCTTTTCTCCAACTCGGGAATAGGTGATCCAGCCAATCCCTTCCTAATAAAGGAGTTACTTCCCATTCCGTAGGAATAATTACTAATTCCAATTTTTCCGCAAATTCCGAATTTGGCAATTTCACATTCACTACCATTTTGCCCATGGGATTTAACGTTTGCTCTGACGCCGATTTAAAGGACATAGTGGTCGGTGTTAGCTTTGCTTTATGCTCAATTGTATAATTATTTTTGTGTTCTTTGGTTATAACTTTATTACTAACATAAAACACAATTATAAAATAACAACTTAAAACACTCTTATCCGTCCGGTCGGTCAACGCTCTCTGAACGCTCTCCTGGTTCCTAATCTTGACTTGTGCTGCGTTCTTACTACTACAATGATAGTGTCTAACTGTCATTGAGAGTTACAGCGTTACAACACAGGGTGGTTGCCAACATCCCCCCTTCTTAATACTGCCGGTACGGTTCCATCCACTGCGGAGCTCTTCTAACTCGTGAAGATCGGCGTGGAGGCTGCACGGGTAAAGATGAGGTCACGTCGGTCGTTGCAATTTCTGTTGACTTTGGACAAACAAATGCATCAGACGATAAAATTGGTAACGACGATATTGATGACGATTGTACAGACGTTGATGATGAAAATGACGATGACGATGGCACGGACGATGGTATAGATGATGAAAATGACGATGACGATGGCACTGACGATGATGAAGATGATGATGGTACATCCAAGGACTGTGGCATTGATGTCGTAGATGGATACATGGACAGCTTCGGGTTGGAACATGTATTCTCTACCGATGAAGAAGAGCAGCATTCACTGATACTCCAAGCGTCCAGCATTTTGTCGAAAATCATCGTAGCATCCTCTGAGCCTCGTTGGCTATCAGACCTTCCTTGGGTATTATCGGTGTCGCGAGGTCGTAACTGGTTTATATGAGCTTTGAGCTTCATACCGGATGTGGTTTTAACCTCGTACACTACGCTTCCAATCCGTCTATCGATGAACCCAGGAACCCATTTCCATGTGTTTGATTTATAATGCTTAGCGTACACATAATCACCGATGTCGAACTTTCTCTGCTTAAACTGCGAACTCGTACTGGGCAAAGTTTGCGGTGGTGGTCGTAACAGCTCCAGACTCGTGCGTATTCTTCGACCAAACATTACATCTGCAGGTGTCTTGCAATTTTCCAGCATTTTATTGGGCGTACCAATAAAAATACATCTAAGGCCTCCTCCACATGGGCCGCGGCCGCCGCGGTACCACGGAAAACGCGTATAACTTGTATGCCACTTGGCCGCGGTCGCCTGCCAAATCTCCGCGGCAGGCTGTCATTCTCCGCGGCAAGCTGTCAATTTCCGCGGTTGTGAACGGTTCCGCAGACTTGTCCATCTTGAACAAAGCCGCGTTTCCGCGCCTGTTTGACAGTTTGCCGCGAAGATTGACAGCCTGCCGCGGAGAATGACAGCCTGCCGCGGAGATTTGGCAGGCGACCGCGGCCAAGTGGCATACGCGTTTTCCGCGGTACCGCGGCGGCCGCGGCCCATGTGGAGGAGGCCTAACGCCTCTTGTAGTGTGACCTTTCCCTCCCTGATTTTGCTGAGAGCACGTTTAAACGTATCCACGAAACGTTCCGCTTGGCCGTTGGACTGCGGGTGATACGGTGGACTTTTGATGTGTTCTATACCGTTGCTATTGCAAAAATCTTCAAACTCCCAACTAGTGAATTGTCGTCCATTATCACTGACGATGGTGTTCGGCATACCAAACCGCGAACAAAGTCCACGAATAATTTCTACTGTAGCTTTGGCTGTAATTCGTGTCGTAGAAATAATTTCTGGCCATTTGGAGTAAGAATCAATAACCAGTAAAAAATGTAATCCATCAACCGGTCCAGCAAAGTCTATGTGTACTCTTTGCCATGGAGCACTGCACTTAGGCGAATGTATCGGAGGGCTATTAGGCGGACTTTTAGCAGCAGAAGCGCATGCATTGCATGACTTGACCATCTGTACGATGTCGGAATCAATCTGCGGCCAGTAGACATAACTCCGAGCAATAGCCTTCATTCGTTCAATTCCGGGGTGCCCACGATACATCATCTTTAAAATCCGGCTTCGTTGACATGAAGGTATAACCACGCGTTCTCCAAATAAAATGCAATTGTCGATCGTTGAAAGGCCTTCGCGCCTCGCAAAATAGCATTTCATTTCGGGATCTTTCACTCCATTTTTCGACCAACCATTCTGGATAGAATTTGACAACGATTGAAGCACTGGATCCTTCTGAGTTTCTCTCATTATGTCGACAAAAGCCAGAGGTAAAGCATTTGCAGCAATTTGCAAAATAGCTGCAGTATCATCTTCCAAATCAATGCTTGCTATTATGTAATCCTCCTCTGGTTTTTCATGCTTGTTGATCAAACGCGACAAGACATCAGCATTCCCAAATTTATCAGTTGCCACGTACTCTATATCAAAATCGTATAAGAGTAAAGTAAGTGCAAATCTCTGTAATCTATTGGCCGTGTAAATGGGAATTCCTTTCTTTGATCCAAAAATTCTCAGGAGTGGTTGGTGATCAATTTGCTGGCGGAAATGTCTACCAAAAAGCATGCGGTGGAATTTAGTGACAGCATACACGACGGCTAAGCCTTCGCGATCCGGTTGGATGTACTTTTGTTCGGTTGCTGTAAGAGCACGTGATGCATGTTGGACTACCTTAACCCTCCCATTTGGCAGCTTGTGGGATATTGTAGCTCCAATTCCGATGGACGATGCATCTGCCGAAACTATAATTTCCAAACGCGGATCATAGTGCATTTGTAGCAAATCTGAAGCAAGGATTTTCTTGAACTGCTCAAAAACATGCTGACATTTCTGAGACCAGCGAAATACATTTCCTTACTTTAAAAGTTCATCTAGGGGTTGCCTTAACATTCTCAAGTTTCGCACAAACTTTCCGTAATAATTTATAGCTCCCAGGAAAGATCTCACTCCAGAGACGTCAGTCGGTGGTTTAAGCTTCGTGATGGCAAGGATCTTATCAGGGTCTGGCCGTAATCCTTTTCCATCGAGCAAATGACCTAGGTACTTTATTTGGGTTTTATGAAAACTGCATTTCTCGGCTCGAATGGTAAACCCAAATTCCTGAAGTCGCACTAGAACAGCTTGAAGGTTCTTAGAATGATCTGCGTAATCTTTGCCTCCGACCACAATGTCATCTAAATAGGCAGCAACTCCTTCAAGTCCAGACAACATAGTATCTATGAGCTGCTGAAAAGCTCCTGGTGCAGCTTTAATAACCGGTGGTAGCCTGTTATACCTGTACAGGCCTCTATGTGTGTTCCCGTCAGTAATTCACGATACTTCTCATCAACCTCAACTTGCAGGAAAGCGTCTGACAAGTCAATCTGGCTGAATAGTGAACAACCTTTCAGGCTAGCAAAATTATCCTCAGGTAGAGGTAAAGGGTACTGGTGAGCCATCAACGCATTGTTTAATTCGGTGGAGTAATCACCACAAATGCGGATTTTTCCATTTGCTTTGCGCACAACTACTATTGGCGCAGCCCATTCGGAATATTCAACGTGTGTGACGATCCTCTCTCTCTCTAATTGCAGGAGTTCATCGTCTACTGCTTTCAACATAGAGTACGCCACTGGCCTTTTTGGGCGGAAAACCGGAATAGCTCCTTCCTTTAAAACCAGCTACACTTGTGTCTTCACACATTTCCTTAGACCATCAGCAAATAACGCGGGATATGCATCTTTTAGCTTCACAGCATTCGTTACTGTATTCGCAATGCGCCTGCAGATTGATGACAATGGCACATCCCAGAGGCCGAAAATTTCCATCAAATCAGCTCCTAACAGTAACAAATCAGCTTCCGCGACGTAAATAACACACTGTTTACTCTGGTGTAATATCTTGGCTTCACATATAAAACTGCCTAAGAGTTTCAAGGGGTCTCCAGATGCCGTTTTAGCCTTTACATAGGTAGGCTTCATCGGAGGTCTTCCAATACGGATCCACTCTTTATACGATATCATACTAATATCGGCACCGGTATCCACCATCATCCGGACAGATATATCATTTATCAGGACATTGACATTGTTGCGGTTCACACACTATAGAAAACGCAAAAAAGTCGATAATTAATTAGGAACGCTATCTTACTAGAGCGAACCAAAAAATTAGTTCTTTATTCGTCAACGTTTTCTAGCGGTAAAAAAGGGCGGCTCGCGCGTCGTCCTGCCCTTATATACATTCTTTTTCGGTTAGTCCTTCACTCACCGCGGTACTCAGATATCCCGACTGTGAAGCTTTCTTCCGACAACTTCGTAAATACGATATAATGTCCGACAGTGACAGCAGCGGTCGGTGTAAACATCGTTTGTTTACAACATTGCCTCCCGCAGTGAGACAACTGGCTTTTCATCCTCTACTCACTCTCACTCTACTTCCTGTTGCTGTCGCTGCCGATCGCTGTCACTTTACCATGCGCCGTACTTTGTTTATCATTCCTAGCTCACGCAGGTAAGTTTCCTTTCCGTACATCTAATAACGCAATCTTTGTTGCAGGTCGCTTATAAATTCCACTGGCGGTTTGGACGCTTGCCTGTCTTACTTGACCGTCCTGGGCCCTAACTACATCGATCACGCGTCCCTTTGGCCAAATGTTCCGCGGCAAACAATTGTCGACTACTATCACTACATCTCCCACCTGAATCGGCCGCACCGACTCAAACCACTTAGATCGACGGGTCAGCGTGGGGAGGTATTCCGATACCCATCTCCTCCAGAATACGTCAGCGTTGCGTTGGGCGGCTCTCCACGCTGATTTAGCGGCGATACCACTGTCGTCAAATACGGCGGGCGGCTTGCACCCGTTGGAGCTTCCGAGTAGTAGATGGTTTGGTGTGATCGGTGTGTCCATCTCGTCGTCCAACGGCACGTAGGTAAGTGGTCTTGAGTTGATGATGAACTCGATTTCCGTTAGCGTCGACATCAGCACCTCGTCCGTCGGTTTTCGTGGAAGCTCAAATTGACCCAGCACTTTCTTTACAGACCGGACCAGTCTCTCCCAGCATCCGCCGAAATGTGGTGCGGCTGGCGGATTAAAACTCCATTTCATCTCGGGCCCAACGAATTCGTCCATCATCGCGTTAACATCTACTGTCTGCAAGGCTTCCTCGAGCTCCCGAGCCGACCCGACGAAATTGGTTCCCCTATCGGTTTTCCGCGCCTAGCGATGAAGCGCCGAATCGCCATAATGCAGGACGCCGTTGTGAGGGAGTGAGCCATCTCCAAATGGATAGCTCCGCACGTCAGACAGGTGAATATGACTCCCCATCTCTTCTCTACTCGTCTTCCTACGGCTACCAGGAGGGGTCCAAAATAGTCCACGCCTGTAAATGAAAAGGCTCGTTGCCCGACTGCAACTCGTTGGGATGGTACGTTTCCCATCGAGGGAGGCTCCGGAGTGGCTCCGTCTATTTTGCATCGCTGGCAGGACTTACGTACACGGTTGTACTCACCAAGGACCCGGGGTATATAATAGCGAGCTCGCAGCTCGCTAACAACCGTGCGGTGGTTACAGTGCCGATATCGTTCGTGGTAGCTGAGTATCAACAACTCTGTTCCACGATGCTTCCGAGGGAGGATAATCGGTTGCTACAGTGTTTCGCTGACCGACAACGTCCTGGCCAGGCGCCCTCGCATCCTTATTATTCCGTGTTCGTCTAGTACCGGCGATAACTTGTAGAGAGGACTATTCTTCTCCACCCTGCTCTTCCACGGCTGCAACTGAGAGGGATCCTTCTTCAGAGAGCGTATTTCACACGCATACACGTCCGCCTGTATCTGGGTGATGATGATCTGCTCGGCCCGTGTCAGCTCTTCTTGTGTTAGCGGTTCACCTAAAATGACATCTTTCCTGATGGCACGACGGACATTAGTGACAAATCTTACCACATACGCAACTGCCCGTAGAAGCCTTCTCCATTTCGAGAAACGATGGAAATTAATGAGAGGCTCCTGTACCGTATGATGCAACACGTTGGGACGTAGTTCTTCGGGGGTGTCTGGAGATGTTGTTTCCGAGCCAGGCCAGAGTGATTCAGAGCCCCATAAGAAGCTCGGACCGTTGAACCAGCGACTAGTAGGCGATAGATCCGGTGTTTTCGTCCACTTGGTCCCGTCATCAGCTACGTTCATTTTCGTCGGGATCCAACGCCATTGATCAACCTCCGTTGTTTCGAGCAGTTCTCCGACCCGAAATGCTACGAACTGATTATAGCGACGATGATCAGAACGCAACCAACTCAACACGTTCCGCGAGTCTGTCCAAAACACCGTGCGCGAGATGTTCAATCGGTGTGAGTTGACGATCGTAGCCGCTAATCGGGCACCAATCACCGCCGCTTGTAGCTCTAGTCGCGGAATCGAGACGGAACGCATCGGAGCCACACGAGTTTTCGATCCAACGAGAGAGCATTCCACAACTCCATCTTCTTCGTACCTCAAATAAGCGACCGCGGCCATCCCACATTCACTTGCGTCGCAAAACACATGCAGCTCTACTCCAGCGCGAATCGACGTAACCGCTCGATAACACCTTCTGACTCTCACCTTCTGGACATCAGGGAGCACTCGTTGCCAAATTAACCACTTTTCCACCGGTTGGTCATGCAGCTCCTGATCCCATCCTATTCCGGAACGCCATATCTCTTGCAGGAGAACTTTTAAATACATCAGGAACATCCCGAGCAAACCCATGGGATCGTAGATGCTCATCAGGATCCGGAGTAGGTTACGCTTCGTTGTGCACGATTTGCCAGCCTGTAGCTTTTCAGTAAACTGCGTCGAGAGCTGGAAAGTAAACGTGTCGGAAGCCGTGTCCCACCACATACCGAGGACCTTTTCCGTTGCTAAACCGTAGCCGACATCGATGCTTTTCTGATGTTCCGCCTGTGTCTGCAGTTGCCTCACCACGTCTAACGAATTAGATACCCAATTCCGGATTTCGAATCCTCCTTTTTGGTGAACATCCCGAACTTCTTTCGCTAGGCATACGGCCTCTTCCTCCGTTTCCACACTCACGAGCATATCGTCCACGTAGTGCTCGTCTTTGATGCATTTTGCCGCACGCGGGAACTCTTCCTCGAATCGCTCTGCGTTGCGATTCTTCACGAACTGTGCGCTGCTCGGCGAACAAGCAGCGCCAAACGTCATCACGGTGACCACGTATACGGCTGGATCGCCGTTTGGATCGTCTCCATCCCAAAGGATCATCTGGCTTCGTTGGTCTTCCGTTCGCATCATCACTTGATGGAACATTTCCCGAATGTCTCCCACAACAGCGAAGCGAAACTCTCGGAACTTGAAGAGAACGGAAAGGAGCCCGGCAAGCAGATCGGGTCCCGCTAAAAGGAACGAATTAAGGCTGACTCCACTCACCTTTGCCGCCGCGTCAAAAACCATGCGAATTTTTCCCGGTTTATTAGGGTTGGTAACCGGCAAAATAGGTAAAACCCAGTTTGGTTTGGTCGTTTGTCCTCCGCCTCACTCGCTGATAAACGTCGAATGTAGCCCTTCTGGATGTACTCTCTCATCTTCTGATTAACCGCCGCAGCTAACTCCGGATCTTTACTCAGTTTTCTTTTCAGGAGCTCGTACCGTTTCATCGTTGCAGCTTTGTTACATGGCAATCGGACGTCATCATATCTCCATAGTAAGCCCGTTTCGAATCGATCGCCCTGCAGTTTGGTTTCTCGGTTAAGTATCACCAGGGCACGTTCATCGTCTTTGGATTTGAGTAAGCGTGATGGCTTAGTGATACCCAGTGAATCCAACGAGAAGAACGCCTTAACCTCGCTTGTGAGTACATCATTGACGTTACCTTCGCAGCGGCAGATGTGAAAACTTCCGTGTCCTCCAGTTACACTAGCGGTTGCAATAGGGCAGGGTCCGTATATCATCCAGCCCAGCCTAGTTTTCGAAGCAATCGGTTCATTAACACGTCCTTCTGTACATTTTAGCGGCTTTCCCAAACGACAATTGTCTACACCAATTAGTACTCGAGGTACGGCATCGAAGTAGGAGGTAAACGGTAAACCCTTCAGATGTGGATACGCAGATTGCAATTGTTTACCATCTATCGTCTGCGCGGGCAAGGCTAGATTGCTGACCGTGTGCACCTTTGTCAGCTCATGCACTGGAGCTCCTTCGTATGCACCTGATATTCGCACTGCCAGCTGGACGGAAGCCTTTTCTTCTCTGGTAGTATCTCCGGTCCACTTGAAACACAATGGCCGTGACGTTCCGATCAACCCTAATTCGTCCATCAGGCTATGATCGATGAAGGTCGATGACGAACCTTCGTCGAGAAAAGCGTACGTTCGAACCGTCCTGCCATCCTTCCCATACATCGTTACCGGTACGTAGCGGAACAAAGTGCGATCGTTGGAGCCGGAATGAGTAAGGCAATGCTTTTCTGTTGTGTTGGTCATTCCCAGAGAACCATGTAGCAACCTATGGTGCATTGCCTCGCACCCATTGGATCCGCAAACTGTTTTAAGGTGACACCACCCCTTATGGTACTTGAGACATTTTCGGCATAGCTTCTTATCCCTTATATGTTCCTTCCTTTCAGCGACGGTCATCGTTTGGAATCGTTGGCATGTATCCAGTGCGGCACACTCTCCCTGGCAGGCTGAACATTTGGAAACATTTGTATGTGGGTACTTACCGCTCGTGGTGGCGGCGTGCATGTTCAAACGTGCGGTGGTGGGCTGGCGCTGATCTGGTCGTACCGGTTTCACACTGCTCCGACGATCCGAGTCGCCGGATCCACTGCGTTCGAAACGTTCGCTCTTCACCGGAACTACCCTGCTGAGTGCTGCAGCCAACTCGCCGATCCACCTTCCGAAGTCCGACAGCGTAACAGAGGGCAGCTGCTGTTGGTGCCTCGCCCACTCGATGCACGTGGCCGACGGCAGCTTCGCGATCAACTCCTTCAGCAGGATAACATTGCAGGTATATTCCGGCAGCCCAGATGCTTGGATGCTCGCACACAGGTTCCTCACCGCGAATCCGAACTCCACCAGAGTTTCTAGTCGATCCGCTCGTGGGGCTGGCATACGTCTCACTTTCTCCATCAAATTTTCAACGATCACCTCCGGCCTCCCAAACCGTAGCTTGAGTACGTCTATGGCTTCCTTAAGTCCAGAAGGCAGCAACAACAACGAGCTGACCGCTTCCAGCGCAGCTCCTTTCAACGCCTTCTGTAGCCTCAGCAGGTTCTCGTAGTCGGAGTAGCCGCAGATTGCTGTCGAGTGCTCGTAGCTGGAGATGTAGAGCGGCCTCTGTTCTGCGGAACCCGAAAACGTAGGTAGCTCTCTTCCACTGGCTTTCCGCGCGGCAATTTGTGATTGACTCAAGAAAGTCGATCCCAAGCTTCCAAGTGTTCCCGCATGCCCGTCGACGAAAACATTGTGCGGGTACGTTGCTGGCGCGCTCGTGCGCGGTTGGGCAAAGATGCTGTTCGCCAGACCAAGTCCGCGAGGCGGTATAAACGTGTAATAACCGTGATCGAGTCCGTGTGGTTGGGCGGTGTGTCCGTATCGGTTTCTGTGTGTGTGTGTAGACGTGCTGTGTCCGAAATCGTGTCCGTGGGCAGCTGCTGAAGTGTCGTGATCGGTTGCGTGCGGTTGTGCCAACGTGCTGTGCCCAAAATCGTGTCCAGGTCGGTGCGTTGTTCCATTTATGCGGCGAGGATCTCGCGACACGAGATCCTCCATCGCGCTTTGCCACTCGCGAAATTCCGCGTCACGTCTCGCGGTTTCATTCGCTGGCCATGTCGGGAGGTGCGTCGGTGCATATTTACTGGTGGCCACGGTAGGGTTGTCCTCACATCGGAAGTGTTCCGTGTCGATATCAACGCGCCTTCCAGCAACATCAAGTGAACCACCATTTTCTCGATGCAGCAGCCAAGCACTCGCTTTTTCTAGCTCGTATTGCGATTCGTGCGCTATTTCACACTCCCCTTTTGAAAACTCCAACTCGCGCGCGCGGAGTTCAAGTTTTTGTTGCTGCAGCTCGATTCTTAAACGCTCGAGTTCGAGCTGCTTCCTCCGGTGTTCCCGGTTAGGGGTCATGAACCCTTCATGGGTTGCTGACCGGTGCGCGGTCGCCATCGCCGAATTCGATGCGCCATCGGTGACGCGTCTTAAACCCTCCGGTTGCGTGTGGCCATTTTGTGCGTGCGTGTTGGTGTGATAAGGGGACGGCCGGGCTGCTTCTGGTGTCGCGTCCAGCGCGATGGCATCCCTGTGCCTCACCGGAAAGTATCCCCACGGAGTCTGCACGGTCTGCTCGCCCCGGTGGCCCAAAATCCCTTCGCTCTGGGACGATTCTCGTACGGCCACGGGCGATCGAGCCGAACAGGAGGGCGTCGCATTCGTCGCGACTACGCTTTCGCGTTCAGCCGTCTGTTCCTCCGAGGGGAATACAGTATCCACTCGCTGACTCGTCTGTTGCCCGTCTTGCACCGTGTCATCGCCGTGTTCCATTTCGCGAATCACTTAATACGTGCGCACTATAAACTGGAATCCACTATCGTTCGTTACGCGATCGCGATTATCCCCGGTGGATAATTTACTTTCGATTCGAGCGAATTAAACGCGCACTAAACTTAGCTTTGCGACGCAAATATTCTTGCAAACTATCGCAAACTTGTTGAAATTTGAAGATTTCCAACAAACTATTTTTTCGAATTAGTTGGAGCTAATTTCTTGAAATTAGAAACTATTTTTTTGGAATGTAGAAAACGCAAAAAAGTCGATAATTAATTAGGAACGCTATCTTACTAGAGCGAACCAAAAAATTAGTTCTTTATTCGTCAACGTTTTCTAGCGGTAAAAAAGGGCGGCTCGCGCGTCGTCCTGCCCTTATATACATTCTTTTTCGGTTAGTCCTTCACTCACCGCGGTACTCAGATATCCCGACCGTGAAGCTTTCTTCCGACAACTTCGTAAATACGATATAATGTCCGACAGTGACAGCAGCGGTCGGTGTAAACATCGTTTGTTTACAACACACACCTTAAACTGTTTACCCAGACAGTTTTAACATTCCTGCGTTTTCGATTTCTGTACCATCGGCTTGCACTGCCACAGAACCCTTCCATGTGTCCAAATTTATGGCAACGGGAACACTTATGGTTCTTGCTCGTACATTTACTGGCATGATGCCCTTCACCACATAGCCAACATTTTATGGGCTTACTTTGAGCATTTGATTTAAAATCTACAGGTTTGATTTTTCCTTCTTTGGCCTTATGGTAATGTGAATGCTCTCTTCCCGATTTAACTGCCAGCACCTTTTCACTTGCTTCGGTAGCAATCATCGCACTATCTGCCTTAACACATGCTAATCGTTGGCATTCGTTTGCAAGCTGCTCGAATGTTTTGTTAGTCTTGTCTTCCATCAACGATAATAGCTTTCAACGTAACGTCTCATCCTTTAAACCGCATACCATAACAAGACACTTAAACTGATCTTCTGTCATTGAAGTGTATTCTGCATCTACACACGCTCTATTCACACGACACGTGAAAGCCAATAGTTCTTCCGAGCGTTGTTTTGTTATGGCATTTGTATCGCTTACTCAAGACTGATTCAGTCTGGCCAAATAATGCCTTTAGCTTTGTCACGGTTTCCGTAAAAGTGAGATCACGGGGTACACGCGGCAAGATAAAACTGCAATAACGGGCATGCTTCGCAGTACCAAGCTTACGAGTCAACAACCGAACTCGAGCGGCATCTTCCTGCCGTGAAGCATCGTGCTGGAACAAATCCTCATACTGAGCGTACCACGTTTCGAATGTAATTCCTGCGTCCACATCGTACTGAAACTCACTAACATTGCTTGCGAGTGCTGCCGGGTTAGTGGGTGTTGTAACCTAGCAGTAAGAAAAACCAAGAGATCCTTTCGTTTCCTTTAGACTCTCTATATTTTCACTTTTTGTTCCTCTACCGCGTCTTTTGCTATCTTCCCGCACTTTTTCCTTCTGTCAAATAGCGTCCTAACTTGACAGATGTCAAGGTTGTTCGTTAGGTTAAGGTACGAACGGAGCGTCGGGAACTTTTTATTTCTTTTTTTTGCCGAGGAGAGAATCTTCGTAGGGACCCACCTTCCAGAAGGGAAGACCAACAACGCTGGAAGCACCACACTCAGGGTACTGTCCGATTTGCCTAAGCACCTGCGGACTAAATTCACCTCAGAACCTACTATCGGATGACCCGCAAGGGCATAAGACTTCGGTAGTAGGCCTTCCGGGTACGTCCAAAGACTCCCCACGGCCCGCTCTGTGAACACTTGGTTAGAGTGTCAGGCGTTGTGTTTTCACGACACTACATCAAACAGTTCTTCGGGCTAATGAGAGCCTCGCAACTGTTAGTGTTGGTCCAACGACGGTTTGAGCCGATCCCTAAGATAAGGATAGGCCGTTTGATTCAGCTGTTGACAAACGGAGACGACGCTGATGTTCGTCGCGTATGGCACGTTGTTGACGCTGAGTCATGATGTATCTGCTAGCTTCGTTCATAATGGACCACACCTCTTTGCTGTTGCACATTGCCTCCACAAAATTGGAAGGGCTGCCCGGCACACCAGCTCTTTCTATGCGTGCACGAAATCTTGCGGTGTCCTCACAAGTAAACAATGTATATTCTGCTCATTCTACAGCCGTATTGCATGTTGGTCACATGGCGGATTCGGTGAACTGCATACGGTGACTTTCGCTCTGCATCCAATCCTCTATCACACTAATGCTTTGCTCGATGATGCGTACGAGCTCCGGGATTTTACTCCCCACAACCACTACGACAATGTCATCAGCGTACCCGATTATGTTGGCGCTCCCGGGGAAAGGCAAAGAGAGGACGCTGTTGTACTTTAAATTCCACAAGGTCGGTCCAAGGACCGAGCCCTGTGGTACTCCTGCGGTTATGGTGCGCTCCACACTGCCCTCAGCCGTATCATATATTAATACTCGGTCGCGGAAGTAGTCCCCAATAATGTTGTAAAGGTACTCGGGCACAATTATCTTCTGGAGAGCGTCTGCTATTGCTGGCCAGCTTGCATTATTAAATGCGTTTCGTACATCCAATGTTATAATGGCACAATACCGATTACACCCATAATGTCTTGCTCTAGCTGGCGCAGCCAATTCAACCAACTTCTGAATTGCATCCATGGTGGAGAATCCTTTACGAAAGCCAAACTGGTTGTTTGATAGCGCGTTCGTGTCCTCAATATGCCTGTTGAGTCGACTTAGAGTAAGCATTTCGAGCCCCTTACTAGAACCATCAATTAGGCAAATGGGCTGACTAGAGGCGGGATCCCCGTGTGGTTTTCCGGGCTTTGGAATCAGTACCAGACGCTGCCTTTTCCAAGCCTTTGGAAAACATCCCTCATCGAAACATCTCTGGTATACCTTCTGGAAAATCTGGGGCTTTAATTGCATATCCAATAATGGAGCAGTCTGGGCCAGGGGCCTTTTTTTGTTTTTTTTTTGTTTGTTTTTTTTTGTTAACGGGGAGGGAACCTTCAAAAGGTACCCACCTAGAGGGGCATATCGCGGCTTGACACCGCCCCTCGAGATGGGTTATGTGGGATTCATCATGAAGCTTGACCCGTGAAGCGAGTCAAGCAACCGATGCAACCGCACTAAACCACTCCTCGACCTGATCCGAACCCTGCCGATGCGCTGATGTGCGTAGTACTCCATACGGGGTCGTGTGTGCGTAGCACCCTTGCTGTTGCGCACTGCTGCGTCGTCCTTCCTGGTTGTCCTCGCTGCTGCTGCCGCTTCGTGTCTTCCGTCTGCTGCTGCTGCTGTTGTTCAGAATCCACCCGTCCGTGGCCGCCACTCTCGGGTGGGTCCTAGCTCCTGCTGCTGCTCTGGTTACTCGTCGCTACCGCTGCTGCTTCTGTTTTCCGTTGTCCTGGTGTTGTTGGTGGCGGGGGGCCGCTATTGCTGCCCCCGTTGATCCGCGTTCCTCCGTCGCTGCTGCCGTCGTCTTCTGGCCGTCGGCGGACTCTCCTCATTCCACCTCACTTGGAGGCTTTTGAAGATTGTCCGTGCGGCCGTCCGGACTGCTTCCCATGTACTGTGGCTGGCACACATTTCCGTGGCAAGGTTGTGCATCGTCAAGCGGGTGTGGCTCTGTTGCTGCATCTCGTGTTGTGCTCGGGTGAACCGTGGACAGTGGAACATCAAGTGGTCGACATCTTCCACGTCATGCTCACACACCGGGCAGTTAGGCGAGCCCTCCAGGATACCTTTGTTGACGAAGTAGCTCCGCAGGAACCCGTGTCCCGTTAGGACTTGGGTAAGATAGAAATCTATTTCCCCGTGCTTGCGGCCAACCCATGAACTGATGTTCGGGATCAGCCTCCTTGTCTTCAAACCTGGCGAACTCTGCTGCTCTGCGCCGACTGTCCACTGGCGTTGCCAGCGCTCCATGGTCTCTTCTCGCTGCCGCTTCCGTATGTCTGGTGCTGGACCGCCCCTCGCTGCATTTTCGTCGTGGCAGCGGATGTCCTCCTCTAGGAGGAGAACTAACGGGATGGTGCTTGCAACCACGCAGGCGGCGTCGTATGAAACCGTTTGGAATGCGCTGGCCACTCGAAGCACTCCGGTGCGATGCGACCTCTGGACTGTGGTGCGGTCAGTGTTCCTCTGTAGAAGCTTCCGTCCCCACGCTGGCGCCGCGTAGCGGACAATGCTATTCCCGACGTTCACCAGGGGTCTCCTTCTGCTGCTTTTTGGGCCACACTTGTTCGGCATCAGGGCGGTCAAGGCGTTATGATTAACTCCCTTGAGGGTGCTAGCATGCTCATTCATGAATTATTTTCGCGTTCGTAACAATATGCTTGGACAAGATCAATCTTGCTGAACTTCTTCCCTCCAGCAAGCGAAACAAAAAATTCATCCACTGTAGGTAGCGGGTGCTTGTCCACAACAAGGTTGGGATTTACGGTTTGTTTGTAGTCAACGGAAATCTGCACTCCGCAATCCGAATGATTTCTTCACAGGAACTATAGGGGTAGCCCAATTACTAGTGTAATTTAACTGCTTGTCCCATAATACAACACGGTCATACGTGATCACCACGGGACAACACACCATGTATAGGTCTACATTTCTTTCAGTACGGATTGGGACAGAGTCCCCAATAAAACACTAGACTTCTTTAGTTGAACATAACCATCAACTACGACAGTAACAGCGTGTGCACGTGGCTGCGAGTGACTGCCTAGTGAACGGTCAATCTTTATTTTATATCATAATTACCGGTAAACATCGTGAGAACAAATTTGATGGAAATTTCCATTAACCTAGATATCGAAGTAGTTGAAGTTTGATGCTTTTGTTTGTCTGAATTTTGATTGGTTGGTTTAATTGTTTTCTTGAGTTCTAGTTCTTATTAATTGGGTGGCGTTGTTCTGTTTCATATAAGCTATGTATGGACGGGTTATTTCCTGTTGCTAACTTGAACCAAGTCAAGCAATAGTGTCTATTGCTATATTGCAAAGGTTGCAACTCTGGCGTGAAGCGCACCTGTACTGTCTTGCAATGAGGTCGCGATGGGTTTTTTTTGACGCTGCGTATTAATCGGGTATGGATTGGCTTTGCGTAAGCTCTTTGCGCGGTCGACGCTTCTATAGTGTATGTTTTTTATGGTTTGCCTATTGGGTTTGTACCTGCAACTTGTGTGCATTGAATGAGTGCCTGTAACTTGTGAGCAATTAATGTTTGTTCTAATTGCGTCTCAGGTTTATGCTATTTGCGTTAATTGTTTATTGCAGTTCTTGTTCTGATATCTTGATAGAGGAGCATGGGGTGAATTTCAACATAAATAGATTTTGGAATGTTTTAAAGACTGTATAGCAGATATGCTACACTAGAATCTACCTTTGTAAGCACACTTTCTGCGACAAGTTTATCCAACTCGTCGTCTACAGGTTTTATTAAGTTAAATGGTAGTTTCCGTGCTTTCATGAACACTGGTTGTACATTTTCCTTCAGATGCATTAGATGCTGTACATTAGAAATCCGACCGATCGAATCGTCAAAAATCCTCGGGTAAGTTTGCAGTTTAGTCTTCAAAGCAGCAGCACGGCACGGGGAAGCAGCAAGCGTGTTTACCGTATTTCTATTCGCAATCACACTATTCCAATCCAGTGAAATTTCTTTAAACCACTCTCGTCCTAACAATGAGTGTTTTTCGGAGTTTACAACATACAATGGCGGTTTTACTTTTTGATCGTCTAATTGCACCGTAGCATCCAAAATACCCTGAACTTTGATGGAAGTATTGCAGTAGCTCACCAATTCCGTATTGCATGTACGTAGTTGCGTTTGTGGAAAGAATCGGTTTTTACATGTAGCACTAATGATACTCACCGGTGAACCAGTGTCAATCTCGAATTCGATCCGCTTTCCGTTCACTAAGACATTTATTGTAAATTTCTGGAACCGCGATACCACACCGACAGAACAAACATCGTAGATTTTTGTGCTATTTGTTCCCTGTCGATCATCGGTATGACCGACGCAATTAGCATGTACCGCATTAGGTTTCTTCATTGGACGGGTCTCGTTTTTAGCAGACTTTTAAAGGTACACCTTTACCAAGTGCCCTTGTAATTTACAAAACGAACACTCTGTTCTTTTGTGTTTGCACACATTTGCTAGATGCGATTTATTTGGTTCTGGTTTGTATTTAGCGATCCTGTTTTGTTCTTGCGATGTTGATGTACCGTATGTACGCCCTGTTTGGATGAACCGTTTTCAATCTCCGCTCTTCCCTTACGTGACAACTCCATACTGATAGCTATTCCGAGTGCTGTGTTCAGTGTAAGCTCACGTTTCTCTAGCAGTCTATCGCGGATTTCGCCTCATTTAATGCCAAAAACCAACCAATTTTTTTAAGTTTAAATTTTCGTTTAAAGAAAGAGAATAAAATTAGATTCTAGTATTTTTGGAGTTCATTTACAACTGTATTTAATGTTTCAAATATTATACTTTTCAATAAGTATGAGCTAAATATTTTTGCGTCTGACTTTGCTAATGGCGAATCCCTTTTAGGATATCGATGTATCTCTCGAACCGATAGTTCGATCCTAATTTTATTTACCCTTCCTGGTTGTAGCGTTGAGTGCCACACGTTTTCTACCAACTTACACGACTTGGTGTTTCCAACGAGGATTGGATGGAAACTCCCCGTCGGAGTGTAGAACGATAGCTCCTCGTCAGAGTGCAGAGCGATAACTAATTTTGTTCGGACATGCCACCGCTTTTATATTGTGCTGGCCATGTCTCGAACTTTTCTATCACCGCATAATTCGTGCTCGATCCTGTCTGTGTTTTCGTTGTTCGCCTATTCCACGAAACATATTTCGCTATCTGTTTGTTTTGGTGATTCTCCTACAAACAAGGATTTTATTGTTTTCCCGTTGACCTAACAAACTTCCCAACTATCATTTTATCAGTTCATCCAATTCTCCCTAGGTGTCGCGTTTTCGTGTCCTAGCTAACAAGTCTTGTCGCTACACCCTGAATAATTTTCTCTGTATCTAGTTGATTTAATAAATCTTGCTCTACACACAAAACTGCTAAACTGCTTAGCCTTTCTGCTCCTAGTGTATCAACTCTCGGCCTGTCTCAGCTCGGGGCCTTCGTCAGCTCGATGCCCCCCGCAATTGCTTACTTTGCTTACCGTTAAACTCGCCACTGCTGGGCGACCTTCTATGTCTAAAAGACCGACGTGGTTCTTGTCTTGCACAGAGATTGCCGGATTCGGAGGGCACGTACGAGGCAAAGGCGCCACGGATGGCGCGGCATCCGGATAGATGACAGATGCTGAAGTCTACGGTCAGGCGGTAAGCCAGGAGCGCTGTTTGGCATATAACGACCGTAGATATTAATGGCTCCTAGAAAAGATCTAACGCCTGTAACGTCCGTTGGCTCTGGCAGATTTCGTATAAGCGCAACTTTTGCCGGGTCAAAGCGCAGTCCGTGGCTATCTATTACGAGCCCCAAGTAGCACACTTGTCAGCACAAATAGTGAATCCTTAGTCCTCGATCCGCGCAAGCGTATCTGTTATCGCATCGTGCTCCTCTTGCGATGTGCCACCAACAATGTCATGATGTCATCTAGGTAGCTTGACACATTCCTCAGACCAGCTAGCATTTTATCGGAGTGACGTTCTAGAGCTCGAGGCAGACGGACGTGTTTTTTCCTGTCTCCCGTGAGTGTGTCTGTGTAGTAAGATAACGTGGAGGAGAGATAGGGGGAGAAAGACTTTGGTCAGCGGCGCATCAAACGGAGTAGGCGGTCACCTAGGGCCTCGCCGTGCTGGGGGCCCCAAAAAATTTGTGCCGATTGTGCGAGTTTTGAAAATTTAACAGCAGAGTTAACTTATAGAAAAAAACTTAATTTAAAAGGTAAAACATTGATAATAATATCTTCCTTGGTTGTATAAAACATTTGTTTCTATGTTTCATTTCTATTTGTTTCATGTGATAAATTAAATGCAGAGATGAATATCGACTTTGTGACTTTAAAGTATAAACGAAATTGCACCAGGAATTCCGAATGTATAGTACCAGGAAAGCATCCACACTAACTTTCCCGTTGGTCGAGAAAAATTTCTTCGAAAACTACCAGTTTCCGAATGTATAGTACCAGGAGAGCATCCACTGAGGAGGTGGCTCCTGGTACTGCGCCGTAGGTATCCCAGTGGGCAAACTTGTATGCGATCCCACCGTTTCCCCTAGTTTCGCTCCCGCGAAAACCCACAAGAACGTACTTCCCTCCAAGATTTGTGTACGCTGATTCATGCTGTCTTTTTCACACGTACCGCGCTGATCGTGCGTCCACTTTCTGACACCACAGCACACCGCTTTTCTTTGCGCTTCTTTGCTTCTCACATAGCCATCTGCTATGCGTGTATGTGTGTGTGGATTACATTACATTAGGATTACATTAAGCAGAGTGTCATTTGTTGAAATGTTGTCATGTGATGTGCTGTTAATTTATTTGCGGACCTATCACGGTAGGTGAGTGCTATTATAATTATACACGATCAATCGTAGCTAATATATTTCAAGATATCTCCATTTTTTAATTAAACAGCAAATCATCGGACCGTGTAAACGTCGGCGTTGGATTGATACACCAAATGTCCAGTTTTGTTTCCCAACAACCTTGAAGATTGAGAAATTTTGAGTGTAAAGAAGATGGTGACAACATTCATCATTCACCATCAGTGAAATGAGCAGCATTATCATCGGCCATCAAAGTGTGCAGCGGTAAAGAAGTTAACGAGTGCGCGGAAGGATCTGTCGTTGTCATCAAACCAAACGAGAGGATTGGAAAGTTCCTTGTGAAGCAGTATGGGAACAACATTCATCTTCAGTTTGCGACGGTCCGGTGATCAATTCACCTATGCAGTATGCAGGTTAATTACAGGTAATAATAGTTGAAGATATTAAGTGCTAACATTTAAAAAATAATCAATAAAATGTGCGATTAATTATGCATTAAACCGAAACTTTCTTGCGAGTCACTTTTCAATCCATCCGAAAGCATGGCTAGGGTAATGCGCATGTAGTAGTGAGAAGCACGGCAGCAGCGGCGCAACACACGCACACTATGACAGCGCTTGGACGCAAGTGGGTCATTTAAACTCTTATAATTGTCCCCAAGTAGACCCTTAATTGACCCTGTTGTTTTTGTATGGGATTGCATGCAATTTCGCCCACTGGGTTACGCATTGCATTGAAGGTTGGTTGCAAAGTTGGTGTATACACATTGCATACCTTACGGCGCAGTACCAGGAGCTACCTCTTCCGTGGATGCTCTCCTGGTACTATAAAGTCGGAAACTTGTAGTTTTCGAAGAAATTTTTCTCCACCAACGGGAAAGTTGGTGTTTGAACATTGCATACCATACGGCGGTTTTTGAGCAAAATTGCTGTACAAGGTGCTACCTCTTCCGTGGATGCTTTCCTGGTATCGGCAATCTGAAATTAGCTGGTTTGTATGGAATTTCGTACCAGCCGACGGGAAGTTTATGCGAGATGAAGGATGCTTTCCGTTTCATCCTTCTTCCTTACACTAGCGATCGTTCTCACGTGTTTGATAGTATGCAATAGCAATTGTGATGGGCAAATTTGTCCCAAGCTGCAGATGTCACCTCTTGAAAAACATGCTTTCCTGGTTTCGCAAATCTGAAAACAATTGTGTTGTTCATCGCCTAAAACATCAACATGAGCGTAACAGGTTTCTGAGAAATTTCTCCGATTGTTGCCGTAAAGTAAACCGATTGAAAACTGTACCTTGGGCGAAAAATCATGGAAGGCATTGGACTAATCAGAAATCGTAAATGTATGTAAATCGTAGAAAATGTGATCCAAGTATTGGCGTTATGGTTCTCCTTAGCGCATACAAACGTTTATATATAGAATAGCTTACTAGGCCCGTTTACAGGGCTACGCAACAAAACTCTGAGGTGTACGCAAGGGAGCTTTCTTTCCGAGACTTTGCTGGTGTTGTTAAATCATATTTGAAGTACACCTCCCTAACACCGATAATGCCGTAGCAAAACTATAGGCCCCCCTTTAAAAATTCCGCCCTGGGCCTCCAAGGGGATTGATCCTCCACTGCGTAGAGGGAAGGCAGAAACATAACAGTCGGTTTGGCAAGCGGTGGCTAATGTCGCAGTTCAACGCAGAGGCTGAACTCCGAGCACTAGCACTCCGAGCCGTGAAGTTTGAGGAACGAGCAACCTCGCATTGTGATATGGTTGAAGCGATAGCTGATGCTTGCGAGAAAACCATGCAAATGATCAAGAAACTGCACACGGATGCACACCGCAACGCCTAATGGTGGACACCGGAACTAAAGCAGTTGCAAGACGCCTGCCGGGTCGCACGTGACCGCATGTTTCACATTAGAGATTTGCAAGAACGAAGCTATGCAGCGGCCGAACACCGGACTTCAAGGCGAACTCTAGAAAAGCAATCCATGCCAGTAACGACGACAATTCGAGAGCCCCCGCGGAAAGGCCGCGGAGAACGTAGGCTACCGAGTCGTTATGTCCCAGCTTCGTGGCCGCCAGAGGCTGATCGTTTGGTATTGGAGCGAATTGTAGGCGACTTGTTCCCGTCACGTCCAACTGTTGCTTGGTCGGACGACAACACCAGCGAACAGTCCAAGAGCGAGGAGTCAGTGTTAGGCCAGTGACCACTAATAGAATATCAATTCAATCACCACCTTTTCTATAACAATCTTGTAATATGTCAATGTGCCAATTGACCTGTATATACATTTATTTCTGGAACTTCAATAAATAGTTTTGGTTTAGCGTTGCCAGTCAACCAAATCGGTAGTGTTGTTTTATTGCGCCAACATAATAACTACAAGCGAGCTGTTGTCTATCGTGGTTGGTATGGACAACAAGAAGGCGCCCGGGCCAGACGGGATACCCAACGCGGCTGTTAAGGAGGCGATCACAGAGTATCCGGAGGTTTTCCGTCGATTTTATCAGGAATGTCTGAACCACGGCCACATATACGGATTTTTCCATTTGACTTTCTAACAGTTACGACAGGCGCTGCCCAATCTGCGTAATTTACCGGAGTAATCACACCATTTGCTTCTAATCTATTTAACTCCTTCTCGACCACCTCTCTCATTGCATAGGCAACGGGCCTTTTTGGTCGGAAAAAAGGGCGAAAACCTTCTTTTAGCCTCAGCGGCACTTGGACCTTCTTACACACACCTGCTTCGCTAAACCCTTCCGGGTAGAGTTTCTGAAGACTTGTTAAGGATGCTTCTCCTATTTTAGTTGCGAGACCGTTGCAGAAAACATTCATAGGCATCGAACTCAAAACAAAAAACTCAATAACATCTGTTCCTAATAGCTGTACATGTGCTTCTGCTACACGAACAGTCGCAAAACGCTTGACGTTGTTGATGACTAGATACGTTGAGAATTCTCCTTCCAGTCGAAAATTCGTGCGTGCTGCTATTAGCGCTTTTACGGCTGGCTTGTCCAGCTTCGGTTTCCCTATCTGCTGCCAAATCCGTCGGTCTATGACAGTAATGTCAGAGGCTGTATCTAACTGTAATCGTAGCGGGTTTCCATTGATGAAAACGGTGACGTATTTCCTTCTCTTTGTCACGCAACATGAATTTACATGCACTACCTTCACTGCTGTTTTTTGATGTCTAACTCGCGATCTGCTTTTTTGCGGCAAAACCCTACTTTATGCCCCATTGTGCCACACTGCTTGCATTTGTGGGTTTTGTAAGCGCAATCCCTTACCCAATGCTGCGCACCACATAACAAACATGGGTTTCTAGACTTAATGCTGGATGAGCTTGACCTTCCATTTTGAAAATGCTGTGCCCCTTGTGCTTTTGGCATGAAATGGCGTTGCTTCGGCCATTTTTGAATCATGGATACCTGCTTATGCGCACTTTCCTCTATCATGGCGCTGTCCGCGTGGAGATTTACAATGCCCTGGCATTCCGAGGATAATTGCTCTAAGGTGATTTCAGCGTTTTTCTCGATACGGTTTAGTAACCGGGTCCTGAATTCTAAATCACGTTCACTTTTCAGACCGCACACGAACACTAATGCTTTTAACTGATTTTCTGTCATTTTCTTTAGTTCAAAATCCTCACACGCACGGTTTACTCTACATGCGTAGACCATAAAATCCTCTGGTTGTAGTTTAGACAGATTCATACACTTGTATCTTTTATTAAGAATGGTCTCTTTGGCGCCAAACAATGTCTTGAGCTTGCTGACTGTCTCGTTAAAAGAAAAATTTCTCGGATGTTCCGGAAGCACAAAATTTGTGTATCGTTCGTGTTCGGCAATTCCTAACTTCCTTAAAAGCACTCTCACCTTTGCTGCGTCTTCTATGAGGCTAGCGTCTTTCTCAAAAAGCTCCTCATATCTCGCGTACCAAGCAGCAAACGTTTTGTTCTCTTCCGGTTCATATCGGTACTCACTCAGTGATCTCGCGATGAAATCCAGTGTTGATTCACCAGGTGGTTTGGTGCTCGGGTTAGGTGCAGGACGTTGCATAAGCTGCATCAAAATCTCCTGCTGCTGTACCATTTGCTGTTGCAGGAGCTGCATTACGTTCAAGATTATAGCGTTGTCGTTCGGGCCGGGGGCGGTATTGGTTGGCTGAAAAATATTACCACCGTTGTAATTATTTGAAACACTGCGGTGCGGCTTGCCTCTGGTTTGACAATCTTCTAGGATTGTCTTCCTCCATAAACTCCATCCTATCCTGTTCCATTGCACTTTGCTTGCGATGGCTGATGGTTTAAAGCGGGACACGGCATCGTTTTCGTCGGATGATCGGCGATGGTGACTTCTGTTAGGACGCGGCGTCGTTTTCGTCGGATGATCGGCGATGGCGGCTTTTACTGGGACACGGCGTTGTTTTCGTCGGATGATCGGCGATGGCGGATTTGCGGGGACGCTATGCCGATGAACTAGTTGTTCCTTTTTCCTCGTCGCCAGTTGTTATGGCTTGGGGTTCGGACGCATGGATGCGGAAAGTACAATATCGTTTACACGCTATTCTACATTTATTAAAAACTAAATGAAATAAAACTGTGACGTGCGGCAGCGATTGCCGGCACGTCCGCTCACCGCTGATGCTCAACCCGAAGTCCTGCCGATTACGCATACGCATTGCCATCGGGTCAATCACGCGTTTGACCCGTAAGCGACGCACCTGTGTCACGCACACATCTGGATGTTGTCGCATGACGCGAATAACCCAGAGCGCAAAACATGCGACACAGTCTGCCTCAGCAACAATGAATGAATCATAGGTTTCAATATAATAAATTTTTTAAAAAATATGAAAAAATTACACTTCGCTTTTACGAAGAAATTCTCGGTCTTTTCTGTTTATACCGCCCATCAACCGCCGCACAGAGCGCAAAACATGCGACACAGTCTGCCTCAGCAACAATGAATGAATCATAGGTTTCAATATAATAAATTTTTTAAAAAATATGAAAAAATTACACTTCGCTTTTACGAAGAAATTCTCGGTCTTTTCTGTTTATACCGCCCATCAACCGCCGCACAGCTGCTTCAGTCACTGTCCTGGCCATTAAATTCCACCAATACTTCATTTGTATTATGTCCTTAGTTAATGCACCCTTTTTCTTTACTTTTTGTTTCATTATTGCCCAATATCGCTCTATTGGACGGAATGGAGGGGCAATTTGGTGGATTCAGCGTTTTTGGTATAAATTTCACACCATTATCGTTGTACCATTGTAGCACGTCCTTGCTATAATGGCAGCTTGCTAGATCAGGCCAAAACATTACTGACCCATGATGAGACCTAATAAATGGCAAAATACGTTTCTTAAGACACTCATACAAATCCGAATTCATGTTCTTATTTGTCACAAACACGTTGGTCTTCTTGCCACATTTATTTATTTATATAATTATTTATTTATAATTCAATATTGTTGGCCCTATAGGTTAAACAATTTAATGTCTTATGAACTAATTCACAGCTAGCGCGGGTGGGGATTAAAATAAGGGAAAGTGAGCGAGGGAAATGGTTCTGTGATGGCAGGGTTAAGGAAAGAATTACGAAGGCTGAGTCTGAAGGAGGAGGGAGATAGGTGGAAGTCGAACAAATGGGAAGCCGAATTGAAGCGTCTCATCGCTCTCACAACCGGGACGTTATGTCCGATAGGAGTTCGCCGCTTTGGTAAAACGAGAAGTGGACGAGGACGTAGGAAGTGCAGCGGGATGTGAAAGAGGATACCGGAGAGTAGGGCTGGCGAGTCGATCAGGTTGTGAAGCAATGCCCCGATAAAATATGCTTGAGCGATAGCTCTGCGCCTCTCTAGGGATTCTAGGCCTAAGAGTTGGCACCTGACGGCATAGGGAGGAAGTGAGGAGTGCCTAAGGAATTTGGAAACAGCGAACCGCGTGAAGGATTTTTGCACCCTTTCAACTCGCGCTACTGTGGTTTGGTAGGTGGGTGACCAAACTTTAGAGCAATACTCCATAATCGGTCTGACCAGAGCACAATAGAGCGACTTTAGTGCCAATGGATCCGAAAAATCTACTGCTGTTCGTTTTTATAGATCGAGGGATCTTCTAGCCTTGGAAACGGTAGCGTCAATATTCTCCTTGAGAGACAAATTGCAGTCTAGCCATACCCCAAGGTCTTTTACAACATTTACCCTATTGAGGCGATCACCGTCTAACACATAATGAAACAAAATCGGAGAACGCGAACGGGAAAAGGAGATGGTGCAACATTTAGTGGTACAGAGGAGGAGGTGATTCTGGGAACACCAATGGGAGAAGCTATCGAGGATATGTTGAAATAGGGAGCAGTCTGAACGAGTGTTGACAGGGAAAAAGATTTTCAGGTCATCTGCGTAGCATAAAAAGCTATCGGCAGGAAGCACTGAAAGGACATCATTTACGAATAACACAAACAGGAGAGGACTGAGGACACTACCTTGCGGTAGACCGGATGTGGGGGAGAAGGGGGACGAAAGAGTGGAGCCTAATTTGATACGACAGGAACGCTCAGTCAGAAAAGAGAGCACCCAAGATACCACTTTTCTGTGGAAGCCTAGTTTCTCAAGTTTGGCTAGAAGAAGGGAATGGGACAGACAATCGAACGCGGCCTGAAAATCGGTGTATACACAGTCGACTTGTGCGCCAGCGTCGAGTTTACAGGACAGATAGGACATAAAACACATAAGGTTTGAGGTAGTGTCATGTATGGCATTTGCGAGATATAAGTCGTTGTCAATGAGCGACAATTAGAAACGGACTCTAGGAGGCCGTGCTTTTCACTTTGGTATTACGCGTATCGAAGTAACCTTCAGTTTTGTAAGTTGCATGAAATAAAGTAGTTGGCATAAGAGTAATAAACAACATTTTGGTGTCAGAAGTGGGATTTCCTCGAAAAGTACAGTGAAAAGGATTTCCTCGAAAAGTACAGTGAAAAGGATTTTCTCGAAAAGTACAGTGAAAAGGAAGTGAGAATCATAATGGACCAGCTAGATCAAGCATCCATGGCACAGTTTTCCATAATGATCGCGGAAGCTCTAAAGTCCGCCCTGGGCACCGCCAACGGACCGGCAAATCGAGACAACGCTGCTCATACGCCGAAGTTGCCAACATTCTCACACCCACCGTTTATTGCAGCTGATGGATCCACAGTAGAAGACTACTTCAACCGATTTGAATGGAGTCTTAAACTCAGCAACATTCCCGTCAGCAAATATGCCGACTACGCTCGTGTACATATGGGAACCGAACTGAACAACGCTTTCAAGTTTCTCGTTACTCCAAGACAACCGGAAGAAATTTCATATTCAGAGCTGCGGACGACGCTTCAAAACCACTACGATAGTAAGAAAAACAAATTTGTCGAAAGTGTAAAGTTCCGGAATATTCTACAGCAAAAGGGCGAAACAATATCGCAATTCGTTCTTCGACTCAAACAAGGCGCAGCCTACTGTGAGTATGACGATTTTCTCGACAGAATGTTGATTGAACAAATGCTACACGGAATGGAAGCACGCGATATTTGTGACGAAGTCATCGCTAAAAATCCGGATAGGTTCCAAGAAGCTTTGGATATTGCTCTAACGCTTGAAACAACGCGCAACACGGTTCGGGATATCTCCACAGCAACAACGATAACACCAAGCGAAGGTACAAATAAGCTAGGTTACGAAAAACCTCACACAAAAAGGCAACAACCGTTCCGTCAAGCAGGATATCCTAAGCCCAAGCCACTAGCTACGCATTCCAAATATACATCTGAAATATCCCCAGATCAAAAACAGTAAGTAATATACAACATCAGATCCAGCAGCTGCCAATACGAGCGGAACATATCGCGATGGAGACACGCAAAGACCCTCACCTCGGGAGAATAATTCAGGACCTCGAATTAGGACTAAACCTTGAACACGCAGGTTATAAAGCTCCGGAAGATAAGTATACCATGGTAGCAAATTGTCTTTTGTTCGAGCACCGGGTGGTTATCCCAACCACTCTTCGTCCAGCAATCTTGAATGATCTACATACTGCGCACATCGGGATGGTCAAAATGAAAGCATTCTTATGTCACGTTAGCACGTTCTTATGTCTACTGGCCAGGCATAGATATGGACATTGAACGAACAGTCAAATCATGCAGCGAATGCGCACGACAAGCAACACTACCGCCGAAGTTCAGCAGCCACCACTGGGAATATCCGAAAACTCCATGGGAAAGAGTTCACATTGACTATGCTGGACCTGTATCAGGAAAAATGTTACTAATCGTCGTTGACGCTTACAGCAAGTGGGTTGAGGTAAAAACAACGCACTCAACAACAACCGCTGCAACTATCAATCTATTAGATGAATTGTTTGCTGCATATGGAGCGCCAATAACAGTTGTGTCAGATAACGGTACCCAATTCACCTCCACAGAATTCAAGATGTTTCTGCAACAAAGTGGTGTGAAATTCCATAAGCTATCTGCTCCATATCATCCGGCAACCAATGAACAGGCAGAACGCTACGTCCAAACTGTCAAAAGAGCATTAAAAGCGATGAGAACTACAAGCAGTAACTTACAGACAAATATCAATAGCTTTTTGCAACAGTATCGCAAAGTACCGCATACGGAAACAGGAGAATCGCCTGCGAAGATGTTCTTAGGTCGAAACATCAGAACTCGAATCGATCTAGTGCGACCACGAGATCCACACTCTAGACTCACTGAGAAACAGCAGACCCGATTCGAACCAACATATCGTTCTTTCCGTCCCGGTCAGCAAGTCTACTGTTTGTCTGGTAACGTTAGGATGGACAAGTGGATACCTGCAACGGTACATTCTCGCCTTGGTGATCTACACTACGACGTCCTCTTTCAAGGAAGACATCTAAAACGTCATATTGATCAAATGAGATCTTTCCTGGGCAACAATCAACCAACAAGTGTAACAAGCGAACCTGAGATCACCAGAGCAAATCCACGTAGACATTATTACAACACACAATCACAACACAATCACAACGCACAATCACAACGCAGTGAAGAAGTATCTTCAGATGGGACTGAATCATGGTCATCCGATTCTCAATATGCGACGCCTGTTAGCAGTCCAGAACGAAATGCATCCCCTGTATTACGTCGCAGTGATCGCATACGCCGCCCACCAATTAGATACTCCCCGTAGAGCCTCTCTAAGAAGGGAGGAAATGTCATGTATGGCATTTGCGAGATATAAGTCGTTGTCAATGAGCGACAATTAGAAACGGACTCTAGGAGGCCGTGCTTTTCACTTTGGTATTACGCGTATCGAAGTAACCTTCAGTTTTGTAAGTTGCATGAAATAAAGTAGTTGGCATAAGAGTAATATACAACAGGTAGTGGAGCGGTTTGGTACAAAGCCATGCTGTTGGGGATTGATGTAGCGGCGTGAGTGAGGAAGCATGAAGGAATGGACGACGGACTCAAGGACTTTAGCACATGCACATAATATAGAGATTCCTCTGTAATTAGATACCTCCGATGGATTACCTTTTTTAAATATGGGAACTATCCACGAAGATTTCCAAATAGAGGGAAATGAGGAAGAGGAAATTGAGAATTGGAATTGTTTTAGAAGGAGAGGTGCAAGAATACCGCTACACTTTTTTAATACCGAGGACAGGATGCCGTCAGGGCCGTAGGGCGTAGGATAGCTTAATATTTTTAATTGCCTTAAGTATAGAGCCTAGATCGATCTCAACGCCGATATTTGACGTAGAGTCGGAGGAAAAGGAGAAGCTAGCAGGCGTAGCTACTAAGGTAGCGGGCGCAGAAACAATACTCGAGAAATGTTTCGCGAATAAGGAGCAGGATGAGGATGGAGTAGAGGCTGTGTCAGACCCAAGCCGGACCGATGAAGGGATGACCCGGGTCTTGCGTCGCTTATTAATGAAACCCCACCATGATTTAGGATTTAAGCGAAAGCGGAACTGCAGTCGGAGAACATAGCTTTTGTAACGTGCCCGATTGTAAGAGCGATATGCTTTTGCGGCAGCTTGGTATAAGCTGCAATTAAATAGTGTACGTGATCCACTATACAGACGTTGGTACCGATTTCTGTCACGTCTCATCGCTGTTAGAGTGTTGTTCGACCAAGGAGGGGAAGGTTTAGGGCTATAGGGCGGGGAGCATAAGGGGAAAGCTGTTGTGATGGTATCGATAAAGTAAGATACCGCGATTTTTAAAGAAACCGGATGATCGAGAGGCGACCAGTCCGCAAGCTCGATCAGACGAGATAGCTTGTTGTAATCCAAACGGTGGAAGTTAACGTAACTCGGAGCGGTTGTACGATGTCTTCGAGCATAAGGCAACGTGAGCGATAATTCCAAGGATGGATGATGACTGTCTAGCTGCAGCAGCGGGAAGGACGATGGAGCGATGATAGGCGAAGCATCAATCGTGGCGAGGTTACCGAAAACAAGGTCAAGTTGACGGTTGTTTGAGTTTTTCACGTTCGAAAGCTGGAACAGACCACTTTCAGCCATAACGTCACAGAATAAGCCAAACAACATAATTAAATCGTTTTGTTTCATGCGATTTTGAACAGTCGAGATGTAGTCGGACAATGACAGCCATACATCTGCATGCGAGCTACGATCGGGCGGTACGTATATGTTTCCGATAAAGAGCGAGAAACCCTGTAATAGAATTTGAGTCCATACCATCTCGAGGGCCGTATGGGTATCCGGTAGTTGCGATGACGTGTAAGTGTTAGTACAGGCAATTAAAACGCCTCCGCCGCGCTTCCTAGTACTTGTAACGGCAGAGCGATCGCAACGGTACACATTGTAACTCTTATCGGCGAACAGGGATGACGGGATATCGACGTCTAACCAAGTTTCGGTGAACATAATTATGTCGTGAGATGATTCCGTAAGAGCTAGGGAGAGATCGCGGAGTTTGGTTCGTAAACCGCGGACGTTTTGATAGTACAAAGTGAGCGATGTATCACGATCACGAGCAGTGCTGTGTGCGTTCTGATTTTGGCTTGTTGACGGTAAACACGAAGGCAAGCGTAAGGTATCGAGAGAGCTGATCGATGCGGTGTGGTGTGCGTGTAGTGAAGAACAGCTGTCGTTAGGCGTCCTGCGGATTAACACATGAACAGATTCCTTGCCAAATCATTAATTTTTTTGCCAATTTATCGGCAAAAACAAATTTGAAACTCTTGGGGACGTTGCCGCGAGCATAAGCCTTATAAAATGTAACACCCGGGGTTTGTTTAAATCGGCTTTCACGTAGGTTTCATCGTTCATCATAATGCAACCATGCGGTTTGGTCAGCACTTGATCGTACAGCTTCCGAGCTCGGTTTCTGGCCATTGTTTGTTGTTTCATGTTTCGATTGGAATGTTTACTTGCTCATTTAAAACCTTCTCGGAGTCGGATTCACCGAACAGTAGAGCGGTCGGCGTTAAGATTTTTAGCCAAGTTGAAGTCGGAGATGTTTGGGTTAGCCTTGATTTTCCAAATGACTCTCAATCGCAGTTCACGATTCACGGTTCCACTCCGTCGCTTAGTTTGCACCTTACGAACAATCGTCTGTGTCTCCTTGTACTTTTTAATCACTCGCGCAACAGTCGACTTAGGCAAACTTAACTGTTTTGCCAGCTCCCGAGATGACACTGCTGGATTTTGCAGATAGTTGTGCACTATCTGTTTTCGCTTTTCCTCTTGCATGTCGAATATCTTGGAGCAGGGAAAACAAAATTGCGTGAAGTTTTCACAAAGCGAAATGTTTACTATTGTCTACAAAACGCTGTCAAAAGTTTCCATTTTTGTCCACGGGGGGCGCCACTATAAATCATTCAAAGTGCCCCATTTCTAAATGAACCAAGCCTTATATCTCTTCTTTTAGCGTCCCATTGAGAAATGCCATTTTCAAATCGAGTTGATGAACCTGGAGACGCTCTTGGTTAGCTTGCTACAGCTAAAACAGTCCTCTCTGTATCCATTTTGGACACCGGGGCATAGGTTTCTTCATAATCGTAGCCGGACCGTTGGGTAAAACCACGAGCCACCAGCCATGCTTTATACTTCCAAGGAGCTCCTCCTTCGCCATTTTTAACTTTGAAGACCCACTTGCAGGTAATGGGCAGGTAACTCACACAAGATCCACGTATTATTCAGCTTGTGCAATTGTATCTCTTCTTGAACAGCTACATCCCATAAGCTCCAATCATCTCGCTTCCACATATCCGCTAGCGAATCTGGATAGTTCTCAACGAAGCTGACAGCACCCAAGGCCCACGCAGTATAATTCATCTCGTAGTCCTTATTCCAAAACGGACGAACACGCTTCCGAATGCTAGTTCTTATTTCCGGTACGGCTTGCTGATTTACCCATGCTGAGTTATCACCTTCATCATCATTTTCTACACAATCTTCATACACTTCTTCAGTCTCATACAAATTGAGTATTTCGTCAATCTCTGCTGGTACTTCGGATTCCTACCTCCGCTAGACTTTCCTTATCCGATTCAATGTCAGAGTCATCAATACGCCGCATACGAATAACGTTTTTAATTGCTTCAGTAGAATTATGCTAAATCTTATACCCTTTTGTTCTGTGAGTGTCAACATGAGAGTGTGTGTCAAACGGAATGAAGCACGTCGTGGTGGAAACCAGGCTTCATCGGCACTCACAGGTGACATGGACTGTCACCTAGTGATATGTGCGTGGTAGACAAACTTGAACACACTTGGACACCGGCACTGGGGCAGAACGACACGACCGGAACGAGCGGACGTCGAGCGGGTCTCCGTCCGTTTAGCGTTGTTCTATTTTACGTTTGTATTTATAATGTGTTTTTAATGTGTAACGGTGCTAATAGACGACGAGAAATTTCGCACATTGAGAAAAATGAGAAATCGTGAGCTGTCAAAATTGTAGTTTCTCACAAATTTCGCGGGTTTTTAGCCTTCTCACCGTCTAATTGCTGAGAAGTAGTTTAGCATACACAGCCGAGCTGTCAAAACAACTTTCTGCATCGAGTTGCATTTGTTTACGTTTGGAAGTGAAAGTGAACAGAACTGTTGACCTGGTAAGTACTTTTATTCTTGTTGGGAACACAATAAAATGCTTCATACGTATTATAGCGTTACAACAAAATGGACAGGGGAACAGCACGTATACGTTTGGCGAACGCGTGGGCAAGGTTTGTGTGACTGCATTTGATACAGTTCCGGCAACCTCGTCAAAGAATCTGGATGCGACCGATGCTGGCGGACCGAAATCAGCAAGCTAGTCAACTATTGTCCAAAATATTGGAAGAAGTGTTGGACGACACCATTTATAATTTTTTGCGCATCTCTAGAAATGACTTTTTCTATTTACTCGAATTGGTGTCGCCTTATATCACGAAGCAGGATACCAATATGCGTGATGCTATTTCCGCGAAGGATAAATTTATAATAGCACTCAGGTTTCTAGCTTCTGGTGATAATTATAAAAGCTTGGAGTATGCTTACACGGTAAGTAAATTAGTTCATTTTGCATATTTGTGTAGGTTTACGAGATATATACATGATTTTTTTTTGTATAATTTTCATTAGATTTCGGAACAAACCATATCTGGTTTTATATTGGACGTTTGTGAAGCACTTATTACGATTCTGCGTGGATATGTAAAGGTAAACGTAGTATGTTTGTTATTTTTAAATTTTATTTCAAATCACAGTTCATTTATAATGGTATTTTTAAAAAAATTAAATCAATTGCTATTTAGAGATCAATTGCTATTTAGATTAGTCTATATTAGATTAGAGAGAAGATCAATTGCTATATTAGAGATCCCCAAAATGTTTTTGGAAACGGTCCGCCCTTGCTTCGGACATTAGTTGGCCGAATTGCACCATGATAGCCGCACTTTTTCTCGGCGACCATTCCACCAGTTCCTGCCCGATAGCCGATAAGGGTGCAGAAAAAGGATTCCTGGTTTCTCTTTCCAGCAGATCCTGAGTGGCAGATGACAGATTATGGAGCGCTTCCAAAACCTCCTCATTGTACTTTAAATTGGCCTCGTACCACCGCTTCTTCGTGGCCTTGGTCCTGGCATGTGGAGGGGTGGTAGTATCTGGAGTAGCCAGACTTTGGCGTGACGGTCCTGGCGGAGTTGAATGGGGCCTTGGTCCGGGCGAGGTAGAGTGTGCCCTCTGCCGTATCGGACCTGGCGGAGTTGAGTGTGCCCTCTGGTGTGACGGGCCTGGGGGAGGTGTTGTTCCCCGGTGAACCGCTGCCGACTGCGATTCATTTAATGGCTCTGGGGCGATACAACTTACAACAGGCCGCATACTTGTTGACAGCTGAAATGAAATTGAATCGAATCGTTATGTTAAACACAGCTTGCATACATCTTCCACAACCAACCTTACTATACATTTCTTAATGTTAAAATTGAAATTTTAATCTCTATTTTCAGCTACCGTCAACACCTGAACAATGGTTGCAAGTGTCTTTGGAATTTGAAAGAAAATATAACTTTCCACATGCTATCGGGGCCATTAATGGGAAACATGTAGCATTAAAAGCACCAAACAGAAGTGGCACGGATTATTACAACTATAAAGGATTCTTCAGCATCGTCTTATTAGCCATAGTAGATGCTAATTGTAATTTTATGTTTGCTGATGTCGGTGCAAAAGGAAGAATTTCGGATAGCGGGGTTCTCCGCCATTCAAAATTATTTCATTTATTAGAAGAAAGAAGGGTCAACATACCGGCCCCAAAATAATTAACAGAAGGAGAGACATTGAAAATCCCGTTTATGCTGTTAGGAGACAAGGCATTCGCTTAACGGAATATTGTATCCGTCCGTTCGGAGGCACAACAATACAAGGGTCATTGGAACGCCTATTTAACCAACGGCACTCTCGTGCACGGCGACCAGTGGAGATGGCTTTCGGCATACTTAGCGGAAAATTCAGGGTTCTCCGCAAGCCATTGGAACTGCAGCCTCATGTAGCGAGTAAAGTTACACTGGCGTGAATTTATTTATAAATTTTTTTAAGAAGAAATGAATCTGTTCGTTTGAATGAAGATGCCAGCTTCAACAGGCAAGAAAATGAGGAATCAGACATGTTAGTAGATCTGAGCGGAATCAGATTAAGATCTAGCAATCAATTGAATGAAATACGCATGTATCTGGCAACTAGGTTTCTGTACGATTGACTATAACACTTAAATAAATGAATAAATCGTTACTTACGGTGTCATACGAAGCTCCACATTCAGAAACCGCAGAGAGGAAGCTCATTGCTTCGTACGCATACCACTTCCGCGGAACTTCGCGGGCGCCTGAATTCCACAACACAAAAGGATTAATAAACAATTGAAAACTAACATCAGTTAAGATAATTACCAGAGCCTGTGGTCATCGTATATGCCCGTTTGTAGTGACGGTAGGAACCACACAACGATGACCACTTGGATTGAAGTTCCGCGGCAGGTATGTCCATAACTACTGCCAATTGGCCCCAAGCATCACGCTGCCGGTCTTTGTTTCGGTAATTAGGATGCCGCCTGTCCCACAGGCATCCGTTTTCTTCTACTTTTCCAATGAGTTGGAGCGTAAGCTCCTCGCTCATGTGAAATGTCTAAACATAGTCGAAAACAACATTAAAAACATAATCTACTTCAGCAATACTGTAAACAACGCACCTTTTCCTTCTTTTTTCCGCTCTCCGAGTTCAGTGGATCACCAACTCGTTTGCGTCCTGATTTGTCTACAATACATGAAACGAACAATGAACAAATATATTATTAACGATGTTAACTACACTTTGTGAACAAATAAATGCATTAAGACTTACCCATTTCTCTTTATCAAACTTTTCAAAACACTTTTTTTGAATACAGTTTTGACCACTTTACCGCATACACCGCGTGTTGACGAATGATTGTTTACATAACCGCGTTTCGCAAAAGCGAGAAACTCCTTCTTTGTCAAATTTCGACAAACGCTCATTTCTCAGATTTGCGAAATTTCCCGTACTAAAAAGCTGGACTGTACTAAAATAACATTTCTCATTTTTCCCATTATGCGAAATTTCGCGTCATCTATTAGCACCGTAATAAAAAAGTATTATTTGTAACCAAAAATGCAACAGTGAGCACAACTGGTATCGTCAACGATGACATCTCGAACTTCAATTACCTTGCCATGCTTCGAGTTCCAAACTTTACAGCCGCTACTGTTGTTTCCAAGGAAAATTCCTTTCCAAGCCTTCTTATCTCATTCCTTTCGCTGTTCTTTAGGAATATGAACGTACGCAATACTTCCCCAGATCTTCATAATCGAAACATCAGGTTTCCTACCTTCCCAAAGTTCGAATGGCGTTTTGTTTTCAATAATCGCACTTGCCGGGCTTCTGCTAGTAATAAATGCTGCAGTTTCCACTGCTTCACACCAAAACTTCTTATCAATTTCTGACGTAAACAGCATCGATCTGGCCTTTTCCACCAGAGTGCGGTTCATCCGCTCGGACACGCCATTTAATTCAGGTGTGTATGGAATAGTACACTGCATCATAATACCTTTCTTCTTAAAGAACCTAACAAAATCATTACTACGATATTCACCACCATTGTCACACACCAACCGCGAAATACCAACACCGAACTTTGCAGTTACCATTGCTTCGTACAATTTAAACTGTTTGAATACCTCACTCTTTGAACGCATGGTATACACTATCGTGAATCTACTCCAGTCGTCAATAAAACTCACGAAATACCGACTTCCATCGTGACCAACCGGTGTCACAGGACCACAAACGTCGCTATGT
This sequence comes from Anopheles moucheti, assembly GCF_943734755.1. Lineage (NCBI taxonomy): Eukaryota > Metazoa > Arthropoda > Insecta > Diptera > Culicidae > Anopheles > Anopheles moucheti. The sequence continues at coordinate 62,298,560 of NC_069140.1, forward strand.
ACAATTTCCAGTACACGCTTCCCACGTTTCTCTGTACGTTCACCAAATGGCTTCCTGGTTTGCTTTGCTTCTACGCAACACTCACAAATCATTTCGGATTTGTCATTATTAATTTCTTTTTCTAATCCTCTAACCATGTTCTTTTCCAAAATCTTTTGCAAATTCTTTTCGCTTAGATGACCGTAACGCTGATGCCATAGATTATGACATCTTAAAATTTTTCCACACGAATACATTACGCTTCTGCTTTTATTCGCCGAATGGAAATCCATTTCATATTGAAAACCGTTACGTTCACCACTCGCGAGCACTTCCGAATCTTTAAGGATGTTCACACCACCGTTTTCAAAAACGACTTTCATTCCAGACATCTCTACTCTTCTAATCGAAAAAAGATTGCACCGAATGTTAGGAACAAAGAGAACATTCTCCAAAGTACACTCACGCCATCTGTTACCGTTCTTCGAAAACACTTTGATTGTTCCCGCATATTCCGCAATTGTAGATTTACCGTTTAATGCCACTGCTATTTCAATTGGATGTTTTGAACGAACCAACTTTTCAAAAAGTTCCTTTTTGTTAGCCATGTGATCCGTTGCTAACCAAAAAGCTTTTCTTTATCTTCATTTCTGCTGTTGGCAATCATGCCTACGACAAATGTCATATTCCCCAACCAGCAATTGGACTCCTCCCATCCATTTTTTATTCGGATCTCTCGTTCTGACCCACATACGACCCCAACCAGCAATTGGACTCCGCCTATCCATTTTTTATTCGGATCTCTCGTTCTGGCCTACATGCGACGCGAGATAAAAAATCGAACACACACGTGATACACACGCAAAATCACGGTACGCGATCCACGTCCTCCATCGCGCGTATACGTTAACGGACGGTGACGAACAGTACCCAGTCATACAAAGGCGGAGTCTCTTGGTCGAGTTTCTTTTGTTCTCATTGTCAAGTTTTGAGTCAAGTCGGTTTCGAGCAGACCACCGACAGGAAGACGAACTTCGACCTTCACGCACACACTCTCACCGCGATGGTATCCCAGTCATACAAAGGCGGAGTCTCTTGGTCGAGTTTCTTTTGTTCTCATTGTCAAGTTTTGAGTCAAGTCAGTTTCGAGCAGACAACCGACAGGAAGACGAACTTCGACCTTCACGCACACACTCTCACCGCATGGTATATAAAGCGGCGTAACCACGCCCGCTTCAGTCGCCCGGCGGCTTTTGCAGCGTGTGGACTTACGCCGGGTCGTAGCAAAAATATGATTATATGCAAAAAAAGGGGGGTGGGGGAACTAGCACCACTCCCTGGCTCTGTCGTGAGAGCCGTTATCAGAGAATGATACTTTTTTTCCCATATATTTGCGTGGCGATAGTGCTGTAATGAAAGAGAATATTGGATTAAGTCGGTCGAGCAGCAGCAATAGGTACATCCTTCAGGGTCGCGCGAGTAGCTTGGCTCACGTGCGTTGCTAACGGTTTATAAACAAAGCCTAACGGGAAGGATTTTTGTCATTGAAAATTTTGAAAGTCATTCAAATGTTTAGAACTTTTTAAGTTTTAGAACTTTTTAAACACCATAAAAAGAGGTATTATTTTATTCTTTACATTTTTGTAGAACATCATTTTTATCTATCTCTGCTACTTTTCTAGTTATTCTTAAAAATATGTAAACATTGTGGAAAAATCACCACTGATATGTATAGAAAAACTACATTTCTTATTCTTAACCACTTTGTAGAACAATGTATGTATCTAACACTTAAACTTTTCCTGCTATTGTTAAATACTCCCGTAAAGCAATGTCTTCGAATGTATCAAATTATACCTAGTTTTGATCATTGAATTTGTGCGCTTGTCCTTCAAATATCTTAGGAAAAAGTGTTCCAATTGTTTAGTTAAAGTGTTGCCAATACTTTACAACCGATGGTTTATAAATAAATAATAATTTAAGTACGATTAAATGCAGAAATCCATACACGCCAGTCAGTTAGACGCTTTAAATGAGAGGTTAATATGTGGGCTTCGAGCCGAATATGCTGAGCTGCAAGGCGCGTAAGCTGCAAGGACAAAATGCGGCTCTAGGTCGGCAGACGCGAGCACAGTACACAGGTACCTGTCGACACACGCGTTGTCGGTCGGTCGCTTTGAATGTGTTCGCCTATGCGTACATAGGCGCGTAAGCTGCAAGGACAAAATTTGACTCTAAGTCGGCAGACGCGAGCACAGTACACAGGTACCTGTCGACACACGCGTTGTCAGCCGGTCGCTTTGAATGTGTTGGTGCGTTGCGATATCCGTATACGCGCGATGGAGGGCGTGGATCGCGTACCGTGATTTTGCGTGTGTATCACGTGTGTGATCGTTTTTTTATCTCGCGTCGCATGTAGTCCAGAACGAGAGATAAAAAAAAAAATGGATGGGAGGAGTCCAATTGCTGGTTGGGTAACATTCAGCAATGGACAGTTACAGTTGCAGTCGGAGAGAGATCCGGACGATTCGATCAGACGGTTATCGATCTAGTGTCGGTACTGTAGTTTATCCAACAAAACTATTCGTCTATTTTTTTTATTTCAAGAGCATTGAATGTCTCCCTACCAAAGGTAAGGCAACAATGTCTCCAACGTTCCAGTAAGGGGTAATTACTTCTAGAATGCCCTACGATCGCCTGGACGATCATATTTCACCGTCGAAGCAAAACGGATGAATACGGTTACGTAACAGACCTACCACACCCGGAAAGTGTGCTCACGAGTGCACGCGTTACGCGCTACGGAAACAACGTGCGAGCAATCAGAGACACGACACCAGTAACATAGAACTTGTACATTACATACTTGTATATTACATGGCGACCGTGACCATAATCTGCAGTCTTCGGAGTGATTGAAAAATGAACAAAAGTAGCAAGAGTGAAATTAATCACAATGTGACAAAAGTGCGAGACAATCAAAAACGGAAAGTTCTGTTCTTCATGAGCAAAAACAATGCGATTAAATCGAGTGCATTTATAGTATGATCAGCGGAAGTCTACAATTTAATCTGCAGTCTTCCAATGGAAAAGTGCGTGAATTCAATTTGCAATCTTCGGATGTGCAAAGACTACGCAAAAGAGAATTCGCAGTGGAAGTGGAACGGAATATGTGCAAAACAAGTGAAGTACAAAGTGAATCTGGAGAACCAAATATTATGTAAAGAATCATAGGCTCATGATTTAAAACGGGTCATAAATGAAACAATATTGTAATAGATGAATGACAAGAAGAGTCAATGATTACTCCAAATGATTTACGTGATTCGGCGAGTAAAAGTATAAACGTTTACTACCGACGAATACAAAACATGGCATGGAACGGCAGTACAATGTTTTTAAGGACAACAAGTTTTAACTGAGCGTAAAGTGTATAATTACAATGGTGTGCTGAAAATGTGCAAACGACATACAAAAAAAACTGCATCCCGCTTAGTGAAAGATAGTTGTAATATAATACATGCAAGCGCCATGTGCAGCAAATATGAGTGCAGTGATTTCAAAATGAGTAGAAGTTTATGGTACCGAGAACTCTGTAAACAAAATCAACTGAACATTAATTGTGCATTGTGGAATAAATCCATAATGAGATAAACGCGAATAAATGAATGAAGATAAGGGATGATGACCATCAAGCGATATGAAACATTGGAAGGCGAGACCACGGATCATATTTTCTGACCGGGATCCAAAGAGACAGGAGTCTCCAACGTGGAAGATAACAGACAGGAGTCCCAACAAAAATGCTTACGAACTATCGAACATCCTAATAGACAGGAGTCTCTAAGATGACGGCAGGAAAGGAAGACACTACATACAAGAAAAAAAATCATCAAATCTCCTTGGCAGATAGGTATTCCCAAATTACTTTTGATCTTAGCATAATCTTTTAACTGACTTGATTCATTTTTTGACCATCCGTATTTTACGTTCTTATAAACTTGTTGCAATATTATATCGTTCTTCTGATACTTCCTTATCGTTTCAATGTCTATGATTGAATTTGAAGATAATACATGTAATGATACTTCTGCTTCTTCTATTATCGACTCTTCTGCCAAGGGTAACCTGCTCATCGCATCCACATGACTCATGTATTTTCCAGGTCTATGTTCTATAACGTATTCATAATTTGCCAATATTAATGCCCAACGGCTTAATCTAGCGACCGCAATTGATGACGTTGCTCTTGAAGGCTTAAATATTTCTTTTACTCCTGCATTGTCCGTTACTAATTTAAACTTTACTCCGTAAATATATTTGTGGAATTTCTGCACACCATAAATTACCGCTAGTGCTTCCTTCTGGACTTGTGCATAATTTTTTTGTGCTTATGTTAGAGTTGCTGACGCAAAATAAATTGGTTTTTCTTGTCCTCCTATTTCATGCGATAACACCGCACCTACGCCATAAGGACTAGCATCTACCGTCAAAACTATTGTTTTTTTTGGATCGTATGGTTCTAAGATGTGATTTGCTTTCAACAGTGTTTTTGTCTTAACGAAAGACGTCTGGCATTCATTAGACCATGTGAATTTAACATTTTTCCGTAACAACTCATGTAAAGGTTTTAACACATTTGCTAAATCTGGTAGAAACCTTCCATAATAATTCAGCATCCCTAAATATGCTTGTAACTGCATCACGTTTTCTGGCGCTGGAGCATTATCTATAGCTTTAACTTTCTCTACGTTTGGTGTGATTCCGTTTTCTGTTATTACGTAGCCCAAATATTCTACTTGCGTTTGGAAAAATACTGACTTTTTTTCATTTATCTTTACTTTATGTTTTTCAAGCCTCTTTAGCACTTCCATCAAATTTTCCATACATTCTTTTTTCGTTTTCCCTCCTACCACGATATCATCCATGTACGCTATGCCTGGAGTTTGTAAAAGTATCTGATCAATTATTGATTGAAATATAGCCGGTGCAGATTGCACTCCGAACGGCATCCTCGTATACTTATACAACCCTTTGTGCGTGTTTATTGTACAAGATATTGTGCATTTTTTGATAATTTCACTTGTAAATATGCTCCGGTGAGATCTATCTTACAAAATATTTTCCAGTTTGCAATCTTGGCCAATATATCATCTATTTTTGGCAACGGATAGTGTTCGACCGATAGGTATCGGTTTATTGTCGCTTTCCCATCAATACAAATACGGACCGACCCATCACTTTTTCCACCACTACTATGGGACTTGCCCACGCCGACGTTCTGGTTGGAATCAATATTCCATCTTCCACTAATTTTTCTAAGTTTTGTTCGACTTTTGTCACAAGCGCGTACGGCACCGCATATGCCTTATGAAATATCGGGGTATAGTTTGGTTTTAAAATCAAATTTGCTTCAAAATCTTTAATCGTTTCTTTGTGATTTCCATCAGTTAAACTGCGAAATTTTGCTCTCATTTCATCATCCCAGTTCATTTCTTCGATTTGATTTAATGTAAATGCTTCTCTCCACTCGGGAAATAGTACATCTAACCCATCTCGGCCTAACAACGCACTTCCTTTTTCTCCCGTAGGAATGATCACAATTTGTAATTTCACCGTTTTGTTTTTACGTGTCGCGTCCACTAACATTTTTCCCAAAGGTATTAACCTTTGCCCTGACGCCGTTATAAAACATAATTGTGTTGGTTATAACTTCACATTACTAAATTTTTGTTTGTAGATGTTTTCTGGCAATACCATATTGCATGCTCCGCAATCAATTTCAAATACTATATCTGTACCGTTAACGTTTAACACACACTCTTCTGGTGCACTTAATTTACTCTCCTTTGATATGTGTGCGAGCGCTATTTCTCTATCGTGCGTATACAAAGTTTGCACTCTCCTTTCTCTATTACTACAACACGACGACATATGTCCGATCTTTTTGCAAATAAAACACTGCCACGATCGTGCTGGACATGTTTGTGGATTGTGTAATCTTCCACATCTATAACACTTCCTCTCTCTCTCGTGCTCTTTACGTTGCCTGTATGCATAAGCACTACTCCTTACGTGGTTGTAACGCTGCGTACCGACGCTACTTTTTGGCGCGTGCCTTATTGCTGCCATTTCTCTAGGCTGTACTTCTGTCGTAAAAGTTGCGTTCTGCTCATCCGCTGCTTCCCACGTTCTGGCGATATTTTCTGCTTGCTCGAACGACAGATCTGATTCTCTTAACAGACGTTTCCGCAGACCTTCGTCCCGTACACCAGTCACCAACTGATCACGCAACATTTCCAACAAAAACGATTGGAACTTGCACGTTTGTGCCAAAGCTTTCAGTTCCATAATGTATTCAGGAATAGAGAGGTCCTTCTGCATACTATGCCGAAAATTGTACCGTTCCGCCACCACATTCACTTTTTGTTCCAATTGCTCTCTGAGCTTTATACACAGCTTTTCATAATTGCACGACTTTGGCTCCTCCGATGATACCATCTTCGATATCAGGCTGTAAAGTGACGCTCCTCCTAACGTTACCCTGGCAGCACAATTGTACTGATAGCGCACCGGTTAGAGCAATTGCAATTGTACGATTAGGGGTATGGCGAAGAAGATCTAACAGTACAATTCAGATTGACAGCTCTGATGCTTCCCCCAAGGTTCATAATAATTATTATTTCTCAAGGTTATTAAATACTAATGAAAATAATTTGTTTTCGTTTGTTTTGTTCATTATTTTATTTCACTACAATGTTTTTATATCACAATACATATCCGCACAATATTTAAAATAATTCTAGTCAGGCATTCTGACCGAAACCGCAACACACGATCGGAACATTCTATCACGACGAACGTAGGATGATGATGATGATGATGATGCCCACCGGAATGATCATCTACTTCCAGTATTGCATTGTCCTCGTCCTCGATGTTTGTCCGTGTGCCGAAATCGTCTTCCTACGGTTGCTGCTGGTTCCTGCAGTGGAGCTCCCTGTGCCCTGTGCCATCTGGAAATGTAGTTATGATACATAGAAACTGAGTCTTTATAGAATAGAAACTGTGTTTTTTTCAACAGTTCCAGCCAATACATGAAATAAGTACTTACTTGCAGGTGCATATTCGTAGCACAATCTTTGGTCAGTTGTTCTGCTCTCTTTGATAAACTTTTCACAAACTGCAACTACTACAACTTTACGAACGTAGGGTGAAACCTGTAGCCAAACAACGCAAGGTACAAAGAAACTCAAGACAAAGATACGAGGATGAGCTGGGTGACGGGCACGCTCGCGACCACGCACATATCTACATACGGGAAGCATAGGCTGATCTGTTTGACAGCTAGCCTATTCGTACAATTCCCTGGCAGCACAATTGTACTGATAGCGCACCGGTTAGAGCAATTGCAATTGTACGATTAGGGGTACGAAGAAGAAGATCTATTCGTACAATTCAGATTGACAGCTCTGATGCTTCCCCCAAGGTTCATAATAATTATTATTTCTCAAGGTTATTAAATATTAATGAAAATAATTTGTTTTCGTTTGTTTTGTTCATTATTTTATTTCACTACAATGTTTTTATATCACAATACATATCCGCACAATCTTTAAAATAATTCTAGTCAGGCATTCTGACCGAAACTGGAACACACGATCGGGAACATTCTATCACGACGAACGTAGGATGATGATGATGATGCCCACCGGAATGATCATCTACTTGCAGTATTCCATTGTCCTCGTCCTCGATGTTTGTCCGTGTGCCGAAATCGTCTTCCTACGGTTGCTGCTGGTTCCTGCAGTGGAGCTCCCTGTGCCCTGTGCCATCTGGAAATGTAGTTATAATACATGTTTAATAGAAACTGTGACTCTCTTAACAGTTCCAACCAATGCATGAAATAAGTACTTACTTGAAGGTGCATATTCGTTGCATAATCTTTGGTCAGTTGTTCTGCTCTCTTTGATAAACTTTTCACAAACACACTCAGGTACAAAGAACTCAAGACAAAGATACGATGATGAACTGGGTGACAGGCACGCTCGCGACCACGCACATATCTACATACGGGAAGCATAGGCTGATCTGTTTGACAGCTAGCCTATTCGTACAATTGTGCCGCCAGGGTTGTGCCGCCAGGGTAACAGCATCACTGTCTTTTTGGCTGCTTCCCTGGCAGCACAATTGTACTGATAGCGCACCGGTTAGAGCAATTGCAATTGTACGATTAGGGGTACGAAGAAGAAGATCTATCCGCACAATTCAGATTGACAGCTCGGATGCTTCCCCCAAGGTTCATAATGATTATTATTTCTCAAGGTTATTAAATATTGATTAAAATAATTTTTTACCCTTTTTTTTGTTTACAATTTTATTTCACTACAATGTTTTTATATTACAATACATTACCGCACAATCTTTAAAATAGTTTTAGTCAGGTATTCTGACCGAAAATGGAACACACGATCGGAACATTCTATCACGATGAACGCAGGATGATGATGATGATGCCCACCGGAATGATCATCTACTTCCAGTATTGCATTGTCCTCGTCCTCGATGTTTGTCCGTGTGTCGATATCGTCTTCCTGCGATTGCTGCTGGTTCCTGCAGTGTTTCCCTTCTGTGCCATCTGGAAATATAGTTATGGTACATGTTTAATAGAAACTGTGACTTTTTCAACAGTTCCAGCTAATGTATGTAATAAGTACTTACTTGAAGGTGTATATTCCTTGCACAATCTTTGGTCAGTTGTTCTGTTCTCTTTGATAAACTTTTCACAAACTGCAACTACTTGGCACGAACGTAGAGTGAAACCTGTAGCCAAACAACGCAAGGTGTTACGAACGCGAATGTAAATCGAGCGAGCGTACCTGCATCGGAGAAGGTGAACGTAAAGAAACGTAGAGAACAGGAAAGGACTAACGCGTAGACGAAAATAGATAAAGAAAAACCAATAAGGTCCTACGCCCAAGCGTGGGCGTAAGGTATGGAATAACACACGTAAGGATACGTTACAAGTAAAGCATACAAGGTACACGCCCAAGGGACAGGTAATAAAGGATAAGAAAAATCCTAAGCAAATTACAGATCGCCGCGTCGGCTAAAACTAAAGAACTAAACTTCATAACAAACACGCCTTATGAGAAACATGTAAACATCAACCGCCATTAGGGTAATGTCATAAAATACCCAAGGATTCGTAGGTCAGATAGCGTACCGGATAAGGGTAATCAGGCAACACCTGAACTAATAAGCGAAATAGGGCTTAGCGAGTGCGCCATGCGCGGTTAACCAAAATATCCTATGCAAATAATACGAATCGAGATGCACTCGGACTAGCGAGGTGCAATAAAATGGCATACCTGATTTCATGTAAACCTCGTTTAGGTAAAAAAGGCAATAGTGATAAATAACGAGATGAAGTTTCTATCTCATTCTAATTCTTCCATCTCATTTGCACTTAAAAACTTCCAAGACACATTGTTACTATAAAAGCTAGAAACTTTGTTAAATAAACTCACTTGTACTTGCAACTTTACCGTGATTGGTGCTTATTCGAGTCGCTGTGTTTGCCATCGAATTGGAAAAAGGTCTGCTGGGGAACTGATTCTGCTTGCCAGGATAAAAGCCTACTCGCTCGACCCCAACGATTTGAGCGCTTTCACTTCTACCTGAGATTTACGCGAGAGTCTCTCCTGGGTGATCATACCTTCGCGTGATCATCCAACAAACGGCGGAACCGTGTTCCGATTTGTTCCCGTCAGTAACACAAGGTACAAAGCCACACAAGCCAATGATACGATGACGAGCTGGGTGATACACACGCTCGCGACCACGCACACATCTACATACGGGAAGCATAGGCTGATCGGTTTGACAGCTAGCCTATTCGTACAATTGTGCCGCCAGGGTTCTATTTCATTCACTTGAAAGAAAATGTCCATTCTTTCTAAGTATTCACGGATACTTTCCCCCATGACAAAGGGCTCTATTTCACCGATTAACGACATGGTTATTTTATTATTTTGACTTTATGACTTGACTTTTACACGCGGACCGAATTTTCTCTCGTCGCCAAATATTGTGTAGTGTGTTGTGTTAGCTTTAGCTTCTGACTCAAGACTGTTTATTATCCTCATTGTACAATACTCTTACCACGAGATTACCACGAGCTAAATATCAAAATACGACGGAAATGAAAAAGATCTTAAAGAGTAATTTCAAATTCAAAGGTTTTAAAGTAGTTAATGATGGAAATAAGGAAATAATAATCCAACTAATATTAGGAAGACTTACTTTTATACTGTGCTGGCCATGTCTCGAACTTTCTTATCTCCTTACAATTTGTGTTTGATCCTGTCTGTTTTTCGTTTGTTCGCCTATTCTTTTGTTCCTCTATGTCCTTTTTCGCACACGACAGCTGTCCAGCACCATATGTTATCCAATTAACAATTTTGCTCGTTTTCCCTATTAACCCTAGATGGCGCTTCTCTGTGTCCTGGCTATTTGCCTTGGACGCCACAACCTAAACAATCTAACTCTGTTGGAAGAGCTAGAACAAAAACTGCCTGGAGATATGACACTGAATTGGGCAGCTTTTAAAGAAAACAGAGGGGTAGTTCGCAGCTGCGCGAACAGGCGGAATTTTTATTCTGTCTTTAAACGAAATTTACAGATACGTGTAGGTGATAGCGGTTCTTCTAGCTTTGCTAAAAAAACCTTACCGTTTCCTAGCTCTATCTGACTTAGTCTGCTTCGTGAGTACTCAACGATGTGGGCCTGTATTTATTCTACTTTCTTTTTTCTTCCTCGCTCACTCTCGCCGCTGCGTAGAGTGCCTGTTTCGATCTTCGAAAGTCGGTCTGAATGGTTACTCGTCGCACGGTACCATCTCGCGATGTTGTGGCTTCAACTACCCTACCTCCTGGCCAACAGTTTCTAGGATGATTTTCATCCACCACAAACACAAGATCTCCGATCGCAACAGGACGTGACGACTCGAACTACTTCGTTTTCTTCGTGAGTGTCGGCAGGTAGCTCTTCAACCACTTCTTCCAAAGCATGTTTGCGTATACATGCGATGTTTGCCATGTGTTTCGTAGCGTCGCTGAGGAGTCATCGAATGGGACCAGGAGTTTCACACCGGACGACGATCCACGTCTCGATTTACTGGTCCACCTTCGTTGCGATCTACTGGCACGTGCGTTAGAGTTCGTGAGTTGATTTAGTTTTCCGCTTCGGTGAGCATAGAGTTTAACACTGCATCGGTCGGAAGACGACGGAATGGCATCTGTTCCAGCGTTATCATCCTTTCCCAGGAGCCACCAAAGTGAGGTGCGGCGGGCGGATTGAAGGTCCATGTCTTGTCAGGGCAGTCGATTTCATCAATGAGCCTTTGTAGATCGATGTTTTTCGCGGCTTCGATCAACTCTCTGCTAGCGCCTACGAAATTCGTACCGTGGTCGCTTAGTATCTCGTTCGGTGTTCCTCTTCTAGCAAGGAAGTTTTTCAGTGCGAGGATGCAAGCATCGGTGGACAAGGACGATGATACTTCTATATGAATCACACGAACAGGCTTAAGGTAGGCGGCTAGTCGGGAAGGGGGAAGCTGACTCATAATCGGAGAACGTGGTATGGTCTCTCTGATTTTACACAAAGTACATTGTTTTCGAACGCGTCGGCAAACGTTGCGTAAGGCTGGGATGTCGTATTTTGTCCTAACTTCATTTATAACCGTTTCGTGGTTTGCGTGTCGGAAACGTCGATGAAAATCATCTACTAGTAGATCTGTTACTACGCTGGATTTCGGAAGAATGATCGGCCTTTTGGTGGTTGAATATACCAAGTCATTAGCGTCGATTCTACCTTTCACTCTTAAGATTCCTTCTTAATTCATGTAAGGGCTATGCTTGTACAACGGGCTACTTCGCTTAATTCGAATAAGCTGGTTCATGTTTCCTTCTGGTTGTTCACTAAGAATGAAATATTCCAGGGGACAGGCTTTCTGTTGAACGTCTCGTATAATCGATGTCACGGCTTTTTGCAGTTCTTGTGCCGTTAGTGCACCTGCAAGATGTTTTCCCGAAATTCTCACGTTGTAGACAAATCGCCACACGTAACCAACAGAACGCAGCAGCCGTCTCCATTTTGAAAAGCGCTCAAAGAAAAATATTGGTACGACTTCTTGGTGTATCGTCACGGATTATCTAGCTTCTTCTTCTTCTGTTTGCTTGGCATGAAACTCTAAGGGTGGCCTATTTGTCGTTGGCTCCCTTAAAAACTCCGGTCCCGTGAACCAGCGACTCGAATCCAAGTGTTGTTGTAGGTTGCTCCATTTTGTAGCTTCATCCGCCACGTTTAATTTAGTTGGTACCCAACGCCATTCGTTCATTGTTGTGTTTTCTAAAATTTCGCCTACCCGGTGTCCGACGTAGATACTGTATTTTCTATGGTCGGATCGTAACCAACACATAACATCCCGGGAGTCGGTCCACAGAAAGCGCTGGTCTATTCGTTGGTCATGCGTCTGTTGGATGGTCGTTGCGAGCCGTGATCCTATAACCGCCGCTTGTAGTTCCATGCGCGGAATTGAGATGTACTTCAGGGGCGCCACCTTTGCTTTGCCACCAACCAGAGACACTTCGACGTGCTCTCCACACTGGAAACGAAGATAAGACACGGCTGCGTATCCATCTCGACCGGCGTCAACAAACACGTGTAGTTGAGTTTCGACCCCTTCGAGCTTCATGTGTAGCCGGTAACAACGAGGAATGGTGATGTTTTGAACATGGGATAGACCATCTAGCCATTGCTTCCATTTTTGTACAAGTTCATAAGGTATTTGCTCGTCCCAACCAGTATTGTTGCGCCAAACATCTTGTAAAATTACCTTCAAATAAAAGAGAAATCCGGCTAACAGCCCAGGGGATCGTAGATGCTCATAAGAACGCACAGTATTTGTCGTTTGACTGGTATACAATGCCCTTCTAGAATGTCGTGGTCTTGTTTGGGTATTAGCTTGAAACTAAACGTGTCTGTTCCACCACATTCCGAGTATCTTTTGGGCACAAACTACCGTGTCTGAGTTGAATTCTCGCTGATCTTCTGCATTTCCTGGCAGATTTTCCCCAATCCGATTCGAATTTGACAACCAATTGTGAAGCTGAAACCCGCCTTGTGCGTGAATGTTTTGTACCTCTTCAGCTAGCTTTACGGCATCTTCTTCACGTTCAGTGCTGGCCAGCAAATCATCGACGTAATGCTGGTCCTTTATGCAACGTGTAGCTCGCGGGAATCGTGCGGCAAAGCGATCGGCGTTTAGATTTTTAACGTATTGTGCGCTACTAGGTGAACATGTGGCACCGAAGGTCATCCTCGTCATTACATATTCTTCTGGATCACGATTTGAATTGCTCCATCTCCAAAGGAAGCGTTGACTATGCTGATCCTCCTTTCGTATCATCACCTGGTGGTACATTTCATGAATATCAGCTGCGAATGCGAATCGATACTCGCGAAAACGATAGAGAACTGATGGCAGGAGTGTCAATAGATCCGGACCTGCCAATAAGGTTGTGTTCAAAGATACTCCTCGTACAGCGGTCGCCGCATCCCAAACCAAGCGTACTTTTCCCGGCTTGGTAGGGTTCGTCACGGGAAATATCGGCAAATACCATTTCCTACGATGATTTTTAGTAGCGATTAGTTCCTCGTTCGACAGTTTTCGTACATACCCCTTGGAAAGATATTCCTTCAGTTTTGCGTTAACCACCTCCATCAGGCCATCGTCCCGCCGTAGACGTTTCTCCAGACATTCTAGCCTGTTCAGAGCCATTCGTCGATTGTCTGGTAGACTAACCTCGTCTGTACGCCATAACAAACCGGTTTCAAAACGGTTATCTACGAGCCTGGTTGTCGATTCTAGTATTTGAAGGGATCGTTCGTGTTCCTTGGAGAGAATGTTGGCGCGGTCGCCGTATGGATTAATATCGACTGCGAAATACTTACGTAGAATTTCATCTAACTTCGCATCAACATCGCTACAGGTAAACAAGTGTACTCCTCTCGGATTTAGTGTAGGTATACTACAGGATACGTATGGTCCGCAGATTACCCAACCTAGGCGTGTTTTCGTGGCTATTGGTTCTCCTACAGCTCCTTCTATTGTCTTAAGGGGACGAGTAAGGTGGAAGTTATAAATTCCGATCAAGATTCTAGGGACCGCTTGATGATAACTTATTGCCTTAGCGTTTTCTAGGTGGTGTTATTTTTTAACGAGGTGAGACAGTGGCAACGTTTGCGCAGGCAACGCTAAATCAGCTACAGTATGCACCTTTGGAATTACATATATTTTACTTGCACCATCTATACCTGAAATTTGGATTGCAAGCGAGTGGGAATGATGTTCTTCTCTCCGTTGATCACCAGCTAAGGCAGATTGGATCAGGCGTTTCTTTTTGCTTTAGCTCTTTCAGCAGGGCGTGATCCATGAGTGTAACTGACGATCCTTCATTCAAAAGCGCGAAGGTTCTTACCTCTGTACCATTGACATACAGCGACACTGGCACATATCGTAACAAGGACGACTGGAATTTCGAACTGTTGGCCATGCAGCGAACCATGATGGTACGACGAACAACCTTTTACACTGCACGGTGACGAAACGTTACATCGTCCGGAATATCTCTGCAAACACGTCCTGCACAAACAGTACTTTCACACGTAGCCCCAACGTTCGTTTATGGTGGACGAAAGGAGTTTGATCCGGTAGCACAATCAGTCTTTTGGCAAATTACTCACGACGATTCCCTCCGTTTGACTTCCGTGAGCGCATGCACTCTAGCGTTAATTTTCGTCGTGTACTGTTGAGGTGGCGGTGATACCGATGTAGCGACGCCATTTATTGTTTGCATCCACCTTCCAAAATGTTCTACGGTTACCTTTTTCAGAGATGTCTCTCCGTGAATGACCCACATGAACCTTACGTACGGTGGAAATCGTTCTACGAGCTCCGCTAGCAACGACGTATTATAATTCTGCTCATTCATGCAGTGCGATCTTACAGTGGCGCAAAGCTCCTCGACAGCGATTCCGAAGTCTATCATCGATTTTATCTTTTCTATCTTGAGCAATGTAGCTTGTCTAATCTGTTATAAAATGCCTTCGACTCAGCGGCGGATCAAACGGTAGGCGGAGTAGGCGGTCGCCTAGGGCCTCGCCGTGTTGGGGGCCCCAAAAAATTTGTGCCAATTGTGCGATTTTTGAAAATTTTACAGCAGAGTTAATTTACAGCAAAACAAATTAATTCAAAAGGTAACAAACTGTTCAAACATATCTTCCTTGGTTATATCAAACATTTGTTTCTACGTGATAAATTAAATGCAGAGAAGAATATCGACTTTGTGACTTTAAAGTATAAACGAAATTGTACCAATATTTCCGAATGTATAGTACCAGGAGAGCATCCAAGGAAGAGGTAGCACCTAGTAAAGCAATTTTGGTCGAAAACTGCCGAAAGGTATGCAATGTTTAAACACTAACTTTCCCGTTAATCGTGAAAAAATTCTTCGAAAACTACCAGTTTTCGAATGTATAGTACAAGGAGAGCATCCACGGAAGAGGTAGCTCCTGGTACTGCGCCGTAAGGTATGCAATGTTTATACACTAACTTTGCAACCAATTTTCCGCCGAAAGGTATGCAATGTTTATACACTAACTTTTCATACAAACCAGCTGTTTTCATATTTCCGATACCAGGAGAGCATGTTGTTCAACAGGTAACCTCTTCCATCCCCCTTCCCCCCTTCCCCCTCCAAGGTGGCGACCAAGATGGCGGCCAAGATGGCGGACAAGATGGCGGCCAAGATGGCGGACAAGATGGCGGACAAGATGGCGGAAAAGATGGCGGACACAAGATGGCGGACAAGATGGCGGACACAAGATGGCGGACAAGATGGCGAACAAGATGGCGGCCAAGATGGCGGACAAGATGGCAAACAAGATGGCGGACAAGATGGCGGACAAGATGGTGGACAAGATGGCGGACAAGATGGCGGACAAGATGGCGGCCAAGATGGCGGACAAAATGGCGGACAAGATGGCGGCAAAGATGGCGGCCAAGATGGTGGACAAGATGGCGGACAAGATGGCGGACAAGATGGCGGACAAGATGGCGGACACAAGATGGTGGCCAAGATGGCGGACAAAATGGCGGCCAAGATGGCGGCCAAGATGGCGGACAAGATGGCGGCCACAAGATGGCGGCCAAGATGGCGAACAAGATGGCGCCCAAGATGGCGGACACAAGATGGCGGCCAAAATTGCGGACACAAGATGGCGGACAAGATGGCGCCCAAGATGGCGGACAAGATGGCGGACAAGATGGCGGACAAGATGGCGGACACAAGATGGCGGACAAGATGGCAGCCAAGATGGCGGACACAAGATGGCGGACAAGATGGCGGACAAGATGGCAGCCAAGATGGCGGACACAAGATGACGGACAAGATGGCGGACACAAGATGGCGGCCAAGATAGTGGTCAAATTGGCGGACAAGATGGCGGAAAAAATGGCGGACAAGATGGCGGACACAAGATGGCGGACAAGATGGAGGCCAAGATGCCCTCCTGGTACTATACACTCGGAAACTGGAGTTTTCGACGAAATTTTTCACGACCAACGGGAAAGTTAGTGTTTAAACATTGCATACCTTTCGGCAGTTTCGAGCAAAATTGCTGTACTAGGTGCTCTTCCGTGGATGCTCTCCTGGTATCGGAAATCTGAAAACAGCATCTTCCTTAAACTAGTGAACGCTCTCACGGGTTTGATAGTAGGCAATGCAATAGTGATGGGCAAATTATTTATTGCAATAGTGATGGGCTGGTTATTTCACCTGCAGCGCAAATTTTTTTTCCACTTCTTGAAAAACATGCTCTCCTGGTATCGGAAATCTGAAAACAATTGTGTGCGCGGCAACGGTATAGTGGTTTTCACAGTTGACCAGCTGGTTTGGTCATTGGACAAATTTGTCAGCATTTTGGCAACTCTCGTGGCCCTGCACCTAATGGATCAAAGAATGCTATAAAACATGCTCACCACAGAAGTCAACCGTTAATTTTTGTTCATCGCCTAAAACATCTACATGAGCGGAACAGGTTGCTAAGAAATTTCTCTGATTGTCACCGAAAAAGTAAACTGATTGGAAACTGTACCTTGGGCAAAAAAATCGTAGAAGGCGTTGGCATAATCAGGAATCGTAAATTAACGTAAATCGTAGAAAATGCGATCCAAGTAGTGGCGTTATGGTGCATACAAACGTTAGCGCATACAAACGTTTATATATAGACTAGCTTACTAGGCCCCTTGTACAGGGCTACGCAACAGAACTCTGAGATGTACGCAAGGGGGCTTTCTTTCCGAGACTTTGCTGGTGTTGTTAAATCATGTTTGAAGTACACCTCCCTAACACCGATAATGCCGTAGCAAATTTATAGGCCTCCTTTTGAAAATTCCGCCCTGGGCCTCCAAGGGGATTGATCCTCCACTGCTTCGACTAATACTTTAGGACGTCCGTAAACTTTTTCGAGGACGTTCATCACATCCTGTAACTTATCGGCTTGATTCAAGCGAAATTGTACCATTTTAAGGGCCCGCCAATTGGTGTAACCCAGTCATACAAAGGCGGAGTCTCTTGGTCGAGTTTCTTTTGTTCTCATTGTCAAGTTTTGTGTCAAGTCGGTTTCGAGCAGACCACCGACAGGAAGACGAACTTCGACCTTCACGCACACACTCTTAATAGAATATCAATTCAATCACCACCTTTCTTATAATAATCTTAGAATATGTCAATGTGACAATTGACCTGTATATATATATCTGGAACTTAAATAAATAGTTTAGTTTAGCGTTGCCAGTCAACCAACTCGGTAGTGTTGTGTTATTGCGCCAACATAATAGGGCCCACCAAGCTTGTTCTAACACAGTGAAACTGATACTGCGAATCGAAATTCCGGCTTTGTCATAAAGTGTCTAACGGAAGGCGCAGTGAGTACTGGAGCTAAACTGACACTGCGAATCGTAATTCCGGCTTAATTAAAAAGTGTTTAACGGAAAGTGCAGTTAAATCTGGTATTGTTAAAAATGGAAGAAGAAAAAGTTTTATTGATGCCGTTGATGGATGGCACAAACTTTACTTCCTGGAAATACCGTATGTTGGTCCTTCTGGAAGAGAAAGGACTTATGGATTGTGTGTTGAACGATCGAAAGCAAGGAAGTGAGCTTAGCAAAAATGAGAAAAAGTGCAAACTTCTGATCATACAACGCATAAGTGACTCGCAATTGGAATATGTTCGCGACAAACAAACCCCGAAAGAAATGTGGGACACACTTTTGAGCATATATGAAAGGAAAAGTGTAGCATCCAGAATGCATTTCAAGAAAAAGTTGTTTGCTTTGAAACACGAAAGTGGACCACTTCGTGATCATTTCTTGATCACCGGTGGCAAAATTGATGAAGAAGACATTGTTTGCTATCTCCTTTTATCTCTCAATTCGTCGGACGCAACAGTCGTAACTACTTTAGAAACAATGCAAGACGGCAGTTTAGACATTGATTTCGTGAAAAGTCGTTTGTTAGATGAAGAGACAAAACTAGGTATCAGTGAGACAAACAGTTCAAATTCGGAACCGGCTGCATTTTCTAGCGCGAATGATCTGAAACGAAAACCTTTTCAAAAAAAAACAAATAAAGTGTTTTACGTGTAAAAAGGAGGGTCACAAGGCGAATGAGTGTCCAGAAAAGAACAAAGGAGCAAAGAGCAAATTTAGCAAGAAACCAAGTGCTTACTTTGGGGACAACGACAAACGTCGCGGTGTGAGTTTCTTAAGCAATAACTCGAACCCTATGGATTCTAGTGGAACGTGGATTGTTGACTCTGGTTCATCGGAGCATATTTCAAACAATAAGGTATTATTTAGCGAGTTACGGAAATTGAAAATGCCAATGATTATTTCGATCGCTAAAGAAAATGAATACATCACGGCACGATATGAAGGCGACATTGTGCTTCATTATGGTGAAAACGAACAAAAGGTGACATTAAAAAATGTATTGTACGTACCAGAAGCACCAACAAATTTGCTATCCATTAGAAAAGTAGCAAACGCCGGGTTCAAAGTGATTTTTGAACATCATTGTGTGAATATATTAGACGATCGAGGAAAAATAATATTGAAAGGCGAACTTTGTGGAAAATTGTATTGGATACAATTTAAAGAAAACAATACACGTGAGGCATTTTATTCGTGTGGACAGATTCCAAGAAATCTTGAACTATGGCATCGCCGTTTCGGTCACCTCAGTGCAGGAAATATGATGAAACTGGTGAATAGTGAAATGATTCGTGGAATGAACATAACAGAAAAAGGTCGCCTCGGGAACGAAAAAGTGTATTGTGAAGCCTGCAACGAAGGTAAACAAACAAGGAAACCGTTTCATTCGCGGGAAGAAAAACAATCGAATCGTTTGTTGGAGTTGATACATTCTGATGTGTGCGTACCGGTCACCCCCAAGGACAAAAGTGGTGCAAATTATTTTGTAACATTTATTGACGACTGGAGTGGATTTACAATGGTTTTTCTTCTGAAAAATAAGAGTGAAGTGAACAAACGTTTCCAAGAATATGAAGCAATCGTTACAGCAAAGTTTGGTAAAAAGATTTCTAGAATCCGATGCGATAACGGAGGGGAATATAAAAACGATAGTTTTGTGAATTTTTGTTCGAAACAAGGAATTCAAATAGAGTGGACGATACCCTATTCCCCGGAACAAAATGGTGTAAGCGAGCGTATGAACCGTACATTGGTGGAAAAGGTTCGCTCCATGCTTAGTGACAGTGGTATTGGAAAAGATTTCTGGGGTACTGCAGTTGAGACCGCAGCGTATTTGGCAAACCGAAGTCCTTCGAGTGCATTAGAAGGAAAGACACCCTATGAGATTTGGGAAAATGTTAAACCCAACGTGAAAAATCTGCGTGTGTTTGGTGTGCAAGTGCATGTTCACGTACCAAAAGAACGTAGGAAGAAACTAGATGCAAAGTCGTGGAAAGGACTTTTTGTCGGTTATGCACCTTGTGGCTATCACATCTGGAGCCCTAAGCTAAAGAAAATCATCGAGATGTTGTTTTTGAAGAGTGCGCCGAAGCATCGCGATTGAATGAGAGATCAAAGATTACAGAAAGCTCTCGTATTCAAGCATATTGGGACGACTCTGACAACGAGGATGATAGAGAGCATACACCGAATGAAATAATTGAAGCATCCGTCACGGTTGCTGTAGATGACAGTTTCGGTTCGTGCGTGGAAGAAGTAGAGCTCGATCAACCTGAAGAACATACGATAGTAGAAACACCGCAGCGTCGATCTGGCCGAGAACGGAAACCACCCGGATGGCACGAAAATTTCGAGTTTGAATATACGGGTTTTGCATTTAGTGCAACTAATTTCGTTGACGATCTACCGAATACTTTAGTAGAAGCGAAAAAGAGACCCGATTGGGAGAAATGAAAAAATTGCTATCCGATCGGATGGCCGATCCGATTTTTTTTGTAGTGAAGAGATGAGTTCTCTCGAGAAAAACAAAACGTGGTCGTTAGTTCAATTACCAAAAGGAAGGAGAACAATTTCATGTAAATGGGTTTTTAAAATCAAAAAGGATAATGAACAAAACAAAAGATACAAAGCACGTTTAGTAGCTCGCGGTTTTTCGCAAAAACAAGGTTTTGATTATTCGGAGACGTACTCCCCGGTCGCAAAATTAGATACCATAAGAGCGATGTTTGCAGTAGCAAACTATAAAGGGTGGCATATTCATCAAATGGATGTATGCACTAGATTTTTAAACGGGGAAATAAGCGAAGAAATATAAGCGAAGTAATCCTGTTACATATTATGAGGATAATCAGTCGACAATACATGCAGCTGAAGAAGAGCGTAATCTAGGACGACTGAAACATATGAGCGTAAAGCATTTGTTTGTCAGGGATAAGTTACAACGCGGAGAAATTATCTTGAAGTATATTGCTTCAGGTGAGCAACAAGCTGATTTAATGACAAAAGGATTACCGAAAGCCAGTTTCGTAAAGCATAGAACTAACTTGGATTTATTAGAAGTATTGAATTGAGGGGGAATAATAGAATAACAATTCAATCACCACCTTTCTTATAATAATCTTGGAATATGTCAATGTGACAATTGACCTGTATATATATATATATATATATATATATATATATATATATATATATATATATATATATATATATATATATATATATATATATATATATATATATATATATATATATATATATATATATATATATATATATATATATATATATATATATATATATATATATATATATATATATATATATATATATATATATATATAGGCGGAAATGCAGAAATCCACACACGCCAGTCAGTTAGACGCTTTAAATGAGAGGTTGAATATGTGGGCTTCGAGCCGAATATGCTGAACCTACACGACCACAGTACATAGGCACCTACGCCGTTGGACGCTTTGAACCCAACCAGCAATTGGACCACACCCATCCATTTTTTATTCAAATTTTATGTTTTATTTAAAAACAGCCAATCGCCATTTGAATGTTTTTCAAAATTTTCAATGACAAAAATCCTTCCCGTTAGGCTTTGTTTATAAACCGTAAGCAACGCACGTGAGCCAAGCTACTCGCGCGACCCTGAAGGATGTACCTATTGCTGCTGCTCGACCGACTTAATCCAATATTCTTTTTCATTACAGCACTATCACCACGCAAACATATGGGGAAAAAGAGTATCATTCTCTGATAACGGCTCTCACGAGAGAGCCAGAGAGTGGTGCTAGTTCCCCCACCCCCCTTTTTTTGCATAGAATTAATTTTTGTTACGACTCGGCGTAGGTCCACACGCTGCAAAAGCCGCAGGGCGACTGAAGCGGGCGTGGTTACGCGCCGCTTTATATACCATCGCGGTGAGAGTGTGTGCGTGAAGGTCCCTAAAGTCTTCCTGTCGGTTGTCTATTCGACGTCGCATAGACCTATATACGACTATGAGAACAAAAGAACTGCGACCAAGAAGCTCCGCCTTTGCATAACTGGGGAGCACAGTACACAGGTACCTGTCGACACACGCGTTGTCGGTCGGTCGCTTTGAATGTGTTCGCCTATGCGTACATAGGCGCGTAAGCTGCAAGGACAAAATGCGACTCTAGGTCGGCAGACGCGAGCACAGTACACAGGTACCTGTCGACACACGCGTTGTCGGTCGGTCGCTTTGAATGTGTTGGTGCGTTGCGATATCCGTATACGCGCGATGGAGGGCGTGGATCGCGTACCGTGATTTTGCGTGTGTATCACGTGTGTGTTCGATTTTTTATCTCGCGTCGCATGTAGGCCAGAACGAGAGATCCGAATAAAAAATGGATGGGTGTGGTCCAATTGCTGGTTGGGGTCGCATGTAGGCCAGAACGAGAGATCCGAATAAAAAATGGATAGGCGTGTTCGAATTGTTCACTGGGAACCGCACATCCTGGTCGTAGTCTAGAAGTAACTTTTGAAATTACTCCACTCGTCAGTGTTTCCCGAAAACGTCAGTAGCTTTCCGCTGACCACTTTGCTCGCTGCTATCTGATTACGGTTCAACTCATGCATATTTTCGAACGTCGAAAAACGTCTTGTCGTTGAATGAGCTCTGGGATCCCCAAACTCAAAGGCAAACCGATCCTGCGTTCGGGCGTAATTTTATTGCCCGCAAGACAATCTACTGATTTCGGCCTCCACCATGCGACGTTCTTCTCGCCGTCGCCGACGCTCTTCTCGACGGCCTCCACCATACGACGTTCTCACACAAATCAAATTGAAGCCACTTTTTGCACGCATCGCATTGTACCATTGTCATACGGCACACCGTTGCACTCTCCGCATTTGTCCTCTTCAAAGGACGGAATAACACGCGACGGCTCCATCAGGTGATCAGCAAAATGGTTCCACTCCTTTTTCAGCTATCGATCTGGCACGGTGTGAACGAACTTCGGTTCAGCAGCGAACTCGTGGCTTTTAACAGAACCGGCTTTCACGATGGCGGCTAAGCGTCCCGACTCACGATCCTAAAACTTTGAGTTTAGGCCGGCTACGACGCGATTTCAATCACTGTCATACGGAGTTTTTGTGTATGTTCCCAGATGCGCGAACAGGCGGAATTTTTAATCTGTCTTTAACAGAAATTTACATACACGTTTAGGTGTTAGCGGTGGTTCCTAGCTCTATCTGACTTAGTCTGCTTCGTGAGCACTCGACGATACGATCCTGTCTTTTTCTACTTTCTTCTTTCTCTCTCGCTCACTCTCACTGCTGCGTAAAGTGCCTGTTTCGATCTTATCGAAAGTATTGTCACGCACACCTAACGTAAACCATCCCGTATTGGACAAAATCGACGGTAACAGCGTTACCGTCGACAGGGGTTGAAGGGTTGGAACCCAGCATGCAAAAGACAGCCGGACGGGCTAACATTGTCGATTTACGCTACAGAGTTGAAGAGTGCACGTGTTTTTAAGGCATTTTACTGCATTATGGTCAGCAATTTTATCTGATATGACTTTAAGAAGATTTTACCTAATTTTACAAACACGTTTTATTAACATTCAGACGATTTTTCAACATTTTGCAAGTTTTAGCCCACCTTCGGGGGCATTGCTATTGTTGATGTTGGTACCTTGGGCAGCATATTGGGTGTCACACCGTCATCAAGAAGAAGAACAAGAAGCTCACGTAAACAACACGAGTGAAGCCGCTGCAGAAACGAACGAGTTTTATCTGTAATTATATGAAATGCAGTTGTTTACATGTTGAAAATAACAATGAGGAGTCTTCTGCATCTGCTACCATAGCGAAAAAAGCGTTATTCGCACATTTATCACCGTCATGTTCGTGCAACCGGTACCACCGTCATGATCATGCTGCCGGCAGAACCAAAAGAATGAAAGAAATGAACGTGCTTTTTTACCATGATTCAGGTCCATCTTGTACTAGAAGAGGGTCCTTAACCTTTAGATGATCCTTTTACATCGCACAACAGCTCCAGGTTACAATCTTCATCACCGCATCCGACCTATGAATGTGCATGTGATATTCTTCGTCGTGAAAGTTAAATTATTATCGCACGTTTGGTTCCAAGCAGAACTCTTGTTACATTATATTTGCCCCTCTGATGTATTCACAATAGTTTACGCTACGATCACACGAAAACAAGACGAGACAAACTCATGACGGTTTGATGACGGTAATGATGATGCTGTTCCACTGGAATCAGTGTCCGAAAATGCATGTAAAATAGAGACTATTTATACCTTCATTCAATTCAGGAAACACTTTTCGCTGAGGCCGAGGCTTCAACGAAACCAAAATACATATCGACCTTTTACTGCACCATCAATTTGGTGCATCTAGCGCAAATTCATGACGAAGACATACACCGCAGTGCATATTTCGCTTGACTCCATCATGGGTGCTTTTATAGCCCTATATTAGCCCCCAATTCAACACAGACGTAAAAGACAAATACATAACACATTAGAGATTCAAACACATACAATACGAGTTCGATTCTAAATATAGACAGTAAAATGATTGGGGGATCCATAGAAGAAAAAAAGAACTGGTAGGGAATGGTGGGAGAGGGGCAGGATGGAACCGAAAATTTTGTTTTTGGCAGCGTTGCCAATTTTTTGGCTACTGCAAATGTCAAAACCTGCCTTAGCCATCGTTATTCGGGCGCCCGACGGTACCAATTTCGGGCGCCCTGCAGGAGCATTTTCGGGCGCCCTTTCGTGTGACGTTTGGAGCTTGGGTATCTTTGGCGCACACACATATTCCTCGTTTTTAATGGTTTTTACCACGATTGTGTTTACCTCATCTTCACTGCTGTCGTGAATTTCTTTGACGACGTTCGCCATTTTATTTGATGTACTGCGACACACACGCTGGAGATGTCCCACCTTATTGCATTTGAGACATGTAGTGGTGACATGTCTACAGTTGTTAGCCACATGCCCATCACTACCACATCTATAACACTTTACCGCTGTCCATTTGGGGTTCTTTAGTTTTCCTTCCGGCGTTTTCGATTTTTCGACGAATTTTACCTCCACAGCTTCACTTCGCACTATGGCAATTCCTTTTTGTGTCGCTTCCATAGCCAATGCCATTGTTCTAGCCTTTTCCCAAGTCAACTCCTTTTCTTCCATCAATCTGGTTTGCATTGCTTTGTTTTGCAGGCCAAACACAAATTGGTTTCGCAAGGCTTTGTTGAGATATTCTCAAAAATCACAATATTTAGCATCCTTTTGCAAAACTTTAGCATAGTCCGCTACACTTTCGCCTTCCTGCTATTTTCGTTTCCAGAATTTAAATAATTCAACCATTTCTAATGGTTTCGGGTCATAGTGCGTGGTCAATTTTTCCACTATCTCCGGATAATTCAAATCCTCCGGTTCTTTCGGTACGATTAAATTAAAGTTATGCAGTGGATAATGTACAACACGTGTTTGCCGCTTTGCTGTAAACTTCAGAATGATTTATTTCTGTGTTGCCAAACGTTTATATATACATGCAAAAATAGTTACAGTAGAGTCCTTTGTTGAAACGTCAAATAGTGCAGGGTTTGCTTTCCTAACACGCCCGCTCAAACATTGCAGTTACAATTACTTTTACTTAATTCATAGTCCCAATTCGCCTGCTTAAACCTTGTACTCGGACAAACCAAGACTGGCACGCAATTTCCTAAATGCTGGCGCAGGAAGACCCTTCGTTAATATATCAGCTTCTTGCTTTTCCGTTGGTACATAAACTATGTCAATTCTACCCTGTTCCACCAGTTCTCGTACATAGAAATATTTCACATCAATATGCTTCATACGCAATGAATCCTTTCGATTTTTAATAATTTTAATCGTTGACTGATTATCTTCATGAAATTTAACTGGCTTATTAATATGCAAACTTAACTCCTTCAAAATTCGTACCAACCACTGACTGTGGCGCGCAGCACCACATAGAGCCACCAATTCTGCTTCTGTTGAAGACAAAGATACTGTCGCTTGTTTCTTTGCGATCCAACCTACGGTTGCTCCAAACATTTTGAAGAGTGCACCAGATACAGAACGTCGGTCTACAATATCGCTAGCCCAATCTGCATCTGTATAAACTTGCAATGTCAGTGCATCACAATCTCTGTTATAGATTAATCCGTAATCTAAAGTACCTTGCACATAACGCAAAATACGTCGTAGATGTACCCAATGTTCATCTGTGGGACATGCCTGAAATTGACTAAAATAATTGGCAGCGACGGCCAAATCTGGTCTAGTAGTCAAAGATACATACATAATGCAACCTACAAGTTCACGATAAGGATGATTAGTTCTGTCACACTCATTTCCCTTTTTTAACTTGAGTCTATACTCAATAGGTGTTGCAATTGGTCGACAATCTTCCATTCCGAAACGACAAAGTAAATTTTCTAAATATCGACGTTGAGAAATTCGCATTATTCCTTTATCAGGATTTCTCTCAATTTTCATACCAAGAAAATTTCCTATCTCGCCAACATCTGTCATTTCGAATTCCTTTGCCAAACAAGCTTTTACCACGTTTACCTTTTGTTCAGATGAACTAACTACTAAAACATCATCTACGTAGATGAGAATTATCGCAAGTTTTTCGCCTGAGTCACGAGTGTATAAACAAAGATCATTTACACTTCTGATGAAACCAAGTCTACGCACAAATTCATCAAATCTTTCGTTCCATTTTCGCGACGCTTGTTTTAATCCGTAAAGAGAACGGTTCAGACGACAAACTAAACCTTCACCTTTTACAAACCCTTCCGGCTGCTGCATGTAAATCTCTTCTGTCAATTCACCATTCAGGAACGCAGTTTTTACATCCATTTGACCTACAAACATATTCTTACGATTCGCCAGAGCCAAAACCATTCGAATAGTATCCAGATGAGCCACCGGTGAATATGTTTCCGTATAGTCAAAACCTTGCTTTTGACTGAATCCTCTAGCAACCAGCCTCGCTTTGTATCTAGGTTGATGTTCATCGTCACCAGGCTTCACCTTAAAAACCCATTTGCACGATATAAGGTTTCGTCCTTCAGGCAGTTTTGTCAGCGTCCAAGTATGATTCTTTTCCAAAGAATCCATCTCGTCTTGTAATGCTTGCTGCCATAAGGTCCAATCATCTCGTTCTTTTATCTCAGACAGCGAGTTAGGTGTATGTTCTACATATGATAGAGCATTCAGAGCAAAATGTACCTCGTAGTCTTCATGCCATACAGGAGCTCTACGTTCTCGAACTGGTCTGGTATCTTGTATGTTTTCATTTACATCATCTTCTGTTTTCATTTACATCATGTTTTCATTTACAGTATCATACTGCTCTTCGCTTGTAGTGCTCTCCTGATCAACGTCATCCACTACGTTTTGATCGTTGCAATCACTTGATTGTTCCGTTTGCTCTTTTTCTAAAACGATAATATCTCTATCATTATAACGTTTTGCAATCTCACCTCTTTCGTTGTCTGCTGGACATTCCATTTCGACGAAATTAACATCTCGCGTCACAACAACTGATCTTGTTTTTGGGTTCCATACTCTGTAGCCAGTAGGTGCATAACCCACGAATATACCTTTCCATGCCTTTGCATCCATCTTTTTACGATTCTCTTTCGGTATGTGTACGAACACCGAACATCCAAAAACACGTAGTTTGAATACGTCTGGCTTTCTGCCTTTCCATATTTCAGCTGGAGTTTTACCATTGTTGTTCGCTCGTGTCGGGCATCGATTTACCAAAAATCCGGCAGTCTGTATAGCTTGTACCCAAAAACGTTTATCAATCTTTGCACCTTGCAACATTGATCTGGCCCGTTCGACTAATGTTCGATTCATTCTCTCACTAATTCCGTTCTGTTCAGGAGTATATGGCGTTGTGTATTCTATGTCGATTCCTTTCTGTCGACAAAATTGCCCAAAAACACAATTTTTATACTCTCCGCCATTATCACACCTCAAACGAGAAATCTTTCTTGAGAATTTAGCCGTTGCTAATGCTTCATACTGCTTGAAACACTCGAAAACTTCATTTTTGTTTTTCATGACATATATCATCACAAAATGGCTGTAATCGTCTATAAATGTTACGAAATACCGCTCACCATTTTGACCAGTAGGGGAAATTGGTCCACACACATCCGAATGAACTAATTCCAAAATTCTCGATGATCGTTTTTCTTCGAATTTCGAAAAAGGTTGACGCGTCTGCTTAGCGATTATGCATGCTTCACACACAGTAATGTTTTTGTCCTTTTCATACAAAATCGCGGGATCCAAACCTTTCACCAAACCGTTACGTATCAATTGTTCAAGCTGTCGACTGTTCACATGACCGAACCTACGATGCCACAAATCCAGGTTTGCATTAATTCGACCACAAACCACCAACGATTTGTTCTCATGGCATTTTTCACTGAACACGTCTAAACCGTACAAATTACCACAGCGCGAACCAGTTGCAACAAGTCTTGTGTCGTCCCACACATATACTTTTGCATTCTCGAACACCACTTTCATTCCCTTTTGCTCAATTTTCGTTACCGAGAACAAATTGAAACGTAAAGTAGGAACATAAAGCACATTGTCTACAGTACATGGAATACTAACACCATTGACCATAGAACAAAGCCGTATTGTCCCAATGTGCCGAGCTTCGATCGATTCGCCATCTTTTGCCACCGCAATTTTTATTGGAATTTTCAAAGGAATTAACGTTTCAAACAGTTCTTTATCTTTTACCAGATGGTCTGAACACCCCGAGTCCACAAACCATTCCACTTTGTTTGTTTCTGGAATCTCGTCATATTCTGTATAAGTGACAAAAGAAATATTTCCCGATTTCGCCAAATTCGCTTTTGGCTTCCTTTTGGGACATTCTGATAGCTTGTGTCCTTTTTGATGACATCCGTAGCACTTTAGAATCCATTTCTTTTTTATTATTTTCTTCGAACCCATAAAAGCCGATGATTCGTTTTGAGCCGCCATCGGTTCTACACCTAGGCTTTTGAGCTTGATTTCCTCGTCCAATAAACGACACTTCGCAAACTCTATGTTAAGATGTTCTGCGGCCATGGTTTCTAACGCAGTAACTACCGTGGAATATTTGGATCCTAAGGTGATTAGCAAACTACACACCACTTCCAATTCGTCCATCACTGCGCCTGTCGCACGATATTCACGCACTGTACGATCGAACTTAAGGAAATGATCCTGTAAGTTTCCTGATTCATGCTGCAATGCGACCAGTTGTCGCTTCAGATACATGCGGTTCGCGATACTTTTGCGCTCGAAGACTCCCATTAGAGCGTCCCAAATAGCTTTTGGTGTCGCCTTATCCTGCACATATTCCAGTTGGGAATCATGGATTCTAGACACCAACAAACTTTTGCACCTCTTTTCCATCTTCAGCCGCTTTTCACGCGCCAAAGCCTTTTCAGCTTTCTTCGCCGCTGCATCTCCTTCATTGTCCTGAAGGTCCGCGACTTCAACACATTCCGATTCAATACACGCAACTAAATCGCGCTCTTCTAACACTACACGCATCCGATATTTCCATGCGTTGTAATTTGAGCCGTCGAACAGCGGTAACATAAACTTGTCGTACTTTTCGTCTTCCATCTTTAACACTCTGGGCCTATAACCTAAAGTTATGCAGTGGATAATGTACAACACGTGTTTGCCGCTTTGCTGTAAACTTCGGAATGATTTATATCTGTGTTGCCAAACGTTTATATATACATGCAAAAATAGTTACAGTAGAGTCCTTTGTTGAAACGTCAAATAGTGCAGGGTTTGCTTTCCTAACATAAATCACATAGTGTATTGTAGCACTCCGCTCCCATGTAGTGTAGAATTACCGGCTTCTTTTTTTCTGGCACCATGTCCATTATTTGCATTGATGTTTCCAGGCGTTTCACCCATCGTTTCCATGTCAAAACCTCTTTATTAAATGGTTCTATGGAAACGTTTTGCGTAGGGTTGTCCATTTTGCAGGCCGCGGACTTGCACACACTGTTTCCTTTTGTTTTATCCTTTTCTTCTTCCATGAATCGGTTCGAACTCGTCGCCAACTGTTATATTTCGGAATAAGAGAGAAAAGACGTGCGTACTCGTGCAGTTCCAATCCCCGACTGACTTTTATTATCTACTGTCACTCTGACAGACATGGCAGCACCCATGCTTGGCGTATTCTGCCATCCTTCGATACGATAGGCTCCTCCACTACACCACGGACCCAGTTCTTGCGGTGGTCACCATCCACGATGTACAACAGGCCTCCAGCTTCCAGCGACTTCATCTCTTCAAACCACTCGGTTCTGATGTTGAGGCTCGGCAAATATTCTCTAATTCAACGGCTCCAGAGTTCATTTTACAGCTGTTGGGTTCGCAGATAGTCATCCTTCGAAGCGCCTTTTACATCGGTGGTCGGCATGTCTTGAGAATCACTCGAAGAATATCCCCGCAAGAAGAGATTCGGTGTAAGTGCTACCTCATCCCCTTCGTCTTGAATAACCGTCGTAAGAGGTCGTGAATTGATCATATCTTCCGCCTCTACGATCACTGTTTGCAGGATTTCATCTGTTAGTCTCGGATGTTTCTAGTTCCTTTCCTAGGATTCGGTATTCGTCCAAGAAACTCTCGGTCTGAGTTTTGTGTCTTTTTGGAGGTAAAACTTATTTATTAACACTTAACAAACTCCGTACATAAAATACTTATTAAACGAATACAACGATCAGCGATCGTGCCACGCGCTGGATCCACGTCCTTGTAGCCTGTCGATCACAAGACGAATCATCTACCGCCACATCACAGGACGTAGTTTTACCAGCAGGGGGATCAACAGCTTCTCTGCCTTTTCGTACTCCTCTTGTTTGAGTGGACTTGTCACACAAGTCACTTTATTCGGTATAGTCTTTTGTCTTAAAGTGGCATGTACCGTTGCCACTGGTATACCTTTAGTTTTTCGTAAACAATTAGAAACGAATCTATAGACGCAGGCGATGGTTCTTACTAAAACCGTCCACTTTGAAAAACGTGACACGTCGATACGCAGCTCAGGTACGCTCACTCGATGCAGGAGTAAATGGGCTCGTATCTCTTCTAATGTATTCGCAGGTGGTATTCCATCATTCGGCCAGGATTCTTCACTTTCGTACAGGAATGATGGTCCTCGTACCCAATCGCTTTCTGACGTCATATCCGGGTCGTTACCCCATTTGGTCAGCATATCCGCCACATTCATCTTCGTCGGGATCCACCGCCAATCACAAACTTTCGTCATAATGAGAATAGCACCTATACGGAATCCGACGAACTGTTTATATCGCCGCTGATCCGATCGTATCCATGAAAGAACAACCTTTGCATCTGTCCAGTAGACTCCTCTGATGATCCTGAGACTGTGGTTCTCCTTCACAGAACGAGCTAATCGTGCTCTTAATACAGCGGCAAGTAACTCCAAGCGGGGAATGGATGTCTGTTTTATTAGCGCAACTTTAGTGCGACTCATAAGGGCTCATTCAATTATTACGTAACGCAAAAATTGTTAATTTTTCGACCCCCTCCCCCCCTATTGTAACAAAACGTAACACTGGACGCAACCCCCCTCCATTAATTACGTAACATTTCATTGACCTCCCCCCCTTGTTTAAAAAAAAGGAAATTTTCTTAAGTAATCCATGTAATTCCATCGTATTTCGACTAATGCAAAAAGAAACAAACATACTGCCTAATAAATTTACTATTCACGCCAGCCTGACTTGCTTGATCGTTGCTAATATTTTGAAGCGGTTTTAGAACCTACTTCAATCTTTAATATTCATTAACCATGTTTGTTTTTAGGCTGTCTGTATCTTTCATCAATATAATTCATCATTGGCATGTACATGATTGGCTTGTAGTGAACTAAACCTAGGTTGGATAGGTTCTGGATAAAGATAGTAATTTCTGGAAGACGCTTCGTATAAAAGTCTTTAACACTACAGATCCCGAACGAAAAATTCATTCGCTAATCGTCTACTGAGAAAAGCTTAAGAAGCTCGTTTTAAAGTTTACATTACATGACGAATCGATGTAATCTATTAAGAACAAGAATTCGTACGTAAATTATTTATCAGTACTATTCCTTTCTTATTTATCTAGCAACCTTTTATTTGCGTATTTGTCGTCTGTTAATTCTTATTATTCATTTACTTTTTTGACTAACTTTTTTTCATAAAACACAGATTTAAAGGATCTAAAAAAATGGCGACAGTATAACTACATTTCTTTGTAAAGTAGATTTAGTGAATAATTTTCAGTTGAACGAAGCTGGGAGTATATAGAACTTATACAGCTCTAGTACTCACATACGCCTATGAGACATGGACTTCGTCCAAAACTGACGAAACCCTCTTAGCCGCGTTCGAGAGGAAAATGCTCAGAAGGTTGTTTTGGCCCCGTATGTGTGGAAGGACAATGGAGCCGCTACAATGATGAGCTCTATGAGTTGTAAGGCGAACCTACAGTCGTACAGCAGAATAGACGACCCAACAATTTTAGCCGGTATGCTGACTTCGAACACGGCCATACAAGAACCGATCACGATGTTGCACGTTCTAGTTGGCAAAAGTTATTGATTGTATCTTGAATAAGCTTCCGAGCACTAAATGATATCGAATAATTGACTGATGTGTAGTTAATGATTGATGTACGATTGTATGAAGCTCTTTACGATAGTGGATAACTTGGATGCATCATTCTGAGTCTGTTTAGAGCTCAATGAAGCTCAATGTAAGTTTTAAGAGTCGACGATGCTTGCTATGTGACAACGGATGCAAACTGGATCCACTACAACACACAGGATTCCAAAATCACCATCTGAGTGGACATCAGAAGTCAGTCATGAGTGGGTATCAAAAGATACCAAGAAGCTTGACCTTTAAATCGAAAGTAGATAGGTAATATGGAATTTGTATAAAAATCCCCAAAATAAGTTAATTTTTCATACATAGACTATAAGGCGGGAATCTAAGTATAATCTTATTGTATGTTACGTAACAAAAAGTTAAACCCCCCCTCCCCCCTATGAAACAAATCGTAACGCTTGTACTGACCCCCCCCTCCCCCCCCCTCCCCCCCCCCCCCTATAAGCGTTACGCAATAATTGAATGAGCACTAACTAGAGCGCACTTCACTTCATTCCGAATGACTGCACGAATATACGCTACACATCCATAGGCCGAATCGCTAGCATCAGTGAAGATGTGGAGTTGTATATCTGATACTTCCGATGTCTGAGCATTACCGAAGTATGGTCTTAGAACACTCATGGACTCAATGTTCCGTAGCAAGCGTATCCATCGAAGGCACTTATTATATGTTGTCTTATCGATCGCCGTATCCCAGTCACATCCACTGCGCTATATATCTTGTATGATCATTTTTCCTCTTACAGTGACTGGAGCGATGAACCCCATTGGGTCGAACTGCGACATGACGAAACTGAACACTTTTCTTTTGCTAGGGATTTCAGCTAAGAAAGAATGCTCTTCTCTCTGTGCCATAGCCATCATACCGAAGTAGAAATAATCTTCCTTCGGGTTCCAAGCTATTCCCAATACTCGTTCGTGCTCGACACCCTTATCTACGAAAAAGTGAGAAGTGGGTGTTGTTGTTTCATCCATTGCTTTAAGGAACTTGTTGGAATTTGACATCCAGTTACTTATCTTAAATCCGCCTTGCTCATGAACAAACTTTAATTCCTTCGCCAGTTCTATGGCTTCCTCTACAGAGTCCACGCTGTCGTAATAATCATCAACACAGTGACGCTCAATATTAGCTTTTGCTGCCCTCGGGAAACTCTCTGAATACTCTGCCGCGTTCAGGTTTTTTACATATTATACATATATTTTTTACTTATATACATAGTATTAAGGATTTTTCCTGGCATCTTCGGTGTTTGTACCACATTCAGTAGGAGGTACCAGACTTCTGCTTCAGAATATTTTTGCAGTTCTACTTCGGACAGTTTATGCGCATATCCCTTCTTTTGATAATCGGCTATCATTTCGTGGACTTTGCTCAATAACTGCGGATCTTTCTTTAGTTTTGATTCAAGGGATTTTTTTCTTTTTTCTGCCTTCGGCAAACTGTCGGGAAAGCTTCGAAGATCCACCCGCCACAATAGACCTGTTTCGAAATGTTTCCCTCGTCGGACAGTGGTTTCCTCAAGAATTTTTCTTGCCCTTTTTTCTTCAACAGGCTCTGGGATGTTGTATTCTGTTATTGTTTCTTCCGTGTATTGTTTTTGCATAACATCGTGTAGCTGACGATTCGTCATTTCCACATGACGGAAGAGCATATATGTTTGTCCTTGTCTCTTTTGAGCATTTGATCCGTGAATAGTCCATCCGAGCTTTGATCTGACTGCTATTGGTTCGCCTTTACGACCAATTCGAGATTCGAGAGGGGCCAGCTTTTCCACATTATTAAGCCCTATAATGATTTTCGATTTCATTGTTTGATCATAATCAACTGGGATATCCCGCAAATGCGCAAATCGTTTCGTTAAAGAAGACATTGAAATCTTTTGTTCGGGTAGTTGGAGTTTTGACACCGTTCATACATCACATAGAGAGAATTTCTCCGATGAATTTCTAGCTGATACCGAAAGTTGTAATTTCTTCGATTGGACTTCTTGGCGATTTACGTCGTTTGTCCAGCAAATGATTAAAGACTCTGCTTCACCGTCCGCTTGTAGGGCGTTCGCCAAACTTTCTTCTACGAGCGTAGCCGAGGAACCCTCATCAATAAACGCCATGGTGTCAACTTGCTTATTTCCGTTGTACAGGGTGATCGGTATTGTTCTAAAAATAATATCGGGATTATTACGACATTCACTTACGTTCTGTACTTGTAATATTGTTTTTACTCGATGTAATAAGGGATTATGCAACTTCGTGCATCCGGCTACATTGCAATGCCGGGAGGCAGTACATTCTTCATTACACCCTTTTCTTAGACAGCGCTCGCAGAGTCCCAAACTATCCTTGGTTTTGATCTTCTCTGCAAGACTCATTTTTTTAAAAGTAAAACAGTTTTTTAGAATATGGCCCGGTTTGTTACATACCCAACATTTCCATCCGGCTTCTTTCGTGGTATTGTGTACCTCGCACACATTCTCGCTTCTTGTTTGCCATTCGAATCGGTTCAGGTTGCGTCGATCTAAAACTCATTACTTCATTGACCTCTCGCATTACTTCTTGTAAGTAGCTTGTAAACATCGTTAGCATGGGACCTGATTTATCCTGATTAAGGTTGTTCGCATTTGGAGCCGCTACTTGACGCACTTGTTGTAGAAGGGATTTCAGTATTTCTCCCGGTCTTCCATAAAGTTCCTTAAGATCTTCGATGACGTTTGGAACTGATTCAGGTAGAATCAGGCATCCTTTCACAGCTTCTAAAGCGTCTCCTTCCAAACTTTCAATCAACCTAGTCAGGTTTTCAATATTAGAAAAACCGCAAGCTTGGGTCGAGTTGACAAAACTGCTATAGAACAGCGGCCAACGTTCGGCTTCTCCACGAAACTTCGGTAGTTTTCTGCTAACTACTTTCCGTGCAGCCGTTTGTGCCGGTATTAGTTCTTCGATATTTCTAATTGTCTCGTTCGGAGTAGATACTGCTGCAACTCCTGAATCTTTTTGGGCCTTTTCCAATTCTTCTTTGAACCGGCTTTCACACATGCGCAACTCCTTTTCATGGATAATCTTCATTTCGTACATTTGTTTTTGGAGAGCCATTTCCTTTTCATGTTGAGCTTGAAGCATTGACAAGCTGTTTTCTAAATCTCCTTGTCGCTGCCTTTCCATCATCGTTAGAGGTTTTTCATCCTCTAGTTCACACTGCGTGCGTTGCGTCGACCGCCTTGTTTTCGGCATTTTAAAACTAGGTTTTAGCACCAACAAACAATTCAGCAAAAATCTAAACGCCTTTGTATTCAAAACTGGCTTCAAACGCTTGCGTAGAAGTCCGTGGTAAACTTTAACTTGAAACAAGCCAGCTTGTTCAAACACCGAATTCGCCAGACTATGGTCTATTGTCCGTCTCACAACGCTCACCAATCGTGTTCAAACCAGTATTTCGCTGAAATCCTTGTCTTTATTTCTCCCTACTGTTGCTTGCGAGTTCAAGCTTCGGGTTTATTCTAAAGCACTATTTTCCTGGTTAAGACACTTCTTATTCGTGTCTTTTCCCGGACACACTGTAAATGTGTGTGTTCAAATCTAAGGACTCACTGTCATTCGTGTGATATCCCATGAAATAAACCATTTCTTCTCAGTAGCACACGTCTGCTCTTTATTCCGCTTGACAGGAGACTGACTCGGTACTCGGTCTCTCGTGCAGTTGTACCCTGTATACCACATCCTCCCCCTGATGAAATAAACCTCAAGTTTCATGTATAACACTACCTATATCCTAGTGAACCTCTCAATCTTCTATCAACCTCTTGGGTTTTTTAACCACTCTAACCGCCCGTTCCTCTACTACTTCGGTTAAATTTTCTGTTTGTTTTTGTGTCAATTCTTCTTGCCCCTTTCGTTTAATGAATTTTTTTACATGTTTCACGTTACGATCAAAAATTCTTCCGGTGGTAGCCTCTTTTAACGTAACCCTACCTGCACCAGTAATTTCCAACACCTCATGTAACGAATCCTTAAAAGCTGTTTCTGTTTTTGCGCCGTTCTCTCTCCTTACCAATACGATATCACCAGTTTTTATACTTAAGGGTCTCGCACCCCGCCTTGCATCCTCCCTTTTGTTTCGCTGAAACTTCGCAATCTTATCCCTGTCACGAAGTTCCTCATCATTCATTTGCTCAGAGGTTGTTTTCGGGTTAGGCAACCTATATCTTACTGCTCTACCAAACATCAATTCCGCTGGCGGAATTTTTGTTACATAATGAGGCCATGAGTTATAATCTGCTACGTATTCCGCTAATGCCTCTTTCCAGCTTTTCTTCCCTAATCGTGCTAGTATTGCGATTTTATTTATACCTTGCATGCCCCGCTCAACCAATCCATTCTCTGTTGGGTTTAAGGGCGTACTGTGAATCAGTTTAATTCCCCAAACATCTTTTAACCAATTCCTGAACTCTAACGCATTGAATGGAGGCCCATTGTCGGCTTTCAATTTACTTGGGACATAGTATGTAAGGAATATCTTGCTCAATGCTTTTTTTATACCGTTCGTATCCGTCTTCTCTACTGGAACTGCCACCAAAAATCTTGAATAGTTATCGGTCAACACCAGTGTTTTACCATTTTCAGTTGTTGATGAAATATCCATTGATACATAATCCCACGGATTCTTTGGCAAGTCCGTTAATTCTATTGGTACCGGTGTACTCTGTGGTCTGAGTAACTGACACTCTGGACAACTCCTAACAAATTCCTCTATCTCCCGATCCATTCCCGGCCACCACAATCCAGTTCTCAACACATTTTTCATGGTTGACATTCCAGGATGGCTTCTATGTGCTACTTTCAAAGCTTTCTCTCTCTCAACGAATCTGGAAGCACCATTTTTTCTTGCTTCATCAGAATTCCGTTTTCTACATACAATTCTTTTTGGAAAGCCTGATATCTTTCTATCTGCTTAGGCCATACATTGCGCTCTTCTAAGCACTGTACTACCATATTTAAAATTGTATCCTTTCGAAATTCAATTTTTACTTCCTCTAGAGTTAATGCCAACAACTGATCGCTAACCTCTTTCAAGCAAGCAATAACACAACACAATTCATGAGGCTCTCTAGTAGATCCAAACTGATGATCCCCTTTACATCTATATAGTCTAGACGCAGCATCCGCAATATTTTCCTTTCCCGGAACGTGTTCGAAATCAAATTGGTAATGCTCCAACCGCAAAAACCACCCTTCTGCTCTTGAAATAATTCTTTTTCCTATGTCCTTATGTTTTGTCGGTTTTATCATGAATTTCAATGCCTCGCTGTCCGAACGCAACAAAAATTTTCTTCCTAAGAGATAATACGCAAACCGTTCCACCGCCCATACTATCGCCAGCGCTTCTCTGTGTAACTGTGGATAGCGGCTTTCCGCTTCCGTCAGTCCTTTTCATGCACATGCAATAATTCGGGCTTCTTTCGTCTTTAGGTCCTCCTGAGCTAAAATTGCTCCTAATCCCCAAGGTGACGCATCAGTGTAAAGAATGATCTTATCCTCTTCACTGAAATATCCTCTCTTAACTAAATCTTCTTCAGCGACTTTTTTAAGCTCCTCAAATGTTCTCTGATGTAAAGCTTCCCATTTGAAACCGTCCTTTCTGATTAGATCGCGCAATGGCTTTGTTTTATGTGAGAAATTACTTATAAATGGACCGATGAACGTTAGCATCCCTAAGAAACTCCTAAGTTCTGCCGTATCTTTTGGCCTATCAAACTTATTAATTGCCGACAACTTCTCCCTCATAGGCAATATACCCTCTCCATCTAGTGTCAATCCTAAGAAATCTATTTTATCTTGTCCGTAAAATGATTTTTCCTCATTAACCGTGAGATTGTTGTGTTGAATCACTTCCTTAACCTTATCCTCCAATTTCTTAAGTTCCTCTAGCGATCCAGCATAGATCAAAATATCGTCTAGGTATATTAGAACATTCTTGCAATCCCTAAAAACTTTTTCCATCTCTCTTTGGAAAATTTCCCGCGCGCAAGACAACCCAAATGGCAATCTTCTAAACCTCATCAATCCCTCTGCCGTCATAAATGTAGTTATGTGTTGAACGTCTTCGTGTAATTCGACGTGAAAATATGCGTCTTTTAGATCGATCTTTGAAAACAATATCTTCCCGTTGTTGTTGGGGATATCTGCCCAAATTCTCTCTAAAGAAGGCATAGGATATGGATCTCTTACGATCGCTTTATTTGCCTCTCTATAATCTATTACGATTCTGAAATCTTTGTTCCCTTTTGGTACAAGGACCATTGGTGATACAAAAGATATTTCCGCGCCCTCGCTGTCCACATGTTCAATAATACCTTTCTGCTCCATATCAGATA
Organism: Anopheles moucheti; assembly: GCF_943734755.1. Classification (NCBI taxonomy): domain Eukaryota; kingdom Metazoa; phylum Arthropoda; class Insecta; order Diptera; family Culicidae; genus Anopheles; species Anopheles moucheti. The sequence continues at coordinate 62,337,789 of NC_069140.1, forward strand.
TTCTTTCACTTACTGCACTCTCAAACGCTTTGGGTATGTTGTATCTTATGATTTGTCTGGGAGTAACTGTTGTATCGATTTTAAATTTAACCGCGTTCGTAGCTAATCTTGGAAAGTTCTTCCTAGTATTAGATGCCTCCGTTACCCAACAAATGTTCTTGAATTGGGGCCCAACACATACTAATCCCAAAACTACTGCCGTTTGAAAACCTAATAATGATAATTCCGCTCCCTTCACCACAAAAAATGTCGCCATTGTTTTCTTCATATTACTTCCTCCTGCAGATATTATCGCCTTGAATGTGCATTCCACTTCCAACCGCGTCGCACTCCCATAACTCCGCAATGTCGTATCTGGATGAGGTTGCCAATCACGCACACTATACTGACAATGCGCTCTTATATTCCACCAGTCATTCGATGTTAAACTCGGTTACCAACTCGATCACACATTTTCTTCGGGGGACCATGAGCTAAACTCGGTTACCAACCCGTACTCTCTTTTCTTCGAGGGACCATGAGCTAAACTCGGTTACCAACTCGATCACACACTTCCTTCGGGGGACCATGAGCTAAACTCGGTTACCAACCCGTATTCTCTTTCCTTCGAGGGACCATGAGCTAAACTCGGTTACCAACTCGATCACACATTTACACTTATCATTCTTTCCCTCCTTTTCCACTTTGCATGGCAGGATCGCCAATGTGATATCCCATGAAATAAACCATTTCTTCTCAGTAGCACACGTCTGCTCTTTATTCCGCTTGACAGGAGACTGACTCGGTACTCGGTCTCTCGTGCAGTTGTACCCTGTATACCACATAAGCTACAATAATTTACCTGTTTATTAAACTAAAAGAACTAACCTTAAACTTAAAACGCCTAGCCTAATCGAACACGCACGCACCCTGCCTGATCATTTGCTTGTTGTGTAGTGTTTCTGTTGAATGGTAACGTCCCATAGTCCAATCATAACTACGCTGTATAAATCTTGTACGCTGTCAAAGCTTGCGTTTCTCTTGACAGCCCGAACCTCTTAGGAAATAAGGACACGTGTGTTGTAACGTTAATTTGAATACACTCTTATCGTGCATGCTGGAATCTTGTGTGTCGGCTTTTTTACTCTACAAAACTACAACAGTTTCAGTGTATGCTCGTCCTGCGTTTCCTCATTGTTGTCTTCTGATGTGTATGTAGGTTTGCTGGTAGTTAACAGGACAAGAGATTCCACGTTTGACGTAGGTGACATGAGGTGTACACTGAAGATGAATCGAATGATGAAGACGATGATGGTGAGGACGCGGACGATCTAGACTTAGACAAAGGTGACGGAGTAAAAACTGGTAAAACCGGTAATGCCGATGTTGACGCAGAGGACGGATCACCTCGATTGACGGTCGATATCGGCGATGTATTTGGCTTATTGTTCAATGTGTGTAGAATTATATCTAACGCCAAGGGTTGTACATGTTATGATATGCAATGTCATAGAACTGAAATGATGCAGCCTGACGAAATGTCAAATAAAAGGAAGGTGTGCGCACCCGGTTAATTAGCGTTAAGCTAGTTTGTAAGTTAGTCTTGTACCATCGCTAGGAGAAGTAACACGCAAATAAAAGTTCTCCACACAAAACACTTCTGTTAGTGGGTATTCCACCAGAAATCAAATATCACATTGGGTTATGGGCCCAGTACCCCCAGTATTATCAGAGTGTTGAGTACGTACAATCCAAGTGGCATAGTGCAAAAATGGATCGTGAAAATGAACTGGTGCGTGTTCCTCTGTTGAACAACGTCAATTATTCGCAGTGGAAGTTTCGGATGCTAACTCTTTTAGAAGAGCACGAGTTACGTGGGTGCATTGAACTTGGTGCGGAAGACGATATTGACGAACCGGTGGAGGATGCAAACTCAACAGTGTCGAAGAAAACGAAATTGAAAGGGCGTGCGAAAAAGGATCGACGCTGCAAATCGTTGCTGGTTTCGAGAATCAGTGATGACCTGTTGGAGTACATCCAGGATAAGGAGACTCCCAGAGAAATCTGGACGACTTTGGAAAGTATTTTCGAACGGAAAAGTGTTGCGAACCGACTTCAAAAGCAAAAGCAATTGTTGTGGATGAACTATACTAGTGGTGACTTAAAAGGACATTTCCTTGCATTTGAGCGTTGTATGCGTGAATATAAAACCACCGGGGTTAAATTGGAAGAAATTGATTGCTAACGTTTGCAAATAACAAAAAGTATGCAACTGTAGTTACAGCAATAGAAACAATGTCTGCAGACAATTTAACCATGGAGTTTGTAAAATGCAGATTGCTAGACGAGGAAATTAAAATAAGCACTAGTGGAAGCGTGATATCGCGCGAATCAAAAATGGACGACGTTGCTTTTTCGGGAAATAGTGCAAAGAAGCAACAAAAGAATTTTAAGAAGAGAAACACAAAATGGAAGTGTTTCGGTTGCCATCGTGAAGGGCATAAAATAACAGATTGTCCAGAAAAGGACAAACGAAGAATAGACAAAGGCAGTGCAAACATGTTAAGAAACAATGTGTGTTTTCTTGGAAAGAAGGATATTGAACATTGCAAATCGAGTTGGATTGTTGACTCAGGGTCATCCGAACATATGACAAACGATCGTTCGCTGTTCAAAAGGCTGCTTCCTATGAAAAGGCCTATGGTCATTTCTGTAGCAAAGGAAGGCGAGTCGATTATTGCGAAAGAGTTTGGTGATGTGACATTGTTGTTCATTTCGGAAAACGAGGGGTCGACTTCAATCACGCTGAAAGACGTTCTATATATTCCTGAAGCGCGTGTCAATCTATTGTCTGTTAGAAAAATCGAGAAGGCTGGATTCCGAGTTTTGTTTGCAAATGGTGCTGTAACAATAGAAAATGATTCGGAAGTTATTGCAAAAGGTAAACTTCTTAGTAAATTGTATGAACTGAAGTTTGATCGTGAGATTTGTAATAATGCGGGTTTTTACTCGTGTGGACGAGTGCCCAACGAATTAATGTTGTGGCATCGACGTTACGGGCATCTAAGTGCGAAAAACTTGAAGGTTTTGATTAGCAAAAATATAGTTGATGGGATGAACATCAGTGTTAAGAACCCAGAATGTGAAACTATTTGCGAATCGTGTCACGCAGGCAAACAAATGAGAAAACCGTTCTCTACAAGTGAAGCCAGAAAATCGAATCGTGTTATTGAGTTAATACACTCAGACGTGTGTGGACCTTTTTCGCAAGTTGGATTATACGGTGAACGATATTATGTTACTTTTATAGATGATTATAGTCGTTTCACAATGGTTTTTCCGTTAAATTCAAAAGATGAAGTGTTAAACAAATTCACCGAATATGAAGCATTGGTGCGTTCAAAGTTTGGTCAATGTATTTCGCGACTTCGTTGTGATAACGGAGGTGAATATGTTGGACGCGAATTTAAAATGTTTTGTAAGAAAAAGGGAATTAAAGTCGAATTAACCGTTCCATACTCACCTGAACAAAATGGTGTGAGTGAACGTATGAACCGCACTTTGGTTGAAAAGACGCGGTCCATGATAGACAATTGCGGAATTCGGAAAGAGTTTTGGCCTCTAGCGATTCAGACAGCAGCGTACTTGGTGAATCGCAGTCCAGCTAGTGCACTTGGCAATCTTAAGACACCATTTGAAATATGGGAGAATCGCAAACCAAATGTTCGTAATCTACGTGTGTTCGGTAGTACCGTGTATGTACATATACCGAAAGAACAACGAAAGAAACTTGATGCGAAATCATGGAAAGGTGTTTTCATCGGATACGATTCGTGTGGTTATCGTATATGGCATCATAAGTTAAAGAAAATTGTTGTTGCTAGAGATGTAGATTTCGTGGAGAATGAAAAAGTGAACAAATCGGAAACATTCTCGAAAACGGACATTGAGTCTGATATCTTTCGTATGCGTGTGTCAAGTAACATATCTGATGACGAAAGTGATACTGAAGCAGAGGTCGTTCCCATACAATCAAAGGGTAATGATACAGTATCGTATGAACAATCGGTTGAATCGGCTGACAACAGTTTCGGTAGCTGTTTAGAAGAAGTAAGTGTTTCTTCTGACGAAGAAGAAGAAATATCTTCAAGAAGTCACAGTGGACGGAACCGGAAGCCTCCTGCATGGCAAAAGGATTATGAAATGAACTACGCAGGATTTGCATTTCATGCAATGAGCTACGTGGATCAGTTGCCAACTTCGTTTGCAGAAGCGAAAGCGTCATCAGAATGGAAGAAGTGGCAAGCCGCAATTAAGGAAGAGATGGATTCACTGATAAGGAATCAAACGTGGACGCTGGTCAAGCTGCCTGAAGGACGAGTACCGATATCGTGCAAATGGTTGTTTAAGGTAAAGTATGGAGAATCACGCAATGAGGACCGTTACAAAGCACGGTTAGTAGCACGTGGATTTAGCCAAAAACCAGGTTTTGATTACGCCGAGACGTATTCCCCTGTTGCGCGATTAGATACAGTACGTGTTGTTCTTGCCGTAGCAAATGAACAACAGATGGAAGTGCATCAAATGGACGTCAAGACAGCTTTCCTGAATGGTCTATTGAACGAAGAAATATATATGACAACACCGGAAGGATTCGAGAATGATAGGAATCTTGTATGTCGTTTAAACAGGTCGCTTTATGGGCTGAAGCAAGCTTCGAGAGCTTGGAATGAGAGATTCCATAATTTTGTTGAAAAATTAGGCTTTCTACGCAGTCTAAGCGATAAGTGTCTGTACATTAAGGGAACTGGTAATGACAAAGTGTTCTTAGTTCTTTATGTTGACGATTTGCTTGTGGTAGGGCATAAACTGAAAGCAGTGAAATCTGTGAAGCAATGTCTTTCGAGCGAATTCGAGATGTCAGATATCGGTGAAGTAAAGACGTTTCTAGGTATGAAGATAGAACGAAATCTGGAAGATAAAAATCTCCGAATTACACAGCGTAATTTTTTAGAAAATTTGCTTATCCGTTTTAACATGCAAGAGTGTAATGCAGTAGCAACGCCTATGGAAAGCAATTTGCGCTTGAAGAAGGGAGAGGAAGATGAACGTTCAGATAAACCTTACAGACAGTTGATAGGATGTCTCATGTATGTGACTTTAACGTCTAGACCAGATCTTTGTGCTGCTGTAAACTATCTAAGCCAATTCCAGAATTGCCCTAATGAGATACATTGGAAACATGCAAAAAGAGTTTTGCGATATATAAAAGGTACATTAGACCTTGGGTTAGTTTTCGAAGCAAAGAAGATTTCGCCGATAATAGAAGCATTTGCTGACGCTGACTGGGCAAATGATACAAATGATAGGCATTCGTTGACAGGGTATGTATTTCGTGTATTTGGATCAACAGTAAGTTGGCTGACTAAAAAGCAGTCGACGATAGCGTTGTCGTCAACGGAAGCAGAATTAGTGGCGCTAAGTGTAGCTGTATGCCACGGTAAATGGCTTGTACGGTTGTTGCAGGACTTAGATGTAGAAATCAAGTTACCAGTTGAATATCATGAAGACAATCAATCCACGATTAGAGTAGTCGAAGACGAACGAGATAACGGGCGTTTGAAACACGTGGATGTGAAACATCGTTTTGTACATGAAGAGATTCAACGAGGATATATAAAAGTAAGTTATATCCATACTGGTAAACAGATCGCTGACATAATGACAAAAGGCTTGCCAGTAATTGCATTTCAAAAACATAGAGCTGGTTTAGGGTTGATGAGTTCTAAACATTGAGCGGCGGTGTTATGATATGCAATGTCATAGAACTGAAATGATGCAGCCTGACGAAATGTCAAATAAAAGGAAGGTGTGCGCACCCGGTTAATTAGCGTTAAGCTAGTTTGTAAGTTAGTCTTGTACCATCGCTAGGAGAAGTAACACGCAAATAAAAGTTCTCCACACAAAACACTTCTGTTAGTGGGTATTCCACCAGAAATCAAATATCACATTAGTACAGGACCATTGGTTCGGTGATAGCTTGCGATGCGTCCACGCATCTGGTTTATTAACCTATTAACCTCGAACATAACGCTGCCACATCTCCTGGTTACAATTGCTAATTTCCATTTCCAATTTCTTCTGAACATCCTAACATATACAAGCCCTCCGCAATGCAACCCTCTCACATTCCCTGATACATTTGGCCTTTCTATAACTGCATTTGGTCGTAACAAATCAAAACATGTCCGCATTTGACGACCTAACATGACCTCGGCTGGTGACTTATTTCCATCAATAGCTGGGTTTGGAGTAAATCGGTAGGTTTGCAAAACTATATCTAATGCTTTCATAAACGAAGAATCATCTGCACTTCGTTAGTACACTGCGTGCCATTGTCACTCCAGTGTGACTGGATTACCGAAACGTGCAAATATTCCTCGTGGAATTGCTATAGTTGCTGAAGCAGTAGTACTTGCTGTTTTTATAATTTCAGGCCGTTTTGAATGGGCATCTACGACAATAAGGAAGTAATCTTCTTCCACTGGGCCAGCGTAATCAATGTGCACACGCTGTCATGGAGACGATGTGTTTGGCCATGCAACGGGAGCTGAGTGTGCTGGAGTGTTTGCCGCTGCCTGACAATTATCACAAGGACCTGTTAGCAAAGAAAGACACGTGTTGACGGGATTCAGGATACAAGGAGAAAGAGAGTTTTATTCGCTTCGCGTTCGTTCTTATATACATCGCACTCATTCCAACAATTCTGACATTTGACATTAGTGACAATATATTCAAGCCAGGTTGGATCATTTCTCACACTCCTCCTCTTGAATATATTCTTCAAGTCCGATTCCCTTTGAGAACTCCTTTATCTTTTGCGCTCCTAAAGGCTTTGTTAATATGTCCGCTAACATTTCTCCGGAGGCACAATAATTCAATTTAATTATTTGCTTTGCACATAGATCTTTTGTATAATGGTATTTAGTATCTATGTGCTTTGATTTTCGTTTTACATAATCCAAGGAAGTAAAATCAATGCAACTTCTATTATCTTCATTAATTAATGTTGCCCCTTTCTGTTCTAAATCCATTTCTTTTAACAATTTTCGCAACCATACTGCTTGTTGAACTGCTTCAGATAAAGCTATATACTCTGCTTCCATGGTAGACATGGATACACAAGTTTGTTTTCTGCTTGCCCAGCATATAGTTCCTCCTCCTAAACGATACAAGTATCCACTGCATGATTTTCTGTCACTTGTATCTCCAGCCCAATCTGCATCGCAATATCCTACTAGCTTAAGCTCTTGATCATTAGAACTTCCGAGTTTTAAACCGTAACCAATTGTATACAGTAAGTAGCGTACTACTCTTTTAGCTTCTAGCCAGTCAGCTTCTGTCGGATTGCTGACAAATCGACTTAGTATTCCTGTAACTGCTGCTATATCTGGACGTGTGTATGTAGCTAAATATAGTAAACTTCCTATCAGTTTATGGTACTTTTCGTTATCTTTCATTTCATCACTGGCCAATCTATTGTTAAAATGATTAGGGTCCATAGGATACTTTGAACATTTGGTCTGGTCTAATCCGAAACGTATTGCCAAAGTTCTTATGAAATTATCTTGTATTATACTGTAGAAACCATCACTGTTTTTTATTACTCGCATTCCTAGGAACCAATTAACTTCGCCTAGTGATGAAACTTGCAAAGTTTTACTTATATTCTCAACAATCATATTGATAGATTCTTCATAATTTCCTGCAATGATTATATCATCTACATACAACAGTAAATAAATGGTTTCCCTTTTTTGGATCTTTTTGAACAAGCATGTATCAGATGTACATTTTTCAAAACCTATTTGCTTTAAAATTTCTTCTATAGTCTTATACCATACTCGAGCTGCCTGTTTCAACCCATACATACTTTTCTTTAATCTACAAACCATTTTTTCATTTCCCTTTTTTGTGAAACCCTGTGGCTGATACATGTATATGGTCTCATCAAGAACGCCATATAAATATGCGGTTTTTATATCTAGATGTTTCACACAAAATTTCTTATGCCCTGCGACAACTAATAACATTCTGAACGTTGATTGGTTTGCAACGGGTGCAGAAACCTCATCATAATCACAACCTTTTCGCTGTCCAAAACCTTGCGCTACAAGTCGTGCCTTATACCTTTCAACATTTCCATTAGCGTCTATTTTTTTTTAAACACCCACTTGCATCCAATCACATTGCTGTCCTTTGGAGGATAAGTAAGTTCCCACGTGTTGTTCTTCTTTAGCGATTTGTACTCCTCATTAATTGCCTCCAGCCATCTGTCCTTGTCGAGAGAAGTTACCGCTTCGTTATAGGAAGTTGGTTCACTCATGTCAGTCGACACTAAACCTAAAAAATAATCATTTAGTTTAGCTGGTAGTTTACCTCTTGTCGATCGTTTCAAATTTAGGTTAGTAGCTAGTTGATGTTGTTCGTCTGAACTACACGGCGAGGAAGAGTCGTCTTCATCTGCTGTATTATAATGCTCCTCCTGCTCGTTGCTCGATTCACTTTCTTCATCGACATCGCCCTGTTGGTATCGATCCGGTTCAACATCGACAATAATTTCATCAGCTGGGAGTTCATTACTGCGCTCGGATGATGTTTCGTTAAACACGACGTCACGACTAATTACAACACGATCTGTGCTTGTATCTACAAGCCTGTACGCTTTTTCTTGGATGGAATATCCGACGAATACCAATCGCTTTGCTTTAGGTTCCATCTTGCCTCGTTTTTCTTTAGGTATTTGAACCCATGCTTCACATCCGAATACTTTGAAATGTTTGTAGGATGGCTTTCTACCGAACCACTTTTCAAAAGGGGACATACCTATTGTCTTCGATGGTAGTCGATTCTGTGTGTATGTAGCTGTAAGTATTGCTTCGCCCCAATACTTGCTTTCCATGTGTGCATCTTGTAACATACACAATGCCATTTCTTGAAGATATCTGTTTCTTCTCTCGGCGACGCCATTTTGTTGTGGCGAGTACGGTACTGTTAGTTGACTCATAATACCTTCTTCTTTAAAGAACTTTTGCAGCTCTTTCCCAGTATATTCACCACCGTTGTCCGATCTTATTGCTTTAGGGGTCTTCCCGAACTGTGTTTTACAAAATGCCACAAAATTTCGAATAAATCGTTCTGCCTCAGATTTCTGTTTCATTAAAAACACAAACGCCATTCTCGAATGATCGTCGATAAAGGTGATGAAATACTTGTTACCACTTGGTGTAAGTGGAAATGGCCCGCATACATCTGTGTGCACAATATCAAGAATCGTGTCACTTATTTTGTTTGATCTTTTAAACGGTGATCGTATCATCTTTCCTTCAAGGCAGCTTTTGCACACATTATTTGGACCGAACTCTTTCATTTCCGACTTATCGTTGAACAGTTGTTTTATTATTTGCGGATCTCGATGCCCCAGCCTTCTATGCCACAAATGTTGACATTCATTATTCACTGTACTCACCAGCGCTTTTTCTTCGACGCGTAGTTTGTATAAATTGCCGCTCTTCTCCGCAACAGCAATTACTCGATCCATTTTCTTCACTTGGCAGCCATTTTCTTCGAAAATCACTTTCATACCCATTTTTACTAGACTGCTCACGGATATCAGACCACTTGCTAGTGTTGGTACGTACAGGACATCACTGATTTGCACTATGGCTTTACCGCCATCTTGGGACACGCATACAAGTGTACCCGAACCGACGCCTTCGACTTTGGCTTTGCTACCGTCTGCCAGTATCACATACATTTCTGCACAATGTTTGATTTCTTCGAAAAACGCTTTGTCACTTGTCATGTGACGCGATGCACCACTGTCTATATACCAATTTCCTGGTAATCCACCGAATGCAATCCATGCAAACGGCCCATCCTCACCATCCATAGCTACAACCTTTGCTGAATCATTTGTACTTTTGTTTTGCACGTGTGTGCGACTTAACAAACGACAATTTCGTTTAAAATGTCCAGCCTTACCGCAATGATAGCACACCACATTTGAGTTTTTGTTACGCTCACTCACTTTGTTATTTCTTGTCGAAACATGAAACACTTTGTCCTGTGCACTTTTACCAGAACGTTCCCGTCGCCTTTCGCTTTCGGCAAGCAATTTGCTTTTTACATGCTCCAGTGTGAGTAGATTTGGCGAAATCTGCTCCAACGCCGTGCGAATGGGATCGTACGATTCCGGTAGCGAGCAAAATAAAAGAGATATTTGAACTCGCTTGGGTAAAGGTTCAGAAATGTCCGCAATCTGTTGTAAAAGACTTGAGAAAGTCTGTAGATGGCTTTCCATATCTCCTCCTTCCTCCAAGTCCAAACGCGTTATACGCTTTAGCAAATACGTATCTGAACCGGCCTCGTGGTACTTCTTCAAAGCTTCCCACGCATCCTTGGCCGATTTCGCATCACGCACCAAACTCACTTGGTCGTCGTCGACACACAAACCGATTGTTGCCCGTGCACGGGAATCCTTCTGTAACCACACCGAGGTTACAGTTTCAGGTTTTGGTTCAACTATAGTTGACCAAACCTCATCGCGCACTAGCAACATCTCCATTTTGAATTTCCATGAGTTATAATTGTTATTATTTAATTTCGGAACACTAAAACGTTGTAACTCGGCCATTTCGACTGGGCCCATAACCTGTTAGCAAAGAAAGACACGTGTTGACGGGATTCAGGATACAAGGAGAAAGAGAGTTTTATTCGCTTCGCGTTCGTTCTTATATACATCGCACTCATTCCAACAATTCTGACATTTGACATTAGTGACAATATATTCAAGCCAGGTTGGATCATTTCTCACAGGACCAACGCATTCCCTTATGTCCCTACCACTATATAGCCAGTATACTTACGTATCTACGAGCTAGCGTTTTCATTCTTTGAATGCCTGGGTGTCCACGATGAAACTGCCGAAGGCATCGTTTTTAAAGCACTTTATGAATTACTACTCTCTCTCTCTCCAAATAATATACAATCTTCAACTGCTGACAAGGCTTCACTTCTTGTATAAAAATTTGCTAACTCTCCTGCGTAAGAAGTATTTTGTGGCCAACCGTTTTGTATATAATTTACTACTTTGCGCAGCATAGATTCTTTCAGTGTCTGATTAGAAATTTCCGTGAAGCTAATTGGTAAGGATGAAATATTACTTTTGATGACTGATTTTACATCCCTGTCTAATTTCAAATTAGCAATGATATAATCATCATCCGGCTTATCGTGTTTATTTATCAGTCTTGATAGTATCCCAAGCAACCTCAAGCAGCATGAGGCGCTGCATTATAGCTATATTTGCTTCACATGCTACTTTTAACGCTAAAGTTTCGCAGAGCGCTATTTTAGCGATATTGTAGCGATTTTCGCTGCTGTAAAAGTTATGCTGCAAGATACCTCTCATGCAGCGCTCTTATAGCCAATTGTAAGCCAATGTCGTGGAGTCAAACAGTTTCGCTGCAAACAACCTCTCCTGCAGCGGTTTTGCAGCGATTCACGTTGACTGAAAAAATTTCGCTGCAAGCAACCTCTCCTGCAGCGGTTTTGCAGCGATTCACGTTGACTGAAAAAGTTTCGCTGCAAGCAACCTCTTTTGCAGCGGTTTTGCAGCGATTTTGCGGCAAATCGTCTTAATGGAAACATTTTCTGCTCACAGTATAAGTTTAAATATAGGTGTGTGTATGTCATTTGCAATCTATATTTTGGTACGTGAGGTTTGTTCTTGGAGAATTTAGTTGTGATAAAGCAAACATAGTGAAATGAATGCAAAAAGGTTGCGGAAGTCTGGTGTGTTATACCGAAAAAGAGATGTGTATATGAAAAAAAGGACCTCAAACGAAGAGGCACCACAAATTCCAACTGTAAGCATCGAGGAGCCCGGAAACAGAACCTTGGCAGAAACAAAACCATATCGAAATAGTGAAGCAAATTGTCACGTTCCTAATGAAATACCAGCAAACGAATCAGGAAGTGATGAGGAGGAAAGCAGCATGTCAACGGAACATCCAAATTTTAAGGACATGGACATAAAAACATGTTTAAGGTACTGGGCAATTAAAACAAATGCTCCACAACAGTCAATAAATCTATTACTGAAGATTATTGATTCAAAACTGCCAACGCCTATGAAATTTGATGAAGTCAGTAATGGTCAAATGTGGTACAAAGGCATCGAAAAAAGTATTTGCAGCTACTTCAGGTATGAGATAACGGTTTTTTTTTTACCTCATGTTTCAAAATCTATAAGAAATTATATGTTTCCTCCTCAGAAATTGGAAATCCAACATGGCTTTATTTTCACTCAACATCTTTATTGATGGTTTACCCCTGCATAAAGGAGGCAACCATGAATTTTGGCCTATACTTTTCACCATAAACGAAATGCGTCGTATGCCCCCATTGATAGCGGCCATATATTGCGGAGAGAAAAAACCTACCAATATTAATGAGTTTTTAAAAAAGATGGTGGATGAAATTAACGGTCTACAAAAAAATGGAATTCAGATTAACGGAACTAAAATCTATAATAAATTTTCGTAAAACGACACGCTGTTGCGTTACGCTCGCTGCATCCCGCTCACCCAATACGGCGATCGTACCGCGTCCGTACGGGATGGGTATAGCGGCCCGTTCGCAGGGGTGCTGCACACCGTCCCCATACATGGCACGTTCAGCGCAAAGCGAGAAACGTGTGCAGCACCACTGCCCACCCACTTGGGTGGGACGATCGGCTCCAGGTTGCACAGTATCAAACGAACGTGTAGCGCACCCGTTTCCATGCCGTCCGCATTTATTCGCCGCTTTCGGTATGGGATTGCGGCCCAATTCCAACGTTTGCCATTTGTTCGTGCAGTACTGTCTGCGCTCGGTTCGGTACACGAGTGCGCCCGAGCGTGAAACCGTCTCAGCCAATCACAGCATTTCATTCGCTGACCGTCGACCAGCGCACATCGCTCATCCAAGCGCGCACCGGAGCTTGCTGTGTGAACGGGTCGGGGTGGGTGAGTGGTATAGGTGGGATTGGTGGGATGGGTGGGACGGAGTTGGTTGAGTGAACGGGACGGGGTGGGTGGTAGAATGCGCCCGCTTTTAAAGCGCGCACGCACTGGGCTCTATCTTCTTCATTTATGATCCGATTTTGATCCGGTTTTCTGCCAAATGCTTGATTTGATGCGGGGAACACAATTGTTTGATAACACGCTAAGTGTTTCATATAAAAGTTCCATGAAAAGTTCGAAAAATGTGTTAAAGCACTTTCATACCGTTTTGGTTCGTAAGCACCATGTTTTACGGGCCAGGCGCATGTTTTTCTAAAATAAAAAAATCACTTCACTTAAGTAAGTTAAAATACTTGGTGCGGGGGCTTCGATAACGATTGCTGCCGATGATTTATCGTGCTTTTCATTCGTTTTATTACATTTAAAATCATTAATTTGCAGTTGCGATGCTCAAGGTCATCGATGGCTTAGCACATCGCTCATCCAAGCGCGCACCGTATATTGATGTGTGAACGGGTCGGGGTGAGTGAGTGGTATGGGTGGGATGTGCAGGGAGAGTGAACGGGACGGGGTGGGTGGTAGAATGCGCCCGCTTTTAGAGCGCGCACGCATTCGGCTCTATCTTCTTCATTTACGATCCGATTTTGATCCGGTTTTCTGCCAAATGCTTGGTTCGGGGAACACAATTGTTTGATAACACGCTAAGTGTTTCATATAAAAGTTCCATGAAAAGTTCGAAAAATGTGTTACAGCACTTTCATACCGTTTTGGTTCGTAAGCACCATGTTTTACGGGCCAGGCGCATGTTTTTCTAAAATAAAAAAATCACTTCACTTAAGTAAGTTAAAATACTTTATATAACTTTAGCGTTATATAAAGTTATACTTTATACATATGTGTGTTATTTAAAGTATGAATTATGTACTTTAGTTATACTTTATAGAATTAGCGCACACACGGACAGTGGTGCTATACCCGCCCGTCTCTCTATGGATGGATCGTGTTCAAAGCGGCAAATAGGTGTAGCTGTATGCGGCTGTGTGTGCAATGCCGAAACGATCGCTCTCACATTCTTATTCTCTCTCCGGCGAGAGTGCTCCGGTGCTTGCGTTCGCTCCCTCATCGCTACCGCTGTGCTAAACTATGCGCGCAATCAGATGATTTCCAATCAATGCAATGTTTTGTCAAACAATAGTGCAACTTACTTTATTATTTGCATTATTTGAATGGTTTATTACACAATCTCTCCCTGAGCAAATCCTTCCGATGGGTCGCATGTGTTTGTGCGTATTTGAGTCTTCTTTTTTTCGCCAGGACACAAAGCAAACACACGCGGGTATGAATGTGTAAATAACTGCATGATTATTTGCGCTATTTTAATGGATTACAATTACAAAACAGAAATCCACACACAGAAACGCCAGTATCAAGCGATCCCTACGACCCCGCAACACTTTCCTGGGGTGCGTGTGCCTGTGCACGCATGTGTGTGCTGCGATTGATGAGAGGATCATTAATATTCCATAACATGATCAATGTTTCATACGATGGTACGAACGCAAAGCGCATGTTTTTATACAATTACAAACACAACTTAAGTTGAGTATAAAATGTCACATTATTTTATATCACACTACATAATGGTGTACGGGGTTCGATAACGATTGTGGGTAATGTTTTATTGTTCTTTGCATTAGCTTTTGTTTACATTTTAATACATTAATTTGGATTTGCGGTGCGTAAGGTGTGTATGGGCCGGGTAACCGGCAAGGTGACGGGACAAATCGCCAGGCAACAGAATGGACCGGGCAACAGAACGGACCGGGTAACTGCCCAGGCAAGTGAATGGATCAGTTAACAGAACGGCCCGGGTAACTGGCCAGGAAACAGAATGGACCGAGTAACAGAAAGGACCGGGTAACTGGCCAGGAAACAGAACGGACCGAGTAACAGAAAGGAACGGGTAACTGGCCAGGAAACAGAACGGGCCGGGAAACTGGCCAAGCAACATAACCGTCGGGACAAATGGCAAGGCAACAAAACGGAACGTGTAACAGAATGGACCGGGTAACTGCCCAGGCAACAGAATGCATCGGGTAACAGAACGGTCCGGGTAACTGGCCAGGAAACAGAATGGACCGAGTAACAGAAAGGACCAGGTAACTGGCCAGGAAACAGAACAGGCCGGGTAACTGACCAGGCAACAGAACGGATCGGACAACAGGAACGGAGCGGGAAAATGGCCCGGCAACCGGAACGGACTGGCCAACGGTTCAACAAAGGGTAACTGGCCAGGAAACAGAATGGACCGGGTAACAGAAAGGACCGGGTAACTACCCGGGCAACAGAATGGATCGGGTAGCAGAAAGGACCGGGTAACTGGCCAGGAAACAGAATGGACCGAGTAACAGAAAGGACCGGGTAACTGGCCAGGAAACAGAATGGATCGGGTAACAGAAAGGACCGGGTAACTGGCCAGGAAACAGAACAGGCCGGGTAACTGACCAGGCAACAGAACGGATCGGACAACAGGAACGGACCGGGAAAATGGCCCGACAACCGGAACGGACTGGCCAACGGTTCAACAAAGGATAACTGGCCAGGAAACAGAATGGACCGAGTAACAGAAAGGACCGGGTAACTGGCCAGGAAACAGAATGGAACGGGTAACAGAAAGGACCGGGTAACTGGCCAGGAAACAGAACAGGCCGGGTAACTGACCAGGCAACAGAACGGATCGGACAACAGGAACGGACCGGGAAAATGGCCCGGCAACCGGAACGGACTGGCCAACGGTTCAACAAAGGGTAACTGGCCAGGAAATAGAATGGACCGGGTAACAGAAAGGACCGGGTAACTACCCGGGCAACAGAATGGACCGGGTAGCAGAACGGAACGGGTAACTGGCCAGGAAACAGAACGGGCCGGGGAACTGGCCAAGTAACATAACCGTCGGGACAAATGGCAGGGCAACAAAACGGAACAGGTAACAGAATGGATCGGTTAATAGAACGGTCCGGGTAACTGGCCAGGAAACAGAATGGACCGGGTAACAGAACGGTACGGGTAACTGGCCAGGAAACTGACCAGGCAATAGAACGGGCCGGGTAACTGGCCAAGCAACATAACCGTCGGGACAAATGGCAGGGCAACAAAACGGAACGGGTAACAGAAAGGAACGGGTAACTGGCCAGGAAACAGAATGCATCGGGTAACTGGCCAGGAAACAGAATGGACCGAGTAACAGAAAGGACCGGGTAACTACCCGGGAAACAGAACGGGCCGGGTAACTGGCCAAGTAACATAACCGTCGGGACAAATGGCAGGGCAACAAAACGGAACAGGTAACAGAATGGACCGAGTAACAGAACGGTCCGGGTAACTGGCCAGGCAACAGAATGGACCGGGTAACAGAAAGGAACGGGTAACTGGCCAGGAAACAGAACGGGCCGGGTAACTGGGCAAGTAACATAACCGTCGGGACAAATGGCAGGGCAACAAAACGGAACAGGTAACAGAATGGACCGAGTAACAGAACGGTCCGGGTAACTGGCCAGGAAACAGAATGGACCGAGTAACAGAAAGGACCGGGTAACTGGCCAGGAAACAGAATGGACCGGGTAACTGACCAGGCAACATAACCGTCGGGACAAATGGCAGGGCAACAAAACGGAACGGGTAACAGAAAGGACCGGGAAACTGGCCAGGAAACAGAACGGGCCGGGTAACTGGCCAAGCAACAAAACCGTCGGGACAAATGGCAGGGCAACAAAACGGAGCGGGTAACAGAAAGGACCGGGAAACTGGCCAGGAAACAGAACGGGCCGGGTAACTGACCAGGCAACAGAACGGACTGGACAACAGGAACGGACCGGGTAACAGGAACGGACCGGGCAAATGGCCAGACAACAGGAACCGGCTGGCCAACCGGTCGGACATCCAGGCGCTTCCCTCGAGTTCCCCCGTCCCTCCCCCCTTCTCACCCACAAGCCACGAGTTAGCGTGCGTAGCCCTGTAACCGGGCCTCTTAAGCTAGTCTATAATAAATTTTCGTAAATCGTCACGCTCCTTGCTCACGCTCGCTGCATCCCGCTCATCCAGCACGGCAATCGTGCCGCGTCCGTACGGGATGGGTATAGCGGATCGATCGCAGGGGTGCTGCACACCGTCCCCATACATGGCACGTTCAGCGCAAAGCGAGAAACGTGTGCAGCACCACTGCCCACCCACTTGGGTGGGACGATCGGCTCCAGGTTGTACAGTATCAAACGAACGTGTAGCGCACCCGTTTCCATGCCGTCCGCATTTATTCGCCGCTTTCGGTATGGGATTGGGGCCCAATTCCAACGTTTGCCATTTGTTCGTGCAGTACTGTCTGCGCTCGGTTCGGTACACGAGTGCGCCCGAGCGTGAAACCGTCTCAGCCAATCACAGCATTTCATTCGCTGACCGTCGACCAGCGCACATCGCTCATCCAAGCGCGCACCGGAGCTTGCTGTGTGAACGGGTCGGGGTGGGTGAGTGGTATGGGTGGGATTGGTGGGATGGGTGAGACGTGTTGGATGAGCGAACGGGACGGGGTAGGTGGTAGAATGCGCCCGCTTTTAAAGCGCGCACGCACTGGGCTCTATCTTCTTCATTTATGATCCGATTTTGATCCGGTTTTCTGCCAAATGCTTGGTTCGTTGCGGGGAACACAATTGTTTGATAACACGATAAGTGTTTCATATAAAAGTTCCATGAAAAGTTCGAAAAATGTGTTAAAGCACTTTCATACCGTTTTGGTTCGTAAGCACCATGTTTTACGGGCCAGGCGCATGTTTTTTTGTAAAATAAAAATATCACTTCACTTAAGTAAGTTAAAATACTTTATATAACTTTAGTGTTATATAAAGTTATACTTTATACATATATGTATTATGTAAAGTATGTATTATATACTTTAGTTATACTTTATATCATTAGCGCACACACGGACAGTGGTGCTATACCCGCCCGTCTCTCTATAGATGGATCGTGTTCAAAGCGGCAAATAGGTGTAGCTGTATGCGGCTGTGTGTGCAATCCCGGAACGATCGCTCTCACATTCTTATTCTCTCTCCGGCGAGAGTGCTCCGGTGCTTGCGTTCGCTCCCTCATCGCTACCGCTGTGCTAAACTATGCGCGCAATCAGATGATTTCCAATCAATGCAATGTTTTGTCAAACAATAGTGCAACTTACTTTATTATTTGCATTATTTGAATGGTTTATTACACAATCTCTCCCTGAGCAAATCCTTCCGACGGGTCGCATGTGTTTGTGCGTATTTGAGTCTACTTTTTTTCGCCAGGACACAAAGCAAACACACGCGGGTATGTATGTGTAAATTACTACATGATTATTTGCGCTATTTTAATGGATTACAATTACAAAACAGAAATCCACACACAGAAACGCCAGTATCAAGCGATCCCTACGACCCCGCAACACTTTCCTGGGGTGCGTGTGCCTGTGCACGCATGTGTGTGCTGCGATTGATGAGAGGATCATTAATATTCCATAACATGATCAATGTTTCATACGATGGTACGAACGCAAAGCGCATGTTTTTATACAATTACAAACACAACTTAAGTTGAGTATAAAATGTCACATTATTTTATATCACACTACATAATGGTGTACGGGGTTCGATAACGATTGTGGGTAATGTTTTATTGTTCTTTGCATTAGCTTTTGTTTACATTTTAATACATTAATTTGGATTTGCGGTGCGTAAGGTGTGTATGGGCCGGGTAACCGGCAAGGTGACGGGACAAATCGCCAGGCAACAGAATGGACCGGGCAACAGAACGGACCGGGTAACTGCCCAGGCAAGTGAATGGATCAGTTAACAGAACGGCCCGGGTAACTGGTCAGGGAAACAGAATGGACCGAGTAACAGAAAGGACCGGGTAACTGGCCAGGAAACAGAATGGAACGGGTAACAGAAAGGACCGGGTAACTGGCCAGGAAACAGAACAGGCCGGGTAACTGACCAGGCAACAGAACGGATCGGACAACAGGAACGGACCGGGAAAATGGCCCGGCAACCGGAACGGACTGGCCAACGGTTCAACAAAGGGTAACTGGCCAGGAAACAGAATGGACCGGGTAACAGAAAGGACCGGGTAACTACCCGAGCAACAGAATGGATCGTGTAGCAGAAAGGACCGGTAACTGGCCAGAAAACAGAACGGGCCGGGTAACTGACCAGGCAACAGAACGGATCGAACAACAGGAACGGACCGGGAAAATGGCCCGGCAACCGGAACGGACTGGCCAACGGTTCAACAAAGGGTAACTGGCCAGGAAACAGAATGGACCGGGTAACAGAAAGGACGGGTAACTACCCGGGCAACAGAATGGAACGGGTAGCAGAACGGAACAGGTAACTGGCCAGGAAACAGAACGGGCCGGGTAACTGGCCAAGTAACATAACCGTCGGGACAAATGGCAGTGCAACAAAACGGAACAGGTAACAGAATGGATCGGTTAATAGAACGGTCCGGGTAACTGGCCAGGAAACAGAATGGATCGGGTAACAGAAAGGACCGGGTAACTGGCCAGGAAACTGACCAGGCAATAGAACGGGCCGGGTAACTGGCCAAGCAACATAACCGTCGGGACAAATGGCAGGGCAACAAAACGGAACGGGTAACAGAATGGACCGGGTAACTGGCCAGGAAACAGAACGGGCCGGGTAACTGGCCAAGCAACAAAACCGTCGGGACAAATGGCAGGGCAACAAAACGGAACGGGTAACAGAATGGACCGGGTAACTGGCCAGGAAACAGAACGGGCCGGGTAACTGGGCAAGTAACATAACCGTCGGGACAAATGGCAGGGCAACAAAACGGAGCGGTTAACAGAACGGTCCGGGTAACAGAACGGTCCGGGTAACTGGCCAGGAAACAGAATGGACCGAGTAACAGAAAGGACCGGGTAACTGGCCAGGAAACAGAATGGACCGGGTAACTGACCAGGCAACATAACCGTCGGGACAAATGGCAGGGCAACAAAACGGAACGGGTAACAGAAAGGACCGGGAAACTGGCCAGGAAACAGAACGGGCCGGGTAACTGACCAGGCAACAGAACGGACTGGACAACAGGAACGGACCGGGTAACAGGAACGGACCGGGCAAATGGCCAGACAACAGGAACCGGCTGGCCAACCGGTCGGACATCCAGGCGCTTCCCTCGAGTTCCTCCGTCTCTCCCCCCTTCACACCCACAAGCCCGGAGTTAGCGTGCGTAGCCCTGTAACCGGGCCTCTTAAGCTAGTAGAAATAAAATTACGCGCATTGATTGCGGATTCTCCTGCTAGAGCCGCTTTAAAAGGTAACGCATCGAATAGCTCTCATAAAAATAGATCATAGATCATAAAGACGTCATTTATATTGTTTTATGTTTATATTGTTTCAGGTGTTGCTAACTTCAATGCTAAAGATGGATGCCTTAAATGTGTTGGAACCGGAGAGTTCTCTCATGATTGTCATAAGGTAATTTTCACTTCGGTAGGTGCACCAAAAAGAACAGATGCACAGTTTAGGGAAAAAGCGTATGGAAATCATCATAAAAACCAATCCCCATTATTGGCTTTGGAAAATTTTGATATCATAAAGGATATCATAGTATCAGACCGTTTGCATTTAATCGATTTGGGTGTAACGAAAAAATTTCTCCTTGGTTGGAGGGATGGTTTATATGGCTACAAAGCAAAATGGTCGGCGCAACAGTGTGAACTAGTTTCGAAACGTATAGAAAAAATCATTTTACCTTCGGAAATTCATCGGAAAATAAGAAAGATAGAGTTCGCTTACAATTGGAAAGGATCTGAGTTTGCATCATTTTTGCATTATGCAAGCATTGTTGTATTGAAGGGTATTTTATCATCCGAGGCATATAATCATTTTCTTTTGTTTTATTGTGCTATAACAATGCTTTCATCAAAAGCTTATAAATCCAACTGGAGTGTAGCCGGAAAAATGCTCGATGATTTTATTTTACAATCAAAAGATATTTATGGTGAATATTTCTTAACTAGTAACACCCATAATTTGCAGCACATTCTTGAAGAAGTTACATATTTTGGATCCCTGAACTCCATATCCACATATCCATTCGAAAATCATTTGCAGTACATCAAAAAAAGACTACGAAGCGGATGGAAATCCTTGGAACAAATAGTGAACAGATTTTCTGAATTAAATGATTTTTTTGTTTACGAAGATTGTGATAACACAAATTATCCCATAATTTATAACAAAAAGGGTTTTAATGATATCCGTATTTCAGACAATTTTATTCTTCAGAATAATGAACGTAATGGTTGGTTTTTAATAAAGAAAAATGAAATTTACCGCTATTTCACTGCAGCTAAAAAATCATCATATTGTATAGAAGGAATGAAGTTACCAGATAAAAATTTATATTTCAATTACCCTTACGGCTCAAGTTATCTTAATATATATGTTGCAAAAAAACAAAACTTGTCGCAAACCATAGACATAATTGAATCAAGTAACGTTAAGTGCAAATTAGTTGCAATAGATACAGATCATCAATACACTGTTTTCATTCCATTACTCCACACATTGGATGTATAATATGAAAAATAAATACTTGCGAATAAACCAAATTCACTTAACATTTCAAACATTTTATTATTTCAAAAAGATAGATGTTTATAATAAGATGAACCACTAAGAAGTACCACTGCCACGTCTTGCCGCTCGCTGTACAGAGTTTTTTAATTTTTTCTTGAAAAAATCTTCAACATCCCGAAAAGTAGCCACCATCCGCGTATTGGTACCTACTGTCTTGAACAATTTGATTATATTTTTGTAGCGATTTGATCGCGATTTTGCTTGTTCCTTTGGCCCGTCCTGTCCAAGTACATTTAGTTAAAAAAAATGTATCAAACACCAGATCCATTGCTTCCAACATTCTTTTCTCAATTTTGTTTTCGTAAATATTTGCTAACAGCCAGTCTGAGACACTTTTAAAATACTCTGGGTTTTCCAGCTCTGCTTCAAATTTTGTTATCATTTCAAAATCTTTGATTTTTGAAAAGTCGAAGCTGGTGTGTCGACGTCGTTCTGGGACCTGAGGTAACGTTTTATCTAGCAAGATATCCACTTTAGCAGAAAGTGTATATACTGCCTTTTCTAAGGCCTCCATGCGCGTATGTAGTGAATGATTTGGACAGCTCTCGCCATTCAATGCAGATGAATTAGGCACAGAGTCAATTTCTCTATTCAGTAAAACAGTTTCCACGTTCCAGTTATCTATTATGTTTTCGTTTAAATCCTGAACATTTTGCGCATTGTTTTGCGATTGACCATATGTGCTGTTAGCCGCTGGTATGTCTTCTAACACTAAGAGATGTTGATATGAAGCGTTGGATGTTTTTTGCGACATTTTTGATAATGGTCGATATGTCCCATCCGGTGCATCTGATGAATCTGTTGTGGGTTCATAACAAATAACAGCGATGGCATCTTCTGCTTCTGCTATAGTGTTGAATCCTGTCTGCTTTACTTTGCACAACGTTTTCCCCCATGTTGCCGGTACACTATTCTCATCACTCAATAATTTCCTTAACAAAGTGGAACTTTTTGTGTTAGGCCACAACAACAAAGTTTTCCCGGCTTTAGAAGTGACCCACTGGAACGGAACGCATGAAAGTTCCTTCTTTCCTTTTCCATCGAAAGTTTCAACAACACTGTACGGCATTACTAATATATCTGAAATAATTTGAACTTATTAACATAATACTCATGTATTATTTTTTGATTTACAGCACACAAAACAGTATACCTTTGCAAAACCATGCCATGCAGAAATATCAGGAACAATCCTGTCAAACAGGCTCATTGCCGATATAAACTAACACACATACACACATTCTTCAGTCAACTGATTCACTTACACAAATAAAAATGCTAACTGCACGCACACATTTAAACTATCCAAGCAACCTAAAGCAACATGCAGCGCTACTTAGCGATAAAAAGAGCGCTTCAATACATGCGCTGCATATTGCCGAAATGTAGCCCTCTTGCAGCTAATCTGTAAAGCTTTACGATAGCTGCCGCTGTTTCCCGGATTGGCTGCATGAGCGCTACATTTCGGCAACGAGGCAGCGCTGCATTTCGACTGTTTCGCTTCGCTCTCGAACATCGTATTGAAGCGCTCTTTTTATCGCTAAGTAGCGCTGCATGTTGCTTTAGGTTGCTTGGGATGATAGTATGTCGGCATTACCGAACATTTCTGTGGACACATATTCGATATCAAAATCATACATTAGCAGCGTTAGGGCAAAACGTTGCAATCAGTTACCCGTATAAACTGGGATGCCTTTCTTATTGCCAAATATCCGCAATAAGGATATATGATCTGTCTGAAGGCGAAAATGTCGACCGAATATCATTTTATGAAACTTTGTCACGGCGAAGATGATGACTTTTGTTCCGCCTTTGTGAGAGATCTTGACGCGTGCTGAACAATTTTAATGGTACCATCAGATAACTTGTAACTCCATGTTGCTCCCAGACCAACACTAGACGCATCAGCGGATACCACTATTTCGAGTCTTGGATCATAGGTTTGAAGACAATATTGATTTAAACTTTTTTTTGTGTTGTTAACATGGAGGTGGTATTAGCTAAAATTAACAATACAATTACACATTAAAACTTAACCAAAAATCACAGGACATCCGCAAGTGCGTTCCTAACGCCGGTCGAGAGCAAAAAGAGAGAGTTTAGCAACTCTGCCTTTGACGTCAAATGTCAAAAGGGAGTGCTTGACGTCTGCGTCTAGCCCAGCATTATCCCAGCACAGGGTGCTTCCAACATTCCCCCTCCTTAATTTCGCTGGTACGACTCCATCCACTACGGAGGTCTTCGAACACGTGAAGATCTGTGTTGAGAATGCCGCAAACGTCGAATTAAATTCTGTACGATATCTTGGTTTTAACAGAAATATCACAAAATTAGTGGTTTATTCGGCTATCATTCGCGGTTAAAGAGACCGAGGTCGCGTCCTTCACAGCCTGCCGCGGAGATTTGACAGGCGACCGCGGCCAAGTGGCATACAAGTTATACCCATGTGGAGACGGCCTAACGTTTGTTTGTTTATCTGTCACGCATCCTAATCTGTCACGAAACCACGCGGTTTCCCTATCTCGCGCGCGCGTCATTTGTTGTTCGTTTCGCGATTCCCGACATCTAGAACCGCAATCTTAGTTGCCGGTCTTTCTAATATCCCACTTGTCGTTTGCACCGTTGCCCTTCTAACCTGACCGTCGTTAGGTCACTTCGAGAACGCGTCCCATTGGCCAGGTATTCCCCGGTAATTCCCGTCCGCGATTACCACTACGTCTCCCACCTGGATCGGCGGCACCGGGTGGAACCATTTCGTCCTGCGGGTGAGCGTTGGTAGATAGTTTGCAATCCACCGCTTCCAAAATATATCCGCGTTGGTTTGCAGGGCACCCCATAACGACCGTATTGAAGTCGGCGAATCATCGAAAAAAGCGGCTGCTTTACTCTCATCGGCACTACCGAGCAATAAGTGGTTCGGCGTTATCGGACAGTCCAGCTCATCGTCGATCGGTAAGTATGTAAGTGGTCTGGAATTGACCATCATCTCTACTTCTGTTAGCGTGGACAGTAACAGTTCATCCGTGAGTAACCGTGGTAAATTGAAGCTACACAGTATCATCTTTACCGACTGGACTAGCCGCTCCCAACTACCACCGAAATGAGGTGCTGCCGGCGGGTTGAAGCTCCAATCTACTATCAGGACTATTGAACCTTGACTTAAGCGTGCTTTCATCCACTTCCGTCAAGGCGTCTTTGAGCTCTCTCGCCGCCCCGAGGAAGTTAGTACCCCGATCGCTTATTATCTCCCTCGGCGAGCCTCTTCTTGCGATGAACCGGCGGATAGCTAAAATACAGGAAGCAGTTGTTAGTGCATGAGCTACTTCGAGGTGAACCGCCCTTGTAGTAAGACAGGTGAACAGCGCTCCCCAGCGCTTCTCCGAGTGACGTCCCACGACCACGAGTATCGGTCCAAAATAATCTAGACCGGTATACGTGAAGGCCCGTTGATACACTGCTACCCTCTGCTGAGGAATGTCCCCCATCAGGGGTGGATTTGGCACGGCGTTTCGTATCTTACACTGCTGACAGTCTCGTCGTACCCGGTGTGATCGGGGCCGAGTGCTTGCCTCGTCGCGATCGGGTGGAGTGTTCGGATGGGATGTAGGCGGATGGTAATGAGCCGGGACCGAGTTCTAGCCTCGTCGAAGCTTTGTTTCAATTGACCATGATTTATTATGATAATTCGAGTTTATATACCTAAAAAATGCTTACGACTAATTTTTGCCCCCTTTCCGTTTGTAGCTGTTTTATTGCCGTCAGCGTTTATATGCTTGCCTCGGCGTTGTTGCAATTATGTGGCGCTGTCGCCGACACCCGGTTAAACTCCACTAGTAGTTTCGGGATATAGTACCGCATCCGGAGTTGAGCCACCACTGTTCTGTAGCTCTGATGACAAAAGCGCTCGTGGAAGTCTCTGATGATCAGATCTGTGACGTGGTGTCTTCTTGGTAAGATAACTTGCTTTGCAAGCGAAGCCCCTAACAACGCACAATTTGTCAGTCGTCCCCGCATACGTAGTACACCGTTTTCGTCAATTTCAGACAAGAGCTTGTAGAGCACACTGTTCCGGTTAATCGCCTGTTTCCAAGGATGTTTCTTCCGCGCATCGCTGCGCAGGCATTTGATATCGGCAGCAAACCCTTCCGACTGCACCAACGTGTAGAGTGTCCGTTCCGCAGCTAGCAGTTCATCCTGTGTCAGTGGCCCTGTTACCTTCTTCACTTGCCTAATCCGTTGCCAAGTGTTCCCGATATACCGAAGAACATAACCGACCGCTCTCAATAGTTTCTTCCAGCGTGAGAAACGAGTGAAGTTGACTACAGCATCAACCGCGGTATGGTGTAACACGCTCTTGCGTATCTCTTCTGCTGTCTCACCCGGATCATTTCTATTGATTGGCCACTTTTCTTCAGATTCCCACAGGAACCCTGGCCCTCGGAACCATCTGCTGGATGAGGTTAAGTCCGGAACTCCCTGCCACTTCGTCCCGTCATCCGCTACGTTGACCTTAGTGGAAAGCCACCGCCATTCATTAATATCTGTCGTCTCGACCAGCTCACTCACCCGAAAGGCGACAAACGTGCTGTATCGCCTATGGTCCGATCGTATCCAGCTCACAACGTTCCGCGAGTCCGTCCAGAACACCCTCCTGGTAACTTTCCTGGGCTCCGCGAATCGTGCTCCTATCACCGCCGCTTGAAGCTCCAACCTTGGTATGGATAAAATTATCAGCGGTGCGACTCGTGTTTTGGATCCAATTAAAGCATACTCTACTATCCCGTCTTCCTCGAAACGCAGGTAAGCCACAGCAGCCATTCCACTTTCGCTAGCGTCGTTGAAAACGTGCAGTTGTACGTTCGGTGCCTTCGATGTCACCTATCAATTTAGTTCCGGTATTCAGCATCACAACCGTGCGTTTTTCTTCCTTCGGTACCAGTTTGCGGGAAGCGGTGACTCCAATGGAATCCAGAGTGAAGTACGCCATGTCCAGCTTTTAACGCCATGTCCAGCTTCTAACAATTTTCCTCGTTACAGGTACACAAATGAAAATTGTTATATGCGGTGCTACTTACGGAACCGGATGCGCTGCACTGACCGAACATCGTCCACCCGAGCCTTGTCTTTGCGGCGATTGGTTCATTGAAACCACCTTCAACACAGCGTAGCGGTTTACCCAGGTAAATATTATTCACGCCTATCAGGATGCGCTGTACCACGTTCGTGTATGAAGAAATCGGGATTCCTTTTAGGTACGAATGCAGCTTCACCATCCTCTCGATCGACAGAGTCTGTGCTGGCAACGAGAGATCTCGCAAGGTGTGTACCTTTCGTAGGTTGTACACCACCGCTCCTTGATGTCTCCCCGAGATCCGTAGCCCGACCTCTAATGAATCGGCCTCGTTCCGCACAATGTCGTCCGTCCACTTCCAGCACAAGGGGTTCAAAGCACCTTCTACACCCAGTTCTTCGATCAGCCCGCGATCCACGAATGTAGCTGAGGAACCCTCATCTATAAACGCATAGGTGTTTATATTCGCCTTCTCACCATACACTACAACGGGAACATATAGGAAAAGTGTGTTAGTGTTGTTGCCGAGATGTGAGTTAAGTGAGTGAGTGATTAGTGTGTTCCTGCGCGATCCTGGTTGTTCTGTGTTATGTAACAGTTGGTGGTGCATTTCCTGGCACCCGTCAGTACCACAGCGCGTCCTAACGAAACATATGCCCCTATGCGTTCCTAGGCACGAAGAGCATAATTTACGCCTCTGAATGTGTGTGCGTCTCTCCCGCACCGTCAATTCGAGAAAACGTGCGCAATCGGCTAGCGTACGGCAGGAATCGTGGCACAGGACACAAGACGTTCTTCGCGCTGCACTGTGGACGTTTACGTGTGCGGGTGCTTTTCTTACCGGTAGTGATCGTGTCGTTTCGGGTCGTATCGTTCGTTCGAGAGTCTTTCCCAGGGGTACGAAATGCACCAAGTTCGACCAAAAGTTCGACTCCAGTTCGACTACCGAACCGCGGTCGAACTTTGGGTCGAACCTCAGAACAGTTCGACCCAAAATTTGCCGAATGCAGTTGCCGAATCCGAATCCGACCGAAGTGCAGTTCGAAAAAAATAATGGCCGCGATCGCGTTGGTGTGGGTAAAAAGGCGACCGCCGTTCGCTCGCTTCGCTTCCCTATTCTCATTCTCCCGGGTGTACGTGTACTGTTGTAGTCCTGTCTGTGGGGCGGAGTAGCCGCGTGTGTTCGTCTCGTCCGTTTCTAGTTGGATTTTCTGTCGCTGTCGAAGTGTATAGGATTGCTTGAGTATTTCGCAAGGGGGGTGGTGGAGCTGGTGTGAAACTGCGCAAGGCCGGGTGTGTATTTTCTTTTTCTGTAAGTAAAGTAGAGAGAAGAACGACGGTTTCGAACCGGAGAGTTTTAATACTAGCTTACCAGGGAGTTTACGGTGTCCGCTGTTCGATCCACTAGGGGAAAGTGTGCAAACAGCTAGATTTTGTTGTACGCGCAGCGCGTCGATCGAGACACCGGTCGGTGATAAAGTACCGTGTGTGTGTGACGTGGTGGTGAGGGCGTGTATGCTTAGGCGTACAAAATAGACATAATCAAACTATGTCGGTAAGTAAGCAAAGTAAAGTGCGTCGATTAAGGACACAATGTACTACATAACTGCGGTTCTCCTCCACAGTACCTGGACTCTCTATCGTACCGGAGGATTGCGCATCATAAAAGCCAGTGTCCAGCGGCAACCGTGTTATGGTCAGGATGGACAGGACATATCGTTGACCGAGTTGCCGCTGAACAGTTCTGGTGATGCCGATGTATGATCGGACACATTTGTGTAATACCCTTTTTCTGCTAGAGGGAAGAGTCTCCTTATCCCTTTTTTGAGAGCCGAGCATCGAACGAGGCAAGAAATTTGATGCGTGCTAACGGGAAACACCTATTCACCCGTTGACCCGTTCACCAATCTAATAAGATTTCTTCTACTCTCTCAGCTCCTACTCCACCACCCCCATCAGCTTTTATTGATGTTCCACCAACAGTAGGATGTGTCACCATCAGCTGTTCTGTTGTCTTGTAATACAAACAAGTAACCACATACGGCTACACGAAGAAAAAAACAAATGTCTTCTACTTGATTATCTTGTGCAACATATCACAATCTGGGCGATAATCTGATATCACTATTCATCTCACATTCTAATTAGAGATGGGTGAATCCTTGCTTTTACTGACATGCAAATATGACATTGTTGTACGCATACGCTGTTGCTCGATACATATTTGAGCGGTAAACGCAGGTTGCTATTACAGAGAAACTCGACTTGTGAACGTTGCTGACCGTATTCACCAGTTCGTCCATCATTTCAGCCGCAAGTGGCCACTTTGCTAAGTGCGCTTTGGTGACAGGAATGCCATGGCACAAGGAACTGTAGAAGGCTAATTCCGAATCCTTCTACCCTTCACTGAATTAGACAGGCTGTCTCAGACCCGATGAAACCTGGTCGCACTGGGGCTTTGTTCACCTTGTCATGATGCCCAGTTTGCCGTCGCGTCATCCCATCAGCATGGGATTTGTGCTACGGTGCCCAGATCCTGGCTGTGCAGCCGATTACCGACAGGAACACCTTGGCGGCGTATCATTGCTGCGGTGTCCTGGTGGATCACTGTTTCGGTGTTCTGGCTTAGTAAATAAACTGGAAAGTAACTGAACAACGTCGTTTTCAATCCGTTGTGCCAGTAGTGCTCATGGTCAAGCGCAGTAGTTTCCCTCCCATGTTTGGTTGGCAGCAAAGCGTTTTCAGTGTCGGGCAACTGCAAAACCATGTTGATGGATCGCCCAGTGGCGGATGCCATCGCCAATCGACATATAGCCAAAAGACCGGTCAGTGTCCTCTTCGATGCCACTGTCGTCTGTAAAACTATCGTAATCGTCCAGATATGACTATATGATAATCGATTAACATCTTCCAGTCCTTCCGGCAGCGGTTGTACCAATTCAAGTACCGCCTCCGATTTAAGAAACTGTATTTCAAACCGACAAACACAGCACTAGAATTCAATAACTCTGCTAGGGCCAACTTGCCGATCATCTTCTACGGCCACGTACACCTTGTGGAACTTACTCTACCGGTGATAAAATCGGATAACAGTCAAAGTAAAAAAGTGGAAAATAAAACAAGCTATGGTACATATCCGTGTGTATTATCGTTAGCATTTGACAATTTCAGCGCATCATAATAACATGCGTAATACACAAAATAATTATAAAGTGGAAATATACATAAATTGTACATCGAATCCCTATCGGATTTGGTTGAACGCCGAGCGCATTCGGCGTCGCCAAACGCTCAGCTGATCGGTGCGGTGGTGAGACGGAGGAAGAAGGGACGAGGGGGGAAGCCAAACTCAACCAACTCTCCCATACATAGAAAGCTCTCTGATAATTTTCAATCACAACAACCTATACATACACACCAAATGCAGTCGTGCTCAAAATGTGTGGGAGAAGAGCGGTGGGGAGGCCTGTGGAATGAGACGAAGGGGCAGTACATTTTCGAACATGCGCGAGTACGAGCAAGAGGGGAATAGCTGTTAGAGCGAGTACTCTCAAATTTTGTATGGCGGTTGGTCGAACTGTTTTCCTTGGGTTTAGCGGAAGGGGGGGGGGGGGGGGGGTCCATTGCGTGGCGATATTTCATACAGAAAAAGCCATTCATTTTCGGTATTTTCGGCATATTCGGATCCATTTTGATCACTAATCACTACAATAATAATATCACTATAATATAAATTAAAACCCCGGACATGCACATATCTCACTTTTTAAACCTATATTTCACCAAACTGTTAGGAACACTTGAACGTACCGGCATGCGAATCGTGTTGTAAGTGTCGTTCTTCTAGTCTGAATCTATCGCGTTAAAATCGTTCCCGCACTTATACCACAAACCAATCCTTCGTTTCCGATGCAACACACAACTTCTTCTTTCATTTTTTAGCTCTTTGCTTAAAATGACACGATCGTGTGGAACAAAAGGAAAAAAATGTTCGAGAATGTGCTCGGATCGTTCGGACCTGCTAATTTTGCACTAACACATATATAGAAGTGCTCACCGCGGCTCCCGAGCGGCCGAAAGCGCTCAATTAGAGCGAGAGGAAACGATGAAAAAACGAGAGGTCAATATGAAAAAGTCGGTTTTTGCCAGATGGGCTTAGCCATCGTTATTCGGGCGCCCGAAGGTACCAATTTCGGGCGCCCTGCGGGAGCATTTTCGGGCGCCTTTTCGTGTGACGTTTGGAGCTTGGGATAGAACGGGGTATAACCACCCAAAATGCAAAAGACA
Organism: Anopheles moucheti; assembly: GCF_943734755.1. Classification (NCBI taxonomy): domain Eukaryota; kingdom Metazoa; phylum Arthropoda; class Insecta; order Diptera; family Culicidae; genus Anopheles; species Anopheles moucheti. Next base: position 62,368,883 of record NC_069140.1, read on the forward strand.
GCCGGACGGACTAACATTGTCGATTTACGCTACAGAGTTCAAGAGTGCACGTGTTTTTAAGGCGTTTTTACTGCATTATGGTCAGCAATTTTATCTTATATGACTTTAAGAAGATTTTAACTAATTTTACAAACACGTTTTATTAACATTCAGACGATTTTTCAACATTTTGCAAGTTTTACCCCACCTTCGGGGGCATTGCTATTGTTGATGTTGGTATCTTGGGCAGCATATTGGTTGTCACACCTTCACCAAAAAGAAGAAGCTCACGTAAACAACACGAGTGAAGCCGCTGCAGAAACGAACAACCCATATGACATTTCCCGAAGTTTGCCTTCGGTTTTTGCTGTACGGACACGAAATTTAGCGCGTTTGCTCTGGTGTTGGTGTCGAATTTACCGTAGCGAGCAATACGGATGTGTTTTTTTACTCGTTTTGTCAATGTGTAGTGGCAATTGCAACCGCGATCGGAAAAGATCGAAAGTGAAAGAAGAACACACTCATGCACACAGTCCGTGAGGCCGTCGGTAAATGTTGTGCTCAGCTGTGGTGAAGCAGCTTGCAAGATGGACGCTTGTAAGTCGGCCGTCGAGCAGTGAAATATTAGTGCATCATGTTGCATAAGGTAAGATAAAGTGTAAGATAATGTTTGGGACCTTTTCTAATATCATTTTTTCTGGTTCCTTGTGTTTCAGACGACGATTCCAGGAGCGACCGACGGCGTCATTGGAAGCGTCATCCGCACAGTCATGTGCACAGCGAAGGAAGGCTGCTTTCGTACAGCCGTAATAGTGAAAATTTTTGTTCGTTTATTTGTTGGTTTTGGTTGTTCAAAGTGCAGTGAAAATAGTGTGAAAGTGTATAATAATAGTAATAGTGTAACAAATATTTTTATATCAAAAATAAAATTAATTATTTCGTGTTGCAAGTGTTGTGTATCGACTGTGTTTCCTTCGTCGCCGAACAGAACGAAAGAAATGAAAGGGAAAACTAACACTAACACATGGAAAGAAGTGTCTCGATACCCGAAGCGGACACGAACGCCGGAGGGACACGAACACGCACACATGTTCAAAACCTTCTCAATAACGACGCCTTTCGCGAAGGTATTGAGAAATTATTGAGAAGGTTTTGTATATGTATGGGTGGGATTTTGCCAGGTGGGAAGTTTTATCTGCATTTATATGAAATGCAGTTGTTTACATGTTGAAAATAACAGTGAGGAGTCTTCCCATATGACATTTCCCGAAGTTTGCCTTCGGTTTTTGCTGTACGGACACGAAATTTAGCGCGTTTGCTCTGGTGTTGGTGTCGAATTTACCGTATCGAGCAATACGGATGTGTTTTTTTACTCGTTTTGTCAATGTGTAGTGGCAATTGCAACCGCGATCGGAAAAGATCGAAAGTGAAAGAAGAACACACTCATGCACACAGTCCGTGAGGCCGTCGGTAAATGTTGTGCTCAGCTGTGGTGAAGCAGCTTGCAAGATGGACGCCTGTAAGTCGGCCGTGGAGCAGTGAAATATTAGTGCATCATGTTGCATAAGGTAAGATAAAGTGTAAGATAATGTTTGGGACCTTTTCTAATATCATTTTTTCTGGTTCCTTGTGTTTCAGACGACGATTCCAGGAGCGACCGACGGCGTCATTGGAAGCGTCATCCGCACAGTGATGTGCACAGCGAAGGAAGGCTGCTTTCGTACAGCCGTAATAGTGAAAATTTTTGTTCGTTTATTTCTTGGTTTTGGTTGTTCAAAGTGCAGTGAAAATAGTGTAAAAGTGATGTAACAAATATTTTTATATTAAAAATAAAATTAATTATTTCGTGTTGCAAGTGTTGTGTATCGACTGTGTTTCCTTCGTCGCCGAACAGAACGAAAGAAATGGAAGGGAAAACTAACACTAACACATGGAAAGAAGTGTCTCGATACCCGAAGAGGACACGAACGTCGGAGGGACACGAACACGCACACATGTTCAAAACCTTCTCAATAACGACGCCTTTCGCGAAGGTATTGAGAAATTATTGAGAAGGTTTTGTATATGTATGGGTGGGATTTTGCCAGGTGGGTTCTGCATCTTCTGCCATTGCGAATAAAGCCTTATTCGCTTCTTTATCACCGTCATGTTCGTGCAACCGGTACCACCGTCATGATCATGCTGCCGGCAGAACCAAAGGAATGAAAGAAATGAATGTGCTTTTTTACCATGATACAGGTCCATCTTGTACTAGAAGAGGGTCCTTAACCTTTAGATGATCCTTTTACATCGCACAACAGCTCCAGTGCCATCTCGCAGTGGTTAAAATAGGTTACAATTTTCATCACCGCATCCGACCTATGAATGTGCATGTGATATTCTTCGTCGTGAAAGTTAAATTATTATCGCACGTTTGGTTGCAAGCAGAGCTCTTGTTACGTTTGGTTGCAAGCAGAGCTCTTGTTACATTATATTTGCCCCTCTAATATATTGACAATAGTTTACTTTACAATCCCAGGAAAACAAGACGAGACAAACTCATGATGGTTTGATGACGGTAATGATGATGCTGTTCCACTGGAATCAGTGACCGAAAATGCATGTAAAATAGAGACTATTTATACCTCCATTCAATCCAGGATACACTTTTCTCTGAGGCTGAAGCTTCAACGAAACCAAAATACATACCGACCTTTTACTGCACCATCAATTTGGTGCATCTAGCGCAAATTCATGACGAAGACATACACAGCAGTGCATATATCGCTTGACTCCATCATGGGTGCTTTTATAGCCCTACTAGTTAAGGCCCGGTAGAACCTACCGGATGCCCGGAAACTCTGGGATACATTTCAACTCTAACATACAACCTAAAGGATCTATGCAAACTGTAGGGTGCAAATATTACCTTGTGGTATAACTGTTGGCTGGCCGAATCTACAATTTTCGGTTGAAACGATTTTCTCGTAGTATAGATCATTCTTTAGGATGAATATGAGATGGAGATCAGCACACATTTCTTACCGTGTTGATCGGGTTTTTTGAGATCTCGGGTGACTTAGGATTGCAGTTGAAAGTAATGAAGAGATTCGTTTTCCCCAAGGTCAACGAATCCTTGTGCATTGTGCTCGTTTGTAACGGGTCGTTAACAACAAAGGATGGATTTGAAATAACACCGTATTCCCGTGGATTGAATAGTTCGACAATGGTTTATGCTGCTGCTGATTTGTAGCGTTGTTGCTGCCTATATTCCCATGTACACTCTGCAATTCCCCAAATGATGACCTTAATGGGGCCAGACGTTGAACGGATGCTGGTCAGCAGGCTCAACCCAGGAACACTTTTGCACGAAGCTGTTAAGAATTGTTGTCTTACTTGAAGCAAAATTGCAGCTAGTTCTTGGCCCTCATCCTCTCCCATGTATTCTATACATCTGTGAGTGGTGACTATCACGATCTACTCCATCTGTGATATAGCTGTTCAACGTTTCCCGGTTGTGAATGATTTGGGAGTATGATTAGATGAAGCTCCAAAGTTCAAGGAACAGATTAATAGGGTAATAAGCTGAGCAAAGATTACCCAATGCAATGTCGTTAGTGGAACGATATGCACGATCCCTTCAGTTAACGTTTCCTGTACTGTTCCTCGGTGAGGTCAATAGTCGAAAGCGCCAGCGTGATTTGAGCCCCTGGCTTTAGCACTGATATGTTCAGAATTGAGAAAGTGGAGAGACGGTTCACATGGATTTTAGTAGCATGAATGTGCCAATACCTGAATTCAATGTACGCGCCAATTGTCACATCGTGAGGAGCATAAATATCGCTACACTCAAGAAGGTGTCTTATCTATCGCCAACCTTCGATTTGGGAGCAATAAGAAATTTCAATGTCATGTCCAATGTGTTCGATTACAATATTTCCTTACAAATTCTCTGTAACCGTCTCATTAATGTGAGCCCGTTTTAATCCATTCCTCTTACTGCTTGTCGTTTATTTAATCTCTTTTTTCTGTTACGTAACCGTGTCGTGATTGTTTATAAGTTAGGTTTAGGTTAGTTTTAGAAGAGCTGTAAGAAACTCTTGGCTTAGTCCTGATGGCGAACAATTTACCCTGAACTTATCAAAATCTGAACCTAAATTGCTCTGCAAGACGCTACCCAACCCGTAGGCTGTTAGTTACAATGCACCTTTTCGCGTCAGCTCATCCTCGAAGACCCAATCGCAAGGTATCGCAAGGATTCGCGTCAATTGCTCGTTGACATATTTCTACGCCGTCAGTAAGCACACCGGTGCATTTTGTCTTTCCAGCAAGAGACCTGCTACCTTCATCAACATCGATCTCTCTGGATTTGATAATCAAAAACCACACCGTCTTGGCAATGGGGAGGGAATCAGAGGGAATCATGGGATCGAATTTTGGTCCAGCAGAACATGTCTACTTTTACCACACCAACCACTTGATCGCACCACAATAAGTGCAGTTGCGCTGTGATCTTAACCGTTGTAATTCCGTGTGTGTTTGGTCCGTATGGTAGTTTTCGTTCAAAAAGGCGTACTGTGCCGCTACTATGCTTAGCAATGAGCGTCCAAATCCCCTCGAACCGTGGTCTCCGTTTGTCCGGATTATGTAGTGACAACAGATGCTGATGGTAACCAACAACACACAACTCGATTTCGGCAGAGTGCGGTGTTGATTTAAGCTCTTCTTGCATTGTTCTGAGATGTGTATGGCAGGCTGTCGCCCGGCATAAGACAAAATTATTACTTTTTATGTAATTTTATTGGTCTACATAAAAAACGATTTAAAAAATTCAAATACACATACAGGTACAATCCAAACAGTCTATGAAAGCCTATTTTACATGACCAAACATCTCATATCATGTCCTTTTCTGTGGGGTTGATTAATGTTTTTTTCCTGTCGAATAAGACAATACCCACGCACGTTTGCAAGAAGGGAACATAAATAAGGATGTTCTGCAGAATAAAACTAAGAAAGGCGTAAGATGAAACGTTGTTTCAAAATGGTCCTGTTGCAATTGATGAAGAATATTTGATGAGCGTGCTATCGGAGGCATACTTACGCTTTACATAGAACTGATCTCCTAAACGATATAAGTGTGTGGATTGGACCTCTCCAACATTTAGCGATACATTTCATTGCATCGCGATCACACATTGAACACATTGTGTGCGTTGAGTGTAATTTTTCTTAAATGGATACTCAAGTATCCTGTGGTAGATTGTCCCTCCTCCTGGCGCATAAAAGAAGACACTCAAGCGCAAATGTCGTAGGAAGTGAGGGGCTTTTCTGTGAGCGGGTTTCATTTTTGTTATCCAATAAAATAGCGCAAATATTGTAGCGAGCTTTCTCACATGTATACGCGCTTTTGCTATGGTAGCTTTTTCCTCCTTTAGGCGAATAAAAAATGAACACACTCACGTGCACAGGCACGCGCACCCCAGGAAAGTGTTGCGGGGTCGTAGGGATCGTTTGATACTGTCTTTTCTGTGTGTAGATTTCTGTTTTGTAATTGTAATCCATTAAAATAGCGCAAATAATCATGTAGTAATTTACACATACGTACCCGCGTCTGTTTGCTTTGTGTCCTGGCGAAAAAAAGAAGACACAAATACGCACAAACACATACGACCATTTGCATGGGAGAGATTATGTAATAAACCATTTAAATAATGCAAATAATAAAGTAAGTTGCACTATTGTTTGAAAAAACATTGCATTGATTGGAAATCATCTGACTGCGCGCATAGTTTAGCACAGGGGTAGCGATGCGGGAGCGAACGGGAACGCAAGCACGCGGCTTCGCCAGAGAGAGAACAAAAAGTGAGAGCGATCTGTTCGGATCACGCTTCGCGCTTATCGCTTCGCTCGCTCGCACGCTCATGCAGTGGTGGTATCCATCCATAGAGAGACGGTCGGGTGAAGCACCACTGTTCGTGTATGTGCTAAGTTTCTCTCGGCGCTCTCTCGCGGTACGATCACGCTATGCGCTCATCGCTTCGCTCGCTTCGCTCGCCTGACCTGACGCGGCAAGCGTTACAACGAACGAAATTTTATATATAGATATTAACCCCCAACTCAACACAGACGTAAAAGACAAATACATAACATACTGAAGATTGAGACACACGCAATACGAGTTCGATTCTAAATATAGACGGTAAAATGATTGAGGGATGCATAGAAGAAAAAAACAACCAAGAGGGAAGGGTGAGAGGGGAAGGGGAGATGGAGCTGAAAATTTTGTTTTTGGCAGCGTTGCCAATTTTTTGGCTGCGGCAAATGTCAAAATCGGTCTAAACCCTCGTTAAAAAGACGCCCAAGCTCCAAACGTCACACGAAAGGGCGCCCGAAAATGCTCCTGCAGGGCGCCCGAAATTGGTACCGTCGGGCGCCCGAATAACGATGGCTAAGGCAGGTTTTGACATTTGCAGTAGCCAAAAAATTGGCAACGCTGCCAAAAACAAAATTTTCGGTTCCATCCTGCACCTCTCCCACCATTCCCTACCAGTTCTTTTTTTCTTCTATGCATCCCCCAATCATTTTACTGTCTATATTTAGAATCGAACTCGTATTGTATGTGTTTGAATCTCTAATGTGTTATGTATTTGTCTTTTACGTCTGTGTTGAATTGGGGGCTAATATAGGGCTATAAAAGCACCCATGATGGAGTCAAGCGAAATATGCACTGCGGTGTTTGTCTTCGTCATGAATTTGCGCTAGATGCACCAAATTGATGGTGCAGTAAAAGGTCGGTATGTATTTTGGTTTCGTTGAAGCCTCGGCCTCAGCGAAAAGTGTTTCCTGGATTGAATGGCGGTATAAATAGTCTGTATTTAACATTCATTTTCAGACACTGATTCCAGTGGAACAGCATCATCATTACCGTCATGAGTTTGTCTCGTCTTGTTTTCGTGTGATCGTAGCGTAAACTTTTGTGAATACATCAGAGGGGCAAATATTATGTAGCAAGAAATCTGCTTGCAAACCATTCGTGCGATTATAATGTCTCTTTTATGACGCAGAATATCACATGCACATTCAGAGGTCGGTATCGCTGAAGAAAATTGTAACCCATTTTAACCACTGCAAGATGGCACTGGAGCTGTTGTGCGATGTAACAGGGTCATTTACGTGTTTAAGGACCTCTTCGGGTACAGGATGAACCTGTAGCATAGTAAAAAAGCACGTTCATACGACATAAATTTCTTTCATTCCTTTGGTTCTGCCGGCAGCATGATCATGACGGTGGAACCAGTTGCACGAACATGGTAGTGATACAGAAGCGAATGACGCTTTATTCGCAAGGGTAGAAGCTGCAGAAGACTCCTCACTGTTAGTTTCTGCATGGAAACAACTGTATTTCACACAATTGCAGAAAAAATTGGTTCGCTTCTGCAGCGGCTTCTCTCATGTTGTTTACGTGAGCTTCTTGTTCTTCTTCTTGGTGAAGGTGTGACAACCAATATGCTGCCCAAGGTACCAACATCAACAATAGCAATGCCCCCGAAGGTGGGGTAAAACTTGCAAAATGTTGAAAAATCGTCTGAATGTTAATAAAACGTGTTTGTAAAATTAGTTAAAATCTTCTTAAAGTCATATAAGATAAAATTGCTGACCATAATGCAGTAAAAACGCCTTAAAAACACGTGCACTCTTGAACTGTGTAGCGTAAATCGACAATGTTAGCCCGTCCGGCTGTCTTTTGCATGCTGGGCTGTAGCAGTGTGTACTGTGTTGTTATAGGCAAATTCATAGTAGTTTACCCAATTATGCCAATCTAACGCTCTTTTATCACTATGTATTCTCAGGAAGTTCCCTAATTGTTTGTGAGAGTTTTCAAGTGCTCCAATTGTCTCATGATGGTACGCGGTGGATTGCAACTTTTCTATGTTTAATAGTTTACATATCTCGTTCAACAGTGTTGAAAGAAATTCTGTGCCTCTATCCGTACAAATGGTTTCTGGCACACCGTATTTTAAAATAACCTGTTCTACAAATGCTTTTGCAACTGTTTCTGTTCGTTTGTTCTCTATTGGGGTGGCTGTTACAAATTTAGTTAAATCGCACTGTGTGGTTAAAATGTATTCAAAGTCGTGTGAATTTACTAATGGACCTACAAGGTCGATAAATATTTTTTCCATGCTTGTTTGGGCAGTATTTGTGATTTTTAGTGGTATTTTTGGTGGCTTATTGGATTTATATAATTGACATTGTTTACATTTTGCTATCATCTCTTTTACGTCCTTATCAATTCCTGGCCATGTATATCTTTGTTTAATTGTATTAACAGTTCGCCGAAAACCTGCGTGTCCCGCCGTTGGTAAGGTGTGATAATCATTCATTATAATCAGTTTTTTTGTTTTTTCATGATCATCCAGTACTTTTACCTTTTCATTGAGTATAATTATCTCTGGCATTCCCTTCTCATTACGGGTTTTTAATTGTTCCATAAATTGCTTCGTAGCTTCATCATATCTCTTTATCACTAAGTACGTTTTTTCTTTTAAAGATTTAATATGAGCCTTTATTTTCATTATCATTCCTCGTAAGTAAATTATAGTATTGGATTTTGGCAAAATAATGTTTTCTTTTAAAATAACAAGATCATTCGTTTTGGGACAAAACTGCAGCTCAATATATTTTACTTTAGATACTGCTGAATTATCGTTTTGGCAAGTATCGTTGCTAGCAGTTTTGGATCTTGTAGCAATTAGTATTTCTTCCTGCTCATTCATGGCTTTTAGATCAGATAATGGTAATCGTGATAAAGTGTCGGCTATGACATTTTCAGTTCCTTTTTTATAGCAAACGGTAAAGTTGTATTCTTGTAGCGCAAGTCGAAATTTCATTAAACGGCTCGAAGGATTATTCATAGCAAAGAGATAGACTAGAGGTCTATGATCGGTAAAAATATTGAAATGTCTTCCATAAAGATATGGTCGATAGTGTTTAACAGACCACACTATTGCCAACAATTCTTTTTCTATGGTAGCATAGTTTAACTCGGCTTTATTAAGGGCTCTACTGGCAAAAGAAATGGGTTTTCCGGTTTGGTTACTGAGCACTGCACCTATTGCACTATTAGAGGCATCTGTGTGTAAAACAAAAGTATTGTTTTTATTGAAATCGGGGAAGTCTAAGACCGGAGGATTCACAAAATGTTCTTTGAGTTTATCAAATGCGATTTGACAAGTGGGTGTCCATTCGAATGTAATTCCCTTCCCAAGTAGCCTGAAACGTTTGAAATCGAACCATAGCGCTGCTAGAGGCCTGCTTAGTGAAAAAGCGAACCGTGTGTGAACCTTGGGGTTGCTTAAACCGCACGCAGCGCACGATGGAACTATTGAGTTCCAAAGTAGTCGGTTAAAGGTTCCCGACGGAACTATGCGGTTCTTTTGGAAGCACACGGTACTCGATGGAACTTTGTTTACAATTTGATAGCTCTACTGTCAAATGACGGCTCCGCAAACGACGCCATCCGTTTCGGGAAGTTGTAAGTGAAAATAAAATGGTTTTAATCCGCGTAAAGGTGTATTAAATCAACGTGCTGGATTCCAATTCGCATCTGATTCATGCGTACGATTAAGGATGAGGGTCCTCCTTATGTACTCCAGTCATCATATCCTTACGATCGCGTTATCTGCTCTTGCAACATAGTTCGTAGCGCATACTCTTCTGTGATTAAGACTCACAAACTACGGCAAAGTTCGTAGCACCCGCCGATTGAAAGTGGTAATAAGTGGCATTCGTTTGTTTTGTGTTATTGTGTAATAAAAAGTGAACGATACATAAAAATATATATACAATTATTTTGCAATAATTTAATAAAAATCCGAAATAACAATTGATACCTAAATAGACAAAACATAAAAAGCAATGTACACGAAAATGTTAATTTTTTTCATTCAGATTGGTATCATTCATATATGCATTTTGTAGGGTGTGACGTAATAAAACTAAATGGCCGAATTAGTAAAGTAGTTGTTCTGCTGTCTCTGAAAACCCCTAGGTTCGAATCTCAGAAAATGATAATTAATAAATAAGAAAAAAGAAACATAAAGCCATAAATAGGAACAGCTCCACCGTGTAGTCAGGCTTTCACATTTTTTGACGTTTTGGTTGAGGGCTGCTTAAAGGTTGCTTAAAAGTTCGCGGAACTTCAAGGCTGATTATCTACTGCAAACGACCTACTTAAAGATCGATCTTTAGCGTTGCCAAATTGGCTGCTTAAGCAAATCTGGCTACTTGGGTTTCTTGTTAAACGGTTTAATGGCATGCATATAGCGGCAAAATGCCTTATATGCTTTCTGTAATAATTAGCGAAAGCTACAAATCGTTTCACTTCATCGGAAGATTTGGGTGGTTGCCAATTGTTGATACATTTCAGTTTTTGTGGATCAAGTTTTATCCCTTATGCGGAAATGTAATGTCCCAAGTATACTAATTCTTGCTTTAAAAAATGACATTTTTTCGGGTTTAATTTTAGGTTCACTTGTCGAAGGCGCTCAAATACATCCAATAAATTTTTGTTATGTTCTTGCATATTTTTACCAAATACGACGATATCGTCTAGGTATATGAGACATTGCTCTGTGTTTAAGCCTGACATTGCCACTGTCATCATTCTTGAGAATGTAGATGGGCTGATTTTCAATCCCATTGGCAATTTCGTCATCTGATATTGCCCCGTTGGGGTAGTAAATGCGGTAACTGGTCGATCTTTTTTTCTTAACTCGCACTGATAGTATCCTTGTGACAAGTCTAGATGCGATAAATACTTCGATCCTGATAAGGTATCTGTTAGAAAACCGATGGTTTGCTAACGAAAATTAAAGAACAAGACTTTTTCTGCCGAACACGTTTCTATCGTGTGTGCCAAAAAATTGGTCTTTATTCCTTTGCTAGTTGTATGAAAAAGAGGTCGCAGGCGCATCCTGCGATCGGTTTTATCCCATTTGTTTTCTTCCTCCTCTACGTAGTTTTTAATTTTTCCTGGCGCTCTCTGACAGGTGGTTGGGAAAGTTCCACCCACTGCTGTAGTGTTCCCAACAGTATCTATGACTTCATCAATATTTGGCAAAGGAAATTTATCGTCCTGCAATACGTTGTTTACTTTGCGAGAGTCGATAACTAATCTCCATTTCTTTTTATCGTTGTTAGCCTTTTTGGGAACCAATAAAATTGGACTGTTCCATTCTGATTGTGACATTTCAATGGTTTTGTTATTTAACATTTTACGAATTTGTTTATCAACTTCTTCTTTTTGTGCATATGGTAGCCTGTATGGTTTTGAATATATAGGCATAGTATTATTTTTAATGTTTAAAGAAGCTTTGTAAACTTTAGTAGTGCTTAGTTTATCGTTTTGCAGACAGAATATGTCGTTATATTTGAGACAAATCTTGGCAATAACATCTTTATCGTCATCGTGTAGATGTGATAAATCAAGCTCTTTCAACAATTGGTTACCATGATCGCAATTGTGTTGCGAAGTTTTGATTTCTAAAATATTGAAGTTAGAAGCAGATGTAATAGTTGGTTGCAGTTGGGCTATGGTTACAGATTTATTTTGGAAATTTGCAATGCGTACAGGTAATTTCCCGTTTTGTGGATTGGCTATTGTGTTTACTATGTACACGCTTCGATCCCGTTACTTCATCAACGTCGCACGCACCACGCGCTACTACCACTCGCTCGGGTTGTAATACACCTGTCGAAACCTGGCTCGACGTCACCATACCGTCAACACTAATCTCCGAGAACAGCTTCGACATTTACCGTTGCGATCGCAATCCTGCTAACAGTTCCTGCTCCCGTGGCGGTGGAGTGCTGATTGCTTGCTCGACCAGCCTTCTCTCATCTACGCACACCAATACCTCGCTGGAAGTGGTGTGGGTACGCATTAAACTCGATCGTCGCGTTTTATTTATCGGCGTCATCTATATTCCGCCGAAGCGAAGTGTTTCCGCATCAGTGTTTGAAGATCTCTGCGAAAATGTAAGTACGATAACCGATAGCATGAAACCATCGGATCTGCTGTTCGGTGATTTTAACGTACCGTCGCTCTCCTGGCGCCATGCATCCCCGTCTTCAAATCATCTTATACCGTGCAACGTGGCCTCAAACAATTACGCCCTCATAGATGGAATGAGCTTCAACGGACTTCTCCAAATTTCCGGGGTGAAAAACGGACTTGATCGTCAGCTCGATCTAATATTCGCCAATGCAAAGGCAGTTGATCTGTGCTCTCCAGTTTCCAGCCCGCCAGTACCTTTAATTCAGCTGGAGGCTCATCATCCAGTTCTTGAATTGTCATTGTCCATCTCTAATCCGCTTAACGGCCCAACCGAATCCGGAGCCCATCATCACGACGCACCCCGTCGCTTAAACTTCCGGAAAGTGGATCATGCTGCACTATCGAATATCATCTTAGCCGCTGACTGGGCATTTCTTGATCGGGAAACCTCCATCGACACTGCAGTTGCTAGGTTTAATTCTATCCTTACATCCGCTTTTCCACTATGTTGTCCTTTCCTTCGTTCCTCTCCCCGTCCGGCATGATCAAACAAATCTCTGCGGAATATGAGGAGTGACTTCAAAAGGTCACTTCGTAGGTATCGACGCCAACCAACTCTTCACAACTTACGCATTTATAAGTACGCCGCTAATACCTACCGAACATATAACCGGGCACGCTACAATTCGTATGTCTCCTTGCTGCAATCGCGCTTCCGCTCTAATCCCTCGTCGTTTTGGCACTTTGTTAATAGTCGCCGCAATTTTCACAATATTCCCTCCTCTATGACTCTGGATTCATTAACTGCCTCCTCCCCTTCAGATGTCGTTGCCCTTTTCGCCAAGCATTTTTCCAGTGTGTTCGATGCTCCTGTGAGCGGCTTAGTTGCTTCGGCTCCTGGTGACGCATGCTCTCACGCGAATGCCTTCGACTGCCATAGCATACCGATGAGCACACCTATTGTTTGTGCTGCGTTACGCAAGCTAAAATTATCTTTCTCGCCCGGTCCAGACGGTATCCCCGCATCTATCCTTAAAAATTGTAGCGATGTCTTAGCTCCTATTTTGTGCAAACTGTTTTGTCTATCTTTACGTACGTCCTCGTTCCCTTCACTTTGGAAACAGTCATGGTTAATACCTATTTTCAAAAAAGGTACACGTAGCGATGTTACTAACTACCGAGGTATTGCCATACTATGTGCTCCCACCAAAGTGTTTGAGTCTACTGTTCACTGTTCAATCCTTTCATGTGCCCTTAACTCCATTATCCCTGAACAGCACGGTTTTACACCAAAGAGATCAACAGTAACGAATCTTTTATGTTTCACGTCTCGTGTCTCCGCTTTGCTTGATGCTGGTCATTAAGTTGACACAATTTATACTGATTTCAAAGCGGCATTCGATCGGCTACCGCACGGTTTGCTTCTTAAAAAATTGGAATCCTCTGGCGTGGGCAGATCTGTTTTAGTCTGGCTCAGCTCCTTCCTGCTAAACCGATGCTACCGTGTTAAAGTGGGATAAAATTTGTCCGATCCCTTTTCCGGTGTCCCACAAGGCAGTGTACTTAGCTCACTGTTATTTGTACTCTTTGTCAATGATGTTGCCTCTGTCCTTCCTTCGGACGCATTCCTTTGCTATGCGGATGATATTAAGATCTTCCGTTCGATTAAATCCCTTCCCGATTGTATATCCCTCTAAAACTATCTTCATGTTTTTTCTAACTGGTGCTCGTCTAACTCTCTCATTTTGTCCCCAAATAAGTGTCAAATTATTTCTTTCTGTAAATCCCGCAGCTCCTTACTTTATAATTACAAACTTTGCGGCTTACCGTTGACCCGGGTATCTTGCGTCAAAGACCTAGGTGTTCTCCTGGACTCGAGACTCACATTCGTCAATCAAATTGATGATGTGGTGTCGAGAGCCAGCAGAGTCCTTGGTATGCTGCGCCGTTTGGCATCCGAATTCAGAGAGCTAGGCTGCTTGAGGATGCTATACTGTTCTCTGGTGCGATCCACGCTGGAGTATGCCTCCATTATTTGGTCTCCGACCAGTAATGCTGCGATCGCACGTGTGGAACGAGTACAGAGGGTTTTCACTCGCTTTGCCATCTACAATGTTCATGGTACCACAGGCTCTGCAATGCCTCCGTATCCTACACGTTGTCAGCTGCTGAGCCTGGAGACTCTCTCAATCATCCTTCATTGCCTCCCTCCTTCTTAACAGCCTCGACGTTTCTTCTCTGCTCTCCTCAATCAATTTTTATGTTCCTTCCCATCGTCTTCGCCCTCGTCCTCTCCTGGCGACTGCAACACGGCGAACTGTTGTAGGCGCGAATGACCCGCTGCTCAGGGCAATTCGAAGTTTTAATGCTTCCGCAGAGCTGTTCGACTTCTCCATCTCCTTAGCTTCTTTTCGTGATCGTCTTCGATCTTCAGCCACTCCTCTCACTTAAACTCCTATTAGCAATTAAGTTAGATTAAGCAACATTGTGCAGTTTAAAGCAAACAATAAATACGTACAATACAATACAATACAATACAATACATTTGGTTGGATCGTGTCATTAAGAACCACACACGTATCGGTTTGTATAGTGTCTATAAAGGTAACAATTTCTGTTCTAGTAGGGATTACCAAACAAGTTTGCCTATGGTTTACATTGCAAGTCAAACTCATGTTTTCAAAATTTAGGTTTGTTTTATGTTTTCTTAAGAAGTTTGCTCCTATTAATCCTACAATGTGACTTGGCAGAGTATTCACAACATGAAACATGATTGGAAAGTTGTGAGACTTTGCATTAATGTTTGTTTCAATTCTTCCTAAAGATGTAGTAGTACCGTTAATACCATGTATATTTATCAAATTATTTTTATCTATAAAGATTTGCTTGGGGACATAGTTTATATATAATACACAACAGGTTGCTCCTGTATCAATGACCAGATCTTGATAGGTTTCAAATAACCAAAATTTTGCCTTAACGCTTGTATCGAATTGTAATTTAACGAAATAAATTAGTTATTTCATTATTTTCTTCATTTGAATTTTGAATAGTATCGAGACATTTTTCAAAATTTGTAGCATTTCCCAGATGCACTCTGTTGCTGTTATTGTTTCGGTTTAGTTGCATTTGGTATTTGCTGCCAAAGGTGGTTGTTTGAAAAATTCCTACTCCTGTATCCACGATGATGGTTGCTATCAAAATTTCGTGGTTGGTTTTCATAAGTTAGTTCACTAGAATATCGCTGAAATGTCCTACCTCTATATGCTGAGTTGTATGATTGCCTAGGGTGGTAGTGGAGGATCAATCCCCTTGGAGGCCCAGGGCGGAATTATAGTTGGGGCCTCTAATTTTAAAAACGATGGAGGAAAGGGAACGTTGAGGGGACTTGGAATGAGACAAGGCGAAAAGCGCAGTAAGAAAGGGCCTACTCCGCCTACCGTCTTATTCGCCGCTGGGCCACCCCTAATCATCTTCTTCAAATGGTCCGCCAGAGCCATCACCATCTTCGAATACAATAACGGAACCGGCTATATCACCACCAACACCAGATACCGCTGTATATGTACTCTTCTAAATGGAGCTACAATCATACGTGCGCCAATTTCGAGAAGCTGCACGTGGTGGAATTTACAACTACAGCATTCAAGGAGCACTTTGCCATCGAATTGGTTCGCTCGCAGTGCTTCCGGGATATTCGCCATGCAACACTCAGTTGCAGCGGATACATGAGGACACAGTATCAAAATTCAATGATCATTGTTTGTGCTTTTGGGCAAACCAGATCTGTTCATCACCGTAACTTGTAATCCGAGTCTTGATAACAGGAATATAGTCCAGTACGATTTGCAATACAGAATGAGCGAGTTACTAAGTTGTGATTTTCGATTCTTTTATTTATTTGTTATTTAGTGGATTGTTTAACATTGTACATCCCATTAAGCAAACAACGCAAATTTTATTTAATAATACTAGTAATTTGTGTTATGCACAGCCGGTTGGATTTGCATAGCTTTTAGCATTTGAAAACTAAAATCAAGTCAAGTTTTTGTGTTGAAAGACTACCTCCATGATCAAACAAACATCAGCAAAGTTTCGAAAACAAAGTTCCCTTGCGTACAACTCAGAGTTCTATTGCAAAGCCCTGAAATCGGGCCGTTAGGCTACTCTATATATAAACGTTTGTATGAGCTAAGGAGAACCATGACGCCACTACTTGGATCACATTTTCTACGATTTACATACATTTATGATTCCTGATTAGTCCAACGCCTTCTACGATTTTTTTGCCCAAGGTACAGTTTCCAATCGGTTTACTTTTTCGGTAACAATCAGCGAAATTTCTTAGCAACCTGTTCCGCTCATGTAGATGTTTTAGGCGATGAACAAAAATTAACGGTTGACTTCTGTGGTGAGCATGTTTTATAGCATTCTTTGATCCATTAGGTGCAGGGCCACGAGAGTTGCCAAAATGCTGACAAATTTGTCCAATGACCAAATCAGCTGGTCAACTGTGAAAACCACTATACCGTTGCCGCGCACACAATTGTTTTCAGATTTCCGATACCAGGAGAGCATGTTTTTCAAGAGGTGAAAAAAAAATTGCGCTGCAGGTGAAATAACCTGCCCATCACTATTGCAATAAATATTTTGCCCATCACTATTGCATTGCCTACTATCAAACCCGTAAGAGCGTTCACTAGTTTAAGGAAGATGTTGTTTTCAGATTTCCGATACCAGGAGAGCAGTACAGCAATAGGTACAGAGTACCTAGTACAGCAATTTTGCTCGAAACCGCCGAAAGGTTTGCATTGTTTAAACACTAACTTTCCCGTTGGTCGTGAAAAATTTCTTCGAAAACTCCAGTTTCCGAGTGTATAGTACCAGGAGAGCATCCACGGAAGAGGTAGCACCTTGTACAGCAATTTTAGTCGAAAACCGCCGAAAGCCGTCGATTAGCCGTCAATTAGCCATCAAAGAGCAGTCATCTCCAACCTCGTGTCACCTCCCCCCTCGTGTCTCCACCATCCTCCCACGTGTCACCACCTACCTCCCACGTGTCACCTCCTACCTCCCACGTGTCACCTCCCACCTCCAACAAGCAACCACCCACCTCCCACGGGTCACCACCCATCTCACACGGGTTCCCACCCACCTCCCACGAGTCACCACCTACCACCCGTCATCTTGTCCGCTATCTTGTCCACCATCTTGTCCGCAATCTTGTGTTCGCCATCTTGGCCGCCATCTTGTGCCCGCCATCTTGTCCGCCATCTTGGCCACCATCTTGTCCGCCATCTTGTCCGCCATCTTGTCCGCCATATTGTCCGCCATCTTGTCCGCCATTTTGTCCGCCATCTTGTCCGCCATCTTGTATCCGCCACCTTGTCCACCGTCTTGGGCGCCATCTTGTCCGCCATCTTATCCGCCATCTTGTCCGCCATCTTGTGTCCGCCATCTTGGCTGCCATCTTGTGTCCCTCATGTTGGCCGCCATCTTGTCCGCCATCTTGTTCGCCATCTTGTCCGCCATCTTGTCCGCCGTTTTGTCCGCCATTTTATCCGCCATCTTGTCCGCCATCTTTTCCGCCAACTAACACCACCTTGGCCGCCATATTGTCCGCCATCTTGTCCGCCATCTTGTCCGCCATTTTGTGTCTGCCATATTGTCCGCCATATTGTGTCCGCCATATTGTCCGCCATCTTGTCCGCCATCTTGTCCGCCATATTGTCCGCCATCTTGTCCGCCATCTTGTCCGCCATCTTGTCCGCCATATTGTCCGCCATCTTGTCCGCCATTTTGTGTCCGCCATATTGGCCGCCATATTGTGTCCGCCATATTGTCCGCCATCTTGTCCGCCATCTTGTCCGCCATTTTGTGTCCGCCATCCTGGCCGCCATCTTGTCCGCCATATTGTCCGCCATCTTGACCGCCATCTTGTCCGCCATCTTGTCCGTTATCTTGGCCGCCATCTTGGCCGCCATCTTGTCCGCCATCTTGTCTGCCATCTTGTCCGCCATCATGTGTCCGCCATCTTGTCCGCCATATTGGCCGCCATATTGTGTCCGCCATCTTGTCCGCCATCTTGTGTCCGCCATCTTGGCCGTCATCTTGGGTCCGCCATCTTGTGGCCGCCATCTTGTCCGCCATCTTGTCCGCCATCTTAGCCGCCATCTTGTCCGCCATCTTGTCCGCCATCTTGTCCGCCATCTTGTCCGCCATCTTGGTCGCCATCTTGTCTGCCATCTTGGCCGCCATCTTGGTCGGCATCTTGTCTGCCATCTTGTGTCCGTCATCTTGTCCGCCATCTTGTCCGCCATCTTGGTTGCCATCTTGTCTGCCATCTTGGCCGCCATCTTGTGTCCGCCATATTAGCCGCCATCTTGTCCGCCATCTTGTCCGCCATCTTAGCCGCCATCTTGTCCGCCATCTTGGCCGCCATCTTGTCCGCCATCTTGTCCGTCATCTTGGCCACAATCTTGTCCGCCATCTTGGCCGCCATCTTGTCCGCCATCTTGTCCACCATCTTGTCCACCATCTTGGCCGCCATCTTGTCCACCATCTTGTGTCCGCCTTTTTGTCCGCCATCTTGTGTCCGCCATCTTGTCCGCCATCTTGTGTCCGCCATCTTATGTGCGCCATCTTGTCCGCCATCTTGTCCGCCATCTTAGCCGCCATCTTGTCCGCCATCTTGTCCGCCATCTTAGCCGCCATCTTGTCCGCCATCTTGTGTCCGCCATGTTGGCTGCCATCTAGTCCGCCATCTTGGCCGCCATCTTGTGTCCGCCATCTTGTCCGCCATCTAGTCCGCCATCTTGGCCGCCATCTTGTTCGCCATCTTGTGTCCGCCTTTTTGTCCGCCATCTTGTGTCCGCCATCTTGTCCGCCATCTTGTGTCCGCCATCTTATGTGCGCCATCTTGTCCGCCATCTTGTCCGTTATCTTGGTCCGCCATCTTGGCCGCCATCTTGGTCCGCCATCTTGGCCGCCATCTTGGTCCGCCATCTTGTCTGCCATCTTGTCCGCCATCTTGGCCACCATCATGTGTCCGCCATCTTGGCCGCCATCTTGTCCGCCATCTTGGGCGCCATCTTGTCCGCCATCTTGTGTCCGCCATCTTGTCCGCCATCTTGTGTCCGCCATCTTGTCCGCCATCTTGACCGCCATCTTGTCCGCCATCTTGTTCGCCATCTTGTGTCCGCCATCTTGGGCGCCATCTTGGCCGCCATCTTGTCCGCCATCTTGTCCGTCATCTTGGCCACAATCTTGTCCGCCATCTTGGCCGCCATCTTGTCCGCCATCTTGTCCACCATCTTGTCCACCATCTTGTCCGCCATCTTGTCCGCCATCTTGTGTCCGCCATCTTGCCCGCCATCTTGTGTGCCATCTTGGCCGCCATCATGTGTCCGCCATCTTGGCCGTCATCTTGTCTGCCATCTTGTCCGCCATCATGTGTCCGCCATATTGGCCGCCATATTGTGTCCGCCATATTGTCCGCCATCTTGTCCGCCATATTGTCCGCCATCTTGTGTCCGCCATCTTGTCCGCCATTTTGTGTCCGCCATCTTGTCCGCCATCTTGGCCGCCATATTATCCGCCATCTTGTCCGCCATCTTGTCCGCCATCTTGGCCGCCATCTTGTCCGCCATCTTGTCCGCCATCTTGTCCGCCATCTTGGCCGCCATCTTGTGTCCGCCATCTTGTCCGCCATTTTGTGTCCGCCATCTTGGCCGCCATCTTGTCCGCCATATTGTCCGCCATCTTGGTGTGGAAGGGGGGGAGGGGGATGGAAGATGTTACCTCTTGAACAACATGCTCTCCTGGTATCGGAAATCTGAAAACAGCTGGTTTGTATGAAAAGTTAGTGTATAAACATTGCATACCTTACGGCGCATTGCTTTGCAAATTGATTGCATACCTTCCGGCGCAGTACCAGGAGCTACCTCTTCCGTGGATGCTCTCCTGGTATTATACATTCAAAAGCTGGTAGTTTTCCAAGAAATTTTTCACGACCAACGGGAAAGTTAGTGTTTAAACATTGCATAATTTTGGGCGGATTTTGAGCAAAATTGCTGCAAAATTTTACTCGACCAACGGGAAAGTTAGTGTTTAAATATGGCATACCTTTCGGCGGCTTTCGAGCAAAATTGCTGTACTAGGTGCTACCTCTTCCGTGGATGCTTTCCTGGTATCGGAAATCGGAAAACAGCTTGTTTTGTATGGAATTTCGTACCAACCGACGGAAAGTTTGAGCGAGATGAAGGATGCTTTCCGTTTTATTGATATTACTTATTAGCGATCGTTCTCACGTGTTTGATAGTATGCAATAGCAATTGTGATGGGCAAATTTGTCCCAAGCTGCAGATGTCACCTCTGGGAAACCATGCTCTCCTGGTATCGGAAATCTGAAAACAATTGTGTGCGCGGCTACGGCATAGTGGTTTTCACAGTTGCCCAGCTGATTTGGTCATTGGACAAATTTGTCAGCATTTTGTCAACTCTAGTGGCACATATTAATGTGAATTTCGATCGTTCGATTAAATTTCGCGTATTAAATTTGATGCTCCAATTTTAGGTCGGTTGTCCGTGCGTCAAGAAATCCAAGAATTTATGGGCCGATCTCTTCGCTCATTGTGAAAACACTTGCGATCATTTCGTCACATTTACACTTGCACATTTACATCAGTATGAAACACACTATGTGCTCCTCAGGCACAATTCGATAGTCAGTAGCAAATTATAGGGATACAACACCATAAAGCACTCACTAATTTTTCTCAAACAAACTGAGTTTTCAATGCAAAAAAAAACGAGACCGCTTTCAACACGCACGACAATGTTTTAGCAAGACTATTATGATAGGTTCTTCACTGAATACATCGTTTTTATATCAATGCATACTTAATTTCTTCAAGTATCTTTTTTAGTGTTCTTTTTTTAATTTAGATCAACGATTTCGCGGCGATGATCTTAAACCGTATGGATTTCGAATTGGAAATTTTAAAACAATTTCAGTCTAACAACGATGCAAATGTTACCGAGACTACAACAATGTAGTTTGAACAGTATTCTACACGGGGATATGATGAAGTGTTTGGACAGTTTGGGATGGGTGGACATAAGCTGAACCTACAATCCAGCTTCGAACAAGTAATAATCAAGAAAGACAGAAATGGTATTCCAAGAACCATGAAGTATCAAATATCAAACGGAAAAGAAAGTTCTAATGATTGCAATTTGATTTTATTCATATTCTATGACAATGCTAGCTATGTCGTAGTATACTGACGGATTGTGTCGGTTATAACATCATTACCGGCTTGCAAACTTGCAGAAATTGTGACAATCGTAATACTAAACACAATACTCCACCACAATACTGTTTCGAAACACGTAGGCTGGACATTTTCACGGTTCAATCGGTGAGAGAAAACAATACCACACCACGAGTATCGCAATGGCAATAGCTGGCGAATATTACGTAAGTGAAAACAGCGCATGGTTTCTATTCTAGCAACTAACGGTAGGATCATTTACGAACAGATGAAAAAATCCCGTTCAAGAAATAGAATACATGAATAGGTTGAAGTAAAAGGGCATATAAGGGTTCACGGGGCGGCCAGATGGTGTATTGGTAGCGCAGTCGGTCTGCACAAGACAGGACCACGGAAAAAAATCATTTGGACCACCAAACCTCCGTACGCAGGTCTGACTATCCTACGGGTAAATAAAGTAAAAAAAACTAGAAATGATAGGCTTAAACATCCTGAAGATATCGTGCCGATAAAGAAGAAGGAGTTTGAATACACTGCATACTTCTCTTGCGTAGCCGTGTAACCGGGCCGATATAGCCAATCAAATAAAAAAATATTATCTCACCAAGGATAACCAATTTTCTACCTTTTTAATTAGATTTTATGCTATAAATTAACTCTGCTGCTAAATTTCCAAAAATCGCACAATCGGCACAAGTTGTTTGGGGCCCCCAACACGGCGAGGCCCTAGGCGACCGCCTACTCCGCCTACTGTTTGATCCGCCGCTGTAGGGTGGTGGTAATAGTTTTTGAGCCTGGTTTTAATGCGATCAATTCTTTTTCAACAGCTAGCGGTGTTAAGTTTTGTGTTTCTTTTCTTTCGCGTATGTTACTTGAACATTTGGACGATTTGGACGACTTTAACATAACACTATATTCACACGTTTTACGAACATTACAAAAATACATTTAGAGCCGGTTTGCTCTTCCGTTACGCGCGCTTGCCCTTCTGGTATCGGAGTGTCGAGAGCGAGCGCGTACGCTGACCCCTCGGTAGATTGCACTTACACATCAACCGCTGACCGCCGTTTGTCAACGGTGAGTTGCCGTGACAGATCTACCGATGGAACAGGATGGACCATATCATTAGGTGCACGCTAAATCGTGTACGAAGAAGGCTAAAAGCTTCTTTTACAGTACATGCTGTATCTATAACTCCATGTGCAGTACCAATCAATGTGGTTTTCATAAATTTAATGATGTTCACTTCTGGCACATTTTCAACATAGTCTAAAAGAAGTTCAACCCTTTCAATATATGCATTCAATAGTGTGTTTGAACCATCAAAAGATTTAACCAGCTTTAATGCTAAATTTACATCCAACTTGGCTGTCATTGCTAAGGGTTCGCTGCAGGTTGCTTTAGTAACAGTATCGGTTGAAGTTATTTTATTTGGAGGTGTACTAGTAGCTGTGTTCGTATTAGTTTTAATTACAGGGGTACTTGCAGGTTTGTTTCTAGTAATTCTGTTTACGGGAGATGTTGTGGTTTTAGTGGATTTTTTCATCTAGTGGAATAGCAAAAACTACCAGTGCATAAAAGCGTATGAGCCAATTAATGTATAAATAACTAGACAAATTTAATAGTTATTCTGACACCATTTAAATAGAATATAATTGCTAAAGATCACTTAACTTTGTATGTTGAAGGTTTTTTTTTTACAGTTAAGGTTGAAAATAGTATTTTTTACGGTATAGACATAATTTAATGGATATAAAAAATATTAGTGATTTGAAATCTTATAAAAACATACAGTGATGAAAAACCATGATGAAATTAGCATTATTATTATTTTTTTTTACTGATTGGGGAACAATTATATTCGTTTTGCAAGTATTTTTTTTTACAACGAAAACGATATATGAAAATCCAAAGCACTGATTAGACTCATCACAGTCGAATGATTATATTATGCTTGCGTTTTTTTTTACGAACCGGTCACGAGATTTCAATTCACTATCAAACACAACCAAAGAAAAGGGTTATGAATGATACGGTATCACTAACATTTGGATATGAATGATACGGTATCACTAACATTTAGGCACATTCTTTTTGCACGACGCACTGTTTTCTTATACGATTTGAACTATTAAAACTTTCGTATATATAAATAACAAATAATAAATAACGCATCTTGCGATCGGCAAAAAGGCGCAGTTCAATGCCCCGACTTCACGTGTTCTGTCGTTTGGAGCGATGGCGGTTCCAGTACGCTTGTACGTGATTAGGACTAGGATCAACGCACAGGTGCTGATTTGAGCTATAGATCAGTGTAATGATTGTATCTCTCACTGAAGTGCCTTTTTGTGTTGTCCACTGGAGCTTGTGCTGTTCGTCTTGGATGATGTGTGGTTTGCCTTCAGCGTGAAGAGGATGCCTGGCAGCTAATATTTATCGTGCAGCACTTCACTGAAGCTCAATGCGATTTTCCTTTTTTTTCAGCCTGTTCCTTTTGTAATGGGTGCGTACTCGGGTACTTTTTATTTTCATTGTATCACAGAACTTTTACAAATGCGTAATCGTCATTGACTCGAGCAGGCAGGATCGCCATGCTATAATATTACACCACTTTATTAGCACCGTATTCGGACGCTGTTCCAGGAGAGAAGAGTGAGACCCACCACGTGCACACTTATATATATCCTACCGTGAGTGCCCCGCTTGGGTACTCCCTAACTAAGGAGTGTATCCTAACTTAACGAATAATACTAACAGTGCCTACCTAACTTAACGCCACAACACGCGGTTGCACTTGGGGTCAAGGATAGATGACCCGGACCGCCATTTCGATGATCGTCGCTATGGTGACGACCCGACGGCGTCACTCCGATACAGTCCGTATCCCGTACCCAGGCTTCCATCTGCGCCGCGTAAGCACTCACCTGGCTGCTTCGGTCGGAGATTTCTTCCTCGAGCTCGATTTCCTGCATTTGGAAAGCAAGCTCCCTTCGAGCTTTCGCGAACTCAAACTCCTTTCGAGCCGTTTCAAGCTCAAACTCCTTCCGCTCTATTTCAAGGCGCTTCCGCCTTGCCTCCAAACTCCGATGTTGCCTCGCTGGTGCCGCGTCCTCGTCCTTCGATGGCTTTCCCACGGCGCTTAGGCGCCTTCCAGGGCAAACAGCCGATGTGCTTGCTAGCTGCTCTTGCAGCTCCGCCGCAACCTCCTCGCAGCTTTCGTCCAGCGACGCTCTTTCCATTCTGCAACAAAACTATGCTTTCACGCGCGAAAAAACACAACTCCCGATGGCAAGATTTACGTGCCTACTTTCGCGCGGTATCGTCCGTTCGTATTACGCGTATTACTTCGCAGTGAAGATTTTAATTCGATTAACATATCGCGAACGAGTGAGTGAAACGATACTGTAGTGTAGCAACCTGGCAATGTATAAACCTCAGTATGTTAGTTGGGAACTGACGATCGGGAGAACAATAAAGTATAGGCAGTTGCACATAGACAATCGTACGAGTAAGATCTCTTTATTCCAAAACACTACATTTGGTGACGAGGAGAAAGTACGAAGAAGAAAATCACAATGAATACTCTTGGTAAGCGTTGTTTAGCACGTAGTGTAATGTAAGAAAAGTGGAAGCATGAGGAAAATAATAGAATAAGTTCGAATTGCTTGAATGCAGCGAACTTGATTAAATTCGATTTTGTTGAAATATGGTAGATGATCGTGCTTAAATGCAGAAAACCGGAATGGGTTAAGCTTAAATGCTGTACAAATCCAGCTGGAAAAAGTTGCTTAAATGCAGAAAACCAAAATGGTTTTAGCTTGAATGCTGTACGAATCGAAGTTGCGAAAAAGAGGTGCTTAAATGCAGAATGAGCAGTTCAATTACCATACATAACACAAATGGTGAGCGTGGGTCAAATTTCCAGGTATCGCTTAAATGCAGAAGAGTGCATGAGTGTTCGTGTGATCCGTTCCCCATGTGTCATAGTGTGTCAGGGATAACATAGTGTCAGGGATAACAAACCATTTTGTACAATTGTAATCACCGATACTATTGAAGTGTTAAAAATTAATGTCTTGTGCAGTGGCTTATAGCGTTAGATCCTCTATTATTTCTTTTGCACAAATGTTCCGATTCCCGGGGTTGGCATCCCAGCCGTTTGAATATGAAGAATATGCTGAAAATGTCGCAGCTGAGTGGAAAAAATGGCTAGGATCTTTCGAAATCATGCTTCGAGCATCTCGAATAGATGATAATGTTGCGTCCAGCAACAAAGGTCACGTCCAGCAACCGCTTCTCTGCAGCAAAGGCGATACCAATAGCTTTTTTTAACACTGTACTTTTATTCTTAAAGGAGAGTGTATCTCTCGTGTTAGGTGAAATAGGGAAGAGTTAAAAAAACTTCTATTCTTGGCCTAAGTTGGTTTTCGAAAAGGCCCTAGCTGTCCCTGCGCGCTGCTTTTATCTGCACTCTCTCCCGTTTTCCCTGAAAGGGAATACGTGAGAAGAACGCACGATCCTGCTACGCAAGCGCCACCTAGCGTAAACCTACTGAACGAGGCTGCTGTTGGTTCAAATGAACCGTTACTCGCAACAGATGAGGAGTGGAAAAAAGATTTATTGCTACATTTTGTCGGACCAAGTGTTCAACAAATTTATGCAGCGTTGCCGGAATTACCGAACAATGACATGCGTGGACCACTTTCAAATATCGAGCAATACACGCCGAATATGATGAGTTACGAGGAAACCATAGCCAAACTAGACAGATTTTTCTTGCCTATCCTACGAATGAACGGCATTTACTAAGCCATATAAAACAGCAACCAGGGGAGAGTTTCGACACCTTTGTAATGAAGTTACGCATACAAGCAGATCGGTGTAAATTTGGCGATAAAATGGAGGAGAATATAAACGACCAAATAATCGAGAAATGTCAATCCTCTGCATTGCGTCGTAAGTTATTAAAGTTAGGTGATGCCAACCTCGACAAAGTAGTGAGAGTAGCAAAGATTTTCGAAACAGTAGCTCATCAAGAAAAATCATATAACGATCCAAAACTCAGAAAGGAGGCGGTGAACAAAATTGATGGAGTTTCGTTTGGCAAAAAGAGGACATTGTCTGGAACAAAACAATGGGAACAAGAATGCCACCGTTGCGGTTATACTGGTCACTTTGCTAGTGAGGATAAGTGTCCAGCTAAAGGAAAGTCTTGCAATAAGTGCGGCGGTAGAAATCATTTCTCAAAGAAATGTCGCACTAAGCATCAAGCCCTAATGAAGATCAAATATAGGAAAATTGATCAGGAAGAAACTACACAGAGTGATAATGCAAAACAGAAAAATAATACGGTGCACAATATTACCGACGATACCGTAGAATACGTATTTCACTTAACACCTTCAGATACCACCAGCGAGGTGCATTGCATAATATGTGGTGTCCCTACAACCGCTATGATCGATTCAGGATCAAAGTACAACTTGATCAGCCAGGCTTGTTGGGAGCAACTTAAAGTTAAACAAGTGCAGGTTACAAACCAACGGAAAAATGCTCCAATTATACTTAAAGCATATGGCGGACAGGTGTTGCCACTGTTGGGCGTATGTTCTGCTACTCTTTCCTTTGGCACAGCAAAAACAACTGCTGATTTTTACGTCGTGAAGGGCGATGGCAAAAAGACGAAAAGGCAGCGAGGGGAGGTCCAGCACCAGACATACGGAAGCGGCAGCGAGAAGAGACCATGGAGCGCTGGCAACGCCAGTGGTCGCGGGAGTGGCCAGTGGAGCGCGGATTCCTGCGGAGCTACTTCGTCAATAAAGGTATCCTGGAGGGCTCGCCTAACTGCCCGGTGTGTGAGCATGACGTGGAAGATGTCGACCACGTGATGTTCCACTGTCCACGGTTCGCCCGAGCACAACACGAGATGGACAACCACGGAAATGTGTGCCAGCCGCAGCACATGGGAAGCAGTCCGGACGGCCGCACGGACAATTTTCAAAAGCCTCCAAGTGAGGTGGAATGAGGAGAGTCCGCCGACGGCCAGAAGACGGCAGCAGCGATGGAGGAACGCGGATCAACGGGGGCAGCAATAGCGGCTCCCCGCCACCAACAACACCAGGACAACGGAAAACAGAAGCAGCAGCGGTAGCGACGAGTAACCAGAGCAGCAGCAGGAGCTAGGACCCACCCGAGAGTGGCGGCCACGGACGGGTGGATTCGGAACAATAGCAGCAGACGGAAGACACGAAGCGGCAGCAGCAGCGAGGACAACCAGGAAGGACGACGCAGCAGTGCGCAACAGCAAGGGTGCTACGCACACACGACCCCGCATGGAGTACTACGCACATCAGCGCATCGGCAGGGTTCGGATCAGGTCGAGGAGTGGTTTAGTGCGGTTGCATCGGTTGCTTGACTCGCTTCACGGGTCAAGCTTCATGATGAATCCCACATAACCCATCTCGAGGGGCGGTGTCAAGCCGCGATATGCCCCTCTAGGTGGGTACCTTTTGAAGGTTCCCTCCCCGTTAACAAAAAAAAAAAGGGCGATGGCAAAACATTGATCGGCCGCGATACAGCCACTGCCATGGGAGTATTAAAAATTACTGTTCCAGTGAATGCAGTCGACAACGACGATGGTAAATTTGGAACCATAAAAAACATTGTGTTGGACATACCGATAAAAGTAGATGCAGTACTGGTTATTCAACCATACCGTCGTATACCAGTCGCACTTGAGAAGGTAGTGGACAATAAATTGGACGAATTATTAAAGCTAGGGATCATCGAGGCTGTAAATGAACCATCCAAGTGGGTATCGTCGGTAGTAATAGTCCCTAAAGGCAAAGAAGATGTTCGTATCTGCGTAGACATGAGACGCGCTAATGAGGCAGTGGAAAGAGAAAACCACCCTTTACCAACTTTTGAAGACTTCTTGCCACAAATGTCCAAGGCAAAAGTTTTCTCCCGTCTAGACATAAAAAACGCGTTCCATCAGGTGGGCTAGTCGAAGACCGACTGTGTTTTTTTTTGTACTTGCAATTTAACTAAAAGAAAAGAGAAACTTGTACATGAAATAATATTTAAATGTTATAGCAACACTACTCCACTCCAGAGACTAATTCTATGTTTTATTTTGATAGTCATTTCAAAACACTCCCGTGAAATAACGACATTCATTACACGAAGAGGATTGTTTCGATATTCCAGATTGATGTTTGGTGTCAATTGCGTTCCAGAATTATTCCAAAAAACAATGGAACAAATATTGAGTGGCTGTGAAGGGTGTTTGAATTATATCGATGATATATTTGTGTCAATGTATTTCGATCAATTCTTTTTCAACAGCTAGCGGTGTTAAGTTTTGTGTTTCTTTTCTTTCGCGTATGTTACTTGAACATTTGGACGATTTGGACGACTTTAACATAACACTATATTCACACGTTTTACGAACATTACAAAAATACATTTAGAGCCGGTTTGCTCTTCCGTTACGCGCGCTTGCCCTTCTGGTATCGGAGTGTCGAGAGCGAGCGCGTACGCTGACCCCTCGGTAGATTGCACTTACACATCAACCGCTGACCGCCGTTTGTCAACGGTGAGTTGCCGTGACAGATCTACCGATGGAACAGGATGGACCATATCATTAGGTGCACGCTAAATCGTGTACGAAGAAGGCTAAAAGCTTCTTTTACAGTACATGCTGTATCTATAACTCCATGTGCAGTACCAATCAATGTGGTTTTCATAAATTTAATGATGTTCACTTCTGGCACATTTTCAACATAGTCTAAAAGAAGTTCAACCCTTTCAATATATGCATTCAATAGTGTGTTTGAACCATCAAAAGATTTAACCAGCTTTAATGCTAAATTTACATCCAACTTGGCTGTCATTGCTAAGGGTTCGCTGCAGGTTGCTTTAGTAACAGTATCGGTTGAAGTTATTTTATTTGGAGGTGTACTAGTAGCTGTGTTCGTATTAGTTTTAATTACAGGGGTACTTGCAGGTTTGTTTCTAGTAATTCTGTTTACGGGAGATGTTGTGGTTTTAGTGGATTTTTTCATCTAGTGGAATAGCAAAAACTACCAGTGCATAAAAGCGTATGAGCCAATTAATGTATAAATAACTAGACAAATTTAATAGTTATTCTGACACCATTTAAATAGAATATAATTGCTAAAGATCACTTAACTTTGTATGTTGAAGGTTTTTTTTTTACAGTTAAGGTTGAAAATAGTATTTTTTACGGTATAGACATAATTTAATGGATATAAAAAATATTAGTGATTTGAAATCTTATAAAAACATACAGTGATGAAAAACCATGATGAAATTAGCATTATTATTATTTTTTTTTACTGATTGGGGAACAATTATATTCGTTTTGCAAGTATTTTTTTTTACAACGAAAACGATATATGAAAATCCAAAGCACTGATTAGACTCATCACAGTCGAATGATTATATTATGCTTGCGTTTTTTTTTACGAACCGGTCACGAGATTTCAATTCACTATCAAACACAACCAAAGAAAAGGGTTATGAATGATACGGTATCACTAACATTTGGATATGAATGATACGGTATCACTAACATTTAGGCACATTCTTTTTGCACGACGCACTGTTTTCTTATACGATTTGAACTATTAAAACTTTCGTATATATAAATAACAAATAATAAATAACGCATCTTGCGATCGGCAAAAAGGCGCAGTTCAATGCCCCGACTTCACGTGTTCTGTCGTTTGGAGCGATGGCGGTTCCAGTACGCTTGTACGTGATTAGGACTAGGATCAACGCACAGGTGCTGATTTGAGCTATAGATCAGTGTAATGATTGTATCTCTCACTGAAGTGCCTTTTTGTGTTGTCCACTGGAGCTTGTGCTGTTCGTCTTGGATGATGTGTGGTTTGCCTTCAGCGTGAAGAGGATGCCTGGCAGCTAATATTTATCGTGCAGCACTTCACTGAAGCTCAATGCGATTTTCCTTTTTTTTCAGCCTGTTCCTTTTGTAATGGGTGCGTACTCGGGTACTTTTTATTTTCATTGTATCACAGAACTTTTACAAATGCGTAATCGTCATTGACTCGAGCAGGCAGGATCGCCATGCTATAATATTACACCACTTTATTAGCACCGTATTCGGACGCTGTTCCAGGAGAGAAGAGTGAGACCCACCACGTGCACACTTATATATATCCTACCGTGAGTGCCCCGCTTGGGTACTCCCTAACTAAGGAGTGTATCCTAACTTAACGAATAATACTAACAGTGCCTACCTAACTTAACGCCACAACACGCGGTTGCACTTGGGGTCAAGGATAGATGACCCGGACCGCCATTTCGATGATCGTCGCTATGGTGACGACCCGACGGCGTCACTCCGATACAGTCCGTATCCCGTACCCAGGCTTCCATCTGCGCCGCGTAAGCACTCACCTGGCTGCTTCGGTCGGAGATTTCTTCCTCGAGCTCGATTTCCTGCATTTGGAAAGCAAGCTCCCTTCGAGCTTTCGCGAACTCAAACTCCTTTCGAGCCGTTTCAAGCTCAAACTCCTTCCGCTCTATTTCAAGGCGCTTCCGCCTTGCCTCCAAACTCCGATGTTGCCTCGCTGGTGCCGCGTCCTCGTCCTTCGATGGCTTTCCCACGGCGCTTAGGCGCCTTCCAGGGCAAACAGCCGATGTGCTTGCTAGCTGCTCTTGCAGCTCCGCCGCAACCTCCTCGCAGCTTTCGTCCAGCGACGCTCTTTCCATTCTGCAACAAAACTATGCTTTCACGCGCGAAAAAACACAACTCCCGATGGCAAGATTTACGTGCCTACTTTCGCGCGGTATCGTCCGTTCGTATTACGCGTATTACTTCGCAGTGAAGATTTTAATTCGATTAACATATCGCGAACGAGTGAGTGAAACGATACTGTAGTGTAGCAACCTGGCAATGTATAAACCTCAGTATGTTAGTTGGGAACTGACGATCGGGAGAACAATAAAGTATAGGCAGTTGCACATAGACAATCGTACGAGTAAGATCTCTTTATTCCAAAACACTACATTTGGTGACGAGGAGAAAGTACGAAGAAGAAAATCACAATGAATACTCTTGGTAAGCGTTGTTTAGCACGTAGTGTAATGTAAGAAAAGTGGAAGCATGAGGAAAATAATAGAATAAGTTCGAATTGCTTGAATGCAGCGAACTTGATTAAATTCGATTTTGTTGAAATATGGTAGATGATCGTGCTTAAATGCAGAAAACCGGAATGGGTTAAGCTTAAATGCTGTACAAATCCAGCTGGAAAAAGTTGCTTAAATGCAGAAAACCAAAATGGTTTTAGCTTGAATGCTGTACGAATCGAAGTTGCGAAAAAGAGGTGCTTAAATGCAGAATGAGCAGTTCAATTACCATACATAACACAAATGGTGAGCGTGGGTCAAATTTCCAGGTATCGCTTAAATGCAGAAGAGTGCATGAGTGTTCGTGTGATCCGTTCCCCATGTGTCATAGTGTGTCAGGGATAACATAGTGTCAGGGATAACAAACCATTTTGTACAATTGTAATCACCGATACTATTGAAGTGTTAAAAATTAATGTCTTGTGCAGTGGCTTATAGCGTTAGATCCTCTATTATTTCTTTTGCACAAATGTTCCGATTCCCGGGGTTGGCATCCCAGCCGTTTGAATATGAAGAATATGCTGAAAATGTCGCAGCTGAGTGGAAAAAATGGCTAGGATCTTTCGAAATCATGCTTCGAGCATCTCGAATAGATGATAATGTTGCGTCCAGCAACAAAGGTCACGTCCAGCAACCGCTTCTCTGCAGCAAAGGCGATACCAATAGCTTTTTTTAACACTGTACTTTTATTCTTAAAGGAGAGTGTATCTCTCGTGTTAGGTGAAATAGGGAAGAGTTAAAAAAACTTCTATTCTTGGCCTAAGTTGGTTTTCGAAAAGGCCCTAGCTGTCCCTGCGCGCTGCTTTTATCTGCACTCTCTCCCGTTTTCCCTGAAAGGGAATACGTGAGAAGAACGCACGATCCTGCTACGCAAGCGCCACCTAGCGTAAACCTACTGAACGAGGCTGCTGTTGGTTCAAATGAACCGTTACTCGCAACAGATGAGGAGTGGAAAAAAGATTTATTGCTACATTTTGTCGGACCAAGTGTTCAACAAATTTATGCAGCGTTGCCGGAATTACCGAACAATGACATGCGTGGACCACTTTCAAATATCGAGCAATACACGCCGAATATGATGAGTTACGAGGAAACCATAGCCAAACTAGACAGATTTTTCTTGCCTATCCTACGAATGAACGGCATTTACTAAGCCATATAAAACAGCAACCAGGGGAGAGTTTCGACACCTTTGTAATGAAGTTACGCATACAAGCAGATCGGTGTAAATTTGGCGATAAAATGGAGGAGAATATAAACGACCAAATAATCGAGAAATGTCAATCCTCTGCATTGCGTCGTAAGTTATTAAAGTTAGGTGATGCCAACCTCGACAAAGTAGTGAGAGTAGCAAAGATTTTCGAAACAGTAGCTCATCAAGAAAAATCATATAACGATCCAAAACTCAGAAAGGAGGCGGTGAACAAAATTGATGGAGTTTCGTTTGGCAAAAAGAGGACATTGTCTGGAACAAAACAATGGGAACAAGAATGCCACCGTTGCGGTTATACTGGTCACTTTGCTAGTGAGGATAAGTGTCCAGCTAAAGGAAAGTCTTGCAATAAGTGCGGCGGTAGAAATCATTTCTCAAAGAAATGTCGCACTAAGCATCAAGCCCTAATGAAGATCAAATATAGGAAAATTGATCAGGAAGAAACTACACAGAGTGATAATGCAAAACAGAAAAATAATACGGTGCACAATATTACCGACGATACCGTAGAATACGTATTTCACTTAACACCTTCAGATACCACCAGCGAGGTGCATTGCATAATATGTGGTGTCCCTACAACCGCTATGATCGATTCAGGATCAAAGTACAACTTGATCAGCCAGGCTTGTTGGGAGCAACTTAAAGTTAAACAAGTGCAGGTTACAAACCAACGGAAAAATGCTCCAATTATACTTAAAGCATATGGCGGACAGGTGTTGCCACTGTTGGGCGTATGTTCTGCTACTCTTTCCTTTGGCACAGCAAAAACAACTGCTGATTTTTACGTCGTGAAGGGCGATGGCAAAAAGACGAAAAGGCAGCGAGGGGAGGTCCAGCACCAGACATACGGAAGCGGCAGCGAGAAGAGACCATGGAGCGCTGGCAACGCCAGTGGTCGCGGGAGTGGCCAGTGGAGCGCGGATTCCTGCGGAGCTACTTCGTCAATAAAGGTATCCTGGAGGGCTCGCCTAACTGCCCGGTGTGTGAGCATGACGTGGAAGATGTCGACCACGTGATGTTCCACTGTCCACGGTTCGCCCGAGCACAACACGAGATGGACAACCACGGAAATGTGTGCCAGCCGCAGCACATGGGAAGCAGTCCGGACGGCCGCACGGACAATTTTCAAAAGCCTCCAAGTGAGGTGGAATGAGGAGAGTCCGCCGACGGCCAGAAGACGGCAGCAGCGATGGAGGAACGCGGATCAACGGGGGCAGCAATAGCGGCTCCCCGCCACCAACAACACCAGGACAACGGAAAACAGAAGCAGCAGCGGTAGCGACGAGTAACCAGAGCAGCAGCAGGAGCTAGGACCCACCCGAGAGTGGCGGCCACGGACGGGTGGATTCGGAACAATAGCAGCAGACGGAAGACACGAAGCGGCAGCAGCAGCGAGGACAACCAGGAAGGACGACGCAGCAGTGCGCAACAGCAAGGGTGCTACGCACACACGACCCCGCATGGAGTACTACGCACATCAGCGCATCGGCAGGGTTCGGATCAGGTCGAGGAGTGGTTTAGTGCGGTTGCATCGGTTGCTTGACTCGCTTCACGGGTCAAGCTTCATGATGAATCCCACATAACCCATCTCGAGGGGCGGTGTCAAGCCGCGATATGCCCCTCTAGGTGGGTACCTTTTGAAGGTTCCCTCCCCGTTAACAAAAAAAAAAAGGGCGATGGCAAAACATTGATCGGCCGCGATACAGCCACTGCCATGGGAGTATTAAAAATTACTGTTCCAGTGAATGCAGTCGACAACGACGATGGTAAATTTGGAACCATAAAAAACATTGTGTTGGACATACCGATAAAAGTAGATGCAGTACTGGTTATTCAACCATACCGTCGTATACCAGTCGCACTTGAGAAGGTAGTGGACAATAAATTGGACGAATTATTAAAGCTAGGGATCATCGAGGCTGTAAATGAACCATCCAAGTGGGTATCGTCGGTAGTAATAGTCCCTAAAGGCAAAGAAGATGTTCGTATCTGCGTAGACATGAGACGCGCTAATGAGGCAGTGGAAAGAGAAAACCACCCTTTACCAACTTTTGAAGACTTCTTGCCACAAATGTCCAAGGCAAAAGTTTTCTCCCGTCTAGACATAAAAAACGCGTTCCATCAGGTGGGCTAGTCGAAGACCGACTGTGTTTTTTTTTGTACTTGCAATTTAACTAAAAGAAAAGAGAAACTTGTACATGAAATAATATTTAAATGTTATAGCAACACTACTCCACTCCAGAGACTAATTCTATGTTTTATTTTGATAGTCATTTCAAAACACTCCCGTGAAATAACGACATTCATTACACGAAGAGGATTG
Source organism: Anopheles moucheti (assembly GCF_943734755.1). Classification (NCBI taxonomy): domain Eukaryota; kingdom Metazoa; phylum Arthropoda; class Insecta; order Diptera; family Culicidae; genus Anopheles; species Anopheles moucheti. The sequence goes on from NC_069140.1 coordinate 62,403,892, forward strand.
TTTCGATATTCCAGATTGATGTTTGGTGTCAATTGCGTTCCAGAATTATTCCAAAAAACAATGGAACAAATATTGAGTGGCTGTGAAGGGTGTTTGAATTATATCGATGATATATTTGTGTACGGATCTTGTCGCGAAGAACACGATAAAAGACTAAAACATGTCCTTGATCGACTTGACGAATGGAACGTTCTGCTCAACACAGAGAAATGCATTTATGGTGTGTCACAAATGAGGGTATTAGGACATATCTTATCTGCTGAAGGAATTAAGCCAGATGAGGATAAACTTGACTCCATACGCAACTTTCGACAACCCAAAACCGGAGAAGAAGTCAGAAGCTTTCTTGGGCTAGTAAATTATTTAGGAAAATTTAAACCTAACTTGGCAACCCTCACACATCCATTACGGTAATTGACAGTCCAGAGAAAAAACTTCGTTTGGGAATCAGAACAGAAATCGGCTTATGAAACACTTAAATCACTTATGATATGCCCAACAACGCTTGGTTATTTTGATGTAGGAGACAGAATGCAGTTAATTGCAGATGCCAGTCCAGTTGGACTAGGAGCGGTATTAATACAAATAGACACGAAAAAACATCCCAGAATAATAGCGTATGCCAGCAAAAGCTTGTCCAACGCAGAAAGGTGTTACGCACAAATAAAAAGGGAGGCTCTAACTCTTGTGTGGACTGTAGAACGGTTTCATTTCTATTTGTACGGTCGTCAATTCGAGTTAATAACTGATCACAAGCCGTTAGAAACAATATTTAGTTCTAAATCTAAGCCATGTGCCAGAATTGAGAGATGGGTTGTGCGCCTGCAATCTTAGAAAGCTACCGTAATTCACAGACCAGGAAAGTCTAATATTGCAGATCCTCTCTCCCGACTCGTCATCATAGAAAATTTAGAAGGGAAAACCTTTGACGAGTTCGCTGAACACTATGTCGCATGGGTAGTCTCAAATGCATCCCCAGTGGCTTTAAAACTAACCGAAATAGAGGAAGCTTCAGAAGCGACAGAATCATCCAGTTGGTTCGCCAAGAAATAGAGATCGGCGATTGGACTGAAGATACCACTGTCTTCCAAGTGTTTTCAACAGAATTGTGTTTTGCGGGCAAAATACTGTTGCGAGGAAACAGAATTGTAATACCGACTGCGTTACGAGAGCGAACTTTGCATCTAGCGCATGACCATCATGAAACAGAGACTGCGAGCTAAAGTATGGTGGCCAAAATTGGACATGCAAGTAGAACGTTATGTTAAGAACTGTCGTGGTTGTATGTTGGTATCTGCGCCATCCGCGCCCGAACCGATGAAACGGAGAGAACTACCATCGGCCCCTTGGCAACACTTAGCAATGGACTTTCTTGGACCATTACCATCAGGACATTCACTTCTAGTAGTAGTTGATTATTTCAGTCGCTGTATATAGGTAGAAATCATGAAGAAGATATATTCTAGTGAGACTATGAAAAGATTAAACTCAAGTTTTCCTCGTTTTGGACTACCCTTATCATTTACTGCGGATAACGGGCCCCAATTTTCCAGTGAAGAATTCTTGGAATTTTGTACCAGTAACAATCAAATTAGTCAGCACTACTCCGTATTGGCCTCAACAAAATGGAGAAGTTGAAAGACAAAACAGATCTCTACTTAAAAGGTTAATTATAAGCCAGTCAACGAATGAATTAAACAAATATTTATTCAGATCTTCACCTCATTCGATTACAAAGAAAATACCGTCAGAGATGCTTTTCGGATATAACATTAGAGATCGGTTGCCATCCATTTTTCAACCATTAATTGAACATGAGGAAGTAGCAGATCAGGATAAAGAATTAAAGGAAAAAGGAAAGAGCTACGCAGATAAACGAAGAAACGCTAAATTTAATCCCATACGCGAATGAGACGATGTTCTGGCGAAAAGAATGTACAAGAACAACAAACTCTCATCAAACTTCGCACCAAAAGTTTTCAAAGTTATAAAGAGAAAGGGAGGCGATGTACTAATATCGGCTAAGGAATCAGGAACGATGTACCGTAGACATGTTTATTATTTACTAAAAATTCCTACTAGTGACAGTAACCCCTGTACATCCAAAAAAAAAAAGATGATATAGTGCCTCATAATAACGAAGAAAGAATGGACACGGACAGGTACAATAGATCAGCCAAGCGTAAATGATTCAAGCGACTCGTCCGAGGTAGTCGCACCAAAGAGCAAACGAATTACTACGAATTAGCAAACGAAAAAAAATCATCTACTGGTACCTCGCAGGAAGTTTACATATTCGTTTCGGTCTGATTTTGTTTCCATTATCTGAAACAGTTACCGTTCCTTTTCTTTTACTATTCTGTACAATTGTTTTTGCTTGTTTCTTCTTAATGTGTGCAACCGGTCGACGGTACTGCACTCCTTGGTCATTGATTACTATTGTATCATTTCCTTCTTTTTTTACTACTTCATAGAACTCCCTCGACCCTCGACCCTCGATCTTCAGTACTTTCATCTCTAATCCAGCTAGGATCTATCTTTAGTGAGGGGAGAAGGTCCTTTACTGGTCTTCCAGTCAGTAATTCTAATGGGGCTTTTCCAGTTGTCGTATGTGGTGTTAAGTTGTACATGTGCTCATGCTCCTTGATTGCCACTCTCCAGACTGATTTTATGGCATTGGCTATACGTAATGCTCGTAGAATTCCTTGGTTGTTCCTTTCTACTAACCCATTCATTTGGGGCCAATAGGGAATGGTATGTATCAATCTCACATTCTTACGACTACAATATGTATTAAAATCCTCACTCGAAAATGGTGGACCGTTGTCATTTCTAATTGTTTCCGGGTACGATTGTTCTTTAAACACTGATTCTAGTGCCTCGATTGTTTTTGTTGTCGATGTGTTACTCATTTCTATAATTCTCAAATATCTACTGTAATAGTCAACTATCACCAAAAACGTTGCGCATTCTTTTGCAGAAAAGAAATCAATAGCAATATCCTGCCAAGCCCGCTCCGGCATTGTTTTTCTGATCATGGGTTCTGCCTGTCCCGAAGGCGCAACTAATGAACACCCCTCACATTCCTGCACGTAATTTTCTACATCGCGATCCATATACGGCCACCATAATCTTTCTCTGAGATTCCTCTTCATACTCACCACACCGAGATGGCCTCTGTGTGCTATTTGTAATGCTTGTCGCCGTAAACTACCCGGAAGAACTATTCGATCATTTCTAACAACTATTCCATCTATTATTCCTAATTCCTACGAAAAACCTTGAAAATGTGCCAAACATGGATCCCATGACTGATTGTTAATAGCCGTCATGACTTTGTTTAACACTTCGTCTTGAGCTGTGTCTTTTTTAATTTGCGGTAGAGTAATTGCGATATGCTCGTCTTCAAGAGCATACAGGAAATGCTCCGTATTATCATCAAATGGCTTGTCTCCAGGTACGGGACACAGTCGCGACAATATGTCAGATACGTTAGTAGGCCCAGGAATATGTTTCACTTTGTATCTGTAGGGAAGCAAGCGAAGAGCCCACCCTTCGGCTCTTGAACAAGCTCTTTTACCAGTCTGATGTTTGCCCTCAAAATATATTGTAGAGTTTTGTGGTCAGTGAAGATAGTAAAATCTGTTCCAAATAGATAGTAATAAAATTTCTCCACTGCCCATACTATAGCCAAAGCCTCACGTTGCGTCTGTGGATATATCCTTTCGGTTTTCGTTAGTCCTTTAGACGCAAAACTAATTATACGAGCTTCCCCTGACTTTGCCCGTTGTGCTAGGACCGATCCTAGACCCACCGGAGATGCATCCGTATACAATTCAGTCTCGTCTTCAGGATCAAAGAACCCTAGTCGTCTTACTGTATTACACAGTTCCTTTCTTAGTTAATCAAAAGCCTGTTCTTCATCCTTACCAAATGTTTTAGTGTCGCCTCGTATAAATTTCCGTAATGGTTCCGATTTTGTTGATAGGTCTGGAATAAATTGTTTTCAACAAAATTTATTAAACCTAAGAAACTGCTAACTTCTTCTTTTGTCTCTGGTTTCCTGAAATTTTTAATGGTTGTTATTTTCTCTTCAGATGGAGCTATTCCTTTCGCGCTAATATTGTATCCAAGAATCTCTAAGTTTGATGTTCCAAAAATACATTTATCTTTGTTAAGTGTGGCATTATTTTTATCTAAGGTTTCTAATACTTCTTGCAGACGACGATCATGCTGCTCTTTTGATTCTCCCGCGACTACTATATCATCGATATATATCACCACCCCTTCAATTCCTATTAGCATTTGGCTCATAGTTCTTTGAAATATTTCCGGAGCACAATTTATGCCAAACATCAGTCTTTTGAATCGCATTGGTCCTTTGTTTGTCATAAAAGTCGTGATGTTCCTAGAATCCGGGTGCAATTCTATGTGATGGTATGCGGATGTGATGTCTAGTTTCGAAAAAATGCAAGATCCTCTCAACTTGTTAAGTAAAGTGTCTATGACTGGTAACGGGTATTGTTCTCGCTGAATAGCTTGATTAGGTCCACGCATATCAATACATATGCGAATATCATCCTTCCCTTTTGGTACTACTACCATCGGAGAAATCCAATCTACTGGGCTTTTACATGCTCGATTCTATCTGTATCTAACATTTCTTGGATTTTATATTCGACTCGTCTTTCTAGTGCTATCGGCACTCTTAAGTATGAAATTTTTTTTGGTACTATTCCGTTGTCAACCGACAATTTCATCTGAATTCCTGGGAATTTCGGGAAAGGTTTCTTGTTTTGATCAACTTGAAATACTTCTAAACCAACTTTAAATACACGCAAAGATTCTGCTGTTCTTTTGCTTAATAAACACTTCTCGCTTCCTTACACCACGAAACATTGTGCGTACACTTTAGGCTTGGCTCCATTAACTTTTACCCATGCCTCAAATTTTCCTAAAAGTTTCAGCGGTTGTTTAGTTGCATACGCAGTTATCCGGAGCTCGTTGTCTACTTCCTGGTGAGCGATTTCAGCTTTGATGAGTTTCAGTTGATTCCATATTTCAGGTGTTACCGTATTAATAGCCGCTCCCGAGTCAATTAAGAACTTTACCGGAAAACAATCAATGAAACAAGTTATGATTCCCTCGTTACTCTGCTTTTCCTCTTCCCGTTTATTTCTATTGAAACGGTCATTTTCGTTATTTTCCAAAATGGTGTTCGTCTCTCTTGTTTTCTTCCACTGGTATCTTGTGTTTCCTCGTTCTTCAATGTTCCGTTTCTTACATGCTCTGGCAAAATGACCAATTGTTCCGCATTTGTTGCAACGTGATTGCCGTGCAGAGCACTCTTTCGCGCTTGCTAGATGTCGCCATGATCCACAACGCGAACAAGTGTTTGGCCGTGATATTATCATTCCCTCTCTTCGTACATAAGCAATTTGGGACTCCCCTTCATTTCTCTCAACATTCTTCCGCTTTTGTTTCGTTAGCACTTCCCGATTTATGGCATAATTAATCAAATCATCTTTTTTCATGGTATTCTCCATTCCTTTGTCACGCACCCTCTCGTCTTTTGCTCCAATTGTAATTTGATGCAAAATCTCTCTGGCTGATCTTCGCATTTTGTCGCATTTTGAAGCTTGGGTCCTAAGTCTGAGCACGAAATGGTTAAATGATTCCTCTCCTTCTTGCTTCAACGATCTAAATATTTCGAGTTCAATTCTTTCGTTTCTTTTTCCAACAAAGAAATTATTTAGTCGTTTCACTGCGTTGTCGTAAACTGGTATTTCCTTAGGATTAAATGGTATTTTAACGATTCCGCCTTCTTCTTCTTCTTGGATTGGAGCTAAATTGAAAAATATTCTTTGCAAGCCCCTTCCTCCTCGCGCCAACATATACGCTAGCTTTTTCTGCTGTGTTTTAATTGCTTTCAAGTTGATAATTAACTCCAGCGCACGATGCCACTCCTCCCACTCTCGTCTTAAATCTGCCGAGTTAGCAGCATCGTTGAAAGGTTCCAGTGGCCACCGTTCTGTATTCATTTCTAAACAACGAAATAGGAATTTGGTATAATATAATTAAATATCCTTGCATACCATACCATGTAAAACAATTATAGTTCATAAGACATTAAAACAATTAACACGCCCCAACTTGTATTCCATTTTCTTTATACTTCCTTTCATTATCTGTACCTAAACTTCATAACTATTTATCCGGCACTTCAAATTTCCACGAACCCGTTTATCTTAGTTCCACTTTTGGCGCCCACGTTCTCTTCTTTGCTTCATACGTTCGCCTTCCACAGGAAATGTCTCTTCTTAAAATAATTCTGCACACTTTCACGCATCTATTTCTAACAACCGCAACCGATTTTACGTAGAACGCTGCGGGTTCTTGCCGGACTCACACTTTGTTACATTGTCCATCTGGCACACAGATTTTTCCGAATTTGCTCTTTTGTGCTAAGGCTTCTTGCCGGACTCACTCTTTCCATCTGACTCTCGGATTTCTCCGGAATCGCCCTTTTTGTGCTACGGCTTCTTGCCGGACTCACTCTTTTCATCTGGCACTCGGATTTCTCCGAAATCGCCCTTTTTGTGCTACGGCTTCTTGCCGGACTCAGGCCGTCTCCACATGGACCGCGGCCGCCGCGGTACCGCGGAAAACGCGTATAACTTGTATGCCACTTGGCCGCGGTCGCCTGTCAAATCTCCGCGGCAGGCTGTCATTTTCCGCGGCAAGCTGTCAATTTCCGCGGTTGTGAACGGTTCCGCAGACTTGTCCATGTTCAACAAAGCCGCGTTTCCGCGCATGTTTGACAGTCTGCCGCGGAGAATGACAGCCTGCCGCGGAGATTTGGCAGTCGACCGCTGCCAAGTGACATACGCGTTTTCCGCGGTGCCGCGGCGGCCGCGGCCCATGTGGAGGAGGCCTCACACTTTTCCATCATGCACTGCGGAATTCTCCGGACTTGCCCTTTTTGTGCTACGACTTCTTGTCGGACTCACGCTTTCTTCTGTCTGGCACTACAGATTTCTCCGGACTTGCCACTTAAACTGTATCCTAATATATGACTATATATACATATATATATACTGGTACAAAACTACTTAAATACAATGGTATTATGGATTTGCACCATATACCCAGACTCCACTATCCTCATCCACTGTACAACACTTCCACGAATTCCCATCATCCATGCCCCATTTTGGGAAAATGTAACACTGTGCTTCATGCTAATATCCGTAATACACTTATCACGTTCTTTAATTTTCGCTATTTCTATGTTGTCCCCACTATACTTTCACTTTCCTTCCTTACTTACTCTTACAATTCTGTAGGTCCACCAATCGAAATCAATACCGGCTGCGCCAATTGTAGAGTTCACTTCTTTATTTCGTCTTAGTCCGTCGCTCAAGCGCGTCTGACTTTCGATTCCAAACACAGTCCTGAGCCATGGCGGAAACGCTACCCATTTTAGCATTACGGTAGAATCAGACCAAAAGAAGGACTCGCCGCAATTAATCTGCATTGCTTTTTGGACCCGATGCTGGAGTTGGGCGCCCAAAACAGTAGCGCTAAGTTCCGCTAAGTTTAAGAGGTGCAACTCGGGACTTCGATGCTAGTAGGCTGATCCGTATTTCCCCTTCCGTGTTCTCACAACGCGCGTAGATAGATGCTCCATAGGCTGCTTCGGAGGCATCGGTGAATGTGTTGAATTCTACTTTTGAATTGGGTAAGAGAACTTGACGATTAGTTTTGTATTTTGATAAAGATTGCCAGTCATCACGAATTGTCGTCCATTTGTTGTAGATTAGCTCAGGAACGGGATCATCCCAGCCGGATTTCAGCAACCACAACTCCTGCATCAGCAACTTTGCTCGAACTAATACAGGCGCAATCAGCCCAAGCGGATCATACATTTTCGCAATGCATGATAAAATGGATCGTTTGGTGGAAGTTGCGGGTTCTGCACAAAGATTCGAATCGAAACACAGTTCGTCGGCTTCGGGTTTCCAGGAGATACCGAGTGTTTTCACCGTTTCATTTGGCGTGAAGTGCAGTGAGGATTGTGTGCCAATTTGATCAGCACTTAAACCGTTAAGAACGCCAAGATGATTTGATGTCCACTTGCGTAATTCGAGTCCCCCTTTAGCAAGTAGATCGGACAGCTCCTGACGAAGACGGATAGTATCATCTACGGTATTTGCACCACCAATGAAATCATCTACATAAAAGTTTCATTTTAGGGCAGTTTTTGCGTGCAGGAAGTGAGCGCCTTCATCATCTGCAAGCTGAACCAAAGTACGCGTGGCTAAGAATGAGGATGGTGACAGCCCATACGTAACGGTGTTGAGTTCAAAAATCTGCATCGGAGCTTGTGGAGAAAACCGAAAAAAGAATCGAACCAATCGACGATCTTCGAGATGCAACAATATTTGTCGATACATATTTGTGATGTCACCCACAAGTGCAACCTTGTGAGTACGGAACCGTAGTAATATTTATTTATTTATTTATTTATTTATTTATTTAATATAAACTTGTCCGCTTTACATTGGCTAAACAAAAAGTGTTACAAAATGTGTTCGCTTATTTACTAAGATCAATTTGGACCTACACCGCGGTAACGCAGTCTTTCCCTAAAGGATGATACCGGTTCATGAAAATCGAACATGTTGTAAGCGCCGTTAAATTCGCGCGACATAGCCTCAATAGGATCGTTTGCACCGTATTGGGTATTTTTAAAACCTAACCTTAGAAACGGGCGGGATCTGGAGGTCCATCTATGAATCCATATCGTTAATTTGTTCAGTATATTTGGGGCGTTAATGGTTCCTTTTAAAATTCCAGCGACAAAAAGCGCTTGCGCATTTTTTCTACGGTTCTCTAACGGTTCAATGCCTAGCAATAAGCAACGGGAACTGTATGGTGAAAGTGGGCTGTTCCAGTGCAGTTTACGAATAGCGTAACGAGTCAATTTTCTTTGTATGCTTTCAATTCTATGTTTCCACTGATCCGTGTAGGGACACGTCACTACTGAACCATATTCTAGAATCGATCTCACTAACGCGCAGTACAGAGCTTTTATGCATGTTGGGACATCGAAGTCTCTGATGATTTTAAATATTATGCCTAGTGTTCTATTTGCTCGGGAAATAATACTGTCATGGTGCCGGGCAAAATTAAGCTTCGAGTCGAGTATAACTCCTAAATCTCGAACTTCGTCCTTTCTCTGAATGGTGTCGTCATTAAGCGTGTAATTAAATTTCACAGATACGCGAGCGCGAGAGAACGATACAACAAAACACTTCTGGGCGCATAAGGTTAACTTATTACAATTACACCATTTACTGAACACGTTGATGACATTCTGTAGGTCCGACGAATCACAATGGTCACGGATAGTAGTAAAAATTTTTACGTCGTCTGTATACATCAAAAACTTATGGTCTGGTAACACATATGACACATCATTAACGTACAGAATAAATAACAGTGGTCCGAGATTGCTGCCTTGTGGAACGCCTGAAGTGCTGCTAAATGGTTTCGATGTCGCGTTGCCAATTTTAACTCTATAAACACGATCGGTTAGATATGATCGAAACCAATTTACTGCATTTACACTTAATCCTAGCTTGAGTAGCTTCTCTAACAGTATATCATGGGAAACAGTGTCGAAAGCAGCTTTAATATCAGTGTACATGCAGTCTACTTGATGTCCCATATCCATGCTGCTCATACAAACCGAAACAAATTCTACCAAATTTGTGGCAGTAGAGCGTTGTGGCATGAATCCGTGCTGCGTGGTAGATATGTAGGCTGTAGAAGCTCTTATTAGTTGTCCATGCAGTATTAACTCCAAAACTTTCACCAGGGTACAGAGCGATGTTATCCCTCTGTAGCTTGAAGCAAGGTGAGGGTCTCCTTTTTTAAAAATCGGTGTCATCCATGAGACCTTCCATATTTCAGGCACAGCTCCTGATGCTAGCGATAATTGAAATAATCGAACTAGACAGGGCGCTAGAGAACTGGCACACCGTTTGAAGACAACAGATGGGATTCCGTCTGGACCGGGGATAAAATTCATTTTGAGCTTTTGAAGTGCGAGCTTCACGGTATCACAGTTGATTAAGAAGTCAGAGAGATTGAGGGCGTTCATCGGGGTGTTTCTATGCTTTCTTGATCAATCACTCGAGGGCTGAATATATCTCGGAAGCGGGTTGCAAATAGTTCGCAAGTCTCGGTATCATTTTTAGTTATTTGGCCGTTGTGTGATGTAAGCGTAATTTTCTTTTTTTGTGAGCGTTTCGAGCTAGCATACTTCCAGAAATATTTCGGATTCCGCCGAAGACTGCGTTGTACACGGTGCAGATAGTCTCTGTGCCGCACTCTATTGTAAGCACGATATTCCCGAGAAATCGTTTGATATGTTAGGCGGTTCATTACGTTGTTTCTCCGTTGAAGACGTCTCAGCGCTGCTTGCTTATTTTTTTTCATTCGATCAAGTGTTCGATTAGATCATGGAGGTTTGATGCGTTTACGGACACGAGGCACAGCGGTAAGAAAAATCTCGGACATTTTCTGGTTGAAGTGTCCAACAGCGTCATCAATGGATATTTCGTCAGTGAATAGAACTTCCCAGTTAGTTCTGCATAATATGGCGTCTAGTCGATCGTAGTCAGCATGGTTAAAATCAAATTTGAAATGTTCATTTGGTTGCCTAATTGTCTGGTCGGTAAAAGCTGTTACGGTGGACAATGCGTGTAAATGGATAACTAAAGGAGGGTGGTAACGGTCAGGTGGCAGCATATTTTCCGTGGGTTCCGGTTTAGTCATTCGCACTTGATTTGCAGCGTTTTCATTGACTAAGACGAGATCCAATATTCTTCCCGTGTCATTTCTGAACAGATTCATTTGTTTTAACATGTATAGTTCAATCATATCAACAAATGCCTTGCTTCCCACCGTGCTTAGGGGGCCATTAATGTTCCATTCCAGGTGTGTTTGGTTAAAATCACCAAGCAGAATCAGTTGATCATTTGTTTTCATAATATCGCTGATTACGTCAATACATATTGAAATATTTCGCATAGTCACATAATCAGAACTCAGGTATGGAGGAATGTATATGCAGCCAATAAAAAGAGTGCTAGCATCCAGTTGAACTCTCACCCATACGATTTCGAGTGATCCTACAGGTACTCTGCACTCACGTGTAACAAATGCGGACGGATAGCGATCAATACACCTCCACCACGGGAGCGAGTGCTGTTACTGCTGCTACGATCCAAACGGTACACATTATAGTCGTTTCCGAACAAAAGGCTAGTAGGAATCATATAGTCGAGCCACGTTTCGGTGTAAGCCAGAATATCAAATTCGTTCTCTGTAAGAGCCAGGTGAAAGTTGTTCGTTTTTGTACGCAGTCCGCGCACATTTTGATAGCAAATAGTGATGAAATTATCGAGGGGCAATGCGGTTATATTGTCGGTTGGATATGTTAAGCAGGCGTGTTCGGGCATTGTGGAATGAGTGCGTGATTGTTGTGATCCGGGTTGTCGAGGTGTTCGGTTGTTGTGGCTTGCGTTTCCTGAAGTGGATCCTGTTGTGTCTCTCGCTGCATTATGGGTTGGCTGGTTGAAAATTGCGGGCGCCAAAAATTTTGGAAACGCTCAGTACGTCTTTCGAATTCACGAAAAATTACGTTCTTTGGCCAAATTGCGGGTGATAATGCACGATCGCGAAGGGACCATGGTATACCGATCTCGAATGAGATGTATGAGACGGAGTTTATATCTCTGTCTTTTGCGAGCAGTTTGAAGATATTGCTGGCATTTGTGTCCAGTTGTTGTGCAACGTATGACGTCATCTCATCGTTAGTGGTATCAGGAGAAAGACGAGAGACGAAGATCCAAGCTCTTTGCTCATTAGGGGGTACTGCGACCGTCCTAAGTGAAGAAGATGGCTGTGCGGTACCATGGAGAAGAGCAGCACGGTAGTTGCGGTTACGTGGTGAACGATCAAGGTGGGTGGATGATTTCGGTGCGTTCGATGGTTGAAATTGGTATGTGCTCGTGTCAACAGTGTCTTGTTCAGTGTATGGGGTTCGCGAGAGAGGATCTACGGCTGATTGTAATAGTGGTATGGCATGATGAGGAGTTTCGACTGTATGCGGTTGTGTTTTATGTGACTCAGCGATAAGGCGTTGCATCGAAACTAACACATCCTTGTTATGAGCGTCCAGATGCGATAGAAGATCCTTTTTAAATTCGGTCAAAGCAGCATTCAGTTATGACATCCATTTCGGTTTTTGCATTCAATCGAAGTTGCTTGCACTTGCAGCAGAACCAAGAAATGGGTGTTGCGGTACGTTTCAGCTTTTTTACGCACGTATTGTTAATACCCAAGCAGCTACTGTGATAGGCACTATTACACACACCATCACACACATAGTATTCCGGGTCGGTCGAACAACGTCGGTGAAGACAGACGTTAAGTTTGTTGCTCTTCAGTAAATTGTTGTGAAACCGGTGCAAATAGCGATACTGCGCATAATATTTTTTTCACGTGGTTCAAGTTTTGTGCGTACTCTTGCGCGCTGTTTCCAGTACGAGTGATTGGAGTGGTGTTCCGCGAGAAATCGACTCTGAACGTATCTGCGCTTCAGGGCAGGTTGCAAAGGCTCCCAGCCGCTATAGTGGCAAGCCACTAGCGGTTTTTCGCGAAACAAAAAGAAATTTGCCTGGAACAGTGACCGCCGTGCTGTGCTTATTTGGTCTATCAGTGCTGTGGCTGCGGTTGTTTATAAACAATCTGCTAGGTGCATCGCTATAGCAACAAAAAGTGTGCGTCCTTAGTGCTGTTTGGTGTTGGCGTCGGTAGCATCCATCACCACGCTCTGCGTGCTGTGTGCGTTAGTGTGAGTGATAGCAGCTCCAGTACTGCAGCCCTCTCACGCACATCCTTGACACCAGCAATAGCCAGTGCGTAAGCGGCTTAGTGAGCTAGTCCGGGCTTCGCGTAGTGCTACGTGTTCGTTTCGTTCCGTGTTCGTTTGTGAGTTCCGTGTGAGTGCCGATGTTAAGGCTCTTCTACACAAGCTTATGAAGCGCCGTACGGGATGAGCGACCACGACACGAGCCACCCAAATGCTTTGGGTGCGGCACTGAAGGAGTTTTTTGGCAGGAGCAGTAAAACTCTCCGCTCCCCGCCAAGAGTCGAGCCGGATGCCGAGAGGAAAGAGGAAGGTGTTGTGGCAGGTAAGCCCGCAAACGCAAACGTGACCGAGAGCGAGCCTGCAGGGCCGGAATTGCCCACGGAGGAGCAAGCTAGTGTCACGGAGGAAAGGAACGTCCGCATCCAGCGCACGGAGTCGGTGAGTTCGTTAAGTGCAGGTGATGCAGGAAACGGGGGGAAACTTCAGGAAGCCCTGAAAACGGCGAAAGAATTGCATCTTTTCGTCAAGAACCGCCACAACGTCCACCTCGAGATTAAAAGGATGGTGGTCAAAACTCTGTCCGAAATCAGGGGTGCGGAAAATGAGCTTCTCACGTGGAAAATGCGAGCTGAGCGTGCTGAGAAGGCACTCAGTGAGGCTGGGGCTACCGGCAGCCGTCCCGTGACACCCATGCTCACGGGGCCGACTAAGCGCGGGAGGAACCAGAGAACGCCTGAAGCAGAAGAGGGACAAAAGAAGGCGAGAAACGATGGCTCCGTTAAACCGAAACCAGCGTCTTCTTCGAGCGAGACGTGGACCACGGTGGTGAGAAGCAAACCGAAGGCGTCGTGTGAGAAGCCAACGGTGAACCCGAAACCAGCGTCCAAGCCGGCGATCCAAGCACGACCCAGGAACGAAGCCATTGTTATCGGCTTAAAGGAAAAGCAGACATATGCTGACATCCTGCGGAAAGTGAAAGCCGACACGACGCTCCAGTCGCTGGGAAAGCAGGTTTCGAAGATCAGGCGCACGAGAGAGGGCAACATGATCTTCGAATTAAAGAAGGAAGAGTCCGTTTGCGGAGGAAACGTGAAAGACCTCTTACAGTCTGTAGTGGGTGAAGCCGGTCAGGTCTCTCTTCGCGGTAACCTCGCGACCGTCGAAATACGCGACATAGACGAGGTCACAACGGTGGACCAAGTTGAACGTGCGCTACGAGGCCGTTTCGAGTTGGGCAGCGATAAACTCGACGTAAAGCTGAAGCCGGCGTTTAACGGAACACAGACCGCTTTTGTTAGGGTGCCTGCTAGGCAGTCTGCGATGTTAGTAGCTGAACGAGAGCTGGAGATCGACTGGTCCATCTGCCGCGTCCGGATCCTCCCGCCAAACAGAAGGTGTTTCCGCTGCTGGGAGTTTGACCACATTCAGCGTGACTGCAAAGGCCCGGACAGACGGGAAAACTGCCTGCGTTGCGGAGAAAAGGGCCACCAAGCACGCACGTGCACCAGACCTGCCGTTTGCTTGATATGTCCGCCGGGTAACAACGGACACCAAGTTGGTGGAACATATTGCCTGGCAGCAAGAAAGACATGGAAGTAGTTCAAGTCAACTTGAATCACTGCGAGGCGGCACAGGACCTCCTGTGGCAAGCAACGGTGGAGGAAAACGGTGATGTGGTTTTGATATCGGAGCCATATCGCACACCAATCGGAAGCAACAACTGGGTGTCGGACAAAACGGGAATGGCAGCTATCTGGGCAACGGGAAAATTTCCGATACAAAGGGTTGTATCCTGTGCCTTCGAAGGGTTTACCATCGCCGTGGTGAATGGAGTTTACTTCTGCAGCTGTTACGCACCCCCAAGGTGGGACCTGGAGAAGTTTACCGAAATGTTGGACAACATAGTTGCGGAGCTTTGCGGGCGAACTCCGGTTGTCATCGCTGGAGATTTTAACGCCTGGGCAGTTGAATGGGGCAGTAAACGGACTAACAGCAGGGGAGACGCGGTGCTCGAGAGCTTTGCCCAATTGAACGTGGTTTTGGGTAACGTTGGCACTACCCCCACGTTTAGCAGGAACGACAGGACGTCGATTATTGATGTGACGTTTTGTAGTCCCGTTCTGGCGCAGAGCTTAAACTGGCGAGTAAGTGAAGCATACACTCTCAGTGACCACCGCGTAGTCCGGTACTACGTCAACAGAAGGCGCAGCCCAGCACCTGTCCCCTCGACGAGTATCCGAGGTTGGAAAACCGAGCTGTTTGACGAGGAACTGTTTGTGGCGGCGTTAAACTTCGGTGATTTCGGGGAGACTCTCGATGCTTCGGGCCTAGTAGCAGCGTTGACCAAGGCGTGCGACGCCACGATGCCCAGGAGGAAGGCGCCGAAATACACAAAATCCCCAGCCTATTGGTGGAACACATCCATCAAAAGGCATCGGGACGAATGCATTGCGGTGCGCAGGAAGCTGCAACGGGAGAGGTGTCCTGTAACGAAGGAGCAACTGAGGGCAAGCTACGTTACGGCCAGGTCGGACCTAAAAAGGGAAATAAAGGCAAGCAAAAGGCGACATTTCCACGAGCTTTGCGCTACCGTCGCTCGCGAGCCCTGGGGGTCCGCCTTCAAGGTGCTAATGGGGAAAGCGAGGAAGCACGAACCGGTTGAACGATGCCCCATAAAGCTCAAGGGTATTATTGAGCAGCTGTTCCCGACGCATGACGCTCCGGTGCTGAGCCCTTCTTTCAGCAACGCGGAATCCGAACCTGCGCCGGTAACCATTGACGAAATCCTCAGTTTTGCAGCCCGCCTCAAGCCAGGAAAGGCC
The DNA here is from genome assembly GCF_943734755.1 of Anopheles moucheti. NCBI lineage: Eukaryota > Metazoa > Arthropoda > Insecta > Diptera > Culicidae > Anopheles > Anopheles moucheti. The sequence continues at coordinate 62,419,660 of NC_069140.1, forward strand.
CCTGGTCCGGACGGCATTCCAAATGAGGCTCTAAAGGCAGCAATGCAGGCGTTTCCATCGGTGTTCCAGGCCATTCTCCAAAGCACACTGTCGTCTGGCCAGTTTCCGTCGATCTGGAAGCGGCAAAAACTGGTGCTTATACCAAAGCCAGGTAAACCCTCGGGCGACCCGTCAGCCCTAAGGCCATTGGGTCTGGTCGACAACCTGGCAAAGGTACAGGAGATGCCAATTCAGGATCGCCTGACAAAGCACACGGAGGGGCAAGATGGTCTTTCGGATCGACAGTTTGGCTTCCGGAAAAACCGGTCAACGGTCGACGCGATACTGGCAGTGCTGGAGAATGGTAATGCGGCGTTTCGGCGGAAGAGGTGTGGAGCTCGCTACTGCGCGGTCATCACCATTGACGTCAAAAACGCTTTCAATAGCGCCAGCTGGGAGGCGATTGCGGTCGCGCTGCAGGGCATGAGTGTTCCCCCGTATCTGTGCAGGGTGCTGAGGAGCTACCTCAACGGACGCGTGTTGCAGTACGTCACGGAAGAAGGCGTAAGGACGGTAAACATCACTGCAGGCGTCCCACAGGGATCAGTTCTTGGTCCCACCCTGTGGAACGTCATGTATGATGGCGTGCTAACCCTTGCACTACCTCCAGGGGCACAGCTAACCGGTTTCGCAGACGACATCGCCCTGACGGTCACCGGCGAGTCCATCGAGGAGGTGGAATTACTAGCCACGGACGCTGTCGGAACGATCGACGAGTGGATGAAGTCAGTGAGGCTGGAGATTGCACACGCGAAAACCGAGTTCATACTCATCAGCAGCCACAAGGAGGTTCAGAAGGCATCGATAATGGTAGGCTCAGAACGCATTGAGTCTGTCAGGAATCTCAAATACCTTGGGGTTAAAATCGACGACCGACTGAGATTCAAGGACCATCTCGAGGAAGCCTGCAGGAAGGCCATGAACACCGCAAACGCATTGGCATCGTTTACGCCAAATATAGGAGGACCGAGCAGCAGCATCAGGTCTCTTCATGCCAACGTTGCCACGTCCATGTTGAGATATGGAGCGCCTGTTTGGGCGCACATCCTGACTGAAAAGCAGCACCAAAATGCTGTGAACAAGGTGTATAGGCGGTTGGCTATGCGGGTTGCTAGTGCGTACCGTACCATATCGTATGAAGCGGTATGCGTGATTGCGAACATGATGCCGTTGTGTATCATCCTAGAGGAGGACCGGAAGAACTTTCGGCAAGCACGATCGGGGGAACCACTCACCGCAGCAGCGAGAGCGATAAACAGAGCTGCGTCGATGGAGAAATGGCAGAACGCTTGGAGCAGCGCAACGAGCGGGAGATGGACCTTCTCGCTGATCCCGGACGTGACATCATGGCTGGGTAGGAAGCACGGTGACGTGAATTTCTACGTTACGCAGTTCCTGTCCGGTCACGGCTGCTTCAGGAGCTACCTACATAGGTTCCGGCACGCTTCCTCGCCTCGGTGCTCAGCGTGCGTGGACGTTGATGAGACGGCGGAACACGTCTTGTTCCACTGTCCAAGATTCGCCGAGGAGCGCCAGCAGCTGAGCAACAAATGCGGAACGGAGGTATGCCGATCGAACCTGATGCAGTTGATGTTACAGAGTGGTGATCTGTGGGAAGCCACAGCTACAACGATGCGTCTGATCCTGGTGGAGCTACAGCGGAAGTGGAGGGAGGACCAGCTGAATGGTCGCGCCTGAGTGTTCAGTGTTCAACGTTGAAATGTGTGTACAGTGAGCGTCTGTGAAATGTGCGTGTTCGTGAGTGTTATTGTTGCTAGCGTGTCCTACGTAGACTGAGTGCCACAGCACTGCCCCTCCCACGAAGTAATACCGCGAGGTGATCCCGTGGGAGGGTGCAAAGAGGGTCCAAGGAGAGTTTTTTACTGGGTAAAAATCCCATGTCGCCCCTAGTGGTGTCTTTTGAAGATTTCAAACTCCTTGTAAAAAAAAAAAAAAAAAAAAAAAAAAAAAAAAAAACATAGTATTCCGCATTAGCTGTATCGGTGCTGCAAGCAGGACACACGTTGGCCGTTGATGACATGATGTTATGGATGATAGCAGTTGTGGCAACCGCTGATTTGGGATCGTTGAATGGCTGAGAAATACGCCAGACAGTCTATTCTTCACTTAATAGTTTCAGCAAACAATGACGGTAAATAATAAACAAATCGCACACGATTGACGCACAAAACTTCACGAACCGTTAGAACGAAATAGAAACTGTAACGATCCTTTAAACCCAAAGACTTTCACGGAATGTACAGAGCTATCTTACGAACGTCCAGCTTCCATCAAAGCACATGACATGACATTATGTCTAGTAGAGCGTCCTGAACGATGGAACCAACGCAGAGTGTCTCGTTTAACGAATAACCTGAACTCGTTTTTGCAGATCCATCGAATACTACTCTCACTTTAGTTGTTGAACTGGATGCTTTGAAAATAGGATGATGAGGTAAGTAGTAATGTTACACCACGGATTTAGGAATTCTTGTAATTTATTTTTGCCACGAAAAGAGTACAATGATGTAATATAAAAATAGATAGAATATAATAGAATTGTATAGAATTTCATAGAATTGAATAGATTCAAAAATTAGTCCAGTTCCTTGGCCTAGCTGCCGCTTCCTTGCTCTAACTATTCGCAACTGAACTCTCCTACACTCTCCCGTTGACCGTTTCCAAAATACCCAACTAACTAAAACCAACTGTCACTCCTAACACGCCTCATGTCAGTTCAAATTTTCAGTTGGCCGTAACATACCCCGGCCCGTAACCCATCTTGGTTTATACGTTAGGTTACTAATCAATCTCTAAGACGGCCAAATTAATTACTGCTCGTTTATACATTTTATACTTGGTTCTAACCCACGCACTACGCACGCGCCCGTCTGCCGAAACAATTGGTTCTTCTACGACGCCTCGGATCCAACACTTCCTATTTTTTCCGCCCACTATATATACCAGAGCTGCTTGAAGAGCTCGCGTGTCTTCGTACCACTTCGTACGTGAATTCAATAACGGCACGTATTCTTTGATCCAGCGTTGCCATATCCTGTCACATATCTGTTGAGATCGCTGAAAGGTGACTCGTAGGGCTGCCTTTTCATTAGTAGGATACGCCGGTCTGGTCGGTTGATTGAGTGACTCCCCTCTGAGAAAGCTGTTTGGAGTGAGTGCTTCGGCTTCATCTACGTCTGATGATACACTGGTGAGCGGTCTAGAGTGTATCATATCTTCCGCTTCGACTATAGATGTCTGAAGTATCTCGTCAGTTAGACGTTTCCCATCACTGATTACCGAAAGAACTTCCTTCACAGAACGAACTAGTCGTTCCCAAACACCGCGGGGATATGGGGTGTACCAGGTGGGTTGAAGTTCCACTTTGTTTTAACATCGGTTAATTGATCTGCACAGTCGTTTCCAATTTCTCTCATCGTCCTTAATACTTCCTCGCTGGCGCCTCGGAAATTATTTCCATTATCAGAAAAAAATTCAAGAGGCCAACCTCGACGTCCGACGAAGCGATGAATGGCCATTAGGCAGGATTGAGTGGTTAGACCATGTGTCACCTCCAAATGGATGGCCCGAACAACCTAACACGTGAATACCGCGATCCACCTTTTCTCAGTTCTACGTCCGACTGTTACACTGAGTGGTCCCAAGCAGTCAACGCCTACGAACGAAAAAGGTCGTATGTATGGAGTCAAGCGTTGGATGGGTAATGGCGCCATTCGTGGATTTCGAGGTCGACATTTGTTAACCTTGAACCACATACAGGATGCTGCCACCTTTCTAACAATTGCATCTGCATGGGGAATGTAAAATTGCTGTCGCAATTCGTTCTTGACCGTTTGCCGATATCCATGTCCGTATTTTTCATGATACTACTGGACGATCATCCACGTAATGCGATGATTGTTTGGCAAAACGGTTGGGAAGCGCACGTTGAAGGCAATAAATTCAGCATTCGTCAACCGTCCCTCCATTCCGATGATGTTATCTTCGTCAAGAAGTGGTACTGTTCTATACAGTGGACTGGACTTCTCAATGGCTTTCCATTCATCTACAGGAAGATCTGCATTTCTCTTTAGTACCTTTAGCTCTTCGTCAAACATTTCCGTTTGCGCTAGTTTTATCAGGATGCGTTGAACTTTTCGTATTCTTCTTGAGTCAACGGTACACGCTGCATATTACCAAGCTTAGTCCTAAGCGGTTCTATGGCCAAACCGTTGGCCTTGCGATTGCAATTCGAAACGTAACGAAGTACCGTTGCTATGGTTTTAATGAGAATTTTCCACTTCGAAATACGCGTGCAGTCGATCACCAGTTGTATAATCTTTACGTGTTGTAGCAATAGATGGCCTCTGAGTTCTTCCACTGTATTTGCCGGAGGCAACTTCTTCTTTGGCTACATTTTTTCCTCTTGGTACAGAAAATCAGGTCCACGTATCCAAGTACTGGAAGGATGTAACTCAGGATCCTTACCCCATTTAGTAAGACAATCAGCGATGTTCATACCAAATGGGACCCAGTTCCATACACAGTTTTTTGCTAGCTCCAGAATTTCTCCGATTCGAAATCCAACAAACTGTTTATATTTTCGCTGGTCAGACTGAAGCCACGATAGTACTACATTGGAGTCAATCCAAAAGCAAGTCTGACTAATGGTGAAGCTGTGCATTTCTTGTACGGTCTTCGCTAGCCTTGCGCCTAGCACTGCTGCAGACAAATCCATTCTCGGAATTGATAGCAACTTCAGCGGTGCCATCTTTGTTCGGCTCATTATTAGCGAGCATTTTACTTTGCCTCGCACTTTCGCTCGGAAATACGCTACACTTCCGTACGCGTTTTCTCCCGCATCGGAGAACACATGCAATTGAATGTCCTCAATCTCATAACTTGGTGCGGTACCGAAGTAACTCCGTTCCAATCTGAAGGATCCAACATTCTGCATTATTTTTGTCCATTGCAGCCATTTCTCGAAGCATTCGTCATTGATCTCATCATCCCAATTGCAACCCGATCTCCAAACGTCCTGAAGCAACATTTTTCCTTTTATAGTTATCGGAGACAGGTAATCAGATGGGTCAAACTGTGCCATCGTGAAGCTGAGAACCATTCTTTTAGTTGATCGGTGTTCGTTTCCTAGACTCCGCAAAAGATCCATCTTTGATGTCGTAAACACTAACCAGTCTTTATCAGGCTGCCATGAGTCGCCCAAAACGCGTTCAAATTCTGCTTCTTCTATGTTGCTGAAGTTAACAGTTCCAGATTCGATTACCTTCTCTGGATTCAGCGCTTTCATGAACTCTGGAGAGTTTGATACCCAACCTCTAATGTTGAAGCCGCCCATAGTGTGTATACGACGCACCTCTTTTGCACGTTTCATAGCTTCTGCTACTGTATCCGTACTGTCAAAATAATCGTCTAAATAGTGCTTCTCGATTATTGCTGCAGATGCTTCCGGATACTCATTTGCAAATTCCTTTGCATTCATATTTTTCACGTACTGCGCTGATGTGGGCGACCAGGTAGCTCCGAAGGTGGCAACATCCATAACATAGGTTTGGATTGCCTCACTAGATTTGCTTCTGAACAGAAACCTTTGAGCCTGCTTGTCCTTTGCGTGAGTTTGTATCTGGTGATACATTTCTTCAATATCCCCTCCGAAGGCCACTGGACGTTCTCGAAACAAGCAGATGATCTTAATCAACGGGACTTACATATCAGGGCCTTTTAGGAGTTCTGTGTTTAGCGAGATGCCGTTTACCTTTGCTGCGGCATCCCAAACAAGTCGCAGTTTCCCTGGTTTTCTTGGATTAGTCACTACACCCAAGGGAAGATACCACACATTTTGAAGTACTGCCTCATCGCTTTCTGTTAACGCATGAGCATAACCTTTCTTAACATAATGTTCAACGAGTTGAGACGTTTTTTCTCTAAGAACATCATTCTTTTCCAATTTCCGAGTTAGTGAATGCATTCGCTTTGTGGCCATGTCATGACTGTCCGGTAGTGTGCACACATCTCTTTTCCACGATAGCCCTGTCTCGAATCGACCATTTACACGCCTAGTCGTGTTTTCGAGTATCATCTTGGTTCGTTTTCGTTCGTATTCTTCTTCTACATATAGTCTCTTTATCATTTCATGGATTTCTTGATTACTCGGCTCGCTCTTGTGGAGGTTTAGGTAAGCATGAATGTTGGTCTTCGGTTTTTGAGGCCCATATACTGTCCAACCTATTTTCGAACGCACTCCTATAGGTTCGTTCTTCGATCCAACACGAGATTCAATTGGAGCTATTAAGTCGACGTTATCTAGACCAATCAATACGGTTGCTTTTATACCGCAGTAATCCTTCAAAGGTATCCCTTTCAGATACGGATATTTTGCCAGTAGTTCTGCAATTTTTAGTTGTTGGTTCGGCAACAAGAGTTCCGACACCGTTCGAACGTCCTCTAAGCAGAACCTTTGATTACCGTCCGTTGTCATTTGCAGTTCGACTCACTGCGACAGGTTTTCGGAACGGCTAACATCTTGTGTCCATGATAGAACTAGCGGTTCTGGATCTCCTACTATACCCAGTAGATCAGTCACATGTTGATCAACTAGCGTAACGGACAATCCCTCATCTATGAGAGCCAGGGTGTTAAGGTCGCCAAATTTCCCATTAATCTGTACTGGAATCGTGCGGAACAGGATTGAGTTTAGAGATTCATCATTGTGACAGTGGATGCGAGCTGTCGGTGTATCGATCGCCTTTTTCGGACTGTGAAGCAAAGGGTTATGCATTTCAACGCATCCATCGATACTACACAGATTCTTGTAAACGCACAACTTCTTTCCGTGAGGTATTAGGCATCGATGGCAGAGCTGGTTTTCCTTAGCTAGACTCACACGGTCTGGCAGTTTCATCTCTTGAAATTTCCGGCACGCTTTTACGTAATGACCAGGCTTACCACACGCAAAACAGAGTCTCTTGATTAAACCATACGCGGGTTTTGCTTCATCATGAACCATCGTAAATATCTTGGTGGTTGCGTTTGGTTTCCGTGCTGTTTTCTGAAGCGACTTACTAGCCACGGCTTTGGATGCTTTTCTTCCTATGACTGAAATGAATGCCGTAAATTTGGATAGTGCCTATCCTTGATTGTTATCTTTGTACTCTACCCATTCCATCAAGTAATCGTGAAGTAACTTATCTGCCAGTTCCTGTACCAGGATAGGATTGCCAAGATGTTCACTTAGCCTTGCTTCGAGATGATCGGCTAGTTGTTTCACTCGAACACTGAAGGTAATCGTTCAACTTTGAGTTAATTTTTGAAGATTTTATTACACCACGGATTTAGGAATTCTTGTAATTTATTTTTGCCACGAAAAGAGTACATTGATGTAATATAAAAATAGATAGAATATAATAGAATTGTATAGAATTTCATAGAATTGAATAGATTCAAAAATTAGTCCAGTTCCTTGGCCTAGCTGCCGCTTCCTTGCTCTAAGTATTCGCAACTGAACTCTCCTACACTCTCCCGTTGACCGTTTCCAAAATACCCAACTAACTAAAACCAACTGTCACTCCTAACACGCCTCATGTCAGTTCAAATTTTCTGTTGGCCGTAACAAGTAAGCTGGCTCTTCAACTCGAACGCTGTTGCTTTGGATAAGTCGAGTGTAGCTGCGAGCAATAAGTGGCTTTGTTTAGCTGGGTTTAGATTTTGCTATTTGTATATAATTATATAATATAATACATATATATTTATATACATATACTTTTAACAAATTTGGCACCTCTCGCTTTGGCTTTTGAATCGCAATTAAATTGCCACGTTTCTCCACGCATCGTCCCTGAACCCTATGCTCCTGGGAAACAGCACCTTATTTGGGCATATACTTTTCGCGCGCTCGGATTCGCCGAATCCTCTTCGGCCGATCGCAGACTGTTGACCCTTCGATCGAGCCGAACCCTGCTTTCCTTGCGGGTTCCCGAAACACACTTTCGATGAGAACAGGAAGGTTTGGTGAGAGTTTATGCTGCGCCCACTGCGAAGAACTCATAATAATGCCGGGCACCGAGGATGAGATCGAGCGGTGCGGATTTATGAAATTGGGGGTCAGCAAGCACCAAATTTGGTGGTATTTGGAAATCGTCGGCATGGACGTCATGTGCCGGCAAATTCCCTATCAAATTATCCACGATCAAGAAATCTGAACTCATCTCATACGGACTCGTTCGGGATGAGATGTTCGCCCGCACCGATTTCCTAACGGGGGTGGTGGAGTGCCCTGCTCCGATAAGGGCGATGTTAGCAGTATCATGCTTTAGAGCTAATTGACGAGCAAGTCGGCTGTTCATGAGATCAGGCTGCGAGGCACTGTCTAAAAGTGCTCGGGCTGGATGAGTGATACCATACGTATCAACAATTTGTACTACGGCAGTTTGGAGAAAAACGTGATCGTACGTCTATTTGTTCGCGTGTGCTGCTACATAGTGTCTTTGTGTATTTGCTTGGTGATCGTGTGTGACGTGTGATGAACTCCCTACTGTATTTCGCGCAGTTGACGGAGTGGCTGCAGAGGGAACCGTGCCGTGCAAGCTATGTTGCGAGTGTAGTATTTTTATGACGCTCGAACTCATCGACCAGCTGATACAAGGTCAATGCCCTTTCGTGCTTGATCGGCGTCATATGAAACATGGCCTGCAAGTGGCGTTTTTTCAACAAATATTGATTGGAATATCGTTCCGATATCATCTTCCTATATCATTTTTGATCTTTTTTGTATATCGGGTATATCCTCATTTTCATGTATTAAACTTTCAAAAGTGTCCCTAAACGTAAGCCACTTCATATAGTCGCCATCGAACTCCGGGAGTGTGATGATGGGCAGTTTCATTCCTTTAAGGGAGATGGTGGCCTTTTGCTGAGACGCCTCCTTTCGTGAGATTTCTCTTAGCTCCGCCTTTAATTCACCTTCCACGTTAATTAAACGCGGCTCAAGATCTTGTCTTAACGCGTCGTTGTGTATCGTTTCTTCACTAGAGTTGGGAACTTCCTCTTTCCTTTTGTTTGCGTTTCATAATTACCGATCCGTGGTGGAGTTTTAGTTAGAAGAGAGCGAAAAAGCCTTTTCGCCTCATATTTATAACATTATTATGGAACTAGTGGTTCGGGCTACATTTTTTCATTAGGATTAATACGTTCCTCCGACTGTCACTTGTCGGAGGTTTTTACGAGATGTAAAAACCTGGACGTAAACAACGCTCCAACAGCCTCTGTTGTCAAGTTGGAAACTAGCGCGATATGCACGACTCGGGTCACAAAACAAACAAAAATAGCTTGTTAGGATTACACGAAGGCGAACCCTGCAACGGGGCGAAATCGATCGTCGGAAGTGTGGAGTCCGACAGTCGCTCAGTGGACAGGATCGCTGAATAGGATAGCGAGAGAGAGAGAGCGAAAGAGAGAAAAGGGGAAATGCGTAGCCACACGCGGCTGCGTACGAAAAAAAGGTCAGTCAGCTGAGGACAGGAGCCAGGTTGAGCGAAGGCGAACCTTTCTGAAGAAAATTTTCTTTTTTTTTGTAAATGTGTCTTTTATCACGTGTTTCGTTATTCCGTGAATAAAGAAGAAGTTACTATCAGAACGCATTTCGTGCTCCGTGTGCCTACAATAGCTAAATACGCCTTTGTGGCTACGGCACGACGATGAGGACCCTTTACCATTACTGGTCCACAGTAATCTATTCCAGAAACCGAGAAGGGGCGTATTACTTGAACTCTACCAGCTGGTAAGTCTGCCATTATCATTTCTGTAGATGTTGGACGAGCGCGAAAGCACGTATGGCATTGATGGTAAACCTTTCGAGCAACATTTCGTCCTCCAATAAACCAATTTCGTTGACGGCTGGAGCTCAGCATGAGTTGTGGTCCTCCATGGAGTAAGATGACATGAAAATGTTGTATGAGTAAATTGGCTAATGGGTGGTCATTTGGAACCAGAGAGGATGCTTCATATCTTCATGCAGTGATGAGTGCTCCAATCGACCTCCTACTCGTATGATGTCATCTGGTCCTAGTTTTGGATGAAGCCATTTCATTTTTCATTTTTTTGATGAAGCGGAGACAGGATTGTTTCGTTGTAGCTTTTGTATCTCGGTGCTAAAGCTGTCGCGTTGAGCAAGTCTACATAACGCATCTTCAGCTTCCTTCAGATCCTTTGTTGTCAATCCTTTGCTGTGATATGAACGACGTTTAGCACAACGGTTCATGAATTGGATGCAGTAAGCGACGATTCTTCTCAACTTGAAAAAGGATGAATACAAACTGAAGATAGGGTTAGGTGTAAAGTTTGTTACCGAACATGCAACCGTGGATACTCGCTGTTCTGCTTGTATATCTTCAGCACTCGCTGTTGGGGATGAATTGGGCCAGTTCTCCTTGGGCTGGAAAATCCATGGTGGTCCCTGCCACCATAGGGAATTGGTTAGAAGGTCGAGGCTCAAACACCCTCGTGAGGCCACATCAGCCGGGTTGTCGATTCCAGGTATGTGACGCCAATTACAACCTTCAGTAACTTGTTGAATTTGCGAAACTCTATTCGCAACAAATGGTTTCCAATTGTTCGGAAGAGTTCGGAGCCAATGAATAACAGTCATTGAATCAGTCCAAAAAACCGTAGAAACCACTATTTGTACTGACTTCCGTATCCGTTCATATAACTGACTCGCCAAATGGGCTGCGCACAGCTCTAATCTTGGTATAGAATGTTTGCTCTTCAGTGGAGTAACCTTGGTTTTGGACACAAATAATTGCATGGTTACGTTTCCTATGTCGTCTTCGTTTCGGATGTAACAGCAGGCGGCATATCCCTTTTCGGAAGCATCGCAAAAGAGATGAAGCTGCATATTTACAGATAATCGGCCAACCGCTACTCGTGGAATTTGTACACTTTGCAAGTGTTCCAACTGTGACTGAAGTTCCTCTTTCCACCCAAAGGTTGATCCTTTTCGTTGGTGAAATTCCAGACACGCTGCATGAATTGCTTTGCCATGGCTTTAACAGGATCAACTACTCCTAGCGGGTCGTATATTCTAGCTATGCATGAAAGTACCTTATTTTTGGTGATGCCTTCACTTGTATTGGGAATGTTGAACTTAAAGCGTAGTGTGTCAGATGATGGATCCCATACAAGCCCGAGTGTGGCCAAAGCTCCTTCACTATCGATGTTTGAAAACGGGCCGCTTGCCAGATTTTGTTCTTCAATTTATGAAAGTACTTCAGGGTCATTAGATGCCCACTTACGTATAGCAAATCCTGCTTTTTTCATAGCTGTTCCATCTGATGTTGCAAAATGTGAGCTGCTGTAGTTGTTGCTGTTAAAAGACACGGCGGAGTAGAACGATAACTTCGAATTGTGAAACACAGTAGAGGTGAACGACTACTTCGATATTCGATTTTCTTTATTTCCGAAGCGCAACTGATACAATTCACATGAGTTCCGTTTATATATGTACAAATTGTAGAACACCAGCCACCGGTGTCAAACTCCAGAAGTGTCAAACCTCTAAACGTTCTAAACGTTGCTTATTCTCAACACTCCTCCTCAACGTTTTGACACGTCATATTCAAACCTTTACACATATTTACATGCTTCACCGATCCAAGCGCCTTTGTTAATACGAGGGCTGACAATAAAGTAAGGTCTCCAATTTTTTTTTTTCATAGAAAATGACATTTATTTACAAAAAGCGATACACCGTTGGAAAGGCCAAGGTCTTGGCTACTTTTCTACATAATCGCCATTTTTTTCCAACACCTTGCGCAACCGCACGATGAACTTGTCTATGCCGGCAGAATACCACTCTCCGTCCGCCTCTCGCAGCCAGGTGTTGACCTCTTTCTGAACCTCCGCGTCACTTTCAAACTTCTTCCCTCCGAGATGTTTTTTCAGGGCGGGGAACATGTGGTAGTCACTTGGGGCCACGTCGGGACTATAGGGAGGGTGATCGATGATGTCCCAGCCAAATTTCTTGAGCAGGTCAAGGGTAACGTTGGCTGTGTGCGGGCGCGCGTTGTCGTGGTGAAATTTCACTCCTTTGCTCAGCAATCCCGGGCGTTTGTTTTTTATGGCACGACGAAGCTTTTCCAGGGTCTCACAGTACCTTGCTGCATTGATAGTGGTTCCCCTTGGCATGAAATCCACCAACAATACCCCGTGGCGATCCCAAAACACCGTACCCATCACCTTGCCGGCTGACAGTGTCGCCTTAAACTTTTTGGGTTTCGGAGAATCACTATGGCGCCATTGTTTGGACGACTCCTTTGTTTCGGGTGTGTAGTGATGAGCCCACGTTTCATCCCCCGTAACAAACCCTTCCAAAAAATCATCGCCTTCCTCTTCAAAACGGGCCACAACTTTAGTCGCACATTCCACGCGCCGCTTCATGTGGTCTTCGGTCAGCTGTTTCGGCACCCATCGGGCAGAAACTTTGTGATACTGCAAATTGTTCACAAGGATATGACGGATTGTTTCACTGCTACACACTCCTCCAAGCTTCTCTTCCAAGTCCCTAATTGTCGCACGGCGGTTTTTGAGCATTTCTGCCTCCACTGCTTGAACAATCGCATCTGAGACCGACGGTCGGCCACTTCTCTCCTCGACGTTAACATTAGTGCGCCCGGAATTGAACTCGCGGATCCACTTACGCACGTTTTTTATGCCCATACACTTTCCCCCGTAAACTTCAACTAGTTGACGATGGATTTCAATAGGTGTCACCTTTTTCGTACTCAAAATACGTAATAAAGAACGCAATTCACACTTGGACGCTGATGCGAGGGGTACCTTCATCGTTGACGGCTGCTCAGCCAAGACTGAGCGGTCGGGGAAGCCTCACCCAGCAGCAAAGTGGTAGTGGGAGAACCAAGGAACACGGCGGTGTTGCCAGATTTCGCCTAACGCGTGATCCGGCGAAGTTGCAGCGTTGGAGACCTTACTTTATTGTCAGCCCTCGTATATCCGCTTTCATATTAGCAGTGGGACAGTACCTGATTTTAACAACATGATTATTCACTAGATTCTTGACAAAAAATATCTTGGTTTCCATGTGTTTCGAACGTCTAGTACATTTGCCTGATTCTGCAAAACTGATGCATGATTGGTTATCTTCATAAATCAGTGTTGGTTCGCATACATTTTCTCCCTTATCCTTCAAGAGACGTTTCTGCCAAACTATTTCCTGACATGCTTCTGTAAGTGTACAGTACTCAGCTTCCATTGACGATAAGCTTACACAACTTTGACGTCTACTTGCCCATGATATTACTCCTCCTGCATAAAATATCACAAACCCTGCGGTAGATTTTCTAGATTGTATGTCTCCTGCCCAATCAGCATCTGAAAATACTTTCATGTTTTGATGTATTTTTCCTCCAAATTTTAGAAACCATTGTTTTGTCCCTTTCAGATACCTAACCACATTTTTCGCTGCTATCCAATCTTTTTCAGTTGGTTCATTAAATTTCCTACCAAGGAATCCTACACTAGCAGAAATATCTGGTCTGACACAATTCGCTATGTACTATCAGCTGCCAACCACACTTCTGTATTTCGTTCCATCCTTAAATGTTTCACTTGGTTTTTCATCTCGTAGTAATCCTTGATCCATAGGAGTTTTAACTGTGTTTGCGTTTTCTAATCCAGTTTTCGATACAAGCGCTTCGATATGATTTTTGGTACTCAACTTAAACATTCCGTCTTCATCTCTTATTACCTGAATCCCTAAGAAATGTTTAACATCTCCTAACATGTTTATGATGAAATGTTTCTTTAACTCGTCAAACACGTATGTTATGTTACTTTCTTCTTTGCTAGCTACGAGTAAGTCATCGACATAAACAATCAAGAATGTTCCGCCTCGTGTGAACAAACAGCGATCGGCCTGCCTTGCTTTGAATCCTATCTTCTCAATAGTTTTACAAAGAGTGAGATTCCAGCATCTTGCTGATTGTTTTAAACCATATATGCTCTTATTCAAACGACATACTTTACGTTCCTGTTCATTTACTTCCTCCAATTTTCCATGAGCCTCAGGGAACATAGTTTACGTAAATGTTTCACGATTAATTTGTCCCTTCCAGCGATTGTTAATAATGTACGAACCGTATTATACCTTGTAACTGGGGCAAATGTTTCGTCATAGTCAATTCCATAAACTTGGTTAAACCCTTGCGCGACTATCCTAGCTTTGAAACGCATTATCTGCCCTTCTTCATTTTTCTTTATTTTGTATACCCAACGGCTTCCAATCACTTTCTTACTGGGAATTATATCTACCAAGCTCCATGTACCATTCTTCGCATGTGATTGTAATTCCGTGTCCATCGCCTTTTTCCACGAGCTGGAATTGTTCGAATGCATTGCTTCGACCCACGTTGTAGGTTCTTCTGCGATTTCAGCCACACCAACGATGAACTCGTTCAAATAGGACCGCCGCTTACCCCGAGTTTCACGTACAGGCAAATGAGTACTCACCCCATTGTCATCGGGTTCCAAGCATTCAATAGATCCAGCTGTTGCATCAAGAAAATCTGCTTCTCCGGAATCTAGTTCTTCCTGTCCATCTGTTGTCATCGTTGTGCTTTTGACATATTCAGGCACTATTTCTAAAACAACGCTTTCATTGTTCTCACTTTGGCTCGACACAGGATCATCACACCGGGAACTGGACTGTTCGTTTTCTAGGAACCGAGCATCACGACTTATTGTAATCTTTGCTGTCTTTTCGTCCAAAAAACGATACGCTTTCTGTTGTTCCGCGTATCCAATAAGTGTGAGTTTCGTTGCTTTACTAGCGAATTTAGAACGCTTATTCTTGGGAACATGAACCCAAGCTTTACAACCATATGCCCGAAAATGATCGACACACGGTTTTCTTTTGAACCACTTTTCATACTGGGTACAATTTACTGCATTCGATGGTAGACGATTCTGCAAATAAGCCGCACTAAGCACCCCAGTATCTTTTGTTCAAATTAGCGTCCAACAGCATGGTTGTTGTCATTTCCTGCAAATAACGGTTTCTTCTTTCGGCGACACCGTTTTGTTGCGGCGTGTATGGAGTGGACATTTGTGACAAAATACCTACCTTCCGGTAAAAGTTTTTCAATTTGTCACTGCTATATTCCCCACCTCCATCCGATCTTATCACTTTTGGGTTTATTCCGAACTGATTTTTCATTAGCCTTACAAAATATATTATTTTTTCTCAGGCTTCTGATTTCGATCGTAACAAATACACAGTGGTGTAACGACTAAAATCGTCTATCAGCGTTAGAAAATATCGGTATCCACTAGGAGTTTCGACCGGCATTGGTCCACACACATCACTACGGACTATTTCCAATACGTTTTTAGTGCGCCGCTCAGCACATTTAGGTTTCTGCATAGTTTGCCTTCTAAACACGCCTCACAAGTGGAATCGCACGTGCACGCCTTCATTTTGGCACCAACGACCATGTTTCCTCGAAACAAACCTTTGATTACATTATGATCGCGGTGTCCAAAACGCTTATGCCACACATGCACACAACACTCATTGTCATTTTCCATCACTACTTATGCTGATTCCGTATTTGGCATGTATAGATTATTCTGCGAAATTCCTTTGATCTGTATGCTATTGTTCTTGCTGATAGCACAAACACCTTTTATGAAGGTTATATCATACCCTCCCGCACAAAAACAAGATACTGACAATAGATTACATTTCAGCATTGGCACAAATAAGACATCCTTTAGCACAACTTGTCCTCTAGGACCCTTAATCACGCACTGTCATATTCCAGCTGATTTTATAATTTTTCCATCAGCCAGTGTCACGTGCATAGCTTCGCTATCGGAATAACGCTTTAATACTTGAAACATGTTGGGATCACTACACATATGCCTGCTAGCACCGCTGTCTATTATCCAACCCTTTCCGCTCGTTGCTAAGCAAACGCCTTATGTCCTACCTTTCTATTTCTACGTATCAAACAATCACGCCGAAGGTGTCCTCGTTTGTGACAGTGATAACAAACCGGGCCGTGTTTTGTTGGCTTAACGTGAAGCGCGGTTTCATCATTGTTCTGTTCACTTTCACACCTTGTACGGTATTCCTGACGTAATTTATTCATTGCAAATTTGGAGGACAATTTGCTAACCGGATGGTTTTCTATCAAGACCACTAGGTTGCCATACGACGGCGGCAAGCTTGACAGTATCAATGCCATGAATACGCGATCAGGAAGTCCCTCATTTACCACTTGTAATCTTGTATGAAATTTCACCATTTCGTTCAAGTGATTCGGTAAATTTCCCCTTTCTGGGAGCCTCAGGGAACATAGTTTACGTAAACCGCAAAGTACTGATGGGAGTCCAAGTGCTTTATGAACAGCACAAAGTGAATCCCACATTTCCTTTGCAGTTGACTTGTTCATAATGTGCACCAGTTGGCAATCTTCCACTGTTGCACTAATCACTCCGCGCGTCTTTGTATCACCCAAAATCCATGCGTCTTCAGGTTTTACCGGCTTTGCATCATTTACGAACTTTGATAGATCCTGCCGCAATAATTCCATTTATAAACGGAACTTCCATATTTCAAAATTGTCCTCTCCCAAACGTGGGAGCACTACTTTTAACGACGACGTCATTTTGGTAAGCTTTATTCTACAGTGCAACGAACACTGGGCCCATAACCTGTTAAAAGACACGGCGGAGTAGAACGATAACTTCGAATTGTGAAACACAGTAGAGGTGATCGATTACTTCGATATTCGATCTTCTTTATTTCCGAAGCGCAACTGATACAATTCACATGAGTTCCGTTTATATATGTACAAATTGTAGAACACCAGCCACCGGTGTCAAACTTCAGAAGTGTCAAACCTCTAAATGTTCTAAACGTTGCTTATTCTCAACAGTTGTTTCACCGGATACGAAGTCGTCTACGTAGAAATCATGAAAACGGGTTGCAGTAATAGGAAATTCTTCAGCATGATCTTCGAAGACTTGTTTTATTGATCTAATCGCTAAGAATGTAGGTTACAGTGTTCAATTCATATTCTAGAATAGGATCATGTGGAGTTTTGCGCCATAAGATTCGTCGTAGTGATCGATCCTCAGGATGTATCCAAACCTGTCTATACATCTTGGCGACATCTGCTGTAACAGCCACAACCTTTGTTCGAAATCGTAGGAGAATTGAAAAGGCGTCTTCTTGGATGGTTGGTCCAACCATCAACGTATCGTTTAATGATACTCCAGATGTGGTTGCACTTGATGCGTCGAATGCTGTAAGCTTTGAAGACTGGATGGTGTGGAAGATAATATGTTTCCTTTGCTGCATCGATGGTTTCTACTTTACTCATGTGACCCAAGCGTAGGTAATCATCCGTGAATTCAGTATATGCCTTTCGAGTATCTGGATCTCTTTGCAATCGACGTTCGATTGCTAAAAACTGACGTAAAGCTATTGTTTTGGATTCACCTAGAGTTCCAACTGATTCAGGTTTGCGCGGAAGTCGTACGAAATGCTTGTAATGCAGGTAATCCAGCACCCAATGTTATACGTCCATTCTCGAGAAGATCGAAGAAATATTCTGCTCCCAGAATCATGTCGATACTGCTAGCTACATTGAAAGACGGATCAGCTAACACACACACATTCTTTTGGTATCTTCCATCCACGAACATCAAACGATTCTCGAGGCATATCAATTGCTGGTTTCGATCGTACTAGGAACTCCACTATTGTTGAAAATGCTGATAATCAGGAACAGATAGTTGCTCGAACTTTATGTTTTACGTTGGTTCCTGTGCTGCCACCAATCCCTGTCAGAGGGATTGTTGCTAACGCAATTTGTCGGCTCCGCGACGACCGTGTAAACCGTTGATAAAACGACACCGTTTCACTTTAAAGAATATACTACGTTTATTATAATCGTATATATCTAACTTTAGTGGTAGCTTA
Organism: Anopheles moucheti; assembly: GCF_943734755.1. Taxonomy (NCBI): domain Eukaryota; kingdom Metazoa; phylum Arthropoda; class Insecta; order Diptera; family Culicidae; genus Anopheles; species Anopheles moucheti. Next base: position 62,437,718 of record NC_069140.1, read on the forward strand.
GCGGAAGTTTTAAAAAACGCGGTATTCTTTCGGTCTTCGCAACAAGAGAACGAGCTTACCCTACGCGCGTGCCTTATATAGATTTTTTCCCGCGATGGCCGTTGCGCCTTCGACTTAACGCGATCGTTGCCCTTTAGATTCGATCTTCGAATTCTGCCGAATCTGTCACCTTGACGCTCTAGGTCCTTACAATGTAAACATGATCCCTGACAGCTCTCTGTTTTGCAATCTGGTCTAATCGTCTAATCGTGTTGTGTTTTGTCGGCACGGTTACAACGTAACAGGGATATCAACCGATTGGCATGGCAATCGCAATATCTGAGCCAATCTGCCAGTTATGAAGTTAGCTTGTGATCTACTGTCGAGTAATGCTGTTGCTTGATGTTTTGTTCCATACTCATCTATTATATGTAGCATTACCGTTGATAGTAAGACCGTTGTTGTTGATACATTATTCACACTTAATGCCATGGCACCAGAGCTTGATTCACTAGATGTTATTTTCTTGGGTTGGTTTGGCCCTTGTTTCCCCATGCAACAATGTATGATGTTTGTGACGACTTATACGGCATGTCCATTTCGATGTGCACCTTTGTGTATGATGGCCTACACCAAGGCAATTAAAACAAAGTTTTAATTCGATGAGTTTTGCTCTCTTAGCTGCAATGGACAATTCCAAAAATGCTGAGCATTTATGTATAGGGTGAGATTCTTGGCACATCATGTAACATGCAGGTTTGACACCTTTGACTAATAACGCAAAAACAATTTAAAATAGCTAAGACACAATGATTAGTAAACGTCTTACGCAATAAAGCCACATGAATTTCAGATCATCCTAGACACAAACCGCCTAGGATCAAAGTGAATTAAAGCAGTCAGAAATTAGAACAAGATAGCTAATGAGATAGCATGAGAAGTGGCGTCCTCAATACATACACATGAAGATATTTTTCTGTCAATTAAAACTAAGATCAAAAGTGATTATAACATTGAATACCTCCAAAAGTAGAATAGGAATTTTAGTCATAACAGGGTAATATTTTTATAGCACATGCGATAAGGTAAACTATGTAAATTAGAGCGAGTTCATCCAATTGCGCAGCAGGACAATAGGAATTGTTACCAACATTAAAATATGTAAAACGCACCTGTGAAAAATCACGTACGCATAATGCACGCGTTAGAAAGAGAAAGTTAAATATGTTCTCGCATAACAGAGCTAGAGGGCAAAATACGCCCATAAGGACAATGTAATTATTTTTATATAAAAGGGAGGCTGGCGCGGAGCCAAAAGCAGTCGCAAATCAGTTAGTCAGACGGAATCATTTTATACGCATCTGTTCTATCCGCATTAGTAACGCGCATTTAAACTAAATCGAACATAAATAAAATAAAAGGTGAAACCAACAAAGTAAATAAAATAAAAAGGTGCAAGTAAACTTATAATTGGGATGACCACGGAGGCTACGGAGTTACAATTACACAAGTGGGCGATGGTTTAACAACAGCAGCGATGTATGCCTTAGCACTTGATAGTTTGCCTTTCGCTACAGGTACGCACTGTTCTAGCACTTCACACTATCGAAGAATGATTTCTATGGTGGAATTTAGCTCAGGAAACTCACCAGCCTTAATTGTTCGTTCCCATAATTTCCGAGTTTCCATGTCAAGGTAGGACACTAAAATGTGTGTGATTATGAGATTGCTGGTATCATCTATCGGTTTCTTCATAAACCGTAATCCATCCACGTGGGATGTACATTTCTCCATAAGTTCTTGTAGGCTCTTTGCTGATTCTTTTTGAACAGGTTTCAGCTGCAGTAATCCACTTATATGCTTGTCTACGATTACACGTGGCTTTTCGAATCGATTTTCTAGGATTTTCCAAGCACTTAGGAAGTTGTTATTGCTTATAATGCCCACATTGAGAATGCCTGCAGCACTGCCTGTCAAAGCATTATTAAGATGATGTAACTTCACTGCATCTGATACATTGGACCGTTTCATCAGGTCGCAAAATATTGCCTTCAATTTGGGCCATTGCTCATATTGGCCATCAAATTTGGGCACGGGAATCGATAGCTGCGGATGCGATATCGTAGCAACCTCTTTACTTGTAGTCGGTTGCTCATTAAATGCTTCCAATTGTGCAGCCGTGGTGAGATATGCTGATTGGAAGGCTTCACCTTCCTCGATGTCAATATCTAAACCTTCTGGTAGTAATTCGATTATTTCTTGCATGATTGCTTTTTACTCATGCTTCATTTCCTCAAGCGTTTTCAAATATATTCGACATGCACCGCTTTTTAATGATGAAGTTTGCACGTCTGACTTCATCTTCGATAATCTTCTTTGAACTGCTTTGTGCTTAATACGTGCTACTATTACCACATTAGGTATATCTCAGGTGGAACACTTTCTACAGAATCATCTATAATTTCTTCAAGAACTCCACTGCGGGATTCTTCTTCCTTCATTGGTGAACGTGTGATTATGATTTCTGGGTGACACTAACAGGTTTTGGAGATTTTTGAAAACGATGATACAACTGAAGGGTTACACGACGGCTCCTTGCTCTACGATGTACACTGAAGGGTTACAAGACGGCCCCTTGCTCTACGATGTACACTGAAGGGTTACACGACGGCCCCTTGCTCTACGAGGTACACTGAAGGGTTACACGACGGCCCCTTGCTCTACGAGGTACACTGAAGGGTTACACGACGGCCCCTTGCTCTGCGACGTACACTGAAGGGTTACACGACAGCCCCTCGCTCTGCGATGCACACTGGAGGGTTACAGCGACGGCCCCTCGCTCTGCGATTATGGAGAGTTAACACGACGGTCCTCTCGCTACTCGACGAACACTAACAACTTTACTGTGACGCGCACGCTTTACACACGGTATACTTGAGATGCGCGGACTAGATCCGGTTCGAAGGACCAAATGTAGGGTACGGCCTACTCCGAAGATGTCTTTGGTTTTATGTTTCGGTCCCAATGGTCGTGATATTATTCTAAAAGTAACAAGTAAAAACACAAAGGTCACGTTACTACATATATTTAATATAACTTTAGGCCTCAGACTCGCGCGCGCACACCGACCGATCGCACCAAGTAGATTGCGCCATTCCCTTTTTCGGTGTAGGGCCCATTGACCTGCCGAGCTGATCCTTCACCTATACATCGACACGTTGACAGCTTGACTGTCAACGGCGAGCAACTGGTCTAATCAGCTCGGCCAGGTTGGATCACAACATCTCCCCCTCTTTAATAGAGCCGATACGCGTCGAGCCTACGCGGAAGTCTTCTTAGCCTAGAAGACCGGCGTGGCGAATGAACCGCTGATTGACTGGTAACCCCGGACGTAGGCTTTTGACGGATTGATGAATCTAAGCGGATTGATGGATCCAGGCGAATTGATGGTTTCTGGCGGTGAGGTTGCGATGTACCCGGTGAATGCGGTAAGGGCACTTTATCAATTGAAGCCCTTCGTTGGTTTGCCGGTGCATTCGCGTTTCGCGGACTCTCGTCTAGAAGGTCCGACGGCAATTGATCCCTGGGATGGCTGTCGAGATACAAGCCATCACATACACGCCTGCGAAGCTGGTTCACGTGGCGTCGATGTGTTTGCCGGTTATGCGTCGTGATTTCGTACATCACTTTGCCGAATCGTTTGGAGACCTTACCGGCGACCCATTTCCAGGTATTTTGGTGGAACATTTTGGCGAATACAGGATCTCCTAACCGAAATTGTCTTACGTTGTACGGTTCTTTGGCTTGCGGATGGGCAGGTTCGGTTTGTATCGATGACGGTGGGCGTAGCAACTCCAAAGACGTTCTAATGTTTCGACCGAACATGATGTCAGCCGGCGTACGCCCATCAAGGCCAGGATGCGGTGTCGAGCGATAGAATAAGAGGAAGGTTTCCTGAGCTTCCTCGAGCGGAACGCTATCCGTTCGGATTTTACGTAGGGTTTTACGTAGTCTATATGTACACGCCCCCATGACTTCGACGGTTTCGGCCAAGACTGTGGCTCGGCGATGGGAGGTGATTTAGCAGCTGCCATACAGGGTGTACAGCTGGCTACGCGGTCGCTTATATCCCCAACTAATGAAGGCCAATAAATGTAGCTGCGTGCTATTGCCTTCATACGCTGGATTCCCGGATGCCCTGTGTGGAGTTGTTCTAGGCATCGAAGTCGCAGCTTTTCGGGGATGACCACTCTCTCTCTCTAAAAAGAATACAGCTTCCTACCGTTGAGAGGTCGTCCTTTCGGTTGTGAAATGCCGATAGCGCTGTTCCGAATGATTCATTGCGTGGCCAGCCCTCGAGAACGTATTTGTGCACCTTCCGCAGTAGGGGATCAGTCTGTGTGTGTTGTTCAACGTCTCTGAAATTAAGAGGGAATGAGTCGATTGCTTTTACCACACAGATCTTTCGTCGTTTTCTAGTTTAAAGCTGGCGATGACGTATTCGGTTTCGGGATTTGCGTGGTCAGCCTAGATAGAATGTCAGCATTCCCAAAATCGCCGTTACGTACTCGATCTTAAAATCGTACAACTGCAACGTCAGCGCGAAGCGCTGCAGTCGAATCGCCGTGTACACTGGAATGCCTTTCTTGGAACCGAAAATACGTAGCAATGGTCGATGATCGGTTTGGAGGCGGAACGGACGACCATACAGCATCTTATGGAACTTGGTGACGGCGAATATTATAGCTAACCCTTCCCGGTCTATCTGGCTGTATCATTCTTCGGTTTTGGCGCTCGCGATGTATGCTGTACGACTTTCGTTGTGCCGTCCGGAAACCGATGCGAAATGGTTGCACCTAATCCGATGGATGAAGCGTCTGCTGCCACGATTATATCTGCTGTAGGGTCATAGTACGTGAGAAGGAGATTCGATGAGAGAATTTTCTTGAATCCTTTGAAAGCTTCTTCGCACTGCTGGTTCCAAGCAAACTTGTTTTCCTCCTTCAACAAGTTATCAAGCGGGTATCTTAGCTCTGGCATTCCAGGGACAAATTTAACGTAGTAATTGATTGCACCCAGAAAGGATCGTACGCCGCTAATGTCTGTAGGACATTTAATAGCCTCAATTTTATCAGGGTTTGGCCTAAGACCGTGACGATCTATAACATGTCCGAGATAACCTATTTCCTTCATATTTAGCGAACATTTATCGGCTCGGACAGTAAACCCATACTCCTGAAGACGCTGGAACAGCTTGCACAAATTTTCATCGTGTTCGTCTTCTGTTTTACCCTCGACAACGACGTCATCCATGTAGCCCGAGGTTCCCTGCAACCCTGAAAGCATTGCATCCTTTATTTGTTGAAACGCGGGGGTTGAAACTTTTATGCCGGGAGGGAGACGGTTATAATGATAAAGCCCACGGTGCGTGTTTATGGTTAGCAACTGTCGATACTGCTCGTCGATCTCGACCTGTAAGAAAGCGTCAGATAGCAGCAGCGGGTTTAACGGTACGCGTACTGAGCGGCCGCGGGGGGCCCCGAGCTAGCAAGGGCCCCCGAGCAAGTAAGGAGCATCGAGCTTAAAACAAGCTCCTAGCTAAGCCTTCCTAGCGCACGTTTTACACTTAATTTCAATAAAAGATGCTCACAATACTCATTTCTATCTAAACAGCTAAAATTTACTTACAAAATCATTACCTATACGTAACACGTCACGTCTATAGCCTACCTATTCCTGGATTCAATGTGTGGGAGTGCGAGGAGCTATTATAAGCGGTGAGAATAAGACGATGACGGTCCAATTTCACATGAAGTTCCTCTCCCACTCTTTTTACCGGTGTAATTCGTTTCACCTAGAGTCACACATTGAATTTACACCAAAAGAAGATTTTAAAGTCAATGTATTTTATTTAATTTGTGACAATATCATACAGCAAATCACACATAGAGCAGAAAAATATGAAGAGGTCCTGAAACCTTTTAAAATTTTCTATATTTCTAATATGCCAGTGTCAGACTAGGAAGAATGTATAGCCAACATAGTATAGTATAGCTCAAGAAATTATATTCATCGGATATAGATGGGAGCGTACTTGAAGATGAAATTAATCAATTTTCAATATTCTTGAAAGACCCTTACGAACAGGAAGGAGGAGCTCAAAATGATTGTCTTAGCTCCCAAGAAATTGCTAAGCTGTATAAAATATCCCGCGAAATGTCCTGTACTTTTCCAAATGTGGAAACAATTTTGAAAATTTTGCTCACCATTCCCATTTCGAATGCATCAGGTGAAAGATCCTTTTCTGCTCTAAAGCGTGTGAAAAATTATTTGCGGAACTCAATGGGAGAATGTAAATTAAACAATATGGCCATTCTTTACATAGAGCAAGAATTTTTGGATAAAATTGACACAACAGAATTTGCTCGAAAAAAATCAAGGAAAAAACTAATATAAGTGTTATTTTTCATTATAATGTATAATTATTAGGTTTAAGTAATTTTTATAGAATTATTTACTTCATAAGTATAGAATGTAATGTGAAATAAATCATAAGATTGTTGGTATGTATTTGTTTCTACTTATTTAACAATTTGACAAATAGAAAATATTATTGAAGGTGTAAAAGTACTTTGAACACATTTTCTCTCCTGTCCAATGGTTGTAGTTTTTCACTTTTCATATATTTTTTTTTCAACTAAAACCCAGCATTAGAAAATCCAGGGTTAGCAAAATATTTAAAGTGGTTATAACCTAATTGCCTAATCGATATTTTTGTAACCTTTATTCAAACTTAAGTGATAAATGGTTTACTAATTACTGAAGCGATTATTGCGTATTATTGAGCGTATTATTAAAACAAATAAAATAGGGTTTTTAATGCGATTTTACCGGCCGTATTGCTTCAATTATAAATTTGAATCTATAAAGAAAAAAGTACGAATTGAAAATAAATTGTAATTTTACGGGGGCCCCATTTTTTACCGCTTAGGGCCCCGGGACGTGTAAATCCGCCACTGTCAGATAGGTCAATTTTGCTAAACCAATTGCAGTGTGCCAACTTAGCGAAGATGTCTTCGGGTAACGGGAGTGGGTATTCATGCGCCTGGAGCGCAGAATTCAGGCCTGTCGAATAATCCCCACAAATTCGGATTTTACCATTAGCCTTTCGCACGACTACAATAGGCGCAGCCCAATCTAAATAATCAACCGGGGTGATGACGTTCATTCGCTCCAACCTATCAAGCTTCTCGTTGACTGTACTCAACATAGCATAAGCGACTGGTCGCTTCGGACAAAACACTGGTCGGACGCTTTCCTTCAGCTGCAGTTTAACCCGCGTTTTGGTACATAGTCTAGTATCGTTAAACACCGCTGGGAATTTGGTTTCGAGATTCTTTACAAAGGGTTCGGACCCTATCACGCTGCAGAACGCGTCCATGGGTATTGAACCGAGATCGAAAAGCTCGATCAGATCGGCGCTGAAAAGCTTCAAGTCGGCTAGAGCAACCCGGACTGTAGCGTTCATTCTTTTGCCAGCGAGCGTGATTTCCGCTTCGAATTCCCCATCGAGCTGTAGTGCATCACCAGATGCGGTCTTTGCGCAGACACTTGCGGCGTTTAACGGTGGCTGACCCAAACACTGCCATAACGCACGACTAATTACGGTTATATCAGATGCCGTATCTAGCTGTAACCGCACGTCTCTCCCGAAAATCCTTATCGAAATTAACTTTCGCCGTTCGTTCACTCTGCACACGTTTACCATCACGACACGTGTAGCAACCGGATCGCGCTTTCTAAAGGCTCCGTGTCTCCTATTGCGCCTCGACGCGCCGCAGTAACCGTCACGATGACCGAATTTACCGCACTCTTTGCACTTGTGAGAAACGTAGGTGCAGTCTCTCACCCAATGAAGGTCACCGCATAACCAACACGGCCGAGATGGTTTACCCGACACCGTTGGTTCATTCGGTTTTCGTTGCGGAGGCTTTCGCTGTTGCACAGTGGCTCTGTGATGGTGTGAAGGTTTCGTTTGCATAGATCCTCACTGATCACTTGACTCACTGAAATGATGTCACTTGATTTTGCACCAATCATTACGCTGTCCCCTTTTAAGTGTTTTATACGCCGACACTCGGCTGCTAGTTCATCTAGCGTGACATCATTTCGCTCTTCCACTCGCGCGAGAATCCTTGTGCTGATTTATGCATCAGTTTCATCCTTCAGCCCACATACTAATATTAAGCACTTGAACTGGTCCTGGTTCATCGATGAAAACTGAAAATCGACGCATGAACGGTTCACGCGGCAAATGAACGCTAGAATATCCTCCAAGCGCGTTTTTGCTAGCTGCATACACTGGTAACGCTTGCTAACGATGGATTCGGCGGATCCAAACAGCGACTTCAGGATACACACTGTTTCCTCGAAAGACACGTCGCGCGGAAGACGGGGCAGGATGTAATTGGAATAACGAGAGTGTTCCATCGTTCCTAGCTTCCTTAGTAGCAGGCGAACTTTAGCCGCATCGTCGAGTCGGGAGGCGTCCTGCTTAAATAAATCCTCGTAACGAGCATACCATGCTTCAAACGTTACGTTGGATTCGGCCTCGTACCGAAACTCTATTAAGCTGCGCGCCAAGGTTTCCATGATGAGCTCGGGCTGCTGCGGGCTAAGCGGCTGCTGCTGCTGCTGGGATTCCGGGTTACGATGTGTCGTGTGCATTTGCATCATTTGTGCCATCATTTGCTGCTGCTGGGACATTTGTTGTTGCATTAACTGCAACATTTGGTAACGCGCAGCAGATTCTCGCTTCGCTGCTGGTTTGACTACGACTCCCTGCATTTCGCGATGGCGCAATCTTTTTCCATTCCCCAAACTCCAGGTCAACGCCCCAAGACCCGTACCTGTGCGGCTGCCACCTAGCGGTGGTTAGCAGTACCCGTCACGATCGATCGTCCTTCTGTCACCAACTTTGACATTTCCTAACCTGTTGTTTATATGGTTTAGATCTTGTATATGAACCGTGGCAACACCCCACCCCGTGAACCGGTTCCTTGTCAGATTGTATAACCGGATTCACTTATACTCCACGTTTCTCGAAGTGTAAACAACGGTCTTAGTATCTTAGTGCGGTCGCGTTTGCGCTTATTGCGTTTCGTTCCTGACTTCTACATCTAGTACAGCTAACTTTACTGTCGGTCGCTTTAGCTGTTTCCCCGTAGCGGTACGAACAATCGCTTGTCGTACTCGACCATCTCTCCTCTACCACCGCTCTGGTCCACTCTTTGCGATCACCCTCGATGACGAATACTAAGTCGCCCACTTTCAGTTGCACCTTATCGTCGCGCCACTTTGGCCTTCTGTTGAGGCAGGGAAAATACTCCTTTATCCAGCGATCCCATAGCAGATGTGTTAGTAGTTGGGATCTGCTATAATTGCTTCTTAAGACTTGAGCCATATCCGGGCAAAAACGCATTTGATGACCTGCTGAACTGCCTAAAAGAAAGTGATTCGGTGTGAGAGGTTCTGTGTGAGTCGTTAGTGACGCGTATACCAACGGTCGTGAGTTTATCAAACCCTCCGAGTCAACCAAAACTGTGTAAAGCAGTTCGTCGTTAAACCGTCGTCCATCATCCAGTGCGCGCATGGCTTCTGTAGCCAATGCTATGGCCGACAAATGATTTCTTGGTCTTTATTATGGAACTTTATAAATCCCCGTAACCGAAGGAGCAGACCTTTCCACGTTGGCTGTTTGATCCAGACTGCGGTGTGCAGACTGCTAACGCCGCACGTGTGTGTATGTGTATGTGTGTGTGTTGTATCTGTGAATACAATCCCTTGCATTGTTTTCAGTGCAACTGCTTGCGCAGTTGCGCTTGCAAGGACGGGGAACTGTATTCAAGGAATTGCTGTCGTTGTTGGGGATTGCGACTGTTGTCTATGTGCTACTGTCGACTATTGTTGTGTTTCTGCGAAGACGCTCTGATGTGTTTAGGAGTTGTGGCCAGTTCGCCACACTTCTTTTACACTGCGAACCATACGCTCCCAGACGCCTCCCATATGTGGTGCAGATGGCGGATTAAATGACCAGCTGGTTTGAGCACTGGTGAATGTGTCTGCACACTTGTATAATGTTGTCGCCATTTCTCTTTTTAGTACGTTGCTCGCACCCACGAAATTGGTGCGGTTATCAAAAAAAATTTCAACTGGCGAGCCTCTACGGGAAACAAACCTTCGTATTGCCATTATGTAGGAATCGGTGGACAAATTATGCACCATTTCCAAGTGCACGGCTCGGGTGACGAGGCATGTAAACACTGCGACATACCGCTTTTCGTTACGCCTGCCGTTAGTTACATCGATTGGTCCCAGGTAGTCCACCCCAACGTAAATGAAAGGATGTGCTCGAGCGGTGAGTCGTTCCACGGGTAAGGCTGACATCTTTGGGTAGTATGGTTTATTTTTTGTTATCTTGCAGCGTTGGCAGTCTTTTGAAACTCTGTCAACCAACGTTCGCAGATTCGGTATGCAGAACCGTTGACGGACCTCGTTCGCCACTGTTTCCCGATTCCCATGTCCCAGCTTATGGTGGTAATCTTCTAGCAACAAGCTGGTTATGCGGTGTTACTTTGGTAAGATGATAGAGAATCGCGCGTCAAAGGTTGCGTACTCGGCATTCGCAGTACGTCCATCTACGCGAATGACCCCAAACTCGTCTGAAATAGGAGATAACGAGTGCAGGACGCTTTTTGTGGATAGGGGTTGACCCTTTTCCTCTCCACTAAGGATAACAACTTCCTTCGGGTAACATTCTTGTTGTGCTTTGCGCCACAGCACTCGTTCTGCCCTTAGGTACTCTTCCGACTTGAACGGGACATGCTTTGCTGGTACGGTTAGCTTTATGTATCGCCATTGTCCTTCCGTAGCTGGTAAAGTCTCGATCGGAAGCTTCTTTCTTTTTCGCTGGCAGTTTGAGATGAATCGACAGCGTAGAGCTATAGTCCGTAATAGTACCTTCCACTTAGAGAATCGCTCTATCTCTATGATTTGCTGTCCAGTACTGTGATGATGAGTCAGTATGTGTGTGGTTCTTCGTTCTTCCTCAGTTTGCTTAATCACCTTTTGTGTTGGCCAGTTGGACTGGGGAAAGTAGAGAAATGATGGCCCATTGAACCATCGACTTTTGGTTTCAAGCTGCGTGTCTTTACCCCATTTTGTTAGGCAATCGGCGGGATTCTCTTTGGTAGGCACGTGTCTCCACATGGTGGGTTCAGTAAGTGAGAGAATCTCACCAATTCGGCACGCTACGAACTGCTTGAATTCCCTTGAGGGGGAACGAATCCAAGCTAACACTACCTCAGAGTCCGTATGTATATATTTCTCCTTGATCGAGAGACTATGACTCTCCAATACCGTTCGCATCAGCCTCGCTCCTATGAGTGCTGCTTGCAGTTCCATTCTAGGAATGGATTGGTATTTTACCGGAGCCACCTTGCTTCGAGCCATAACTAAAGAGCAAAGTATATGCCCGTGTTCTTCGGAGCGTAAATACGCAACACACCCATATCCGATCGACTGCAGCCGCGATTAAACGTTCGACCTACGTAGACGACTACTTCGACAGCTGCGATACGCGAGAAGAAGCTATCGACCGAGTAAGACAAGTGAAATTCATACACTGTCAAGCCGGCCTCAACATGCGCAACTAGGTGATTTGTGAGTGTCACACAACAGTGTGTGAGTGTCTGCAGGTCGCTACCCGTTACGGACTCCTTGCAGATTCACACACTAAGCGATTGAAGGATGCAGAATTTAATAAGTTTTACGTTGGTGATATTTTACACTAAAACAACACAACGCAAATAAAACTGTTTGGCTACAGGGTAAACACATATACTATATTATAAGGTTAAAACGACGTGCAGTGTCACATATGTTCTCCACTTTATCACTCTCGCTGCTCTAACCCGACTCCCGCAGCTTGATCGGAATCGAGGCCACGATCCCCATCGTCCTAGTTGCTCATCCTTGTTCTTCAAGGGCCACTCGTGCTTCGCAACCAGCGAGAGACTTCTCATGGAGAGCGCACATGAGTGCCAGGCTGCTTACGTACCCAACATCTCCCCTCTTTTTAAATCGTCTGTACTGGTCGAACCTACTTCTATGCCTAGAAGAGCGACGTGGTTCTTGGATTAGAGATCGCGTTGGGATTGGCGCATTCTCTGGACGCAGCGGAGTCTCGTTTGAGGCCATACAAGGATCATGCGTTGATGTGCGTCGATCAGTCGATACGCTAGCGTGTTGGAGCGGTTCTGATTCAGTTGTAGTGGTCTTTGGTTGCGGAGTTAGTTGCCAGGAATCCAGAAGAATGTCGAGGGGTAGACCGACAGATTCTGCTGATACACACCGATGATGACGTTCGTGACGCTCGCGCAGCTGGTTCACGTGCCTTGTGATGATCTTTCTATCAAGTATCCTTTCGGTGTACATAACATTACCAATCCGCTTTACAAAGGTTCCAGCTATCCACCTCCAACCGTAACACTTAGCGTAAATGAGATCGGATGGGCGGAATTCTTTAAGTTTCCAATCTACTGAACCATCCGATAAGCGTTCCGCAGGCGGTGGACGCAATAGATCTAAAGTTGTACGCATTGGTCTGCCTAATATTATCTCCACCGGTGATTTAGTTCCTTCCAACACGGAGCTTGGGGTACTTCGGTAGGCCAGTAGGAATGCGTCCAACGCCTCTTGCATTGTTTTTCCATCTGATGATATCTTCTTAACAGTCCGCTTGAAAGTGTCAACGAAACTTTCAGCCTGGCCGTTGGATTACGGATGATAGTGCGCCGTCGTCATATGCTCAATGCCGTTCTGAGAGCAAAATGACTTAAAGTCTTCGCTTTTAAACTGCCTACCATTATCGGATACCATTATGGTTGGAACTCCGAAGCGGGCGAATAGTCCGCGTAAGATGCCTATTGTTGCTGCGGACGTAGAGCTGTTCGTTCGGAATATCTCAGGCCACTTTGAGAATGAATCCACTACGATAAGATAGAAGTCTCCGCCTAGTGGACCAGCATAGTCCACATGAATGCGCTGCCTTGTACCAGTTGATTTTGGCCAAGGCACGGAGTTTGAATGAGGGGGTGATTTTTATTGGAATCAGTGGGACAGTTTTTATATAAACAGAACAGAACAGAATTTTATTGAGCTTAGGTTTATTTCAGCAGTAAGCTTCTACTGCGCAGTTAGTTCGAACATACACTGAACTCTAATTTGACAACTGTCAAGGGGTGCAACTATAAGGGGTAGGAATATTGCTTCCCAGTGAACAATTCGAACACGCCTATCCATTTTTTATTCGGATCTCTCGTTCTGGCCTACATGCGACGCGAGATAAAAAATCGAACTGCCGACTTAAAGTCGCATTTTGTCCTTGCAGCTTACGCGCCTATGTACGCATAGGCGAACACATTCAAAGCGACCGACCAACAACGCGTGTGTCGACAGGTACCTGTGTACTGTGCTCGCGTCTGCCGACTTAGAGTCACGTTTTGTCCTTGCAGCTTACGCGCCTATGTACGCATAGGCGAACACATTCAAAGCGACCGACCGACAACGCGTGTGTCGACAGGTACCTGTGTACTGTGCTCGCGTCTGCCGACCTAGAGTCGCATTTTGTCCTTGCAGCTTACGCGCCTTGCAGCTCAGCATATTCGGCTCGAAGCCCACATATTCAACCTCTCATTTAAAGCGTCTAACTGACTGGCGTGTGTGGATTTCTGCATTTAATCGTACTTAAATTATTATTTATTTATAAACCATCGGTTGTAAAGTATTGGCAACACTTTAACTAAACAATTGGAACACTTTTTCCTAAGATATTTGAAGGACAAGCGCACAAATTCAATGATCAAAACTAGGTATAATTTGATACATTCGAAGTCATTGCTTTGTGGCGATCGGTAACACACGGGAGTATTTAACAATAGCAGGAAAAGTTTAAGTGTTAGATACATACATTGTTCTACAAAGTGGTTAAGAATAAGAAATGTAGTTTTTCTATACATATCAGTGGTGATTTTTCCACAATGTTTACATATTTTTAAGAATAACTAGAAAAGTAGCAGAGATAGATAAAAATGATGTTCTACAAAAATGTAAAAAATAAAATAATACATCTTTTTATGGTGTTTGAAAAGGTGTAAAACTTAAACCAATTTTTTTTTTCATTATTTTTCAATGCAAAAATTATTTCAAAATGCCTTAAATTTTATATTTTATTTAAAAACAGCCAATCGCCAAGCCATTTGAATGTTTTTCAAAATTTTCAATGACAAAAATCCTTCCCGTTAGGCTTTGTTTATGAACCGTAAGCAACGCACGTGAGCCAAGCTACTCGCGCGACCCTGAAGGATGTACCTATTGCTGCTTGTTGGGAGCACCCTGTGCTGGGATAATTCTGGGCTAGGCGCAGACGTCAAGCACTCCCTTTTGACATTCGGCGTCAAAGGCAGAGATGCTAAACTCTCTCTTTGCTCCCGACCGGCGTTAGGAACGGACGTGTTGATGTGTTGAGTTTTATCTGTTCAATTTTTAATTTGTATTGTATTGTTAATTTTAGATAATAAACCACCTCATTTGTTAACAACACAAAACTGTTGTTCGACCGACTTAATCCAATATTCTCTTTCATTACAGCACTATCGCCACGCAAATAGTATGGGGAAAAAGAGTATCATTCTCTGATAACGGCTCTCACGAGAGAGCCAGAGAGTGGTGCTAGTTCCCCCAGCCCCCTTTTTTTGCATAGAATCATATTTTTGCTACGACCCGGCGTAGGTCCACACGCTGCAAAAGCCGCCGGGCGACTGAAGCGGGCGTGGTTACGCGCCGCTTTATATACCATCGCGGTGAGAGTGTGTGCGTGAAGGTCGCTAAAGTCTTCCTGTCGGTGGTCAATTCGAAGTCGTAGAGACCTTTAACCGACTATGAGAACAAAAGAATTGCGACCAAGAAACTCCGCCTTTGCATGACTGGGCAATCCAAGCATGCTTGAGAACTTGTTATGTTTGATGGCTCCCAACGGTTTTGTCAACACGTCGGCAGCCATGTCCTCAGTCGGACAATACTCCAACTGAAGAAGTCCTTTTTCGCACAATTCCTTCACGAAGAACTCGCGCGTTTCAAAATGCTTTGAACGACGACTTGTATGTTCAGAACCTACGAACTTGATGCAACTCTGGTTGTCCTCTTTTATCAAAGTAGGTTGCTTCTGATGATCGCCTATTTCATCAAGTAAACCTCGAAGCCATATTAACTCTTGACTTGCTTCACTCAGGGCCAAGTATTCCGACTCCATCGATGACAAGGCAACACATGTCTGCTTGCGACTTGCCCACGATACTGCTCCTCCTCCATAGCAGAAAACGAAACCGGAAGTAGACTTTCTAGTTTTGACATCATTAGCCCAATCAGCGTCGGTATAACCGATTAGAATTCCGTCGTTTTCATTGTAGGTCAGCTTCCAGTCCTGTGTCGCCTTGAGATAGCGTACAACACGTTTAGCAGCCACGTAATCCACCTGTGTAGGAGCTTCCACCTTGCGGCCCAACATCGTAGCGCTGAAAGCAATATCTGGTCTAGCACATACAGCTATATACAGAAGAGCACCAACGAGACTCCTATATTTTGTTACATCAGGCATAACCGCTTCTTTATCTTCCAACTTAGTGAATCCGATCTCCATTGGAGATTTGGCTCCTTTTGCATCCTGGAGCCCAAACTTCTCCGCAATGCGGTTGATATATCCTTTCAGACAAATGCTATAATTTCCATTATCGCATTTTATCTCCATACCCAAGAAGTATGTCAGGTCTCCCAAGTTGGTGATTTCAAATCGTTGTTTTAATCTTTGCTCTTCACAAGTGACCATTATGTCATCGACATAAATTAACAAGTATATTCTAATACCATTTTCCTCTTTCATGTAAAGGCATTGATCAGCCTTACTTTTCTTGAAGCCCATCTGCAGCATCACCTCGTTGAGCTTACGATTCCAGCAGCGTGCAGATTGTCGTAGACCATATATACTTCGTTTCAATCGACAGACATAATTTTCTTTTCCTTTAATTTCATAGCCAGGAGGTTGCTTCATGTATAACGTTTCGTCGATTTCGCCATACAAATACGCTGTTTTTACGTCAAAGTGTTTCAATTTCATTTTTCTCAGAGAAGCCAGGGCTAGCAAAACTCGAAATGTTGTGTAGCTTGTAACAGGTGCAAATATTTCATTGTAGTCCTCGTCATACTGTTGTATAAAGCCCTGTGCAACAAGCCGCGCTTTGTACTTTACTACATTTCCGCTGGCATCGCGTTTTAACTTGAATACCCATTTGCTTGAATACCCCCCATACCCGATAGGCTTCTTTCCTTCAGGCAAATTTACTAGATCCCAAGTGCCGTTTCTATCGTGAGATTTCAGCTCATCCAGTATTGCATGGGACCATTCCGATTTCACCGAGCTAGACATTGCTTCTTTCAAATTTCGTGGTTCATCAGTTTCAGCATAAACAATGTTCACTTCTTCCAACAGTCGCTTCGGCGGTATGCCCTTTGTTGACCTTGTTGAACGACGAACAATTTCTGCGTCTGAAGAATCTGCGAAACTATCACCCTCAGAAGCGCTATCAAACTGCGCTGATACATCCGATTCTTCTTCCCTTTCTTCCTGCAATTGATCAACTGTTGTTGATTGATCAACGAAACAATTACTACCTTCGGAGCTGCTACTTTGTCGGAACAAGATCCACCTTTCGATTCAGCTTTCTCAACTAGTTCAAGGAACCGTGCGTCCCTACTGATTGTCACCTTGTTCGTAGTTGTGTCCAGGAATCTATACGCTTTCCGATCTTCACAGTAGCCAACGAAGATAAGTTTTTTACTTTTGAAATCAAGCTTTCGTCGCTTTTCATCAGGCACATGGACATAAGCTTCCGAACCAAATATACGCAAGAACGAGTAATTTGGCTTCTTGCGCCACCAGTTCTCAAAAGGCGTGATGCTAACCGCAGACGTTGGCAAAATATTCTGCAAGTAATTTGCTGTAGTAACTGCTTCTCCCCAGTATTTCTTCGCTAATCCGGATTCCGACAAGAGACATCACGTCATTTCGACCAAAGAGCGATTCTTCCTTTCTGCAATCCCTTTTTGTTGAGGACTATATGGGGCCGTTCGCTGCAGTAATATTCCTTTACTGGCCAAGAACTCTTTCAGTCGTGCACAGGAATATTCACCCCCACCATCTGCCCGGATGACTTTGGGTGTTTTTCCAAACTGGTTCTGCATCTTGTTGACATATTCAGCTATCTTGTCAGCAGCTTCCGACTCATTGGACAACAAATACAATACACAGTAGCGGCTAAAATCATCAACCATGGTCATAAAGTAAGGCCTTCCCCGCGGTGTTTCAACTTCAAAGGGTCCACACAGGTCAGTATGAATTAGATCTCCCACAACGCTGGATCTAGATGTCGAAGCTTTTGGGAAAGATGATCGAGCCATTTTCCCCTCGTAGCATGCAATACATTCCGAGTCAACTGAGCATTTACGTAGATCCAATCCTACTCCCAAATTATCTTGCACGATTTTGTTCACTATCATGTGATCCCTGTGACCCAAGCGACGATGCCACACATGGATACAATTGCTGGTATGTCCTGTCGTCGTTACAAGCGCTCGTTGAACACCAGGTTTCATGTGATAAAGATTACCGCTGCGTTGTCCAACAATCAAAACTTTACCGTCTTTACTTATGTCACAGCCATGTTTGTAGAATGTTACAACACATCCTTCATCGCACAGCTTGCTCACGGACAAAAGGTTTCCTGTTAACTCGGGGACATGATATACCTGTTTCAGATTAACAAGAATATCCTTACCAAACTCCTTTTTCGACAAAAATTTGGTGGAACCAAGCCCCGTTGCAGTGATTTTCTTTCCATCAGCCAGACCAATATATGTAGTTGTTTCACATGTTTTGTCAAGAATCGATGCGTTGCTGGTCATGTGCGATGTAGCTCCTGAGTCAAGGAACCAAAGTGCAGCACAGTCCTCTCGTATCAAACCAGCATGCAAACACACCTCTTCTTCTTTCAAATCCGCAACCACCAAATGCGCCTCCTGACTTGGAAACCTTTCTGCAGCCCGGCTGTTGTCCTCCGCCCGTTTACTTCGTCGATCGTTTTCCAATTTACGGCAATCGCGACGAAAATGCCCTTCCTTATTGCAGTAGTGGCATACTTTTTCTTTCTTCTTTTGTTCAACCAGTTTTGGTTTTGCTCCTACCTTTAAGGCTTGCTCACAGTTACCACTGGCACTTCCCTTTTCCACCCTCTTCCGCCACTCGTCAAGAAGCTTTCCTTTGACGAATTCTAGGTTCAAATCTTCTTCGGGACGGCTTTCAAGAGCGGTGATAAGGCTGTAAGGACTCATGCAGATTGAACAAAATAATAGCCACCAGCCAATAGTCCTTGAGTGGGTCCCCCATGCTTGAGAGACGATTCGAAAGCTGCGTAACTTCAGCGAGATGTTCAGCCATGTTGCCGTTCTCCGTCAGTTGCAGCCGAATCAGCTTTCGCAGGACATGTATTTTCGTCGAAAGTGTAGAGCGCGCATGATGCTTCCTTAACGCTTCCCACATTTCACGAGCCGTTGTGGAACGGATGACGTGACAAGTTTGGTTGTCTTCTATGGATAACCCAATGAGAGCGCGTGCCTTACCATCTTTAGTTGTCCAGGTAACATCAGGCACCTCCGGTTTCTCATTCTTGACAACGTCTTTTAATCCTTCCTTCGTTAGTAGCAGGTCAAACCGAAAACGCCAGATTTCGTAGTTAAAATCGTTTAGCTTCTGCAGCGTAAATTTCATGTCCTCCATTTTGATTTTGCACTGGTGTAATGTCTCTCGCAGCCTTCCATATAGCAAACGCTCAATCGCAAAATTCACACGATGTTTCTGTTTATTTCCAATAAAATTTATATCACTCGTGATCCTGGGCCCATAACCTGTTGGAATCAGTGGGACAGTTTTTATATAAACAGAACAGAACAGAATTTTGTTGAGCTAAGGTTTATTTCAGCAGTACGCTTCTACTGCGCAGTTAGTTCGAACATACACTGAACTCTAATTTGACAACTGTCAAGGGGTGCAACTATAAGGGGTAGGAATATTGCTTATACCAACAATTTTGCAACTGTCTGGCACGCATGACAAGTTTGGGTGACGTTAGTGTCCATGGAGGGCCAATAGAAATAACTCCTGGCTAACGATTTCATCCTTTGTATGCCGGGATGACAGTGATGTATTTTCTGTAGACATTGGCGTTGCAAAGCTTGAGGAATCACCACCCTCTCACCGAACAAAATACAACCCTTAACGGTTGTTAACGCATCTTTCCGGGCGAAGAATCGTGAAAGCTCTCATGTGTATGTTGAATTATTTGGCCATCCTTCATGTATATATCGCATGAGCTTTTGCAGCAAGGGGTCTTTGTTTCTCTGGTGATATCTGCAAAATGGAGTGGTGTTGTTTGAAGCGCACTTACCACTATTGCTTTTACGTCTGATTCGATCCATGCGATCACGGTATCTTCCTCAGGTTTGAGTGTGGTAAAAGGACCCGTAACGTGGCAGCAGAAATTATCCATTGGAACCGACCAAAGTGCAAACGAGTCGATGAGATCGGAACCTAGAAGAAGCAATTGGGATCTGGAGACGCGTATCACAGCTTCTTTTGTTTGTCCATTCACTTTGACTTTACAAAGGAACTTGCCTTCCAAGAACAGGTTAGCACCTGATGGCCTGTTCTGGCGATCACGGATGGTGACACTAATCGCGGACTTCCGATGAGTTTCCAAATTTTATGATCGATAACGGTAATATCGGAAGATGTGTCCAACTGCAAGCGAATTGGTGTACCATTCATCGTTAATGAAACAAATCTGCGACGTTGCTGAACGCCCCGGACGTCGACTGTCACCATTTTCAAGTGCGTTCCTTGCTGCTTCCAGAGGCGTTTGCCTGGCTTATGCGGCTTCATGCGTTTACAAAAGCCTTATTTGTGGCCTATTTTGAAACAGGTGTTGCATCGATGCGTTCGATACGGGCTATCGCGGCTCTAGTGAAGCTCTCCACATGACCAACACGGACTTTTCGGAGCTTCGCGTTTGGGCTGGAACTGTCGTTGTACGCGATGTGCCTTAGCGTTTACTGTAAGCACACGCTCTGGTGCTTCATGATCTCTTTTCAAATTGATCAGGCGCTGGCATTCCGACGATAACTGTTGCAAGGTTGCGCAGACCTTGTCCTCGATGCGGGCTAGCAACCGCGTCCTGATGTCTGCGTCAATTTCGTCCTTTAAACCACACACTCAAGTAGCGATCGTGCGATAAAACTCAAATAGCGATCGTGCTCGGATGGTCCAAGCTTCCGAAGCAACAATCGCACTTTGGCGGCGTCGTCAATCCAAGCAGCGTCCTTCTGGAACAGGTCGAGATATCGTGAAAAGCAATTTTTGAAGGTTATACCAGCCTCTTTGTCGTATTGAAACTCTGAAATATGATGGGACAGAGAATCAATAATTTGTTCAGGCTGAAAAGTGGAGGGTGTTGCGTTTCGGTTTTGGATGCGCGAATGTAGCAACTTGTTGAGTATTTGCTGCTGTTGCGCCATTTGCTGTTGAAGCAAATTCATCATTTGTAGCATTGTGGCACTGTCCGCGCTGCTAATCATGGCCGGAGACGCGTTGAGCAGCGATGGCGTCGAAGTAATCTGCGATGGTGGCTGGATGTGCGTCGGTGGTAAAACTGACGCTCCTTCTTGATGCCCGAGATTTTGCACGGGAACGCCTGGGAGATTGGCACGATTTTGAGATAATCGGCGCGGGTCTACGTCCCCTAGGAAATCCACACTATTTGCGTCGGTTTGCTCCATCCTGCGACGCTTACGACACGGTGGACCAATGTTTGTGACACTTACACTTGCACACGTTAAAACTTAACAAACAGTTTAACATAAATATCCCATCCTCGTCGCCACTTTTACGTTGGTGATATTTTACACTAAAACAACACAACGCAAATAAAACTGTTTGGCTACAGGGTAAACACATATATTATATTATAAGGTTAAAACTGTTAGAGCCGGTAAAGAACTCATGTGCACACGCGGTGGCTGATGGATGTGAACTGAACTTGTCCTTTTATTTTATTGACAGTTGAGGTGTGTACAGTTGAGTGTATACAGTCGAGGTATGACACATTGTTATATTCGTACTTTATCATATTTTAACACTCCCCCTCTATCTAGTTTTCTTAATCCTATTTGTTCCAAATTTTCATGTAATTTTTGCGGTCCTAACGGTTTTGTCAAAAGATCTGCTTTCATTTTATCCGTTGGACAGTATTCAATTTGTATCGTTCTGTTTTCGCACAATTCTTTAATAAATTGGTATTTAGTATCAATGTGTTTGGATCTTCTACTTATGCGCTCCGTTTTTATGAAGTTTATGCATCCCTGATTGTCTTCATTTATAATGGTTGGATGTTTTTGAGTTTCTCCGAAATCTGTTAGTAGCTGCCTTATCCATATTGTTTCCTGACAACATTCACTTAATGCAATGTATTCACTTTCCATAGAGGACAGTGATACACACTGTTGGCGTCTACTAGCCCACATTATCGTTCCACCACCGTATTGGAACAACATGCCAGTAGTGGATTTTCGTGTTTCTACATCACCACTCCAATCTGCATCAGAATAACCGAGCAGCTTGTGTTTACAATTATTACCTAGTTCTAGATGGTAATCTTTTGTTCCTTTTAAGTATCTCAATATGCGTTTTGCAGCTGTCCAATCCTGTTCAGTTGGATTGCTAAACTTTCGTCCGAGAATTGCTACACTAGTAGCTATGTCTGGTCGAGCTACTACTGCTAGATAAATTAATCCACCGATTAAGCTTCGGTATTTTGTAGTATCTGCGAAGCTATTTCCTTCAACTATGGTTTTTGCATAGGCTACATCCATGGGAGTGGATATTGGTTTACAGTCCGTCATTCCGAAGTCTTCAAGTAGTTTTTCTATGTAGTTCTTCAGATTAAGATGAAATGTATTATTTTTCCTTATTACTTCTACGCCTAGGAAATTCCGAACTGCTCCTAAATCGATGATATTAAATTTTTCCTTTAATTTACTTATTGTTTCTTCCATTTCTTTGATGTTATTCGAGGCTATAAGTATATCATCTACATATACCATTAGGAATGACTTTTGATTTCCAATCTGTTTTGAATAAAGACAAGGATTTGCTTTTGCTGCAATGTATCCAATCGATACTAAGACTTGGCTTAATTTCTTGTACCAACATTTTGCTGATTGTCGCAATCCGTAAATACTCCTATTTAATTTGCGGTATGCAGGTGTTCGGAGGTGTTCTTTTCCTGGTTTTTCATAACCAGGAGGTTGTTTCATGTAAACCTCTTCTTCCAAATTTCCGTACAAATATGCAGTTTTTACATCTATATGATTTACTTTCATGCCTTTCATTGCCGCTATAGTTAAGAAAATACGGAACGTAGTTTGTTTCGTTACTGGGGCATAAACATCATTTATGTCTATTCCGGATTCTTGAGCAAATCCCTGGGCTACGAGTCTAGCTTTAAACTTTATGATTTTATTATCTGCATCTCTTTTGATTTTAAACACCCATTTTGAACCTATTACCTTGTGTCCTTGTGGTAATTCTGTTATGTTCCATGTTTCGTGCTGTTCATGAGCTTTTAGCTCATCTTCCATAGCTTTTCTCCAATTATCATCTGCTAAAGCTTGGTTATAATTTACTGGCTCATTTTTCTCGACACGTATGTCAGCCAAATAAGAAAGATTAAAATCGTCTAAATAATTTGGAGTTTTTCCTTTGTTTTCACGATTTGATTTTCTAATATTTTCTATTGGAATATTTGTTTCATCATTTGTTTGTAATATTTCATTTTGTTCTTCATTCGCTATTGGAATATTTGTTTCATTAGTTGTTTTTAATTTTTCATTTTGTTCTTCATTCACTGTTGGAATATTTGTCTCATTAGTTTCATTTTCAGATTTTTCTTCATTCTGTTTACCAATGATTACTTCAAATTCGATATCTTCTTCCTGTTCGGTATCAATTCTATTTTCTTTTCCGATCTTTTCTATAGCAATTTTCTCTTCTTTTAATTCGTTAATGAATCGAGCATCTCTGCTTATAGTTATTTTGCTTGTGGTAGTATTTAGGAAACGATAAGCTTTCTGATTAGCAGCGTACCCTACAAAAACTAGTTTCTCAGCCTTTTTATCTAATTTTTGACGTTTCTGTTCAGGTATGTGTACGTATGCTACGCTACCAAAAATTCTCATATGGCCAACATTTGGTTTTCTATTGTGCCATTTTTCAAAAGGTGTACATTTTATCGGAGCTGTGTAAGTTCTATTCTGTATGTAATTAGCAGTAAGTACAGCTTCTCCCCAAAACTTTTTGTTTAGTTTAGCGTCAAATAACAAACATTTTGCCATTTCTATTAGTGATCTGTTTTTCCTTTCCGCTACACCGTTAGATTGCGGTGAATAAGGTGTCGTAAATTGAGGTTCAATACCTTCTTTTCGATAAAAATCTAACAGCTCTTTGTTATTATATTCTCCCCCTCCATCAGATCTTATATACTTGGGGTTCCTGCCAAATAAATTTTTTACCCATGACACATATTCCATAATTTTATGCTTCACATCTGATTTGTTTGTAAGTAGAAAAATTACCGTATAGCGGCTGTAATCGTCGATGATTGTCATGATATATTTGTTACCACTAGGTGTTTCAATTTCTAGTGGACCACACACGTCTGTATGTATGACATCTAACACTTTTGGGGATGTTTGTTCTTGCCTTGAATGAAAAGGTAATCTTGTAAATTTTCCTTTTAAACATGATTCGCATTCATGCACTATACCACATTTTTTGTATTTTATCCCTGTCACCATGTTACCTTGGATCATTGATTCGATAGCTTGCCAGTCTCGATGTCCAAACGTTCGATGAAGATTATGTTGACAATTATCTGTGTGATAATTTTCAATCGCCGCATTCGCCGATTCTGCATATCCCAACACATACAATCCGCCGCGTTCCATCATCACTGCTTTTTCGTTGGTTTGTAGATTGATGATTTTTGCACCGTGTTTTTCAAAAATAACTTTAAAATGCTTTTCGGTTATTTTTCGTACGGATATCAAATTCGCTGCTTTGATTTACTCCGTTAACTTCGCATTTGCCTTTTCCAAGAACCAATATTTGTCTACCGTCGGCTATTGTTATAGTTTCGGCAGCACATTCAGTCAACTCGACGAATCGCTTTTTGTCTCCTGACATGTGTGTGGTTGCACCGCTGTCCAAAATCCATCCACGTTCTTTCCATGGATTAGTGCCAAGAGCAAAATTTGCTCCAACGTTTGTCTTCTTACAAGCGTCTGCTTTTGCGTTGCGACAGTCCTTTTTCATATGCCCCGGTTTGCGACAATAATTGCAAACAATTGATTGTCTTTTCGGCTTAAAGCCTCGGCTATGAAACGCCTGTTCGCCTTTAGTATTGTTTTGGTTGCGCTCAGCCAATCTGTTGTATTCATCGTTGATTCTCGCCTTCACCGATTCCAGTGAAATGCTGTTTTCAGGAGCACTGTCTAATGCCGTTACTAAGCCGTCATATGATGGAGGTAGACTTCTTAGAAGCATGCATATTCTAATTTCTTCTTCTAGTTTGGTTCCCGCAGCGTTTAACTTTTCACATATATGTTCAAACTTTCGAATATGTTCTTTTATGTCCCCGTTTGTATAGTTTATTCCACACAAATTTTTCAAAAGAGACACACGCATGGATCTAGTCGTTCGTTCGTGATGATTTTTTAGCGTTTCATACACGTCTTTTGCATTGACACAATCCCTGACGATAGTTAATTGATCATCGTCTAATAACAAAATTATGGTAGCTTTGGCCTTGGTGTTTGCCTTTTTCCACGAAACTTTTGATTGTTCTTCTGGGGTTGGCAAATCTTTCTCTACCACATCCCAAAGATCGTCTTTTATTAACACCATCTGCGCACGCACTTTCCATGTGGCCCAATTGTCGGCTGATAGCTTCGGTATACGTATTTTTTCATCCATTTTTTCTCTGACTTTCTTAGACACCACTTTCGCGAATTACAGAACACTGCTTTTGATTTTTATTCCTTTTGAGACCGTTAGCGCTCTGGACCCATAACCTGTTAGAGCCGGTAAAGAACTCATGTGCACACGCGGTGGCTGATGGATGTGAACTGAACTTGTCCTTTTATTTTATTGACAGATGAGGTGTGTACAGTTGAGTGTATACAGTCGAGGTATGACACATTGTTATATTCGTACTTTATCATATTTTAACAAAAACGACGTGCAGTGTCACATATGTTCTCCACTTTATCACTCTCGTTGCTCTAACCCGACTCCCGCAGCTTGATCGGAATCGAGGCCACGATCCCGATCGTCCTAGTTGCTCATCCTTGTGCTTCAAGGGCCACTCGTGCTTCGCAACCAGCGAGAGACTTCTCGTGGAGAGCGCACATGAGTGCCAGGCTGCGTACGTACCCAACAATAAGTAAACTCAATCTCCAAAGCTCTTCTATTATCTTGCTGTTTATTCCACGCCATGGTCTTCCCACTGACAATGGCGCTACTTTGATAGCGATACACAGGACTTAATTCGTGTAACTTACTAGTACTTCCCTTCTTTACTCCTTTTTACTTTTAGAACTTACAAATGTTGTTGTCGAGGTGCCAACGCTGACACCTAGATATATCATTACATTTTTGAATCCTGAACATCTTCATTTAAATATAAATCGGGTGACAAGAATCGGTTGCCGCTGTGTCAACAATGAACGTCAATCACAACCCAAAATCAACCTCATAATACAATTCTGCAATCGTTGAAGCCTAATAATTTGACACTTGTTTCCAAGAAAGAGAATGGACGAGAAGAAATCGAAATGTGGTGAAACTAATGATTTGTAGAGGTGAACTTTCCCAAAAAAATCGAGATCGTTCGCCAGTCTACTTATCACTCCACACTTCTTAGCCACATTGTTGATGACCCAGTCTAAATGAGCGTGGAACATTAATTTGTCATCTAAAATAACCCCCAAGTATTTAACCTGTCAGGTTCTCGCGATTCGTTCCGTATTGATAATAATGGATGGAGGGTTGTCCAATCCACCAGTACACATTACCATATAGCTTGTCTGGAATGTTTAACGCTAGCTTTTTATGCTTTGACCAAACAAATCGAGATTAATGAGAGACTCTGCTTATTTGATGTCCTTGTGCGAGATAACATAACCGTATCGTCAGCAAAAAGATTGATCTCACAAGACTTCAAAACCTGTTTCATGTCATTTATATACATGATTGATATTGCACGAATATTGCCTTGATATTGCACGAATTGATCCTTGACTACAATTTGACGTTTCGTAACGTTTGTTTTTTCTTTAACCAAGGTGTTCATTGCAATTTCCAATGCGTTCCATAAAAAGTCTGCAGCCTCATCCATGTTGGAAGTTTCATGCTGCAGTCCTTGTAACACATTGATGCTAAGAGCATGTTTCGTGTACCTATTCCAACATTTTACTTTACTTTTACCTAGCAGTCTCAAATTTTCCTCAGAAACATAAATAGCTTCTGTTCGTTGCTTTTCTCCGATGATGATGTTTGCTCGAAATTCGCCAATTGTTTTTTCCAGAATAACTATATTCAATTGTTCACTTTTCACCCTACGTTGTGTTTATGTTTTTTTTTGTTTCGTTACAACGGCCTGGCCGCATCGACTTATTTTACCACGTAGCCGGATAGTCAGTCCTTGCTACGGGGGATTGGTCCGGATGGGATTTTGGTCCGGGTCGTTCGTGTGAAGACCGGCTCCGCTACCATTATGCCACCGGGCCGCCCCTGCGTTGTGTTTATTATCTCTTTTAAAAAATGAACAGAAGTTCAAAGGGTCTTCGTGTTGGCTCGAAAGAAAGGACTTCCTCGAAGGGCTCGAAGGCCAGGTCTTCCTCGTTGGGCTAAAACGCCAGGTCTTCTTCGATAGGCCTTAATCCAAGCCTTTTTCGATAGGGCTAAAGCCAAGGACTTCCTCGATGGGCCTAAATCCAAGGTCTTCCTCGATGGGCCTAAAGCCAAGGTCTTCCTCGATGGATGAGAGCCGGATGATGAGGCTGTGAGAGCCGTATGCGATGCTCAGAGAACCGTCGTGATGAGGCTGAGAGCCGTCGTGATGAGGCTGAGAGCCGAACGTGGTGAGGCTGCGAGAGCCAACGTGGTGAGGCTGCGAGAGCCAACGTGGTGAGGCTGCGAGAGCCGACGTGGTGAGGTAGCAAGAGCCGACGTGGTGAGGCTGCAAGAGCCGACGTGAGGTTGCGAGAGCGGATGGAACTATCCTTAGTCCTTTTTTTTTTTTTTTTTTTTTGTTAACGGGGAGGGAACCTTCAAAAGGTACCCACCTAGAGGGGCATATCGCGGCTAGACACCGCCCCTCGAGATGGGTTATGTGGGATTCATCATGAAGCTTGACCCGTGAAGCGAGTCAAGCAACCGATGGGACCGCACTAAACCACTCCTCGACCTGATCCGAACCCTGCCGATGCGCTGATGTGCGTAGTACTCCATGCGGGGTCGTGTGTGCGTAGCACCCTTGCTGTTGCGCACTGCTGCGTCGTCCTTCCTGGTTGTCCTCGCTGCTGCTGCCGCTTCGTGTCTTCCGTCTGCTGCTGCTGCTGTTGTTCAGAATCCACCCGTCCGTGGCCGCCACTCTCGGGTGGTTCCTAGCTCCTGCTGCTGCTCTGGTTACTCGTCGCTACCGCTGCTGCTTCTGTTTTCCGTTGTCCTGGTGTTGTTGGTGGCGGGGGGCCGCTATTGCTGCCCCCGTTGATCCGCGTTCCTCCGTCGCTGATGCCGTCGTCTTCTGGCCGTCGGCGGACTCTCCTCATTCCACCTCACTTGGAGGCTTTTGAAGATTGTCCGTGCGGCCGTCCGGACTGCTTCCCATGTACTGCGGCTGACACACATTTCCGTGGCAAGGTTGTCCATCGTCAAGCGGGTGTGGCTCTGTTGCTGCATCTCGTGTTGTGTTCGGGCGAACCGTGGACAATGGAACATCACGTGGTCGACGTCTTCCACGTCATGCTCACACACCGGGCAGTTAGGCGAGCCCTCCAGGATACCTTTGTTGACGAAGTAGCTCCGCAGGAACCCGTGTCCCGTTAGGACTTGGGTAAGATAGAAATCTATTTCCCCGTGCTTGCGGCCAACCCATGAACTGATGTTCGGGATCAGCCTCCTTGTCTTCAAAACTATCCTTAGTCCTTGCTCGTTCAATAATAACTAACTAAAACCAGCGAAGGATCGCCTTTTTTACCCTGTTTTTCGGGTGCGAGCGGATCACTCGCGGGAAGCATCTTACGCTCTGATAGCAAAGATGTTGCGCTTGCTACCGTAAGCCGTGCGCTAGGCGGAATTTCTAAGAAATTTTGGTTTCTGATACAAAATACCGGCCGCCTTGAAATACCCAGTTTTCAACTAATTATCCTTAGCGCATTCTAATGAGCAAATCTTTGATACTGCCCTTTTTTATGACACCAGTTGGTGTGCGTAGCGTTGCCACGCGGATGACTTCATCCGCTCCTGGATGTAGTTCCAAGATTCGAGCCAATGGCCATTGCACAGCGGGTAAATGCTCATCTTTGATGATAACTACATCTCCTACATTCAAACGCTGTTCATCTCGTTTAGCGCGGTGGTTAATGTTGAGCGTTTTTAAATATTCTTGTTTCCATCGTTGCCAAAGAGATTGTGAATATCGCTGGAGAAGTTGGTATCTACTTAATTGATTAATAGGAATTTCAGTTAACTGATGTTCAGGCAACACTCGCAAATTACCCTGCGTTAAGAAATGCGCTGGCGTCAAACATGCCAAGCCGTTTAGATCCTCTGATAAAGGGAGTAATGGTCGCGAGTTTAGGCAGCCTTCTATTTTTATCAAACGGTGTTCAACTCTTCTGAAGTTAATAACGATGTGCCTAGTTAACGAACAAGCTGAGTTTTTACTGCTTTGACAGCGGCTTCCCACAAACCACCGAAGTTAGGTGCACGCGGTGGTATAAGATGCCAATGAATACCTTCGTTGGACAAGTGTGATGCAATCGGCTGAGAAGGCTGGTCTTGATGCAGCATCTGATATATGACGTTCAACTCATTTCTAGCCCCGATGAAATTAGTTCCATTATCCGAATAGATGTGTAATGGTTTTCCTCTTCGATACACAAATCTGTCAAGTGCCATTAGGAAGGTAGGAGTGCTTAAGTCATGTGCCAATTCGAAGTTAACCGCCTTTGTGCTGAAACATACGAAAACACAGACATAACATTTCCGAGCCGCTGCTTTTCGATGGTGTGGTTTTAGCAAGAATGGACCACAGTAATCCAGTCCTGTACTAGTGAAAGCACTGGAAGGTGTAACACGTCCAATTGGAAGCTGTCCTTCTGGTTGAAGAATGGGTTGCGGATTTGCTCTAGAGCAACGGTAACAGTTCCGTATGACACTGCGAATAGCTCGTTTACCGTTGAGTGGCCAATACTCATCTCGAACAACAGCCAATGTTCCAGATACGCCCAGATGCATGGATTTGCGATGTGTGTGTGTGCTAGAAGCATTCGTGTGAATGGATGAAAACCAGCAATGATGATTTGATGTTGAATATCGTATGACGCTCCAGACTGTCGCAAACGTCCGCCAACACGAGTCAATCCATTTTCGTCAATAAATGGACTGAGCAGTTTTAACTTTGAGGAACGAGGGATTAAAATACCCTTTTTTAAGCATTTGAGTTCGCCAGGAAAGATTTCAGTTTGGACGAGCTTAACTAACACCATTTTTGCCTTACGCGTCTCACATCTCGATTCTATTGCTGCAGTTATTTCATGTCGTGCACTCGATAGCGTTCCATTGATACCACCAATAGATATCTTAACTGGCCTGCGAGAAGCGCGTAAGTGCTGGCACACTTGTTCTGAAATAACGCTTATTTGCGAACCACTGTCTAGAAGTGCTCGCACAGGGTATTTCTCTCCATTTAGGCCGATAACATTTAACATTACTGTAGATAACAAAACGTGTGTAAAACCTGGTCGGTTGGTCTGAGTGGACGAGGCGTTAATGGTAGCAATGGGCTGCTAGACATCAGATGATCGTAAAGGCTTGTCATTCTCTTGTAAACCGATGTGTAGAAGCGTATTATGATTTTGACCACATATCTTACAAACGTATTTCGAGGTACATTTCTTGCTTTGATGGCCTTCGCTAAGGCAATTGAAACATAGACGTTTCTGGTTGACCATATTGCGACGATCTTGTACATTAAGAGTGTTAAACTTTGTACACTGATAAATTTTGTGAGCCTGGCCACAGGATGCGCATTTCGTTACACTTGTGGATGCTGTGTTAACGATTGCCTTGCGTTCTTGAGGGAATCTTTTACGTTCTCCGATCATAGATGTTAACGGCTGTGCGTTTATTCCCAAACTTTCATACATAGTCGAACGTCGTTTAATAAACTCGATCATTTTAGTGAGCGTAGGTTGCTCTTCGGGGGCAATAGATTTTTCCCATGCCTTAAGAGTGGCTTTATCAAGCTTATCACTCAGTATTTCCACCAAAATGGTACTCTTCTCATCAATTGATTCTCCCAATTGTTGAAGGATTTGTAAATGCAATTAAAAATCATTTACCAGTTTTCGAAGAGCTTCGTCACTCGCCTGATTAACTCTTGGAATTTGCAACAAGGCGCGAACATGTCGCTTCTTCAACAAAACCTTGTTGGAGTAACGTTCAACAAGCGTTTTCCAAGCAATTTCATAGCCATCCGTAGTGATAGCGATGGCTTGTATCAAACTCGCAGCTTCTCCTTTTAAGGAGGCTTTCAAATAATGAAACTTCTGTATTTCATTGATTTTATCAGAAGTATGTATTAAAGAGTTGAAACTATCATGAAAGGTTAACCACTTTTTATAGTCTCCATCAAACTCCTCTAGCTTAATAGATGGCAATTTTACTCCTTTCAGATTACATGGCACTTCTTCCTTAGCTTTTTCTTCTTCTTTCTTGTGCTGCATGGGAATTACTTGAGACAAAATAGCTTTAGTTTTGAAGAATAATTCTTCCATCTCTGAGGTGGTCATACTAACTTTTGTCTGTAATTCGCTTGTTATAGGCAACGCACATAGTTCGTCAACAGACTCAAATAACTCGAATACCTTGTCCAGCCTAATCAGACGATCGCCTACTTGATGATTGTGATCTTCACTATAGCCTTTAGCGAAGCTTTCTATGTTACGGAGTGAAATTACATACCTTTCAAATCTGTTGGTCTTCGTGCGAATGCGGGTTTCTTCACTCATTGTGATGCCTTTGTTCTTATTCACTCTTAACGTTGACTAAACTGCGATTGAAAGTTTGCGTTTCACTATTGTTCCGTAGTTTGGTTGCTTCACTGGCGATACGAAATTGAGTCACTTTTTAGCGAATACTTTCCGATACGTATTCTGAGCACTACGCGAATGTTTTTTCCGACACGTATTCTGATCACTACGCTGTTGTTTGTCCAATACGTATCCTGGTCACTACGCACTAAATGTTTTGTCCAGAATAACTATATTCACTTGTTCACTTTTCACCCTACGTTGTGTTTATTATCTCTTTTAAAAAATGAACAGAAGGTCAAAGGGCCCAGCGGTCAAGCTTTTACTCGTTTCTCTGCGTTTCACCCACTTCCAACCCTCGTTGGCCTATACTTTTACGCATCGACACATGCTATCTCCGTTTTTTTGTTCGTCAAGCATGTTCTTGACTCGCTCTTTCCGAACTTTACGAAAGTTTCGCACCGTCCGCGATGTGTATGTACACGTTGAGCTTATGGAATTATCCATGTGTGTGTAAAAATCATTTTGACAGGACCGACTTTCCGTAGTAGCCATAGTTTGTTTTGCTTCGACGTGGAAAGGTGTCTTGTGAGAATAGAACAAAAATGGTGTATAAAACCATTAAAAACAATCAAAAATGGCACCCAATCGGAAGAGCTAACTACCGCCAAGTGACTGGAAAGTTATGCCACTGAAATCGGAAAGGAAACATTGAGAAAAGTTGTGGAATGTTGACCAACGCGGCGTCAAGACAAGTTGACGCTGAAAATATATTATGGCTACCGCGGGATTTTGGTAAGTAATTAAATTCAATACATTTGGACTAATTCATCTAATTTACATCTTTCTTTTATCGGTGTAGGTATTTTTTGTTATTGTAAAGTGATTGGCACGAAGGACAAGACCATGAACACTGTCCAAGAAGAATGAAGCGGAAAGGACAAAAAATTAAGCATGGTAAGTGTGTACTTTTGTATGTTTTATACAAAGTTTAAAGATTTAATTATTAATTGAAACTTTGTTTTATTTTCAGACCTACGCATAACACCATATCTGTAACCAAGAAAAGTGCAAGTGAAAAATATGTAAATAAAAGCAATAATAAATTATTTAAAAAATTACTTTTTGTCCTACGATATGATGACATAATCCCAATATGCAAGCAAATAACGCACCCATACCTAAGCGGATACCGCGCTGCACACCAATACATGCACAAAAAAGCTCTTCGTTAAGCGGGCTTCACAGAGGCTTCACTTGGACCAACTGAAGCCTCTGTGAAGCCCGCTTAACGAAGATTTTGACCGCTGGGGGTCTTCGTGTTGGCTCGAAAGCCAGGACTTCCTCGAAGGGCTCGAAGGCCAGGTCTTCCTCGTTGGGCTTAAAGCCAAGGTCTTCCTCGATGGGCCTAAAGCCAAGGTCTTCCTCGATGGATGAGAGCCGGATGATGAGGCTGTGAGAGCCGTATGCGATGCTCAGAGAACCGTCGTGATGAGGCTGAGAGCCGTCGTGATGAGGCTGAGAGCCGAACGTGGTGAGGCTGCGAGAGCCAACGTGGTGAGGCTGCGAGAGCCAACGTGGTGAGGCTGCGAGAGACGACGTGGTGAGGTAGCAAGAGCCGACGTGGTGAGGCTGCAACAGCCGACGTGAGGTTGCGAGAGCGGATGGAACTATCCTTAGTCCTTGCTCGTTCACTAATAACTAACTAAAACCAGCGAAGGATCGCCTTTTTTACCCTGTTTTTCGGGTGCGAGCGGATCACTCGCGGGAAGCATCTTACGCTCTGGTAGCAAAGATGTTGCGCTTGCTACCGTAAGCCGTGCGCTAGGCGGAATTTCTAAGAAATTTTGGTTTCTGATACAACACCAATGATGGGTAATATTCCTCCTGAAGAAGTTTTAGCGTCCACTGATGGCGCTGGTAGAGTTGGTGCTCCGATATGCTGCCTTACGCTTTTACCGGTAACTTTTATGTCTGAGGCGATAATAAGCTTTTCAAGGAGTATAGAGGCCTATTGTGGTACTGGCCACATACAACACAGCTATCGCAGCTGTCAAAAAGGGTCAAGAGCTATGGCGTTAGGGTACGCAAATCGTGCCATTATTCTAATTCGTGTAGGGCGCTATCGGGAAGCGTATTATGACTGTCAGCTAGCGCTGGACGGTGATTATCCCGAGGAAAAGCGATTGAAAGTTTGCTTCCGGCAGGCAGAATGCGTTGAAAGCTTGGACGAACCCAGTAAGTTACGTCCGATTATCGGGGGCATATCGAAGGCGAACGACACGAAGGAGCTGTCGAAAAATGGACAAGCAAAATTACAAATGCTTAAGGCAAAATACGCGGCAGCTGAGAAATGTACGGTGGGAATTACACATACAGCACCAGAACCCGAGAGTCGATACAAAGCATCCTGAAAGGGGTAGGTAAAACCTTTGGTTTAAAATATTGAGCATGAAACATTAAGTAACAATCCTTTTCCATTCTCAAGCGTTGATTCACCGACTCAAGGGCGACACGTCTAACTGCAGTTGTAGACTCATACCATTGATGTTAAGTGGCACGTATTTTCTTCTCTGGCGGACATTTTGCACATTTACTGTAACAGTTCTGGTGTTGGTATGTCTTCGACGAAAATGCGTTTTATGATTGTTGGTGCGCGCAAAATCAGTCTTCGTTTTGCTAAACCCTTCTGTTAGGATTACACGAAGGCGAACCCTGCAACGGGGCGAAATCGGTCGTCGGAAGTGTGGAGTCCGACAGTCGCTCAGTGGACAGGATCGCTGAATAGGATAGCGAGAGAGAGAGAGCGAAAGAGAGAAAAGGGGAAATGCGTAGCCACACGCGGCTGCGTACGAAAAAAAAGGTCAGTCAGCTGAGGACAGGAGCCAGGTTGAGCGAAGGCGAACCTTTCTGAAGAAATTTTCTTTTTTTTCGTAAATGTGTTTTTTATCACGTATTTCGTTATTCCGTGAATAAAGAAGAAGTTACTATCAGAACGCATTTCGTGCTCCGTGTGCCTACAGCTTTGCCTTCAGAAAGAGTGCATTTGTGCGTCTTTAAGTAACGGGAAAGTTAAAATTATGGGACCGAAGAAACGTGGTTGCCAGGCGTGTGGCGATAAAAGCGAAGACACCTTATACGTGCAGTGCGACGCGTGTGACAAGTGGTGGCACTTTACATGCGTTGGGATAACGGTACCTCTCGAATCGGTGCAAGAGAGCGCGTGGATATGCGACGGGTGTGTAAAACACGCACAATCCACACGGCAAGCGGTCGAGCCCATTCCAGGATCATCGAAAGCGGTTACTAAGGCGAAAATGAAAGGAGGCATTGTTGATGAGGAAGGAACGCGTTCAGCGATCTCGATGCGGCAAGTGTTGGGGGTTACGCAGTATTACACATTAAGTGAAACTGGGAGTTCGGATTGAATGTATAACAAGGAAGAGAAAAACACGTGCACTTTCCTGTACGTCTATTGGCGGAATCAAATTTACATGCAATCATTATTCCAGGGTTGAGCAACCTGCGGTCCGCAACTGTCAAGCTAATGTTGAGGGGTAGGAAATTGCTTACTTCAACACTCCTCCTCAATTAATAGCCCTCTACTATAATCCTACTAATCCTAGATTACTCGAAAACATGTTATGTTTTATCGCACCTAAAGGTTTTGTTAAAATGTCTGCATTCATACTATCAGTTGGACAATACTTTAAAACGACATCTCCCCTTTTACATAAATCGCGCACGAAATGATGTTTAGTCTCGATATGCTTGGACCGCTTAGAAGTTTTCTCCGATTGAGCAAATGATATACAGGCCTGATTGTCTCCATTCACTGTGGTTGCTTTGTCTTGAACCTCCCCAAAATCACCAAGAAGTCGACGCAACCACAATACCTCCTGGCAGGTCTCGGCTAATGCAACATATTCTGCCTCCATAGTTGACAATGTAACATTATCCTGCTGTCGACTAGCCCAGGATATTGCTCCTCCTGAGAAATATATAACTAATCCAGTTGTTGACTTTCGCGACGAGGAATCTCCTGCCCAATCTGCATCAGAAAACGCAACTAAACCATCGGAAACGATTCCATCATTAACACAACCTAGCTTCAACACCCAAACTTTTGTACCTTTAAGATACCTAACGGCACGTTTAGCTGCTGTCCAGTCACTTTCAGTTGGAGCACTGAATTTCCTTCCCAATATCGTAGCTGTTGTCATAATGTCAGGTCGTGCACAAACTGCTATGTACAAAATTGCTCCCACAACGGACCGATACTTGGTACTATCTTTTAGTATTTCGCTTCCTACTTCATCTTTCAGAAAATCTTGGTCCATAGGTGTTTTCGCTATTTTCGCTTCGCTAAGCCCGGTTTTGATCACTAGTTTGTTGATGTAATTCGTTAAACCTATATTGTAAACGCCATTTCTCTTCTGAACTTCTAGTCCTAAGAAAAACTTCACATCACCTAAGCAAGTCATTTCAAAATATTCCAATAACTGTTCATAAACACCCATTATTTCCTTTTTGTTTTCGCACCCTACAAGTATGTCGTCAACGTAAACTATTAAATAGAGCATTTTTCCGTTTCTGTTAGCCATAAACAAACATGGATCGGCAGAACTTGTAGTGAACCCTAGTTTGCTTAGCACTCCCGAAAGCTTCTCGTTCCAGCACCTTGCTGATTGCTTAAGTCCGTAAATGCTCCTTCTTAGTTTACACACAAACTCCTCCTTTCCTGGAACCTCATATCCAGAAGGTTGACGCATAAAAATTTCCTCGTTGATTTCACCATAAAGGTAAGCAGTACGAACGTCGAAATGTTGTAAAGCCATATTCTTCTTTCCAGCCAGTACTAATAACGTTCGTAGGGTAGCATACTTTGTCACTGGAGCATACACGACATCATAGTCTTCTCCGTAGCGTTGATTGTACCCTTGAGCTACTATTCGTGCTTTGCAACGCACGATCGCATTGGATTCATTTCGTTTTTGCTTAAAGACCCATTCACTACCAAATGCTCTTTTTCCTTTGGGAAGCTGTACCGATTCCCATGTCTCGTTGTGTTGGTGCGATTGAATCTCACTGTCCATCGCCTGTTTCCATGAATTTCGATCTTCACTCGAAATTAAAGGAAAGACAACACGTCTACTCGGGTTGGAGTTCTGAACAAGACTGACTTTATTTTAGTTAATGTGCCGTATTTATATAAAACAAGAAATTGAATAATTCCAACACTCTCCCTCAATTTTTGAAAACTTTCATTCCCGAACCCATTCTAAGTCGTATAAATGATTTTGCAGGTAGACCCTTTGTCATGATATCTGCTACTTGTTCATCTGTCGGTATGTACTTCAACTCGATGAGGCCCCATTGAATTAGATCTTGCATAAAACGAAACTTTATATCAATGTGATTCAGCCGACTGGTCTCCTTCAGTCGCCAGTTCAGTTCAGTTCAGTTCAGTTTAACGCCAAGATCCTTCAGCAGTCGTTCTAGCCATATACCTTGACACGTAGTCATACACAAAGCGATTAGTTTCGCTTCAGTTGAGGAAAGTGAAACTGTTGATTGTTTCTTCGTTGACCATGTCACTACACTGCTATATACTTTGAAAACGTAACCAGTCAAGGATCGCCTATCCAGTACGCTGTTTCCCCAATCAGCATCGGAGTACGCTTCCATAACTGGGGAATCGTCATTGCCTTCGACCTGTAGCCCTAAATCCAAAGTACCGCGAATGTAACGCAAAATATGCTTCAAATGTTGCCAATGCTGTTCTGTTGGGCATCTTTGAAATTGGATAAAATAGTGCACCGCTGCTCATAAGTCTGGCCTAGTAGTCAAACTTGCGTACATCAAGCATCCAACTAACTCGCGATACGGTTTGTCTGTACGGTTGTACTCTTCACCTCTTCACCAGTCGTTCATGTTAAAACGTTGTAACAATTTCTCGAAAAACGCTCGTTGGCTTACATGAAGAATACGTTGTTCCGGCTTTCTTTGTATCTTCATGCCCAGAAAACATTTGACTTCTCCAATATCCTTCATTTCAAACTCGTTCGATAAGCACTGCTTCACAACTTGTATTTGTTTTAGTTGATGTCCAATCAAAACCACGTCATCCACGTAGATTAATAAAAATAATTGTTTTTCTCCGGATGCGTTTCTCGTATTTTCGCAAATACAGACACTTATCACTTGTGCTTCTTCTAAAACCAAGCTTCGTTACAAACACATGGAATCTTAAATTCCATGCTCTTGAAGCCTGTTTGAGTCCATATAGTGATTTATTTAATCGACACACAAGTCCATTTCCATTTTCAAGCCCCTCGGGTTTTGTCATGTATAGTTCCTCATTTATTGTACCGTTCAGAAGAGCACTTTTCACATCCATCTGATGGATTATCATTCGCTCCTGATTTGCCACTGCTAGGATTGTTCGCAACGTGTCAAGTCTTGCAGTCGGCGAATACGTTTCGAAATAATCAAAACCATGACGTTGAGTGAAGCCCCTCGCCACTAATCTCGCCTTATAGTGTTCTTCAGTACCATCGTCGATTTGTTTTATTTTGAACACCCACTTGTAATATGCATGTAATAGGAACTCGTCCTTCTGGAAGCTTTACTAAATCCCAGGTGTGATTTCTCATTATCTATTTCCTCTTCAACTGCAATTTTCCACTTTGGCCAATCCTCGCGTTTTCGCATTTCTTCGATAGTGCACGGTAAATTTTTCACAAAATTTGAAGCATTTAACGCAAATCCTGTTAAATCGTAATCTACATGCCATGAAGGTGCCGCACGATTTCTGATTGGGCGCGGACTTTGCACTTTTTCCGAATCACTGTTCGCACGTATAGTGTCATCCAAACAACTATCGAATGATTCTTCTCCTGAATCGGAGTGTACACTTTCTGAATCAGTTTTGAACATATTCGAGTCGATATTGTTTTGCACTGGACTATCCGGAATTCGTATTAGATCACGTATGCTCGTTGCATTGTCTTTGTCTGTTTTATCTTCGACAAAAATCACATAACGCGCCACGACACATTTCTTTCTTGTCGGATCCCAAATCCTATATCCATTTGGTGAATAACCAATGAATACACCATCCCATGATTTAAAGTCGAGCTTCAACTTTGTTCCTTTGGGATATGCACATGTACATTCGCACCAAAAACCCTAAAATTGCCTACATTTGGTTTTTGATTGTTTCAAATTTCAAATGGTGTAACGTTTGAATCCAAGGACTTTGCAGGACATCGGTTGGTTATATAAGCAGCTGTTTGAATACCTGGTCCCCAAAATCTTGTCCAGATTAGCACTTTTCAACATGGCACGGGTCATTTCTACCAGCGTTCTGTTTTTACGCTCACTAACACCATTCTGTTGCGGCGTATAAGAAACCGTGTATTCGATTTTTATTCCTTTTTTGTTGCAAAAGTTAAAAAACTGGGTATTCTTGTATTCTTTGCCATTGTCACATCGCAATCGAGATATTTTAGAACCAAATCTAGCAGAAACCATGGCTAAGTATTCTCGGAATTTGTCGAAGGCTTCGCTTTTTGCTTTGAGTAAAAACATCATTGTAAACTTACTCCAATCATCGATAAATGTGATAAAATATTTTTCACCATAAATACCAACGGGAGTAATAGGTCCACAAATGTCTGAATGTATAAGTTCTAATACTCTGTTAGAATGCCTTCCTTCACTTGCAACAAATTGTTGCCAAGTAAGTTTACCAGAAACGCACGCTTCACAAGTAAATTCTTCACTATTTTGTCATGCACTGGGTTTCATTCCAACAACCATCTCGTTTCGCATGGGTTGCTCCAGTCCTTTTGCACTTAGATGACCAAACCGTTTGTACCATAGCCTCAAATCTTTTGGAATTCTTCCACACGAATATAGACATGTATCAGTTACAGCTACATTTTTCATTAAAGTTAGCTCATAAAGCTTTCCACGTTGATTTCCAATCGCGATTAATTCCGAACCACGTTTTATTAAAACTTTACCATCTTTGAATATAACAGTAAGTCCAGCAAGTTCCATTTTTCGAACAGATAGCAAATTCACACGCGCATTTGGTATGTAAAGTACGTTCTCGAGGATTATAGGTATCGACTTTTCGTAAATTGAGGAGAATAGTTTTACGTTTCCGCATTGTTCCGCAACTATTGTTTCACCTTCCTTTGCAATAGCTATATATTGTTATTGGATTATGCATTGGAATCAGTTTGTCCAACAAGCTTTGATCGTTTGTCAAATGTTCCGACGAACCGGAATCGATAATCCAAATGACCTTTTGTGATTTTTCGGGAATCACATCACTACCGATAAAACAAAGACTAGCACCATCTTAGTTAGCACCATAATGTACTCTTTGTTTCGGTTTCCCTCGATTTGCTCTGTATTTTTCTGGACAGTCGCCTGTTTTGTGGCCAATTTTCTTGCACCCGAAACACTTGTTCCTCTTTCTTTGAATTTTCGATGCTCTTCTTTGTTTCTTCATCCAGTAAACGAGCCTTTGCCAAATCCATTGTTAGCTGATCAATAGGCATAGTTTCTAGAATCATAACTGTTATGGACCACCCTATAACGCATCGGTGGATCCGACACGGTAACTCACCGCTGACAAGTAACGGTCAGCGGTCGATGGTGTAAGTGTAATCCACCGGTGCTAACGAGAGGTCACCGCACGGGCGCGCGCGGTCGACACTTCGGTTCGGGCACGCTATGAGCGATGAGCGTTGCGGGAGCGTGAATATTGTAACATGTTGAGTTTTACGTGTAAAATATATAGTTTGTAATACGTGTTATAACGGGTCACGTGTCCAGTTCATTCGGTGCTGTATGGTGTCCTCCCGTGGCAAAGAAAGAAACATAAAAATAACAATTGTCGAATATTCGGATCCGAGCGATAGCAATAAACCACACATAATCTCCTCCTTGTCCATGTTACCTCCCGTTGACTTGTACTCACGCATTAATTTGTCGTACGCCAGAAAAAGATCGGTTAAAGTGGAATTGTCTTGTTTTAAAAGCATTATTTTTCTTTTAATACACATTCTGTTGGCCAAACTCTTGCGCCCGAATACATTCTGCAGTGTGTCCCATATTTCTTTGGAAGTCTCCCATTCTTGTATGTATTCCAAATACGTATCATTGATTCGCGAAATCTATATTGATTTACACTTATTGTCCTTTTTAACTAGTTCATCTGAACTTTCATTAGTTGATGGTTCAACATAAATACACTCGATCAAATCGTGTTCTCCAAGCACAGATGAAATTCTAAATTTTCAAGAAGAATAAATCGTCCCATCGAATAACGGAAGCAAAATCACTTTGTGGAGATCCATGTTTTCTAAAGACAAATAAACCGATTGTTCACTCTTTTTAACACTCTCCGTTTTTGCACCGTTTTGCCTTTCCCTCTCATTTTAACGGGAATTGTGTTCGCAACACATGGGCATCAGTCTTTTCACAATGTGTCTTTTCTTTTCTAGGAATTGCTAGGAAGTGCTGACTGTCTCACAGCACTTCGGCTGCCACTGCCAGTACAGTTCTTTGATCAGAATTTGAACTTATTGTTAAACACAGCACTAGGCGTTTCTGGGCCCTAAACCTAAAGAAAAGACAACACGTCTACTCGGGTTGGAGTTCGGAGCAAGACTGGCTTTAATTTAGTTCATGTGCCGTATTTATATAAAACTTTGAATTGAAAAATTGAATAATTCCAACAGAAATTGCCTCCTTATAGCTTGTTGGTTCATCTACGGTATACGATGCAACACCTACTACGTAATCACTCAGCTTGCTAGGCAGTTCACCGCGATTTACACGACTCGAACGCCTTACCGGTTCCACGTTGTCTTCATGTTCCACTAAGACCAGGGGATCCACGGTCTCACCAACTTCAGTTGAGTCGAAGAATAAACTATCATCACTCGTACTGTCTGTAACCACTTCCTCTCTGGTTGTTGGTTTTATTGGGTTCGACGTTAAATATTATTCCACAACATTCTCTGAAGAAGTATTACTTTGACTGTCTTTTAACAATGTTGTTAACTTTCAGGCACTACATCACTCTCCAGGAATATACAGTGTCGGACAAAACAATAGGACCACCCGGTTTTGTTATAAATAAAATGCTGCATCTGCTATGTTTTTCTTTGCATCGTTGCAATTGCATTGTGCTTTCCGGCCACAGTACACTGTAAAAACGATGAAACACGGTGGCGGTAACATCATGGTGTGGGGTTGCTTTTCTTGGCACGGGGTTGGTCCAATATTTTGGATAAAGAAAAATATGGACCAACATCTGTATATCCAGATACTAGAGCAAGTGATGTTGCCGCACGCTGATTGGGAGATGCCACTTCGATGGCAGTTTATGCAGGGCAATGATCCGAAGCATACTGCCAAAAAAACGCAGAAATGGCTCGCTGACAAAAGGCTCAACGTGATGAAGTGGCCTGCACAATCTCCCGATCTCAATCCAATTGAGAACCTGTGGAAAATAGTCAAGGTCAGACTCGGTACCACAAAGTCTCGAAATCGAGAGGAATTGTGGAAAAGGGTACAAGAAGCTTGGTACGACATCTCACAGTCGACATGTCAAGCTCTTGTAGAGTCCATGCCCAGAAGAATAAGGGCAGTTCTGCAGAACCACGGTCACAGTACCAAATACTGAGTCCAGCTCAAACCGAGTCAGCCCGGGATAAGGCTTCTTAGTTTAGAGAGGAAATGCCCTTTTTAACAAAAAATTATAAATATTTGCAATTAATTCCTTAAGTGGTCTTATTTTTTTGTCGCATGGTTTTGGCCAATTTTTGGTTTGAGGACCATACAAGCTTCTTAATTATTTACGTGGTTCTTGGGACGACTTCATCGTTTAACCAACACACTAAGCAATGTATCAAATAGTTGTTTTCAACGATGCAAAGAAAAACATAGCAGATGCAGCATTTTATTTATAACAAAACCGGGTGGTCCTAGTGTTTTGTCCGACACTGTAGCATCCCGGCTGATGGTAATCTTATCCGTTTCTGTATCAACGAAACGATAACCTTTATGTTCATCTGAGCAGCCAATAAAGATTAACTTGCTTGCCTTGCTTTCGAACTTTCCTCGTTTGACATTAGGAATCTGCACGTACGCGGGACAACCATACACTTTCAGATGACCTAAATCTGGTTTACGACCAAACCATTTTTCGTAAGGTGTCATATTAGTCGCTCGGGTAGAAAGTCTATTTTGTATATATGCTGCTGTCATAACTGCTTCACCCCAGTACCGTTTGTCTAGACCTGCGTCAAGGAGCATCGTTGTTGCCATCGCCTCTAAAGATCTATTCTTTCTTTCTGCTACGCCATTCTGTTGAGGTGAGTAAGCTACTGTGTACTGCGCCTTGATGCCTTCCTCTGCGTAGAAAGTACGTAAGATGTTATTGACATACTCGCCTCCACCGTCGGATCTTATTGTTCGTGGTTTTTTAGCAAAGAGGTTCTCCACAAAACGAACGTACTCCTTAATTTTCCCAGCAGCATCAGATTTCTTCTCTAACAAATAGACAAGAGTAAACCGACTATAATCATCTATCATACTCATAAAGTACCTTTTTCCTCCCGGCGTTGTTGTCCGCGTTGGGCCGCAGATATCGGTGTGGATTAAATCCAAAACCTTTGTTAATTTTATCTCCGCTGCTTTTGGAAAGGGGTGTCGTGCTAATTTTCCTTCGATGCAGCTTTCACAAGTTTCACTAATGCCGCAGTCCGCCATTTTCATTCCATAAATCGGTGCATAAATCGTCGTTTATTATCTTCATGATAGTTTTCAGGTCCCGATGACCAGAACGACGATGGCACATGTGTTCACAGTTAGCATTATGTGTCTTCTTCTCAGCTGTATTTGCCACTTCAGCCGTTTTCAGTTTATATAGGCATCCGGAACGTTCGCCTTTCAGCATAAGTTTATTGGCCTCGTTGCGAATCTCGTACCCATCGATTTTGAACGCAATTGTGTAGCCATTGGCCGCCATTTTGTCCACTGAAATCAGTCCTGCCGTCAATGACGGAACATACAGGACGTCTTTTAAAGTGATTTTCACAATGCCGCCGTTCTCACCTACACAACGAACCGCTCCATGTCCAATACCGGTTGCCTTTGCAACGTTCCCGTCGGCCAAAACGACGCTTGGTCCTTTTTCATACACGATGAGTTTTTCGAAGAATTTCTTGTTGCTCGTCATGTGACAACTTGCACCACTGTCAATGAGCCACACATGTGACTGATTTATGCCAACCATGAAACACATACTGTTGCACTCTGCGCGACTGCCATTTTGTTTTCTTTCCTTAGACCGACAGTTTCTTTTCATATGTCCCGGCTTACCGCACTTATAACAAACTGTTCCGTGGCTTTGTTTCAAGTGACCTTTCATGGCCTTTGGTTCGCTAGTGTTACCTGACCGATCTTTTCTTCGCTCGCTTTCGTCGAGCAACTTCGACTTAACGACTTCCACCGTTAACTCGGAATCCGGACGACTCTCCAATGCAGTCACCAGCTCACCATATGACTCCGGCAAGCTCCGGTGAATCATTGCA
The DNA here is from genome assembly GCF_943734755.1 of Anopheles moucheti. Classification (NCBI taxonomy): domain Eukaryota; kingdom Metazoa; phylum Arthropoda; class Insecta; order Diptera; family Culicidae; genus Anopheles; species Anopheles moucheti. The sequence continues at coordinate 62,481,916 of NC_069140.1, forward strand.
ACACGTAGCTCTGGCTCAAGCACCAGACCCGCTATTGTGAGTTTATCGAATAAACTCTCGAGCTCCATTAAATGTTTTTCCATGTCGCCACCCTCGATCAGTTTCATGTCACATATTTTCCCTAGAACCGACACTCGCGACGTTGCACTCGTCTTTTCGTGAAACACTCGTAGTTTTTCCCAAAACTCTTTTGCCGAAGGTATGTCTTTTACCAGATTGACCTGGTTATCCTCTATACAAAGCCCCATTGTGGCACGCGCCTTGCGGTCATCCTTGACCCATTTCTCCGGTAGTGATTCTGGTTTTGGATCAGCGATCACATACCATACTTCTTCTCGAATCAGAAGCATCTCCATTCGAAACTTCCAAGTGCTGTAATCGAATTGTTCAATTTTGCAAGCGAGAGTTTTCCGGGTTCCGCCATTTTATTTTGCACACTATACCGTACAACACACAAAACGCACGCGCACGTTCCTTTAGCAAAAACTAGCCTTTCTTCACTGAACAATCGAAATTTCCCAGGATAATTATATCCTGTCTGGGCCTGTAGAAAACGCAAAAAGTCGATAATTAATTAGGAACGCTATCTTACTGGAGCGAACCAAAAAATTAGTTTTTTATTCGTTCACGTTTTCTAGCGGTAAAAAAGGGCGTCTCGCGCGTCGTCCTGCCCTTATACACATTCTTTTTCGGTTAGTCCTTCACTCACCGCGGTACTCAGATATCCCGACCGTGAAGCTTTCTTCCGACAACTTCGTAAATACGATATAATGTCCGACAGTGACAGCAGCGGTCGGTGTAAACATCGTTTGTTTACAACATTGCCTCCCGCAGTGAGACAACTGGCTTTTCATCCTCTACTCACTCTCACTCTACTTCCTGTTGCTGTCGCTGCTGATCGCTGTCACTTTACCATGCGCCGTACTTTGTTTATCATTCCTAGCTCACGCAGGTAAGTTTCCTTTCCGTACATCTAATAACGCAATCTTTGTTGCAGGTCGCTTATAAATTCCACTGGCGGTTTGGACGCTTGCCTGTCTTACTTGACCGTCCTGGGCCCTAACTACATCGATCACGCGTCCCTTTGGCCAACTGTTCCGCGGCAAACAATTGTCGACTACTATCACTACATCTCCCACCTGAATCGCCCGCACCGACTCAAACCACTTAGATCGACGGGTCAGCGTGGGGAGGTATTCCGATACCCATCTCCTCCAGAATACGTCAGCGTTGCGTTGGGCGGCTCTCCACGCTGATTTAGCGGCGATACCACTGTCGTCAAATACGGCGGGCGGCTTGCACCCGTTGGAGCTTCCGAGTAGTAGATGGTTCGGTGTGATCGGTGTGTCCATCTCGTCGTCCAACGGCACGTAGGTAAGTGGTCTCGAGTTAATGATGAACTCGATTTCCGTTAACGTCGACATCAGCACCTCGTCCGTCGGTTTTCGTGGAAGCTCAAATTGACCCAGCACTTTCTTTACAGACCGGACCAGTCTCTCCCAGCATCCGCCGAAATGTGGTGCGGCTGGCGGATTAAAGCTCCATTTCATCTCGGGCCCAACGAATTCGTCCATCATCGCGTTAACGTCTACTGTCTGCAAGGCTTCCTCGAGCTCCCGAGCCGACCCGACGAAATTGGTTCCCCTATCGCTGATGATCTCTATCGGTTTTCCGCGCCTAGCGATGAAGCGCCGAATCGCCATAATGCAGGACGCCGTTGTGAGGGAGTGAGCCATCTCCAAATGGATAGCTCTGCACGTCAGACAGGTGAATATGACTCCCCACCTCTTCTCTACTCGTCTTCCTACGGCAACCAGGAGGGGTCCAAAATAGTCCACGCCTGTAAATGAAAAGGCTCGTTGCCCGACCGCAACTCGTTGGGATGGAACGTTTCCCATCGAGGGAGGCTCCGGAGTGGCTCCGTCTATTTTGCATCGCTGGCAGGACTTACGTACACGGTTGTACTCACCAAGGACCCGGGGTATATAAAACCGAGCTCGCAGCTCGCTAACAACCGTGCGTTGGTTACAGTGCCTGTATCGTTCGTGGTAGCTGAGTATCAGCAACTCTGGTCCACGATACTTCCGAGGGAGGATAATCGGTTGCTCCCGACAACATCCCGGCCAGACACCCTCGCATCCTTACTATTCCGTGTTCGTTGAGTACCGGCGATAATTTGAAGAGAGGACTGTTCTTCTCCACCCTGCTCTTCCACGGCTGCAACTGAGAGGGATCCTTCTTCAAAGAGCGTATTTCACACGCATACACGTCCGCCTGTATCTGGGTGATGATGATCTTCTCGGCCCGTGCCAGCTCTTCTTGTGTTAACGGTTCACCTAAAATGACATCTTTCCTGATGGCACGACGGACATTAGTGACAAATCTCACCACATACGCAACTGCCCGTAGAAGCCTTCTCGAGAAACGATGAAAATTAATGAGAGGCTCCTGTACCGTATGATGCAACACGTTGGGACGTAGTTCTTCGGGGGTGTCTGGAGATGTTGTTTCCGAGCCAGGCCAGAGTGATTCAGAGCCCCATAAGAAGCTCGGACCGTTGAACCAGCGACTAGTAGGCGATAGATCCGGTGTTTTCGTCCACTTGATCCCGTCATCAGCTACGTTCAATTTCGTTGGGATCCAACGCCATTGCTCAACCTCCGTTGTTTCGAGCAGCTCTCCGACCCGAAATGCTACAAATTGATTATAGCGACGATGATCACCGCCGCTTGTAGCTCTAGTCGCGGAATCGAGATGAAACGCATCGGAGCCACACGAGTTTTCGATCCAACGAGAAAGCATTCCACAACTCCATCTTCTTCGTACCTCAAATAAGCGACCGCGGCCATCCCACTTTCACTTGCGTCGCAAAACACATGCACCTCTACTCCGGCGCGAAGTGACGTGACCGCTCGATAACATCTTCTGACTCTCACCTTCTGGACATCAGGGAGCACTCGTTGCCAAATTAACCACTTTTCCGCCGGTTGGTCTTGCAGCTCCTGATCCCATCCTTTTCCGGAACGCCATATCTCTTTCAGGCGAACTTTCAAATACATCAGGAACATCCCGAGCACACCCATGGGATCGTAGATGCTCATCAGGATCCGGAGTATGTTACGCTTCGTTGTGCACGATTTGCCAGCCTGTAGCTTTTCAGTAAACTGCGTCGAGAGCTGGAAAGTAAACGTGTCGGAAGCCGTGTCCCACCACATACCGAGGACCTTTTCCGTTGCTAAACCGTAGCCGACATCGATGTTTTTCTGATGTTCCGCCTGTGTCTGCAGTTGCCTCGCCACTTCTAACGAATTAGATACCCAATTCCGGATTTCGAATCCTCCTTTTTGGTGAACATCCCGAACTTCTTTCGCTAGGCATACGACCTCTTCCTTCGTTTCCACACTCACGAGCATATCGTCCACGTAGTACTCGTCTTTGATGCATTTTGCCGCACGCGGGAACTCTTTCTCGAATCGCTCTGCGTTGCGATTCTTCGCGAACTGTGCGGTGCTCGGCGAACAAGCAACGCCAAACGTCATCACGGTGACCACGTATACAGCTGGATCTTCCGTTCTCATCATCACCTGATGGAACATTTCACGAATATCTCCCACAACAGCGACGCGAAACACTCGGAACTTAAGGAGAACGGAAAGGAGCCCGGCAAGCAGATCGGGTCCCGCTAAAAGGAACGAGTTAAGGCTGACTCCACTCACCTTTGCCACCGCGTCAAAAACCATGCGATTTTTTTCCGGTTTATTAGGGTTGGTAACCGGGAAAATAGGTAAAAACCAGTCGTTTGATCGTTTGTCCTCCGCCTCACCCGCTGATAAACGTCGAATGTAGCCCTTCTGGATGTAAACTCTCATCTTCTGATTAAACGCCGCAGCTAACTCCGGATCTTTACTCATTTTTCGTTTCAGGAGCTCGTACCGTTTCATCGTTGCAGCTTTGTTACATGGCAATCGGACGTCATCATATCTCCATAGTAAGCCCGTTTCGAATCGATCGCCCTGCATTTTGGTTTCTCGGTTAAGTATCACCAGGGCACGTTCATCGTCCTTGGATTTGAGTAAGCGTGATGCCTTAGTGATACCCAGTGAATCCAACAAGAAGAACGCCTTAACCTCGCTTGTGAGTACACCATCGACGTTACCTTCGCAGCTGCAGATGTGAAAGCTTCTGTGTCCTCCAGTTACACTAGCGGTTGCAATAGGGCAGGGTCCGTATATCATCCAGCCCAGCCTAGTTTTCGAAGCAATCGGTTCATTAACCCGTCCTTCTGTACATTTTAGCGGCTTTCCCAAACGACAATTGTCTACACCAATTAGTACTCGAGGTACGGCATCGACGTAGGAGGTGAACGGTAAACCCTTCAGGTGTAGATACGCAGATTGCAATTGTTTAGGCTAGATTGCTCCTAACCGTTGGCATGTATCCAGTGCTCCACACTCTCCCTGGCAGGCTGAACATTTGAGAATATTTGTATGTGTGTACTTACCGCTCGTGGTGGCGGCGTGCTTGTTCAAACGTGCGGTGGTGGGCTGGCGCTGATCTGGTCGTACCGGTTTCACACTGCTCCGACGATCCGAGTCGCCGGATCCACTGCGGTCGAAACATTCGCTCTTCACCGGAACTACCCTGCTGAGTGCTGCAGCCAACTCGCAGATCTACCTTCCGAAGTCCGACAGCGTAACAGAGGGCAGCTGCTGTTGGTGCCTCGCCCACTCGATGCACGTGGCCGACGGCAGCTTCGCGATCAACTCCTTCAGCAGGATAACGTTGCAGGTATATTCCGGGAGCCCAGATGCTCGGATGGTCGCGCACAGGTTCCTCATCGCGAATCCGAACTCCACCAGAGTTTCTAGTCGATCCGCTCGTGGGGCTGGCATACGTCTTACCTTCTCCATCATATTTTCAACGATCACTTCCGGCCTCCCAAACCGTAGCTTAAGCACTTCTATGCCTTCCTTCAGTCCGGAAGGCAATAACAACAACGAGCTGACCGCTTCCAGCGCAGCTCCTTTCAACGCCTTCTGTAGCCTCAACAGGTTCTCGTAGTCAGAGTACCCGCAGATTGCTGTCGAGTGCTCGTAACTGGAGATGAAGAGCGGCCACTGTTCTGCGGAACCCGAAAACGTAGGTAGCTCTCTTCCACTGACTTTCCGCGTGGCGATTTGTGATTGACTTAAGAAAGTCGATTCCAAGCTTCCAAATGTTCCCGCATGCCCGTCGACGAAAACATTGTGCGAAACGTTGCTGGCGCGCTCGTGCGCGGTTGGGCAAAGATGCTGTTCGTCAGACCAAGTCCGCGAGGCGGTATAAACGTGTAATAACCGTGATCGAGTCCGTGTGGTTGGGCGGTGTGTCCGTATCGGTTTCCGTGTGTGTGTGTAGACGTGCTGTGTTCGAAATCGTGTCCGTGTGCGGCTGCTGAAGTGTCGTCATGGGTTGCGTGCGGTTGTGCCAACGTGCTGTGCCCAAAATCGTGTCCAGGTCGGTGCGTTGTTCCATTTATGCGGCGAGGATCCTCCATCGCGCTTGGCCACTCGCGAAATTCCGTGTCACGTCTCGCGGTTTCGTTCGCTGGCCATGTCGGGAGGTGCGTCGGTGCATATTTACTGGTGGCCACGGTAGGGTTGTTCTCACATCGGAAGTGTTCCGTGTCGATCCCAACGCGACTTCCAGCAAAATCAAAAGATCCACCATTTTCTCGATGCAGCAGCCAAGCACCCGCTTTTTCGAGCTCGCATTGTGATTCGCGCGCAATGTCACACTCCCCTTTTGAAAACTCCAACTCGCGTTCGCGGAGTTCAAGTTTTCGTTGCTGCAGCGCCGTTCTAAATTGGTAAGTTTAAAAACACGCAAAAACTTACCCAGAACGATTGGGTGTTGTGTTGTCGCTTTCCATTGCTAAAAAATAATATTAAAACAGTTTTAAGTAAACATTTGGTAATTATCACAATGTTTTGATCCACAAATACATGCAATTAAAGGGTACCAGAGCTATAATCGATTTTGACAGTAGCGATTAATTTGTCGGAGCAAAAAATTGATTTGTCGGAGAAAAAAATAATTTTTCGGAGGAAAAAATTAATTCAATCTGTCAAAAAAATTAATTATAATCGTCATGTAAACGCACGGTTAGATGCGTTTTGAATGTTTTTAAGCAAAGCGATGTGTTCGGGTATGACAACAGATGTTGTAACTCCGGATCTGTACGTTGCTTTACTGCTAGGTCTTCGAAATCTATTGGCTGATTATCGATGGATTCTAAACACCTTAACATGTCTGCTACTTGGGTTTTTTGCTCCGGAAATGTGTCTGATGTCCGTGGTGTGTTCGCTGATTAAGCTTAAGTGACGTTGTTGAGTTGGACTTAGGCTTCGTAACTGGGTTTGCCAGGATGAGTTTCTAACGGTGGACCTCTGCCTTCACTGGAAGGGCCGTAGAAGTGAAGGCGCTCGGAATTGTTCGGGTCGGACACTAGCCTGTTGTTCTGAATAATCAGAGTAAGTATCTAGTGTGGACCTCCGTTTAATTCGATTGCCAACCCAGCGACTTGAAGATACCGTGGTTAGGTTTGAAGTACAAGTGAAGTTTATTAACAATTTCTCGTGCTTATATACTAACAATGTGTCCTGAGATTTGAAGGCGAAAACGAGATGAACGATAGAATCATTCTCCTTACGTTAGCAATCTTATGTTGAAAGATCGAATCATTCTTCTTACCTTAGCATATCTTGCATTGTGAGGGTATACCTGCCCGTCGGCGGTCGTATGGTGTCAGCTTATTTCCGATAATTATTTCTTAACCGAATCTTTGATCGTATTTGTTTACTATATCAAACGGGGAGGTTTCTATTTGTTTATGCGTCTTACGAACGGGTCTCCGGACGTTGTTTACTTATGAGCTCGCGTTTCTGTCAACTTTTATGATTTACGCCCTCACCTTGGGTGCTAGCATGCTTATTCATGAGTTCTATTCGCGTTCTTAACATTTCGACTGATTTCGCGGTTTTCTCAATTGTTATGATTAATCCCTTTTCGGTGCTAGCATGCTCATTCATGAGTTTTGTTCGCGTTCGTAACAATTTCCTTGCATCATGTTTTGTAGGATCTGTTGGTTCTTCGCTGCGTGCGGTATGAAGCGACGATAGAAGTTTATGGTTCCCAGGAATCGTTTTAACTGTCTGGCTGTTGATGGCTGTGGGAAATTTAATATGGCTTCTACCTTCCTTTTTGATGGTTTGATTCCTTCAGCAGTAATCAAATGTCCGAGAAATATTACTTCATTAAGTCCGATTTGACATTTAGCTGCGTTGATGGCTAGTTCATTTTCCCTTAAACGTTGAAAAACCTTACGAAGATGTTCTTTGTGCTGTTCAATGCTGCTAGAAGCGATGCACAAGTCGTCGACGTAAGGGAAAACAAAATCTAGATCGCCTAAAATGTCGTGAAGATGTCGCTGAAGTGTCTGATCTGCATTTTGGAGTCCGAACGTCATGAATTTAAATTCGAACAATCCGAATGGTGTGGTGATAGCGGTTTTTGGAATATCTTCTGGTGCGACCGGAATCTGGTGATAAGCGCGTTGTAGATCGATGCACGAGAATATTGTCTTGTGGAGAATGTTTGAAAAGTCCTGGATATGAGGTATTGGGTGTCGATCTGGAACAGTTCTAGCGTTTAAGCTCCTGTAATCACCGCAAGGACGAAATGTTCCATCAGCCTTCTTGACCAGGTGTAGAGGACTGGCTCAAGAACTTTTTGAAGTTTGTTAGATTCCTTGTTCTATTAATAATTTAAATTTAGCTTTCGCTGCTTCCAGCTTATCAATGGGTAAACGACGTGGACGACAGAAAACAGGTTGCCCAGTAGTAATGATTTGGTGAACAGTTTTTGCACTTGTCTGTTTGCGATTGATATTAAGCATGGTGATGTCTTTGTACTCACTTTGTTGGGAACACTACAACAGTGGGTGAAAAGTTCCCAACGACCTGTCAGAGAGCTTAGGAAAAGTGAAAAGCGACTTAAAGGAGGAAGAAGGAAAATAGAATAAAACCGGTCGCAGGATGTGCCTGCGACCTCTTTTTCATACGACCAGAGAGGAATAAAGACCAATTTTTTGGCACACACGATAGAAACGTGTTCGGCAAAAAAGTCTTGTTTTCTTCATTTTCGTTAGCAAACCAGTGGTTTTCTAACACACTTAATATTTCCACAAATGGTGATGTTGAATCATACGATTTGATGACAGGCTCGGAAACACTGCTGATGTTTGATATTTCTAATCATGTGGTGTTATCGATGATTTTGTTTCGTCGTATATCTACCAACAGATCGTGGTGATTTAAAAAATCTACGCCGATGATGGGTGATTTTACATCTGCTATGGTGAATAACCAGGTGAACGGACGACGCAGGCCAATTTTGAGTGTAAGACGCTTTGTGCCAAACGTTGCTATTTTTGTTCCGTTTGCTGCGAAAAGATGTTCTGATGAAGGATTATCGCGTTCCTTTAGTGTTGGCGGAATAACAGAAACGTCTGCACCTGTGTCAATCAGGAAGTTTTGGTGTCGTTGGTCCAAAATATGAATACGGTTTACCTGTTCAAATTTGGTGCAATGCAATGCAATGGTGTGCAGGTTGCACACCACTTAGTTTTTTTTGGAACCGAAGTGAATTGGCACTTTTTTTCTGGGTTTTGATGATTCTCACACTTCTTTGCTGTACTACCATAGCGGCGATGGTAGTAACAGATGAAATAATCACGCTCTCGGGACTGGCTGCCACGATTTCCGTTGTGTCTCCCCGGATGACTGTTGCGTCGATTCTATGGGCGCCGATGCTGCTCTCTTAGTAGATGATCAAATTTCTTGCTTAAGGCGGCGATTTGCGATACCAGTGATGTTTGATGTTGGATAAATGATGTAACTTGTACGGAATCTATTTCGTTTCGGGGGGCTTAAAGGATTTTATCAGCAACCTGGGCTTGTTCGTTTAAAGTAGCCGTGGTCATGGCTGCAAGAATAGAACGAACTATCGATGGTAATGCTCGCATCCAAATATTGGCCAGGATCTTGTCACTGCATCCTACTCTACCTGTACGTCGCATCTGTGAGAGAAGCGAACTAGGTTTTTGATCACCTAAAGTTACTCCTTCTTCAGTGTGGAGTATCGAGTCATTTCAGCACAACGAGAAATGGTCGAATATACATGCTTCGCTCGAGTGCTTCCCTAGTGCTACAATTACAGCGTTAAATTTGGTTTTGTCGGATTTTATACCGTTCACTTCAAACGCTGCTTCGAGGCAGACAAACCATACATCCACGTCATCGCCGTCGAAGGGCGGAATGTTTATCTACTGTAACTGTAGCTACGGGGAAGCCTCATCCTTATTCTATGTAATTTCCGGATTTTTCTCCGCACTTTGGGTGGCGTCTTGGCTCGTTGATTCGGTTTCCGGATTCATTTTACACGTCAGGTTACTTGCAGCGCGGTTTCGCGGGTACACGGTTGTGTTTGTCGGGCGCGGGACGCGTTGTTGGACACGGGGCGCGATACGCGAGTTGTTTCGTTGAACGCACTGCGAGGGTTCTGCGTGGCGCACTGTTCGTGAGGATTTCCACGTGAAACACAGGATCACTACTATTATATCGTGGAAGATCAAATATTCATCAACAATGTAGTTTGTTGGGGAACACTAATACAGTTTGTCAGGGGTCCCCACTGTAGCTAATACTGTAGCCGATAAATGTTTTCTTTATTAATCCTCGTAGCCAAAGGAGCAGACCTGTCCGCCCTGACTCATCCCAAGTAGCCTGAAACGTTTGAAATCGAACCATAACGCTGCTAGAGGGCTGCTTAGTGAAAAAGCGAACCGTGTGTGAACCTTGGGGTTGCTTAAACCGCACGCAGCGCACGATGGAACTATTGAGTTCCAAAGTAGTCGGGTAAAGGTTCCCGACGGATCTATGCGGTTCTTTAGGAAGCACACGGTACTCATTGGAACTTTGTTTACAATATGATAGCTCTACTGTCAAATGACGGCTCCGCAAACGACGCCATCCGTTTCGGGAAGTTGTAAGTGAAAATAAAATGGTTTAAATCCGCGTAAAGGTGTATTAAATCAACGTGCTGGATTCCAATTCGCATCTGATTCATGCGTCTTCATGTACGATTAAGGATGAGGGTCCTCCTTATGTACTCCAGTTATCATATCCTTCATATCATATTAGCAAAAACTAGCCTTTCTTCACTGAACAATCAAAATTTCCCAGGATAATTATATCCTGTCTGGGCCGTCTGGGGGTTACGCAGTATTACACATAAAGTGTTGCTGGGAGTTCGGATTGAATGTATGACAAGGAAGAGAAAACACGTGCACTTTCCTGTACGTCTATTGGCGGAATCAAATTTACATGCAATCATTATTACAGGGTTGAGCAACTCCTGCGTGCTGCAATTGTCAAGCTAATGTTGAGGCGTAGGAAATTGCTTACTTAACAAAATCACCCGCTCGCTGCGGTAATATGAACGAGGAATATCTTTCGTGCTCGATCGGACCGAGCTTCCGCAGTAACAATCTAACCCTAGCCGCATCATCTAATCGCTCTGCATCCTTTTTAAATAATTCATCGTATCTCGCATACCACGCACGGAACGTTACACCACCTTCTTCATCATAACGGAATTCAGTGATGCTCTTAGCTAGCGAGTCAATTAACTGTTCCGGCAGAAACGCACCCGCACTTTGATTTGTCACACCCCGGCACAGTATCAGATTGATACTTTGATGCTGTTGCGCCATCTGCTGCTGTTGCCGGGCTATCTGCTGTTGCAGAATCTGTAGCGTTTGCAGCATGGCGCTATCAGGATGAAACAGCGGCGTTGAGCCCAAGTGCGATGGCGGCTGAACACCCGTCTGCAATGGTGTAGCAGCGTCGCTTTGGTGCATGCTCCCAAGAACGCGTTGATCGGTTTGCGGATGAATTATTCCTCCGTTCTGCAGCATCCGTGGTATCCGTCTCCTCGGTCGCTTGAGGCGCGGAATTTTTGCTTAAAAGTTAAAATAAATTGAACGTACAACAATTAGTTCTCGTCGCCACTGTTATATTTCGGACACTATATAAAACACGGTTGTATGGTCACAGGAGTTACAATTAACATCTCTAATATATATTTACACGTTACACGACCATCCGCAGCCAAAGAGTCAGAGAGCGGATCGAGCGATTGTTCACACGATCGCTCCCGATGTCCTGACGCTTTACAACAAATGCTGTCACTTCGGGTGACAGCATTGAGTAGCGTCTACACGGCCTAGCTGCCCACACAACACATATAATGGTTAAAAACAAAATTCTTCACTCATAATAACAACATATGGTAATTCATAGTGCAGGAAGTAAGCGTGCATTTCAATTATGATAAGAAAACTAAGGAACATATTACATATTGTTGAATTATATGTACTTTAGGAAGCTTAGGGCGCACCAAGAAAAAACAACGTGCAGTAAGTCTGGATGTCCAAGCACAACTACGTCAAGTTCTCTTTTATTTAGTGTCGTTAACACAAACGTCTAACTCTTCGTTTACAATATGTAATTCAATTCTTAACACCCTCTCTCAATCCTGATCGTAAAGCCTTTAATTGCATCAATAGATTTAGTAAGTATATCCGCTACCTGTTCATTAGCCCCTATACGCGCTACATCGACCTGTCCACGAGATACCATGTCTCGTATGAAATGATGCTTTATATCTATATGTTTGCTTCGCTTATTCTCGGTGGTCTTGGCCACGCTAATACAACCATTATTGTCTTCATAAATGGTTACTGGAGCAGCTACTATTGATATGTCTTCCAATATTCCGGAAATCCACAGACAATCAGAAACAGCTGCATTGAGTGCCACATATTCAGATTCGCTTGATGATAGAGACACTGTTGACTGCTTTTTGCTACTCCAGGACACTGTGCAGTTATACAATTTGAATAAAAATCCGCTTACTGATTTACGGTATTCAGTTTAGCATTACGCTCTCTTTTGAATTCCAGATATAAATCCTTAGTGCCTTTTAGATATCTTATAACTCGTTTTAACGCGTTCCAGTGTTGTGTCGATGGTTTCTGCTGATATCTACTAAAGTAGCCAACAGAATAGCAAATATCAGGTCTGACTCCTAGCATTACGTACATCAGGCTGCCTATCAATTCACGATAAGGCTCATTTCCATAATTTCCATAATTTTCCTCAGCCTGAAACATTAAACCTGTTTCTATTGGAGTTTTTTTTGCGTTACATTCATTCATCCCGAATCGATGCAAAATTCTTGATATATTATTTTTTTGAGACTGTTTTATTACACCCTTCGAGTGATCATTATCAATTTCAAGTCCCAGAAAATTATGTAGCACACCGGAATCTGTCATTTAAAAAACTGATGTTAAATCTGCTTTGAGTTTGTTTATAGATTCTTTGTTCCTAACAGCAATTAAGAGATCATCTACGTACAAGATGATGTAAAGTTCATCCGCTAATGTATTTTTCACATATAAGCAGTAATCTCTATTAGATCGCGTGAAACCCGATCATAATTTTCATAATTTCGTTATTAAATTTATTTTTCCAACTTCTTCGAGATTGTTTCAAACCATACAGAGATTTCTTTAACCGATAAATAGTTCCGGGTTCAGTTTTTATACCTTTTGGGGGGATGTAATATGGATGTTTTCATTCAAGTCTCCTTGAAAAAATGCGATCTTTACATCCATTTGATAAAACCAAAATCCTCTTTGAACGCCTGCTGCCAATATTATTCTAATAGTAGCAAGTTTGGCTACTGGAGCATAGGTCTCATCGTAGACCTTCTTTTTGCATAAAACCTCTTGCAACAAGTCTTGCTTTGAACTTAACGGTACCCTTACCATTGTCTTTTAATTTAAATACCCACTTGGTTGTCGTGACTTTTGCCCGGTTTCCTGCGTACACCCGCCATTCCGATTAGAAGCAGATTTCTTTTCTTTTTTTTTTCTTTATATATTTGATTACAAATCCAAATGTTCAGACCGCTGTCTTACACGTCTGTCCAAAAACTGACTGTCCTTTCGCTTTCTCTTGCTGATCGTCGCTCAATCCTCTCACCAAACGAACCCTCTTTTTTGTAACTAAGGATCTTAGGATTCTCTCTTGTGCCTCTCTTGTGTTGATAGCTAATCCTTTCATGATACATTCTCATTTTTCGTTACTCTCCAAGTTTCTTATCTATCCTATTCTCTACATTCACCCCCGCCCCTACTCTACTGAAAAATTTGATATAGGAACATATCCTTAAGTTTTTCCGGTTTCTTAAGCACTCTTTTCGGTCTGTTTTCCGAAATACCGTCTAGCCTATCTTCGGAATGATCTACTGATTCATGTTCGTAATCCTTTGGTGCTGACTCAGGTGTCACTGTCGGTTTTGTACTTGTATTCGATGGAAGTTGCTCCTGTTCTAACGCTTTCTTACAATCAACCACATTGCGGGTATATTGTACTCCAAGTTCATTTTGAACAACTACTTTCGCGCCTTGTCTACTTATTATAGTATACCGGTCGCTTGAAAAGGTTCCATCTGTTTTATGTTTCTTCGGAAATGAGAGGAAAACTTTATCTCCCACGGCTATATCTGATTCTTTTGCTCCTCGACGCGAGTCGGCGTACGTTTTGCTAACTAATTTAGTAAATGTATCCCGCTCACGCACGTCAGACCTGTCTATATCGGATGTTAACTTAGTTTCCCATAGACTAGGAAAAAATCCTCGATAACGCCATCCTACTAAGAGCTCAAAAGGAGTTACATTAAGTCTAGCATGTGGTTTTATCGTATTATGGATATGTACGTAAGCTTTTAGGGATTCCCTCCAATTTCTTTTTTCTTGTTTGGCCCCGGATATCGCTTTGATGATGCCCTGGTTTTGCCTTTCGACTGCTCCGTTGGACTGCGGATTTAGTGGGATCGATTTGTTAATTTTTATGCCTTTCTCCTCCCAGTACGTTATAAATTCAGCGCTTTGGAAGGGTGGACCATTGTCACTCTGTATTGTTAACGGTAAACCCCATGTATAAAATATCCTATTTAACGCCAGAATAGTACTCTTTGCGTCTAAGCAATTCATCTCGGTTACTACTAAATAACGTGAGTATGTATCTACCACTATCAAGAACTCTCCTGCTCCACATCCTGGTAACGATAAAAAATCTATTTGGAGTACCTGCCATGGCATCCAGACAATATCTTTGTTTGCATTATTTCTTGAAATATGTCTGGTGCATTGCACAGACCAAATGGTAGCCGCTTAAAACGATAGGTTCCATTACCGGCGAAAAAATTAGTCAGGTGCCGCGATTGTTCCGCAATTTCCACGTGGAAAAATGCGCTGGTAAGGTCGATTGTGGAAAACCATTTAGCACCATGAAGATCAGCGAGAATTTCCTCCAAAATTGGCATCCTGAATGGAGTACGAATGATACATTTGTTAGGGCCTCTTAGATCTACTACTAACCGAATATCGTCTTTGCCTTTTGGGACGACCAACAAGGAAGAGCAAAACGATCTTTCCATGGAATCTGTGACAATTTCTATAATTCCTGTAGCCAGAAGGTCTTGGAGTCGCCGTTGGGTTTCCTCCCGAAACGGCAGGGGAATATTTGTAAAAATCTTGCGAGATGGAGGTTTAGTGCTGTCATATGACAATATTACTGGAGACACGTTAAACTTCGGGAATTCATTTGTCGCCGTCACAGCGAGGATTTCACCGGGAAATCTAATAGGAACACTTTCATTAGCAACCGTGCGATTGACGTTCACGTCAAGTCCTAACCGTAAAACGCTGTACCTAAGAGCTCTATCCCTTCCAAGCAGTGGTTTAGCGCCTTTAATAACGTAGAATTTTTCGTAGAAACGTGGTCTGTCCTCTGAAATAAATAATTCGGCCACGAAGGTCCCTGTCACTTCGATTTCACCCGGACTGGCATACGCACGAAGCGGTTTATCTGAACCACTTGAGATGCAGTAGAGCTGCTTCTTTGAAGTTTCGTCGTTTTGTAGTTTATCGAGGATATCTTCATTGACGGTATTCACTTCTGCACCGGAATCTATTAAGAATACCACGGATATACTGTCTGCAATGCGGCCGAGGATACATCCTTTCTTGACTTCGAAATCGTGTAATCTATTAACGGCTAAAGCACTCTGTTCGACAACGACGTCCATTTCATCCTTTTCTTCCTCTTTCTTTGCAATCGTGGCGATTTTCTTTGTTGTCCCCGACCTGTCATCGTCTTGGGCGAACCGACGCTTTTGTGTACCAGGAGTTGGTAATTGCCGGCAAGCTCGTTCAATATGTCCCGTTTTTTTGCAGTTTCGGCAGACCTTACTTTAAAGACGTTGCTTTTAGTGTATTCGTCTGTAATGCCGGCAAGGTCCATGGAAGCCTCTAACAACTCCTTCCAATCTTCGAAAGATTTACGGTCGACTTCCTCCATTTTATCGTTTGGTTTACAATCCGGGATGTTTATTGAAACTGCCGATAACGCATTCATGGATGTAGCGAGTATCGAATTTTCTCGACCCTGTAAATCTATTGCTGTCGAATGCATTGGAGCTGGGTCAAACATTTCTTCAAATGGCTTGATTTTATGAACTTGCTTTCCATTTCCCTTAATCTTCTTCAATCTAGCGGACAGCAAAACGTTGCGTTTCCTTTCTGCCTCAAGAGCCTTCCGAAGTTTGTTCACTTTATTATGCTTTCTGAAATGAAACATTTATTAGTATAAGGAATAGTAAATCTTATTTTTTTTTTTTTTAACCTCCGATCGTTCTCACATGTAGCCCTCCCAGAGGCGTCCATGTATTATATTTAGTACATAATGTAGCCCTCCCAGAGGCGTCCATGTAACAGTACTTTTTTTTTTTTTTCATGTAGCCCTCCCAGAGGCGTCCATGTAACAGTACTTTTCTTTTTTTTTTTTTTCATGTAGCCCTCCCAGAGGCGTCCATGTATTATATTCAGTACGCAATGTAGCCCTCCCAGAGGCGTCCATGTAACAGTACTTTTCTTTTTTTTTTCATGTAGCCCTCCCAGAGGCGTCCATGTATTAAATTTAGTACATAATGTAGCCCTCCCAGAGGCGTCCATGTAACCGTACTTTTCTTTTTTTTTCATGTAGCCCTCCCAGAGGCGTCCATGTATTATATTCAGTACGCAATGTAGCCCTCCCAGAGGCGTCCATGTAACAGTACTTTTCTTTTTTTTTCATGTAGCCCTCCCAGAGGCGTCCATGTATTAAATTTAGTACATAATGTAGCCCTCCCAGAGGCGTCCATGTAACAGTACTTTTCTTTTTTTTTCATGTAGCCCTCCCAGAGGCGTCCATGTATTATATTTAGTACATAATGTAGCCCTCCCAGAGGCGTCCATGTAACAGTACTTTTCTTTTTTTTTTTTTTCATGTAGCCCTCCCAGAGGCGTCCATGTATTATATTCAGTACGCAATGTAGCCCTCCCAGAGGCGTCCATGTAACAGTACTTTTCTTTTTTTTCATGTAGCCCTCCCAGAGGCTACATTCTTTTTTTTTGCATTCCCAAAAGCGTTCGTTAACACATTTTTAAGCACTTCCAGAGGCGTCCAACTAGTCCGCCATTTGATATTCTTATAAGAATCACGCCCTCCTGATTCGCGCACGAACACGTTGGTTTCGAGACTATACGTTAATAGACAAAAGTTCCGACATACTCATAATCGCACCATGTGGGGCATACCAGTTCAATGGCAAAGCATGTACTTCGGCTTACACGGAACTGTGCAGTGCACGCGGTCCTCTGGACAATCAGCATACACTCTCAAATACTGTGATCAATAGATATACACTTCACTGTCCCATCTCCCCTTCCAACCCTTTTTCAAGTCAGCAGAACCACATCAAATACTTGATAAATCCCTCAGAACAACTTTCACAGGAATCGCGACACACCGGTTCACGTACGAACACGTTGGTTCCAAGAAAAGACGGGACGCTTGAGCCACACAAAACACCTGATATACCCGGTTCGAAACATTCGCAACAAACGGCCAGTTTACTGGTAAAGTATGCGATCTGTTTAATAACTATTAATTCGGATCGCTCGGAAATACTTTTCACTTTCCTCAATCATTCAGCCATTTCTGGTATGCGTTCGTTCGTGTTCGAACATGATCCCTTTTTCATTTCACTTGTAAAGTCACACCTTTTTTAATAGCATACTTACAATTTGGGAGCTTGATTTGCGCCATTGTCGTGACTTTTGCCCGGTTTCCTGCGTACACCCGCCATTCCGATTAGAAGCAGATTTCTTTTCTTTTTTTTTCTTTATATATTTGATTACAAATCCAAATGTTCAGACCGCTGTCTTACACGTCTGTCCAAAAACTGACTGTCCTTTCGCTTTCTCTTGCTGATCGTCGCTCAATCCTCTCACCAAACGAACCCTCTTTTTTGTAACTAAGGATCTTAGGATTCTCTCTTGTGCCTCTCTTGTGTTGATAGCTAATCCTTTCATGATACATTCTCATTTTTCGTTACTCTCCAAGTTTCTTATCTATCCTATTCTCTACATTGGTGTTTAGCGGTTTTAGGTTTTGATCCATGGAAGCTTTCTCCCACACATTATTCTTTTATATCGAATTAAACTCCTCATCGATAGCCATTTTTCCCTCTCTGGACTAGAGACCGCCTCCTTAAAGGACGTTGGAATAGAATCTGTACAGCTTGCAGCAAAAAACATAACGTAATCATCAAACCTTTCGGTAGAATTCCTCTTGTTTCTCTTTTAGTCCTTTGATCCTCATTTTCAACAACTACAACGATTTCATCATGAGAGTTATTTGAATTGTCGCTTTCTAGCTCATCCGAAAGAGACTTATAACTTCATCATCATCTGTATGAATAGACTTTTCCTCCTGATAATTGTTATTGTTACTGTTATCGCATTTTGAAAATATTTCAATATTGTGCTCTACATTTTCAACAAACTTAGCATCTCGACTTATCGTTATTCTATTCGTTACCCTGTCTACGAAACAAAAATTCTTTATGTTCGGTGGAATACCCAATAAAAGTTAGTTTTACTGCTTTTGGTTCCATTTTTCTTCGTTTTTCTTCTGGTATGTGGACATATGCTTCAGAACCAAAAATTCTAAAGTGATCGTAAGAAGGCTTTCTCTCGAACCATTTTTCGTAGAGAGATATATTTGTCGCACGAGTTGGAATGCGGTTTTGAATGTATGCAGCCGTTCGTACAGCTTCTCCCCAAAAACGCTTTTCACACTGAGCATCCTCCAACATACACATTTCCATATCCTTTAAGGTTCTGTTTTTTCTTTCAGCGACCCCATTTTGCTGCGGCGAATAAGGTGCTGTGAATTGGCTTATAATCCGTTTTTGGCTGAGGAACTTTTGTATCTCATGCCCTGTATATTCGCCACCTCCATAGGAACGAATAACATGCGGTTTCTTACCAAATTCTGTTTCACAAAACGCAATAAATTTTCGTGTTTTCAACGCAGCTTCTGATTTGTTTTGGATTAGGAAAACGAATGCCATTCTAGTGTAATCGTCTATGAATGTAATGAAATATTTATTTCCGCTAGGTGTACTTTCTAATGGACCACTTAAGTCGGTGTGTATAATCTCCAGCGGATTCTGGGTTTTTGATTCGGTTACTTTTGGAAATGGTAATCTGCTTGTTAGAAAACCACTGGTTTGCTAACGAAAACTAAGAATAACAAGACTTTTTTTGCCGAACAATCGGCAAAATCGGGGTTTCTATCGTGTGTGCCAAAAAATGGTCTTTATTCCTTCCTGGTCGTATGAAAAAGAGGTCGCAGGCGCATCCTGCGGTTTTATCGGTTTATCGGTTATCGGTTTTATCCTATTTTCCTTCTTCCTCCTCTAAGTCGCTTTTCACTTTTTCCAAGCTCTCTGACAGGTCGTTGGGAACTTTTCACCCACTGTAGGCACACGGAGCACGAAATGCGTTCTGATAGTAACTTCTTCTTTATTCACGGAATAACGAAATACGTGATAAAAAACACATTTACGAAAAAAAAGAAAATTTTCTTCAGAAAGGTTCGCCTTCGCTCAACCTGGCTCCTGTCCTCAGCTGACTGACCTTTTTTTCGTACGCAGCCGCGTGTGGCTACGCATTTCCCCTTTTCTCTCTTTCGCTCTCTCTCTCTCTCTCTCGCTATCCTATTCAGCGATCCTGTCCACTGAGCGACTGTCGGACTCCACACTTCCGACGACCGATTTCGCCCCGTTGCAGGGTTCGCCTTCGTGTAATCCTAACATCCCCCCGCCCGTGACCAACTACGTATGGTCACCCTAAACCACGTCCAGTAACGCCAACTTGGATGCAGGTCGCCTAAATGTGCCGCCAGTAGTACGCACCCACGCCTGCCGCACGTGTCCATCAGCACCCGTTATCGTCCGTTCTACTATTCCCCGTTTCCACATGTTCCTTACATTCCCGTCTACCAACAGTACTAAATCTCCTACCTTTAGCTCACGAACGTTCTCAAACCATTTGCTCTGCCTAGTAATAACTGGCAAGTACTCTTTGAGCCATCTTCTCCACATACCGTCTAATATGTGTTGCGCTAACCTATAGCTGTCCCTCAAGCCGGAGCTATAACACGTAGGCAACGCCGGTCGTTGCTTCACGCCCGAAGAGCTACCTAACAAAAAATGATTCGGAGTGAGCGCTTCCTGGTTCTCCGGATCCACCGGAATGTACGTCAACGGTCGCGAGTTGATCATTGCTTCAGCATCCAACAAAACCGTCTCGAACGTCTCGTCATCGGGCCTATTATTGATCTCCATCACCGTGCTGATCGCCGCCTTTACTGACCGCACCATGCGCTCCCACACGCCGCCCATGTGTGGAACCCCTGGTGGGTTGAAAGTCCAACGAGTGTGCGCGTTAGTGAAAATCGCAGCCAAATTTTCATTGCGCTCCTCGATCTCCTTCCGCAGTTGCCGACTTGCCCCCAAGAAGTTCGTTCCGTTGTCGCTGAAGATCTCCACCGGTGCTCCTCGTCTAGCCACAAATCGTCTCACCGCCAGTACACATGACTCGGTGGACAAACTGTGTACTACCTCCAGATGAATGGCCCGTATTGTTAAGCATGTGAACAAAGCCACCCATCTCTTTTCATTCGTCCTTCCTCGTTTTACCTTGACCGGTCCGAAATAATCCAGTCCCGTGAAACTGAACGGTCTGATAAATGGTGTTAATCTTTCCTTCGGTAACGGTGCCATCGGTGGTACTTGTGGTAATGACCGCCGTATCTTGCAAAACACACAGTTCCTGGCAATTCTGTTTACCAACGTTCTCAGCTTCGGTATCTGGTAGTGTTGCCGTACTTCATTCACTACCGTTTCCTTGTTCGCGTGACGATATTCTCGGTGGTATCGTTCGACTATCAGCTCGCCAAGCCTGGAGCTTCTAGGCAGTATCACAGGATACTTGGCACAACATGGTACATCCAACGCCGCTCCTACTCGTCCTCGCATTCGTACCACGCCATTTTCATCCAAGAACGGTGACAGTTTGTAGATTGGACTGTGCTTAGATACCAGTCTTCCCGATTTTGAATTACCATCGTCACGTAACATTCGAACTTCGTCTGCATAAAATTGTTGTTGTGTCTGTCGCCATATAATAACGTTCGCCTTAACGAGTTCTTCCTGCCTGAGAACTCCACCTTGTTCCGGTTCGCCTTGTATCTTCCGTCGCAAATTGCCCACATATCTGATAATCCAACCGACGGTCCTCTGCAGCTTCTCAAATCTACTAAATCGATTTAACTGTAAATGTAGAATCTCGCAGTTTGTTTCTTCCACATGAAGATTTATTCGACGCAGTTCCTCTACCGTGTTGATGTTACTGACTCGTTGCGTCGGCCACTGGCCCTCTGGTAGTAGCAAAAAGTTCGGTCCCTGGAACCATATACTGTCCCAGTCGCAATTCATCCTTCCCTTCCACTTCGTGGCTTCATCTGCTGGATTGCAATCGGTTGGCACCCATCGCCACTCCTCCGAAGATGTAACGTCCAATATCTCTCCTACTCTGTGGGCCACGAAAGGTTTATAATTTCGGGGATCAGCTCTTATCCATGATAGCGCAACTGTGCTATCCGTCCAAAGGACACGCCGTCTAATTTCGAAAGGATGGTGATCTTGTGTATACCGTAACATACGTGCGCCTAACACGCAAGCTTGTAGTTCCAGTTTAGGGATGGACCATGGTTTAAGCGGTGCAACCTTCGCTTTCCCACAAACAAGCGTACATTGTGGTTGCCCTGTTGCGTTAATTATTCTCAAATATACTGCACAAGCATATGCGTGCTCACTGGCGTCAACGAACACGTGCCATTCGCCACTCTCGTACATGGTCCTCGTTGCATCGGTGAAATATGCGCGAGGAATCCGAATTTGTGCAATTACCGGTAACAAATCAATCCACCTGCGCCAATCTCTTAATTGGGAATCGTTTACTTCTTCATCCCACTGCGTTCCCGATCGCCATAGTTCTTGTATCAATACTTTGCCATTCGTGGATCACGAATATCGCCAGCAATCCAAGAGGATCGTATAATGACATCACACACTTTAGTACGTCTCGCTTTGTTGGTATGTTCTGTGACCTTAACAAATCTGATGCGGCTGTGCACGCCCGAGTGCAGAACCCGAGTTCATCAGAAACCGAATTCCAGCGCATTCCCAACACACGTTCCGCCTCACCATCCAATGATAGTAGCTTAACTTCGTCATTAATTGTCTCCCCAAGGTGGTTTATTACCTTTTTACTGTTAGAGGTCTAATTCCTGAGTTCAAACCCGCCGTTTCTAAATATCTCTCTCACCTCCACCGATGTTTGACACGCTTCTTCCACAGATTCAAAGCTGTCAATAAAATCGTCCACATAGGTGCTCCGCAGTATTCCCTCCGCCGCTCTTGGAAATCGTGTCGCATGCTCCCTAGCGTTCCTATTTTTGACATACTGAGCGGTTGCCGGTGAACAAGCAGATCCAAACGTAACTACGTCTACCACGTACGTATCCATCTCGGCGGCCGGATCATTCCTCCATAAGAAACGCTGTGCTTGCCGATCTTCCTTACGGATCCTTATCTGCAGAAACATCTCTTTCACATCCGCACAGGTAGCCACACCGTACAACCTAAACCGAAAGAGTACTCCGGGCAAAGGCAACAGATCATCCGGTCCCTTTAGCAAATGATCGTTAAGGGACTTCCCATGCGCCTTTGCTGCAGCGTCCCAAATCAACCGAACCTTCCCGGGTTTATTTGGGTTTGTAACCACTCCTATTGGTAGATACCATACGCGTTTCTCATCACAATCCGCAAGCTCCTGTTCCGAAGCCTTGTGGATATATCCCTTGCTGACGAGGTCGCCAATCTGCCGATGTACTTGCTCTTTAAGAACACTATCTCGTTCCATGCGCCTTTCTAAGCAAACGTATCTACGTTGCGCCATCTCGAAACTAGAGGGAAGTTCAATACTGTCCGTTTTCCACAGTAATCCGGACTCAAAACGGTTTCCAACACGAACAGTCGTTTCATCCAAAATCTTTTGTGCGCGTTGAATATCCGGATGTACTTCCACAACGCGCGATACCCCTAATTGCTCGACTTCGTAGAACTTGCGAATCGCTTCGTGAATGCTGTCCTCACTATTGCACTCGCATATATGCAACAGTTGTTCGCTTTTCCCACCAACTGGTTTCCCGTAAATACACCATCCAAGGCGCGTCTTTACTGCAATGGGTTCACCTTCTTTACCCTCTTTAGTCCTGAGAGGAACCGCCAAACGCAGATTATCTAAACCTATTAGCAGTTTCGGTACCGCCTCCCGATACTGTCTAATTGGTAATCGTTGGAGATGCTCTCCCATTCCGGAACTCAGCAGGAAAGTTTGCTTCGGAAGGTTAAGATTCGGTACCGTCCGTACCGAATTCATGGCAAACTGTTTCGATGATCCGGAAGGTCCCACTTTGAGGTCTACACGCCTGGACCCCATCTCAATACGCTGAGTGTTACCTGTCCATCTCATACAAAGAGGTTCCACCACGCCCTCAACACCAAGCTGCACAGCCACGTCCTCATCCACTAACGTCACAGAAGATCCTTCATCCAGGAAGGCAAACGTTGACACTGTACTAGCCGGACCATACAACGTTACTGGTACAATTCGGAACATCGCCGTCGATGATGCGTATTGGTGATGATTACTCTCAGCAACAACTCCACCTTCCGCTCGTCCTTCACCAGCGCCGCCACTCGATTCCGCCTTATCGTGTAACAACGCGTGGTGTCGGTACATACAACCACCGATCCCGCAAACGGCTCTGTTACGACAATTTCGCCAGTTGTGCTTCCCTAGACAACTGAAGCACAACGACAACTCTCGTGCTCTTTGCCATCGGTCCTTCACTGGCAATTTTTTAAACTTGTAGCACGTGGTTAATCCGTGCCCCGTAGCATGACAAAACAAACAGCTTCCATCCGCTGCTACCGACGTTGCATTACCGTCCGCCTCCACATGCGTATTTACGTAGCTCCTTTTTCCCTTATGGGATCCACGCATTGACGGAGAATCTACCGTCGTCAACCTAGCAGCATCTTCCGCCAGTTTTTCCATATAATCACTAAACATCACAAGATCAAGTGAATCCTCATCTACCCCTCGGATGTGTTGCGACCAAAGTAACTGTTGGTCGTTCGGCAGCTTGCCAACCACTTCTTCCAGTAAGATTGGATTTGTCAAATGCGCCCGAGCGCCTGCTGCCTCCATGTGATCTACCATACTTTGCACCGCTTCGCCGTACTCTATAATGCTCTCCAGCTTGTCGATCTGCGGAGCTGGGATCTTGCGTACCTTCGCAATTAGAGTTTTTATCAAATGCACTGGTCGACCATATCTTGACCGAAGCTTTTCGATCACTCGCGGCACCGCTTCCGGCAACATCAAACGGCTGCTCACCGCTTCCAACGCAGGACCCTTCAAACACTTTTGCAACCGCAGCATATTTTCCCAATTCGAATACCCACATCGCCTGGTGGTGTGCTCGTAATGGGAAATGAATATCGGCCACTCAGCTGGATCGCCTGTGAAGGTTGGGAGCTCCTTTGGAACATTCTTCCTAGCAATCGCTTGTCGAGGAGTTATATCTTCGTCTTCTTTGCTGGTTTTCACCGCACTCTCTTCCGGCTGAAAAGAGTTAGACTGGGGTGAAACTGTCGAAGACTCAACCTTACCAAACCTTAATAAATCCTCCTCTTCACGCACGAATTTCAGTTGAAGTTCCAGCTCCAAACGCCTTTTCTCCAAATCCTGTCGTTGCTTCAGCATAACCAGCTGACGTGCCACGTCATCACTGGCAGCATCATTGTTGAGGTTAGGTACGCCTTTCCTAGCCATGTGGTCAGCTCCGTCCAGCATACTAAACTCGTCAGCCTCTTCAATTGATAAACGTTCTTGCCGCATCGAGATCGCTGAACGCGTTCCTTCCTCACCAACAATGCCTCCTTTCATTTTCGCCTTAGTAACCGCTTTCGATGATCCTGGAATGGGCTCGACCGCTTGCCGTGTGGATTGTGCGTGTTTTACACACCCGTCGCATATCCACGCGCTCTCTTGCACCGATTCGAGAGGTACCGTTATCCCAACGCATGTAAAGTGCCACCACTTGTCACACGCGTCGCACTGCACGTATAAGGTGTCTTCGCTTTTATCGCCACACGCCTGGCAACCACGTTTCTTCGGTCCCATAATTTTAACTTTCCCGTTACTTAAAGACGCACAAATGCACTCTTTCTGAAGGCAAAGCTGTAGGCACACGGAGCACGAAATGCGTTCTGATAGTAACTTCTTCTTTATTCACGGAATAACGAAATACGTGATAAAAAACACATTTACGAAAAAAAAGAAAATTTTCTTCAGAAAGGTTCGCCTTCGCTCAACCTGGCTCCTGTCCTCAGCTGACTGACCTTTTTTTCGTACGCAGCCGCGTGTGGCTACGCATTTCCCCTTTTCTCTCTTTCGCTCTCTCTCTCTCTCGCTATCCTATTCAGCGATCCTGTCCACTGAGCGACTGTCGGACTCCACACTTCCGACGACCGATTTCGCCCCGTTGCAGGGTTCGCCTTCGTGTAATCCTAACACCCACTGTTGTAGTGTTCCCAACATTGTTCCTCCAAGTATTGCACAGTTGAATGTTATTCACTTACTAAACTGCTGTATTACTTCTGTTTCTCCTGTCAGTTCCTTATCTGTCCATGAAGTGGTATACACTACAAGTGATGCAACCTCTCCTACGCGTAGTGCAACTTCCTCTTGTCATCTGTCAAGTGACACCGCGTGTTATTGTTAATAACTAATTCTCGTCCATCCTGCATCCGCGCGGTAATTTCACTTTACCGTTCAACGACGATTCGCACACCAAATATTTACGGTAAGTTCTCTTCACCGTCGACGTGTAATCGAGCTATTTTATGAGCAGGCCTGACATACGTGCCGTTCGCCGTTTCTTGCCTAACCGTTGTTTGCCTAACCTGAGCGTCCTTTGCTACTATCGTTGCCACTATGCGTCCTTTCGGCCAGCAGTTCCTGGGAAGGTTGTTGTCAACGATTACCACTTTGTTTCCTATCTTAAGAGGCCGTACAGGTTGAAACCACTTGGTTCGGCGCGTAAGAGTAGGTAAATAATCGGCTACCCACCGCTTCCAAAACAGATCCGCTGCATGTTGTGCCATCCTCCAGGTGGATCTTATTGCAACGGGATTGTCGCAATAAGTAGCCGGTGTTTTGCTTCCGTCCGAACTCCCGAGTAACAGCAGGTTCGGTGTTATGGGTTCAGCCAGTTCATCTTCCAAGGGTACGTATGTGAGCGGTCGCGAGTTTAGTATGAGCTCGATTTCGACAAAGGCTGACATCAGTATCGAATTCGTAGGGCGTCGAGCGAACACACACTGGTTCAGGATCTTCTTCACGGAGTGCACCATGCGTTCCCAGCAGCCGCCGAAGTGTGGTCCCCCTGGTGGGTTGAAGGTCCACTTCAATCGCGAACCGCAAAACTCTTCCATCAACGCATCGTGGTCAAGTTCCTGTAGCGCTTCATCCAGCTCGCGTGAGGCTCCGACAAAGTTAGTACCTCGGTCGCTAGTCATCTCGAGAGGCGTCCCTCGTCTCGCGAAGAACTGCCGTATCGCCAAGATGCACGAGGCGGTGTTCAGGGATGCCGCTACTTCCAGGTGGACCGCTCTGGTGGTGAGGCAGGTAAATATTGCTCCCCACCGTTTCTCTACTCTACGTCCGACAGCTACTAAAAACGGTCCGAAGTAGTCGATCCCTGTGAATGAAAAAGCACACTGACCCACTGCGACCCGTTTTAGCGGTAAATTACCCATTAGAGGTGGTTCCGGTAGCGCGTTGTCCACTTTGCATTTTTGGCATTTCCTCCTTATCCGCCGGTATTCTCCCAGTAGCTTTGGGATGTAGTACATTCTTCTCAGCGCACCTAACACAGTGCTGTGGTTCCCGTGTTTGTACCTCTCGTGGTACTGTTGCATTATAAGGTGCGTGCCGTGGTCGTCTCGGGGAAGGATAATCGGGTTGCGTGATATTTCGTCGATGCTTACGCATTCCGTTAACCTTCCCCTCACTCTAAGTATTCCGTGTTCATCCAGAATAGGGGATAATTTATACAGGCTGCTGCTTTTCTCGATCATATTTTTCCATGGATGTCTTCTATGGTCCTAGTTTCGAAGTTTGTCGATCTCGTTGCGAAACTTCCCTTGCTGTACGGTTTTGATGAGCGCACGTTCGGCCTCCGCAAGTTCGTTCGGAAGGACTCACCCACAGCTACGACCCTATCCCGGGAGATAGGGAAGCATACACGCGGGTGCAACAAAGTAAGGCGGGACACACGCATCAACACGACAATAATCCGTCGGAAGAAGACACCGGGAGAAGCGATCTACACGCAGGAATCGCAACTGGTCGCGAACCGGGTCAGAGTAAGACGGGTGAGTTGTATCGTCTCAGAACGAGCCAAGATGATGCGTGGTTTGATTCGGAGAGAGCGCGGACGGCGTACGAAGAACATCGTCGCAGAAGACTCGAGATCGAACGCGAAATGTCGATGATCAACGACGCGGACCGGTAAGACCGTATGGCGACCATAGAACGTGGCACACATCCTATACGTGAGCCGGAGTTCGACGAGTGGGCGCGCAACATGGAGGATTCCATGCGCCACGTAACGCGAGAAGAGCCCAACCCAACCAGCAAAGTTTGCGACAAAACGCGAATTTTTGTATGAACGCAACATGCTCAAAACCATGCTCAAAAAGAGTCTCGATAGCAGCAGAATTGAGCATGTCGCCGTGACACGTCGCGTGGGGTTGTATCGTCTCATATCCTCTCTGTCCCAACCAGCAAAGTTTGCGACAAAACTCGAAAGTTGCACGATTTTCCCCCGTTTCAAGCCTTCCTCCAACCCTGAGGAAGACACTGCCTCCACGAACTCGATTGTCGCGGGCGATGTATTTGGTTGCAAGCTATCGACATCGCATTCTGGCATATGCCTGCTTTTCTTTGGTCTCGCTCACCTCGGACTTCGTCACTTTTGAACGTGCGACGGTGTGCAAACCCTCGACCGATCACACCACACATTCACACACCTCCGGCCTACCCCACACCTGAACGCTCCCATGAAAAAAATTGTTGCTCCAGAAATTGAATTCAGCCGCGGAGAGTTGCACTATGGGTGGAAGCTTCTTCATAATTTGCTGTGATAATGCTAGTCAATCGTGGACAATTTCTCTAATTTAGTACTTAAATTTTATTTCATAAATTAGTTTTTTTGATAAAAAAGATTTGTTTAGCTATATTAATCATCTTGATCATTAATATCCTGCAGTTATTTTTTCCCGCACATATTATCGGAAGGTGTCGAAATTAAGGACACCTTTCTTCGAAGTACCCCATAGTGCCACTCTCTTCACATTCGTGTATGCTATCGGTTTCCTCAATTTAGTTCTTCGCAAAATAGTGAAAAGTGAACAAGCAGAAAGGTAAGATGTAATAATCGTTACAGAGAATTGGTTTGTTAATTTATTTTGATTTGTTTTAGCTAAACATGGATTCCTCATTGCAATCATCCAAGAGATCCGCTCAATATTACCGGCGAATTCAGAAACGCACTCTGAATGAAGCGGTGGAAGAGGAAGGAGAAAGCAGCCGGATGCCGATGGATATAGGTAAGTTAACACTTCTTAAATTTAATATTCGTCTAAAAAAGTGTTTTATGTTATCAGTGGACTAGTGGATGTGTGAAGTAAAAGCATTCTTTTCTTTTTTCTTCCTCTCTATAGATAACGCACAGCGCCAACACCGACGCCGAAATTGCAAGGAATCCCAGGGTAGGAGAGAAGAAGGACGTAAGCGCCGCGTGAGGAAGAGAGCGGCAAAGCGCGCGCGGCTAATCGTGTGTGGATCGCGCAGAGGAAGCGGCAACGGCTGGTAGAAAGGAGGCGTGGAAGCGGGGACCAGCTGACTGCGGCTGCAGGATACTACGAATTAGTGTGAGGCAACGGGTGAGTACGAATAAAGGAAGAGGGTGTGCAATCTAACGTGTGTACGTGTGTGCGGTTTCATTTCGATGCATCCGAAAGGCCTTGGGTATGAAGTATGGGAGAGGGAGGAGAGGATATAAGACGATACAACCCCACGCGACGTGTCACGGCGACATGCTCAATTCTGCTGCTATCGAGACTGTTTTTGAGCATGTTTTTGAGCATGTTGCGTTCATACAAAACTTCGCGTTTTGTCGCAAACTTTGCTGGTTGGGGTTTTTGAGCATGTTGCGTTCATACAAAACTTCGCGTTTTGTCGCAAACTTTGCTGGTTGGGGTTCTCCTCCCTCTCCCATACTTCATACCCAAGGCCTTTCGGATGCATCGAAATGAAACCGCACACACGTACACACGTTAGATCGCACACTCTCTTCCTTTATTCGTACTCACCCGTTGCCTCACACTAATTCTTAGTATCCCGCAGCCGCAGTCAGCTGGTCTCCGCTTATACGCCTCCTTCCTGCCAGCCGTTACCGCTTCCTATGCGCGATTTACATACGATCAACCGCGCGCGCTTTGCCGCTCTCTTTGATCTGATCTGATTGTAGAATCTACTATTGAGAAGATTCGGAAGATGGTGGCCCCTAAGGTTGAAAAACTGTCTTCGTTGCTGGATTTCGGACTAGCAGTGAAGCGGTTGGTAGCAGGGGTGAGATCCTCCGGGCTACACGCGTACATGTACGACGCAGCGCTTTTGAAGGAGTTGGTACGGAAGCTGCCACCCGTCATTGCCACCGACTGGGCACGAGCTAGAAGGACTCTACTGGATGTCACGCTGGTAGAGTTTGGCCGCTGGATTGGAGAGTTGACGGAAGACCTGTGTGCCGTTATCGACATGGAGCCTGTAAGCGGAGTCAGCGATACGGATCGCCGGAAACCGGAACCATTGCGGCAATCTCAACGGCCTCAGCCTCAGCGTTTCCAGCCTCATCGACCCCAGCCTGACCGTCCGTCTCAAGGGCATCCCAGTGGTACGGGGCGTGTGCACCCGACGTTTTGCAACGCAACGGCCCTTCATGAGGTAAGTGCCAGTGTTCCGGCGTCTTTGGACAACGATCTCCATTCCCAGACTGGAGCTTCAAGCAGCAATAATTGGAGCTCGCCTAGCGAATACGATTCTGCAGGACTATAGACTGCAAATCCGACGTGTGACCTACTGGACGGAGTCGAGGAATGTATTGAGCTGGCTCCATTCCGACCACAGACGTTACAACCAGTTCGTGGCGTTCAGAGTAGGAGAACTCCTGGAGAGCACTAACCCGGAACAGTGGCGCTGGGTGCCAACCAAACTAAACGTTGCGGACGATGGCACGAAAAGGACGAGCGCGCCGGATCTCTCCGGTTTCGTGCTCCCCCTTTTCTCTGGGAGTCGGAAGATGCCTGGCCCGCTAAAGACGTCGCAGTTAGAGACACGCCCGAGGAGCTTAGGACGAAGCTACACCACAATCGGATGATATAACCGCTCATTCGGCTCGAGCGATTTTCTAAGTGGAAACGAGCGCTACGGACCGTGGCGTTCGTGATCCGTTTTGTGGAAAACATTCGTCGGCAGAGAAGAAAGGATCCGAAGTTAACAGGACCGTTTTGCGAGCCAAATATGCGCAGCAGAGGATTGTGATCTGTATCTAGGATGAAATGCCTTCCTAGCAGCATACGATGGAATTTGGTTACCGCGTAAACCAATGCCACTGCCTCCTTATCAATTTGACTATACTTCCATTCTGCTTGAGTTAACGATCGTGACGCGTATTGAATTACCTTTTCTACACCATTTGGAAATATATAATGATGAGTCGGGCTTGCGACACGTCTTTATTCGTTGGTGATTCGAACAGAAGAGAGACTTGTTCTCCTATTTTGCTAACGCATGCATCCAGCATCCACACACATGTATGCAAGGCAGCGTTTACCATACATGGTACTCTTCTTAGCTTCTAGTGTACCAGTTGGTATATAATTCCTCCGGGGGTAAGAGTCGAGACCTCCTCGGCTGACGTGGTATAGGTGTGCCTCATCATTACATTCGTTTACATTTTTTTAAAATAACGTTATAATTCATTTGCTTAATTACTACTTAATATTTAATTACTGATTTACTCATTTTCTAACCCTTGATAATCCCTAACGATTAACCTTTAAGTCGCTTGATTTTGTTTTTATGACGCTTTACTCCTCGATTGTTCATGAAAGTTCTTTCTTTGACGATATTTGCTGTTGTTTTGTTTGCTCTTGGTTGAGTTTTTGTCCGAATATTTGGTGTTACGTATACATTTGTGGCTTCTTGTACAGTTGGTGGTATTTCTCTTTTACA
This sequence comes from Anopheles moucheti, assembly GCF_943734755.1. Lineage (NCBI taxonomy): Eukaryota > Metazoa > Arthropoda > Insecta > Diptera > Culicidae > Anopheles > Anopheles moucheti. The sequence goes on from NC_069140.1 coordinate 62,512,973, forward strand.
ATTCTTGCTTACTTGTCGTTTAACGGCTGCTTCTAGGTTGTGTTTTGCATCGGCAAAGAGTTGGTTGGAGCTTTCTAATATTTGCGCTGAGTCAACGTTATTTGCGTGATTGAACGTTAATTCATTAGGAGTATACTTAGTGGCTGAATGGATTGTATTGTTGTATAGCGCTACTGCTATCCTTATCGTAGATTTGACGTCGTTGTTTTCGTACTTGTGTTTATTTGTGTTGTAAATCTCGGTGATTGTACTATGTGTTTTTTCTATCTGTCCGTTGGATTCTGAGCATGAAGCGTATTTCAGAGCCACTCCTAATGATCCCAAATAGTTTTTGAGTTGCGTTGATCTAAACGTTGTTTCATGATCAGTTATTATCTCGCTGGGTATACCGTATTTCATTTTTCATTTTCATTTTTCATTTTTATTAGTCAAATTGTTTGCCACAAGGGCTGTACAATTACTGAAGTCTTACAATCTAAGAACATAAAAACTAAACACGAAGGGAGCAAAGACGTGGAAGAAAAAGAAAAAAAACTATACAAAGGACTGAAAGAGGGGAGGGTAAAACAAGACATTAAGGATTGGAAGACAAAAGACGGGAGCGGAAACTATTTATAGTTATGTTGTGGTCGAACAGATCGCCCACCGAATTGAAGTCGGAGAGCGCACGCATCCACGGATCGCTCAAAGAAAACCGCGTACGACGTAGGGGGATAAGGAGAGGTGGGCGAACGCGTGGGCGAAGGGATGTAGTACGGGATAGCCGCCTGTAGGATAGGGGAGTCGATATTCGACAGGAGAATATTGGCGATAAACAACTCGCGGGCATGACTGTGGCGAACCTTGAGGCTCTCCAAGCCCAGCAGCCGACACCTCAATGGATAAGAAGGCAAGGTCGCGCGAGGGTTGCCCAGGAAGCGCTTGGTGGCAAGACGCGTGAATTTCCGTTGCACCCTCTCCAACCTGTCCAACGCGGTGGCACCCACAGGCGACCAAACGACCGCGGCGTAGTCCAGAATAGGACGTACCCAGCAGCAGTACAGAGCCTTCAAGCACAGCGGATCCTGAACCTCAGACGCCATACGAAATATGAGGCCCAGCACCTTGCTGGCCCGCTCGATGACCGAGTTGAGTTGAGGCTCGAAAGACAGCTTGTCATCGAGCCACACCCCAAGGTCTTTAACAAGAGAGACTCGTGGGAGTGTGGAGCCACAGCGCTCGTAATGATGATTCCTGACTGGGGAGCGACCGAAAGAGATGAGCAGCACTTGTCGACACAAAGAATGAGACCGTTGACAGTGCACCACCCAGCAAACGCATCAGCAAAGTGTTGAAGGGAGTGACAGTCATGGGACGAAGACACGGGAAGGAAGAACTTGACATCATCGGAATACAGCAGACACCCATCTGGAGGGAGAGAGCTGATGCAGTCCGAGATGAAAAGGGAAAACAATAAGGGACTCAGCACACTACCCTGAGGAACTCCCGACTTGCCGATGAATGGATCAGAGAGAACCCTCTCAACCCTTACTCTGTAAGTGCGGCCTTCAATGAAGGAACGGAACCAGAGGAGAAGAGGCCCACCGAAACCAATACGCTCGAGCTTAGCCAGGAGCAGCCTATGGGACAAGCAGTCGAAGGCAGCCTTAAAGTCGGTGTAGATGGCATCGACCTGCCTACCAGCAATGAGGTTAGGGAACAGGACGAGCATCAACGACATCAGGTTCGACAGGGTGGACCGTCTCGGCATAAAGCCGTGTTGGGAAGATGGGATAAGCGGAGAGACGACGGGAAGAATAAGGGAATGGATGACAGATTCGAGGACTTTGGACGCTGCACAAAGGATTGAGATGCCTCGGTAATTGGAAGGGGAAGTTCGGCATCCCTTCTTGTGGATGGGAATCATCCAAGCAGATCTCCATAGAGCGGGAAAGACACCCGTAGTCACCGACCTTATGAAAAGGCGAGTTAAAACGGGAGCCACAGCCTCCTTAGCGTCTATGAGGACGGAGGAGGGGATGCCATCGGGACCAGGGGAGAAGGAGCGCTTCAGCTTGCTAAGGGCGGAGAGGACCAACGGAACATCACACTGGACGGTGCTGACGTTGATGGCGTCGCGGGGAACGCTCGATAGTCCGGACGAAAGAGACGCGGTCGATTGGTCGGGATCAACAAAAAGACCGCCAAAGTGACGCGCGAACAAATTACTTATCGCCAAAGGGGAGAAAATAGAACGGTTGCCGGAGGTCATAGTGGACGGGATGCCGGACTGGCCGCGGCGTTTGTTGGCATAGTGCCAAAACGTTCTAGGGTTGGAGTGATAGCGGGATTGGATGCGCGCGATATGGGTACGGAGACAAATCCGATTGTAGCTACGGTGAGCTGCTGCGGCGTACTTAAAAACACGCAGATGGTACTGAGACCGGTGCATGCGATAAGCACGACGCGCCCGATTAAGGTCCGACTTGAGTGAACGAAGGTGTCTGTCCGACCACGGAGGTTTGGGAGGAAGGGCACGAAAGGGACAACATATAGAAAGGAATGATAAAATAACTGACGTAAAGTTAGCGACAGCATCGTCAATCGAAGGAGCCGCATCCAGGAAACTCCAGTCATGCATATTTATGAGGCGCCCGAATTTCGCACAGTCAAGCTTCTTATAATTTAACTCGCAGGACGATGTACGAGTGGGTCGGTCCGTTGGGGTGGAAGCGACCGAGAAAGCCAGCTCTAAGGCAGGATGATAGGCGTCCTCGGCAACTAAAGCTAAAGGTGCTCGACAAACAGAACCACAGCACGGTAAGGCAGCGGAGTTGCACAATATGAGGTCTAGTTGACGACCTTGCGCATTGGTGATTCCGGAGAGCTGATTCAGATTGTTGAAACTCAGTCCATCAATGAATTCCGATTCGCGCTTTCTAAAATGAGACGGGATAAAACACATAGTATTAGAGGCGTCGGGGATCCACGTGATAAAGGGCAGATTAAAGTCGCCAAATATAAATAGTTTGTCGACTGGGCTCATGCGCTCATGGACTACACCAATGCAATCGTGCAAGGCTTCGATGATGGATGAGGAAGTGCTATTGTAGGGCGGGATGTAGATGGCTCCGAGGTAAATATTCGAGTTGCCCTGGTCGATGCGCAACCATACTGATTCCAGCGACGTACACGGTGAGGGAAACGGCGTGGCAGCAAGCAAAGAAGAGCATGCGATGAGCACCCCGCCACCGCGTGACCGGGAACTGTTTAGGATGCTGCGGTCGCACCGGAAAGTGACGAAAGAATCTTCAAACAGTAACGAAGAAGGGATCGACGAGTCCAGCCAGGTCTCAGTCAGGATATATATGTTGTAGTCGAATTCAGAGATCGCTAAGCGAAAATTGTCAAGCTTGATACGGAGACCACGCACGTTTTGGTAATAAATGTTGGCATTGTTCTCCGACAAATGATCACGCCCGAAAGAATTGGTCCAAAGTTTGCTGGTGTGGGCTGCGAGTCAGTGCTCTCTTTCGCTTACTAGGCGGGGCCTGATGTGGCAAGGATGAGCGTGATGTGTTAGTGTGCAGTACGGTTGCGTCAAACGCAGTTCCTGGGGATGAAGAAGAGAGAGAGTTGTTATGGAGAAGCGTTCTGTTGAGGCTGGGAGTATCCCTGGGAGTGCGTGGAGATGAGAAGATCAGCAGCCGCAGTATTCGGAGAGAGATGGGACGGTAACGGACGTCGATGTGGCTCCTGATAAGTAACAGGCACAAATTCTCTTACGCGGACGCCAACAGGCCAAATCTCAGGAGAGAGAGCTGCCGCGCGTAAGGATTCCGGGATGCGCACTTTAAAGGAGAGTGAGCGGCGGGATGCTGGATCAACACCGCGAGGCAGGAGAGAGAAAGCGATTACGTCGTCCGTGTTGATCCGACGGCTTGCAGAGGATCTCACTTGTTCAGCGGTGATGTGGTGAGCAATTCCCAGGATATGCAGCCAGAATCTTTGAGGAGCACGCTCCTGTGTAGCCACAAGATTGGGAGACGGGATATCGTTGGAGCCGGAAACGGCGGCTGCATTCAGTATCGGGGTTCGACTCGCAATTTTTGCATATGAAAGCGTCTGGCCGGCAGACTGGACTGTCGACCTGCCACCTAGAGAGGAGGTGAGATTAGTGCACCGATGCTGAGAGGCGATTGATTTCAACGGAGACATCAGGGCGCGCATCTCACACGAGAGAGGCTGGAGAATGGCATCTTTGAGTGACGCGACGATAGTGTTGAGTGCTGTCTGGAAACCCGCTTGGAAGCTGCCTTCCTTCGTTGATGATCTGCGACGGATATCCCAAGTCTCCGTGCAGGCGGGACAGCTCCAATGAATGTTATGAAGAGGGCTGATGCTGACCAGAACTGCATCCGGAACCGTGGTGCAGCTTTTATGATACACTGATTCGCAGAAGCAGCAGCAAATCATGTCGGCGTCGGCAGAGGCGACGGTTGCACAGGCGGAGCACACAGCCACCATTCTCAACACTGAGTAAACAAACAGCGACGCTGAACTGCACCAATCTTAATCGACAAATCCTGGTCACACTGAGCTGCCGGTACTAGGGGCGATAGATAGAACGAACACTATGCGCGAGATAAACTATGCGCACACAAATAAATAACTAAAAAAATGCTTTTGCACGTAGCTTTTTATAAATTTAAGCGGAGCATAACAGACACACGTCAGAAACTCGCAAATGACAGATGACGAATTCGAAACTCGCAAATGACAGATGACGTATTGTGCAAAATATTGTGAAAGCTTTCTTTGTACTTGGATAATGTTCTTGTTTTTTATGTGTAACATTTGTAGATGTTTCGAAAACGAATCGATTAACGACAAGAAACTCGTATGGTTTATTATGTAAATATCCATGTGTACACGTTCTAAGAGTCTGCTGGTTACTGGTCGCGGGGATATTTTTATACGGTATGGCTTACGTTCGAATTTGTGAACATTGCAAACTTCGCAATTGTTTATATAATTCTTTATCCACCTCTGCATATTTGGGAAGAAGAAAGCACGTTTGAGTTTGCATTCGACCTCTGATATTCCCCGATGAGCCCTTTCGTGTTCTCTGGATATGATAATATCCTGATTGTACGTGTCTATTACGTCTTCTACTATTGTTTTTGCCATGACAAAGTTACCTTTGATTGAATAATTGTCCCTGAAAGCCGTTTGTAACACTTGCGTTAATTCTTCTGGGACAAGAATTGCAGTTTGCTTACTATTATGGAATTTCAGTAAGTAGCGCTTGAAGTCTTCTATGCCAAAACTGTTTTTAGTTATTACTGTTCTATGGAAATTAGGGAATGGCGTTTCTCTTACAACAGTTGAGTTTGTGTTTGAAATTTTGAAAATTAGCTGGTTGCGATAGTAATTAATCGGTCTGTTCGTTATATGGATGAAGTAATCACTTGAATCGTCGGCAGAATGTACAGTTCCAGAGGATTCGCCCTTTTCATGATTCGTAGCTTTCAGTGAGACCGTTTTTTTAACAGTAACGTTTTGAGTTATTGTTTCGTTTGCGTTGACTTCTTGCGATATTCGACTCAGCGCGTCTGCTACGATGTTAGTCGTTCCTTGTCTGTATTTTACATCATAATCGTAATTCTCTAACTCTAATTGCCAATTAAGTATTTTAGAATTTGTAAATGATGTTTTTATGAATACTAACGGCTTATGGTCGGTCACAAGGATGAATTTATTGCCATAGAGATATGGTCTGTACTTTCGTATTGCCCAAATTATCACAAGAGCTTCTTTCTCAGTAGTCGAGTAGTTACTTTCTGTTTTGTTTAGGGTCCTGCTACTGAATGCAATAGGTCTTTCTTCACTTTCTTGAATTTGCGACAAGAATTGTCGTTGAATTTGCGACAAGACTGCACCAAGAGCATGATTGCTCGCATCTGTTGTCAAGATGAATGGTAGGTTAAAGTTGGGATATGCTAACACTTGGTCTGAGGTAATTATATTTTTCAATTCTTGAAACGCTTTAAGATAATGTTCGCTTTCGAAATTTACTATAGTATCTTTTTTTAAGCAATTGGATAACGGTTTAGCTATTTCTGCGTAATGTCTTATGAATCTTCGATAGTATCCGGTCAATCCTAAAAATTGTTTTAATTCTTTTTGCGTTGTTGGTAGTTTCCAATTAGATATTTTTTCTATTATTTCGGGATTTGGCTTGACGCCCTTTGAACCTATTATATGCCCTAAAAAATGAGTTTCTTTTTTGAGAAATACGCATTTATCTAATTGGATTTTTAAATTGAAAGCTGTTAATCGTTTCAGGATGCTATCCAAAGTTTTTAGATGTGAAGTTAAGTTTTCACCAATAACAATGATATCGTCTAAATAAACGAAGCAAATAGATCCAATAAGACCAGATAGAACATGCGTTCATCATGCGTTGGAACGTAGCTGGCGCGTTTTTCAATCCAAATGGCATTCTGGTAAATTCAAAATGCCCCTGTCCAGTCGAAAATGCAGTTTTTTCTTGATACGCTGGATCCATTTGGATCTGATGGAAGCCTGATTTCAAATCTAAAGTTGTGAAATATGATGATTTGCCTAAATTATCTAGTATCTCTTCAATTTGAGGAATTGGATAACGATCGTTAACAGTTTTCTCATTGAGTTTGCGATAATCTATAACAACTCTTATTTTTTTTTCGGCCTGAGGCGTCATTTTTCTTAGGAACCACCCAAATTGGTGAATAATATGGGCTACTCGAGTGAACAATAATTTCATTGTCTAGCATTTCTTGTATTTGTTTTTCTACATCTGATTTGAAATGATGGGGAAATCTGTAGGATTTTGAATAGGTTGGTTCGTTATCTTTTGTAATTATTTTATGCTTTATAGCACTTGTCGAAGAGAGTTTCTCGCCTCCTTTCAAAAGTACTTGAGAATTTTCAATTATTGTATTAAGTAAACTATCTTTTTCTAATGGTAAGAGATGTTCTGTACGGATCAAGGATTCTATAATTTTTTTATCTAATACTTCAAGGTTACGTACAGAGATAGGCGTTATAGTTTCAAAATTATTTACTTTCAACCCAAATGTTTTCTTTTCCGTTGGAAATTTTTGATGGAAACTTAAAACATTAACGGTTGATTTGCCATTTTCGACTCTATATAAACCTGGCTTTATAATACAATTTTTGTAAAGTGTTTGAAAACGCGGAACAAACCAGTCACCGTCCTTTAGTGTATTAATTGTGATTAAATGGTTAAATATTCTTTTAGATGGAAAGTATTTAGTGAAAGGGAAAGTAATTTCATTGATAATAATAACTTCTTTTGTATAATCGATAATGGTGTTGTTTTCAGCAAAAAAGTTAGACCCTAGTATTCCATCGAAAATGTCGTGGAAATTTACTAAATAGTAAGTCTGTTTTGGCAATCCAAAACCAAGTAGATTAATCTGCCCTTTGCTGTGGACGCAATGCTCGCCTGTTATATTTTTGACACGTGTGTCCTTAATCGAGGTAATCGAAGATTCGGGAATTACACCATGTCTAAGAATGTTCTTATTCGAGCCAGTATCGATTAATAGTTTCAAATTTTGCCCACTTTTAGAGTTTGTGCAGTTCAAATACGGGAGGTAATCTAAGCTGGTTGGGTTACCTCTGTAACTTCCCAAAAATTTGACATAATTTCTCCTTCACAATCGCAAGCATCGGCATCAAGTTGTGGAATTTCGTTATTATTCATAACATTTCTGTTAATCGTTAATTTGCTTCTAATAGACGGATCAACATCCATTTTCTCAGTCGGAGGTTTATATCGAATTTGTTCTGGCTTAATCTGGTAATTCGTTTGGCCAGTAACCCGTGCCTCTGTGTGTATTTTCCTCGAGTCTGCATTTGTTGTAAAACTGTTTAATATTCTATTAATTGCACCAGGTTTTTGAAATCTATTAACAGTAAGTTGCGACGAAATTTTCTCATTTGCAGTGAATTTGCAAAGAAATGCGTAAGCACTTTCAAGGTCATCCGGTTTCGCTGCTTGGGCGTACCCGAAATACGGATGTTTGAGCCCGGCGATAAATGCTGCTAACATATCTTCATCAATAAATTTACAAATGGCTGTCCAATTGTCACTGTATAACCTGTTCTGTCTAGCAATAGTCTTGATGTTGTGCATTATATCCTTAGTCCTCTTGTGGTATGCGTGTATACTCATTTCATCGCTTTGCTTGTTAGACCAAAGTTGAGCCTTATAAGTGGCAAGCTCTTGGCGATCTCCAAAAGCTTTAACGAGTACCTTTTTAACATCATCGAAATGTAAGGGATTGCCTGCGAGACACAGCACATCCTTAGCATTTCCAGTAATTTTATTTAGGATTGATTGTACGTAAATTCCGTACACCTGACTACTCACTACATTTTCAAAAATCTTTAACGTATCTTCTACCACTGTTATCCACGATTGCAATTGCTTACGACTACCATCATAGACTGGTATCGATTTGATTGGATCAGGGATCCGAAAAAAATCACTGTTTGCATGAGGTGTCTGAACAGGCACCGTTACAGTGTTAGGGAAGCACGTGCTTGCAGGGTTCGATAACCTTTGTAGCGCAACTTCGAACGATTCTTGCCTAGCAGATACGTGTTGTATACTTGCGTTTAAGCTGCTCATCTGTGTTATTAATTGAGATAATTGAGATAACACACCTCATGCAAACAGTGATTTTTTTCGGATCCCTGATCCAATCAAATCGATCGTTTTGCGTCTATCTGGTAGTGCGCAAAAAAAATAATTCCAACGTGGAACACTTAACCTTTTAGTCTGGTGTCAACGACCTTGTACAAAAGATTCTCACTACAGCACGTGGTTACAGGGCGGCGGCACCACAAATCACCCGAACTTTGAAGATCGCTCGGAGATGAAATCACGCACTATTTAATCACAAGCGGATTTCGGGTACACTGTCACAAAGATTCACTAGAAAATCAAAATCTTGTGTTTGCACTGTTTTAACCACTGTATTACCACTTACTATATCCTACCGGCTGCGCCAATGATGAGTCGGGCTTGCGACACGTCTTTATTCGTTGGTGATTCGAACAGAAGAGAGGCTTGTTCTCCTATTTTGCTAACGCATGCATCCAGCATCCACACACATGTATGCAAGGCAGCGTTTACCATACATGGTGCTCTTCTTAGCTTCTAGTGTACCAGTTGGTATATAATTACATGTCGAATATTCGCTCCATTGCCCGTGCTCGATGCATCAGCCGCTACAACGATTGGTAGATTAGGGTTGTAGTGAGTTAACATTTTAGGTCTGATTTCAGAATCTGCTTAAAGCGTTCGAATGATTGTTGGCACTTGTCAGACCATACACAACTTGCGTCTTTCCGTAACAGTTGATCTAGCGGCTGGCGTAAATGGTGCATTTCCTTTATAAACCGGGAGTAATAATTTACTGCACCCAGGAATGATCGTAACTCTGATATGTTTCGCGGTGCTGGCATTTGAGAAATGGCTGCTACCTTAGCGGGGTCTGTGCGTAATCCATTTTCGTCGATAATATGTTCCAAATATTTCACATGCGACATGTTGAACTTGCACTTTTCTATCTTAATGCGGAAACCGTAGTCCTCGATGCATTTTTGTGTGTTTTCCAGATTTCTATCATGTTCTAATTGTTAGCAAAGAAAGACACGTGTTAACATTCAGGATACAAGGAGAAAGAGAGTTTTATTCGCTTCGCGTTCGTTCTTATATACATCGCACTCATTCCAACATTTCTGACATTTGACATTAGTGACAATATATTCAAGCCAGGTTGGATCATTTCTCACACTCCTCCTCTTGAATATATTCTTTGAGTCCGATTCCCATTGAGAATTCCTTTATCTTTTGCGCTCCTAAAGGCTTTGTTAACATGTCCGCTAACATTTCTCCCTAGGCACAATATTTCAATTTAATTATTTGCTTTGCACATAGATCTCTTGTATAATGGTATTTAGTATCTATGTGCTTAGATTTTCGTTTTACATATTCCAAGGAAGTGAAATCAATGCAACTCCTATTATCTTCATTAATTAATGTTGCCCCTTTCTGTTCTAAATCCATTTCTTTTAACAATTTTCGCAACCATACTGCTTGTTGAACTGCTTCAGATAAAGCTATAGGTTATGCGGATCGTGGTCGATTCATAACAAAAAAATAATTTTTATTTGTAACTACACCTTCAACACATGGCTTACGACTTAAGACTGAGCTGACTTTCCCTAGCTCGACCTATTTTATTCTATCTTTTCGCAACTTCAGCATTCCTCGGTCAGCCAATCGCGGTTGGTTGTACATTCGTCGTTGGTGTTCCCACGATGCGTTCATCAGTCGTCAGCATTTCAGTTGTTGTGGTCCCACGATTCGTTCATCAGTTCCTGAGGGTTGTCTTCCGGTTCCGGGGCTGGTGTTGTCACTCGCTGGTACAGTGGTGGAGACCTCCCGTTGGGTTCTAGGCTTGAAACATGAGTGTCCTGTGTCTGTCTGACTTCCGTGCATGCTCGCATGGCGGTTGGTGGTCGACCGTTGAGTGTGGTGCATGCTGGATGCTGGAGTGCATTGGATCTTTTTGAACAAGCATGTATCAGATGTACATTTTTCAAAACCTATTTGCTTTAAAATTTCTGCTATAGTCTTATACCACACTCGAGCTGCCTGTTTCAACCCATACATACTTTTCTTTAATCGACAAACCATATTTTTATTTCCCTTTTTCGTGAAACCCTGTGGCTGATACGGGTGCAGAAACCTCATCATAATCACAACCTTTTCGCTGTCCAAAGCCTTGCGCTACAAGTCGTGCCTTATACCTTTCAACATTTCCGTTAGCGTCTAATTTTTTCTTAAACACCCACTTGCATCCAATCACATTGCTGTCCTTTGGAGGATAAGTAAGTTCCCATGAGTTGTTCTTCTTTAGCGATTTGTACTCCTCATTAATTGCCTCCAGCCATCTGTCCTTATCGAGAGAGGTTACCGCTTCGTTATAGGAAGTTGGTTCACTCATGTCAGTCGACACTAAACCTAAAAAATAATCATTTAGTTTAGGTGGTAGTTTACCTCTTGTCGATCGTTTCAAATTTAGGTTAGTAGCTAAATGATGTTGCTCATCTGAACTACACTGCGAGGAAGAGTCGTCTTCATCTGCTGTATTATAATCCTCCTCCTGCTCATTGCTCGATTCACTTTCTTCATCGACATCGCCCTGTTGATATCGATCGGGTTCAACATCGACAATAATTTCATCAGCTGGGAGTTCATTACTGCGCTCGGATGATGTTTCGTTGAACACGACGTCACGACTAATTACAACACGGTCTGTGCTTGTATCTACAAGCCTGTACGCTTTTTCTTGGATGGAATATCCGACGAATACCAATCGCTTTGCTTCAGGTTCCATCTTGCCTCGTTTTTCTTTAGGCATCCGAATACTTTGAAATGTTTGTAGGATGGCTTTCTACCGAACCACTTTTCAAAAGGGGACATACCTATTGTCTTCGATGGTAGTCGATTCTGTGTGTATGTAGCTGTAAGTATTGCTTCGCCCCAATACTTGCTTTCCATGTGTGCATCTTGTAACATACACAATGCCATTTCTTGAAGATATCTATTTCTTCTCTCGGCGACGCCATTTTGTTGTGGCGAGTACGGTACTGTTAGTTGACTCATAATACCTTCTTCTTTAAAGAACTTTTGCAGCTTTTTCCCAGTATATTCACCACCTTTGTCCGATCTTATTGCTTTAGGGGTCTTCCCGAACTGTGTTTTACAAAATGCCACAAAATTTCGAATAAATCGTTCTGCCTCAGATTTCTGTTTCATTAAAAACACAAACGCCATTCTCGAGTGATCGTCAATAAAGGTGATGAAATACTTGTTACCACTTGGTGTAAGTGGGAATGGCCCGCATACATCTGTGTGCACAATATCAAGAATAGTGTCACTTATTTGGTTTGATCTTTTAAACGGTGATCGAATCATCTTTCCTTCAAGGCAGCTTTTGCACACATTATTTGGACCGAACTCTTTCATTTCCGACTTATCGTTGAACAGTTGTTTTATTATTTGCGGATCTCGATGCCCCAGCCTTCTATGCCACAAATGTTGACATTCATTATTCCCTGTACTCACCAGCGCATTTTCTTCGACGCGTAGTTTTTGTGTAAATTGCCGCTCTTCTCCGCAACAGCAATTACTCGATCCATTTTCTTCATTTGGCAGCCATTTTCTTCGAAAATCACTTTCATATCCATTTTTACTAGACTGCTCACGGATATCAGACCACTTGCTAGTGTTGGTACGTACAGGACATCACTGATTTGCCGCAATCAGAAATGTCCGCAATCTGTTGTAAAAGACTTGAGAAAGTCTGTAGATGGCTTTCCATGTCTCCTCCTTCCTCCAGGTCCAAACGCGTTATACGCTTCAGCAAATACGTATCTGAACCGGCCTTGTGGTACTTCTTCAAAGCTTCCCACGCATCCTTGGCTGATTTCGCATAACGCACCAAACTTACTTGATCATCGTCAACACACAACCCGATTGTTTCCCGTGCACGGGAATCCTTCTGTAACCACACCGAGGTTACAGTTTCAGGTTTTGGTTCAACTATAGTTGACCAAACTTCATCGCGCACTAGTAACATCTCCATTTTGCATTTCCATGAGTTATAATTGTTATTATTTAATTTCGGAAAACTCCGGACTGCTTCCCATGTACTGCGGCTGGCACACATTTCCGTGGCAAGGTTGTCCATCGTCAAGCGGGTGTGGCTCTGTTGCTGCATGTCGTGTTGTGCTCGGGCGAACCGTGGACAGTGGAACATCACGTGGTCGACATCTTCCACGTCATGCTCACACACCGGGCAGTTAGGCGAGCCCTCCAGGATACCTTTGTTGACGAAGTAGCTCCGCAGGAACCCGTGTCCCGTTAGGACTTGGGTAAGATAGAAATCTATTTCCCCGTGCTTGCGGCCAACCCATGAACTGATGTTCGGGATCAGCCTCCTTGTCTTCAAACCTGGCGAACTCTGCTGTTCTGCGCCGGCTGTCCACTGGCGTTGCCAGCGCTCCATGGTCTCTTCTCGCTGCCGCTTCCGTATGTCTGGTGCTGGACCTCCCCTCGCTGCCTTTTCGTCGTGGCAGCGGATGTCCTCCTCTAGGAGGAGAACTAACGGGATGGTGCTTGCAACCATGCAGGCGGCGTCGTATGAAACCGTTTGGAATGCGCTGGCCACTCGAAGCACTCCGGTGCGATGTTACCTCTGGACTGTGGTGCGGTGAGTGTTCCTCTGTAGAAGCTTCCGTCCCCACGCTGGCGCAGCGTAGCGGACAATGCTATTCCCGACGTTCACCAGGGGTCTCCTTCTGCTGCTTTTTGGGCCACACTTGTTCGGCATCAGGGCGGTCAAGACGTTCGTGATACGAGGCCCCTTGTTGCAAACCTCCTCTAGATGTCGACCGTGGTGCTGTTTGCGGAGAGCTCAACTCCGAGGTACTTGAGCGTCTCCGTGGATTCGATCGTGTGTGTCCCCGCTCGTAATTGGCCTATCTGCGGGGTGTGATGGGTGCAGAAGATCATGTAGCCGGTCTTGTGATGGGCCAGCTGCAATCCCACTCCTCCCATCCAACGCTCGATCGTCTCCAGGTTCCTTGTAGCAAGGGCGCTGATGTCCTGCGTGTCCCGTCCAACGAGGGTGAAAGTCACATCGTCAGCAAACCCGATGATGTCCGCACGCTTCCCGAACAGCTCCAGACGGAGAAGGTCGTCGTACATGACGTTCCACAGAGTTGGCCCTAGAACCGAACCCTGAGGCACGCCCGCCGACACTGGTAGCGAGACCAATCCTTCGTCCGTCTCGTAGTGGAGCGTGCGATTCTCGAAGTAGTTCCGCAGCATCGCCAGGAGGTACGGTGGCGTGTTCCTTCGCTGCAGAGCCTCTCCGATCGCTGTCCAGTTGGCCGTGTTGAAGGCGTTCTTCACATCGATTGTCACCATCGCACACAGTCGGTCGCCATTGCCCTTCTTGTCGAGCGCGACCTTTCCGTTGGCGAGCACCCTGTTGATCGTAGAGCATCCCTTTCGAAATCCGTACTGGGCGTCAGACAGACCACCCGTCGCATCAAGATGTTCCGTGAGTCTGCGCTGAATGAGTCGCTCCAGTACTTTCCCGAGGACGCTCAGTAGGCAGATTGGCCGGTACGACGACAGTTCCCCGGGTGGTTTCCCCGTCTTGGAGAACAGCACTAACCGTTGCCTCTTCCATTCGTCCGGGAAGTAGCCTGTCCGGATGTAGTGCTGGAACGTTCTCCTGAAGACATCGGGAAAGGCCGTCATCGCCGCTATCAGGGCCACGTTCGGGATATTGTCGTCGCCCGGGGCTCGCTGCGGGTTGAGCGATTTTGCAATGCTCAACAGCTCCCCCTCGGTGACGGGATCCCGGTCGATGTCCTCGTCTGACAATCTGGCCGCTGTGGGCCACTCTATGGGCGGTCGCTCCGGAAAAAGTTCGCCGACGATGTGCTGGAGCTTCGCTGTGTCCCGTTCCATCGGTACGCGCGCTCCAGTCCACTGCTGCTTTCTGATCTTGTAACCCGGCCCGAATCCGTGGGGCCCTAGCTGTTACAACCGCGTGCGGGGAACGGTTTCGGACGCTTTCACGTTCACACACACAGGACGTAAACTGTTCACATTTTAAAACTTATACTAGCATTTATTATAAATTACTATAGTGCGAAACAGGTACGTGCTCGTACCTGCATGGTAACAAACCGACTCCCTGGGGAGCGTCACCGGGACCATCCTGTGACGATGACCCTGCTGCTTCGGCAGCCTTCGTCGGCGGCGTACGTCACCGCCGACACGATCACATCCACAGGCTATCGCATGAAGCGACAGCCAGGAGTGTCGAAGTTGTGCGACGCAGTCTGCGTACGCAACACTAGCTGTTCAGGTAGCTGTTCGCCGTACTCCCTCTTGCTTCGCTTGACCGCTTGCTCCAATGCTGCTCTGGCTGCTGTACAGGCCGGCCGTCGTTCCTCTCGCTGGTCGTCCGTCCGTGCTCTCCTGAGCCGTCTCCGCATCCCGATGCAGTTGCGACGTAGCTGGCCAATCTCCTCGTTCCACCAGTACACCGATCGTCGTCTTCCTCGGGCCGCAGGCAATCTCGGCATCGTCGCGTCGCAGGCGGTTGTCATGGCCTGCGTCAGCTCGTCCGCCAAGAGGGTGTGGTTGTGGATGTCCAGCGAGCCCATGACTTCAACAAAGAGGTCCTTGTTGAAGAATCGGGTCGCCCATCTACACTCCGCCGTTTGCTGCTCCCTCTGTCCCAGGTTGTGTCTGTTGTGCCGTCGTCCGCTCGACCGTGAACTTGATGGTGTTGTGGTCGCTCGGATTTTCGTCACAGACGCGCCAGTCTTTGTCTCCCATGAGCGACGGGCTGCAGAAGGATACGTCGACGATGGAGCTGCGACCACTGTGACCGCTCCATGTCGGATGGTTGCCCCGATTCAACAGGACCAGTCCCAGCGACGCCGCTGCGTCCATTACCACCGCGCCCCTGTGCACCCGCTCTCCATCGTTGCTTCTGCGTTCCATGCCCCACGCTCTTGACCAGGCGTTGACGTCGCCGCCAATCACGGTGTCCCGGTTCCGTGGTATCACCGACGCAATCTCTGTCCATTTGCGCCGGAAATCCTCTAAAGTCGAATCGGGACCCACTGGTGGTAGGTACACGGAGCAGAAATCGATGCCACGCATCTCGACCACGACGAAGCGATCCCGTCGATTCTCGATAATGCGTTGGAAGGGGTACCTTCCTGTCGATACTGCTGCCACATTGCCCGTCGGGTCCGCAACCCAGTTGCCGTTGTTCTCGGGGATCCGGTATGGGTCCGAGATCAGCACTATGTCGCAGCCTTCCGATCGGGCCGTTTGCAGCAGCATGTCCTGGGCCAGCTGGCTGTGGTTGAGGTTCTGCTGGAGTACCTTAACCATTGCAGGGCCGGCTGGTGACCCCTCCTCCTACTTGGCGGCAGTTGCGCTGGCCGAACGAGTGTCCGATTGCGTCCGGGCCCTTGCAGACGAGACATTTCCGCTCCTTAGTGCACGGTCCAGAGTGCTTAGGCTCAGCACATCGATGGAATCTGCTGGACCGATCCTTGCCGCGGCAGTTGGTGGCGATGTGGCCAAATTCATAACATCGGTAGCACTGGCGTTTCGTCTCCACCTTCCGGAGTCTACAGCACCGACTTAGCCCGATGACGTGCTACGTCTGCAGCGCCTCCTCCGTCGCGGCCACCTCTAGGCAACCAAAAAACGCGACCAACGTACCGTAGTTCGACTTTACGGTCGTGACCTGGTCCGCGTAAAGCTTCTGCACCTTCTGTTGTGTATACACCTCGGTCGTGCAGCTTTACGGCTTTGCTCGATCCTGTTGTCGTGCGACAGCGATCGACGTACGTTGTTCGGCTATCGTCGGCTGTGCGCGCGGCCATCGTCTTGCTCTCTTCCAACGCAACCGCCCAAGCGAAAGGACGTGTTCTGTAGCGTCCCGCCTTATTGTTATATTTGTGATTCTTAAGTCTTAACATAAAGTGTGTGGTATTAAGTGTTTTTAAATTTCGACCATCTCAGTTTTATTTAAGTAAACGAAAGTGACTTTTAAACACAAAAGTGGCGACGAGGACTAAAGTTTAGTGAAAAAAAAAGTATACCGCGAAGTGCAATCATTCCGCTCCCTCGCAAGCGGCGTCGCAAGTACACGGACCTGAGAGACAGTAGCATGGAAGAGGATCAACGTCGTCTCTCGCAACAATTCGATGTTCCGGGTACCGCGCATCTACAACCCGGGTTTGGAGCGCCGTTCCAACCAAACGGTGCAACGTTGGATCATCAAGCAGGATCGCCCACCCAGCATCCGTCATCCCTTATCACGGCGTCATCAAGCCAGCATCCGCAATCGCTTATCATGGCGTCATCAAGCCAGCATTCCCCATCGCTCTCAATGCCGTCATCACAGACGAATTTATAAAAAAGCGGTGAGCCCACAATGTTGCAATTGATCCAGCTCATGCAGCAAGTAATGACCAAGTTGGAGCAGCAGCAACCGGTATCACAATCGCAGTCAGCATCACAGCCACAGCAGCAACAGCAACCGGTATCACAAACGCAGCCGGCATCACAGCCGCAGCAGCAGCATCACCAGTTTCCCTTCAATCCTGAGCAAACCCTTGATTCGTTAGCCAGGAACATCACGGAATTCCGCTTCGATGCTGACGCAGGCGTAACGTTCGAGAAATGGTATTCGCGTTACGAGGATTTGTTCGTCAGAGATGCAGCCAGGATTGAAGGTGCGGCCAAAGTGCGCTTATTCCTGAGGAAGCTGGGTCCGTTAGAACACGAAAGGTATGTGAATTATATTCTTTCCCAAAAACCCCGTGATTTTACGCTCGAGGCAACCATTGCCAAACTAAAATCCATTTTTGGAAAGACAGAATCCTTGCTAATGCATGCAGTTAGTAAAGAGCAAGAGTGAGGATTTTTTGGTGTACGCATGTCGCGTTAATCGGGCGTGCGTGGATTTCGAGCTAAATGGAATGAGCGAGGAACAGCTCAAGTGCTTTGTTGCGAACGCAACTTGTCGGCTCCTCGACGACCGTTGATAAAAACCGTTGATAAAACGACACCGTTACACTTTAGAGAATACACTACGTTTATTATAATCGCATATCCCTAACTTCAGTGGTAGCTTAGTAGAAGGCTTGGTAGAAGTTTTAAAAAACGCGGTATTATTTCGGTCTTTGCAACAAGAGCGCGAGCTGGCCCTACGCGCGTGCCTTATATAGATTTTTTCCCGCGATGGCCGTTGCGCCTTCGGTTTAACGCGATCGTTGCCCTTTAGATTCGATCTTCGAATTCTGTCGAATCTGTCACCTTGACGCCCAAGGTCCTTACAATATCAACATGATCCCTGACAGCTCTCTGTTTCGCAATCTGGTCTAATTGTCTAAACGTGTTGTGTTTTGTCGGCACGGTTACAACGTAACATTCTCCCCACCGGTATGCCGCTTTAGTGGTCTACCACCGTTGTGCCGACGTCTAATAACGCGATATTAACTGCTGGTCGCTCTAATAAACCGCTTATCGTTTGCACCGTCACGCGTCGCACCTGATTGTCGGTCGTACGACACACCTTTACAATCCGTCCCCTAGGCCAGCAGTTTCTTGGGTTGTTTCCGTCTGCGATCAACACCAGATCCCCTTCCTCCAGCGGCTTCGTCGGTTGGGACCATTTGGTCCGTCTGGTCAGCGTCGGTAGGTACTCGTTTACCCATCTTCTCCAGAATATATCGGCAAACTGTTGTGCTGCCTTCCAGGACCTACGTATGGACGGAACAGAATCGTCGAACGGTAGCGGTAGCTTGCTTCTATTTGAGCTACCTAAAAGGAAGTGGTTTGGCGTTAGTGGTGGATCGGTTTCATCTTCAACCGGAACGTCTGTCATAGGCCGCGAGTTTACGATCATCTCGACTTCACTCAACCTGGCACGGAGTAGCTCGTCGACGGGATGATGAGGGAGATTGAAGGAGGAAAGCGTTTTCTTCACTGATTGAATCAGTCTCTTCCATGACCCACCAAAGTGGGGCGATGCCGGAGGGTTAAATACCCATTTCGTCGCTGGGTGCGTGAATTCTGTCATCAGCCGATTGGTCTCTATCAAGGCAGACGCTTCCTTTAGCTCACGTGATGCGCCTACAAAGTTGGTGCCCCGATCGCTCACAAACTCCAGTGGCGTTCCTCTCCTGGCAATGAAATTTCGGATCGCCAATATACACGAGTCAGCAGATAAACTGCTCGCAACCTCGATGTGAATGCCTCTGGTGGTGAGGCAGGTGAACAAACTCCCCACCGTTTTTCGTTTCTCCTGCCCACTGCGACTATCATCGGTCCGAAATAGTCGATTCCGGATGATTTCGCTTACTCGTACAGCAACAAATTGGCTGTATCTTCGATGGTCCGCAATTATCCAGCACATAACAGTCTTGGAATCGATCCAGAATACTTCTCGCGCAAAATGTAGACGATGCGATGCTCGTATTGTGTTTGCTAAACGCGCTCCTATTACTGCAGCCTGTAGCTCCAGTCGGGGTAAAGATGTAAACGTTAAAGGAGCGACCTTTGTTTTCGAAACCACCAGTGCACACTCTATCTTACCACTTTCTTCAAACCTAAGATAGGCGATAGCAGCCATTCCATTTTCGCTGGCGTCACAAAAAACATGAAGTTCGACGCTCGAGTTTTTATCGGTCGAGGCTTGTCGGTAACATCTAGGAATGCTTACTGCCTGTATGTTTGGTAAAACGGATAACCAAATATGCCACTTATCGAGAAGAGTACCTGTGATTTCTTCATCCCAGGTGACCTTAGTGCGCCAGACTTCTTGCAGCAGAATCTTCAGGTACATTAAAAGGTGGCCGATTAATCCCATGGGATCGTAAATGGACATTAGGATCCGCAATAATTCTCTCTTTGTTGGTGCTTTCCCGTTGAGCAATGATTGTGGATTGTATCGCGGAGAGATTTTAAAGGTGAACACATCCGTCTCCGTGTTCCACCACATGCCAAGCACCTTTTCCGTTGACATTTCCATTTCAATGGGCATGTCAATATCGCTGGAGTCGTTCCCGTTCATCACACTCTTCACTCTGGTGGAATTAGACAACCAGTTGCGGATCTCGAACCCGCCTTGTAAATGGACGAAACGGACATCACGTGCGAGTTTAATCGCTTCCTCTTCTGTCTCTACGCTGGCGAGCATGTCATCCACGTAATGTTCGTATTTGATACACTCGACGGCTCGAGGGTATTCTTCTAGGAAACGGTCGGCATTTATATTTTTCACGTAATGTGCTGTGCTTCGCGAACATGCAGCTCCGAATGTCATCACACTAAGTAACTCCATTCACCTTCGCAGCGGCGTCAAACACAACTCTTACCTTTCCCGGTTTATTCGGGTTGATGACGGGAAAGATGGGCAAGTACCAATCGTTTGGCTCTTTGGTGCTTCGCTCAGTAGGGGTAAGCTTTCTTATATACGCCCGCTCTTCGTATTCTTTAATCTTGGCATACATTGCCTTAGCCAGCTCTGGGTCACGGCGCAGCTTTCTCTCCAGACAGTCATGGCGTTTCAACGCCATAGCTCGGCTATCTGGTAGCTTAATCGATTCATACTTCCATAACAGGCCAGCCTCATACCGACCATCTATCAACCAAACTTTGGAGGCAAAAATGTTTAGTGCACGCTCTTCATCATCCGAACGTAGCTGTTTAACAGGATGGTACACTCCCAGCGACTCAAAAGAGAAGTATTTCCTTAATGCCAGATCCATCTCACTATCTCTTCTTTCATTGCAGGGGCAGATATGCACGTTCATGGACTTAGCACGATTCATTATCGCATGCTTCGATGTATGCTTATATGGACCATACAAAAACATTTCATGTATGTCTCCGGTCACCGCAATCTTATACTCGCGGAACTTGTAGAGGACGGTCAGGAGTCCAACGAGCTGGTCCGGTCCAGTAAGTAAAACTGAGTTCAGGCTAACTCCATTCACCTTCGCAGCGGCGTCAAACAAAACTCTTACCTTTCCCGGTTTATTCGGGTTGATGACGGGAAAGATGGGCAAGTACCAATCGTTTGGCTCTTTGGTGCTTCGCTCAGTAGGGGTAAGCTTTCTTATATACGCCCGCTCTTCGTATTCTTTAATCTTGGCATACATTGCCTTAGCCAGCTCTGGGTCACGGCGCAGCTTTCTCTCCAGACAGTCATGGCGTTTCAACGCCATAGCTCGGCTATCTGGTAGCTTAATCGATTCATACTTCCATAACAGGCCAGCCTCATACCGACCATCTATCAACCAAACTTTGGAGGCAAAATCATCGATCATCATCATCGATCATCGATCGTTGGCTAATCGGCTGTGTTTACATCACGCTCTGTTTTTTTACGGCTTTTTGTGTGTAATTTTGCTGTTGATCATATTCTGCTCACGTACATTATTTGAATTGAGCCTTTGTGATCATTTCCGGATTATCCCCAAGTGAACTGCTGTGAGACTTTTTTCGCTGTTCGTGCTTGTTTTTTCGTTCCTGTTTGAGCGTTGCGATACTGTCGTTTGCCGCTATGGCCACTTCTTGTCCGTCGTGCCTGGAATCTGTAAATGACGATAATGTGTATAAGTGTGCTGGACTGTGTAATAACACCTACCATCAAGCTTGCCTAGGCGTCTCGGTCGAGGTCCTGTCCGAGATTGTTAAACCTGGTTCGCAGTCATCGTGGTCCTGTGCAAGTTGTTCCAGCCTCCGTTGCTGCAAAGTCACGTTGCTCGAAGAATTTGCTACTATCTTGACCAACTTTAAAACGGTGTTATTAAACGAATTTGATCGTCGATTGAATGATGCACTTGCCGCCATAAAAACTGATATGTTGACATCGGTCAACAGGGATGTTGTTACGCACACTACCAAGCTCTCTGTGCCGAGAAATGCTCACCTGCTGAATATACAACCATCAGTTAGTAACACTAACACACCTCTAAGCACGCGCAGCAGTGAATCCATCCGCTCATCGACGAATGCTCCGAAGCGCAATGCGCCCAAACGCAGGCTTGTCGAAATGTCTCCACCAAAAACAGTTCTTCCCGACAATGCCGCACCATTGCTTATAGGCACAGCACCAATCTCAACACCGTCTCGTGCGGTTCGCATGGTTCCCTCATGGGAACCGAAATTTTGGTTGTTTTTGACCCGCATCGAAAAAACGGTCTCTGACGTGGAAATAAAAACGCTGGTCACTCACCAATTGGACACCGACGACGTCATAGTATTAAAGGTGCTGCCTAAGGATCGCGATATAAGCACTCTCACCTTTATCTCCTTCAAGGTGGGTTTGTCGTCTACGCTCAAAAGCAAGGCATTGGATCCTTCAACCTGGCCTTCCGGTTTAGTATACCGTGAATTCACCGATCGACGCACAAATGTGCCAAATTTTTGGTATCCTGCAACTATTACTCATCCTTGCGATACACCCGTGGATTTGGGTCCACTGCTCCAGACCGGTCCAGACACCAGACTGGTGAACCCACAGCACTCAACACAACCTCATGCCGACAATCCAGCACTCACCAAAGCACATGTGAAAGTACACACCGATCCCACATCCCACACCGAACCACAGACGTCATCATCAACACACCCACATTAAGCCAAGCACCTGTATCCACTCCTTTACACGTGTTATACCAAAAAGTAAGAGGATTGCGCACTAAACTCGTCGATCTCCGTATGGCTATTGTCGAGTCCGACTATGATGTGATCGTACTAACGGAAACCTGGCTTGATGACTCTATTCCATCCTCGTTCTTCACAGACAACTCGTATATTATCTACCGCTGCGATCGAAATATTGATAATAGTAATTGTTCTCGTGGTGGTGGAGTACTGATCGCTTGCTCCGCTAAGCTTAACACTTCAAATGTTACACACACCTTCCCATCTCTTGAACTGAGTTGGGTACGCTTGAAGGTCAACCAAGTATCGATGTTCATCGGTGTCATATATGTGCCGCCTTATCGAAGTAACCGTGAGTCTATCCTGCATGCCTTGCACGAGAGCGTAAGCGTGATCCTGGATAGGATGAAACCTTCTGATTTGCTGTTGCTGTTTGGCGATTTCAACACTCCTTCTCTCTCCTGGGTCGCGTCCCTAACAGACGCAAACTGCTTTACTCCCAGCATAACATCCGTTAACGATGGGATGCTTACAGACGGCATGACTCTTAACGGATTGTCGCAGATTTCGGGTGTGAAAAATTTTATGAACCGACAACTCGACTTAGTTTTTGCCAATCCTATGGCGAAAACATTATGCTCTGTTACTGAATCCTCGACTCCGTTGCTCAATTTGGACAATTTTCACCCGGCAATCGACGCGACACTGCACGTCCCAGCTAACAAACCGACTTCAAACGGCCGCAGTCATCGGACTCCGATTAGAAATGAAGGCAGACGTTACAATTTTCGAAGACTTGACTACATTGGACTACAACGAATTCTAGAGAACTCGGACCTTAACTTCATCGAAGCTGCTTCTTCAATTGACATCGCTGTATCTCAACTGAACAATGTAATCCTTTCATCCTTTTCCTCGTGCTGTCCTCTCCTACCTCCCCCTCGCAATCCGGTTTGGTCCAACAGAACTCTTAAAGCTCTAAAAGCTGATAAGAAGCGTGCACTCCGTACCTTAAGACGGGTCCGTTCCTCGCATGCAGTTCGAGTATACAGGTACGCCTCCACTGCATACCGTATCTATAACAGGGCATGCTATAGGTCATACCTTTTGCGCCTTCAATCCAGGCTTACAACTGAACCTCGATCGTTCTGGCGTTTTGCAAATGCCCGACGTAAATCCAATAGCATTCCTTCCTCAATTTCCCTTGGCGATGATGTGGCTGATACGCCATCCGGTTGTTGTGAATTGTTTGCGAAGCATTTTTCGAGTGTGTTCGTTGATCCATGCTGCAGTACAGTGTCTCTCTCTGAAGGTTTGGACTACACACCAAGCAACGTGTTTAATTGTAATACAATATATTTTAGCGAAAATGATGTTGCCATAGCTCTAAAAAAATTAAAACTATCTTTCTCACCTGGACCTGATGGCATACCATCTTGTGTCTTAAAGCAGTGTAGTGATATTTTTGTCCCAATCTTGTTTCGTCTTTTCTCACGATCTTTCAAAGAGGGCAGTTTTCCAACTCTCTGGAAAACTTCCTGGATCTGCCCTATATTTAAAAAGGGAGATCGTTCAGTAGCATCCAACTTTCGTGGTGTCGCCATACTCTGTTCTATGTCAAAAGTGTGTGAATCCGTTGTTCAATCCTTTGTCCTTCCTGTAGTATCCAAGTACATTTCCCCGAATCAGCATGGTTTTATGCCCAAACGTTCCACTTCGACAAATCTCATGTGTTTTGTGTCTTTTGTCATGTCCAATATCGTTGGTAAACGTCAAGTGGATACGATTTATACTGATTTTAAAGCTGCTTTCGATAGCTTGCTTCATGTTTTATTTTTGTTAAAATTAGAGAAACTCGGGTTCGGTGGTCCTTTTCTGTCCTGGATTTGGTCTTTTCTCTCGAATCGGTCATATTCAGTCAGATTAGAGAACTGCCTTTCCTCTTCATTTGTTGGCTTGTCTGGTGTTCCGCAGGGAAGTGCTCTTAGTCCCATCCTTTTTGTTCTTTTTATTAATGACTGCATCAATGTTTTATCGACTGATGGACACCTTCTTTTCGCTGACGACATAAAAATATTTGTTCCTGTTTCCTCGTCCGCTGACTGTCAATCTCTCCAACGTTCTCTGGATGATTTTTCTGTTTGGTGTCTAAAAAATGGGTTGGTACTCTGTCCCCCGAAATGTTGTGTAGTGTCGTTCGGTAGGTCCTCTGTGGGTCGGCTGACATGGGATTACTCCTTATGTGGTACCCAGATAAGCAGAGAATCTACCGTGAAAGATCTTGGGGTTTGGCTCGATGATTGTCTTTCGTTCAACGCTCATATTGACCATGTTGTCAATAAAGCGAACCGTGCGTTAGGCCTCATCACTCGTCTGGCCTCGGAAATACGAGATCCTTTATGTTTAAAGGCACTGTACTGTTGTTGGGTTCGTTCCACTTTGGACTATGCTAGTGTAATTTGGACACCAGCCGGAGTGACCGGTATGCAGAGATTAGAGAGGGTACAGCGGAAGTTTACGCGACTCGCGGTCCGTAGATTTCTTCGGGGATATTCCGTCCCTATGCCCTCATATTCTCTCCGCTGCCGAATGTTGGGTTTAACTGATATTGAATCCCGCCATTCGCATGCGCAGTCCTACTTCATCGCCTGTTTACTTTCCTCGGAATTCGATGTCCCCTCTCTTCTTTCTTCATTACCTCTGTTCTTTCGCGATCGTTTTCGGATAATTTCTTTCCTTTGCGCTTTATAGTTACCGATCCGTGGTGGAGTTTTAGTTGTAAGAGAGCGAAAAAACCCTTTCGCCTCATATTTATAACTTTACGGAACTAGTGGTTCGGGCTACATTTTTGCGTTAAGATTACTACGTTCCTCCGACTGTCACTTGTCGGAGGTTTCTGGCGATGTAAACAGTTGGACGTAAACAACGCTCCAACATCCTCCCCCCCCTTGACGGATGTCAAAGAAGTTAACTATTCAGCACGTGATGTCCTCGTTGTCGGTGCTCACAGGTAAGATGCAGATTTTTGTTATTGGACGAGTTATTGTACCCTTTGCTGTTTTTAGTGTCACTACGCGAACGATGCTATCTTCTCCAGGATGTACTTGTGCAATGCGTGCTAGAGGCCAAAGAGTAGCGGGTAAAGATTCGTCCATTAGTATCACCAACCTGCCTGTAAGTATGTTGTTGTTGTTGCTGCCCGGCCGCGTGTAACTGTTTTGCATCTCTTGTAGATATTCTGTGGCCCAATGTTTCCAGAATCGTTGCACAAGCAATTGCCGCTTCTGTAGATCGTCGAGAGTGCAGGATTTCAGGTGAGTATAATCCGGTTCGGGAACAGCATGGATCGATGTGCCAATTAAAAAGTGTCCTGGTGTTAGTGCCGCTAGTTCGTCGGGATCATCAGACATGGGTAACAATGGACGCGAGTTCATTGCGGCTTCAATCTGCTGAAGTACGGTGCAGTAGCCTTCGTAAGACAGCCTAGTGCCGCCTAGGTGCCGGTAGAGATGCCTCTTCGCTGTTTTAACCGCTGCCTCCCATAGTCCACCGAAATGTGGAGCCTTCGGAGGGGTGAAGTGCCAAGTGATGCCTCTGTCCGCGCAATCAGTGACAATGATGCTACGTTGTTGCTCGTCGCTGAACATGTCAAAAAGTTCACTTAGCTCACGTGCAGCTCCTTCGAAGTTCTTGCCGTTGTCGGAATGGATGTGGGATGGTAGACCGCGGCGTGAAGTAAAACGGCGTAGGGCGGCTAAAAATCCTGGAGTTGTAAGGTCTCCCACGAGCTCAAGATGAACAGCTTTCGTGGTGAAGCAAACAAATACACACAGGTAGCTCTTAACCGCTGCGGCCCGTCGATACGCTGGTTTTAAGTAAAATGGACCGGCGTAGTCCACTCCAGTGATGGAGAAAGGCCGGCTAGGTGTAATACGTGAAGTGGGCAGTTGACCAATGGGTTGTTGTGCGAGAGCTGGATCCTGGCGTATACAGCGGAAACAGTTCCTCACGATGCTCTTCTCCAACCGTCGTCCGTCTAGTGGCCAATACTGTTCTCTCATCTGGGATAACAGGAGTCTTCCGCCAGCATGCATAAGCTGTTTGTGATAGTGCTCAGCCACAAGCCGAGTAAACTTATGCTGTTTAGGAAGCACCGCAGGATGTTTCGATTGGTAAGGTAACTGCGAAAGCTTAAGCCGTCCTCCCACTCGTATTAAGCCTTTGTCGTCGATGAAGGGGCTTAGTTTGCGTAACGATGATTGTTTTAATAATGCTTCTCCCTTTTCCAATTGCTTAATTTCAACGGAGAATGCATCTTGTTGTGCTAATCTGCAAAGCACGGATTTGGCAGCTTGCAAATAATCTAGCGTGATGCTTAGTGGTGCTACGATGTGTGGTGTGCCCGCCTTTTGCCTGGCATTGCGCGAAAAACGTATGCAATACCCAATTATGCGTACCAACCTAGTGAAGGATGATGAAATATCGAACCATGGATGAGTTGAGGTGGAAACGATACTTGCACTCACCTGACGGATTTCTAGATCCACTCCGTCGATGGAATCCGGATTTACGCTGGGCCAGAACGATGGTGAAAGAGTTAACCATTCCGGGCCGAAGTGCCATAATCGGCTCTTGGTGAAGTTCGCTGCCGACATTCCACGAGAAACCAAATCGGCAGGATTGCAGGTACCAGGAACATGTCGCCATTGTCGAGGATGGGAATAGCGCTGTACCTCAGCAACACGATTCGCCACGAACGTATTCCAAGTATTGGGCGGAGACGCTATCCATTTTAGCGTTACGGTAGAATCAGACCAAAAGAAGGACTCGCCGCAATTGATCTGCATTGCTTTTTGGACCCGATGCTGGAGTTGGGCGCCCAAAACAGCAGCGCTATCTTCTTCGATGCTAGTAGGCTGATCCGTATTTCCCCTTCCGTGTTCTTACAACGCGCGTAGATAGATGCTCCATAGGCTGCTTCGGAGGCATCGGTGAATGTGTGGAATTCTACTTTGGAATTGGGTAAGAGAACATGACGATTAGTTTTGTATTTTGATAACGATTGCCAATCATCACGAATTGTCGTCCATTTGTTGTAGATTAGCTCGGGAACGGGATCATCCCAGCCGGATTTCAGCAACCACAACTCCTGCATCAGCAACTTTGCTCGAACTAATACAGGCGCAATTAGCCCAAGCGGATCATACATTTTCGCAATGCATGATAAAATGGATCGCTTGGTGGAAGTTGCGGGTTCAGCACAAAGATTTGAATCGAAACACAGTTCGTCGGCTTCGGGTTTCCAGGAGATACCGAGTGTTTTCACCGTTTCATTTGGCGTGAAGTGCAGTGAGGATTGTGTGCCAATTTGATCAGCACTTAAACCGTTAAGAACGCCAAGATGATTTGATGTCCACTTGCGTAATTCGAGTCCCCCTTTAGCAAGTAGATCGGACAGCTCCTGCCGAAGGCGGATAGTATCATCTACGGTATTTGCACCACCAATGAAATCATCTACATAAAAGTTTCGTTTTAGGGCAGTTTGTGCGTGCAGGAAGTGAGCGCCTTCATCATCTGCAAGCTGAACCAAAGTACGCGTGGCTAAGAATGAGGATGGTGACAGCCCATAAGTAACGGTGTTGAGTTCGAAAATCTGCATCGGATGTTGGTCGGAGAAAACCGGAAAAAGATTCGAACCAATCGACGATCTTCGGGATGCAACAATATTTGTCGATACATTTTTGCGATGTCACCCACAAGCGCAACCTTGTAAGTACGGAACCGTAGTATTATGTCTAGTAGATCGTCCTGAACGATGGGACCAACGCAGAGTGTCTCGTTTAACGAATAACCCGAACTCGTTTTTGCAGATCCATCGAATACTACTCTCACTTTAGTTGTTGAACTGGATGCCTTGAAAACAGGATGATGAGGTAAGTAGTAAGCTGGCTCTTCTTCCCTACTAACAGTTATCGGTGACATGTGGCCAAGCTCCAAATACTCCTTCATAAATTGATGATAATCGGTTCTGAGTTGTGGGTCGCGTTCCAACCTCCTTTCCAGCAACTCGAAGCGTCGTAACGCTGTTGCTTTGGATAAGCCGAGTTTTACATCGAAGCCGGGTTGGCGGGGTAGACGTACAATATACCGTCCAGATTCGTCGCGTTGGGTAGTTTCTGTGTAGAACGTTTCGCATCGTTGTTCTTCGGGTGAATAACAGTCTCTAACCTGTAACTCTTCCACATTCCAGAATCGTTCGAGAGATTCTTCAAGAGTACTCATGCAAACAATAGAAGATGCATTCGACGAATGGTCAATAGGATTCATCGCAGCTGCCGAGCCGGTTACAATCCACCCGAACACGCTTTCGATGAGAACAGGAAGGTTTGGTGAGAGTTTATGCTGCGCCCCGCTTTTGAAGAACTCATAATAATGCCGGGCACCGAGGATGAGATCGAGCGGTGCGGATTTATGAAATTGGGGGTCTGCAAGCACAAAATTTGGTGGTATTTGCCAATCGTTGGCATGGACGTCATGTGCCGGCAAATTCCCTATCAAGTTATCCACGATCAAGAAATCGGAACTCATCTCATACGGACTCGTTCGGGATGAGATGTTCGCCCGCACCAATTTCCTAACGGGGGTGGTGGAGTGCCCTGCTCCGATAAGGGCGATGTTAGCAGTATCATGCTTTAGAGCTAATCGATGAGCAAGTCGGCTGCTCATGAGATCAGGCTGCGAGGCACTGTCTAAAAGTGCTCGGGCTGGATGAGTGATACCATACGCATCAACAATTTGTACTACGGCAGTTTGGAGAAAAACGTGATCGTACGTCTGTTTGCTCGCGTGTGCTGCTACATAGTGTCTTTGTGTATTTGCTTGGTGATCGTGTGTGATGTGTGATGAACTCCCTACTTTATTTCGCGCAGTTGACGGAGTGGCTGCAGAGAGAACCATGCCGTGCAAGCTATGTTGCGAGTGTAGTAGTGTGTGGTGCGGTAAACCACAGTGTCGACATGTGTACTTCGAGGAGCAATCACGCGCTCGGTGATTGTCCTGCAGACAATTTAAACATAAACGTTCATCAACAACTGTCTTGTAACGTTGTACAGGATCCATGGCCACGAATCGCCGGCATCTCATGATGTTGTGCGGCATGTGACATAAGTGACATGCGTGTGCGTCTCGATCAGTTGTCGCAAGGCTTGTAGCGCGCGTGAAATTCGGTCGCCTTGTATGTGTTGGTGCATCAATTTGTGACGTATTAGCGTTGTTTACTAACACGGTTTCAAGAACGCGCATCCGACGTTGTAGAAAAACTACCAACTTTTCATAGCTAGGGTCATCGTCCAAAGATGCATTTTCCTCCCAATCGCGTAGTGTTAAATGTGGCAACTTGGTGCACAACAAATGTTCTAAAATGCTACTCCAGGCGTCAGTGTTTTCTCCCAGATGATGGAGCGTATTTTTATGACGTTCGAACTCATCGACCAGCTGATGCAAGGTCAATGCACTTTCGTGCTTGATCGGCGTCATGTGAAACATGGCCTGCAAGTGGCGTTTTTTCAACAAATATTCATTAGAATATCGTTCAGTTATCATCATCCATGCGTGTTCGTAGTTAGCTGCACTAATTGTTATGGACTCGATTACTTGCGCCGCTTCGCCTTTCACGGCTGCGCGTAGGTAGTGAAATTTTTGTATATCGGGTACATCCTCATTTTCGTGTATTAAGCTTTCAAAAGTGTCCCTAAATGTAAGCCACTTCATATAGTCTCCATCGAACTCCGGGAGTGTGATGATGGGCAATTTCATTCCCTTAAGGGAGATGGTGGCCTTTTGCTGAGACGCCTCCTTTCGTGAGATTTCTCTTAGCTTCGCCTTTAATTCACCTTCCACGTTAATTAAACGAGGCTCAAAATCTTGCCTTAACGCGTCGTTGTGTATCGTTTCTTCATTAGTGCTGGGAACTTCCTCTAGCTGCTGCTGAATTCGTTCTAAATCCTTACTAAGCTGCTGGACTTTCGTAAGTCGAACCTCTACCGCATTTGAGTCCCGCTCGGGAAGAAAATCACGCAAAAATTCCTCATGTCGCACCAAGGTGGCGAGCAAAATTGTTCTTCTCGACGCAAGGATCGTTGGTTGCACGGGCATTTTGGTGAAACAGCAAATTGTGTGCGCTTGAGTGTAGGGATATCGTTACGGGATAGTAGTGAACGCGCGCAAAAAAAAGGACGCTAAATTTATCGAAACTCGCGAGTATGCAGGTTAATAATCCTGGTCACGGCACCAATGTTCTTTCGCGATCGTTTTCGGATAATTTCTTTCCTTTGCGCTTTATAGTTACCGATCCGTGGTGGAGTTTTAGTTGTAAGAGAGCGAAAAAACCCTTTCGCCTCATATTTATAACTTTACGGAACTAGTGGTTCGGGCTACATTTTTGCGTTAAGATTACTACGTTCCTCCGACTGTCACTTGTCGGAGGTTTCTGGCGATGTAAACAGTTGGACGTAAACAACGCTCCAACATCCTCCCCCCCCCTTGACGGATGTCAAAGAAGTTAACTATTCAGCACGTGATGTCCTCGTTGTCGGTGCTCACAGGTAAGATGCAGATTTTTGTTATTGGACGAGTTATTGTACCCTTTGCTGTTTTTAGTGTCACTACGCGAACGATGCTATCTTCTCCAGGATGTACTTGTGCAATGCGTGCTAGAGGCCAAAGAGTAGCGGGTAAAGATTCGTCCATTAGTATCACCAACCTGCCTGTAAGTATGTTGTTGTTGTTGCTGCCCGGCCGCGTGTAACTGTTTTGCATCTCTTGTAGATATTCTGTGGCCCAATGTTTCCAGAATCGTTGCACAAGCAATTGCCGCTTCTGTAGATCGTCGAGAGTGCAGGATTTCAGGTGAGTATAATCCGGTTCGGGAACAGCATGGATCGATGTGCCAATTAAAAAGTGTCCTGGTGTTAGTGCCGCTAGTTCGTCGGGATCATCAGACATGGGTAACAATGGACGCGAGTTCATTGCGGCTTCAATCTGCTGAAGTACGGTGCAGTAGCCTTCGTAAGACAGCCTAGTGCCGCCTAGGTGCCGGTAGAGATGCCTCTTCGCTGTTTTAACCGCTGCCTCCCATAGTCCACCGAAATGTGGAGCCTTCGGAGGGGTGAAGTGCCAAGTGATGCCTCTGTCCGCGCAATCAGTGACAATGATGCTACGTTGTTGCTCGTCGCTGAACATGTCAAAAAGTTCACTTAGCTCACGTGCAGCTCCTTCGAAGTTCTTGCCGTTGTCGGAATGGATGTGGGATGGTAGACCGCGGCGTGAAGTAAAACGGCGTAGGGCGGCTAAAAATCCTGGAGTTGTAAGGTCTCCCACGAGCTCAAGATGAACAGCTTTCGTGGTGAAGCAAACAAATACACACAGGTAGCTCTTAACCGCTGCGGCCCGTCGATGCGCTGGTTTTAAGTAAAATGGACCGGCGTAGTCCACTCCAGTGATGGAGAAAGGCCGGCTAGGTGTAATACGTGAAGTGGGCAGTTGACCAATGGGTTGTTGTGCGAGAGCTGGATCCTGGCGTATACAGCGGAAACAGTTCCTCACGACGCTCTTCACCAACCGTCGTCCGTCTAGTGGCCAATACTGTTCTCTCATCTGGGATAACAAGAGTCTTCCGCCAGCATGCATAAGCTGTTTGTGATAGTGCTCAGCCACAAGCCGAGTAAACTTATGCTGTTTAGGAAGCACCGCAGGATGTTTCGATTGGTAAGGTAACTGCGAAAGCTTAAGCCGTCCTCCCACTCGTATTAAGCCTTTGTCGTCGATGAAGGGGCTTAGTTTGCGTAACGATGATTGTTTTAATAATGCTTCTCCCTTTTCCAATTGCTTAATTTCAACGGAGAATGCATCTTGTTGTGCTAATCTGCAAAGCACGGATTTGGCAGCTTGCAAATAATCTAGCGTGATGCTTAGTGGTGCTACGATGTGTGGTGTGCCCGCCTTTTGCCTGGCATTGCGCGAAAAACGTATGCAATACCCAATTATGCGTACCAACCTAGTGAAGGATGATGAAATATCGAACCATGGATGAGTTGAGGTGGAAACGATACTTGCACTCACCTGACGGATTTCTAGATCCACTCCGTCGATGGAATCCGGATTTACGCTGGGCCAGAACGATGGTGAAAGAGTTAACCATTCCGGGCCGAAGTGCCATAATCGGCTCTTGGTGAAGTTCGCTGCCGACATTCCACGAGAAACCAAATCGGCAGGATTGCAGGTACCAGGAACATGTCGCCATTGTCGAGGATGGGAATAGCGCTGTACCTCAGCAACACGATTCGCCACGAACGTATTCCAAGTATTGGGCGGAGACGCTATCCATTTTAGCGTTACGGTAGAATCAGACCAAAAGAAGGACTCGCCGCAATTGATCTGCATTGCTTTTTGGACCCGATGCTGGAGTTGGGCGCCCAAAACAGCAGCGCTAAGTTCCAGTCTTGGTAGTGTGACGCGTTTAAGAGGTGCAACTCGGGACTTCGATGCTAGTAGGCTGATCCGTATTTCCCCTTCCGTGTTCTCACAACGCGCGTAGATAGATGCTCCATAGGCTGCTTCGGAGGCATCGGTGAATGTGTGGAATTCTACTTTGGAATTGGGTAAGAGAACATGACGATTAGTTTTGTATTTTGATAACGATTGCCAATCATCACGAATTGTCGTCCATTTGTTGTAGATTAGCTCGGGAACGGGATCATCCCAGCCGGATTTCAGCAACCACAACTCCTGCATCAGCAACTTTGCTCGAACTAATACAGGCGCAATTAGCCCAAGCGGATCATACATTTTCGCAATGCATGATAAAATGGATCGCTTGGTGGAAGTTGCGGGTTCAGCACAAAGATTTGAATCGAAACACAGTTCGTCGGCTTCGGGTTTCCAGGAGATACCGAGTGTTTTCACCGTTTCATTTGGCGTGAAGTGCAGTGAGGATTGTGTGCCAATTTGATCAGCACTTAAACCGTTAAGAACGCCAAGATGATTTGATGTCCACTTGCGTAATTCGAGTCCCCCTTTAGCAAGTAGATCGGACAGCTCCTGCCGAAGGCGGATAGTATCATCTACGGTATTTGCACCACCAATGAAATCATCTACATAAAAGTTTCGTTTTAGGGCAGTTTGTGCGTGCAGGAAGTGAGCGCCTTCATCATCTGCAAGCTGAACCAAAGTACGCGTGGCTAAGAATGAGGATGGTGACAGCCCATAAGTAACGGTGTTGAGTTCGAAAATCTGCATCGGATGTTGGTCGGAGAAAACCGGAAAAAGATTCGAACCAATCGACGATCTTCGGGATGCAACAATATTTGTCGATACATTTTTGCGATGTCACCCACAAGCGCAACCTTGTAAGTACGGAACCGTAGTATTATGTCTAGTAGATCGTCCTGAACGATGGGACCAACGCAGAGTGTCTCGTTTAACGAATAACCCGAACTCGTTTTTGCAGATCCATCGAATACTACTCTCACTTTAGTTGTTGAACTGGATGCCTTGAAAACAGGATGATGAGGTAAGTAGTAAGCTGGCTCTTCTTCCCTACTAACAGTTATCGGTGACATGTGGCCAAGCTCCAAATACTCCTTCATAAATTGATGATAATCGGTTCTGAGTTGTGGGTCGCGTTCCAACCTCCTTTCCAGCAACTCGAAGCGTCGTAACGCTGTTGCTTTGGATAAGCCGAGTTTTACATCGAAGCCGGGTTGGCGGGGTAGACGTACAATATACCGTCCAGATTCGTCGCGTTGGGTAGTTTCTGTGTAGAACGTTTCGCATCGTTGTTCTTCGGGTGAATAACAGTCTCTAACCTGTAACTCTTCCACATTCCAGAATCGTTCGAGAGATTCTTCAAGAGTACTCATGCAAACAATAGAAGATGCATTCGACGAATGGTCAATAGGATTCATCGCAGCTGCCGAGCCGGTTACAATCCACCCGAACACGCTTTCGATGAGAACAGGAAGGTTTGGTGAGAGTTTATGCTGCGCCCCGCTTTTGAAGAACTCATAATAATGCCGGGCACCGAGGATGAGATCGAGCGGTGCGGATTTATGAAATTGGGGGTCTGCAAGCACAAAATTTGGTGGTATTTGCCAATCGTTGGCATGGACGTCATGTGCCGGCAAATTCCCTATCAGTTATCCACGATCAAGAAATCGGAACTCATCTCATACGGACTCGTTCGGGATGAGATGTTCGCCCGCACCAATTTCCTAACGGGGGTGGTGGAGTGCCCTGCTCCGATAAGGGCGATGTTAGCAGTATCATGCTTTAGAGCTAATCGATGAGCAAGTCGGCTGCTCATGAGATCAGGCTGCGAGGCACTGTCTAAAAGTGCTCGGGCTGGATGAGTGATACCATACGCATCAACAATTTGTACTACGGCAGTTTGGAGAAAAACGTGATCGTACGTCTGTTTGCTCGCGTGTGCTGCTACATAGTGTCTTTGTGTATTTGCTTGGTGATCGTGTGTGATGTGTGATGAACTCCCTACTTTATTTCGCGCAGTTGACGGAGTGGCTGCAGAGGGAACCGTGCCGTGCAAGCTATGTTGCGAGTGTAGTAGTGTGTGGTGCGGTAAACCACAGTGTCGACATGTGTACTTCGAGGAGCAATCACGCGCTCGGTGATTGTCCTGCAGACAATTTAAACATAAACGTTCATCAACAACTGTCTTGTAACGTTGTACAGGATCCATGGCCACGAATCGCCGGCATCTCATGATGTTGTGCGGCATGTGACATAAGTGACATGCGTGTGCGTCTCGATCAGTTGTCGCAAGGCTTGTAGCGCGCGTGAAATTCGATCGCCTTGTATGTGTTGGTGCATCAATTTGTGACGTATTAGCGTTGTTTACTAACACGGTTTCAAGAACGCGCATCCGACGTTGTAGAAAAACTACCAACTTTTCATAGCTAGGGTCATCGTCCAAAGATGCATTTTCCTCCCAATCGCGTAGTGTTAAATGTGGCAACTTGGTGCACAACAAATGTTCTAAAATGCTACTCCAGGCGTCAGTGTTTTCTCCCAGATGATGGAGCGTATTTTTATGACGTTCGAACTCATCGACCAGCTGATGCAAGGTCAATGCACTTTCGTGCTTGATCGGCGTCATGTGAAACATGGCCTGCAAGTGGCGTTTTTTCAACAAATATTCATTAGAATATCGTTCAGTTATCATCTTCCATGCGTGTTCGTAGTTAGCTGCACTAATTGTTATGGACTCGATTACTTGCGCCGCTTCGCCTTTCACGGCTGCGCGTAGGTAGTGAAATTTTTGTATATCGGGTACATCCTCATTTTCGTGTATTAAGCTTTCAAAAGTGTCCCTAAATGTAAGCCACTTCATATAGTCTCCATCGAACTCCGGGAGTGTGATGATGGGCAATTTCATTCCCTTAAGGGAGATGGTGGCCTTTTGCTGAGACGCCTCCTTTCGTGAGATTTCTCTTAGCTTCGCCTTTAATTCACCTTCCACGTTAATTAAACGAGGCTCAAAATCTTGCCTTAACGCGTCGTTGTGTATCGTTTCTTCATTAGTGCTGGGAACTTCCTCTAGCTGCTGCTGAATTCGTTCTAAATCCTTACTCAGCTGCTGGACTTTCGTAAGTCGAACCTCTACCGCATTTGAGTCCCGCTTGGGAAGAAAATCACGCAAAAATTCCTCATGTCGCACCAAGGTGGCGAGCAAAATTGTTCTTCTCGACGCAAGGATCGTTGGTTGCACGGGCATTTTGGTGAAACAGCAAATTGTGTGCGCTTGAGTGTAGGGATATCGTTACGGGATAGTAGTGAACGCGCGCAAAAAAAGGACGCTAAATTTATCGAAACTCGCGAGTATGCAGGTTAATAATCCTGGTCACGGCACCAATGTTCTTTCGCGATCGTTTTCGGATAATTTCTTTCCTTTGCGCTTTATAGTTACCGATCCGTGGTGGAGTTTTAGTTGTAAGAGAGCGAAAAAACCCTTTCGCCTCATATTTATAACTTTACGGAACTAGTGGTTCGGGCTACATTTTTGCGTTAAGATTACTACGTTCCTCCGACTGTCACTTGTCGGAGGTTTCTGGCGATGTAAACAGTTGGACGTAAACAACGCTCCAACAACCTCTTTATGTTCCTTCTCGTCGACTCCGTGACAGACCTCCTATCTTTATCCCTTCCCGCCATTCGGTTTTCGGTCAGAACGATCCCTGGCTTAGAGCATGCTCCAAATTCAATTTCGTGCACCAACTGTTCGATTTCAACCTTCCCATTTCCCTTTTCCGCACTCGGTTACGAGATACCAATGACCAATTCTCCTAATTATCCTAACCTACCCCCTCCCCTGGTATTTCGTCCCTTTTCCTGTTTCCCCCTTCCCTAGTCTTAAGAATACATTGTGCAACCTCAGAGGCAGACAATTTAAGAATAAATAATAATAATAATAATAATAATACACCACCCAACCAAGTCGTGTTTTGGAAGCAGCCGGCTCGTCCGCTCTACCTTTAACGGTCTTCTGGATTTGGCTCAGGAAACAATTATCAACGCCAATCAGTATTCTGGCAGAACTATTCTCATACGATGGTAATGGCAACCCTTTAAGATGATCGTATTCGACAGTCAGCTGGGACGGTGCTACTGATTGCTTACTTAGCCCGAGAGTACGCACTGTGTGTACAGCACGCATATTGTAGGTACCTGGTGACCCTACACCTGATATCTTTACGGATAACTCGACTGACTCGTCCTCAACCCTGCTCTGGTTACCGGTCCACGAGATGCACAAGGGGCGAGGCTTGCCACTAATACCCAGCTCTTTTAAAAGACCGTGCTCCATGAAGGTAGCTGAGGACCCGTCATCCAGAAGCGCCATCGTATCCACCTGCGTACCGTTGCCGTGAAGAGTAACCGGAATGTATTTCAGCATTTCACCCCCGGGCGGAACGGAGTGTACGTTGCAATTAGTGGTAACAGGACGCCCTTCCTGGCTGGTACTGGGTTTGGCCTGGTCGTTGCTAGGCGAATGCAGCAAGCGATGATGTCGACGCTCGCATCCATTTACCCCACACAAGGCATCAACTGGGTGCTTGTGAAGACAAGTTCTACAAATGCCCTCACGCTTAATAAGCGTCCAACGAGCGTTAAGACTCATAGCCTGGAGTTTACCGCAGTCGGACAAATTCGCACACGTCTCCTGACACGCAACACACCGCTTGATGTCACTCTCAACCACTGATGATTTCGATGCTGGTTTTACGGCCAAACCTGTGGAATGAACATTTTGGTGAGCGTACTTACGGTCGTGCTGACGATTGGTACCATCATGTTTCATCTCCCTACGACCGCTAGTATGTTTCACTCCCCGGCTAGCTGCGCGGACTAGTTCCTTCACCCAATCGTTGAATGTCGCCAACGTGACATGCGCGCAGTCGTTTTGGTAGTAATACCAGTTCAGCCTCACGTAATTCGGCAGCTTGTCCACAAGTTCTTCCAGCAACGGACCTCCATCGAAGTAGCTGTGCAGACCGGAACCCGATATCGATGCACAGAAGTTCCGCACTGCTACGCCATAGTTCACCAACGTTTCAAAACTGTCATCCTTCGGGGGCGGCATGCGTCTTATGTTGGTCATCAGAGTGTTCACCACTATTTCCGGGCGGCCATAACTTCAGGATCTCGATGGCCTCGGGAATGCTATCCGGGTACAACAGGCAGCTTCCAACTGCTTCACGCGCCTTCCCTTTCAGGCACGCTTGTAACCGCAACATATTTTCACCGTTCGTATAGCCACATATCGCTGTAGAGTGCTCATAATACGATATGAAAGCCATCCACTCTTTAGGGTCGCCACCGAATACTGGCAACTCTTTACTCGTGCACCCTCGTGCGGAGATTTGGCTTTGGTTAAACGACGGAAAAATGGTCGAGTTGCTGCGAACCGGTCGATGTATCGTTCGTTCGGGTTGCACTGGAACGAAACTAACGGATGGTCTATACGGCTCCGCTCTGTACGGTTCTGCTCTATACGTTTCTTCATGCTGTCTTGCAATGTTCGTAGAAGTGTGTACGGAGTCTTCCAGCAGTCGTTTCTTTTCAGCCATTCGTCGTTGCTCACATCGCTCAATTGCACGCAACCTTTCTTGGAGTAACTGATCTTCACACCTTATTATCTATCTCTTCAGACGCTTATCTATTCTCTTCAGCTCTTTCTCGATCGTAGTAGATCGTGCGGCGGGAATCCTTGCGGACGGATGCCCGTGCGGTGTCTCGATTGTATAGGGCGGGAGAGCATAATTCTGCTGGTGCATCGGCCTGCTAGCGGATGCTTGAGTTCGAACCCCAGGATAATGCTGATTTACTTCCCCTATACGATCAGTATCGTGTAACCACTGATTTATTTCCTTCTCTTTCACAGCAATCGATGAGGTTGAATCAACCATAACATCAGCTATTTCGCGTTCGATTGCTCGCAGCTCGCGTTTGGCTTCACGAGCTCTCGTCACCAACTCGTTCAGGGTCTCGTTTCGTGTGCTTGATGCCCTCGAGGATGGCCGTCCAGCACCCATAGGCCTGGTTGTAGAATTGGCCAATGGGTCTATGCTGTTCCTGCCGGATCCGCGGCTGCTGCTTGGCCTGTAGTCTACGGAGGGGGGAAGCTGCTCCAGCCCTTCACAAATAGGCTCTCCTTGAGGCGGGATCGGCGTACGGGACATCCTATTCACAAGCTTCACTGGTGCACTCGCGATACTTTACGATGCCTGTTGGCTGGTTCAAATACGCGTCGTAATCACGAATTATACGCGTTTTTTAAAAAATGTTGCGAACGCAACTTGTCGGCTCCTCGACGACCGTTGATAAAAACCGTTGATAAAACGACACCGTTACACTTTAGAGAATACACTACGTTTATTATAATCGCATATCCCTAACTTTAGTGGTAGCTTAGTAGAAGGCTTGGTAGAAGTTTTAAAAAACGCGGTATTATTTCGGTCTTCGCAACAAGAGCGCGAGCGGGCCCTACGCGTGTGCCTTATATAGATTTTTTCCCGCGATGGCCGTTGCGCCTTCGGTTTAACGCGATCGTTGCCCTTTAGATTCGATCTTCGAATTCTGTCGAATCTGTCACCTTGACGCCCAAGGTCCTTACAATATCAACATGATCCCTGACAGCTCTCTGTTTCGCAATCTGGTCTAATTGTCTAAACGTGTTGTGTTTTGTCGGCACGGTTACAATGTAACATGCTTAGTTTTTGTCTGCGGACTGAAGGAGGAAACGGACATGGATTTTAGAGTGAAGCTGCTCACTCGCATTGAAGAGCGCCCCGATATCACTCTAGAGCAAATATCGGCGGAATGCAACCGCATTGCTAACCTGAAACGTGAAAATGCTACGATCACTGGTGCGTCGGAAGAGCGTGTGCTTGCATTGCAAAATGGCGGCCGAAACCATTTTAAGGGCTCGGATAAAGGATCGCGCTCGCATCGCACGTTTCGCGATAACCGATCAGGGAGTGAAAAACCGAATAACGCTTGCTGGTTATGCGGTGGTTGGCATTAGGTGAAGAATCGTCCGAAATCGAGCTATAAGTGCAAAGAGTACGGTGAATCGGGTCATCGGGAGGAGCGTTGTTGCAAGCGGAATCGACATGTCGGTCGCCACGGACCACCACGGTCTGATAGAACTATTAGGGTATGTAGTGTACGAGCCAGCCGTAAATTTGTGCATGTTTCTATCAATGGAATGAACATCCGATTGCAGTTGGATACGGGCTCGGACATATCGGTCATAGGTCAGACCGCATGGGAAAAACTAGGGAAGCCATCATTGGTAAAGCCTACCGTTTGTGCAAAAACTGCCTCTAATGAGAAATTAAAGCTGCTAGGCGAGTTTGAAGCAAGGGTGGCGATCATCCGTGTGGCTCAGGTCGATCTGCGCTTGCTGGGAGCAGATTTGGTGGATTCTTTTGCCCTTGGCTCCGTCCCAATGGACATGTTTTGTGCGAACATTTCAACGGATACGCACGTTCCAAAAATGTTGCATGCAAACTTTCCCGAAGTGTTTCGAGGTACAGGGCTTTGTAAAAAGGCGCAGATCAAGCTGAAGCTAAGGGAAAATTGCAGTCCAGTTTTCCGTCCAAAGCGACCCGTGGCTTATGCCATGCAAGCCACTGTTGAAAAAAAGCTTGACCGATTGATAGAAATGAACGTGATCACTCCCATTGATTACTCCGAATGGGCAGCCCCAATCGTGGTCGTACGTAAGAGCAACGGCAGTATTCGAATTTGCGGCGATTATTTCACTGGGCTGAATGCTGCGCTGCAGCCGCACGAGTATCCTTTGCCGTTGCTGGATGACATTTTTGCGAAGCTTGCTCACTGTAAGATCTTCAGCAAAATAGATTTGTCGGACGCATTTTTGCAAGTCGAGATCGAGGAGAGCTGCACTACTCTTCTCGCGATAAACACGCATCGGAGTCTATACCTCTATAACCGTCTACCTCCAGGATTAAAGATAGCACCTAATAAACGATGATGGTTTTGCTTAGTGAAAAGTGTATCTGGTTTATTATAAAGCGAACCGGAAAGAGAGTACATGTAACAAAAACGCAGATAGGATTGCCAACCTATCTTTACAAAAGATATCAGTTCCCAATTAACGTTGTGTCAAAGTGACACAAGACTACATGGGTTGTATACTCTAACACCCCCGCTCAACCGCTGCAACTTGCTAATCCAATGGCTAGACAATTTCTTTTAAATGCTGCGATCGGTAGACCCTTAGTCATCATGTCTGCCTGTTGGTTCGTCGTTGGAATATATTTAAGGATGATTTGCTTTTCCTTCACTAAATCTTTCAGGAAGAATAATTTCACGTCAATGTGCTTCAATCTTCCGAACCCTCTGGAGTCTTCGACGATGCTAATCGTTGATTGATTATCTTCAAAATAAGTCACAGGAAAATCCACCTTACATCCAAAATCGCGAAACAAACGCGACATCCACAATCCGTGACGAACAGCAACACACAAAGCAGCTAGTTCAGCTTCCGTCGAAGACAGTGCTACAGTTTGCTGTTTCCTAGTGATCCACGCCACAGTTGATCCAAACATTTTGAAAACGCTTCCGCTCACTGACCGTCTATCGTTGGGGTCATTAGCCCAGTCTGCATCCGAATATACCTCCAGAGTTTTTCCTCCACCTCGGCGATATATAAGACCCACATTTAATGATCCTTGTACGTAGCGTAGAATTCTCTTCAAATGTGACCAATGCTCATCCGTCGGACAACTCTGAAATTGGCTGTAGAAATTCACTGCAGCAGCCAAATCAGGCCTTGTTGTCTGAGCTGCATACATCAGACAACCTATCAACTCACGATAAGGTTGCGTAGTACGGTTTTCTTCTTTGCCTTTAGACAGTTTCAGCCGATTCTCAATTGGTGTGGAACAGGGCTTGCATGTCTCCATTTTGAACCGGTGCAAGACATCTTGAAGATAATGCTGCTGATGAATCTGCATCACGCCTTCTTCTCTGTTGTAGCTGACATTCATTCCGAGGAAACATTTGATTTCACCAATATCACTCATTTCGAACTCATTCGCCAGACATTTCTTCAAGTCTAGTACAACTTCCAACGTTGAACCAGCAATCACGAGGTCATCTACGTACAAAACGATGATAACGATATCGTTCTTCGTTGTCTGCGTATAAAGACACTGATCATTTAGGCTTCGTCTGAAACCTAAACGCCCACGGATGAAAGTATCGAAACGATCGTTCCATGCTTTAGAAGCCTGCTTTAAACCATATAGAGATTTTCGTAATCGACACACTAGATCTCCATCCTTCTGGAACCCCTCAGGTTGCATCATATAAAGTTCTTCTTGAATTTTACCATTCAAGAAAGCTGTACGAACATCCATTTGATGTATCACCATTTTCTTTTCGTTTGCAATCGCCAAAACCATGCGAAGTGTGTCTAGTCTAGCAACCGGTGAATAAATTTCATTATAATCGAAACTATACTTTTGGCTAAAACCTCTAGCCACTAAACGGGCTTTGTAACGACAAGGCTTGCCATCAATACCTCTTTTTATAGCAAACACCCATTTGCATGTAATAGGTTTCCGACCTTCGGGTAGTTTCACCAACTCCCAGGTTTCATTCTTCTTCAGAGATTGGATTTCTTCATCCACAGCGATCTTCCATTTGGACCAGTCTTCGCGTTTACGAGCCTCAGCTAATGAATTCGGCAGATTTTCCACATAGTTAGTAGCACTCAACGCGTATGTTGCATACTGCATGTCATAGTCTTTATGCCAGATGGGAGGATTTCGCTTCCGTTTTGAAGATTCACCTTCAGAAACTGCTTCAACTTCAGCATCAGAGTTAGGAGCCGTATCATATTCTCCTTCTGATTCGTTGCCTTGTTCGGAGCCCCCCGTTTTAATTTGCAGTTCTCTCTCAGTTGAGCCTCGTGATGAACTATCGTCAACTACCTCTGATTCATTGCCCAATTCATTCTCAACTGATCCTTGTGCTGAACCGTCGTCAATCACTTTCGTTGAGAAGAAATCATCAGCCCATATCTTTTTCACTGTTGTGGTAGTGATTTGAGAGTCTTCCAAGAATATTACATCACATGCATGAACTATTTTACATTTTTGCGGATTCCAAACAAGATATCCATTCGCGGTGTAGCCAACAAATATTCCTTTCCAAGCTTTCGCATCCAACTTCATACGTTGCTCCTTTGGAATATGTGTGTATACTTGACATCCAAATGTTCTCAGCTTCGCTACGTTGGGTTTCTTGCCTTCCCATCGTTCGTACGGAGTCTCGTTGCTATCGATAGCACTCGTGGGGCTGCGGTTGAGAAGAAACGCTGCCGTCTGGACGGCTTGCCCCCAAAACCGCTTGTCGATTCCAGAATCCTGCAACATGGTACGAGCTTTATCAGTTAAGGTGCGGTTCATCCTTTCACTTACCCCGTTCTGTTGAGGTGTATGTGGAGTAGTCCATTCTGCCATGATGCCTTTCTGCTTTAGGAAGATGTCGAACTGCTTACTGCGATATTCACCGCCATTGTCACATCGCAAACGGCTGATCCGCTTACCAAATTTTGCAGTGACTGCAGCTTCATAGTCACGAAAATAGTTGTATACCTCATCCTTACTGTTCATCAGAAACACCATGCAAAAATGACTCCAATCATCGATGAAAGTGACGAAGTACCTAGCACCACTCATACCAACAGGAGTTACCGGACCACATACATCCGAATGTATTAGTTCTAACACTCGCGACGACCTTTTCTCTTTACGCGATGGATATGGGTTTCGAGTTTGTTTTCCCACCAAACAAGACTCACAAACAATACTATCTTTGTCCGAATGACTGATATTAA
Organism: Anopheles moucheti; assembly: GCF_943734755.1. NCBI lineage: Eukaryota > Metazoa > Arthropoda > Insecta > Diptera > Culicidae > Anopheles > Anopheles moucheti. The sequence goes on from NC_069140.1 coordinate 62,556,775, forward strand.
TCCCAGTAACCATGTTGTTCCGAACCAATTTTTCAATACTGCGCGTATTCAGATGACCAAGTCTCTTATGCCATATCTCCAAATCTTTGGGCACTCTACCTGTCGTTAACATTGAGTTTTCATTTCGCCGTTGGTAACAAAAATCCAGCTGGTATAATTTTCCGATACGTGTTCCACATGCTACGATTTCATCGCCACGATGAATTTCAACGGTCCCATTTTTGTATACCACTGTCATTCCGGCTTCATCCACTCGCATGACCGAGAACAAGTTGCATCGCAAATCTGGCACGTATAGAACATTATTTACAAAACAGTTAATTTTCTTCCCGTACACATTGCTCACAACGTTGACTGTTCCGGAAAATTCTGCTCTAATCGTTACATCATCTTTGACGATGGCAATATCTATGGGATGCTTTAAACGTGTCAAATTTAGGAAAAATGTTTTATCGTTTACTAAATGTTCCGAGCAACCAGAATCAATGAACCATTCCATACTGTTAAATGATTCCGCTTTCACACCGACAAAGCTTACGCTTGCTTTGCTCATATGAGCCTTCGATGTGTTAGTGACACTTTTTCTTTTGCTAGGGCACTCATTCAGCTTATGTCCCTCCATTTTGCAGCCAAAACACTTAACCTTATTTTTCCGATTTGGTTTTCGAGGTTGCTTTTCACTGGAAAATGCCGCTTCACTTTTCGGCAAGGACAGGTCCACACATTTCCTTTTCGTTTCCTCATCCAGCAACCTACACTTAACGAATTCCAGATTTAGAATTTCCGATGGTAGCGATTCGATGGTTGTTACTACGGTCGAATATGAGGATTCGACTGAAATCATCAAGTAGCATACTACGTCGAGTTCATCCAACGTGGCACCGGTAGCTCTATAGTCCCGCACTAAACGGTCAAGTTTCAAGAAATGTTCCTGTAGCGTCCCACTATTGAAACGTAGAAACACTAACTGCCGCTTCAGGTGCATTCTGCTTGCAATACTGTGCCTCTCAAAAACACGTTTCAAGGCGTCCCACACGTCCTTCGGTGTGTTTTTATCCTGCACATATTCGAGCTGCGAATCGTGTATCCGTGATATCAATAGCGACTTGCAACGCCGATCCTTTTTGGCACGTGCTACACGGTTCAGCTTCTTCACCTTCGCTATCGTCTCACTATCTCCTGTCTCGTCCTTCAGCGCCTCCAATCCATCCGCATCAGTGTTAACACACTCCAAGAGCTCATGCTCCTCCAGGAGAATTGTCATCCTATACTTCCATGCGGTATAGTTTGAGCCATCGAACAACGGGAGAAAATGACGATCGTTTTTCTCAGTAAGAAGCTCCATCACGATAATAAGCGATGATTGATCAATACAAGAAACAATATTCACTAATTTTCACTGCCCTTTGATCGCCAACGTATCTGGGCCCATAACCTAATAAACGATGATGGTTTTGCTTAGTGAAAAGTGTATCTGGTTTATTATAAAGCGAACCGGAAAGAGAGTACATGTAACAAAAACGCAGATAGGATTGCCAACCTATCTTTACAAAAGATATCAGTTCCCAATTAACGTTGTGTCAAAGTGACACAAGACTACAGGGGTTGTATACTCTAACAAGCACCAGCCGCATTTCAGCAGATTATAGATGCGATGCTTGCCGGATTGCATGACACATCTGGTTATATGGACGATGTTGTTGTCGGGGGTAGGACGGAAAGAGAGCACGATGAGAACGTCAGAAAGGTGCTCCAGCGTGTGCAAGATTTTGGGTTCACGATCAAGGCCGAAAAATGCGCTTTCAATATGCACCAAATAGAGAACCTCGGGCACATCATTGACCGAACAGGTTTAAGGCCAAACCCAAAGAAAATCGAGGCAATCATAAAACTGCTAGCGCCAACAAATGTTAATGAGTTCGTTCATTTTTGGGCGCAATCAATTATTATGGCAAGTTTATTCCCAGGATGCGGGATGTGAGGTACCCCCTGGACGATCTGTTGAAAAATGAAAGCCAGTTTGTTTGGACCAAACAGTGCGAGAGAGCATTCAGCAGGTGTAAGGAAGTGCTGAAATCGGATCTGCTTTTAACTCACTATGACCCTAGAGCCGACATCATTGTAGCGGCGGACGCGTCTTCCGTAGGACTCGGAGCAACCATCAGTCACAAGTTTGCAGACGGATCAGTAAAAGTGGTGCAACACGCGTCGCGGGCTTCAACAAAAGCAGAGGCAGGGTACAGCCAGATAGACCGCGAAGGATTGGCGATCATATTTGCGGTAACGCGTTTCCACAAAATGCTGTATGGCAGGCATTTTCGACTCCAAACCGAGCACAGGCCATTGCTCCAGATTTTTGGCTCGAAAAAAGGCATTCCCGTATATACCGCAAATCGGCTGCAACGGTTTGCGCTAACGCTGCAGCTGTACGATTTCGAGATGGAGTACATACCGACGGACAAATTTGGGAATGCGGATCTGCTATCTCGGCTTATTAGCAGATGCGAGAAGCTGGAGCCTGAATACATCATCGCTAGCATCGAGCTGGAGGAAGTCGTAAGTTGTGTGGCCATTGAATCACTAAAATCATTTCCGATTCATTTTAGAGAAGTTGCTACAGCTACGAGAAACGATGCACTACTACGACAAGTGTACCGGTACGTCCAAGAGGGTTGGCCTCGGGGCGTGGCTTACGCAGAAGATTTGGTCCGCTTTCATCACCGAAGAGATGCGCTGACAACCGTGGATGGCTGCATTCTTTTCGGGGAAAGGGTAGTGGTACCCGCTGCTCTACAAAAAAGGTGCCTAAACCAGCTTCGTGGACACCCAGGCATCCAGCGGAGGAAGCGGATTGCTCGCAGTTTCGTTTACTGGCCATCACTGGACAACGACATTGCCGACTGCGTCGCAACCTGTGGGCCGTGCCAGGCCCCAGCCAAATCCCCTCAAGCAGTGGCCCCATCATTATGGCCAAAACCATCCGGTCCTTGGCATCGTGTTCACATCGACTACGCCGGTCCAGTGGATGGAGTGTATTTCCTGGTCGTCGTAGATGCCTTCTCTAAGTGGCCAGAGATCGTGAAAACGGCGAGTATTACCTCATCCGCTACAATTACCATCTTGCGAGGCATATTTGCTAGGTTTGGACCACCGATAACGTTGGTCAGCGACAATGGCACCCAATTCACCAGCGAAGCCTTCAGCGAGTTCTGCGAGCGGAACGGCATCGAGCATATTCGAAGTCCGCCTTTTCATCCACAATCGAACGGCCAAGCCGAGCGGTTCGTGGACACGTTCAAGCGGGCGTTGAGGAAAATACAGGTGGGAAGTACGTCGCTGGAAGAAGCATTGGATCTGTTTTTTCAAACCTATCGCTCCACACCAAATCTTGTTTTGGCGCAACGCACCCCAGCCGAGGTGATGATCGGAAGAGCAACCAGAACAGTTCATCATCTGTTGCGGCCGCCAGCGTCATCAGAGACCATCACTAGGAGCGATATTCGAGAATGGCAGCCGGGTGATTTGGTGTATGCTAAAGTATACAAAGCGAACTCTTGGAGCTGGGCATCTGGAAGGATAGTTCGCAGAGTGGGTAATTGTCATGTATGGCATCCGCGAGATATGAGTCGTTGACAATGAGCGACAATTAGAAACGGACTCTACGAGGCCGTGCTTTTCACTTTGGTATTACGCGTATCGAAGTAACCTTCAGTATTGTAAGTTGCATGAAATAAAGTAGTTGGCTTAAGAGAAAACACAACATTTTGGTGTCAGAAGTGGGATTTCCTCGATTTCCTCGAAAAGTACAGTGAAAAGGAAGTGAGAATCAGAATGGCCCAGCTAGATCAAGCATCCATGGCACAGTTTTCCATAATGATCGCGGAAGCTCTAAAGTCCGCCCTGGGCACCGCCAACGGACCGGCTAATCGAGACAACGCTGCTCATACGCCGAAGTTGCCAACATTCTCACACCCACCGTTTATTGCAGCTGGTGGATCCACAGTAGAAGACTACTTTAACCGATTTGAATGGGGTCTTAAACTCAGCAATATTCCCGTCAGCAAATATGCCGACTACGCTCGTGTACATATGGGAACCGAACTGAACAACGCTTTCAAATTTCTCGTTACCCCAAGACAACCGGAAGAAATTTCATATGCAGAGCTGCGGACGACGCTTCAAAACCACTTCGATAGTAAGAAAAACAAATTTGTCGAAAGTGTAAAGTTCCGGAATATTCTACAGCAAAAGGGCGAAACAATCTCGCAATTCGTCCTTCGACTCAAACAAGGCGCAGCCTACTGTGCGTATGACGATTTTCTCGACCGAATGTTGATTGAACAAATGCTACACGGAATGGAAGCACGCGATATTTGTGACGAAGTCATCGCTAAAAATCCGGATAGATTCCAAGAAGCTTTGGATATTGCTCTAACGCTTGAAACAACGCGCAACACGGTTCGGGATATCTCCACAGCAACAACGATAACACCAATCGAAGGTACAAATAAGCTAGGTTACGAAAAACCTCACACAAAAAGGAAACAACCGTTCCGTCAAGCAGGACATCCTAAGCCCAAGCCACTAGCTACGCATTCTAAATATACATCTGAAAAGCAATTCCCCAGATAAAAAACAGTAAGTGATAACAACTCTGCAATTACGTCCTGCAATGGTTGTGGTGGGCCACACCAAAGAAGTTCTTGTCGTTTCCGCAACGCTATATGTCGGACGTGCAACAAAAAGGGTCACCTTTCGCAGGTCTGCCGTTCAGGAATCTCACCGCGCGAACATAATAAGATCGATCAAATCCCTGCTTATAATATCGATTCAGTACAGGTCATCAATACAGTGCAAAATACTGCACCTAGCGCCAAAATAATGATCAACCTAAAAATAGACGGAAAAAATACCGAGATGGAATTAGACACGGGAGCCCCTTGCGGTATTATAGGTGAAACCATGTTAATAGCAATGAAGGCACAATATTCTCTACTACCAACAGACAGACAATTAATCAGTTACACTGGTCATCGCATTAATTGTCTGGGCCGCTTGCCTGTGGACGTATCCGTTGGTTCTGTAACTCGAAGATTGAATCTGTACGTGGTTTCCGGAAAAAACGATTCTCTTTTGGCCGTGAGTGGATCGCTCACCTCGTGGATCAGATCGTCCTGGCTAATATGATAGTTCCGAACACACCCATCCACGACATCGCTAGCTATAAGCTAACACAAGACCGCGAATCACAGTTAACTACATTGCTAGACAGTTTCGCCGGTATCTTTAGTGATGTAGCAGGCAAACTAATCGGGCCGCCTGCTTCTGTTCATCTTAAACCGGGTGCAACGCCGATATTCGCTAAAGCACGTGATGTTCCGCTTGCATTACGCGACAGATACTCAGCCGAAATTGAGAAGAAACTTCAATCGGGTTTTTATGAGAAAGTGGAATTTTCCGAGTGTGCTTCGCCGACCCATGTTGTAGCGAAGAAAAACGGAAACCTTCGAAACACCGGAAACTAAAAGCCTACGGTAAATCCAAGAATGATTATCGACGAACACCCAATCCCGAAAGTGGAGACTATTTTCAACAGCATGAAAGGAGCCACTCTGTTCTGTCACCTAGACATAACAGATGCCTACACACACTTGTCAATTGATGAAGAGTTCAACAAAATTCTCACTCTAAATACTATCACACACGGACTCATACGGCCAAAACGAGCAGTGTATGTAGCAGCAAACATTCCCGCAATTTGGCAAAGACGCATGGAAACAGTACTGCAAGGTTTGAAAAATGTCGTAAGTTTCTTCGATGACATTATCGTTTTCGCTGCGGATTACGATGAACTTCTAGTAGCCCTCACTTCCAGTGGAGGATCAATCCCCTTGGAGGCCCAGGGCGGAATTATAGTTGGGGCCTCTAATTTTAAAAACGATGCAGGATAGAAGGGGGACATTGAGGGGACTTGAAATGAGACAAGGCGAAAAGCGCAGTAAGAAGGGGCCTACTCCGCCTACGGTTTGATCCGCCGCTGGGCCGTTCCTAACCATGTTCTTCAATGGCCAGGGCCATCACCATCTTCGAATTTAATATCGGAATCGGCTATATCACCACCAACAACAGGTACCACTGTACCTGTACTCTTCTAAATGGAGCTACAATCATACGTGCGCCAACTTCGAGAATCCAAGGAGCACTTTACCATCGAATTGGTTCGCTCGCTGTGCTTCCGAGATATTCGCCATGCAACACTCTGTTATACTTCTTCGATCTTAACTTAACTTTACAAAACACTCAAGCACCAGTAGTTGGTGGTGGACTTAATCGATATTGTCTGTCCTGCAGCGAGTATTTATCACACGCAATCTCTCAACATGAATGTTCAGTCATACGTATGAACGCATGAACTGTTCGCGATGAACTGCGCCTTTGCCTCCTTTCACGTATACCAGGTATTGACCAGTGCCGGAATAACGCACCGACTGCAGGTGAGGTGGGTCATATGTGTTTGTGACGATATCACCGATAGCACGGAATATTCAGAGATATTGTACTGCAATATCGTGCTACTGGTTCCTTAAGGCCAGTGTATGAGACCAACCAGAGGGTGTATCCACTACAGTACCCCATCCCGTTTCCACGGGGTGAAGCCGGTTGGACTCATGGTATGTTTAAGATACGTCGCCGAGGAAGACAGCCGAGACCATCGAGCACGGGGACAAACACAGATAGTGGTGACGTCATCAATGAGAATGATCCCCAGATGGAGCCGAATGCAGAGGAAAATTCATCCAATCAAATTACTCCACGTAAATATGCCGCGTATATATTGCATATCCTGGCGGGAGATCGCTTATTCTCTGATGCATTGTGAGGGGTAGTCAGGCTGTCATACATTTTGCAATACAGTTGTGACTTTCGATTTTTTTGTTTATTTATTATTTAGTGGAATGTTTACCATTGTGTATCCCATTAAACAAACAACGCAAATTTTATATAATAATAATAATTTGTGTTATGCACAGTCGGTTAGATTTGCATAGCTTTTAGCATTTGAAAACTAAAATGCTAGGTCAAGTTTTTGTGTTGAAAGACTACCTGATCATTCGCCAATGAGATCGCCAATGCAAGTGAGATGGATGAAATGGGAAGTATCTCTCATCTCTTTCGCTCAAACTTTCCATCGACTGGTACGAAATTCCATACAAACCCAGCTGTTTTCAGATTTCCGATACCAGGAGAGCATGTTTTTCAAGAGGTGACATCTTCTTTCTCCCTCTCCCCCCTTCTCCCTTCATCGCTCACTTCCCGGCGCTTCCCGATAGTTGCAAATCCCAAGTGCCAGTGAGATGGATTAAATGAGAAGTATCCCTCATCTCCCTCGCTCAAACTTTCCATCGACTGGTACGAAATTCCATACAAACCCAGGTGTTTTCAGATTTCCGATACCAGGAGAGCATGTTTTTCAAGAGGTGACATCTTCTTTCTGTCATGAAGGGGGTTCCCCCTTCATCACTCGCTTCAATGCGCCCATCACTATTGCTATTGCATACTATCAAACACGTGAGAACGATCGCCAATGCAAGTGAGCTGGCCGCCATCTTGGCCGCCATCTTGTACGCCATCTTATCCGCCATCTTGGCCGCCATCTTGTCCACCATCTTGGCCGCCATCTTGTCCGCCATCTTGTGTCCGCCATCTTGGTGGGGGAAGGAGTGGAGGGGGATGGAAGATGTTTCCTCTTGAACAACATGCTCTCCTGGTATCGGAAATCTGAAAACAGCTGGTTTGTATCAAAAGTTAGTGTATAAACATTGCATACCTTACGGTGGAAAGTTGATTGCAAAGCTAGTGTATTAACATTGCATACCTTACGGCGCAGGGGCACTTAATGAAGGTTATAAATACTGGTGCAAAAATAAAAATCGCCCTCTTTTTTCTACGCCACGCCTCGACTCCGGCAAATATTCCAGCAAACAGATAAAATCCGAATTTCGCAATTTCGTTCAACTTCACATCACCTAAGCAAGTCATTTCAACATATTCCTGTAACTGTTCATAAACACCCATTATTTCCTTTTTGTTTTCGCACCCTACAAGTATGTCGTCAACGTAAACTATTAAATAGAGCATTTTTCCGTTTCTGTTAGTCATAAACAAACATGGATCGGCAGAACTTGTAGGGAACCCCAGTTTGCTTAGCACTCCCGAAAGCTTCTCGTTCCAGCACCTTGCTGATTACTTTAGTCCGTAAATGCTCCTTCTTAGTTTACACACAAACTCCTCCTTTCCTGGAACCTCATATCCAGGAGGTTGACGCATAAAAATTTCCTCGTTGATTTCACCATAGAGGTAAGCAGTACGAACGTCGAAATGTTGTAAAAACATAGTCTTCTTTCCAGCCAGTACTAATAACGTTCGTAGGGTAGCATACTTTGTCACTGGAGCATACACGACATCATAGTCTTCTCCGTAGCGTTGATTGTACCCTTGAGCTACTATCCGTGCTTTGTAACGCACGATCGCATTGGATTCATTTCGTTTTTGCTTAAAGACCTATTTACTACCAAATGGTCTTTTTCCTTTGGGAAGTTGTACCAATTCCCATGTCTCGTTGTGTTGGTGCGATTGAATCTCACTGTCCATCGCCTGTTTCCATGAATTTCGATCTTCACTCGAAATTGCCTCCTTATAGCTTGTTGGTTCATCTGTGGTATACGATGCAACACCTACTACGTAATTACTCAGCTTGCTAGGCAGTTCACCGCGATTTACACGACTCGAACGCCTTACCGGTTCCACGTTGTCTTCATGTTCCACTAAGACCAGGGGATCCACGGTCTCACCAACTTCAGTTGAGTCGAAGAATAACCTATCATCACTCGTACTGCCTGTAACCACTTCTTCTCGGGTTGTTGGTTTCATTGGGTTCGACGTTAAATATTATTCCACAACATTCTCTGAAGAAGTATTACTTTGACTGTCTTTTAACAATGTTGTTAACTTTCAGGCACTACATCACTCTCCAGGAATATACAGTGTCGGACAATAACAGAGGACCACCCGGTTTTGTTATAAATAAAATGCTGCATCTGCTATGTTTTTCTTTGCATCGTTGCAATTGCATTGTGCTTTCCGGCCACAGTACACTGTAAAAACGATGAAACACGGTGGCGGTAACATCATGGTGTGGGGTTGCTTTTCTTGGCACGGGGTTGGTCCAATATTTTGGATAAAGAAAAATATGGACCAACATCTGTATATCCAGATACTAGAGCAAGTGATGTTGCCGCACGCTGATTGGGAGATGCCACTTCGATGGCAGTTTATGCAGGGCAATGATCCGAAACATACTGCCAAAAAAACGCAGAAATGGCTCGCTGACAAAAGGCTCAACGTGATGAAGTGGCCTGCACAATCTCCCGATCTCAATCCAATTGAGAACCTGTGGAAGATAGTCAAGGTCAGACTCGGTACCACAAAGTCTCGAAATCGAGAGGAATTGTAGAAAAGGGTACTTGGAAGCTTGGTACGACATCCCACAGTCGACATGTCAAGCTCTTGTAGAGTCCATGCCCAGAAGAGTAAGGGCAGTTCTGCAGAACCACGGTCACAGTACCAAATACTGAGTCCAGCTCAAACCGAGTCAGCCCGGGATAAGGCTTCTTAGTTTAGAGAGGAAATGCCCTTTTTAACAAAAAATTATAAATATTTGCAATTAATTCCTTAAGTGGTCTTATTTTTTTGTCGCATGGTTTTTGGCCAATTTTTGGTTTGAGGACCATACAAGCTTCTTAATTATTTACGTGGTTCTTGGGACGACTTCATCGTTTAACCAACACACTAAGCAATGTATCAAATAGTTGTTTTCAACGATGCAAAGAAAAACATAGCAGATGCAGGTGGTGTCATATTAGTCGCTCGGGTAGGAAGTCTATTTTGTATATATGCTGCTGTCATAACTGCTTCACCCCAGTACCGTTTGTCTAGACCTGCGTCAAGGAGCATCGTTGTTGCCATCGCCTCTAAAGATCTATTCTTTCTTTCTGCTACGCCATTCTGTTGAGGTGAGTACGCTACTGTGTACTGCGCCTTCATGCCTTCCTCTGCGTAGAAAGTACGTAAGATGTTATTGACATACTCGCCTCCACCGTCGGATCTTATTGTTCGTGGTTTTTTAGCAAAGAGGTTCTCCACAAAACGAACGTACTCCTTAATTTTCCCAGCAGCATCAGATTTCTTCTCTAACAAATAGACAAGAGTAAACCGACTATAATCATCTATCATACTCATAAAGTACCTTTTTCCTCCCGGCGTTGTTGTCCGCGTTGGGCCGCAGATATCGGTGTGGATTAAATCCAAAACCTTTGTTAATTTTATCTCCGCTGCTTTTGGAAAGGGGTGTCGTGCTAATTTTCCTTCGATGCAGCTTTCACAAGTTTCACTAATGCCGCAGTCCGCCATTTTCATTCCGGTGCATAAATCGTCGTTTATTATCTTCATGATAGTTTTCAGGTCCCGATGACCAGAACGACGATGGCACATGTGTTCACAGTTAGCATTATGTGTCTTCTTCTCAGCTGTATTTGCCACTTCAGCCGTTTTCAGTTTATATAGGCATCCGGAACGTTCGCCTTTCAGCATAAGTTTATTGGCCTCGTTGCGAATCTCGTACCCATCGATTTTGAACGCAATTGTGTAGCCATTGGCCGCCATTTTGTCCACTGAAATCAGTCCTGCCATCAATGACGGAACATACAGGACGTCTTTTAAAGTGATTTTCACAATGCCGCCGTTCTCACCTACACAACGAACCGCTCCATGTCCAATACCGGTTGCCTTTGCAACGTTCCCGTCGGCCAAAACGACGCTTGGTCCTTTTTCATACACGATGAGTTTTTCGAAGAATTTCTTGTTGCTCGTCATGTGACAACTTGCACCACTGTCAATGAGCAACACATGTGACTGATTTATGCCAACCATGAAACACATACTGTTGCACTCTGCGCGACTGCCATTTTGTTTTCTTTCCTTAGACCGACAGTTTCTTTTCAAATGTCCCGGCTTACCGCACTTATAACAAACTGTTCCGAGGCTTTGTTTCACGTGACCTTTCATGGCCTTTGGTTCGCTAGTGTTGCCTGACCGATCTTTTCTTCGCTCGCTTTCGTCGAGCAACTTCGACTTAACGACTTCCACCGTTAACTCGGAATCCGGACGACTCTCCAATGCAGTCACCAGCCCACCATATGACTCCGGCAAGCTCCGGTGAATCATCGCAACTCGTAGCTCTGGCTGAAGCACCAGACCCGCTATTGTGAGTTTATCGAATAAACTCTCGAGCTCCATTAAATGTTTTTCCATGTCGCCACCCTCGATCAGTTTCATGTCACATATTTTGCCTAGAACCGACAGTCACGACGTTGCACTCGTCTTTTCGTGAAACACTCGTAGTTTTTCCCAAAACTCTTTTGCCGAAGGTATGTCTTTTACCAGATTGACCTGTGTCGACGGTAACGCCGTTACCGTCGATTGTTGTCCAATGATCGATGGTTCGCGTTAGGTGTGCGTGACGGTACCTTCGTTAAAAACCAGGAAACCCTTTATACTCTACGCAGCGGCGAGAGAGAGAGAGTAGAGAAATGACATAACCGTATCGTTGAGTGCGTCTGATACGACGCAGTCTAAGTCAGATAGAGCAAGGAACGGTACGGTTTTTTGAGCGAAGCTAGAGCCACCGTTTGACACCTGGCTGTGTCTGTAAAGCAAAGTGGGTAAAGAGACTAGGTGGGCTCATAGCTCTTTTCAGCAGGCCATTTTTAAATACCCATTTGACGTTTCGCGTTACGGTATCCGTGCACAGTTGTTTTTGTTTTGATTGTGTTGCCTGAAGCTCTTCCTGCAAATTTGAATCGATAATTTCTGTTTCCCAAAAAGTTGAGAGATTTATAATCAACAGTATTCTGCTCCTTCCCTACTCTTTGCGAGTTTATTTTTCAGTTCAATAAAGGTGTCCAGCTTCCTGAGCCGTGTGTGATCAACGGGCAGCCAACTTCGAAGTAATTTAAGACCGACAACTGATTGGCATAGGTCCTAATCAGCCGTATTGAGAGCAGCTCGTAAAAGTGGGACGGTTTTTTCCGGTATAAACGAAATAGATCACACAATCACGTAATGTTCGTCGTTACCAAACAGGTTGCCAACACGGTTCATATACGTTTCGTGGTTCTCCAGGATCGTAAAACTTTTTACGTATGACGCCGCGATGTGCGGGCTCGTTATCTAAAACCAGCTAGAAGTCAAGTTGCTGAACAGCTCGCTGGCCTTCGCACAGCCTTGATACTCGTAGATATCCAGTGCCGATTGGTCTGCGGAAAATTCGATGAGGTATTTTCTATTGTGGTTAAACTTTCACAGATAGCTCGGTGACTGTTCTAAATTGACGACGGAAAGGTACGGGCACACGATTTGGTACAATTCTTGAATTTGAACAACACTGAAAATATACTCTCTGCACGCAATATCATTCAGAACGATAACACACACACACACACACACACTCTCAAGCGACCGTACCGCGAACTGTCAAACCATTTCTACTTTTTTTTCATAGCGCGGTTGTCAAATCGTTAGGGATGAGCCCACCTAGTCTCTTTACCCACTTTGACTCTAATCGTGGATTGATTGTCTTCATGATATTCAACTGATAACTTGATTTCTACATCTAAGTCCTGCAACAACCGTACAAGCCATTTACCGTGGCATACAGCTACACTTAGCGCCACTAATTCTGCTTCCGTTGACGACAACGCTATCGTCGACTGCTTTTTAGTCAGCCAACTTACTGTTAATCCGAATACACGAAATACATACCCTGTCAACGAATGCCTATCATTTGTATCATTTGCCCAGTCAGCGTCAGCAAATGCTTCTATTACCGGCGAAATCTTCTTTGCTTCGAAAACTAACCCAAGGTCTAATGTACCTTTTATATATCGCAAAACTCTTTTTGCATGTTTCCAATGTATCTCATTAGGGCAATTCTGGAATTGGCTTAGATAGTTTACAGCAGCACAAAGATCTGGTCTAGACGATAAAGTCACATACATGAGACATCCTATCAACTGTCTGTAAGGTTTATCTGAACGTTCATCTTCCTCTCCCTTCTTCAAGCGCAAATTGCTTTCCATAGGCGTTGCTACTGTATTACACTCTTGCATGTTAAAACGGATAAGCAAATTTTCCATAAAATTACGCTGTGTAATTCGGAGACTTTTATCTTTCAGATTTCGTTCTATCTTCATACCTAGAAACGTCTTTACTTCACCGATATCTGACATCTCAAATTCGCTCGAAAGACATTGCTTCACAGATTTCACTGCTTTCAGTTTATGCCCTACCACAAGCAAATCGTCAACATAAAGAACTAAGAACACTTTGTCATTATCAGTTCCCTCAATGTACAGACACTTATCGCTTAGACTGCGTAGAAAGCCTAATTTTCCAACAAAACTATGGAATCTCTCATTCCAAGCTCTCGAAGCTTGCTTCAGCCCATAAAGCGACCTGTTTAAACGACATACAAGATTCCTATCATTCTCGAATCCTTCCGGTGTTGCCAAATATATTTCTTCAAAGTGTTGCCAAATATATTTCTTCGTTCAACAGACCATTCAGGAAAGCTGTCTTGACGTCCATTTGATGCACTGTCATCTGTTGTTCATTTGCTACGGCAAGAACAACACGTACTGTATCTAATCGCGCAACAGGGGAATACGTCTCGGCGAAATCAAAACCTGGTTTTTGACTAAATCCCCGAGCTACTAACCGTGCTTTGTGACGGTCCTCATTGCGTGATTCTCCATACTTTACCTTAAACAACCATTTTCACGATATCGGTACTCGTCCTTCAGGCAGCTTGACCAGCGTCCACGTTTGATTCCTTATCAGTGAATCCATCTCTTGCGGTGCGTCCGCGCATCTGGTTTATGTGCCTACGAAGTATGCGCTGATCACTGGTCCTAACCTGCCACATCTCCTGGTTACAATTGCTGATTCCCATTTCCAATTATTTCTTCTGAACGTCTTAACATAAACAAGGTCTCCGCATTGCAACCCTCTCACATTCCCTGATACATTTGGCCTTTCTGTAACTGCACTTGGTCGCAACAAATCAAAACATGTACGCATTTGACGACCTAACATGACCTCGGCTGGTGACTTATTTCTATCAATGGCTGGGTTTGGAGTAAATCGGTAGGTTTGCAAAAATAAGAGGTTTAAAGACAATATTGATTTAAATTTTTCAAAAACCTTTTTGCATTGTGCTGACCAAGCAAACTCTTTCCCTTCTTTTAGTAAAGCATCCAGTGGGTATCGTAAGTTGCGCATATTTGGTATGAAACGGCCATAACCATAAACGGCTCCTAGGAATGACCTAACCTCACTGACATCGGATGGTGGAGGCAGATTGACTATAGCCTCAATTTTTGCTGGATCAGGTCTAATGCCGTTACTATCTATAATATGCCCTAGGTACTTGATTTGCTTCTTATTGAAAAAGCATTTCTCTACGCGTATTGTAAAACCGTAATCCTGTATGCGATTTAGCGTTTGATCAAGAACTTCGTCATGTTCTTTCTGATTCCTACCTCCGACAATGATGTCGTCCATATAGCTCGAGACTCCACGTATGCCAACAAGCATTTTATCCATGAGCTGTTGGAATGCAGCTGGGGCTATCTTGATGCCCGGTGGCAGTCTGTTGTAGGAATACAGCCCTTTGTGTGTGTTAATCGTCAGGAGCCTTCGACTCTGCTCATCGATTTCAACCTGAAGAAAAGCATCCGATAAGTCAATTTGTGTAAAGTGAGTACAATTACCTAGCTTGGCGAATATGTCTGCTGGTAATGGAAGCGGATACTCCTGGGGATGCAAGGCTCCATTAAGTCCGGTCGAATAATCTCCACAGATTCTTATTTGACCGTTTGCCTTTCGTACAACGACTATAGTTGCGGCCCAGTCGGAATAGTCAACCGGTGTTATAACTCCCAGCCTCTGCAATCTGTCAAGCTCCTTATCAACCGCATCCAGCATTGCGTACGCAACCGGACGCTTTGGACAGAAAACCGGACGACGATGTTCCTTAAGTTGCAGAGTAACGCTTCCCTTTATACAAAGGCCCATTCCAGCTCCAAATAGCTTAGGAAAACGTTGTTGTAGCTCCTTGAAGGATGATGTGTAGACGGCGTTGCATATCTGGTCAATAGGCACTGACCACAATGAGAATGCCTCGACCAGATCCGTACCTAGCAGCCTCAAGTTTGCCTCAGAAACATAGATAGTTTCTGTTCGTTGCTTTTCTCCGATGATGATGTTTGCACGAAATTCGCCAATGATGGGTAATATTCCTCCTGAAGCAGTTTTAGCGTCCACTGATGGCGCTGATAGAGTTGGTGCTCCGATATGCTTCCATACGCTTTTACCGATGACTGTTATGTCTGAGGCGGTATCTAACTGCAGTTGTAGACTCACACCGTTGATGTTGAGTGGCACGTACTTTCTTCTCTGGCGGACGTTTTGCACATTTACTGTAACTGTTCTGGTGTTGGTTTGTTTTTTGACGATAATGCGTTTTATAATTGTTGGTGCGCATAAAACCAGTCTTCGTTTTGCAAAACCCTTCCTTGTTGCCTACGTTTCCACATTTTGTGCACTTATGGGAACGATACGTACATTCGCGAGACCAATGTAATGATCCGCACAGCCAACAGGGATTACTAGGTTTTCTAGATGATTCACTATGCCGCACTGCGTTTACTTGCTCAGTCGTCTGACGCTCAATCATTGCGCTGTCGTGTTTCAGATTGATGATGCGCTGGCATTCCTTTGTTATTTGCTCCATTGTCATTTCTGGACGATCCTCGATTTTGGCAAGCAATCTTTGCCGAATTTCCACATCTTTTTCGTCCTTAATTCCGCAGACGAACACGAGGCATTTGAGCTGCTCCTCTGACAATTTTCCCAGCTCAAAGTTGACCACACCTCGATTTACGCGGCAAGCATACGCTAAGTAGTCCTCTGATCCCTCTTTGCGCGTGTTCAAGCATTTATATCTTTTATGTAACAGGGATTCTTTTGTGCTGAACAAATCTGTAAGCTTCACGACCGTTTCTGAAAATGTAAAATCTCGTGCGTGTTTTGGTAAGATAAAATTGGCATACCGGTCGTGCTCCAGTGTTCCTAGTTTGCGCATAAGAAAACGGACTCTTGCTTCGTCACTTAATCGGGCTGCATCTCTCTCGAAGAGATCTTCGTAACGCCTATACCATGCGGCGAATGTGCTTCCAGCTTCAGCATCGTACTTAAATTCCTTCACATGACTACAGAGCGAATCCAGAATTTGTTCTGGTGATGAAAAAGGATTTTGGCCTGACCCTTGCTGCTGCATCAATTGCGCCAAAATATTCTGCTGCTGTGTCATTTGCTGCTGCATCAGTTGTAATATTTGCACCATCGATGAATTTTCTGTCGGCGGGAATTGCGGCGTTAGTAATGGAGGTTGTTGCAATGGCGGATCCCCGGAACCATTTTGTAACTGGTGCGCTGCGGTCGATGGATTCACACTAAAGACTCCACTAGCGCGTCTCTCTTCCTCAGGACTTATATTCATTGTTCCTTATATGACGACTTCACAACACTGAACAAATAAAACTACACACGAACTTTTGGCTCAACCCAATGATGAGGAGCTTAACGATTTTTTTTTCACTTGTAACAATTGTTCCTGCACTCAATGATGAGGCGATTTTTTCTTTGGCACGGTTCGACTCAATGATGAGAAACATAAAACAATCCTCGTCGCCACTTTTGTGTTCTTGTGGTTGGAACACAATTTTAAAAATGTGAAGTTACTAAAACGGCTACAATAGTTAACACGTATTTATTACATAAAAGGAACTAACATTTAACGTCTAACCTAACGCACACGCAACCTGCTTGACCGCTTGCCAAATCTCGAGTGTCCCTGGTGTGTGCTCGTCCTGCACACACACGATCCGCGATGGCCGCGCCCTGACGTTGCACGTGGACCGCTGTCAGCCTAACGTCTGATGGTTTGTCTCCTGTAGTGACAAACGCAAAATGGCATGTTGCGCGACGTTCTGTCCACAACACTTCATCTTTTGAGTTTAACGGAAAAACCATTGTGAAACGACTATAATCGTCTATAAAAGTAACGTAATATCATTCACCGTATAATCCAACTTGCGGAAACGGTCCACATACGTCTGAGTGTATTAACTCAATAACACGATTTGATTTTCTGGCTTCACTTGTAGAGAACGGTTTTCTCATTTGTTTGCCTGCGTGACACGATTTTCAAATAGTTTTTAGCTTCCTGAGTTACGGTCACGAAGCTTTTTTTATATTTGGATCTCAGGTAATTTGCTTAACGCACTTTTTCTTGATTTTTTATATCGCAACACGTGTTTCTCTACCCCGTTTCTATATCGCTACCGTGTTTCCCTGTCAACTCTTTTCCGCGTCTACCTGTCAACTCTTCCCAAGGTCTGTACAACCGCTGCGTTAGAACGCGTTTACGAACGCAGAGTACAAGATATGATGATAACGAGGTGACACCGCGTCGCCACAAGTTTCACAATCTGGGTTCTTAACACTGATGTTCATCCCATCAACTATATTTTTGCTAATCAAAACCTTCAAGTTTTTCGCACTTAGATGCCTGTAACGTCGATGCCACAACATTAATTCGTTGGGCACTCGTCCACACGAGTAAAAACCCGCATTATCACAAATCTCACGATCATACTTCAGTTCATACAATTTACTAAGAAGTATACCTTTTGAAATAATTTCCGAACCATTTTCTATTGTTACAGCACCATTTGCAAACAAAACTCGTAATCCAGCCTTCTCGATCTTTCTTACGGGCAATAGATTGACACGCGCTTCAGGAATATAAAGAACGTCTTTCAGCGCGATTGAAGTCGACCCCTCGTTTTCCGAAATGAACAACAATGTCATATCACTGTAGGGGTTATGAGGTATAGGGAGAAGAGAAGAGGGAGAGAGAAACGAATATATACATCAGCGGAATAGGAGAAAAGACATGAAGACAAAATAAATGATTCAGTTGAGTTAGAACTGTCAGCTGGAATAGATGTATTCCGATTGTGTTGCGTTTTAGTGTGATCCGAAAAGTGTATTTCCTCCTCAAGTCACTACAATGGCGCAGTTAGGAGGGATACGAGTCAGTATTGTGGAAGATATATGCATTAACAATATGAGTAAGTTGATTTACTGATTTTCGTGCGTCATGGAGACGATGCCGGTAAAAGTGACGGTAACGCACATTCCTTCAGGGGATCGATGCAAGTAGAAAGAACTAGAAGGCACATTCCTACGGGGTTCGATGCAAACAAGAGTACACACGTTTAAGCAAGTCGCTCATACACGAATTTACGGATTCACACACATTCCTTTACAGGAATCGATGTCGATGAAAGTAATCGTAATGCACATTCCTTCATGGGATCGATGCAAGTAAAAAGGATTAGTTTAAGCACATTCCTACGGGGATCGATGCGAGTGTAATATACCAGTAAAGCACATTCCTACGGGGATCGATGCAAGTATAAACAACGAAATAAGCACATTCCTACGGGATTCGATGCAAACAAGAGTACACACATTTAAGCAAGTCGCTTATACACGAATTTACGGATTCACACACATTCCTTTACAGGAATCGATGTCGATGAAAGTAATCGAAATGCACATTCCTTCATGGGATCGATGCGAGTGTAATATACCAGTAAAGCACATTCCTACGGGGATCGATGTAAGTGTAAACTACTAAATAAACACATTCCTACGGGGATCGATGCAATTATAAAGAACTAGTAGAGTACATCCTTACGGAGATCGATACAACCAAGTACACGCACACTTATAAATAAGATAGATTCGTATAGACGAACAAACGGATTCACACACATTCCTTTATGGAATCGATGCCAGTAGATGAGTGTTGACACACTCATCACATACACTGGGATCAATTTTTTCTAGTGTTGGTCAGGCGATCATTTCGTAGTAGTGGTGTTGTAGTGGTATTGCTTTACATAGACTAGTTTCATCCA
This sequence comes from Anopheles moucheti, assembly GCF_943734755.1. NCBI lineage: Eukaryota > Metazoa > Arthropoda > Insecta > Diptera > Culicidae > Anopheles > Anopheles moucheti. The sequence continues at coordinate 62,575,944 of NC_069140.1, forward strand.
TTTCCGCAAATCGGAAAACGAACGATCGAAATACAACGATCGTTCGGCAAGGAGATCAGAAAATATAGTTCGTCGCGGAACATAAAGTTGAAGCATAATGAAGCGTGGTTTTGTGAAAAGGACTTAAAGAAAGAGAGTTCAGGATGGTTGGTTGAAGATGATCTCAAAAAGGGCGATGCACCTAGCTCATCAGAGTTTGGAAAATCAGCGATGTGCAGCGCGGCACCTTCAGTGTTTTCTTCTTTACCATTCAAGAGTATTTTGGTTCGCGAGATTATGTTTTGTTCCAACGACAGAAACTTCGATCCATGCCGCAGGGTACGGATGAACCAGATCTCAAGTACGTGCGACGTGTGGCGTCAGTAGCTAAACTTTGCGGTTACGTGAAAGATCACCTCGTGGAAATGGTTGCTGATGTGATCCAACACAACGCCAATAACCGGAAAGTGCGAGACGTTGCCAGAAAAGCTACTCGTAAGGGAAGCTCACTGCAGGAGCTTGTAGACTGGGTACGAAGTACAGAGATTGATAAGCAGGCTGAGGAGATTTTTAACAAAAATCATCCTGAGAAAGATATGGCGAGTGTAATGGCAGTGTCCTATACAGACCCTCGATTGCTACGCAGATCAACACCGAGCTTTCGAGGACGGAGTTATTTTCCGCGGAATCGAGGAGGATTTCCTCGTACAAATGTGCCTAATTTTTCTACGAATAAGCCTTGTTGGCGTTGCACTAGTGCGGGTCATCGTCCAGACAACTGCTTCGCTATCGACAAATTCTGTCATCGCTGTCAAACAAAAGGCCACATTCAAAGGGCATGTACATCTCAGGGTATGAAGCGGGAAAGCACTGAAGAAAAAGAGACGACTCCGTTGCCCAAAACACGGAAAATTGCAGCACTGTCGGCTGAATTGAACGAGCAAATTGTAAGTGCTGGATTTGAAGGTGCTAATCTTCCTTGAAGAGACATTTTCGCTTGTTCATCATTTAGAATGGATTGTCCATATGAGTTTACTTCTTAATAAAAGAAAAGAGCTTCTGTATTGATACTTTTATTGTTTAATTTTAGAATATAACATCATATTTACCAGAAAGTAAAACGAGCAAAACTATCAGTGGTCAGGGGATGGGTGTTCCCAAGGTTGATGCAGAACCGGAAGCACATACATTCGATATGATCGATCATGCCACAGTATCGTTTGACAATACACCAGATGCAAGGAACGAAGAAGAATACGTGATGTGTTCGTTGGACCTGCGTCATATGGAGAGTGCGGGTTCAATTATAGGTTCTGTGGCTGGAGTTGCTGTTAAATTTTTGATAGACTCGGGAGCGGAGGAGAACACTATCGGAGACGACGTTTTCAATCGGCTTATGAGTGATCCCAAATCTCATCCAATTTACGCTATGAAGGAAGGAACGGACAAACCGTTGAAGGCATACGCAACCACTCAGCCAATACGAGTTTTGGCTTCATTCTTAGCCGAGTTTGTGATCACACCAGACAGGCCTCGGTTACTTGAAAAATTTTATGTGGTTCCAGGAGCGAAAGCACTGTTAGGGCGTAGTACAGCAACTAGGTATAGCGTGCTACAAACGGACCTGCATGTACCAATCCTAGAGGCGGAAGGAACGAAGCTTGATGCAACTCAACGAGAAATGTGTGTTGTAGATGCACAAACCCATTTGCAAAAGTTTAATGTGCCACCAGTATTACTTTGCCACGATAAGAGTTTGCCACCATCAAGAAAAGTGTTTACAAATATTCCTCCGGCATTCAAGGCAGATGTTGAGAATAGATTGCAGGACTTATTATTATCCGATATAATAGAGAAGGTTACCAGTGAAATGGATAGATCATTCTGCTCTTCTCTATTGGTAGTGCCAAAGGGAAAGCAAGACATAAGATTAGTCGTAGATTTGAGAGGCCCAAACAAATGCGTCATAAGAACTCCTTCAGGATGCCTACTTTGGAGGAAATTCTTGCTAAACTCCGAGGGGCTCACTGGTTTTCAACCATCGACCTGACCAACGCTTTCTATCATATCGTTCTAGACGAGTCGTGTCGACACTTAACTAACTTTTTCTCGGGAAGGGATACATTTCTATTCATACGCTTACCTTTTGGTCTGTGCAATGCCCCGGACATATTCCAGGAAATTCTGCAGACAGTTGTGTTAGCAAATTGCTCTGGCACGGTGAATTACCTTGATGATATTCTCATATTTGGGAAAACTAAAGAAGAACATGACCGTAATCTTGATGAAGTTTTGTCTCGTTTAAGACAGCATAATGTCTTGTTAAACACGGCTAAATGTGTTTTTGGTAAACAATCCGTTAAATTTTTAGGTTTCCTCCTCTCTCACGACGGCTGGAGAGTCAATGAAGATAAAAAGAAAGCTATAACAGGATTCCGTACACCAGAAACTATTCAAGAGGTGAAAAGCTTTTTGGGTCTTATAAATTTTATCGAAAGATTTACTCCCAGTAGAGCTGAAAAGACGGAAAAGTTAAGAGCAGTAGCGAATTCGGATATGTTTTACTGGACGGAGGATGAAGATTTTGAGTTCGAGGAGATAAAAAGAATAGCCTTAAACTCAATCGTTAAACTAGGATACTTTGACCACAAAGACAGGACCGAGTTATTTGTGGATGCCTCACCATTTGGTTTAGGAGCGGTGCTGGTTCAGTTCGATGAAGTTGAAAAACCTCGAATAATAGCTTGTATCTCAAAGTCGTTAACTAAAGTAGAAAAACGTTACCCTCACACTCAGAAGGAGGCGTTGGCCATAGTATGGGCAGTCGAAAGATTTAGTTACTACCTTACAAATATCAGCTTCTGTATTTGGACTGATTCTGAAGCCAACAAATTTATCTTTGGCAGCCAATACAGGTCCGGGAAAAGATCAATTACTCGCGCGGAAACATGGGCCCTTCGTCTTTTACCGTTTAACTTCCAAATTAAGTGTGTTCCCGGAGATCAGAACATTGCAGATGTTTTGTCTCGTCTGATAAATGAATCTTAAGTAGATGAGCCGTTCGAAGACAATAACGAAAGGCATATGTTATATGCGCTCGACACGTTAAATATGAGTATGTCATGGGCAGATATCCAGCTAGCATCAGAAAAGGACGAAGAGTTAGCAGAGGTACGGCTTGGTGTAGAATCAGGAAAATGGCCTCGACATCTGGGTCGTTATGAATGTTTAGCAAAGCAGCTGAGGACTCTTGATGCCCTAGTGTTCAAAGACGATCTAGTTGTTCTACCCAAATCGTTAAGAGAAAGGGCTCTTTCAATAGCACACGAAGGTCATGTTGGCAGCGTGGCCACCAAAAGAATTTTACGGGACCATTTCTGGTGGCCTAATATGTCCAAAGAGGCCCAGAATTACGTTACTAACTGTATGACCTGTCTAGCCATTTCTCAAAGAAATCCACCGGTTCCTCTAATAAGCCGTAACCTTCCGGAAGGCCCATGGGAGATATTGAAAATTGATTTTCTTTCAGTACAGGGTTATCAGGGTTCAGAACATTTATTGGTTTGCGTAGATACCTATTCTCGTTTTTTATACGTTGTTGAAGTGAAACTTATCGATGCAAGTTCAACTAATGCAGCACTGTGTAAGATTTTCAAGACATGGGGTTTACCACTTGCTATTCAAAGTGATAATGGCCCCCCCTTCAAAAGTAAGGAGTTTGTAGAATTTTGGGAGAATAACGGAGTAAAGGTGCGTAAATCCATTCCTTTAAGTGCTTAATCTAACGGTGCTGTTGAACGGCAAAATCAAGGAATCATCAAAGCCATAACAGCAGCTAAAATCGACAAACGAAACTGGCGTGTAGCTCTCGAGGAATATGTACATTTGCATAACACCCGCAAACATCACTCAAGGTTAGGCATTACTCCTTTTGAGCTTGTTGTCGGATGGCGCTACAGGGGCACTTTTCCTAGTTTATGGGATGCTAGAAAAGACCTTGATAGAGTAGTTGTGCGAGAAGACGATTCTCATGCTAAGCTGGTTAGTAAGAAATATGCGGATGAACGTCGAGGCGCTAAAGAAAGTTCCATTAAGGTAGGCGACAAGGTTGTAGTCTATATACCACAGAAGACGAAGACAGATCGTTCATTCTCTAAAGAATCATTCACAGTATTGGCGAGAGAGGGTGCAAAAGTAGTGATTCGTGGTGAAAATGGGACTCAATTCTCGAGAAATGTGCGAGATGTGAAATTAATACCTAGCAATGCACAATGGCATGACTTAAGAACAGATAAAAATACCCAAGATAACGAAGAGGTAATAGATTTATCGCCTGTTCCATGTTCAAGCAATAGTATAGGGATGGAAAGGCCTCAACGCCAGTCTCGTAAACCAGTCTGGTTAGACGATATGGAGTTATATTAGATTCCTGTATTGTTTTTGATTTTTTTGATTTTTTTTCTTCTCTTATATTTTTATAGTATTTTTTACATAACATTAGTAACGAATTATTCAGTACTGAAGAGTAGAGGAGAGGTAGATTGTAGGGGTTATGAGGTATAGGGAATCAGCGGAATAGGAGAAAAGACATGAAGACATAATAAATGATTCAGTTGAGTTAGAACTGTCAGCTGGAATAGACGTATTCCGATTGTGTTGCGTTTTAGTGTGATCCGAAAAGTGTATTTCCTCCTCAAGTCACTACAATTACATTAATATAAGTTAGAAAGAAATGTTTTATGTGAGAAAAAAAAGGTATTTTTGACCAATTTTGAGCATTTTGCTTAGATTTTGTGCTATAAACTAGCTCAGATGTCAAATTTTCAAAAACCGCGTATCTCCGAATCCGCGTATAAGAGGAACCGCATACCACGGGGACTGCCTGTATATACATGCGAAATAGTTACAGTAGTCCTTTGTAGAACTGTCAAATAGTGCAGGATTTGCTTTCCTAACAAGTTTCAGTCGTCGTAAACAAATTCCTTCACGCTTCTTTGCAGCCAATCAACGAAATAAAAAGACGTCAATCTGTTGTGGACACTGCTCGGGTCACTATATCGGACGGTGGAAGGTTACGATATCTGTTGAGAATGCCGCGAAAGTCCAAATTTAATTCCGTACGATATCTTTAGTTACAGAAGAATCACAAAATTAGAGCTTTATTTCGGCAAACAGTCGCGGTTAAAAGAGACCGAGGGCGCGTCCTTCGGCTCTATTTATCCCTTTTTTCCCAGGGCGCCATCGCAACCGCCGCTATAATAATGGTGGGCACTGTCCCACCGTCGTTTCTGCTCTCGAAGCTCTACAACAGCAGACGGCTGTTGTAGGGCGTAAGCGTTATCAAAACAAACGCATTTACAACAATCTCCCCACCAGTGTAGCGCCCCTGGGCGTTATACTCTTCTAACGTTTGTTTGTTTATCTTATGCATCCTAATCTGTCACGAAACCACGCGGTTTTCCTATCTCGCGCGCGCCTCATTTGTTCGTTTCGCGTTTCCCGACATCCAGGACCGCTATCTTAGCTGCCGGTCTTTCTAGTATCCCGCATGTCGTTTGCACCGTTGCCCTTCTAACCTGACCGTCTTTAGCACGGGTCACTTCTAGAACGCGTCCCATTGGCCAGGTATTCCTCGGTAAATTCCCGTCCGCGATTACCACTACGTCTCCCACCTGGATCGGCGGCACCGGGTGGAACTATTTCGTCCTGCGGGTGAGTGTTGGTAGATAGTCTGCAATCCACCGCTTCCAGAATATATCCGCGTTGGTTTGCAGGGCACCCCATAACGACCGTATTGAAGTCGGCGAATCATCGAAAAACGCGGCTGCTTTACTCCCATCGGCACTACCGAGCAATAAGTGGTTCGGCGTTATCGGACAGTCCAGCTCATCGTCGATCGGTAAGTATGTAAGTGGTCTGGAATTGACCATCATCTCTACTTCTGTTAGCGTGGACAGTAACAGTTCATCCGTGGGCAATCGTGGTAAATTGAAGTTACACAGTATGTTCTTTACCGACTGGACTAGACGCTCCCAACTACCACCGAAATGATGAGGTGCTGCCGGCGGGTTGAAGCTCCACTTCAACTCAGGACTATTGAACCTCGACTTAAGCGTGCTTTCATCTACTTCCTTCAAGGCGTCTTTGAGCTCTCTCGCCGCCCCGACGAAGTTGGTACCCCGATCGCTTATTGTCTCCCTCGGCGAGCCTCTTCTTGCGATGAACCGGCGGATAGCTAAAATACAGGAAGCAGTTGTTAGTGCATGAGCTACTTCGAGGTGAACCGCCCTTGTAGTAAGACAGGTGAACAGCGCTCCCCAGCGCTTCTCCGAGTGACGTCCCACGACCACGAGTATCGGTCCAAAATAATCTAGACCGGTATACGTGAAGGCCCGTTGATACACTGCTACCCTCTGCCGATGAATGTCCCCCATCAGGGGTGGATTTGGCACGGCGTTCCGTATTTTACACTGCTGACAGTCTCGTCGTACCCGGTTAAACTCCACTAGCAGTTTCGGTATATAGTACCGTATCCGGAGTTGAGCCACCACTGTTCTGTGGCTCTGATGACAAAAGCGCTCGTGGAAGTCTCTGATGATCAGATCTGTGACGGGGTGTCTTCTTGGTAAGATAACTGGCTTTGCAAACGAAGCCCCTAACAACGCACAATTTGTCAGTCGTCCCCTCATACGTAGTACACAGTTTTCATCAATTTCAGGCAAAAGCTTGTACAGCACACTGTTCCGGTTAATCGCCTGTTTCCAAGGATGTTTCTTCCGCGCATCGCTGCGCAGGCATTTGATATCGGCAGCAAACCCTTCCGACTGCACCAACGTGTAGAGTGTCCGTTCCGCAGCTAGCAGTTCATCCTGTGTCAGTGGCCCTGTTACCTTTTTCACTTGCCTAATCCGTTGCCGAGTGTTCCCGATATACCGAAGAACATAACCGACCGCTCTCAATAGTTTCTTCCAGCGTGAGAAACGAGTGAAGTCGACTACAGCATCAACCACGGTGTAACACGGTGGTGTAACACGCTCTTGCGTATCTCTTCTGCTGTCTCACCCGGATCATTTCTATTGATTGGCCACTTTTCTTCAGATTCCCACAGGAACCCTGGCCCTCGGAACCATCTGCTGGATGAGGTTAAGTCCGGAACTCCCTGCCACTTCGTCCCGTCATCCGCTACGTTGACCTTAGTGGAAAGCCACCGCCACTCGTTAATCTCTGTCGTCTCGACCAGCTCACTCACCCGAAAGGCGACAAACGTGCTGTATCGCCTATGATCCGATCGTATCCAGCTCACAACGTTCCGCGAGTCCGTCCAGAACACCCTCCTGGTAACCTTCAACCGATGCGTCTTGATGATGTGCTCCGCGAATCGTGCTCCTATCACCGCCGCTTGAAGCTCCAACCTTGGTATGGAAAAAAGTTTCAGCGGTGCGACTCGTGTTTTGGACCCAATTAAAGCACACTCTACTATCCCGTCTTCCTCGAAACGCAGGTAAGCCACAGCAGCCATTCCACTTTCGCTAGCGTCGGTGAAAACGTGCAGTTGTGATTCGGTAACACCTCCTGATGGTTACCTTCTCCAGTTCTGGTAGTAGCCCGATCCATCTCAACCACTTCCTTGCAGCTTCACCTTCAATTGGTTTGTCCCAGTGAATACCGGATCTCCATAGATCCTGTAAGAGAACTTTGAGGAACATTAGGAAATGGCCAATAAGTCCTAAAGGATCGTAAATCATCATTAGTGTGCTCAATACTTCACGCCTTGCGGGTAATCTGCCGCCTTTTAGTAGCTTCACATCGATACGCGGATTTATTCGAAAGGTGAAGGTGTCGTCAGCTGTATTCCACCACATACCAAGTACCTTTTCGGTGCCTTGATTTGAACACATGTCCATCGACGTATCGTTGTTAGCTCCGCTCCGTAACCTATGTGAGACGGCCTTCTCGTTCGACAACCAATTTCTTATCTCGAAACCGCCCTTCGAATGCACGAACCTTACGTTCTCCGCCAAAGTGACTGCCTCGTCAACGGTCTCGACGCTGGCCAGCATGTCGTCCACGTAATGCTCGTATTTTATACACTGCACTGCTCGTGGGAAACGATCCACGAACCTCTCCGCGTTGAGGTTTTTTACGAAATGAGCACTAGCGGGTGAGCAAGCCGCCCCGAACGTCATTACGGAGACGGCATAGACGCTGGGCTCTCCGCTTGACCTTCTACCATCGTCCCACAGAACCATCTGACTCCGTTGGTCGGCGGGATTCATGCGCACCTGGAAGAACATTTCGCGGATGTCTCCCGTTACAGCGACTCGATACTCCCGGAACTTGTATAGCACTTGAACCAACCCCACCAGTTGGTCTGGACCTGCGAGCAAAAACGTGTTAAGGTTAACTCCGTGTACCTGCGCAGCTGCATCGAATACCATACGTAGCTTGCCGGGCTTGTTCGGATTGAGAACCGGAAAGATCGGGAGATACCAATCCCTCTCCGTTCGCTCCGCGATTTCCTCCGCCGACATACGCCGAATGTATCCCTTGTCAACGTATTCACGCATCTTATCGTTTACCGCCTTCGCTAATTTCGGTTCTTTTTCACATTTTCTTTTCAGACACGCATAACGTTTGAGAGCCATTTCGCGATTGCATGGTAGGCGCACGTCGTCATACTTCCACAACAGGGACGTTTGATACCGGTCACCTATCAATTTAGTTCCGGTATTCAGCATCTCAACCGCGCGTTCTTCTTCCTTCGGTATCAGTTTGCGGGAAGCGGTGACTCCAATGGAATCCAGAGAGAAGTATGCTTTTAACGCCATGTCCAGCTTCTGACTATTTTCCTCGTTACAGGTACACAAATGAAAATTTTTATATGCGGTGCTACTTACGGGACCGGATGCGCTGCACGAACCGAACACCGTCCACCCGAGCCTTGTCTTTGCGGCGATTGGTTCATTGAAACCACCTTCAACACAGCGTAGCGGTTTACCCAGGTAAATATTATTCAAGCCTATCAGGATGCGCGGTACCACATTCGTGTATGAAGAGATTGGGATTCCTTTTAGGTACGAATGCAGCTTCACCATCCTCTCGATCGACAGAGTCTGTGCTGGCAACGAGAGATCTCGCAAGGTGTGTACCTGTCGTAGGTCGTACACCACCGCTCCTTGATGTCTCCCCGAGATCCGCAGCCCAACCTCTAACGAATCGGCCTCGTTCCGCACAGTGTCGTCCGTCCACTTCAAGCACAAGGGGTTCAAAGTACCCTCTATACCCAGTTCTTCGATCAGCCCGCGATCCACGAATGTAGCTGAGGAACCCTCATCTATAAACGCATAGGTGTTTATATTCGCCTTCTCACCATACACTACAACGGGAACATATCGGAAAAGAGCGTTAGTGTTGTTGCCGAGATGTGAGTTAAGTGAGTGAGTGATTAGTGTGTTCCTGTGCGATCCTGGTTGTTCTGTGTTGTGTAACAGTTGGTGGTGCATTTCCTGGCACCCGTCAGTACCACAGCGCGTCCTAACGAAACATATGCCCCTATGCGTTCCTAGGCACGAAAAGCATAATTTACGCCTCTGAATGTGTGTGCGTCTCTCCCGCACCGTCAATTCGAGAAAACGTGCGCAATCGGCTAGCGTACGGCAGGAATCGTGGCACAGGACACAAGACGTTCTTCGCGCTGCACTGTGGACGTTTACGTGTGCGGGTGCTTTTCTTACCGGTAGTGATCGTGTCGTTTCGGGTCGTATCGTTCGTTCGAGAGTCTTAGCCGCGGCGCCCGCGGCCGTAGCGATTTCGGAAAACCATTTATCAAATTCACCTATGGTTTCCCGCGACAGCTTAACTTTGTACCTGGCCCACTCTAGACCTCGTTCGGCGGGGGGCTTTGCTACCAGCTCCCGTAGCAACGTAACGTTGCAATTATAATCTTGTAGCCCGGAAGCCTCTATTGTGGCACACATCTTCCGCACCATTTTTCCAAACACCGCTAGCGACTCTAAGCGTTCGGCCCTAACAGGGGGTAACCTCCTCACTTTCTCGATAAGACTGTCCACTATAAGGTCGGGACGGCCATATTCCGTGCGTAAAATATTTATCACGTTCGCTAGACCGTTCGGTAGCAATAACAGGTGATCCACCGAATCTAACGCTGGTCCTCGTAGTGCCCGCTGAAGCCGAATTAGGTTTTCATCGTCATTAAACCCACAGAGCGTTGTCGATCGTTCGTACGTCGCGATGAAAAGTGGCCATTGTTCGACCGTCCCGGAAAATATCGGGAGCTCTTTTGGGATCGCCTTGCGTGCAACCTCTTGGCTCGGTGTCAGGAGTGATACGCGAACTGCAGGGCCCTTTTCCTCCGTTACATTCGGCCCATTTTGAATTGGCGTTGCTGCTGCCATTTTCCCAAGCTTGTATGGCCGTCCAAGCTTGGTCTCGCGGTCCGTCTTGATGGAATCCTCCACCGCACATCTCCACTCCGCATACTCGCGTTCCTGAGCCGCCGCTTGATCCGCTGCCCAAGTGCGATCGTACTCTGGGGGGCAACGGGTTGTTGCTGGGGTCAAGGGTTGACGACCTTGCGCATCGTCCGCCAGCTCGCCGTCGTATCGAAACGATATGGGAGCCATACGTGCCGCCCAGGCACCCGCGGTTGCACTTGGGGTCAAGGGTAGATGACCCGGACCACCATTTCGATGATCGTCGCCATGGTGACGACCCGACGGCGTCACTCCGATACAGTCCGTATCCCGTACCCAGGCTTCCATTTTCCCCACGTAAGCACTCACCTGGCTGCTTCGGTCGGAGATTTCTTCCTCGAGCTCGATTTCCTGCATTTGGAAAGCAAGCTCCCTTCGAGCTTTCGCGAACTCAAACTCCTTTCGAGCCGTTTCAAGCTCAAACTCCTTCCGCTCTATTTCAAGGCGCTTCCGCCTTGCCTCCAAGCTCCGATGTTGCCTCGCTGGTGCCGCGTCCTCGTTCTTCGATGGCTTTCCCACGGCGCTTAGGCGCCTTCCAGGGGAAACAGCCGATGTGCTTGCTAGCTGCTCTTGCAGCTCCGCCGCAACCTCTTCGCAGCTTTCGTCCAACGACGCTCTTTCCATTCTGCAACAAAACTATGCTTTCACTCGCGAAAAAAAACACAACTCCCGATGGCAAGATTTACGTGCCTACTTTCGCGCGGTATCGTCTGTTCGTATTACGCGTACTACTTCGCAGTGAAGATTTAAATACGATTAAAATATCGCGAACGAGTGAGTGAAACGATACTAATTTTGTGAAGTGTTGAGAATGCCGCGAAAGTCCAAATTTAATTCCGTACGATATCTTTAGTTACAGAAGAATCACAAAATTAGTGCTTTATTTCGGCAAACAGTCGCGGTTAAAAGAGACCGAGGGCGCGTCCTTCGGCTCTATTTATCCCTTTTTTCCCAGGGCGCCATCGCAACCGCCGCTATAATAATGGTGGGCACTGTCCCACCGTCGTTTCTGCTCTCGAAGCTCTACAACAGCAGACGGCTGTTGTAGGGCGTAAGCGTTATCAAAACAAACGCATTTACAACAATATCGATGCGGTGCTAAACTTCGAGAAGGATGATATTCCTCTGAAGGTAATACAGAAGCTTGAGGAGCGTGTCTTTGACTTTGATCCGGAGAAGGTGAAGGCGGCGTCGACGGCTGCGGAAGGATTGTGCAAATGGGTCATTGCGATTGCAAAGTACGATAAGGTAGCAAAGGAGATAGCACCCAAGAAAGCAGCATTAGCCGAAGCTCAAGCGAGTTATAATGAAGGTTCTTGAGTTCTTTTTCCGGTTGTCTCACTACACCACATTAGCATCCATTAACAAACTATTGTGTATTATTTCTCCTAGTCCGCTATGACGATACTGAATGCAAAGCTGGAACAGCTACGTATCGTCGAGGAAAATCTTGCGGATCTCCAACGTAAGCTGGACGAACAGATTGCTCAACATGCAAAGCTGCAAGCAAATGTAGAGCTGTGTATGAAGAAGCTGGAACGCGCTACGGAGATCATTACCGGTCTGGGTGGTGAGAAGGATCGCTGGCAGACGGCGGCAAAAACGCTGGCACTAATCTACGACACGCTCACCGGTGACGTGTTGATTGCATCTGGTATCGTTGCGTACTTGGGACCCTTCACGATGCAGTTCCGGGCACAGCAGATCGAACAGTGGATCGAACGGTGTACGGATCGTGGAACCATCTGTTCCCAGGACTTCCAGCTCGTGAACGTACTGGGAAACCCGGTCGATATTCGGGCGTGGAACATCTTCGGTTTGCCAAGTGATGCATTTTCGGTGGAGAGTGCTATCATCATTCAGTAAGAATTGACCAGGGGCTTTGGGAATAATTAGAGAATAGCGATCGTGTTTTTGTATCGATGCGATGGTAAGACTCGAGATGTGAAGTGTAATGTGTGCTCTTTTTCCTCTTTTTAGCAATGCTCGACGCTGGCCTCTGATGATCGATCCCCAAGGGCAGGCTAACACATGGGTACGCAATATGGAGAAGGCGAACCGTATTTGTATAATACGTCTCTCACACCCTGACTATACACGCGTACTGGAGAACGCCATACAGTTTGGTCTACCAGTGCTACTGGAGAATGTCGGTGAAGAGATCGAACCAATGCTGGAACCGATGCTGTTAAAACAAATCTTCCGACAGGGGGGAACAATGTGTATCAAGCTGGGTGACTCAATCATAGAGTACCATGATTCGTTTAAATTTTACATCACAACAAAACTCCGTAGTCCCCATTACTTGCCGGAAATAGCGGTGAAGGTGACGCTACTCAACTTCATGATCACCCAGACTGGACTGCAGGATCAGCTGCTTTCGATAACAGTGGCGCGCGAACGGCCCGAACTCGAGACGGAAAAGAACGCATTGATCGTGCAAGGGGCGGAGAACAAGCGGCAGCTGCAGGAGATCGAAGACAAGATCCTGCAGGTCCTCTCGTCCGAGGGTAACATTCTCGAGGAAGAAAACGGTGTATCGGTCCTAAGCTCGTCGAAAACGCTGGCCAACGAGATCAACGAGAAGCAAATCGTTGCCGAGGGGACCGAACGTCAGATCGATGCGGCCCGTCGTCCCACTCGACGGTGCTGTTCTTCACGATTGCCGACTTGGCCTGCATCGATCCGATGTATCAGTACAGCCTGAACTGGTTCGTAAACCTCTTTACCGCGACTATCGACAATACCGAGAAGGTGGATGAGGTACCAGCCCGCTTGGAGGATCTTAGGACCTACTTTACGTACAGCCTTTACGAGAATATCTGCCGCAGCCTGTTTGAAAAGGACAAGATACCGTTCTCGCTATTGCTGGCTACGAATCTGCAGCAGGATGCCGGCCAGCTCGGGTCGCCCGAGCTGATGTTTTTGCTTACCGGAGGTGTTGGATTGGACAATCTTGATCCCTACCCGCCAGCCGTTTGGCTGCCGGACAAAAATTGGTTCACAACTGAAAGCGGTACTTTGACGACGATACACCACATGAGGCATCCATTCCGGAGCCGTGGAATTCCACAGTGACAGCGTTCCAGAAGCTGCTGGTACTTCGATGTTTCCGGGCGGATAAGTTGGTTCCTACGATCGAGTTATATGTGGCAGGTAGGTGAACAGTTACCCTATAGGATATCGGAGATTTGATTACTGTAGACTGACTGTTCCAATCAATCAAGCAATCAATTCCAGAAACAATGGAACCGAAATACGTGGAACCTCCGGCCTTCAATTTGGCTGCATCGTACGACGAATCGAACTGTTGTGTGCCATTGATCTTCGTGCTAACACCGGGTACAGATCCGATGGCCACGCTGATAAAATTTGCTGACGCCCAGGATCTGGGGTCAAATCGGCTCTTCTCACTATCGCTCGGACAGGGTCAGGGACCTATCGCAACCAAAATGATGACGAAGGTACCAAGTTCGGCAATTGGGTTCTGTTGCAAAACTGTCACCTCCCCCAGAGCTGGATGCCGACGCTAGATGCCGACGACGAAGATCTGCGAAAGCTTCCAACCGGACACAACGCATCCCGACTTTCGGCTCTGGCTAACCTCCTATCCGACGGAACACTTCCCGGTGGTGGTACTACAAAATGGAATCAAGATTACCAACGAACCACCGAAAGGTCTACGCATGAACGTGTCGCGCTCGTTCATGAGCGATCCAATATCCAACGTCGAATGGTTCGAGGCGTGCAAACAATCGGCCAACTTCAAAAAGCTCCTGTTCAGTCTGTGCTTCTTCCACGGTGTCGTGCAGGAGCGGCGCCAGTTTGGTCCGATCGGTTGGAACATACCGTACGAGTTTAACGAGACCGATCTGAACATCAGCTTGAGGCAGTTGCGAATGTTTTTGGACGAGTATGAAGAAGTACCGTATGTGGCACTACGCTACCTAACCGGAGAGTGTAACTACGGTGGCCGTGTAACGGATGATTGGGATCGTCGGTGTTTGAATACGCTTCTAGCAAAGTTCTACACGGCGCAGGTGCTGGAAAACGAGAGAACGGACACTTTGTTGGCCAATACGCTCAAGACACAGGTATGTCGGTTGTTAGGTGTAGTACATCTGTAGTCAGTAACGCCATTTTCTTATCGGATGCAAACTGAAGGATCGTACCGTAAGTATGCCAGGTATTCTTCTGGTTAATTCCCACAGTACCTCACTGATTAGTAAATATAGGTGAAATACATTTAAACTGCCTTGACTGACACACACTGGAACTTTAAAACAATTTACTTTTCAATGTTAAGTAACTTTATTATCTGAATTTAATGCTACATTCCCAAAATACCCACCATCAGCATTTGCTGCAAATGAAGGTAATGTAAAATTAGGTTAAATTGCCAAACCTGGTTCAAAAAATTTTAAACAAAAATTGATTATGTTTCATTCTACTAATTGGCTAAATTTCCATTGGATTTCCACATTCAATTGACAATGGTAGATTCTTGAGGATTTAAAGGTTTGTAAAAAATTGGAAACTGTTTGATTTTGTTTTTAAGTTTCATTAAATTACTGTAACCAATTCTTGATTTTCTAAAACATTAACGTAACGTAAGTAGTCTACTAATTGAGTATGTTATTCTCGCCAGAACACATCAACCGGTGTGTTCAGGGAAACTCCTGCCGAGCTTGTGATAAGCGTATCGTCAAACATTTTGAAGCTTCTTCCGCCAGAGTTTGATCGGGACGCCGCACCTCCAGTGCGTATCCGACCGACTATCATCAGGTAACTCGTCAGCTTTCGCACTGAGATTTCTCTCGATTACAGGAATGTTATATACACGATACTCCCTTATCTTCTGCAGAGCATGAATACGGTACTGGTGCAGGAGATGGTACCGTTCAACAATCTACTCATCTGCATCCGGGGAAGACTCCAGACGGCTCGCAAAGCCATGCAGGGTCTTGCCGCCTTGTCACCAACCGTGGAAGAGGTGGTCAGCGCGATACCGGTCGGCAAGATCCCATCCGTCTGGGCGAAGCGTTCCTACCCGAGCCTGAAAACGCTCGGCTCGTACATTGCGGACTTTAACGCGCGGTTAGAATTCCTGCAAAAATGGTACGACGAAGGCCCACCAGCAACATTCTGGGTGTCGGGCTTTTTCTTCACCCAGGCATTTTTGACCGGCGCACAGCAAAACTTTGCCCGCAAGTACGTCATACCGATCGATCTGCTAGTGTTCGATAATGAAGTGTTGCGGGAAGCGGACATCACGGAACCGCCGGACGATGGGGTGTACGTGTATGGATTGTTTTTGGAAGGCACCACATGGGATAGGGAAAAGGGCAGGATGGGATCTGCAGGAGTCTATACCACGCGTCCTGTTTGATACCGTGCCATACGTGAGTACTGCTTAAGATGGTAAGGTTTTCCTGCCGCTAAATTCATATTTGCTCTTTTAGATTCTGCTGAAACCGATGAAAAAAGACGATTTTGTTCCGCGGCACACGTACCGCTGTCCGGTATACAAGACGGCCGAACGGCGCGGTACGCTTTCCACGACGGGCCACAGTACTAACTTTGTCATAGCGTTGTTGCTAAATTGTGATCCCAATGTGAAACCGGACCATTGGGTTTTGCGTGGTGCGGCTATGCCTTGTCAGCTTAGTCACTAACCGGTTTCAACGCACAGCACGGAGGAAGAAGCATGAAGTATAAAATAGGCTCCTAATGCTTTTTTGCCCCTTTCTGCGATCAATGACGTAGGGGATTTTCGTTTAATGAGGGTTTTTCAGAATTACAAGTCATTTTACAAGCAAATTAAGACATGATACGAAAATAGCACGATATACATATTTAACAAAAGCAACTATTTTACGTCTACGTTACAAAATAATTCAATTTTTACAAATACTTCATGGATATCTTATTAAAAATGGTTTGAGTTGCAAAACATAATATAAGCTACACGTGTACTGCTACCGTTCCGTCGACTCAACAATAATAAAGCACCAGGCACCGACTGATAAAAAATTGAGGTTGCAGCACTAGAAAACAAAATTCATCGCATTTTAACTAGGTCGTTACGCCAGGAATAGTAGTTGGAAACTATCACACAGGGAAATCAACCACTATGCTCTCACTATGCGGCAGATCTTGGAGAAGATGACGGAACAGCAACTCTATTCTTTCCATCTCTTCATTGACTTCAAGGCCGCATACGATAGCATAGCCTTGATAGTTATGCTATTATGGTTAGGCAGATAACGGTTACGACGCAATGAACTCTGTTGGAATCCCGGACAAACTTGCCATACTAGTACGAATGATAATGACCAAAGTCGCTAATGACCAAAGTCGACCAAATTTCGGGGACCATATTCTATAAGTCAAAGTGATAGACTCTCGTGACAGCTAGAATTTACGTTTAGTTATCTTCCCAAACGTTGGAGGACTCAATCCCCTCCTTTTCTGCGCTGCGTCACCATCTACATGGGGTTGTCAGGATCATCAAGTGGCTTCGGATCATACCCCATTGCAAGAGCAAGGTAAATTGATTTGAGTCAAAGAACTATTAAAGTGAGTACAGCGGCGGATCAAACGGTAGGCGGTGTAGGCGGTCGCCTAGGGCCTCGCCGTGTCGGGGGCCCCAAAAAATTTATGTAGTAGTAACTTTCCTCTTTGCACTTTGCACTATGCAAAATTTGCCTCTTCCTTTCGAAGAAACTTGGTGAGCGAGAGTGTAAATTGTTCAGTTTTTCATCGGAAAATGTTTGCCACTTATTTTTGACGAAATTGTTGTTCAGACTATTAATACGGTTAGATTAGTGTTTTAAGATGTTGAGAAGACAATTTATTATAGGACTTGTAAATTCAGTTCACCAAGAAAGAAAATCTACAGCATTTCGAATAAGGAACGATGTAACAAAAAAATAAAAATCACTGTAAAGTTTAGCATTACACAAATAACAAAACAATAACTCATAAAGTATAAAAAGAAGCTAAAAGAAGTTAATTTCCACTACGAAATTATGCACTATCCGTGAAATTATCTTTCCCCTCCACATTCACTACTGCTGAAACTGCTGGCAACTGAATGTGCCGAATCTAAAGCCGTGTTTAGCTTTACTGTAGCTGTAATCTGTAGCACAGATACACATCTACATCTACACACATCTACATACACAGGTACATCTGTAAAAATAGAACCATGCAGAAAAATAACTATTACATTATTTAATGAAAAAATCATCATGCAGTACTTTGTTTTTAGTATCTTTAATTTCATCTTTTATTAATACATTCCAGATTTACTTGACTAGTGTAACAAAGTACATGTGTGATATTTGCCATTTCACTAATTCGATGTAAAATATTATTTTTTTATCCGAGAATACGCGAATTTCTATTTTTAGTTCCAAAGGTACGATACAAGATAACGAAATATGTGTATAAAGAAATAGGTGTATAAGAAAAGCTGCGATTAGCCGGACATGTTGGAGAAATATCCAACAAACCGAACAGTATCGCCATCGTTGCCCTTTCCAGCAGGTTTGCTTCCCTTCGCTGCAGCTCCAGACCCTTTAGCGTTCGTGACCGATATGCGAACTTTAGTGTTCGTAGCCTCCGGCCCACCGGCACTCGTCTTCTTCCCGGGTCCTCCTTTTTGGGTCATATTTTTCGCACCCGGTCCAGTGTTCGTAGCCCCCGGCCCACCGGCACTCGTCTTCTTCCCGGGTCCTCCTTTTTGGGTCACAATTTTCGAACCCGGTCTAGTGTTCGTAGCCTCCAGCCCACCGGCACTCGCCTTCTTCCCGGGTCCTCCTTTTTGGGTCACAATTTTCGCACCCGGTCCAGTGTTCGTAGCCCCCGGCCCACCGGCACTCGTCTTCTTCCCGGGTCCTCCTTTTTGGGTCACAATTTTCGAACCCGGTCCAGTAGCTGCCCTGGAGGTGGCGTCACCTTTCCCATGGTTCGATACTCCACCACGTACTCCGGGAGCTTTGGATTGTACGTCTTTCCTTTGGTGAAGCGTTGGTTTCTGCTTATGATCCCCTTGTGCAGGATCATCCGTACGGAAACCGACCGTTTTTTTCCGCGAAACGGGTACACTATCACTGACACGATCTTTGCCATCGGCAGTCGGCTGGTTGGTAGATTCGTCGTTGTCATTTCCATTTAGATTCGTCTGCTGCATCTCATTCGTACTTTTCCCTTTAGTCGAACCCAGTTTAACGGAGTCGTGTTTGGGACCGTGGGATGGACGACCGGTACGCCACGGACGACGGGTAACAGGTCTGGTCGTTGGAGCGATTGCAGATATAATCTGATGAGGAACACAGCTGAAAGAGCTGAAAGAGCTGGACGATTTGGACTCATCCTTCAGGCTCATTTGGTATGCGCAATCGATACAACGAATTTCGCAAATGTGGCACAATCGACACAATCGGGAACAACACGATTGGGAACTTCCATCGACACGATTCGGAACTTCCATTGTGTCCAACCCGGAGATAGATGGCGTTTTTCCATTGGGTGCCGGCTCCAATTCGGACGGGTCGTTGAAGCAGGTTGGCAGAATTGATTTTGCCAAAGGTTCATCCTTTTGAGTTTTGTCGCCACACTTTGGACAGCAGCACTCGATTGACAGCCACTTCAAACAGGCCTTGCAACGTTCACAACATTTGAAATATTGCGAAAATAAACAGTCGGAAGTAGTCGTGGGATCTTCAATCGCAACATCATGCACGACTTGCCGCATCAACGTTATCGTTCCCACCACTTCATTGTCGGCGTCGTGTACAAAAAGTTGCTCTTGCACCGGTGAACCATCTCCGGCAGCGCAATCGAAATTCTTTACATACGCGTCCTTCAGATGAAGTACGCCCTTGTAAACGAATCCAGCGGGAATCCGTGGAATCAACACGAATCCTTCAGGTACTTCACTCAACACCATCATGTAAGCAGCTTGGATAGATGGTTGCTTGGATAGTAATGTTATATTTCAATGTTGCTAAAGGTTTATATTAGCTATGGTTGGTTGCTTCGATGGTTGCTTCGATTGTAAACTTCTGAATGACTATATTTCAATGTCGTCAAAGGTTTATATACATGCAAATTCTTCCGACCTTATTATCGGGTTTCGAGTACAACTAATTAGTTCTTCATGGGATATAAAAACATTATTCACATACAGAATGTGTATTAAGTAATTACAGAATGTGTATATTTTCTATACTCGTATGCTAAGATTGTTTTTATAAGTGGCGGTTCAAACGTTAAGCGGTTTAGGCGGTCGCCTAGGGCCTCGCCGTGTCGGGGGCCCCAAAAAATTTGTGAAGTAGTAAAAGGTACAAAGGTACTCCGGGAATTAAGAGCAGAGTTAATTTATAAATTGTGCTGTAGCACAAAATCTAATTAAAAAGGTAAAAAAAATATCGAAAATATCTTCCTTGATTATATAAAACATTTGTTTCTAATTGACTAGCTATATCGGCCCGGTTACACGGCTACGCAAGAGAAGTATGCAGTGTATTCAAACTCCTTCTTCTTTATCGGCACGACATCTTTAGGATGTTGAAGCCTACCATTTCTATTTTTTTTACTTTATTTACCCGTGGGATAGTCAATGCTGCGTACGGAGGTTTGGTGGTCCAAATGAAATTTTTCCGTGGTCCTGTCTTGTACAAACCGACTGCGCTACCAATACACCATCTGGCCGCCCCGTGAACCGTTATATTCCCTTTCACTTCAACCTATTCATGTATTCTCTTTCTTGAACGGGATTTTCGAGTTAAAGATTTTTATATTTCATATTTCCATTTTTTTAATCTGTTTGTAAATGATCCTACCGTTAGATGCTAGAATAGAAACCATTCTTGTTTTCACTTCCGTAATATTCGCCAGCTATTGCCATTGCGATACTCGTGGAGTGGTATTCTTTTCTCTCACCGATTGTACCGTGAAAATGACCTGCCTGCGTTTTTCGGAACAGTACTGTGGAGGAGTATTGTGTTTAGAATTCCGATTGCCACAATTTTTGCAAGTTTGCAAGCCGGTAATGATGTTATAACCGACACAATCTGTCAGTGTACTACGACATAGCTAGCATTGTCATAGAATGAAACCATATTGCAATCATTAGAACTCTCTTTTCCATTTCATATTACAACCTCATGATTCTTGGAATACCATTTCTGGCTTTCTTGATTTTTACTTATTCGAAGCTGGATTGTAGGTCCAGCTTATAGACTTTATATCTTCGAAGAAATGGATACACAGATACAGTGGTAACTGGTGTTGGTGGTGATATAGCCGGTTCCGATATTGTTTTCGAAGATGATGATGGCCCTAGCGGACCATTTGAAGAAGATGATTAGGGGCGGTCCAGCGGCGGATCAAACGGTAGGCGGAGTAGGCCCCTTCTTACTGCGCTTTTCACTTTGTCACATTTCAAGGGCCTCAATGCCCCCCCCCCCCCCTCCTTCATCGTTTTTAAAATTAGAGGCCCCAACTATAATTCCGCCCTGGGCCTCCAAGCGGATTGATCCTCCACTGCACCTCGAAAAGAAACCTTGGAAAGCGTAAGTCGAACCTTCCGCGTAAGTCGAATCCTGGTGCAATTTCGTTTATACTTCAAAGTCACAGAGTCGACTTCCTGCTCCGAACCTAAATTATTCGACGAATCAGGCGATTTTTAGAAACATTACATTAATATAAGTTAGAAAGAAATGTTTTATGTGAGAAAAAAAGGTATTTTTGACCAATTTTGAGCATTTTGCTTAGATTTTGTGCTATAAACTAGCTCAGCTGTCAAATTTTCAAAAACCGCGTATCTCCGAATCCGCGTATAAGAGGAACCGCGTATCACGGGGACTGCCTGTATATACATGCGAAATAGTTACAGTAGTCCTTTGTAGAACTGTCAAATAGTGCAGGATTTGCTTTCCTAACAAGTTTCAGTCGTCGTAAACAAATTCCTTCACGCTTCTTTGCAGCCAATCAACGAAATGAAAAAGACGTCAATCTGTTGTGGACACTGCTCGGGTCACTATATCGGACGGTGGAAGGTTACGATATCTGTTGAGAATGCCGCGAAAGTCCAAATTTAATTCCGTACGATATCTTTAGTTACAGAAGAATCACAAAATTAGTGCTTTATTTCGGCAAACAGTCGCGGTTAAAAGAGACCGAGGGCGCGTCCTTCGGCTCTATTTATCCCTTTTTTCCCAGGGCGCCATCGCAACCGCCGCTATAATAATGGTGGACACTGTCCCACCGTCGTTTCTGCTCTCGAAGCTCTACAACAGCAGACGGCTGTTGTAGGGCGTAAGCGTTATCAAAACAAACGCATTTACAACAATATCGATGCGGTGCTAAACTTCGAGAAGGATGATATTCCTCTGAAGGTAATACAGAAGCTTGAGGAGCGTGTCTTTACCAACGAAAACTTTGATCCGGAGAAGGTGAAGGCGGCGTCGACGGCTGCGGAAGGATTGTGCAAATGGGTCATTGCGATTGCAAAGTACGATAAGGTAGCAAAGGAGATAGCACCCAAGAAAGCAGCATTAGCCGAAGCTCAAGCGAGTTATGATGAAGGTTCTTGAGTTCTTTTTCCGGTTGTCTCACTACACCACATTAGCATCCATTAACAAACTATTGTGTATTATTTCTCCTAGTCCGCTATGACGATACTGAATGCAAAGCTGGAACAGCTACGTATCGTCGAGGAAAATCTTGCGGATCTCAAACGTAAGCTGGACGAACAGATTACTCAACATGCAAAGCTGCAAGCAAATGTAGAGCTGTGTATGAAGAAGCTGCAACGCGCTACGGAGATCATTACCGGTCTGGGTGGTGAGAAGGATCGCTGGCAGACGGCGGCAGAAACGCTGGCACTAATCTACGACACGCTCACCGATGACGTGTTGATTGCATCTGGTATCGTTGCGTACTTGGGACCCTTCACGATGCAGTTCCGGGCACAGCAGATCGAACAGTGGATCGAACGGTGTACGGATCGTGGAACCATCTGTTCCCAGGACTTCCAGCTCGTGAACGTACTGGGAAACCCGGTCGATATTCGGGCGTGGAACATCTTCGGTTTGCCAAGTGATGCATTTTCGGTGGAGAGTGCTATCATCATTCAGTAAGAATTGACCAGGGGCTTTGGGAATAATTAGAGAATAGCGATCGTGTTTTTGTATCGATGCGATGGTAAGACTCGAGATGTGAAGTGTAATGTGTGCTCTTTTTCCTCTTTTTAGCAATGCTCGACGCTGGCCTCTGATGATCGATCCCCAAGGGCAGGCTAACACATGGGTATGCAATATGGAGAAGGCGAACCGTATTTGTATAATACGTCTCTCACACCCTGACTATACACGCGTACTGGAGAACGCCATACAGTTTGGTCTACCAGTGCTACTGGAGAATGTCGGTGAAGAGATCGAACCAATGCTGGAACCGATGCTGTTAAAACAAATCTTCCGACAGGGGGGAACAATGTGTATCAAGCTGGGTGACTCAATCATAGAGTACCATGATTCGTTTAAATTTTACATCACAACAAAACTCCGTAGTCCCCATTACTTGCCGGAAATAGCGGTGAAGGTGACGCTACTCAACTTCATGATCACCCAGACTGGACTGCAGGATCAGCTGCTTTCGATAACAGTGGCGCGCGAACGGCCCGAACTCGAGACGGAAAAGAACGCATTGATCGTGCAAGGGGCGGAGAACAAGCGGCAGTTGCAGGAGATCGAAGACAAGATCCTGCAGGTCCTCGTCCAGGGGTAACATTCTCGAGGAAGAAAACGGTGTATCGGTCCTAAGCTCGTCGAAAACGCTGGCCAACGAGATCAACGAGAAGCAAATCGTTGCCGAGGGGACCGAACGTCAGATCGATGCGGCCCGTCGTCCCACTCGACGGTGCTGTTCTTCACGATTGCCGACTTGGCCTGCATCGATCCGATGTATCAGTACAGCCTGAACTGGTTCGTAAACCTCTTTACCGCGACTATCGACAATACCGAGAAGGTGGATGAGGTACCAGCCCGCTTGGAGGATCTTAGGACCTACTTTACGTACAGCCTTTACGAGAATATCTGCCGCAGCCTGTTTGAAAAGGACAAGATACCGTTCTCGCTATTGCTGGCTACGAATCTGCAGCAGGATGCCGGCCAGCTCGGGTCGCCCGAGCTGATGTTTTTGCTTACCGGAGGTGTTGGATTGGACAATCTTGATCCCTACCCGCCAGCCGTTTGGCTGCCGGACAAAAATTGGGATGAGATCTGTCGTTTGAAGATTTCGCCCCGCTGAAGGAACATGTGGTTCACAACTGAAAGCGGTACTTTGACGACGATACACCACATGAGGCATCCATTCCGGAGCCGTGGAATTCCACGGTGACAGCGTTCCAGAAGCTGCTGGTACTTCGCTGTTTCCGGACGGATAAGTTGGTTCCCACGATCGAGTTATATGTGGCAGGTAGGTGAACAGTTACCCTATAGGATATCGGAGATTTGATTATTGTAGACTGACTGTTCCAATCAATCAAGCAATCAATTCCAGAAACAATGGAACCGAAATACGTGGAACCTCCGGCCTTCAATTTGGCTGCATCGTACGACGAATCGAACTGTTGTGTGCCATTGATCTTCGTGCTAACACCGGGTACCGATCCGATGGCCACGCTGATAAAATTTGCTGACGCCCAGGGTCTGGGGGCAAATCGGCTCTTCTCACTATCGCTCGGACAGGGTCAGGGACCTATCGCAACCAAAATGATCGACGAAGGTACCAAGTTCAGCAATTGGGTTCTGCTGCAAAACTGTCACCTCGCCCAGAGCTGGATGCCGACGCTAGATGCCGACGACGAAGATCTGCGAAAGCTTCCAACCGGACACAACGCATCCCGACTTTCGGCTCTGGCTAACCTCCTATCCGACGGAACACTTCCCGGTGGTGGTACTACAAAATGGAATCAAGATTACCAACGAACCACCGAAAGGTCTACGCATGAACGTGTCGCGCTCGTTCATGAGCGATCCAATATCCAACGTCGAATGGTTCGAGGCGTGCAAACAATCGGCCAACTTCAAAAAGCTCCTGTTCAGTCTGTGCTTCTTCCACGGTGTCGTGCAGGAGCGGCGCCAGTTTGGTCCGATCGGTTGGAACATACCGTACGAGTTTAACGAGACCGATCTGAACATCAGCTTGAGGCAGTTGCGAATGTTTTTGGACGAGTATGAAAAAGTACCGTATGTGGCACTACGCTACCTAACCGGAGAGTGTAACTACGGTGGCCGTGTAACGGATGATTGGGATCGTCGGTGTTTGAATACGCTTCTAGCAAAGTTCTACACGGCGCAGGTGCTGGAGAACGAGAGAACGGACACTTTGTTGGCCAATACGCTCAAGACACAGGTATGTCGGTTGTTAGGTGTAGTACATCTGTAGTCAGTAACGCCATTTTCTTATCGGATGCAAACTGAAGGATCGTACCGTAAGTATGCCAGGTATTCTTCTGGTTAATTCCCACAGTACCTCACTGATTAGTAAATATAGGTGAAATACATTTAAACTGCCTTGACTGACACACACTGGAACTTTAAAACAATTTACTTTTCAATGTTAAGTAACTTTATTATCTGAATTTAATGCTACATTCCCAAAATACCCACCATTAGCATTTGCTGCAAATGAAGGTAATGTAAAATTAGGTTAAATTGCCAAACCTGGTTCAAAAAATTTTAAACAAAAATTGATTATGTTTCATTCTACTAATTGGCTAAATTTCCATTGGATTTCCACATTCAATTGACAATGGTAGATTCTTGAGGATTTAAAGGTTTGTAAAAAATTGGAAACTGTTTGATTTTGTTTTTAAGTTTCATTAAATTACTGTAACCAATTCTTGATTTTCTAAAACATTAACGTAACGTAAGTAGTCTACTAATTGAGTATGTTATTCTCGCACAGAACACATCAACCGGTGTGTTCAGGGAAACTCCTGCCGAGCTTGTGATAAGCGTATCGTCAAACATTTTGAAGCTTCTTCCGCCAGAGTTTGATCGGGACGCCGCACTGGAGAAGTATCCGACCGACTATCATCAGGTAACTCGTCAGCTCTCGCACTGAGATTTCTCTCGATTACAGGAATGTTATATACACGATACTCCCTTATCTTCTGCAGAGCATGAATACGGTACTGGTGCAGGAGATGGTACCGTTCAACAATCTACTCATCTGCATCCGGGGTAGACTCCAGACGGCTCGCAAAGCCATGCAGGGTCTTGCCGCCTTGTCACCAACCGTGGAAGAGGTGGTCAGCGCGATACCGGTCGGCAAGATCCCATCCGTCTGGGCGAAGCGTTCCTACCCGAGCCTGAAAACGCTCGGCTCGTACATTGCGGACTTTATCGCGCGGTTAGAATTCCTGCAAAAATGGTACGACGAAGGCCCGCCAGCAACATTCTGGGTGTCGGGCCTTTTCTTCACCCAGGCATTTTTGACCGGCGCACAGCAAAACTTTGCCCGCAAGTACGTCATACCGATCGATCTGCTAGTGTTCGATAATGAAGTGTTGCGGGAAGCGGACATCACGGAACCGCCGGACGATGGGGTGTACGTGTATGGATTGTTTTTGGAAGGCACCACATGGGATAGGGAAAAGGGCAGGATGGGATCTGCAGGAGTCTATACCACGCGTCCTGTTTGATACCGTGCCATACGTGAGTACTGCTTAAGATGGTAAGGTTTTCCTGCCGCTAAATTCATATTTGCTCTTTTAGATTCTGCTGAAACCGATGAAAAAAGACGATTTTGTTCCGCGGCACACGTACCGCTGTCCGGTATACAAGACGGCCGAACGGCGCGGTACGCTTTCCACGACGGGCCACAGTACTAACTTTGTCATAGCGTTGTTGCTAAATTGTGATCCCAATGTGAAACCGGACCATTGGGTTTTGCGTGGTGCGGCTATGCCTTGTCAGCTTAGTCACTAACCGGTTTCAACGCACAGCACGGAGGAAGAAGCATGAAGTATAAAATAGGCTCCTAATGCTTTTTTGCCCCTTTCTGCGATCAATGACGTAGGGGATTTTCGTTTAATGAGGGTTTTTCAGAATTACAAGTCATTTTACAAGCAAATTAAGACATGATACGAAAATAGCACGATATACATATTTAACAAAAGCAACTATTTTACGTCTACGTTACAAAATAATTCAATTTTTACAAATACTTCATGGATATCTTATTAAAAATGGTTTGAGTTGCAAAACATAATATAAGCTACACGTGTACTGCTACCGTTCCGTCGACTCAACAATAATAAAGCATCAGGTACCGACTGATAAAAAATTGAGGTTGCAGCACTAGAAAACAAAATTCATCGCATTTTAACTAGGTCGTTACGCCAGGAATAGTAGTTGGAAACTATCACACAGGGAAATCAACCACTATGCTCTCACTATGCGGCAGATCTTGGAGAAGATGACGGAACAGCAACTCTATTCTTTCCATCTCTTCAATGACTTCAAGGCCGCATACGATAGCATAGCCTTGATAGTCAGGTTAGCCAGATAACGGTTACGACGCAATGAACTCTGTTGGAATCCCGGACAAACTTGCCATACTAGTACGAATGATAATGACCAAAGTCGCTAATGACCAAAGTCGACCAAATTTCGGGGACCATCTTCTATAAGTCAAAGTGATAGACTCTCGTGACAGCTAGAATTTACGTTTAGTTATCTTCCCAAACGTTGGAGGACTCAATCCCCTCCTTTTCTGCGCTGCGTCACCATCTACATGGGGTTGTCAGGATCATCAAGTGGCTTCGGATCATACCCCATTGCAAGAGCAAGGTAAATTGATTTGAGTCAAAGAACTATTAAAGTGAGTACAGCGGCGGATCAAACGGTAGGCGGTGTAGGCGGTCGCCTAGGGCCTCGCCGTGTCGGCGTATTTGTGTAGTAGTAACTTTCCACTTTGCACTTTGCACTATGCAAAATTTGCTTCTTCCTTTCAAAGAAACTTGGTGAGCGAGAGTGTAAATTGTTCAGTTTTCCATCGGAAAATGTTTGCCACTTATTTTTGACGAAATTGTTGTTCAGACTATTAATACGGTTAGATTAGTGTTTTAAGATGTTGAGAAAGACAAGTTATTATAGGACTTGTAAATTCAGTTCACCAAGAAAGAAAATCTACAGCATTTCGAATAAGGAACGATGTAACAAAAAAATAAAAATCACTGTAAAGTTTAGCATTACACAAATAACAAAACAATAACTCATAAAGTATAAAAAGAAGCTAAAAGAAGTTAATTTCCACTACGAAATTATGCACTATCCGTGAAATTATCTTTCCCCTCCACATTCACTACTGCTGAAACTGCTGGCAACTGAATGTGCCGAATCTAAAGCCGTGTTTAGCTTTACTGTAGCTGTAATCTGTAGCACAAATGCTTCTTAAAAATAGAACCATGCAGAAAAATAACTATTACATTATTTAATGAAAAAATCATCATGCAGTATTTTGTTTTTAGTATCTTTAATTTCATCTTTTATTAATACATTCCAGATTTACTTGACTAGTGTAACAAAGTACATGTGTGATATTTGCCATTTCACTAATTCGTTGTAAAATATTATTTTTTTATCCGAGAATACGCGAATTTCTATTTTTAGTTCCAAAGGTACGAAACAAGATAACGAAATATGTGTATAAAGAAATAGGTGTATAAGAAAAGCTGCGATTAGCCGGACATGTTGGAGAAATATCCAACAAACCGAACAGTATCGCCATCTGACGGCATCGAGGCTTCAAAACGAAACACTAACTGTTGTGGTGTGGTTTACTTTTTGTTGCCCTTTCCAGCAGGTTTGCTTCCCTTCGCTGCAGCTCCAGACCCTTTAGCGTTCGTGACCGATATGCGAACTTTAGTGTTCGTAGCCTCCGGCCCACCGGCACTCGTCTTCTTCCCGGGTCCTCCTTTTTGGGTCATATTTTTCGCACCCGGTCCAGTGTTCGTAGCCCCCGGCCCACCGGCACTCGTCTTCTTCCCGGATCCTCCTTTTTGGGTCACAATTTTCGAACCCGGTCTAGTGTTCGTAGCCTCCAGCCCACCGGCACTCGCCTTCTTCCCGGGTCCTCCTTTTTGGGTCACAATTTTCGCACCCGGTCCAGTGTTCGTAGCCCCCGGCCCACCGGCACTCGTCTTCTTCCCGGGTCCTCCTTTTTGGGTCACAATTTTCGAACCCGGTCCAGTAGCTGCCCTGGAGGTGGCGTCACCTTTCCCATGGTTCGATACTCCACCACGTACTCCGGGAGCTTTGGATTTTACGTCTTTCCGTTGGTGAAGCGTTGGTTTCTGCTTATGATCCCCTTGTGCAGGATCATCCGTACGGAAGCCGACCGTTTTTTTCCGCGAAACGGGTACACTATCACTGACCCGATCTTTGCCATCGGCAGTCGGCTGGTTGGTAGATTCGTCGTTGTCATTTCCATTTAGATTCGTCTGTTGCATCTCATTCGTACTTTTCCCTTTAGTCGAACCCAGTTTAACGGAGTCGTGTTTGGGACCGTGGGATGGACGACCGGTACGCCACGGACGACGGGTAACAGGTCTGGTCGTTGGAGCGATTGCAGATATAATCTGATGAGGAACACAGCTGAAAGAGCTGAAAGAGCTGGACGATTTGGACTCATCCTTCAGGCTCATTTGGTATGCGCAATCGATACAACGAATTTCGCAAATGTGGCACAATCGACACGATCGGGAACAACACGATTGGGAACTTCCATCGACACGATTCGGAACTTCCATTGTGTCCAAACCGTAGATAGATGGCGTTTTTCCATTGGGTGCCGGCCCCAATTCGGACGGGTCGTTGAAGCAGGTTGGCAGAATTGATTTTGCCAAAGGTTCATCCTTTTGAGTTTTGTCGCCACACTTTGGGGAGGAGCACTCGATTGACAGCCACTTCAAACAGGCCTTGCAACGTTCACAACATTTGAAATATTGCGAAAATAAACAGTCGGAAGTAGTCGTGGGATCTTCAATCGCAACATCATGCACGACTTGCCGCATCAACGTTATCGTTCCCACCACTTCATTGTCGGCGTCGTGTACAAAAAGTTGCTCTTGCACCGGTGAACCATCTCCGGCAGCGCAATCGAAATTCTTTACATACGCGTCCTTCAGATGAAGTACGCCCTTGTAAACGAATCCAGCGGGAATCCGTGGAATCAACACGAATCCTTCAGGTACTTCACTCAACACCATCATGTAAGCTGCTTGGATAGATGGTTGCTTGGATAGTAATGTTATATTTCAATGTTGCTAAAGGTTTATATTAGCTATGGTTGGTTGCTTCGATGGTTGCTTCGATTGTAAACTTCTGAATGATTATATTTCAATGTCGTCAAAGGTTTATATACATGCAAATTCTTCCGACCTTATTATCGGGTTTCGAGTACAACTAATTAGTTCTTCATGGGATATAAAAACATTATTCACATACAGAATGTGTATTAAGTAATTACAGAATGTGTATATT
The DNA here is from genome assembly GCF_943734755.1 of Anopheles moucheti. Taxonomy (NCBI): domain Eukaryota; kingdom Metazoa; phylum Arthropoda; class Insecta; order Diptera; family Culicidae; genus Anopheles; species Anopheles moucheti. The sequence continues at coordinate 62,605,981 of NC_069140.1, forward strand.
TTCTATACTCGTATGCTAAGATTGTTTTTATAAGTGGCGGTTCAAACGTTAAGCGGTTTAGGCGGTCGCCTAGGGCCTCGCCGTGTCGGGGGCCCCAAAAAATTTGTGAAGTAGTAAAAGGTACAAAGGTACTCCGGGAATTAAGAGCAGAGTTAATTTATAAATTGTGCTGTAGCACAAAATCTAATTAAAAAGGTAAAAAAAAATATCGAAAATATCTTCCTTGATTATATAAAACATTTGTTTCTAATTGACTAGCTATATCGGCCCGGTTACACGGCTACGCAAGAGAAGTATGCAGTGTATTCAAACTCCTTCTTCTTTATCGGCACGACATCTTTAGGATGTTGAAGCCTACCATTTCTATTTTTTTTACTTTATTTACCCGTGGGATAGTCAATGCTGCGTACGGAGGTTTGGTGGTCCAAATGAAATTTTTCCGTGGTCCTGTCTTGTACAAACCGACTGCGCTACCAATACACCATCTGGCCGCCCCTTGAAACCCTTATATTCCCTTTCACTTCAACCTATTCATGTATTCTCTTTCTTGAACGGGATTTTCGAGTTAAAGATTTTTATATTTCATATTTTCATTTTTTTTAATCTGTTTGTAAATGATCCTACCGTTAGATGCTAGAATAGAAACCATTCTTGTTTTCACTTCCGTAATATTCGCCAGCTATTGCCATTGCGATACTCGTGGAGTGGTATTCTTTTCTCTCACCGATTGTACCGTGAAAATGACCTGCCTGCGTTTTTCGGAACAGTATTGTGGAGGAGTATTGTGTTTAGAATTCCGATTGCCACAATTTTTGCAAGTTTGCAAGCCGGTAATGATGTTATAACCGACACAATCTGTCAGTGTACTACGACATAGCTAGCATTGTCATAGAATGAAACCATATTGCAATCATTAGAACTCTCTTTTCCATTTCATATTACAACCTCATGATTCTTGGAATACCATTTCTGGCTTTCTTGATTTTTACTTATTCGAAGCTGGATTGTAGGTCCAGCTTATAGACTTTATATCTTCGAAGAAATGGATACACAGATACAGTGGTAACTGGTGTTGGTGGTGATATAGCCGGTTCCGATATTGTTTTCGAAGATGATGATGGCCCTAGCGGACCATTTGAAGAAGATGATTAGGGGCGGTCCAGCGGCGGATCAAACGGTAGGCGGAGTAGGCCCCTTCTTACTGCGCTTTTCACTTTGTCACATTTCAAGGGCCTCAATGCCCCCCCCCCCCCCTCCTTCATCGTTTTTAAAATTAGAGGCCCCAACTATAATTCCGCCCTGGGCCTCCAAGCGGATTGATCCTCCACTGCACCTCGAAAAGAAACCTTCGAAAGCGTAAGTCGAACCTTCCGCGTAAGTCGAATCCTGGTGCAATTTCGTTTATACTTCAAAGTCACAGAGTCGACTTCCTGCTCCAAACCTAAATTATTCGACGAATCAGGCGATTTTTAGAAACATTACATTAATATAAGTTAGAAAGAAATGTTTTATGTGAGAAAAAAAGGTATTTTTGACCAATTTTGAGCATTTTGCTTAGATTTTGTGCTATAAACTAGCTCAGCTGTCAAATTTTCAAAAACCGCGTATCTCCGAATCCGTGTATAAGAGGAACCGCGTATCACGACGACTGCCTGTATATACATGCGAAATAGTTACAGTAGTCCTTTGTAGAACTGTCAAATAGTGCAGGATTTGCTTTCCTAACAAGTTTCAGTCGTCGTAAACAAATTCCTTCACGCTTCTTTGCAGCCAATCAACGAAATGAAAAAGACGTCAATCTGTTGTGGACACTGCTCGGGTCACTATATCGGACGGTGGAAGGTTACGATATCTGTTGAGAATGCCGCGAAAGTCCAAATTTAATTCCGTACGATATCTTTAGTTACAGAAGAATCACAAAATTAGTGCTTTTTTTCGGCAAACAGTCGCGGTTAAAAGAGACCGAGGGCGCGTCCTTCGGCTCTATTTATCCCTTTTTTCCCAGGGCGTCATCGCAACCGCCGCTATAATAATGGTGGGCACTGTCCCACCGTCGTTTCTGCTCTCGAAGCTCTACAACAGCAGACGGCTGTTGTAGGGCGTAAGCGTTATCAAAACAAACGCATTTACAACAATATCGATGCGGTGCTAAACTTCAAGAAGGATGATATTCCTCTGAAGGTAATACAGAAGCTTGAGGAGCGTGTCTTTACCAACGAAAACTTTGATCCGGAGAAGGTGAAGGCGGCGTCGACGGCTGCGGAAGGATTGTGCAAATGGGTCATTGCGATTGCAAAGTACGATAAGGTAGCAAAGGAGATAGCACCCAAGAAAGCAGCATTAGCCGAAGCTCAAGCGAGTTATGATGAAGGTTCTTGAGTTCTTTTTCCGGTTGTCTCACTACACCACATTAGCATCCATTAACAAACTATTGTGTATTATTTCTCCTAGTCCGCTATGACGATACTGAATGCAAAGCTGGAACAGCTACGTATCGTCGAGGAAAATCTTGCGGATCTCCAACGTAAGCTGGACGAACAGATTGCTCAACATGCAAAGCTGCAAGCAAATGTAGAGCTGTGTATGAAGAAGCTGCAACGCGCTACGGAGATCATTACCGGTCTGGGTGGTGAGAAGGATCGCTGGCAGACGGCGGCAAAAACGCTGGTACTAATCTACGACACGCTCACCGGTGACGTGTTGATTGCATCTGGTATCGTTGCGTACTTGGGACCCTTCACGATGCAGTTCCGGGCACAGCAGATCGAACAGTGGATCGAACGGTGTACGGATCGTGGAACCATCTGTTCCCAGGACTTCCAGCTCGTGAACGTACTGGGAAACCCGGTCGATATTCGGGCGTGGAACATCTTCGGTTTGCCAAGTGATGCATTTTCGGTGGAGAGTGCTATCATCATTCAGTAAGAATTGACCAGGGGCTTTGGGAATAATTAGAGAATAGCGATCGTGTTTTTGTATCGATGCGATGGTAAGACTCGAGATGTGAAGTGTAATGTGTGCTCTTTTTCCTCTTTTTAGCAATGCTCGACGCTGGCCTCTGATGATCGATCCCCAAGGGCAGGCTAACACATGGGTACGCAATATGGAGAAGGCGAACCGTATTTGTATAATACGTCTCTCACACCCTGACTATACACGCGTACTGGAGAACGCCATACAGTTTGGTCTACCAGTGCTACTGGAGAATGTCGGTGAAGAGATCGAACCAATGCTGGAACCGATGCTGTTAAAACAAATCTTCCGACAGGGGGGGAACAATGTGTATCAAGCTGGGTGACTCAATCATAGAGTACCATGATTCGTTTAAATTTTACATCACAACAAAACTCCGTAGTCCCCATTACTTGCCGGAAATAGCGGTGAAGGTGACGCTACTCAACTTCATGATCACCCAGACTGGACTGCAGGATCAGCTGCTTTCGATAACAGTGGCGCGCGAACGGTCCGAACTCGAGACGGAAAAGAACGCATTGATCGTGCAAGGGGCGGAGAACAAGCGGCAGCTGCAGGAGATCGAAGACAAGATCCTGCAGGTCCTCTCGTCCGAGGGTAACATTCTCGAGGAAGAAAACGGTGTATCGGTCCTAAGCTCGTCGAAAACGCTGGCCAACGAGATCAACGAGAAGCAAATCGTTGCCGAGGGGACCGAACGTCAGATCGATGCGGCCCGTCGTCCCACTCGACGGTGCTGTTCTTCACGATTGCCGACTTGGCCTGCATCAATCCGATGTATCAGTACAGCCTGAACTGGTTCGTAAACCTCTTTACCGCGACTATCGACAATACCGAGAAGGTGGATGAGGTACCAGCCCGCTTGGAGGAACTTAGGACCTACTTTACGTACAGCCTTTACGAGAATATCTGCCGCAGCCTGTTTGAAAAGGACAAGATACTGTTCTCGCTATTGCTGGCTACGAATCTGCAGCAGGATGCCGGCCAGCTCGGGTCGCCCGAGCTGATGTTTTTGCTTACCGGAGGTGTTGGATTGGACAATCTTGATCCCTACCCGCCAGCCGTTTGGCTGCCGGACAAAAATTGGGATGAGATCTGTCGTTTGAAGATTTCGCCCCGCTGAAGGAACATGTGGTTCACAACTGAAAGCGGTACTTTGACGACGATACACCACATGAGGCATCCATTCCGGAGCCGTGGAATTCCACGGTGACAGCGTTCCAGAAGCTGCTGGTACTTCGATGTTTCCGGGCGGATAAGTTGGTTCCCACGATCGAGTTATATGTGGCAGGTAGGTGAACAGTTACCCTATAGGATATCGGAGATTTGATTATTGTAGACTGACTGTTCCAATCAATCAAGCAATCAATTCCAGAAACAATGGAACCGAAATACGTGGAACCTCCGGCCTTCAATTTGGCTGCATCGTACGACGAATCGAACTGTTGTGTGCCATTGATCTTCGTGCTAACACCGGGTACCGATCCGATGGCCACGCTGATAAAATTTGCTGACGCCCAGGGTCTGGGGGCAAATCGGCTCTTCTCACTATCGCTCGGACAGGGTCAGGGACCTATCGCAACCAAAATGATCGACGAAGGTACCAAGTTCAGCAATTGGGTTCTGCTGCAAAACTGTCACCTCGCCCAGAGCTGGATGCCGACGCTAGATGCCGACGACGAAGATCTGCGAAAGCTTCCAACCGGACACAACGCATCCCGACTTTCGGCTCTGGCTAACCTCCTATCCGACGGAACACTTCCCGGTGGTGGTACTACAAAATGGAATCAAGATTACCAACGAACCACCGAAAGGTCTACGCATGAACGTGTCGCGCTCGTTCATGAGCGATCCAATATCCAACGTCGAATGGTTCGAGGCGTGCAAACAATCGGCCAACTTCAAAAAGCTCCTGTTCAGTCTGTGCTTCTTCCACGGTGTCGAACAGGAGCGGCGCCAGTTTGGTCCGATCGGTTGGAACATACCGTACGAGTTTAACGAGACCGATCTGAGCATCAGCTTGAGGCAGTTGCGAATGTTTTTGGACGAGTATGAAGAAGTACCGTATGTGGCACTACGCTACCTAACCGGAGAGTGTAACTACGGTGGCCGTGTAACGGATGATTGGGATCGTCGGTGTTTGAATACGCTTCTAGCAAAGTTCTACACGGCGCAGGTGCTGGAGAACGAGAGAACGGACACTTTGTTGGCCAATACGCTCAAGACACAGGTATGTCGGTTGTTAGGTGTAGTACATCTGTAGTCAGTAACGCCATTTTCTTATCGGATGCAAACTGAAGGATCGTACCGTAAGTATGCCAGGTATTCTTCTGGTTAATTCCCACAGTACCTCACTGATTAGTAAATATAGGTGAAATACATTTAAACTGCCTTGACTGACACACACTGGAACTTTAAAACAATTTACTTTTCAATGTTAAGTAACTTTATTATCTGAATTTAATGCTACATTCCCAAAATACCCACCATTAGCATTTGCTGCAAATGAAGGTAATGTAAAATTAGGTTAAATTGCCAAACCTGGTTCAAAAAATTTTAAACAAAAATTGATTATGTTTCATTCTACTAATTGGCTAAATTTCCATTGGATTTCCACATTCAATTGACAATGGTAGATTCTTGAGGATTTAAAGGTTTGTAAAAAATTGGAAACTGTTTGATTTTGTTTTTAAGTTTCATTAAATTACTGTAACCAATTCTTGATTTTCTAAAACATTAACGTAACGTAAGTAGTCTACTAATTGAGTATGTTATTCTCGCACAGAACACATCAACCGGTGTGTTCAGGGAAACTCCTGCCGAGCTTGTGATAAGCGTATCGTCAAACATTTTGAAGCTTCTTCCGCCAGAGTTTGATCGGGACGCCGCACTGGAGAAGTATCCGACCGACTATCATCAGGTAACTCGTCAGCTCTCGCACTGAGATTTCTCTCGATTACAGGAATGTTATATACACGATACTCCCTTATCTTCTGCAGAGCATGAATACGGTACTGGTGCAGGAGATGGTACCGTTCAACAATCTACTCATCTGCATCCGGGGTAGACTCCAGACGGCTCGCAAAGCCATGCAGGGTCTTGCCGCCTTGTCACCAACCGTGGAAGAGGTGGTCAGCGCGATACCGGTCGGCAAGATCCCATCCGTCTGGGCGAAGCGTTCCTACCCGAGCCTGAAAACGCTCGGCTCGTACATTGCGGACTTTATCGCGCGGTTAGAATTCCTGCAAAAATGGTACGACGAAGGCCCGCCAGCAACATTCTGGGTGTCGGGCCTTTTCTTCACCCAGGCATTTTTGACCGGCGCACAGCAAAACTTTGCCCGCAAGTACGTCATACCGATCGATCTGCTAGTGTTCGATAATGAAGTGTTGCGGGAAGCGGACATCACGGAACCGCCGGACGATGGGGTGTACGTGTATGGATTGTTTTTGGAAGGCACCACATGGGATAGGGAAAAGGGCAGGATGGGATCTGCAGGAGTCTATACCACGCGTCCTGTTTGATACCGTGCCATACGTGAGTACTGCTTAAGATGGTAAGGTTTTCCTGCCGCTAAATTCATATTTGCTCTTTTAGATTCTGCTGAAACCGATGAAAAAAGACGATTTTGTTCCGCGGCACACGTACCGCTGTCCGGTATACAAGACGGCCGAACGGCGCGGTACGCTTTCCACGACGGGCCACAGTACTAACTTTGTCATAGCGTTGTTGCTAAATTGTGATCCCAATGTGAAACCGGACCATTGGGTTTTGCGTGGTGCGGCTATGCCTTGTCAGCTTAGTCACTAACCGGTTTCAACGCACAGCACGGAGGAAGAAGCATGAAGTATAAAATAGGCTCCTAATGCTTTTTTGCCCCTTTCTGCGATCAATGACGTAGGGGATTTTCGTTTAATGAGGGTTTTTCAGAATTACAAGTCATTTTACAAGCAAATTAAGACATGATACGAAAATAGCACGATATACATATTTAACAAAAGCAACTATTTTACGTCTACGTTACAAAATAATTCAATTTTTACAAATACTTCATGGATATCTTATTAAAAATGGTTTGAGTTGCAAAACATAATATAAGCTACACGTGTACTGCTACCGTTCCGTCGACTCAACAATAATAAAGCATCAGGTACCGACTGATAAAAAATTGAGGTTGCAGCACTAGAAAACAAAATTCATCGCATTTTAACTAGGTCGTTACGCCAGGAATAGTAGTTGGAAACTATCACACAGGGAAATCAACCACTATGCTCTCACTATGCGGCAGATCTTGGAGAAGATGACGGAACAGCAACTCTATTCTTTCCATCTCTTCAATGACTTCAAGGCCGCATACGATAGCATAGCCTTGATAGTCAGGTTAGCCAGATAACGGTTACGACGCAATGAACTCTGTTGGAATCCCGGACAAACTTGCCATACTAGTACGAATGATAATGACCAAAGTCGCTAATGACCAAAGTCGACCAAATTTCGGGGACCATCTTCTATAAGTCAAAGTGATAGACTCTCGTGACAGCTAGAATTTACGTTTAGTTATCTTCCCAAACGTTGGAGGACTCAATCCCCTCCTTTTCTGCGCTGCGTCACCATCTACATGGGGTTGTCAGGATCATCAAGTGGCTTCGGATCATACCCCATTGCAAGAGCAAGGTAAATTGATTTGAGTCAAAGAACTATTAAAGTGAGTACAGCGGCGGATCAAACGGTAGGCGGTGTAGGCGGTCGCCTAGGGCCTCGCCGTGTCGGCGTATTTGTGTAGTAGTAACTTTCCACTTTGCACTTTGCACTATGCAAAATTTGCTTCTTCCTTTCAAAGAAACTTGGTGAGCGAGAGTGTAAATTGTTCAGTTTTCCATCGGAAAATGTTTGCCACTTATTTTTGACGAAATTGTTGTTCAGACTATTAATACGGTTAGATTAGTGTTTTAAGATGTTGAGAAAGACAATTTATTATAGGACTTGTAAATTCAGTTCACCAAGAAAGAAAATCTACAGCATTTCGAATAAGGAACGATGTAACAAAAAAATAAAAATCACTGTAAAGTTTAGCATTACACAAATAACAAAACAATAACTCATAAAGTATAAAAAGAAGCTAAAAGAAGTTAATTTCCACTACGAAATTATGCACTATCCGTGAAATTATCTTTCCCCTCCACATTCACTACTGCTGAAACTGCTGGCAACTGAATGTGCCGAATCTAAAGCCGTGTTTAGCTTTACTGTAGCTGTAATCTGTAGCACAAATGCTTCTTAAAAATAGAACCATGCAGAAAAATAACTATTACATTATTTAATGAAAAAATCATCATGCAGTATTTTGTTTTTAGTATCTTTAATTTCATCTTTTATTAATACATTCCAGATTTACTTGACTAGTGTAACAAAGTACATGTGTGATATTTGCCATTTCACTAATTCGTTGTAAAATATTATTTTTTTATCCGAGAATACGCGAATTTCTATTTTTAGTTCCAAAGGTACGAAACAAGATAACGAAATATGTGTATAAAGAAATAGGTGTATAAGAAAAGCTGCGATTAGCCGGACATGTTGGAGAAATATCCAACAAACCGAACAGTATCGCCATCTGACGGCATCGAGGCTTCAAAACGAAACACTAACTGTTGTGGTGTGGTTTACTTTTTGTTGCCCTTTCCAGCAGGTTTGCTTCCCTTCGCTGCAGCTCCAGACCCTTTAGCGTTCGTGACCGATATGCGAACTTTAGTGTTCGTAGCCTCCGGCCCACCGGCACTCGTCTTCTTCCCGGGTCCTCCTTTTTGGGTCATATTTTTCGCACCCGGTCCAGTGTTCGTAGCCCCCGGCCCACCGGCACTCGTCTTCTTCCCGGATCCTCCTTTTTGGGTCACAATTTTCGAACCCGGTCTAGTGTTCGTAGCCTCCAGCCCACCGGCACTCGCCTTCTTCCCGGGTCCTCCTTTTTGGGTCACAATTTTCGCACCCGGTCCAGTGTTCGTAGCCCCCGGCCCACCGGCACTCGTCTTCTTCCCGGGTCCTCCTTTTTGGGTCACAATTTTCGAACCCGGTCCAGTAGCTGCCCTGGAGGTGGCGTCACCTTTCCCATGGTTCGATACTCCACCACGTACTCCGGGAGCTTTGGATTTTACGTCTTTCCGTTGGTGAAGCGTTGGTTTCTGCTTATGATCCCCTTGTGCAGGATCATCCGTACGGAAGCCGACCGTTTTTTTCCGCGAAACGGGTACACTATCACTGACCCGATCTTTGCCATCGGCAGTCGGCTGGTTGGTAGATTCGTCGTTGTCATTTCCATTTAGATTCGTCTGTTGCATCTCATTCGTACTTTTCCCTTTAGTCGAACCCAGTTTAACGGAGTCGTGTTTGGGACCGTGGGATGGACGACCGGTACGCCACGGACGACGGGTAACAGGTCTGGTCGTTGGAGCGATTGCAGATATAATCTGATGAGGAACACAGCTGAAAGAGCTGAAAGAGCTGGACGATTTGGACTCATCCTTCAGGCTCATTTGGTATGCGCAATCGATACAACGAATTTCGCAAATGTGGCACAATCGACACGATCGGGAACAACACGATTGGGAACTTCCATCGACACGATTCGGAACTTCCATTGTGTCCAAACCGTAGATAGATGGCGTTTTTCCATTGGGTGCCGGCCCCAATTCGGACGGGTCGTTGAAGCAGGTTGGCAGAATTGATTTTGCCAAAGGTTCATCCTTTTGAGTTTTGTCGCCACACTTTGGGGAGGAGCACTCGATTGACAGCCACTTCAAACAGGCCTTGCAACGTTCACAACATTTGAAATATTGCGAAAATAAACAGTCGGAAGTAGTCGTGGGATCTTCAATCGCAACATCATGCACGACTTGCCGCATCAACGTTATCGTTCCCACCACTTCATTGTCGGCGTCGTGTACAAAAAGTTGCTCTTGCACCGGTGAACCATCTCCGGCAGCGCAATCGAAATTCTTTACATACGCGTCCTTCAGATGAAGTACGCCCTTGTAAACGAATCCAGCGGGAATCCGTGGAATCAACACGAATCCTTCAGGTACTTCACTCAACACCATCATGTAAGCTGCTTGGATAGATGGTTGCTTGGATAGTAATGTTATATTTCAATGTTGCTAAAGGTTTATATTAGCTATGGTTGGTTGCTTCGATGGTTGCTTCGATTGTAAACTTCTGAATGATTATATTTCAATGTCGTCAAAGGTTTATATACATGCAAATTCTTCCGACCTTATTATCGGGTTTCGAGTACAACTAATTAGTTCTTCATGGGATATAAAAACATTATTCACATACAGAATGTGTATTAAGTAATTACAGAATGTGTATATTTTCTATACTCGTATGCTAAGATTGTTTTTATAAGTGGCGGTTCAAACGTTAAGCGGTTTAGGCGGTCGCCTAGGGCCTCGCCGTGTCGGGGGCCCCAAAAAATTTGTGAAGTAGTAAAAGGTACAAAGGTACTCCGGGAATTAAGAGCAGAGTTAATTTATAAATTGTGCTGTAGCACAAAATCTAATTAAAAAGGTAAAAAAAAATATCGAAAATATCTTCCTTGATTATATAAAACATTTGTTTCTAATTGACTAGCTATATCGGCCCGGTTACACGGCTACGCAAGAGAAGTATGCAGTGTATTCAAACTCCTTCTTCTTTATCGGCACGACATCTTTAGGATGTTGAAGCCTACCATTTCTATTTTTTTTACTTTATTTACCCGTGGGATAGTCAATGCTGCGTACGGAGGTTTGGTGGTCCAAATGAAATTTTTCCGTGGTCCTGTCTTGTACAAACCGACTGCGCTACCAATACACCATCTGGCCGCCCCTTGAAACCCTTATATTCCCTTTCACTTCAACCTATTCATGTATTCTCTTTCTTGAACGGGATTTTCGAGTTAAAGATTTTTATATTTCATATTTTCATTTTTTTTAATCTGTTTGTAAATGATCCTACCGTTAGATGCTAGAATAGAAACCATTCTTGTTTTCACTTCCGTAATATTCGCCAGCTATTGCCATTGCGATACTCGTGGAGTGGTATTCTTTTCTCTCACCGATTGTACCGTGAAAATGACCTGCCTGCGTTTTTCGGAACAGTATTGTGGAGGAGTATTGTGTTTAGAATTCCGATTGCCACAATTTTTGCAAGTTTGCAAGCCGGTAATGATGTTATAACCGACACAATCTGTCAGTGTACTACGACATAGCTAGCATTGTCATAGAATGAAACCATATTGCAATCATTAGAACTCTCTTTTCCATTTCATATTACAACCTCATGATTCTTGGAATACCATTTCTGGCTTTCTTGATTTTTACTTATTCGAAGCTGGATTGTAGGTCCAGCTTATAGACTTTATATCTTCGAAAAAATGGATACACAGATACAGTGGTAACTGGTGTTGGTGGTGATATAGCCGGTTCCGATATTGTTTTCGAAGATGATGATGGCCCTAGCGGACCATTTGAAGAAGATGATTAGGGGCGGTCCAGCGGCGGATCAAACGGTAGGCGGAGTAGGCCCCTTCTTACTGCGCTTTTCACTTTGTCACATTTCAAGGGCCTCAATGCCCCCCCCCCCCCCCCCTCCTTCATCGTTTTTAAAATTAGAGGCCCCAACTATAATTCCGCCCTGGGCCTCCAAGCGGATTGATCCTCCACTGCACCTCGAAAAGAAACCTTCGAAAGCGTAAGTCGAACCTTCCGCGTAAGTCGAATCCTGGTGCAATTTCGTTTATACTTCAAAGTCACAGAGTCGACTTCCTGCTCCAAACCTAAATTATTCGACGAATCAGGCGATTTTTAGAAACATTACATTAATATAAGTTAGAAAGAAATGTTTTATGTGAGAAAAAAAGGTATTTTTGACCAATTTTGAGCATTTTGCTTAGATTTTGTGCTATAAACTAGCTCAGCTGTCAAATTTTCAAAAACCGCGTATCTCCGAATCCGTGTATAAGAGGAACCGCGTATCACGACGACTGCCTGTATATACATGCGAAATAGTTACAGTAGTCCTTTGTAGAACTGTCAAATAGTGCAGGATTTGCTTTCCTAACAAGTTTCAGTCGTCGTAAACAAATTCCTTCACGCTTCTTTGCAGCCAATCAACGAAATGAAAAAGACGTCAATCTGTTGTGGACACTGCTCGGGTCACTATATCGGACGGTGGAAGGTTACGATATCTGTTGAGAATGCCGCGAAAGTCCAAATTTAATTCCGTACGATATCTTTAGTTACAGAAGAATCACAAAATTAGTGCTTTTTTTCGGCAAACAGTCGCGGTTAAAAGAGACCGAGGGCGCGTCCTTCGGCTCTATTTATCCCTTTTTTCCCAGGGCGTCATCGCAACCGCCGCTATAATAATGGTGGGCACTGTCCCACCGTCGTTTCTGCTCTCGAAGCTCTACAACAGCAGACGGCTGTTGTAGGGCGTAAGCGTTATCAAAACAAACGCATTTACAACAATATCGATGCGGTGCTAAACTTCAAGAAGGATGATATTCCTCTGAAGGTAATACAGAAGCTTGAGGAGCGTGTCTTTACCAACGAAAACTTTGATCCGGAGAAGGTGAAGGCGGCGTCGACGGCTGCGGAAGGATTGTGCAAATGGGTCATTGCGATTGCAAAGTACGATAAGGTAGCAAAGGAGATAGCACCCAAGAAAGCAGCATTAGCCGAAGCTCAAGCGAGTTATGATGAAGGTTCTTGAGTTCTTTTTCCGGTTGTCTCACTACACCACATTAGCATCCATTAACAAACTATTGTGTATTATTTCTCCTAGTCCGCTATGACGATACTGAATGCAAAGCTGGAACAGCTACGTATCGTCGAGGAAAATCTTGCGGATCTCCAACGTAAGCTGGACGAACAGATTGCTCAACATGCAAAGCTGCAAGCAAATGTAGAGCTGTGTATGAAGAAGCTGCAACGCGCTACGGAGATCATTACCGGTCTGGGTGGTGAGAAGGATCGCTGGCAGACGGCGGCAAAAACGCTGGTACTAATCTACGACACGCTCACCGGTGACGTGTTGATTGCATCTGGTATCGTTGCGTACTTGGGACCCTTCACGATGCAGTTCCGGGCACAGCAGATCGAACAGTGGATCGAACGGTGTACGGATCGTGGAACCATCTGTTCCCAGGACTTCCAGCTCGTGAACGTACTGGGAAACCCGGTCGATATTCGGGCGTGGAACATCTTCGGTTTGCCAAGTGATGCATTTTCGGTGGAGAGTGCTATCATCATTCAGTAAGAATTGACCAGGGGCTTTGGGAATAATTAGAGAATAGCGATCGTGTTTTTGTATCGATGCGATGGTAAGACTCGAGATGTGAAGTGTAATGTGTGCTCTTTTTCCTCTTTTTAGCAATGCTCGACGCTGGCCTCTGATGATCGATCCCCAAGGGCAGGCTAACACATGGGTACGCAATATGGAGAAGGCGAACCGTATTTGTATAATACGTCTCTCACACCCTGACTATACACGCGTACTGGAGAACGCCATACAGTTTGGTCTACCAGTGCTACTGGAGAATGTCGGTGAAGAGATCGAACCAATGCTGGAACCGATGCTGTTAAAACAAATCTTCCGACAGGGGGGGAACAATGTGTATCAAGCTGGGTGACTCAATCATAGAGTACCATGATTCGTTTAAATTTTACATCACAACAAAACTCCGTAGTCCCCATTACTTGCCGGAAATAGCGGTGAAGGTGACGCTACTCAACTTCATGATCACCCAGACTGGACTGCAGGATCAGCTGCTTTCGATAACAGTGGCGCGCGAACGGTCCGAACTCGAGACGGAAAAGAACGCATTGATCGTGCAAGGGGCGGAGAACAAGCGGCAGCTGCAGGAGATCGAAGACAAGATCCTGCAGGTCCTCTCGTCCGAGGGTAACATTCTCGAGGAAGAAAACGGTGTATCGGTCCTAAGCTCGTCGAAAACGCTGGCCAACGAGATCAACGAGAAGCAAATCGTTGCCGAGGGGACCGAACGTCAGATCGATGCGGCCCGTCGTCCCACTCGACGGTGCTGTTCTTCACGATTGCCGACTTGGCCTGCATCAATCCGATGTATCAGTACAGCCTGAACTGGTTCGTAAACCTCTTTACCGCGACTATCGACAATACCGAGAAGGTGGATGAGGTACCAGCCCGCTTGGAGGAACTTAGGACCTACTTTACGTACAGCCTTTACGAGAATATCTGCCGCAGCCTGTTTGAAAAGGACAAGATACTGTTCTCGCTATTGCTGGCTACGAATCTGCAGCAGGATGCCGGCCAGCTCGGGTCGCCCGAGCTGATGTTTTTGCTTACCGGAGGTGTTGGATTGGACAATCTTGATCCCTACCCGCCAGCCGTTTGGCTGCCGGACAAAAATTGGGATGAGATCTGTCGTTTGAAGATTTCGCCCCGCTGAAGGAACATGTGGTTCACAACTGAAAGCGGTACTTTGACGACGATACACCACATGAGGCATCCATTCCGGAGCCGTGGAATTCCACGGTGACAGCGTTCCAGAAGCTGCTGGTACTTCGCTGTTTCCGGACGGATAAGTTGGTTCCCACGATCGAGTTATATGTGGCAGGTAGGTGAACAGTTACCCTATAGGATATCGGAGATTTGATTATTGTAGACTGACTGTTCCAATCAATCAAGCAATCAATTCCAGAAACAATGGAACCGAAATACGTGGAACCTCCGGCCTTCAATTTGGCTGCATCGTACGACGAATCGAACTGTTGTGTGCCATTGATCTTCGTGCTAACACCGGGTACCGATCCGATGGCCACGCTGATAAAATTTGCTGACGCCCAGGGTCTGGGGGCAAATCGGCTCTTCTCACTATCGCTCGGACAGGGTCAGGGACCTATCGCAACCAAAATGATCGACGAAGGTACCAAGTTCAGCAATTGGGTTCTGCTGCAAAACTGTCACCTCGCCCAGAGCTGGATGCCGACGCTAGATGCCGACGACGAAGATCTGCGAAAGCTTCCAACCGGACACAACGCATCCCGACTTTCGGCTCTGGCTAACCTCCTATCCGACGGAACACTTCCCGGTGGTGGTACTACAAAATGGAATCAAGATTACCAACGAACCACCGAAAGGTCTACGCATGAACGTGTCGCGCTCGTTCATGAGCGATCCAATATCCAACGTCGAATGGTTCGAGGCGTGCAAACAATCGGCCAACTTCAAAAAGCTCCTGTTCAGTCTGTGCTTCTTCCACGGTGTCGTGCAGGAGCGGCGCCAGTTTGGTCCGATCGGTTGGAACATACCGTACGAGTTTAACGAGACCGATCTGAGCATCAGCTTGAGGCAGTTGCGAATGTTTTTGGACGAGTATGAAGAAGTACCGTATGTGGCACTACGCTACCTAACCGGAGAGTGTAACTACGGTGGCCGTGTAACGGATGATTGGGATCGTCGGTGTTTGAATACGCTTCTAGCAAAGTTCTACACGGCGCAGGTGCTGGAGAACGAGAGAACGGACACTTTGTTGGCCAATACGCTCAAGACACAGGTATGTCGGTTGTTAGGTGTAGTACATCTGTAGTCAGTAACGCCATTTTCTTATCGGATGCAAACTGAAGGATCGTACCGTAAGTATGCCAGGTATTCTTCTGGTTAATTCCCACAGTACCTCACTGATTAGTAAATATAGGTGAAATACATTTAAACTGCCTTGACTGACACACACTGGAACTTTAAAACAATTTACTTTTCAATGTTAAGTAACTTTATTATCTGAATTTAATGCTACATTCCCAAAATACCCACCATTAGCATTTGCTGCAAATGAAGGTAATGTAAAATTAGGTTAAATTGCCAAACCTGGTTCAAAAAATTTTAAACAAAAATTGATTATGTTTCATTCTACTAATTGGCTAAATTTCCATTGGATTTCCACATTCAATTGACAATGGTAGATTCTTGAGGATTTAAAGGTTTGTAAAAAATTGGAAACTGTTTGATTTTGTTTTTAAGTTTCATTAAATTACTGTAACCAATTCTTGATTTTCTAAAACATTAACGTAACGTAAGTAGTCTACTAATTGAGTATGTTATTCTCGCACAGAACACATCAACCGGTGTGTTCAGGGAAACTCCTGCCGAGCTTGTGATAAGCGTATCGTCAAACATTTTGAAGCTTCTTCCGCCAGAGTTTGATCGGGACGCCGCACTGGAGAAGTATCCGACCGACTATCATCAGGTAACTCGTCAGCTCTCGCACTGAGATTTCTCTCGATTACAGGAATGTTATATACACGATACTCCCTTATCTTCTGCAGAGCATGAATACGGTACTGGTGCAGGAGATGGTACCGTTCAACAATCTACTCATCTGCATCCGGGGTAGACTCCAGACGGCTCGCAAAGCCATGCAGGGTCTTGCCGCCTTGTCACCAACCGTGGAAGAGGTGGTCAGCGCGATACCGGTCGGCAAGATCCCATCCGTCTGGGCGAAGCGTTCCTACCCGAGCCTGAAAACGCTCGGCTCGTACATTGCGGACTTTATCGCGCGGTTAGAATTCCTGCAAAAATGGTACGACGAAGGCCCGCCAGCAACATTCTGGGTGTCGGGCCTTTTCTTCACCCAGGCATTTTTGACCGGCGCACAGCAAAACTTTGCCCGCAAGTACGTCATACCGATCGATCTGCTAGTGTTCGATAATGAAGTGTTGCGGGAAGCGGACATCACGGAACCGCCGGACGATGGGGTGTACGTGTATGGATTGTTTTTGGAAGGCACCACATGGGATAGGGAAAAGGGCAGGATGGGATCTGCAGGAGTCTATACCACGCGTCCTGTTTGATACCGTGCCATACGTGAGTACTGCTTAAGATGGTAAGGTTTTCCTGCCGCTAAATTCATATTTGCTCTTTTAGATTCTGCTGAAACCGATGAAAAAAGACGATTTTGTTCCGCGGCACACGTACCGCTGTCCGGTATACAAGACGGCCGAACGGCGCGGTACGCTTTCCACGACGGGCCACAGTACTAACTTTGTCATAGCGTTGTTGCTAAATTGTGATCCCAATGTGAAACCGGACCATTGGGTTTTGCGTGGTGCGGCTATGCCTTGTCAGCTTAGTCACTAACCGGTTTCAACGCACAGCACGGAGGAAGAAGCATGAAGTATAAAATAGGCTCCTAATGCTTTTTTGCCCCTTTCTGCGATCAATGACGTAGGGGATTTTCGTTTAATGAGGGTTTTTCAGAATTACAAGTCATTTTACAAGCAAATTAAGACATGATACGAAAATAGCACGATATACATATTTAACAAAAGCAACTATTTTACGTCTACGTTACAAAATAATTCAATTTTTACAAATACTTCATGGATATCTTATTAAAAATGGTTTGAGTTGCAAAACATAATATAAGCTACACGTGTACTGCTACCGTTCCGTCGACTCAACAATAATAAAGCATCAGGTACCGACTGATAAAAAATTGAGGTTGCAGCACTAGAAAACAAAATTCATCGCATTTTAACTAGGTCGTTACGCCAGGAATAGTAGTTGGAAACTATCACACAGGGAAATCAACCACTATGCTCTCACTATGCGGCAGATCTTGGAGAAGATGACGGAACAGCAACTCTATTCTTTCCATCTCTTCAATGACTTCAAGGCCGCATACGATAGCATAGCCTTGATAGTCAGGTTAGCCAGATAACGGTTACGACGCAATGAACTCTGTTGGAATCCCGGACAAACTTGCCATACTAGTACGAATGATAATGACCAAAGTCGCTAATGACCAAAGTCGACCAAATTTCGGGGACCATCTTCTATAAGTCAAAGTGATAGACTCTCGTGACAGCTAGAATTTACGTTTAGTTATCTTCCCAAACGTTGGAGGACTCAATCCCCTCCTTTTCTGCGCTGCGTCACCATCTACATGGGGTTGTCAGGATCATCAAGTGGCTTCGGATCATACCCCATTGCAAGAGCAAGGTAAATTGATTTGAGTCAAAGAACTATTAAAGTGAGTACAGCGGCGGATCAAACGGTAGGCGGTGTAGGCGGTCGCCTAGGGCCTCGCCGTGTCGGCGTATTTGTGTAGTAGTAACTTTCCACTTTGCACTTTGCACTATGCAAAATTTGCTTCTTCCTTTCAAAGAAACTTGGTGAGCGAGAGTGTAAATTGTTCAGTTTTCCATCGGAAAATGTTTGCCACTTATTTTTGACGAAATTGTTGTTCAGACTATTAATACGGTTAGATTAGTGTTTTAAGATGTTGAGAAAGACAATTTATTATAGGACTTGTAAATTCAGTTCACCAAGAAAGAAAATCTACAGCATTTCGAATAAGGAACGATGTAACAAAAAAATAAAAATCACTGTAAAGTTTAGCATTACACAAATAACAAAACAATAACTCATAAAGTATAAAAAGAAGCTAAAAGAAGTTAATTTCCACTACGAAATTATGCACTATCCGTGAAATTATCTTTCCCCTCCACATTCACTACTGCTGAAACTGCTGGCAACTGAATGTGCCGAATCTAAAGCCGTGTTTAGCTTTACTGTAGCTGTAATCTGTAGCACAAATGCTTCTTAAAAATAGAACCATGCAGAAAAATAACTATTACATTATTTAATGAAAAAATCATCATGCAGTATTTTGTTTTTAGTATCTTTAATTTCATCTTTTATTAATACATTCCAGATTTACTTGACTAGTGTAACAAAGTACATGTGTGATATTTGCCATTTCACTAATTCGTTGTAAAATATTATTTTTTTATCCGAGAATACGCGAATTTCTATTTTTAGTTCCAAAGGTACGAAACAAGATAACGAAATATGTGTATAAAGAAATAGGTGTATAAGAAAAGCTGCGATTAGCCGGACATGTTGGAGAAATATCCAACAAACCGAACAGTATCGCCATCTGACGGCATCGAGGCTTCAAAACGAAACACTAACTGTTGTGGTGTGGTTTACTTTTTGTTGCCCTTTCCAGCAGGTTTGCTTCCCTTCGCTGCAGCTCCAGACCCTTTAGCGTTCGTGACCGATATGCGAACTTTAGTGTTCGTAGCCTCCGGCCCACCGGCACTCGTCTTCTTCCCGGGTCCTCCTTTTTGGGTCATATTTTTCGCACCCGGTCCAGTGTTCGTAGCCCCCGGCCCACCGGCACTCGTCTTCTTCCCGGGTCCTCCTTTTTGGGTCACAATTTTCGAACCCGGTCTAGTGTTCGTAGCCTCCAGCCCACCGGCACTCGCCTTCTTCCCGGGTCCTCCTTTTTGGGTCACAATTTTCGCACCCGGTCCAGTGTTCGTAGCCCCCGGCCCACCGGCACTCGTCTTCTTCCCGGGTCCTCCTTTTTGGGTCACAATTTTCGAACCCGGTCCAGTAGCTGCCCTGGAGGTGGCGTCACCTTTCCCATGGTTCGATACTCCACCACGTACTCCGGGAGCTTTGGATTTTACGTCTTTCCGTTGGTGAAGCGTTGGTTTCTGCTTATGATCCCCTTGTGCAGGATCATCCGTACGGAAGCCGACCGTTTTTTTCCGCGAAACGGGTACACTATCACTGACCCGATCTTTGCCATCGGCAGTCGGCTGGTTGGTAGATTCGTCGTTGTCATTTCCATTTAGATTCGTCTGTTGCATCTCATTCGTACTTTTCCCTTTAGTCGAACCCAGTTTAACGGAGTCGTGTTTGGGACCGTGGGATGGACGACCGGTACGCCACGGACGACGGGTAACAGGTCTGGTC
Organism: Anopheles moucheti; assembly: GCF_943734755.1. Classification (NCBI taxonomy): domain Eukaryota; kingdom Metazoa; phylum Arthropoda; class Insecta; order Diptera; family Culicidae; genus Anopheles; species Anopheles moucheti. The sequence continues at coordinate 62,625,739 of NC_069140.1, forward strand.
GTTGGAGCGATTGCAGATATAATCTGATGAGGAACACAGCTGAAAGAGCTGAAAGAGCTGGACGATTTGGACTCATCCTTCAGGCTCATTTGGTATGCGCAATCGATACAACGAATTTCGCAAATGTGGCACAATCGACACGATCGGGAACAACACGATTGGGAACTTCCATCGACACGATTCGGAACTTCCATTGTGTCCAAACCGTAGATAGATGGCGTTTTTCCATTGGGTGCCGGCCCCAATTCGGACGGGTCGTTGAAGCAGGTTGGCAGAATTGATTTTGCCAAAGGTTCATCCTTTTGAGTTTTGTCGCCACACTTTGGGGAGGAGCACTCGATTGACAGCCACTTCAAACAGGCCTTGCAACGTTCACAACATTTGAAATATTGCGAAAATAAACAGTCGGAAGTAGTCGTGGGATCTTCAATCGCAACATCATGCACGACTTGCCGCATCAACGTTATCGTTCCCACCACTTCATTGTCGGCGTCGTGTACAAAAAGTTGCTCTTGCACCGGTGAACCATCTCCGGCAGCGCAATCGAAATTCTTTACATACGCGTCCTTCAGATGAAGTACGCCCTTGTAAACGAATCCAGCGGGAATCCGTGGAATCAACACGAATCCTTCAGGTACTTCACTCAACACCATCATGTAAGCTGCTTGGATAGATGGTTGCTTGGATAGTAATGTTATATTTCAATGTTGCTAAAGGTTTATATTAGCTATGGTTGGTTGCTTCGATGGTTGCTTCGATTGTAAACTTCTGAATGATTATATTTCAATGTCGTCAAAGGTTTATATACATGCAAATTCTTCCGACCTTATTATCGGGTTTCGAGTACAACTAATTAGTTCTTCATGGGATATAAAAACATTATTCACATACAGAATGTGTATTAAGTAATTACAGAATGTGTATATTTTCTATACTCGTATGCTAAGATTGTTTTTATAAGTGGCGGTTCAAACGTTAAGCGGTTTAGGCGGTCGCCTAGGGCCTCGCCGTGTCGGGGGCCCCAAAAAATTTGTGAAGTAGTAAAAGGTACAAAGGTACTCCGGGAATTAAGAGCAGAGTTAATTTATAAATTGTGCTGTAGCACAAAATCTAATTAAAAAGGTAAAAAAAATATCGAAAATATCTTCCTTGATTATATAAAACATTTGTTTCTAATTGACTAGCTATATCGGCCCGGTTACACGGCTACGCAAGAGAAGTATGCAGTGTATTCAAACTCCTTCTTCTTTATCGGCACGACATCTTTAGGATGTTGAAGCCTACCATTTCTATTTTTTTTACTTTATTTACCCGTGGGATAGTCAATGCTGCGTACGGAGGTTTGGTGGTCCAAATGAAATTTTTCCGTGGTCCTGTCTTGTACAAACCGACTGCGCTACCAATACACCATCTGGCCGCCCCTTGAAACCCTTATATTCCCTTTCACTTCAACCTATTCATGTATTCTCTTTCTTGAACGGGATTTTCGAGTTAAAGATTTTTATATTTCATATTTTCATTTTTTTTAATCTGTTTGTAAATGATCCTACCGTTAGATGCTAGAATAGAAACCATTCTTGTTTTCACTTCCGTAATATTCGCCAGCTATTGCCATTGCGATACTCGTGGAGTGGTATTCTTTTCTCTCACCGATTGTACCGTGAAAATGACCTGCCTGCGTTTTTCGGAACAGTATTGTGGAGGAGTATTGTGTTTAGAATTCCGATTGCCACAATTTTTGCAAGTTTGCAAGCCGGTAATGATGTTATAACCGACACAATCTGTCAGTGTACTACGACATAGCTAGCATTGTCATAGAATGAAACCATATTGCAATCATTAGAACTCTCTTTTCCATTTCATATTACAACCTCATGATTCTTGGAATACCATTTCTGGCTTTCTTGATTTTTACTTATTCGAAGCTGGATTGTAGGTCCAGCTTATAGACTTTATATCTTCGAAAAAATGGATACACAGATACAGTGGTAACTGGTGTTGGTGGTGATATAGCCGGTTCCGATATTGTTTTCGAAGATGATGATGGCCCTAGCGGACCATTTGAAGAAGATGATTAGGGGCGGTCCAGCGGCGGATCAAACGGTAGGCGGAGTAGGCCCCTTCTTACTGCGCTTTTCACTTTGTCACATTTCAAGGGCCTCAATGCCCCCCCCCCCCCCTCCTTCATCGTTTTTAAAATTAGAGGCCCCAACTATAATTCCGCCCTGGGCCTCCAAGCGGATTGATCCTCCACTGCACCTCGAAAAGAAACCTTCGAAAGCGTAAGTCGAACCTTCCGCGTAAGTCGAATCCTGGTGCAATTTCGTTTATACTTCAAAGTCACAGAGTCGACTTCCTGCTCCAAACCTAAATTATTCGACGAATCAGGCGATTTTTAGAAACATTACATTAATATAAGTTAGAAAGAAATGTTTTATGTGAGAAAAAAGGTATTTTTGACCAATTTTGAGCATTTTGCTTAGATTTTGTGCTATAAACTAGCTCAGCTGTCAAATTTTCAAAAACCGCGTATCTCCGAATCCGTGTATAAGAGGAACCGCGTATCACGACGACTGCCTGTATATACATGCGAAATAGTTACAGTAGTCCTTTGTAGAACTGTCAAATAGTGCAGGATTTGCTTTCCTAACAAGTTTCAGTCGTCGTAAACAAATTCCTTCACGCTTCTTTGCAGCCAATCAACGAAATGAAAAAGACGTCAATCTGTTGTGGACACTGCTCGGGTCACTATATCGGACGGTGGAAGGTTACGATATCTGTTGAGAATGCCGCGAAAGTCCAAATTTAATTCCGTACGATATCTTTAGTTACAGAAGAATCACAAAATTAGTGCTTTTTTTCGGCAAACAGTCGCGGTTAAAAGAGACCGAGGGCGCGTCCTTCGGCTCTATTTATCCCTTTTTTCCCAGGGCGTCATCGCAACCGCCGCTATAATAATGGTGGGCACTGTCCCACCGTCGTTTCTGCTCTCGAAGCTCTACAACAGCAGACGGCTGTTGTAGGGCGTAAGCGTTATCAAAACAAACGCATTTACAACAATATCGATGCGGTGCTAAACTTCAAGAAGGATGATATTCCTCTGAAGGTAATACAGAAGCTTGAGGAGCGTGTCTTTACCAACGAAAACTTTGATCCGGAGAAGGTGAAGGCGGCGTCGACGGCTGCGGAAGGATTGTGCAAATGGGTCATTGCGATTGCAAAGTACGATAAGGTAGCAAAGGAGATAGCACCCAAGAAAGCAGCATTAGCCGAAGCTCAAGCGAGTTATGATGAAGGTTCTTGAGTTCTTTTTCCGGTTGTCTCACTACACCACATTAGCATCCATTAACAAACTATTGTGTATTATTTCTCCTAGTCCGCTATGACGATACTGAATGCAAAGCTGGAACAGCTACGTATCGTCGAGGAAAATCTTGCGGATCTCCAACGTAAGCTGGACGAACAGATTGCTCAACATGCAAAGCTGCAAGCAAATGTAGAGCTGTGTATGAAGAAGCTGCAACGCGCTACGGAGATCATTACCGGTCTGGGTGGTGAGAAGGATCGCTGGCAGACGGCGGCAAAAACGCTGGCACTAATGTACGACACGCTCACCGGTGACGTGTTGATTGCATCTGGTATCGTTGCGTACTTGGGACCCTTCACGATGCAGTTCCGGGCACAGCAGATCGAACAGTGGATCGAACGGTGTACGGATCGTGGAACCATCTGTTCCCAGGACTTCCAGCTCGTGAACGTACTGGGAAACCCGGTCGATATTCGGGCGTGGAACATCTTCGGTTTGCCAAGTGATGCATTTTCGGTGGAGAGTGCTATCATCATTCAGTAAGAATTGACCAGGGGCTTTGGGAATAATTAGAGAATAGCGATCGTGTTTTTGTATCGATGCGATGGTAAGACTCGAGATGTGAAGTGTAATGTGTGCTCTTTTTCCTCTTTTTAGCAATGCTCGACGCTGGCCTCTGATGATCGATCCCCAAGGGCAGGCTAACACATGGATACGCAATATGGAGAAGGCGAACCGTATTTGTATAATACGTCTCTCACACCCTGACTATACACGCGTACTGGAGAACGCCATACAGTTTGGTCTACCAGTGCTACTGGAGAATGTCGGTGAAGAGATCGAACCAATGCTGGAACCGATGCTGTTAAAACAAATCTTCCGACAGGGGGGGAACAATGTGTATCAAGCTGGGTGACTCAATCATAGAGTACCATGATTCGTTTAAATTTTACATCACAACAAAACTCCGTAGTCCCCATTACTTGCCGGAAATAGCGGTGAAGGTGACGCTACTCAACTTCATGATCACCCAGACTGGACTGCAGGATCAGCTGCTTTCGATAACAGTGGCGCGCGAACGGTCCGAACTCGAGACGGAAAAGAACGCATTGATCGTGCAAGGGGCGGAGAACAAGCGGCAGCTGCAGGAGATCGAAGACAAGATCCTGCAGGTCCTCTCGTCCGAGGGTAACATTCTCGAGGAAGAAAACGGTGTATCGGTCCTAAGCTCGTCGAAAACGCTGGCCAACGAGATCAACGAGAAGCAAATCGTTGCCGAGGGGACCGAACGTCAGATCGATGCGGCCCGTCGTCCCACTCGACGGTGCTGTTCTTCACGATTGCCGACTTGGCCTGCATCAATCCGATGTATCAGTACAGCCTGAACTGGTTCGTAAACCTCTTTACCGCGACTATCGACAATACCGAGAAGGTGGATGAGGTACCAGCCCGCTTGGAGGAACTTAGGACCTACTTTACGTACAGCCTTTACGAGAATATCTGCCGCAGCCTGTTTGAAAAGGACAAGATACTGTTCTCGCTATTGCTGGCTACGAATCTGCAGCAGGATGCCGGCCAGCTCGGGTCGCCCGAGCTGATGTTTTTGCTTACCGGAGGTGTTGGATTGGACAATCTTGATCCCTACCCGCCAGCCGTTTGGCTGCCGGACAAAAATTGGGATGAGATCTGTCGTTTGAAGATTTCGCCCCGCTGAAGGAACATGTGGTTCACAACTGAAAGCGGTACTTTGACGACGATACACCACATGAGGCATCCATTCCGGAGCCGTGGAATTCCACGGTGACAGCGTTCCAGAAGCTGCTGGTACTTCGATGTTTCCGGGCGGATAAGTTGGTTCCCACGATCGAGTTATATGTGGCAGGTAGGTGAACAGTTACCCTATAGGATATCGGAGATTTGATTACTGTAGACTGACTGTTCCAATCAATCAAGCAATCAATTCCAGAAACAATGGAACCGAAATACGTGGAACCTCCGGCCTTCAATTTGGCTGCATCGTACGACGAATCGAACTGTTGTGTGCCATTGATCTTCGTGCTAACACCGGGTACCGATCCGATGGCCACGCTGATAAAATTTGCTGACGCCCAGGGTCTGGGGGCAAATCGGCTCTTCTCACTATCGCTTGGACAGGGTCAGGGACCTATCGCAACCAAAATGATCGACGAAGGTACCAAGTTCGGCAATTGGGTTCTGCTGCAAAACTGTCACCTCGCCCAGAGCTGGATGCCGACGCTAGATGCCGACGACGAAATTCTGCGAAAGCTTCCAACCGGACACAACGCATCCCGACTTTCGGCTCTGGCTAACCTCCTATCCGACGGAACACTTCCCGGTGGTGGTACTACAAAATGGAATCAAGATTACCAACGAACCACCGAAAGGTCTACGCATGAACGTGTCGCGCTCGTTCATGAGCGATCCAATATCCAACGTCGAATGGTTCGAGGCGTGCAAACAATCGGCCAACTTCAAAAAGCTCCTGTTCAGTCTGTGCTTCTTCCACGGTGTTGTGCAGGAGCGGCGCCAGTTTGGTCCGATCGGTTGGAACATACCGTACGAGTTTAACGAGACCGATTTGAGCATCAGCTTGAGGCAGTTGCGAATGTTTTTGGACGAGTATGAAGAAGTACCGTATGTGGCACTACGCTACCTAACCGGAGAGTGTAACTACGGTGGCCGTGTAACGGATGATTGGGATCGTCGGTGTTTGAATACGCTTCTAGCAAAGTTCTACACGGCGCAGGTGCTGGAGAACGAGAGAACGGACACTTTGTTGGCCAATACGCTCAAGACACAGGTATGTCGGTTGTTAGGTGTAGTACATCTGTAGTCAGTAACGCCATTTTCTTATCGGATGCAAACTGAAGGATCGTACCGTAAGTATGCCAGGTATTCTTCTGGTTAATTCCCACAGTACCTCACTGATTAGTAAATATAGGTGAAATACATTTAAACTGCCTTGACTGACACACACTGGAACTTTAAAACAATTTACTTTTCAATGTTAAGTAACTTTATTATCTGAATTTAATGCTACATTCCCAAAATACCCACCATTAGCATTTGCTGCAAATGAAGGTAATGTAAAATTAGGTTAAATTGCCAAACCTGGTTCAAAAAATTTTAAACAAAAATTGATTATGTTTCATTCTACGAATTGGCTAAATTTCCATTGGATTTCCACATTCAATTGACAATGGTAGATTCTTGAGGATTTAAAGGTTTGTAAAAAATTGGAAACTGTTCGATTTTGTTTTTGAGTTTCATTAAATTACTGTAACCAATTCTTGATTTTCTAAAACATTAACGTAACGTAAGTAGTCTACTAATTGAGTATGTTATTCTCGCCAGAACACATCAACCGGTGTGTTCAGGGAAACTCCTGCCGAGCTTGTGATTAGCGTATCGTCAAACATTTTGAAGCTTCTTTCGTCAGAGTTTGATCGGGACGCCGCACTGGAGAAGTATCCGACCGACTATCATCAGGTAACTCGTCAGCTCTCGCACTGAGATTTCTCTCGATTACAGGAATGTTATATACACGATACTCCCTTATCTTCTGCAGAGCATGAATACGGTACTGGTGCAGGAGATGGTACCGTTTAACAATCTACTCATCTGCATCCGGGGTAGACTCCAGACGGCTCGCAAAGCCATGCAGGGTCTTGTCGCCATGTCACCAACCGTGGAAGAGGTGGTCAGCGCGATACTGGTCGGCAAGATCCCATCCGTCTGGGCGAAGCGTTCCAACCCGAGCCTGAAAACGCTCGGCTCGTACATTGCGGACTTTATCGCGCGGTTAGAATTCCTGCAAAAATGGTACGACGAAGACCCGCCAGCAACATTCTGGGTGTCGGGCTTTTTCTTCACCCAGGCATTTTTGACCGGCGCACAGCAAAACTTTGCCCGCAAGTACGTCATACCGATCGATCTGCTAGTGTTCGATAATCGGATAGGGAATAGGGCAGGATGGGATCTGCAGGAGTCTATACCACGCGTCCTGTTTGATACCGTGCCATACGTGAGTACTGCTTAAGATGGTAAGGTTTTCCTGCCGCTAAATTCATATTTGCTCTTTTAGATTCTGCTGAAACCGATGAAAAAAGACGATTTTGTTCCGCGGCACACGTACCGCTGTCCGGTATACAAGACGGCCGAACGGCGCGGTACGCTTTCCACGACGGGCCACAGTACTAACTTTGTCATAGCGTTGTTGCTAAATTGTGATCCCAATGTGAAACCGGACCATTGGGTTTTGCGTGGTGCGGCTATGCTTTGTCAGCTTAGTCACTAACCGGTTTCAACGCACAGCACGGAGGAAGAAGCATGAAGTATAAAATAGGCTCCTAATGCTTTTTTGCCCCTTTCTGCGATCAATGACGTAGGGGATTTTCGTTTAATGAGGGTTTTTCAGAACTACAAGTCATTTTACAAGCAAATTAAGACATGATACGAAAATAGACATGATACGAAATACATATTTAACAAAAGCAACTTTTTTACGTCTAAAATATACACAATAATTCAATTTTTACAAATATTTCATGGATATCTTATTAAAAATGGTTTGAGTTGCAAAACATAATATAAGCTACACGTGTACTGCTACCGTTCCGTCGACTCAACAATAATAAAGCACCAGGCACCGACTGATAAAAAATTGAGGTTGCAGCACTAGAAAACAAAATTCATCGCATTTTAACTAGGTCGTTACGCCAGGAATAGTAGTTGGAAACTATCACACAGGGAAATCAACCACCACCACCGAATCAACCACCGAAACGGGAAATCAACCACTGATCAGATGCTCTCACTATGCGGCAGATCTTGGAGAAGATGACGGAACAGCAACTCTATTCTTTCCATCTCTTCAATGACTTCAAGGCCGCATACGATAGCATAGCCTTGATAGTCAGGTTAGCCAGATAACGGTTACGACGCAATGAACTCTGTTGGAATCCCGGACAAACTTGCCATACTAGTACGAATGATAATGACCAAAGTCGCTAATGACCAAAGTCGACCAAATTTCGGGGACCATCTTCTATAAGTCAAAGTGATAGACTCTCGTGACAGCTAGAATTTACGTTTAGTTATCTTCCCAAACGTTGGAGGACTCAATCCCCTCCTTTTCTGCGCTGCGTCACCATCTACATGAGGTTGTCAGGATCATCAAGTTGCTTCGGATCATACCCCATTGCAAGAGCAAGGTAAATTGTTTTGAGTCAAAGAACTATTAAAGTGAGTACAGCGGCGGATCAAACGGTAGGCGGTCGCCTAGGGCCTCGCCTTGTCGGGGGCCCCAAAAAATTTGTGTAGTAGTAAATTTCCACTTTGCACTTTGCACTATGCAAAATTTGCCTCTTCCTTTCGAAGAAACTTGGTGAGCGAGAGTGTAAATTGTTCAGTTTTTCATCGGAAAATGTTTGCAACTTATTTTTGACGAAATTGTTGTTCAGACTATTAATACGGTTATATTAGTGTTTTAAGATGTAGAGAAAGACAATTTATTATAGGACTTGTAAATTCAGTTCACCAAGAAAGAAAATCTACAGCATTTCGGATGAGGAACGATGTAACAAAAGAATAAAAATCACTGTAAAGTTTAGCATTACACAATTAACAAAACAATGGCTCATAAAGTATGAAAAGAAGCTAAAAGAAGAGAAAACAACTTGCAATATAAATATAAATATAAGAAAGTTTACTGTAAGGTTAGGTTACCACGGAATTTAGAACAAAATTTAACAAACAGAATGTAAAGAAATTACCATTAAAATTGAAATTTATGTAAAAAACCAGGTAAGATAATTTGTTATAACTTTATTAAAGCCTTAGCTGTCTTCGCTTGACTTGCATAATTGCCAAACATTTTCAGTAAAAAATTAGCTATGCATCATAGGTATAGTACAGTGAAGATATATGTTCTCGTTGAAACAGATGTGATTTAAAACACACTTTTATTAATTTCAACTATTCGACAACTTCAATACTAATTCACCTTCTCTTAAGAAAATGAAAAAATATTACTAAAGGGTGCAGTCCAACTCATTATTGCATCATTTAATTGTTGACGAGTGCAAAGCGATGACATAATGGCAACATGTGTCACCGTACCCTTTTTAATTGTCACGAGGTTCACGTTAATTTCCACTACGAAATTATGCACTATCCGAGAAATTATCTTTCCCCTCCACAATTACTACTGCTGAAACTGCTGGCAACTAAATGTGTCGAATCTAAAGCCGTGTTTGTTTAACTGTAGCTGTAATCTGTAGCACAAATGCTTCTTAAAAATGGAATCATGCAGAAAAATAACTATTACATTATTTAATGAAAAAATCATCATGCAGTACTTTGTTTTTAGTATCTTTAATTTCATCTTTTATTAATACATTCCAGATTTACTTGATTGGTGTAACAAAGTACATGTGTGATATTTGCCATTTCACTAATTCGTTGTAAAATATTATTTTTTTATCCGAGAATACGCGAATTTCTATTTTTAGTTCCAAAGGTACGATACAAGATAACGAAATATGTGTATAAAGAAATAGGTGTATAAGAAAAGCTGCGATTAGCCGGACATGTTGGAGAAATATCCAACAAACCGAACAGTATCGCCATCTGACGGCATCGGGGCTTCAAAACGAAACACTAACTGTTGTGGTGTGTTTTACTTTTTGCTGCCCTTTCCAGTAGGTTTGCTTCCGTTCGCTGCAGCTCCAGACCCTTTAGCGTTCGTGACCGATATGCGAACTTTAGTGTTTGTAGCCTCCGGCCCACCGACACTCGCCTTCTTCCCGGGTCTTCCTTTTTGGGTCACAATTTTCGCACCCGGTCCAGTGTTCGTAGCCCCCGGCCCACCGGCACTCGTCTTCTTCCCGGGTCCTCCTTTTTGGGTCACAATTTTCGAACCCGGTCTAGTGTTCGTAGCCTCCGGCCCACCGGCACTCGCCTTCTTCCCGGGTCCTCCTTTTTGGGTAACATTTTTCGAACCCGGTCCAGTAGCTGCCCTGGAGGTGGCGTCACCTTTCCCATGGTTCGATACTCCACCACGTACTCCGGGAGCTTTGGATTTGACATCTTTCCGTTGGTGAAGCGTTGGTTTCTGCTTGTGATCCCCTTGTGCAGGATCATCCGTACGGAAGCCGACCGTTTTTTTCCGCGAAACGGGTACACTGTCACTGACACGATCTTTGCCATCGGCAGTCGGCTGGTTAGTAGATTCGTCGTTGTCATTTCCGTCGTTGTCATTCGTCTGTTGCTTCTCTTTCGTACTTTTCTCTTTAGTCGAACCCAGTATAACGGAGGCGGGTTTGGGACCGTGGAATGGACGACCGGTACGCCATGGACGACGGGTAACAGGTCTGGCCTTTGCGGTCGTCGTTGGAGCGATTGCAGATATAATCTGACGAGGAACACAGCTGAAAGAGTTGAAAGAGCTGGTCGATGTGGACTCATATTTCAGGCTCATTTGGTATGCGCAATCGATACAACGAATTTCGCAAATGTGGCACAATCGACACGACTGGGAACAACACGATTGGGAACTTCCATCGTCTTTAAAGCGGGTTGGCAGAATAGATTTTGCCAAAGGCTCCTTCTTTTGTGTTTCGTTGCCACACTTTGGACAGCAGCACTCGATTGACAGCCAATTCAAACAGGCCTTGCAACGTTCACAACATTTGAAATATTCTGAAAATAAACAGTCGGAAGTAGTCGTGGGATCTTCAATCGCAACATCATGCACGACTTGCCGCATCAACGTTATCGTTCCCACCAATTCATTGTCGCCGTCGTGTACGAAAAGTTTCTCTTGCACCGGTGAAACATCTCCGGCAGCGCAATCGAAATTCTTTACATACGCGTCCTTCAGATGAAGTACGCCCTTGTAAACGAATCCAGCGGGAATCCGTGGAATCAACACGAATCCTTCAGGTACTTCACTCAACACCATCATGTAAGCTGCTTGGATAGATGGTTGCTTGGATAGTAATGTTATATTTCAATGTTGCTAAAGGTTTATATTAGCTATGGTTGGTTGCTTCGATGGTTGCTTCGATTGTAAACTTCTGAATGATTATATTTCAATGTCGTCAAAGGTTTATATACATGCAAATTCTTCCGACCTTATTATCGGGTTTCGAGTACAACTAATTAGTTCTTCATGGGATATAAAAACATTATTCACATACAGAATGTGTATTAAGTAATTACAGAATGTGTATATTTTCTATACTCGTATGCTAAGATTGTTTTTATAAGTGGCGGTTCAAACGTTAAGCGGTTTAGGCGGTCGCCTAGGGCCTCGCCGTGTCGGGGGCCCCAAAAAACTTGTGAAGTAGTAAAAGGTACAAAGGTACTCCGGGAATTAAGAGCAGAGTTAATTTATATATTGTGCTGTAGCACAAAATCTAATTAAAAAGGTAAAAAAATTATCGAAAATATCTTCCTTGATTATATAAAACATTTGTTTCTAATTGACTAGCTATATCGGCCCTACGCTACGCGTACGTATCGGGCTACGTATCGGGCTACGCAAGAGAAGTATGCAGTGTATTCAAACTCCTTCTTCTTTATCGGCACGACATCTTTAGGATGTTGAAGCCTACCATTTCTATTTTTTTTACTTTATTTACCCGTGGGATAGTCAATGCTGCGTACGGAGGTTTGGTGGTCCAAATGAAATTTTTCCGTGGTCCTGTCTTGTATAAACCGTTATATTCCCTTTCACTTCAACCTATTCATGTATTCTCTTTCTCGAACGGGATTTTCGAGTTAAAGATTTTTATATTTCATATTTCCATTTTTTTAATCTGTTTGTAAATGATCCTACCGTTAGATGCTAGAATAGAAACCATTCTTGTTTTCACTTCCGTAATATTCGCCAGCTATTGCCATTGCGATACTCGTGGAGTGGTATTCTTTTCTCTCACCGATTGTACCGTGAAAATGACCTGCCTGCGTTTTTCGGAACAGTATTGTGGAGGAGTATTGTGTTTAGAATTCCGATTGCCACAATTTTTGCAAGTTTGCAAGCCGGTAATGATGTTATAACCGACACAATCTGTCAGTGTACTACGACATAGCTAGCATTGTCATAGAATGAAACCATATTGCAATCATTAGAACTCTCTTTTCCATTTCATATTACAACCTCATGATTCTTGGAATACCATTTCTGGCTTTCTTGATTTTTACTTATTCGAAGCTGGATTGTAGGTCCAGCTTATAGACTTTATATCTTCGAAAAAATGGATACACAGATACAGTGGTAACTGGTGTTGGTGGTGATATAGCCGGTTCCGATATTGTTTTCGAAGATGATGATGGCCCTAGCGGACCATTTGAAGAAGATGATTAGGGGCGGTCCAGCGGCGGATCAAACGGTAGGCGGAGTAGGCCCCTTCTTACTGCGCTTTTCACTTTGTCACATTTCAAGGGCCTCAATGCCCCCCTCCCCCCTCCTTCATCGTTTTTAAAATTAGAGGCCCCAACTATAATTCCGCCCTGGGCCTCCAAGCGGATTGATCCTCCACTGCACCTCGAAAAGAAACCTTGGAAAGCGTAAGTCGAACCTTCCGCGTAAGTCGAATCCTGGTGCAATTTCGTTTATACTTCAAAGTCACAGAGTCGACTTCCTGCTCCGAACCTAAATTATTCGACGAATCAGGCGATTTTTAGAAACATTACATTAATATAAGTTAGAAAGAAATGTTTTATGTGAGAAAAAAAGGTATTTTTGACCAATTTTGAGCATTTTGCTTAGATTTTGTGCTATAAACTAGCTCAGCTGTCAAATTTTCAAAAACCGCGTATCACGGGGACTGCCTGTATATACATGCGAAATAGTTACAGTAGTACTTTGTAGAACTGTCAAATAGTGCAGGATTTGCTTTCCTAACAAGTTTCAGTCGTCGTAAACAAATTCCTTCACGCTTCTTTGCAGCCAATCAACGAAATGAAAAAGACGTCAATCTGTTGTGGACACTGCTCGGGTCACTATATCGGACGGTGGAAGGTTACGATATCGATGCGGTGCTAAACTTCGAGAAGGATGATATTCCTCTGAAGGTAATACAGATGCTTGAGGAGCGTGTCTTTACCAACGAAAACTTTGATCCGGAGAAGGTGAAGGCGGCGTCGACGGCTGCGGAAGGATTGTGCAAATGGGTCATTGCGATTGCAAAGTACGATAAGGTAGCAAAGGAGATAGCACTCAAGAAAGCAGCATTAGCCGAAGCTCAAGCGAGTTATAATGTAGGTTCTTGAGTTCTTTTTCCGGTTATCTCACTACACCACATTAGCATCCATTAACAAACTATTGTGTATTATTTCTCCTAGTCCGCTATGACGATACTGAATGCAAAGCTGGAACAGCTACGTATCGTCGAGGAAAATCTTGCGGATCTCAAACGTAAGCTGGACGAACAGATTACTCAACATGCAAAGCTGCAAGCAAATGTAGAGCTGTGTATGAAGAAGCTGCAACGCGCTACGGAGATCATTACCGGTCTGGGTGGTGAGAAGGATCGCTGGCAGACGGCGGCAGAAACGCTGGCACTAATCTACGACACGCTCACCGATGACGTGTTGATTGCATCTGGTATCGTTGCGTACTTGGGACCCTTCACGATGCAGTTCCGGGCACAGCAGATCGAACAGTGGATCGAACGGTGTACGGATCGTGGAACCATCTGTTCCCAGGACTTCCAGCTCGTGAACGTACTGGGAAACCCGGTCGATATTCGGGCGTGGAACATCTTCGGTTTGCCAAGTGATGCATTTTCGGTGGAGAGTGCTATCATCATTCAGTAAGAATTGACCAGGGGCTTTGGGAATAATTAGAGAATAGCGATCGTGTTTTTGTATCGATGCGATGGTAAGACTCGAGATGTGAAGTGTAATGTGTGCTCTTTTTCCTCTTTTTAGCAATGCTCGACGCTGGCCTCTGATGATCGATCCCCAAGGGCAGGCTAACACATGGGTACGCAATATGGAGAAGGCGAACCGTATTTGTATAATACGTCTCTCACACCCTGACTATACACGCGTACTGGAGAACGCCATACAGTTTGGTCTACCAGTGCTACTGGAGAATGTCGGTGAAGAGATCGAACCAATGCTGGAACCGATGCTGTTAAAACAAATCTTCCGACAGGGGGGGAACAATGTGTATCAAGCTGGGTGACTCAATCATAGAGTACCATGATTCGTTTAAATTTTACATCACAACAAAACTCCGTAGTCCCCATTACTTACCGGAAATAGCGGTGAAGGTGACGCTACTCAACTTCATGATCACCCAGACTGGACTGCAGGATCAGCTGCTTTCGATAACAGTGGCGCGCGAACGGTCCGAACTCGAGACGGAAAAGAACGCATTGATCGTGCAAGGGGCGGAGAACAAGCGGCAGCTGCAGGAGATCGAAGACAAGATCCTGCAGGTCCTCTCGTCCGAGGGTAACATTCTCGAGGAAGAAAACGGTGTATCGGTCCTAAGCTCGTCGAAAACGCTGGCCAACGAGATCAACGAGAAGCAAATCGTTGCCGAGGGGACCGAACGTCAGATCGATGCGGCCCGTCGTCCCACTCGACGGTGCTGTTCTTCACGATTGCCGACTTGGCCTGCATCGATCCGATGTATCAGTACAGCCTGAACTGGTTCGTAAACCTCTTTACCGCGACTATCGACAATACCGAGAAGGTGGATGAGGTACCAGCCCGCTTGGAGGAACTTAGGACCTACTTTACGTACAGCCTTTACGAGAATATCTGCCGCAGCCTGTTTGAAAAGGACAAGATACTGTTCTCGCTATTGCTACAATCTGCAGCAGGATGCCGGCCAGCTCGGGTCGCCCGAGCTGATGTTTTTGCTTACCGGAGGTGTTGGATTGGACAATCTTGATCCCTACCCGCCAGCCGTTTGGCTGCCGGACAAAAATTGGGATGAGATCTGTCGTTTGAAGATTTCGCCCCGCTGAAGGAACATGTGGTTCAGAACTGGAAGCGGTACTTTGACGATGATACACCACATGAGGCATCCATTCCGGAGCCGTGGAATTCCACGGTGACAGCGTTCCAGAAGCTCCTGGTACTTCGATGTTTCCGGGCGGATAAGTTGGTTCCCACGATCGAGTTATATGTGGCAGGTAGGTGAACAGTTACCCTATAGGATATCGGAGATTTGATTACTGTAGACTGACTGTTCCAATCAATCAAGCAATCAATTCCAGAAACAATGGAACCGAAATACGTGGAACCTCCGGCCTTCAATTTGGCTGCATCGTACGACGAATCGAACTGTTGTGTGCCATTGATCTTCGTGCTAACACCGGGTACCGATCCGATGGCCACGCTGATAAAATTTGCTGACGCCCAGGGTCTGGGGGCAAATCGGCTCTTCTCACTATCGCTTGGACAGGGTCAGGGACCTATCGCAAAGAAAATGATCGACGAAGGTACCAAGTTCGGCAATTGGGTTCTGCTGCAAAACTGTCACCTCGCCCAGAGCTGGATGCCGACGCTAGATGCCGACGACGAAATTCTGCGAAAGCTTCCAACCGGACACAACGCATCCCGACTTTCGGCTCTGGCTAACCTGCTATCCGACGGAACACTTCCCGGTGGTGGTACTACAAAATGGAATCAAGATTACCAACGAACCACCGAAAGGTCTACGCATGAACGTGTCGCGCTCGTTCATGAGCGATCCAATATCCAACGTCGAATGGTTCGAGGCGTGCAAACAATCGGCCAACTTCAAAAAGCTCCTGTTCTGTCTGTGCTTCTTCCACGGTGTCGTGCAGGAGCGGCGCCAGTTTGGTCCGATCGGTTGGAACATACCGTACGAGTTTAACGAGACCGATCTGAGCATCAGCTTGAGGCAGTTGCGAATGTTTTTGGACGAGTATGAAGAAGTACCGTATGTGGCACTACGCTACCTAACCGGAGAGTGTAACTACGGTGGCCGTGTAACGGATGATTGGGATCGTCGGTGTTTGAATACGCTTCTAGCAAAGTTCTACACGGCGCAGGTGCTGGAGAACGAGAGAACGGACACTTTGTTGGCCAATACGCTCAAGACACAGGTATGTCGGTTGTTAGGTGTAGTACATCTGTAGTCAGTAACGCCATTTTCTTATCGGATGCAAACTGAAGGATCGTACCGTAAGTATGCCAGGTATTCTTCTGGTTAATTCCCACAGTACCTCACTGATTAGTAAATATAGGTGAAATACATTTAAACTGCCTTGACTGACACACACTGGAACTTTAAAACAATTTACTTTTCAATGTTAAGTAACTTTATTATCTGAATTTAATGCTTCATTCCCAAAATACCCACCATTAGCATTTGCTGCAAATGAAGGTAATGTAAAATTAGGTTAAATTGCCAAACCTGGTTCAAAAAATTTTAAACAAAAATTGATTATGTTTCATTCTACTAATTGGCTAAATTTCCATTGGATTTCCACATTCAATTGACAATGGTAGATTCTTGAGGATTTAAAGGTTTGTAAAAAATTGGAAACTGTTTGATTTTGTTTTTAAGTTTCATTAAATTACTGTAACCAATTCTTGATTTTCTAAAACATTAACGTAACGTAAGTAGTCTACTACTTTCACATTCTGGGTGTCGGGCTTTTTCTTCACCCAGGCATTTTTGACCGGCGCACAGCAAAACTTTGCCCGCAAGTACGTCATACCGATCGATCTGCTAGTGTTCGATAATGAAGTGTTGCGGGAAGCGGACATCACGGAACCGCCGGACGATGGGGTGTACGTGTATGGATTGTTTTTGGAAGGCACCACATGGGATAGGGAAAAGGGCAGGATGGGATCTGCAGGAGTCTATACCACGCGTCCTGTTTGATACCGTGCCATACGTGAGTACTGCTTAAGATGGTAAGGTTTTCCTGCCGCTAAATTCATATTTGCTCTTTTAGATTCTGCTGAAACCGATGAAAAAAGACGATTTTGTTCCGCGGCACACGTACCGCTGTCCGGTATACAAGACGGCCGAACGGCGCGGTACGCTTTCCACGACGGGCCACAGTACTAACTTTGTCATAGCGTTGTTGCTAAATTGTGATCCCAATGTGAAACCGGACCATTGGGTTTTGCGTGGTGCGGCTATGCTTTGTCAGCTTAGTCACTAACCGGTTTCAACGCACAGCACGGAGGAAGAAGCATGAAGTATAAAATAGGCTCCTAATGCTTTTTTGCCCCTTTCTGCGATCAATGACGTAGGGGATTTTCGTTTAATGAGGGTTTTTCAGAACTACAAGTCATTTTACAAGCAAATTAAGACATGATACGAAAATAGACATGATACGAAATACATATTTAACAAAAGCAACTTTTTTACGTCTAAAATATACACAATAATTCAATTTTTACAAATATTTCATGGATATCTTATTAAAAATGGTTTGAGTTGCAAAACATAATATAAGCTACACGTGTACTGCTACCGTTCCGTCGACTCAACAATAATAAAGCACCAGGCACCGACTGATAAAAAATTGAGGTTGCAGCACTAGAAAACAAAATTCATCGCATTTTAACTAGGTCGTTACGCCAGGAATAGTAGTTGGAAACTATCACACAGGGAAATCAACCACCACCACCGAATCAACCACCGAAACGGGAAATCAACCACTGATCAGATGCTCTCACTATGCGGCAGATCTTGGAGAAGATGACGGAACAGCAACTCTATTCTTTCCATCTCTTCAATGACTTCAAGGCCGCATACGATAGCATAGCCTTGATAGTCAGGTTAGCCAGATAACGGTTACGACGCAATGAACTCTGTTGGAATCCCGGACAAACTTGCCATACTAGTACGAATGATAATGACCAAAGTCGCTAATGACCAAAGTCGACCAAATTTCGGGGACCATATTCTATAAGTCAAAGTGATAGACTCTCGTGACAGCTAGAATTTACGTTTAGTTATCTTCCCAAACGTTGGAGGACTCAATCCCCTCCTTTTCTGCGCTGCGTCACCATCTACATGGGGTTGTCAGGATCATCAAGTGGCTTCGGATCATACCCCATTGCAAGAGCAAGGTAAATTGATTTGAGTCAAAGAACTATTAAAGTGAGTACAGCGGCGGATCAAACGGTAGGCGGTCGCCTAGGGCCTCGCCTTGTCGGGGGCCCCAAAAAATTTGTGTAGTAGTAAATTTCCACTTTGCACTTTGCACTATGCAAAATTTGCCTCTTCCTTTCGAAGAAACTTGGTGAGCGAGAGTGTAAATTGTTCAGTTTTTCATCGGAAAATGTTTGCAACTTATTTTTGACGAAATTGTTGTTCAGACTATTAATACGGTTATATTAGTGTTTTAAGATGTAGAGAAAGACAATTTATTATAGGACTTGTAAATTCAGTTCACCAAGAAAGAAAATCTACAGCATTTCGGATGAGGAACGATGTAACAAAAGAATAAAAATCACTGTAAAGTTTAGCATTACACAATTAACAAAACAATGGCTCATAAAGTATGAAAAGAAGCTAAAAGAAGAGAAAACAACTTGCAATATAAATATAAATATAAGAAAGTTTACTGTAAGGTTAGGTTACCACGGAATTTAGAACAAAATTTAACAAACAGAATGTAAAGAAATTACCATTAAAATTGAAATTTATGTAAAAAACCAGGTAAGATAATTTGTTATAACTTTATTAAAGCCTTAGCTGTCTTCGCTTGACTTGCATAATTGCCAAACATTTTCAGTAAAAAATTAGCTATGCATCATAGGTATAGTACAGTGAAGATATATGTTCTCGTTGAAACAGATGTGATTTAAAACACACTTTTATTAATTTCAACTATTCGACAACTTCAATACTAATTCACCTTCTCTTAAGAAAATGAAAAAATATTACTAAAGGGTGCAGTCCAACTCATTATTGCATCATTTAATTGTTGACGAGTGCAAAGCGATGACATAATGGCAACATGTGTCACCGTACCCTTTTTAATTGTCACGAGGTTCACGTTAATTTCCACTACGAAATTATGCACTATCCGAGAAATTATCTTTCCCCTCCACAATTACTACTGCTGAAACTGCTGGCAACTAAATGTGCCGAATCTAAAGCCGTGTTTGTTTAACTGTAGCTGTAAACTGTAGCACAAACGCTTCTTAAAAATGGAATCATGCAGAAAAATAACTATTACATTATTTAATGAAAAAATCATCATGCAGTACTTTGTTTTTAGTATCTTTAATTTCATCTTTTATTAATACATTCCAGATTTACTTGATTGGTGTAACAAAGTACATGTGTGATATTTGCCATTTCACTAATTCGATGTAAAATATTATTTTTTTTTATCCGAGAATACGCGAATTTCTATTTTTAGTTCCAAAGGTACGATACAAGATAACGAAATATGTGTATAAAGAAATAAGATAAGATAAGATAAGATAAGTTGGAGAAATATCCAACAAACCGAACAGTATCGCCATCTGACGGCATCGGGGCTTCAAAACGAAACACTAACTGTTGTGGTGTGTTTTACTTTTTGCTGCCCTTTCCAGTAGGTTTGCTTCCGTTCGCTGCAGCTCCAGACCCTTTAGCGTTCGTGACCGATATGCGAACTTTAGTGTTTGTAGCCTCCGGCCCACCGACACTCGCCTTCTTCCCGGGTCTTCCTTTTTGGGTCACAATTTTCGCACCCGGTCCAGTGTTCGTAGCCCCCGGCCCACCGGCACTCGTCTTCTTCCCGGGTCCTCCTTTTTGGGTCACAATTTTCGAACCCGGTCCAGTGTTCGTAACCCCCGGCCCACCGCCACTCGTCTTCTTCCCGGGTCCTCCTTTTTGGGTCACAATTTTCGAACCCGGTCTAGTGTTCGTAGCCTCCGGCCCACCGACACTCGCCTTCTTCCCGGGTCCTCCTTTTTGGGTAACATTTTTCGAACCCGGTCCAGTAGCTGCCCTGGAGGTGGCGTCACCTTTCCCATGGTTCGATACTCCACCACGTACTCCGGGAGCTTTGGATTTGACATCTTTCCGTTGGTGAAGCGTTGGTTTCTGCTTGTGATCCCCTTGTGCAGGATCATCCGTACGGAAGCCGACCGTTTTTTTCCGCGAAACGGGTACACTGTCACTGACACGATCTTTGCCATCGGCAGTCGGCTGGTTAGTAGATTCGTCGTTGTCATTTCCGTCGTTGTCATTCGTCTGTTGCTTCTCTTTCGTACTTTTCTCTTTAGTCGAACCCAGTATAACGGAGGCGGGTTTGGGACCGTGGAATGGACGACCGGTACGCCATGGACGACGGGTAACAGGTCTGGCCTTTGCGGTCGTCGTTGGAGCGATTGCAGATATAATCTGACGAGGAACACAGCTGAAAGAGTTGAAAGAGCTGGTCGATGTGGACTCATATTTCAGGCTCATTTGGTATGCGCAATCGATACAACGAATTTCGCAAATGTGGCACAATCGACACGACTGGGAACAACACGATTGGGAACTTCCATCGTCTTTAAAGCGGGTTGGCAGAATAGATTTTGCCAAAGGCTCCTTCTTTTGTGTTTCGTTGCCACACTTTGGACAGCAGCACTCGATTGACAGCCAATTCAAACAGGCCTTGCAACGTTCACAACATTTGAAATATTCTGAAAATAAACAGTCGGAAGTAGTCGTGGGATCTTCAATCGCAACATCATGCACGACTTGCCGCATCAACGTTATCGTTCCCACCAATTCATTGTCGCCGTCGTGTACGAAAAGTTTCTCTTGCACCGGTGAACCATCTCCGGCAGCGCAATCGAAATTCTTTACATACGCGTCCTTCAGATGAAGTACGCCCTTGTAAACGAATCCAGCGGGAATCCGTGGAATCAACACGAATCCTTCAGGTACTTCACTCAACACCATCATGTAAGCTGCTTGGATAGATGGTTGCTTGGATAGTAATGTTATATTTCAATGTTGCTAAAGGTTTATATTAGCTATGGTTGGTTGCTTCGATGGTTGCTTCGATTGTAAACTTCTGAATGATTATATTTCAATGTCGTCAAAGGTTTATATACATGCAAATTCTTCCGACCTTATTATCGGGTTTCGAGTACAACTAATTAGTTCTTCATGGGATATAAAAACATTATTCACATACAGAATGTGTATTAAGTAATTACAGAATGTGTATATTTTCTATACTCGTATGCTAAGATTGTTTTTATAAGTGGCGGTTCAAACGTTAAGCGGTTTAGGCGGTCGCCTAGGGCCTCGCCGTGTCGGGGGCCCCAAAAAACTTGTGAAGTAGTAAAAGGTACAAAGGTACTCCGGGAATTAAGAGCAGAGTTAATTTATATATTGTGCTGTAGCACAAAATCTAATTAAAAAGGTAAAAAAATTATCGAAAATATCTTCCTTGATTATATAAAACATTTGTTTCTAATTGACTAGCTATATCGGCCCTACGCTACGCGTACGTATCGGGCTACGTATCGGGCTACGCAAGAGAAGTATGCAGTGTATTCAAACTCCTTCTTCTTTATCGGCACGACATCTTTAGGATGTTGAAGCCTACCATTTCTATTTTTTTTACTTTATTTACCCGTGGGATAGTCAATGCTGCGTACGGAGGTTTGGTGGTCCAAATGAAATTTTTCCGTGGTCCTGTCTTGTACAAACCGTTATATTCCCTTTCACTTCAACCTATTCATGTATTCTCTTTCTCGAACGGGATTTTCGAGTTAAAGATTTTTATATTTCATATTTCCATTTTTTTAATCTGTTTGTAAATGATCCTACCGTTAGATGCTAGAATAGAAACCATTCTTGTTTTCACTTCCGTAATATTCGCCAGCTATTGCCATTGCGATACTCGTGGAGTGGTATTCTTTTCTCTCACCGATTGTACCGTGAAAATGACCTGCCTGCGTTTTTCGGAACAGTATTGTGGAGGAGTATTGTGTTTAGAATTCCGATTGCCACAATTTTTGCAAGTTTGCAAGCCGGTAATGATGTTATAACCGACACAATCTGTCAGTGTACTACGACATAGCTAGCATTGTCATAGAATGAAACCATATTGCAATCATTAGAACTCTCTTTTCCATTTCATATTACAACCTCATGATTCTTGGAATACCATTTCTGGCTTTCTTGATTTTTACTTATTCGAAGCTGGATTGTAGGTCCAGCTTATAGACTTTATATCTTCGAAAAAATGGATACACAGATACAGTGGTAACTGGTGTTGGTGGTGATATAGCCGGTTCCGATATTGTTTTCGAAGATGATGATGGCCCTAGCGGACCATTTGAAGAAGATGATTAGGGGCGGTCCAGCGGCGGATCAAACGGTAGGCGGAGTAGGCCCCTTCTTACTGCGCTTTTCACTTTGTCACATTTCAAGGGCCTCAATGCCCCCCCCCCCTCCTTCATCGTTTTTAAAATTAGAGGCCCCAACTATAATTCCGCCCTGGGCCTCCAAGCGGATTGATCCTCCACTGCACCTCGAAAAGAAACCTTGGAAAGCGTAAGTCGAACCTTCCGCGTAAGTCGAATCCTGGTGCAATTTCGTTTATACTTCAAAGTCACAGAGTCGACTTCCTGCTCCAAACCTAAATTATTCGACGAATCAGGCGATTTTTAGAAACATTACATTAATATAAGTTAGAAAGAAATGTTTTATGTGAGAAAAAAAGGTATTTTTGACCAATTTTGAGCATTTTGCTTAGATTTTGTGCTATAAACTAGCTCAGCTGTCAAATTTTCAAAAACCGCGTATCACGGGGACTGCCTGTATATACATGCGAAATAGTTACAGTAGTACTTTGTAGAACTGTCAAATAGTGCAGGATTTGCTTTCCTAACAAGTTTCAGTCGTCGTAAACAAATTCCTTCACGCTTCTTTGCAGCCAATCAACGAAATGAAAAAGACGTCAATCTGTTGTGGACACTGCTCGGGTCACTATATCGGACGGTGGAAGGTTACGATATCGATGCGGTGCTAAACTTCGAGAAGGATGATATTCCTCTGAAGGTAATACAGATGCTTGAGGAGCGTGTCTTTACCAACGAAAACTTTGATCCGGAGAAGGTGAAGGCGGCGTCGACGGCTGCGGAAGGATTGTGCAAATGGGTCATTGCGATTGCAAAGTACGATAAGGTAGCAAAGGAGATAGCACTCAAGAAAGCAGCATTAGCCGAAGCTCAAGCGAGTTATAATGTAGGTTCTTGAGTTCTTTTTCCGGTTATCTCACTACACCACATTAGCATCCATTAACAAACTATTGTGTATTATTTCTCCTAGTCCGCTATGACGATACTGAATGCAAAGCTGGAACAGCTACGTATCGTCGAGGAAAATCTTGCGGATCTCAAACGTAAGCTGGACGAACAGATTACTCAACATGCAAAGCTGCAAGCAAATGTAGAGCTGTGTATGAAGAAGCTGGAACGCGCTACGGAGATCATTACCGGTCTGGGTGGTGAGAAGGATCGCTGGCAGACGGCGGCAGAAACGCTGGCACTAATCTACGACACGCTCACCGATGACGTGTTGATTGCATCTGGTATCGTTGCGTACTTGGGACCCTTCACGATGCAGTTCCGGGCACAGCAGATCGAACAGTGGATCGAACGGTGTACGGATCGTGGAACCATCTGTTCCCAGGACTTCCAGCTCGTGAACGTACTGGGAAACCCGGTCGATATTCGGGCGTGGAACATCTTCGGTTTGCCAAGTGATGCATTTTCGGTGGAGAGTGCTATCATCATTCAGTAAGAATTGACCAGGGGCTTTGGGAATAATTAGAGAATAGCGATCGTGTTTTTGTATCGATGCGATGGTAAGACTCGAGATGTGAAGTGTAATGTGTGCTCTTTTTCCTCTTTTTAGCAATGCTCGACGCTGGCCTCTGATGATCGATCCCCAAGGGCAGGCTAACACATGGGTACGCAATATGGAGAAGGCGAACCGTATTTGTATAATACGTCTCTCACACCCTGACTATACACGCGTACTGGAGAACGCCATACAGTTTGGTCTACCAGTGCTACTGGAGAATGTCGGTGAAGAGATCGAACCAATGCTGGAACCGATGCTGTTAAAACAAATCTTCCGACAGGGGGGGAACAATGTGTATCAAGCTGGGTGACTCAATCATAGAGTACCATGATTCGTTTAAATTTTACATCACAACAAAACTCCGTAGTCCCCATTACTTACCGGAAATAGCGGTGAAGGTGACGCTACTCAACTTCATGATCACCCAGACTGGACTGCAGGATCAGCTGCTTTCGATAACAGTGGCGCGCGAACGGTCCGAACTCGAGACGGAAAAGAACGCATTGATCGTGCAAGGGGCGGAGAACAAGCGGCAGCTGCAGGAGATCGAAGACAAGATCCTGCAGGTCCTCTCGTCCGAGGGTAACATTCTCGAGGAAGAAAACGGTGTATCGGTCCTAAGCTCGTCGAAAACGCTGGCCAACGAGATCAACGAGAAGCAAATCGTTGCCGAGGGGACCGAACGTCAGATCGATGCGGCCCGTCGTCCCACTCGACGGTGCTGTTCTTCACGATTGCCGACTTGGCCTGCATCGATCCGATGTATCAGTACAGCCTGAACTGGTTCGTAAACCTCTTTACCGCGACTATCGACAATACCGAGAAGGTGGATGAGGTACCAGCCCGCTTGGAGGAACTTAGGACCTACTTTACGTACAGCCTTTACGAGAATATCTGCCGCAGCCTGTTTGAAAAGGACAAGATACTGTTCTCGCTATTGCTGGCTACGAATCTGCAGCAGGATGCCGGCCAGCTCGGGTCGCCCGAGCTGATGTTTTTGCTTACCGGAGGTGTTGGATTGGACAATCTTGATCCCTACCCGCCAGCCGTTTGGCTGCCGGACAAAAATTGGGATGAGATCTGTCGTTTGAAGATTTCGCCCCGCTGAAGGAACATGTGGTTCAGAACTGGAAGCGGTACTTTGACGATGATACACCACATGAGGCATCCATTCCGGAGCCGTGGAATTCCACGGTGACAGCGTTCCAGAAGCTCCTGGTACTTCGATGTTTCCGGGCGGATAAGTTGGTTCCCACGATCGAGTTATATGTGGCAGGTAGGTGAACAGTTACCCTATAGGATATCGGAGATTTGATTACTGTAGACTGACTGTTCCAATCAATCAAGCAATCAATTCCAGAAACAATGGAACCGAAATACGTGGAACCTCCGGCCTTCAATTTGGCTGCATCGTACGACGAATCGAACTGTTGTGTGCCATTGATCTTCGTGCTAACACCGGGTACCGATCCGATGGCCACGCTGATAAAATTTGCTGACGCCCAGGGTCTGGGGGCAAATCGGCTCTTCTCACTATCGCTTGGACAGGGTCAGGGACCTATCGCAACCAAAATGATCGACGAAGGTACCAAGTTCGGCAATTGGGTTCTGCTGCAAAACTGTCACCTCGCCCAGAGCTGGATGCCGACGCTAGATGCCGACGACGAAATTCTGCGAAAGCTTCCAACCGGACACAACGCATCCCGACTTTCGGCTCTGGCTAACCTGCTATCCGACGGAACACTTCCCGGTGGTGGTACTACAAAATGGAATCAAGATTACCAACGAACCACCGAAAGGTCTACGCATGAACGTGTCGCGCTCGTTCATGAGCGATCCAATATCCAACGTCGAATGGTTCGAGGCGTGCAAACAATCGGCCAACTTCAAAAAGCTCCTGTTCAGTCTGTGCTTCTTCCACGGTGTCGTGCAGGAGCGGCGCCAGTTTGGTCCGATCGGTTGGAACATACCGTACGAGTTTAACGAGACCGATCTGAGCATCAGCTTGAGGCAGTTGCGAATGTTTTTGGACGAGTATGAAGAAGTACCGTATGTGGCACTACGCTACCTAACCGGAGAGTGTAACTACGGTGGCCGTGTAACGGATGATTGGGATCGTCGGTGTTTGAATACGCTTCTAGCAAAGTTCTACACGGCGCAGGTGCTGGAGAACGAGAGAACGGACACTTTGTTGGCCAATACGCTCAAGACACAGGTATGTCGGTTGTTAGGTGTAGTACATCTGTAGTCAGTAACGCCATTTTCTTATCGGATGCAAACTGAAGGATCGTACCGTAAGTATGCCAGGTATTCTTCTGGTTAATTCCCACAGTACCTCACTGATTAGTAAATATAGGTGAAATACATTTAAACTGCCTTGACTGACACACACTGGAACTTTAAAACAATTTACTTTTCAATGTTGTTTGAATTATTAGGATTAGGAAGCTAGGAAATTAAGTAACAAGTATAGACGAACCGGATAATGGGAATGACATAGCAGATGAACTATCAAATGAATTCTAAATGAACTGTACATTGACTTAGGAATAAACGAGTTTCAACTGGACCTTCGACGGGGTTACATCTATCCTTGGTGAAAATTGCAATATCGAACATTTTGGTCCTTCGAACCGGATTAAGGATAGGTGTAATTCAGTGTCAAGAACATTTTTGTGTTGTGCTCGGCATCACGAGCAAGTGATAACGCTCTGCATCAAGAGTATCGGGTCGTAGTGCGCTCGGCAACAAGAGCAACGGTTGTGCAAGGTCATCGGTAGACCACGCTTCGAACGCTACTATCCGCACGTTACACACACATAAGTGTCTTCGCACGCATCAGTGTTACCTGTTTTCGCGCGTATCGTTTCCTCGATTGGTTCTGTGTTAGGAGTGGAGTGTTAGTCGTGCTAAACTATATTCGGTGATAGTGAACGGTTTGCGATGGATAAGAAGAAGAAAGCAGCGCAGCTGAAGAAGAGGATCGCAGAAGAGCACATAAAGGCGTTGGAGAAATTCGAGTCCTCGTTCACGGAAAGTGTCACAAATGAAGTGTCTGATGCGTTAGAGTGCTTAGAACGGTACAAGGACGATTATTTTGGCGCGATTACGCAGTTAATGGAGCTGGACGATAGCTGTGAGGCTATCGATGCAAGCATTCAGGAAAGAATCGCAATGGACGATCGATGCCGACATCTTCGCGCGTTTTTGCGAGACAAGCTGCCAAGGGAGTCGAACCCACTGAATGAATCAACGATGATGCCAAGTTCATCCACGTTCGCGTTTAGTAAACCAAATGTGTCGAACCTCCGTTTCCCTAAGATCGACCTGCCTACTTTTGATGGTGATTATTCAAAATGGCTTTCTTTTCGCGATCGGTTCATTGGCATGATAGACGCTTCTACGGAACTCCCTTCGATTGCAAAGCTCCAATATCTATTATCGTCGTTAAAGGGTGAAGCGGCAATTCCTTATGAACACACTAATTTAACGGCAGATAATTATTCAGTAACGTGGGCTTCATTACTGAAACGGTACGATAACTCAAGATCGCTCATTCGCGAGTATTATCGTAAGCTCCACCATTTTCCTGCAGTGCAAACGGGTTGTGTCAATGACTTAGCACATTTGGTGGATGAATTTACTCGTCATGTTAGCGGTTTGGTAAAGTTGCGCGAGCCGATCGAATCTTGGGACACACCACTGTCAAATCTGCTGCTAATGAAATTGGATTCTACTACTCTTCTGGCCTGGGAGGAACATTCGGTGACTTTTGATAAGGATCAGTACAAAGATATAGTCGATTTCCTACATGAACGGATCCAGATTTTAAAATCTGGATTCTACTGCTCTGGATGAAATTGGATTCTACTACTCTTCTGGCCTGGGAGGAACATTCGGTGACTTTTGATAAGGATCAGTACAAAGATATAGTCGATTTCCTACATGAACGGATCCAGATTTTAAAATCTGCTAAGAGATTCTGTAGTGAAGCAACGCCTGCGGATGTCAAGGTGGCCGGCAACCAACGTCACCCTATAACGCATCGAAAATCGATTACAAATGCTGCTGCAACGCAAGGTTCTTCATCCAGTTCTCCTACCTCCACCACCAATTCTCAACCGCTGAAATGTCCATTAAATTGTTCGGAAGCTCATTTGCTACGTAATTGTCCGGCCTTTCTCACCAACGATACACAACAGCGGCGGGACATTGTAAAGTCAAAGGGATTATGTTGGAACTGCCTCAGTGGTTCTCATCAGGTTAAAGGGTGTAAGTCATATTACACTTGTCGTTCATGTCATGAACGCCATCACACGCTGCTTCATCAAGCATCACAACCGAAGATTACTATGGCGGCTCAATCGGAGGACGAAATGGTGTTCTTGGAAACGGCCATAGTGTATATTTTGGACGATTATGGAAGGCAGCACGAGGCAAGAGCACTGCTTGATTCGGGCTCGATGTCTAACTTTGTTTCGGAAGCTCTGGCTAGGAAACTAATGACCACCCGCACCAAGGTGAATGTTTCCGTTTCTGGCATCGGGAAAGCTATTCAACATGTAAGGGGATCGATCACGGCAACCGTTCGATCCAAAAGCCAACACTTCGCCACTCAGTTGGAACTACTTGTATTGGAAACACCGTCATCGGACATACCAACTTCACCAATCGATGTATCATCCTGGGACATGACGAATGTGACACTAGCGGATCCCACGTATCACATTCCTGGCAGGATTGATGTCGTCATAGGTGGTGACGCTTTCTGGGAGCTACACACTGGGCACAAGCGGTCATTAGGCCCTGGTAGACCATGGCTAGTGGAGACGCATTTCGGATGGGCTGTAGCAGGAAATACATCGCAGTCATCACACACATCTCGTATATGTCATATTGCAACGAACGAGCAACCATTGGAAGCAATAATGACACGGTTTTGGGAAAACGAGACCATACCGGATGATCCTGTTTATTCGGTGGAAGAGGACAGCTGCGAGAAACATTACGTATCTACTACAACTCGTAATGCATCGGGGAGGTATGTTGTTTGCTTGCCAATTAATCCTATTCCGAGTATCGTTTTAGGATCCTCGAGAGAGATCGCAAAACGCAGGTTCCTTGCAGTAGAACGACGTTTGGAAGCCAACCCTCAGATGAAGGGACCATATTCTGCGTTTATGAAGGAATACGAGAAATTGGGGCATATGAAGAAAATGCCTAATCCTGTTGATGATGATTGCCCTCACTACTACCTTCCTCACCACGCAGTTTTGAAAGAGAAGAGTACCAGCACAAAGGTTCGAGTTGTGTTCGATGCGTCGTGCAAGACCTCTACCGGTGTCTCTTTAAACGACAAGCTTCTTGGTGGTCCCGTTATCCAGCAAGATCTTTTCACCATCATGCTGCGCTTTCGATCTCACGCAATTGCTATCACCGCGGACGTCGAAAAAATGTACCGGCAAATCCTTCACGAAAGTCGAGATAGAAACTTTCTGCGCATTCTGTATCGAGAGAACCCGAATGATCCTATAGATACCTATGAACTACAGACGGTCACTTATGGCACTGCTTCAGCTCCGTTTTTGGCGACTAGGACGTTGCGGCAGATCGCACAAGATCATCAGGACGAGTACCCACGGGCAGCGAACTCGGTAATGAATGATTTTTACATGGATGATCTCTTGTCCGGGGCAGAAGATCTATCAGATGCCATCAAGATTCAAAGGGAAATCTCCGCAATGTTACGTTCGGCGGGATTCGTGTTGAAAAAATGGGCATCAAATAATCGAGCGGCACTGACAAGTGTCCCACAGGAGGATCTAGCGACACTACTTACTCATGAATGGCAAGATACTCTAGCAGTCTCAGTATTGGGTATCACCTGGGAGCCAATAAGTGATACATTTCGGTGCAGAGTTGAGTTACCACCAGTACCAGATGTCCTTACAAAAAGGATCACGTGTTCATGTATTGCTAAGCTTTTTGACCCACTCGGGCTGATAGGACCAGCCATTCTCATCGGAAAATTGTTTATGCAACAATTATGGGCACTAAAGCACGACGGCAAGCCATGGGACTGGGACCGAGAATTGCCTTCATCGCTTCGGGAGCAATGGCGGAAGTTTCATTCATCATTGAACCTTCTTCTGGAGTTGCAAGTTCCTCGGTTTATTTCACAATACAAGGCTACCAATGTACAACTACACATCTTCGCTGACGCGTCCCAGAGGGCCTACGGAACATGTTGTTACATTCGATCAGAGACAAATCATCGCGTCACTGTTCAGCTATTAGCAGCTAAATCTAAGGTGGTTGCGTTAGCTAATACTCACTCCATTGCTCGGTTGGAACTTTGTGCAGCGCGCCTGGCGACTCAACTATATCACAAGGTTAGTCGATCACTCAGCATCTTTACGGTTACTATCTGTTGGACAGATTCGATGACCGTCCTTTATTGGCTTAAATCCCCTCCAAACCGTTGGAAGCCTTTTGTGGCTAACCGAATCGCTAAAATTCAAGGAGAAACAGAAATCCAGAGCTGGAAACATGTACCAGGTGTTGATAATCCAGCAGATGATGTCTCACGTGGCCTTGATGCACAGAAGCTGTTAGTTTGTCAACGATGGTGGCATGGTCCAAAATGGTTAGCAGAGAAACCGGAAAATTGGCCCAAGGATCCACTTCCTTCGGCGGAAATATTGGACGTTCCCGAAGAAAGATTGGTGTCTACGCGAATTGCAGCAATTTCAACAGTAGATGACTTCCGTAACATGCTGTTTTCGAGATTCTCCAGCTATAGCAAACTTCGGCGGGTTATGGCATATTGCATGCGATACATACATCGTTTGCGTGATTTCAAGGGTGCAAACAACCGAGACAGCGATGATATCACCCCTCGATCGGTAGAGAAATTATCATCATCCATTCCTCTACTCACGGTAGAAGAACTCCAGCAGGCGGAATTGCGTTTATGTCAGTTATCGCAATTAGATTCGTTTCCAGACGACCTACACAACCTTACACATGGCAAGGCATGTTTAAGAAATTCGAAGTTGAAATGGGTTTTACCATTTATTGACCCATCGGGTACCCTTCGCGTCGGTGGCCGGCTTAGGAACGCAGATATACCGGATGCTACAAAACATCCCATCTTATTGGATTCGAAGCATCCCTTAGCATCATTATTGGCAACTGCATACCATTTGCAGTTACTGCATGCTGGCCCTCAATTGTTATTGGCATCTCTCCGACAGAGATTTTGGATCATCGGTGGACGCAGTTTATCAAAGTCCGTCTATCACAACTGCCATGCGTGCTTTAAAGCCAAACCAACTCTGGTGAGACAATGTGTTGCAGATCTACCATCATCGAGAGTTTCTCCAACAACCCCATTCACTGTATGCGGTGTCGACTACTGTGGGCCAGTCCTGTTAAAGGCAACGATTCGCAACAGGAGCCCAACAAAGGCGTACATTGCAATATTTGTCTGTTTTGCAACTAAAGCCGTGCACATCGAGCTGGTAGGAGATCTTACAACAGCGGCCTTTCTTGGAGCACTTCGTCGCCTAATTGCACGTCGTGGAAGGATATGTGAGCTGCACTCGGATAATGCAACGACCTTCAAGGGAGCATCACACGAACTTCACCGAGTCTATCAAATGTTCAAGTGCAACGAAGCCGACCGCGCAGAAATCTTCAACTGGTGCACAAACAACGAACTGAATTGGAAATTCATCCCACCGCGTGCACCACATTTTGGTGGTCTTTGGGAAGCAGCAGTTAAATCGGCCAAGAAACACATCATCAGAAGTATCGGAACCATAAGTATCACACAAGAAAGCATGTTAACGCTCCTAGCTCAAGTCGAACAATGCTTGAATTCCCGTCCCTTAACTCCTCTATCTAATGACCCTTCAGATCTAGAACCATTAACTCCTGCTCACTTTCTTATTGGCAGAAGTCTGCAAGCTGTACCAGAAGTGGACCACAGTCAAACACCTGACAACCGCCTGAAGGAATACCAGTTGGTACAAAAAAACGTTCGGAACATTTGGTCCCGGTGGATGCCCGAATACCTTCAGCAACTGCAATCCTGTGCCAAACACTGTAATGGTTCACCAGTGACACTAAAGGAAAATCAGTTAGTCATTATAAAGGAGGATAATGTTCATCCTACGATGTGGCCGATGGGTAGGATTGTAGCTTTGCATCCGGGCAAGGATGATGTTGTTCGTGTAGTTACGTTACGCACAGCATCAGGAAAACAGATCGTTCGTCCATCTGTTCGGTTAGCCATTCTTCCGATTGCAGACACGGAAGGGAAATCAGATTAGTGAGACGGTCAATAAGTGAACTCGATACATATTTGAATTCTAATAGTTTCAGGAACATACTCTATGAACTCAGCTAATTAAGAAAAGAATTACTTCTTTTGGTGGCCGGAATGTTTGAATTATTAGGATTAGGAAGCTAGGAAATTAAGTAACAAGTATAGACGAACCGGATAATGGGAATGACATAGCAGATGAACTATCAAATGAATTCTAAATGAACTGTACATTGACTTAGGAATAAACGAGTTTCAACTGGACCTTCGACGGGGTTACATCTATCCTTGGTGAAAATTGCAATATCGAACAAATGTTAAGTAACTTTATTATCTGAATTTAATGCTTCATTCCCAAAATACCCACCATTAGCATTTGCTGCAAATGAAGGTAATGTAAAATTAGGTTAAATTGCCAAACCTGGTTCAAAAAATTTTAAACAAAAATTGATTATGTTTCATTCTACTAATTGGCTAAATTTCCATTGGATTTCCACATTCAATTGACAATGGTAGATTCTTGAGGATTTAAAGGTTTGTAAAAAATTGGAAACTGTTTGATTTTGTTTTTAAGTTTCATTAAATTACTGTAACCAATTCTTGATTTTCTAAAACATTAACGTAACGTAAGTAGTCTACTACTTTCACATTCTGGGTGTCGGGCTTTTTCTTCACCCAGGCATTTTTGACCGGCGCACAGCAAAACTTTGCCCGCAAGTACGTCATACCGATCGATCTGCTAGTGTTCGATAATGAAGTGTTGCGGGAAGCGGACATCACGGAACCGCCGGACGATGGGGTGTACGTGTATGGATTGTTTTTGGAAGGCACCACATGGGATAGGGAAAAGGGCAGGATGGGATCTGCAGGAGTCTATACCACGCGTCCTGTTTGATACCGTGCCATACGTGAGTACTGCTTAAGATGGTAAGGTTTTCCTGCCGCTAAATTCATATTTGCTCTTTTAGATTCTGCTGAAACCGATGAAAAAAGACGATTTTGTTCCGCGGCACACGTACCGCTGTCCGGTATACAAGACGGCCGAACGGCGCGGTACGCTTTCCACGACGGGCCACAGTACTAACTTTGTCATAGCGTTGTTGCTAAATTGTGATCCCAATGTAAAACCGGACCATTGGGTTTTGCGTGGTGCGGCTATGCTTTGTCAGCTTAGTCACTAACCGGTTTCAACGCACAGCACGGAGGAAGAAGCATGAAGTATAAAATAGGCTCCTAATGCTTTTTTGCCCCTTTCTGCGATCAATGACTTAGGGGATTTTCGTTTAATGAGGCTTTTTCAGAATTACAAGTCATTTTACAAGCAAATTAAGACATGATACGAAAATAGCACGATATACATATTTAACAAAAGCAACTTTTTTACGTCTAAAATATACACAATAATTCAATTTTTACAAATATTTTATGGATATCTTATTAAAAATGGTTTGAGTTGCAAAACATAATATAAGCTACACGTGTACTGCTACCGTTCCGTCGACTCAACAATAATAAAGCACCAGGCACCGACTGATAAAAAATTGAGGTTGCAGCACTAGAAAACAAAATTCATCGCATTTTAACTAGGTCGTTACGCCAGGAATAGTAGTTGGTAACTATCACACAGGGAAATCAACCACCACCACCGAATCAATCACCGAAACGGGAAATCAACCACTGATCAGATGCTCTCACTATGCAGCAGATCTTGGAGAAGATGACGGAACAGCATCTTGTTGGATTATACAACGCTTGCGAAGTAGAACGTAACGGCTTAAGTGTCAGTATAGTTAGGAGCGGAAACGGTTAGACCAAGTCTCTTCTGCTGTAACACCTTGTAAGAACAACACGTAAAATATATAACCCGCTAGTAATTCTAACAGGTTATGGGCCCAGACCATATAATCGTACAATAAGCTGGAACGATGACCGACGTTACAAAAATAACTGGGATTGATCGATTAGTTGGACGCGAAAACTGGTCGACGTGGAAATTTGCTGTGCAAACCTATCTAGAGGTCGAAGACCTGTGGAACGCCGTAGAACCAAAAGTGAAAGCCGATGGGACTGTTGAAGCGGTGGATCCTGTTAAGGATAAAAAAGCACGAGGCAAAATAATTCTACTGCTGGAACCTGGTAATTACTATCATGTAAGGGATACATCGACGGCTCAGGAAGCTTGGAAAAAGTTATGCGACGCGTTTGAGGAAACTGGCTTAACGCGAGAAGTCGGCTTACTTTTCAAGCTTATCCATACTGATTTGGAAGCCTGTGGATCCATGGAGAATTACGCAAACAGGATGATTTCGACCTGTCACCAAATGAATGCAATCGGATTTCATATTGCAGATCGATTTGTCGGTGCATTGCTACTAGCTGGGCTACCCGAACGATATCAACCGATGGTGATGGCACTTAAAAATAGCGGCACAGCGATAACCGGAGATTCGGTGAAAACGATTTTGCTGCAAGAAGAAGAAGGACCGACACGCACCGAAAGGTTATGTGTAGCGAAACGAGAGCGAAATAAGCCTCACGGATCGAACCCGATAAAGAGAACAGAACGCAAAGGTCTTTAGGGGGTTGTTCCGTAGTTCGGAGCCCTTCTTCTATTCCTCCTTCCTTCTTCGTCGGGACTTGGTCGCTCTTCGGTCCTCCTGGGGTTACAACGAGATGTTCGTCGCTTGACGGGGAAACGATAACTGACCTTGTTCGGACATGCCACCGCTTTTATATAGTGCTGGCCATGTCTCGAACTTTCCTATCATCTTACAATTCGTGTTCGATCCTGTCTGTTTGCCTATTCTTTCGTTCCTCTATGTCCTTTTTCCTTGAAGAAGTTGTTCCGCGAATTTCTGTCCTTTTGTTACCGATTCTGGTCTTACCTACAAACAAGGACTTCATTGTTCTCGTTTTTTACCATTTGCATTTTGTTTGTTTTCCCTATTTAACCCTAGATGGCGCTTTTCTGTGTCCTGGCTATTTGCCTTGGACGCCACAGGTCCTAAGTGTTGGAGGTGTAACCAATTTGGCCACATTGCAAGGCAATGTGATAACACTGATACCGTAAAGAGAAATAATGCGTTGGGAGCTGTTTTACAATGTGTTGAAGAAAGAGTGGAGAGCGATTGGTATTTAGACTCCGGCGCCACGATGCACATGACGCATAACCTAAAACTCTTAGCAAACGTTAAGGATAGAACCGGAACAGTCTTAGCAGCGAATAAGAAGACTATGCAGATTAAAGCATGTGGTACTGCAAGGATCTATCCGGTGAAAAGTTAATTTGGGGGTGTCTTACCAGTGAATGATGTACATTATATCCCTGACCTTTCTATGAATCTGCTTTCGGTAGGTCGAATAGTGAAAAAGGGATACTCGATCGTTTTTAATATCGATGGATGCAGAATAATGAACGGTGATGGTGATATAATTGCGAAAGGAATATTGGAAAACGATCTGTTTAAGATCGAGCAGCAAAAATCGTATGATAGAGTGATGGCGTGTTCATCGAGCAATACATCCGAAATGTGGCATAAGCGACTTGGGCATATCAACGTGAAAAGCTTGTGGAAGCTAGCTGATGGAGTCGTGAGTGGTTTGCGGATGGTTGGCGAAAACTCTATTGGTGATTGTACGATTTGTGCTATGGGGAAGCAGGCCCGACTGCCGTTTAGTAAGAGTGGATCCCGTGCAGATAATTTGCTAGAAGTAATACACTCGGATATTTCGGGTCCGATGGAGGTGCCTTCTCTAGGCGATAATAGATACTATATCACCTTTATCGATGATATGTCGCGGAGAGTGTGTGTATATTTTCTGAAAAGCAAATCAGCGGATGAAGTATTGGAATGTTTCAAAGATTTCCACACGAAGGCAGAAAGGCAGTGCGAGCGTAAGATAAAAAGGCTTCGAATTGATAATGGGAAAGAATATGTTAATAGTACATTTCAAGAATATCTACGGAAGCATGGGATTCGGCATCAGTTGACGAATGACTACACGCCGG
Source organism: Anopheles moucheti (assembly GCF_943734755.1). NCBI lineage: Eukaryota > Metazoa > Arthropoda > Insecta > Diptera > Culicidae > Anopheles > Anopheles moucheti. The sequence continues at coordinate 62,662,232 of NC_069140.1, forward strand.
AGCAGAATGGAATGGCGGAACGTGCTAATCGAACAATCGTTGAACGGGCTCGTTGTATGCTGTTTGAAGCGAAGTTGCCGAAAACATTCTGGGCGGAAGCTGTGCAAACAGCTGTGTACCTTATCAATCGATCACCGACGAATGGTCATGATCTGACGCCGGAGGAGGTGTGGAGTGGAAAGAAGCCAGATATTTCACATGTTCGTGTATTTGGTACAAAGACGATGGTGCAAATTCCGAAGGTCAAGCGCCGTAAGTGGGATCCTAAATCCAGAGAATGTGTGCTTACTGGATTTGAAGAGGACACCAAGGGGTATCGCCTTTATGATCCAGCTACAAGATGCTTGCTGAAAAGTCGCGAGGTGAAATTCATCAACGAAGGATGTGGTAAGAATGAAGAGATGCCTCAACGTGGTAAAACAGTGTTACTTGATTTCAGCGCAACACAAGACATAAACCACGTGGATGGAAGCGGCAACGAGGCAACGAGTGTTGGAGAAAATAGAGGATATTCGCAGGGCGGCTTGAACCCACCATCGACTGTTATGAATGAACCGAAGTCTCAGACAGTCAGACGCAGTATACGTCAGCATAAAGTTCCGGTTAAGTACAGGACACAAAACGATTGGGTGCAAATGGGTGTTTAAACGGAAAACGGACGCAGATGGGAAGCTGTTTCGATATAAAGCCCGAATAGTTGCACAAGGTTTCAGTCAGCAGTACGGGAAAGACTACGACGAAGTGTTTGCACCAGTAGTCAGGCAGACAACATTCCGTACGTTAATGTCAGTTGCAGCAAAAAGGAATATGACGGTTAAGCAGTATGACATAAAGACCGCGTTTTTGTATGCTGAGCTGGAGGAGGAAATTTACATGCGTGTCCCATGTGGTGTAAGTGCTGATGGAAAGGTCTGTAAACTGAACAAGGGTCTTTACGGACTGAAGCAGGCGGCAAGATCGTGGAACCAGAGGCTGGACGAGGAGCTAAGACGCCAAGGTTATCAAATCTGCTTGGCTGACACCTGCTTGTATCGTAGACGACATGGAGGAAGGTGGTGTTACGTGCTCGTCTATGTTGACGATCTGATTGTTGCTGGAGAAGATCCCGAAATGATCTCGTCATTACTTTCTGGTCTGCAGTGCTCCTTTGAGGTAAATGTTATTGGGGATGTTTGTTTCTTTTTAGGAATGGAAATAGAAAAGGACAAACGAGGAGATTATTTCCTGAGTCAGAGGAAGTACATAAGCGACGTGATCAGGACTTGTGATCTAGTCGATGCAAAGACGTCTAACATTCCTCTCGACAACGGTTACATGAAAGACGAAGAAAAAGGAAGCCCGCTTGCAAGTAATTACGATTACCAGATGATGATTGGGAAGCTGCTATATATAGCGATCAACACGAGACCTGATATTGCAGCAGCTGTTTCGATATTGAGCCAGAAAACGGTGAAACCAACCCAAAGCGATTGGAACGAAGTGAAAAGGGTTGTGCGATACCTGAAGGGAACAAAAGATTTTCGTTTGCGGCTAAGCAAGAACGGTATAGGAGATCGTATAATCGGATATAGTGATTCAGATTGGGCTGAAAATAAGAAAGACAGGAAGTCTAACAGTGGATTTGTTTTCATAGTGAATGGTGGCACTGTTAGTTGGGTATGTAGAAAGCAAAGCTGCGTGTCGCTTTCGACTACAGAGGCAGAATTAATAGCCCTATCTGAGGCAATACAGGAGGCAATATGGCTAAAACTACTTCTGAAGGAATTAAACGATGAGCAGGAGGTTTTGCTATACGAAGACAATCAGAGCTGTCTGAAATTGTTAGCCGGAGAAAAGTTAAGCAATAGGACGAAACATATTGCTACCAAATATCATTTCACGAAAGATCAAATAAGGAAGCATGAAGTGATTTGCGTTTATTGCCCCACGGAGGATATGGTAGCAGATATTCTCACTAAACCTTTGCCAAATGTTAAAATGCAGAAACTGGTGCGAATTATTATTATTATTATTATTATTATTTATTAATTCATCGGACATGCACGTGTCTTAATGAATACTTAATTGGTAATGTGACAAAGAGACAACGGACCTAACAAGACGAGTTGGACATTGATGGACAGAAACGGAGACGTTCGCGAAATGCCGGTTGGGAAATACCAAAGTCATACACATTGTAATTAGCGTTAAAAACTGTACACATTACATTTACGGGATCTGTTTGACCGAAAGTGGTTCTATATCGCGAAGTTTTGATTATTTCCCGTTGTCTAAGTCTCCTGGATGGGGCCAAAAAGTTAATGGAGCTAAGAAGGGCCGGTGCATTAATGTCGTTACCGATGAGGCCAGCAACAAACATACATTGAGCCATTGTCCGTCGTACCGCCAATGGCTGAAGTAGTGATGGGAAAAGTTCCAAAAAAAAAGGAGCGGTTTGAAAACGTTCACTCCTGGAAAGGAGCGGAATCACTCCAACAGGTTTTTGAACCTGGTCCTACAAAAAAAATGTATGAGCCTGATGTATGCCCTGCAGACCGGTGGGGGGGGGGGGGGGCAATATTGCTTTCGGACGTCATGTTGTCAAGAAATATAATATAATATACCGTTTAAGTTGTTTTACATGTAACATTAAAAAAATTACATCACTTTTAATTCCTTTTTGAATTTTTGCCAAACTCTTACCTACTGTAATTGTAATTCAGAAAAATCAATTCTTCGATTTTTTTGGACTTTAATCTATTTCTACGCTCGGTGGAAATTTGCCCTGTTTTAGAGAAAATTCTCTCGCATGGAACAGATGTAGCTGGAACACACAACCGTTTCAGCATGAGATTATGTAAGTTAGGATAAAATATTTTATTTTGCTTCCACCAGTTAAGAGGATCGGCATTTCTGGTTAAATAAATATCTTTCATAAAATGTTCTACCTCGCGGGTTACACACACAACACAGAAAACAACTACACAATCAGAAATAGCCCGTGTGCATGTATGTGCGCGCGCGTCTTTCATCGATGCGCCGGTCTTCAGGACGGACATGTCCGTTCCCCGTCAACAACGTTCGGCTAAGCGAGAACGAACATGCCCGTCACCCGTGAACAACGTTCGGCTGAGCGAGGACGGACATGTCCGTCCCCCGTCAACAAAGTGTTGATTTCGTTGCTCGAACGCTCGATCTACATAAAAAAATCCTTTCAAAAGGAAACTCGGCCAATCCATCCGCGCAGCCGAGAACACTTCCTAAAATCTTGTTGTCCTAGCGCAGCTCCCTACCATTCCCCCTGGGTGTAACCGCATTGACATAGTCAAAAACAGTGAAGAACTTCGCAAAGTGGAAGTGCAAGCGTGACAAAGAATGATTTTCTGTCGGGCTCGGGCCCATGTGAACGACGTGCCGCTCAACGTGGTAAACAATCGCGGGGTCCCTTGTTGTACTCCTCGGGGCCCCTCTATTCTTCGCTTTCTGACATACACCTTTGTCTACTAAAAAGCACCCCCCCCCCCCCCCCCAACCATTCGACGAGGCCCCTGGCGGCCGCCTACTCCGCCCACCGTTAGATCCACCACTGATACGAATTGTTATAAAGTTTTCAAGGAAGAAGTAGGTAAGACAAAAATGTTGCGAAATTTTGCATGACACCGCAGATACGGAAAGGACCCATGAACTGCGCAAATCAGACCATCCAGCAATTGGAAAAAAAATGCAAAGGATAATGTTGTTGGACCTTAGAAAAAGGGATAATCGCAAAACAAGTGCATAATATTATATCACTATTATTCATATATTTATACATTTCATTTATCTTACATTTATAATAATTTAACATTACTTGGATGCATTAAATTTATTTAACATAACATTAACATTGGATGCATACCAATTAAACTCGTATGCATTCATAATCTTCATACAACGTTCTAACAAATTCTAACAATTCTAACAAAACCCACGAGTGATAAATTTCACAACAACAAAATGCACTGGCTAGCTTATAAACGATAACGACTGAAATTTGGATCCGTTCCTAGGATTAAAATTTGATACCGTTCCTAGGAGAGAAATTTCAAGCCGTTCCTAGGAGTGAATTTTGGTACCGTTCCTAACAGGTGGGCTGATAATTGTTTGGCCTATGACAGTAAAACACTTTTTTTTGGCCAAATTATTTTTTTGTATTGAACATACGTCCCTTCAAGGGAGATACACCGATTTTGGCGGTCTTTAAATTTTTCGATACCCTTTTTGTAGTAGTATTTGTTCTTTGCCTCAAAAAAGGCCTCAGTTTCGGCGAACACCTCTTTATCCGACGAAAATTTCTTCTCAGAGGACATCCTTTTGAGATCTGAGAAATGGAGTTAGTCACTGAGAGCCAGATCTACGAAATACGGTGGGTGGCGAAGCATTTCGTGGCCTAATTCATTAATTTTTGCCATTGTTTTCACTGAATTGTGGCACGGTGCGTTGTCTTGACAAAACAAAACTTTTTTTCTTCAAATGCGGTCGTTTTTTGGCGATTTCGTCCTTCAATCGCTCCAAAAATTTGATGTAATAGTCGCTGTTAATGGTTTTTCCTTTCTCAATATAGTCGATGAAGATTATTCCTCGCAAATCCCAAAAAAATTGACGCCATAACCTTGCGTTGATTGTTTGATTGTTGCGTTTTCCCCGCTTTGGAGCAGGTTCATCGCGTCCAGTCCACTCGAATGACTGTCTATTGGACTTTGGAGTAAAGTGGAGAAGCCAAGACTCATCCATGGTAATTAATTGACGCAAAAACTCGGATTTATTTCGCTCAAACAGCTCCAAACACTGCTCCGAATCATCAACTCGTTGTTGTTTTCGGTCAAATGTGAGCTCGCGCGGCAGCCATTTTGCACAGGGCTATCGCATATCCAAATACTCGTGAACGATATGTCCAATACGTTCCTTAGACATCTCTAGGGTGTCAGCTTTCTCGATCAGCTTCACATTATGGGTGTTCTTAATAATTTTGTGATTTTTTTTTAATTTTTTCATCAGTAACCACCTCTTTTGGGCGTCCACTGTGTTCACCACCTTCAGTGCTCATTTTACCACTTTTAAATTTAGCATACCAATATTTGATGATTGATTTTGGTAGAGCAGTGTCCAAAGACTCTTCATCATGCCAATTTTTGGCTATAACCATATGTTTCCCCTTCAAAAACTAATATTTTATCATCACGCGAAATTCCTTCTTTTCCATGATTACGCAAAACACAAAAGTTGCGTCACACAAAATGCTCTAGCCCATTAAGTTGTGGCCCGAGTGCTGTCAAATTTGGACAGAATTCGTTTGAAGGTTGGTACAAACGAAATATGATATGGATAAAAATCTTCTAGCACGATAAATGTGTTAGGCCAAATAATTATCAGCCCACCTGTTAGGAGTGAAATTTCAAGCCGTTCCGAGGAGTGAAATTTCGATCCTTTCCTAGGAGTGAAATTTCGATCCGTTCCTAGGAGTGAATTTTGGAGCCGTTCATAGGAGTGAAATTTGGTTCCGTTCCAAGGAGTGAAATTTGGTTCCGTTCCTAGGAGTGAAATTTAGAGCCGTTCCTAGGAGTGAACTATGGAACTGTTCGTAGGAGTGAACTGTGGAACTGTTCGTAGGAGTGAAATTTCGCAGCCGTTCCAAGGAGTGAATTTTTGAGCCGTTCCAAGGAGTGAATTTTGGAACTGAGGAGCAAAATGTTTTGAACCTGGTGTCGTTCACTCCAGTGATGGAGCGGAACCGTTCCACCAGGTTCGTTCATATTTTCCCATCTCTAGGCTGAAGTTCCAAGAGCAGGCATCGTGCTGTGTAGTCTGGGCGTGTGTCGTTGGCTCTCCAGGGAAGAAGCCTAATGGCAAACCGGGTTGCCTTCCGTTGGATCGCTTCGATGCGTTGGCTCCAGGCATTTATTGAGGGACACCAAACTACACTCGCGTATTCTAGGATTGGTCGGACCAACGAACAAAATAGGATTTTTACGCACATGGGATCACGGAAATCTTTAGTCACACGAAACATTAAGCCTAGCGTCTGATTACCACGGTTAATTAGATTTGTCATATGGGGTCTAAAACTAAGTTGCTTGTCAAGAGCGACACCTAAGTCTCTAACACTATCCGCACGTTGCAATAACCTATTCTCAATGTTGTAGTCAAAGAGAATGACAGATCTGCATCTTGAGAAGGACATTACTTGACATTTATCGATGGAGAGTAGCAGTGAGTTTCGACGGCACCAAGAACTGAATGTGTCGATTGCCACTTAAAGACGAGAACAGTCTGAGACCTGTTTCACCGCGGCAAACAGCTTGACATCATCGGCATATAACAGAATGTTGAAATCAGCTAGTAGTAAAGCAGCATCGTTGATGTACAGAAGGAACAGTAATGGTCCGAGATTGCTGCCTTGCGGGACCCCGGAATTAGTGGTGAAGGTTCGTGACACGCTATTCTCTAGCTTAATGCGATAAGATCTTCCTGTGAGGTAAGAATTTATCCATTTTACCATACCATTTGAGAAACCAAGCTTCTGTAATTTAGCCACTAGAATAGCGTGGGAAAACGAGTCAAAGGCCGCCTTCAGGTCTGTGTAGATGGCATCGACCTGGAACCCAGAGTCCAGATTTTTTTTGCAGAAACTGACAAACTCGATTAGATTCGTGGACGTTGAGCGTTTGAGTATGAAACCGTGTTGTGAGGAGCATAGGTACTGTTTTGCAGCAGGCAGCATTGAGTGGTGGAGCATGAGCTCAAACACCTTCGACATAGCGCAAAGGGATGTCACACCCCGGTAATTTTTTGCATGTGAACGATCACCATTAGAGCTGATTTCCAATAGCTGGGATATATTCCCGTTTGAAGAGAGGTGTTGTAGATGTTTGCTAAAATTGGAGCAATAGCATTGCAGCAGCGGACGAGGACGATAGCCGGAACACCATCTGGGCCAGGGCAAGTAGTCGGTTTAAGTCGGTTTATAAACGCGACCACTGTAGGAATGTCTATTTGTGGGAGGTTTAGTTCCAGTGTATCAGCTGGTGTGTCGGCAGTGGCGTCGGCAACGTTAGCGGGATCAGTGGTCACACTGACGTATTGGCTTTCAAATCGGCGTGCAAATATCTCACAGATCGAATCAGGAGAGGTGCCATCGATCCCTTCAAAAGATACTACATTCGGAATCGAATTGATTTTGGTTTTACTTTTGACAAACTTCCAAAAACTGCGAGGTTTGGACGAAAGATTGCGTTCGATTGAGGCTGTGTACCTGGCGTAGCATATGCGATTATATCGACGGTACATATTTGATACTATGCCAAAACGGATCCTGGAACATGTAGTTCTTGAACGCCGATGAGTGCGAAGCACTGCCGATCTTGCCTTTTTCAGTTTTCTGAGATGTTTATCTCCCCAAACTGGAGCCTTTTTTGGTCGCGAGCACGGAACACTGATGGAAAACGTCGCATGCAGTAAATCAGTGAAGGCATAAACTGCATCGTCTATCGAGTTATAGTTAGAGCATTTAAAATCGGCAGCAAAAGATGTAATGCGGGATTCAATGTCGGCAAAATTAGCTTTGGCGAAATTTAAGCGCGGTGCGTTGTCAGTTACAGTATGCGATTCAGCCGTCGTAACAGAAATTGTCCATTCAAGAGCCGGATGGTGGCAGTCAGGTGAGATGATTGCAGGATCCGAATGTCCTATTGTCGTAGTAGCAAGTGTAGCTGTCAGATTAGTAAAAATTAAGTCCAACTGGCGCCCCAAGTGGTTTTTCACACCGCTGAGCTGACTGAGCCCGTTACTGGCCATTCCATCAGTGAAAATAAAATTGGCCTGAGATTGACACACTGGTTCATAGTGCATAGCTTGAGGAAGTATGCTATCCATGTCGGATGGTAGTGGAGGGTTCCATAGGATATCGGGCTGATTAAAATCACCAATGATGAATAACAAATCATCATCTTTCGAACACGACGAAAGACTTGTTACAACCATGTTAAGAGTATCCAATGTGTGAGTGTAGGTGGCTAGACTCGGAGGGATATATACTGCGCCGATGATGATGTGTGTGTTTAGAGCTCGTATTTTGACGACCAGCATCTCGAGCGAATCAGTGCCCAGCGTTATTTGCTGCGTACAGAGCGAAGAAGAGCAAGCGATCAAAACACCTCCGCCGCGTGAGCAAGCACTGTTAGATCGGTTTCTGTCGCAACGATATACTTGGTAGCCATTATCCGAAAAAAGTGCGGTTGGGATGGAATCGTCTAGCCATGTCTCAGTCATTATTATAATATCGTGATCGGTTTCGCATAGTGCCATGTGTAAATCTTTCGTTTTAGTGCGTAAACCGCGGACATTCTGGTAATACACCGTGAGTTCACGTGGTGGTAGCAGTGTGGCAGTGTTCGTAGTCGGGATGGAAACATGCGTAGTATTCGTTGCACGTGAAGATAAGCGCACTCGTTGTGACGTTCCCGCTGACAGGATACGTGGCAACGCAGTGTTTGGCGTGGGATGCACGATGCAGTTCGTTGATGTGTGACAGCTCAGTGTTGATGATATTGATCGCTTACACGCGAAAGAAGCGATCAAGTGTAACTTGGCGCATATTGTAGCTGGTATTGTGGTTCGTTTGTGGAGGACCGTCAATCAGGGTCGAATTTGCATCATCAAGTGTAACTTGGCGCATATTGGAGCTGGTATTGTGGTTCGTTTGTAGAGGACCGTCAACCATGGTCGAATTTGCATTATTGGCAGTTTCCACCAAGATGCGGTTACTCGATTGCAAGCAAACGGGTCCCGGAGGAGGAAGCTGAGGTGTGTTTGTTGTGCAGCGGATAGTAGTACTGAGTCTACGTGTGGCGAAACGGCGGCCTGTGGATGTTGGTGTGTGTACTGCTAAGTGTTGGCCAACGGCAGCAGGTGTGTGTATAAGGCGGCAGCGATCAACGGCATTATGTGATGGTGAGTGTACACGGCGTGGGGATTGAAAGAACTCACGAACACCCACGCCGACGGGCCAGCTGGACGGAGTGAGGGCCTTGTCCCGAAGGAATGCAGGAACTCTCACTTTGAAGGACAGCCACCTCAAGGTGTCCACATTTGTACCCCTCCTCATTAAGCAAAATGCAATTACGTCATCTGTTGCTAAACGGCGCTGTACAGAGGCAACCACTTGCTCAACGGTAACAGCAGTGGAGAGATGGGATAGGCGGATCCAGATCCGATCCATACGTGGCTCAAGAGCCACTGCTCTTAGTGGGGACGACTCCAGGTCAGTACCCATGAGTTCTGCTGGCAATGACGTTAGCGGAGTGATACCGGTGCCAGTGTTAGTGTTAGGTGAGGATGCTGTATAAAGATGGTCGACATGATTGTTTACATCCCTGATGCCTCCTTTTTGTACTTCAGGTGAAGCAGAATCTTCAACAATCCGTCTACGTTTACTGCCAGGGGCAGGCGGCACACCATGGAAGCGCGTACGTGGTGATGATATCGAATGCAGGAGATTAAAGCCACTACGGACTTCTGCAACTATTGGCTCAACAAGTTTACCCATAGCTGACACAGCCGAGGCAATGGCAACTTGAAAGCCGGCGTGAGCTCCCATTTCTTTAACGGAACGGCAGCGCGGGTTTTTAAGGATGCTGGTGCATCCGAAGCAACTCCAGTGCAGGTCGATGTGCGTCAGAACTGCGTCGATGCACGCGGGGGGCAGCTTGCAACATTCGCGGTGAAAGGTAGCCTCGCAATATGCACAGGACATTATGCTGTCGGCACTCTCAAGCGTTAGAGCACAAGAGTGACAAATATCGGCCATCGCTGCTTTCAGCGCGGAATCGTTGAAGACACGAAAAAGCACGGATTTGTGATGACAAAACACGGACTTGACGGAGCAGTACAGTAGCACAGCGATCGGAAACAGTTACGAAACGGTTAGAGTCAACTACAACGTGGTACGCCACAGAAAACACAGAGAATTCAGCAAAAAATCACGGAGCACCGCGAGAAAGCGTCCTAACAGTTGACAGTCTTTGACAGTTCCAAGATAGACAATGATAGGTTTATCTGTATAGGTTTAGGAGGAGCTTCCATATAATGAAATACGCGTTGAGGAGGAGTGTTGGATAATACAACGCTTGAGAAGTAGAACGTATACCATAAACGCGTAACGGCTTAAGTGTCAGTATAGTTAGGAGTGGAAACGGTTAGACCAAGTCTCTTCTGCTGTAACACCTTGTAAGAACAACACGTAAAATATATAACCCGCTAGTAATTCCAACACAACTCTATTCTTTCCATCTCTTCATTGACTTCAAGGCCGCATACGATAGCATAGCCTTGATAGTTATGCTATTATGGTTAGCCAGATAACGGTTACGACGCAATGAACTCTGTTGGAATCCTGGACAAACTTGCCATACTAGTACGAATGATAATGACCAAAGTCGCTAATGACCAAAGTCGACCAAATTTCGGGGACCATCTTCTATAAGTCAAAGTGATAGACTCTCGTGACAGCTAGAATTTACGTTTAGTTATCTTCCCAAACGTTGGAGGACTCAATCCCCTCCTTTTCTGCGCTGCGTCACCATCTACATGGGGTTGTCAGGATCATCAAGTGGCTTCGGATCATACCCCATTGCAAGAGCAAGGTAAATTGATTTGAGTCAAAGAACTATTAAAGTGAGTACAGCGGCGGATCAAACGGTAGGCGGTCGCCTAGGGCCTCGCCTTGTCGGGGGCCCCAAAAAATTTGTGTAGTAGTAAATTTCCACTTTGCACTTTGCACTATGCAAAATTTGCCTCTTCCTTTCGAAGAAACTTGGTGAGCGAGAGTGAAAATTGTTCAGTTTTTCATCGGAAAATGTTTGCCACTTATTTTTGACGAAATTGTTGTTCAGACTATTAATACGGTTAGATTAGTGTTTTAAGATGTAGAGAAAGACAATTTATTATAGGACTTGTAAATTCAGTTCACCAAGAAAGAAAATCTACAGCATTTCGGATGAGGAACGATGTAACAAAAGAATAAAAATCACTGTAAAGTTTAGCATTACACAATTAACAAAACAATGGCTCATAAAGTATGAAAAGAAGCTAAAAGAAGAGAAAACAACTTGCAATATAAATATAAAAAAAGGTTACCACGGAATTTAAAACAAAACCTAAAAAGAAATATAAAGAATGTAAAGAAATTACCATTAAAATTGGAATTTATGTAAAAAAAAGGTAAGATAATTTGTTATAACTTTATTAAAGCCTTAGCTGTTTTCGCTTGACTTGCATCACTACCAAATATTTTCAGTTCAAATTATCTATGTATCATAGGTATAGTACAGTGAAGATTTATGTTCTCGTTGAAAAAGATGTGCTTTAAAACACACTTTTATTGATTTCAACTGTTCGACAACTTCATTACTAATTCACCTTCTGAAAATGAAAACATATTACTAAAGCCTGCACTCCAACTCGTTATTGCATCATTTAATTGTTGACGAGTGCAAAGCGATGACATAATGGCAACAAGTGTCACCGTACCCTTTTTAATTGTCACGAGGTTCACGTTAATTTCCACTACGAAATTATGCACTGTCCGAGAAATTATCTTTCCCCTCCACATTCACTACTGCTGAAACTGCTGGCAACTGAATGTGTCGAATCTAAAGCCGTGTTTGTTTAACTGTAGCTGTAATCTGTAGCACAAATGCTTCTTAAAAATAGAACCATGCAGAAAAATAGCTATTACATTATTTAATGAAAAAATCATCATGCAGTACTTTGTTTTTAGTATCTTTAATTTCATCTTTTATTAATACATTCCAGATTTACTTGACTAGTGTAAGGCCTCCTCCACACGGGCCGCGGCCGCCGCGGTACCGCGGAAAACGCGTATAACTTGTATGCCACTTGGCCGCGGTCGCCTGCCAAATCTCCGCGGCAGGCTGTCATTCTCCGCGGCAAGCTGTCAATTTCCGCGGTTGTGAACAGTTCCGCAGACTTGTCCATCTTGAACAAAGCCGGGTTTCCGCGCCTGTTTGACAGTCTGCCGCGGAGAATGACAGCCTGCCGCGGAGATTTGGCAGGCGACCGCGGCCAAGTGGCATACGCGTTTTCCGCGGTACCGCGGCGGCCGCGGCCCGTGTGGAGGAGGCCTAACAAAGTACATGTGTGATATTTGCTATTTCACTAATTCGTTGTAAAATATTATTTTTTTATCCGAGAATACGCGAATTTCTATTTTTAGTTCCAAAGGTACGATACAAGATAACGAAATATGTGTATAAAGAAATAGGTGTATAAGAAAAGCTGCGATTAGCCGGACATGTTGGAGAAATATCCAACAAACCGAACAGTATCGCCATCTGACGGCATCGAGGCTTCAAAACGAAACACTAACTGTTGTGGTGTGGTTTACTTTTTGTTGCCCTTTCCAGCAGGTTTGCTTCCCTTCGCTGCAGCTCCAGACCCTTTAGCGTTCGTGACCGATATGCGAACTTTAGTGTTCGTAGCCTCCGGCCCACCGGCACTCGTCTTCTTCCCGGGTCCTCCTTTTTGGGTCATATTTTTCGCACCCGGTCCAGTGTTCGTAGCCCCCGGCCCACCGGCACTCGTCTTCTTCCCGGGTCCTCCTTTTTGGGTTACAATTTTCGAACCCGGTCTAGTGTTCGTAGCCTCCAGCCCACCGGCACTCGCCTTCTTCCCGGGTCCTCCTTTTTGGGTCACAATTTTCGCACCCGGTCCAGTGTTCGTAGCCCCCGGCCCACCGGCACTCGTCTTCTTCCCGGGTCCTCCTTTTTGGGTCACAATTTTCGAACCCGGTCCAGTAGCTGCCCTGGAGGTGGCGTCACCTTTCCCATGGTTCGATACTCCACCACGTACTCCGGGAGCTTTGGATTTTACGTCTTTCCGTTGGTGAAGCGTTGGTTTCTGCTTATGATCCCCTTGTGCAGGATCATCCGTACGGAAGCCGACCGTTTTTTTCCGCGAAACGGGTACACTATCACTGACACGATCTTTGCCATCGGCAGTCGGCTGGTTGGTAGATTCGTCGTCGTCATTTCCATTTAGATTCGTCTGTTGCATCTCATTCGTACTTTTCCCTTTAGTCGAACCCAGTTTAACGTGTTAGAAATATTGGTGATGCGCGAATATCACTAATACATTGATATAGATATTGACAGTAATAAAAGTCAGTTAGTGAGAAACCGTCAACCGAGTAGGTCGTGTTTGTTCTTTCTTCTCCGAGATACCTCCAATCGACCAAGCCAACAGGTTATGGGCCCAGGCAGTAGCTTAAATAAAAATATCTTTTCTTAAAGCAAATAGATAAACTCTTAATACAGAGACTACTCGTTCAGAACGAACGAAAGAAGCTATACGATGGAGATGACCAAATTACCACTACAAAAACTTTCCAACTCAAACTACCAGACATGGAAGTTCAAAATGGAAATGTTTCTACAGCGGGAAGAAATTTGGCACGTAATCAACGATCCCGTGCCAGCAGATCTAAAACCAGCATGGACAAAGGCGGATTCGAAAGCGCGTGCCACCATCGGCCTATACGTCGAAGACGACCAAATTGGCCTCATACGTGACTGCAAAAGTGCAAAAGAATCATGGGATGCACTGCAGAAATATCACGATAAAGCATCCGACATTTACCTGCTAAAACGATTGACACGCCTCGAGCTAGCTGAAGGAGGAAGCATGGAACAACACCTTAACACATACACAGATCTTATTCAGAGGATCAACGGTACTGGTGAACCAATACCAAAAAGGTGGCAGACAGCGATGCTATTATGTTCCTTGCCGGATTCGTATGAAACCCTAGCTACTATTATAGAACAAGGTCCGATCGACGAACTAACACTAGAATCGGTTAAATCAAAACTCCTTGCCGAATCAGAAAAAAGGAAAGAAAAATGTGAAGTTAATGTGTATGACAACGGAAAAGCCATGAAAACAGAATATCATATGCAACACAAGTATCGTCCTAGCACTTTTACTAACAAACATCGTGAGCAAAATGATGAGTACACACACACAACCAAGAAAACGATTTGCACATTCTGCAAAAAGCCAGGGCACCTCAAGCGCAACTGCAGGCAACTAAATGACAAAACAAAGTTCCCAAAGGCTAAAATGGCGGAAAATGATGATGAACCATTCGCTTGGACAATAGGCAAAGAAGATACTGCTAGATGGTATATTGATAGTGGAGCATCGAAACACATGACATCCAACAAGAAATTTTTCCGAACACTTTCAGCACCGAACATTGCGACCGTAATACTAGCAAACGGGAAAAGAACGGAAGTGGCTGGCATTGGTAGTGGCGAAATCAAATGCTTGAACAGTGATGGTAAACCATGTATAGTAAACCTAACAAACGTGCTTTATGTACCGGAACTAACAAGTGGCCTAATTTCAGTAAACACCCTCACCAAAAAGGGATTCAACATCATATTCACGGGTAAACGTTGCATCATAACAACAAATAAAGGTGAAACAGTAACCGAGGCGGAAAGTATCGGCAGCCTTTATAGATTAAAAACGAACGAACAGGCACTTTTAAGTACAACACCAAATCACACACTAGATTGCAAGCATACATGGCATAGAAGATTAGGCCACCGCGATTTTGCTATCATTGAAAAATTGCATAAAGAAAATGAGATAAAACTAACTAACTGCGGGATAGAAGATACATGTACGCATTGCCTAGAAGGTAAAATGAGAAGAACTCCATTTCCCAAATCATCACATTCATCATCAAAAGAAATATTAGACTTGGTGCACACTGACATAAGTGGTCCTTTCGTAAGTACGCCAAGCGGAAATAAATATTACTTATGTCTGATTGATGATTTCAGCAGAATGACATTTACATATCTACTACAATACAAGTCAGAAGCTGCGGAAAAGATTAGGGATTTTGTCGAATTTTGCAAAACACAAATCTCACGAAAACCACGTACTATACGATCTGATGGTGGAGGCGAATATGTGAATAAAAATCTTCAAAAGTACTTATTAAACGAAGGCATTGTAAGTCAATTCACAGCACCATACTCTCCCCAACAAAATGGAGTAGCAGAGAGAAAAAATAGATACTTAAAAGAAAGTGCGCTTTGCATGTTACAGGATGCAGAAATGGATCAGCGCTATTGGGGTGAAGCAATCATGACCGCAACTTACATCCAGAACCGATTACCATCCAAATCGATAGGAATGTCACCTTACGAGAAGTGGCATAAACAAAAACCATCGCTTGGACATTTTCGTATATTTGGCTGCAAAGCATATGTACAGATACCCGCAGAAACGCGGAAGAAAATGCAACCCAAGGCCATAAAACTAATATTCGTGGGATACTCTAAAAGCCACAAGGCATACAGATTTATAAACACAAATACCGATCGTATCGTGATCAGCAGGGATGTTACATTTTTGGAAAATCCGAACATCGTTAACGAAGTAATTATTGAAACTAATCCTAGCAACTCTACACTTGATAGTGAAATTCCAGAAAAGTACAATGAACCAGAAACAAAAGAGATTCCGTTCACGCAACCTGATGAACGACCGGTAAGATCAACAAGAGGTAAACTACCAACTATATACGAGGATTTTGAAGTCGGATTATCCGTAACAGCTCACGAGCCAATCACATATAAAGATGCAATTACTGGAAATGAAAGAGATAAATGGATTAAGGCTATTGACGATGAATACAATTCCTTGATGCAAAACGAAACATGGGAACTAGTAAAACCACCGAAAGGATGTAACATAATTGGCTCTAAATGGACTTTCAAAAAAAAAGCTCAACGCAGATGGTAATATAGATCGATTTAAAGCAAGACTAGTAGCTAAAGGTTTTGGTCAAAGATATGGTTGGGACTACGAAGAAATATCAGCACCCGTAGCGATGCTACCAACACTACGCATATTATTGGCCACAGCTGGACATAAAAACTTATTAGTAAAGCATTTCGACATAAAGACTGCGTTCCTACACGGAAAATTAGAAGAGGTAGTCTACATGCGACAACCAGAAGGTTTCGTATCATCTGGACAGGAGGAGCTTGTATGTAAATTACGGAAGAGCATGTATGGTCTCAAACAGGCTGCAAACGTATGGCACAAAACTATGAAGAATATCCTGAATGAATTAGGATTTAAGCAATCGAGTGCAGATACCTGCCTATTTCAAAAACACGCAGAAGAAAATGGAAGAGTGTTTATACTGATCTACGTAGATGACATACTCGTAGTGTCAAAGCATAGCAATGAAATAACCAAAATCGAAGAAGCATTACGTAATAAACTTTCTATTACTACACTGGGAGACGTTAAATGGTTCCTAGGAATTCGAATCCAGAAAGATAAAGACGGATTCTATACACTATCGCAAAGTCATTTTATCAAAGACATCATAAAACGTTTTGGAATGGAAGCAGCTAAAGGTTCTAAACACCCAATGGACACAAACTATTTCAAAATTCGAGATAATAGTGAAAAGCTGAAAGACAACGTCGAATATCACAAATTAATTGGATGCCTGCTGTATTTAGCAACCCACACAAGACCGGATATATCAGCAGCTGTCGGAATACTAAGCAGACATGTTAAAGATCCGAACGCAACAGATTGGCAAGAAGCAAAGAGAACAGTTCGATACTTGATTTCAACAATCGACTATCAACTAAAGCTTGGTAATAACGGAACCAAACTAGACCTGGTTGGATACTGCGACGCCGACTGGGCAGGAGACACAGCAGATCGTAAATCTTGCAGTGGATACCTATACAGGATAGGAGGAGCCACTATATGCTGGACAAGTCGGAAACAAAGTTGTGTGGCAATGTCGACCATGGAAGCGGAATACATCGCATTATCAGAGGCAGCTCAAGAAGCTACATGGCTAAGAATACTCCTGGAGGAAATGGGAGAAAAGCAACATAAATCAACCACCATATATGAAGACAATAGCAGTTGCATAGATTTTGTATCGTTGGATTACAAGAAGAAACGTTCAAAGCACATTGACACGCGATACCACTATGCAAAGGATATATGTCTCTCTGGAGCGATCAATATTACATATTGCCCAACACAAGAAATGTTTGCAGACATCTTAACGAAACCACTTGGACCCACAAAAATGAAGACGATCGCCCAAAATATTGGATTAACATCATACTGAATTCGCGAGGAGGAGTGTTAGAAATATTGGTGATGCGCGAATATCACTAATACATTGATATAGATATTGACAGTAATAAAAGTCAGTTAGTGAGAAACCGTCAACCGAGTAGGTCGTGTTTGTTCTTTCTTCTCCGAGATACCTCCAATCGACCAAGCCAACATAACGGAGTCGTGTTTGGGACCGTGGGATGGACGACCGGTACGCCACGGACGACGGGTAACAGGTCTGGTCGTTGGAGCGATTGCAGATATAATCTGATGAGGAACACAGCTGAAAGAGCTGAAAGAACTGGACGATTTGGACTCATCCTTCAGGCTCATTTGGTATGCGCAATCGATACAACGAATTTCGCAAATGTGGCACAATCGACACGATCGGGAACAACACGATTGGGAACTTCCATCGACACGATTCGGAACTTCCATTGTGTCCAAACCGTAGATAGATGGCGTTTTTCCATTGGGTGCCGGCCCCAATTCGGACGGGTCGTTGAAGCAGGTTGGCAGAATTGATTTTGCCAAAGGTTCATCCTTTTGAGTTTTGTCGCCACACTTTGGACAGCAGCACTCGATTGACAGCCACTTCAAACAGGCCTTGCAACGTTCACAACATTTGAAATATTGCGAAAATAAACAGTCGGAAGTAGTCGTGGGATCTTCAATCGCAACATCATGCACGACTTGCCGCATCAACGTTATCGTTCCCACCACTTCATTGTCGGCGTCGTGTACAAAAAGTTGCTCTTGCACCGGTGAACCATCTCCGGCAGCGCAATCGAAATTCTTTACATACGCGTCCTTCAGATGAAGTACGCCCTTGTAAACGAATCCAGCGGGAATCCGTGGAATCAACACGAATCCTTCAGGTACTTCACTCAACACCATCATGTTGTTAGAGTATACAACCCCTGTAGTCTTGTGTCACTTTGACACAACGTTAATTGGGAACTGATATCTTTTGTAAAGATAGGTTGGCAATCCTATCTGCGTTTTTGTTACATGTACTCTCTTTCCGGTTCGCTTTATAATAAACCAGATACACTTTTCACTAAGCAAAACCATCATCGTTTATTAGGTTATGGGCCCAGATACGTTGGTGATCAAAGGGCAGTGAAAATTAGTGAATATTGTTTCTTGTATCGATCACTCATCGCTTATTATCGTGATGGAGCTTCTTACTGAGAAAAACGATCGTCATTTTCTCCCGTTGTTCGATGGCTCAAACTATACCGCATGGAAGTATAGGATGACAATTCTCCTGGAGGAGCATGAGCTCTTGGAGTGTGTTAACACTGATGCGGATGGGTTGGAGGCGCTGAAGGACGAGACAGGAGATAGTGAGACGATAGCGAAGGTGAAGAAGCTGAACCGTGAAGCACGTGCCAAAAAGGATCGGCGTTGCAAGTCGCTATTGATATCACGGATACACGATTCGCAGCTCGAATATGTGCAGGATAAAAACACACCGAAGGACGTGTGGGACGCCTTGAAACGTGTTTTTGAGAGGCACAGTATTGCAAGCAGAATGCACCTGAAGCGGCAGTTAGTGTTTCTACGTTTCAATAGTGGGACGCTACAGGAACATTTCTTGAAACTTGACCGTTTAGTGCGGGACTATAGAGCTACCGGTGCCACGTTGGATGAACTCGACGTAGTATGCTACTTGATGATTTCAGTCGAATCCTCATATTCGACCGTAGTAACAACCATCGAATCGCTACCATCGGAAATTCTAAATCTGGAATTCGTTAAGTGTAGGTTGCTGGATGAGGAAACGAAAAGGAAATGTGTGGACCTGTCCTTGCCGAAAAGTGAAGCGGCATTTTCCAGTGAAAAGCAACCTCGAAAACCAAATCGGAAAAATAAGGTTAAGTGTTTTGGCTGCAAAATGGAGGGACATAAGCTGAATGAGTGCCCTAGCAAAAGAAAAAGTGTCACTAACACATCGAAGGCTCATATGAGCAAAGCAAGCGTAAGCTTTGTCGGTGTGAAAGCGGAATCATTTAACAGTATGGAATGGTTCATTGATTCTGGTTGCTCGGAACATTTAGTAAACGATAAAACATTTTTCCTAAATTTGACACGTTTAAAGCATCCCATAGATATTGCCATCGCCAAAGATGATGTAACGATTAGAGCAGAATTTTCCGGAACAGTCAACGTTGTGAGCAATGTGTACGGGAAGAAAATTAACTGTTTTGTAAATAATGTTCTATACGTGCCAGATTTGCGATGCAACTTGTTCTCGGTCATGCGAGTGGATGAAGCCGGAATGACAGTGGTATACAAAAATGGGACCGTTGAAATTCATCGTGGCGATGAAATCGTAGCATGTGGAACACGTATCGGAAAATTATACAAGCTGGATTTTTGTTACCAACGGCGAAATGAAAACTCAATGTTAACGACAGGTAGAGTACCCAAAGATTTGGAGATATGGCATAAGAGACTTGGTCATCTGAATACGCGCAGTATTGAAAAATTGGTTCGGAACAACATGGTTACTGGGATTAATATCAGTCATTCGGACAAAGATAGTATTGTTTGTGAGTCTTGTTTGGTGGGAAAACAAACTCGAAACCCATATCCATCGCGTAAAGAGAAAAGGTCGTCGCGAGTGTTAGAACTAATACATTCGGATGTATGTGGTCCGGTAACTCCTGTTGGTATGAGTGGTGCTAGGTACTTCGTCACTTTCATCGATGATTGGAGTCATTTTTGCATGGTGTTTCTGATGAACAGTAAGGATGAGGTATACAACTATTTTCGTGACTATGAAGCTGTAGTCACTGCAAAATTTGGTAAGCGGATCAGCCGTTTGCGATGTGACAATGGCGGTGAATATCGCAGTAAGCAGTTCGACGTCTTCCTAAAGCAGAAAGGCATCATGGCAGAATGGACGACTCCACATACACCTCAACAGAACGGGGTAAGTGAAAGGATGAACCGCACCTTAACTGATAAAGCTCGTACCATGTTGCAGGATTCTGGAATCGACAAGCGGTTTTGGGGGCAAGCCGTCCAGACGGCAGCGTTTCTTCTCAACCGCAGCCCCACGAGTGCTATCGATAGCAACGAGACTCCGTACGAACGATGGGAAGGCAAGAAACCCAACGTAGCGAAGCTGAGAACATTTGGATGTCAAGTATACACACATATTCCAAAGGAGCAACGTATGAAGTTGGATGCGAAAGCTTGGAAAGGAATATTTGTTGGCTACACCGCGAATGGATATCTTGTTTGGAATCCGCAAAAATGTAAAATAGTTCATGCACGTGATGTAATATTCTTGGAAGACTCTCAAATCACTACCACAACAGTGAAAAAGATATGGGCTGATGATTTCTTCTCAACGAAAGTGATTGACGACGGTTCAGCACAAGGATCAGTTGAGAATGAATTGGGCAATGAATCAGAGGTAGTTGACGATAGTTCATCACGAGGCTCAACTGAGAGAGAACTGCAAATTAAAACGGGGGACTCCGAACAAGGCAACGAATCAGAAGGAGAATATGATACGGCTCCTAACTCTGATGCTGAAGTTGAAGCAGTTTCTGAAGGTGAATCTTCAAAACGGAAGCGAAATCCTCCCATCTGGCATAAAGACTATGACATGCAGTATGCAACATACGCGTTGAGTGCTACTAACTATGTGGAAAATCTGCCGAATTCATTAGCTGAGGCTCGTAAACGCGAAGACTGGTCCAAATGGAAGATCGCTGTGGATGAAGAAATCCAATCTCTGAAGAAGAATGAAACCTGGGAGTTGGTGAAACTACCCGAAGGTCGGAAACCTATTACATGCAAATGGGTGTTTGCTATAAAAAGAGGTATTGATGGCAAGCCTTGTCGTTACAAAGCCCGTTTAGTGGCTAGAGGTTTTAGCCAAAAGTATGGTTTCGATTATAATGAAACTTATTCACCGGTTGCTAGACTAGACACACTTCGCATGGTTTTGGCGATTGCAAACGAAAAGAAAATGGTGATACATCAAATGGATGTTCGTACAGCTTTCTTGAATGGTAAAATTCAAGAAGAACTTTATATGATGCAACCTGAGGGGTTCCAGAAGGATGGAGATCTAGTGTGTCGATTACGAAAATCTCTATATGGTTTAAAGCAGGCTTCTAAAGCATGGAACGATCGTTTCGATACTTTCATCAGTGGGCGTTTAGGTTTCAGACGAAGCCTAAATGATCAGTGTCTTTATACGCAGACAACGAAGAACGATATCGTTATCATCGTTTTGTACGTAGATGACCTCGTGATTGCTGGTTCAACGTTGGAAGTTGTACTAGACTTGAAGAAATGTCTGGCGAATGAGTTCGAAATGAGTGATATTGGTGAAATCAAATGTTTCCTCGGAATGAATGTCAGCTACAACAGAGAAGAAGGCGTGATGCAGATTCATCAGCAGCATTATCTTCAAGATGTCTTGCACCGGTTCAAAATGGAGACATGCAAGCCCTGTTCCACACCAATTGAGAATCGGCTGAAACTGTCTAAAGGCAAAGAAGAAAACCGTACTACGCAACCTTATCGTGAGTTGATAGGTTGTCTGATGTATGCAGCTCAGACAACAAGGCCTGATTTGGCTGCTGCAGTGAACTTCTACAGCCAATTTCAGAGTTGTCCGACGGATGAGCATTGGTCACATTTGAAGAGAATTCTACGCTATGTACAAGGATCATTAAATGTGGGTCTTATATATCGCCGAGGTGGAGGAAAAACTCTGGAGGTATATTCGGATGCAGACTGGGCTAATGACCCCAACGATAGACGGTCAGTGAGCGGAAGCGTTTTCAAAACGTTTGGATCAACTGTGGCGTGGATCACTAGGAAACAGCAAACTGTAGCACTGTCTTCGACGGAAGCTGAACTAGCTGCTTTGTGTGTTGCTGTTCGTCAGGGATTGTGGATGTCGCGTTTGTTTCGCGATTTTGGATGTAAGGTGGATTTTCCTGTGACTTATTTTGAAGATAATCAATCAACGATTAGCATCGTCGAAGACTCCAGAGGGTTCGGAAGATTGAAGCACATTGACGTGAAATTATTCTTCCTGAAAGATTTAGTGAAGGAAAAGCAAATCATCCTTAAATATATTCCAACGACGAACCAACAGGCAGACATGATGACTAAGGGTCTACCGATCGCAGCATTTAAAAGAAATTGTCTAGCCATTGGATTAGCAAGTTGCAGCGGTTGAGCGGGGGTGTTAGAGTATACAACCCATGTAGTCTTGTGTCACTTTGACACAACGTTAATTGGGAACTGATATCTTTTGTAAAGATAGGTTGGCAATCCTATCTGCGTTTTTGTTACATGTACTCTCTTTCCGGTTCGCTTTATAATAAACCAGATACACTTTTCACTAAGCAAAACCATCATCGTTTATTACATGTTAGCTGCTTGGATAGATGGTTGCTTGGATAGTAATGTTACATTTCAATGTTGCTAATGTTTATATTAGCTGGTCGACGCATGGTTGCTTCGATTGTAAACTTCTGAATGATTATAATTCAATGTTGCCAAAGGTTTATGTATACATGCAAAATAGTTACAGTAGTCCTTTGTAGAACTGTCAAATAGTGCAGGATTTGCTTTCCTAACAGGTTTCTGTCTTCGTAAAAAAATTCCTTCGCGCTTCTTTGCAGCCAATCAACGAAATGAAGAAGACGACAATCTGTTGTGGACACGAAAAAGCGGTTCGGACGGCACGAGAAGCTCGGAAGAGCTTTGAAAAATCATTCCCCAAAACTCACTGTTGGGGTGTTCAAGACCACTGGAAGGGCGAAATCGAATTCCGGAGCGAAAAGTTGTCACCAGCCGAGGTCCGTAGACAAACCACGGTGCGACGGGATATATAATTGCCCGCGGGAGCGAATAAGGTCCTTTTTTTCTCGACTCCAAGTCAGTGCGGTCAGCGGACCAAATTTTGAATTTTTCTCGTTTTGTTTAATAAAATATAATAATAAGAGAAATTTAACATAATTTCCAACCTAGCCGCGTCCGAACACTCACATTTAATCAATTAGCCTGTTCTTTCGCGATCGTTTTCGGATAGTTTCTTTCCTTTGCGCTTTATAGTTACCGATCCGTGGTGGAGTTTTTAGTTGTAAGAGAGCGAAAAAATCCTTTCGCCTCATATTTATAACATGACGGAACTAGTGGTTCGGGCTACATTTTTGCGTTAAGATTACTACGTTCCTCCGACTGTCACTTATCGGAGGATTCTAGCGATGTAAACAGTTGGACGTAAACAACGCTCCAACATCCTCCGCCCCCTTGACGGATGTCAAAGCAGTTAACTTTTCAGCACGCGGCGTCCTCGTTGTCGGTGCTCACAGGTAAGATGCAGATTTTTGTTATTGGACGAGTTATTGTACCCTTTGCTGTTTTTAGTGTCACTGCGCGAACGATGTTATCTTCTCCACGATGTACTTGTGCAATGCGTGCTAGAGGCCAACGAGTAGTGGGTAAAGATTCGTCCATTAGTATCACCTACCTGCCTGTAAGTATGTTGTTGTTGCTGCCCGTCCGCGTGTAACTGTTTTGCATCTCTTGTAGATATTCTGTGGTCCAATGTTTCCAGAATCGTTGCACAAGCAATTGCCACTTCTGTAGATCGTCGAGAGTGCAGGATTTCAGGTGAGTATAATCCGGTTCGGGAACTGCATGGATCGATGTGCCAATTAAAAAGTGTCCTGGAGTTCGTCGGGATCTTCAGACATGGGTAACAATGGACGCGAGTTCATTGCGGCTTCAATCTGCTGAAGTACGGTGCAGTAGCCTTCGTAAGACAGCCTAGTCCCGCATAGGTGCCGGTAGAGATGCCTCTTCGCTGTTTTAACCGCTGCCTCCCATAGTCCACCGCAATGTGGAGCCTTCGGAGGGGTGAAGTGCCAAGCGATGCCTCTGTCCGCGCAATCAGTGACAATGATGCTACGTTGTTGCTCGTCGCTGAACATGTCAAAAAGTTCACTGAGCTCACGTGCAGCTCCTTCGAAGTTCTTGCCGTTGTCGGAATGGATGTGGGATGGTAGACCGCGACGTGAAGTAAAACGGCGTAGGGCGGCTAAAAATCCTGGAGTTGTAAGGTCTCCCACGAGCTCAAGATGAACAGCCTTCGTGGTGAAGCAAACGAATACACACAGGTAGCTGTTAACCGCTGCGGCCCGTCGATGCGCTGGTTTTAAGTAAAATGGACCGGCGTAGTCCACTCCAGTGATGGAGAAAGGCCGGCTAGGTGTAATACGTGAAGTGGGCAGTTGACCAATGAGTTGTTGTGCGAGAGCTGGATCCTGGCGTATACAGCGGAAACAGTTCCTCACGACGCTCTTCACCAACCGTCGTCCGTCTAGTGGCCAATACTGTTCTCTCATCTGGGATAATAGGAGTCTTCCGCCAGCATGCATAAGTTGTTTGTGATAGTGCTCAGCCACAAGCCGAGTAAACTTATGTTGTTTAGGAAGCACCACAGGATGTTTCGATTGGTAAGGTAACTGCGAAAGCTTAAGCTGTCCTCCCACTCGTATTAAGCCTTTGTCGTCGATGAAGGGGCTTAGCTTGCGTAACGATGATTGTTTTAATAATGCTTCTCCCTTTTCCAAGTGCTTAATTTCACCGGAGAATGCATCTTGTTGTGCAAATCTGCAAAGCACGGATTTGGCAGCTTGCAAATAATCTGGTGTGATGCTCAGTGGTGTTACGATGTGTGGTGTGCCCGCCTTTTGCCTGGCATTGCGCGAAAAACGTACGCAATACCCAATTATGCGTACCAACCTAGTGAAGGATGATGAAATATCGAACCATGGATGAGTTGAGGTGGAAACGATAGTTGCACTCACCTGACGGATTTCTAGATCCATTCCGTCGATGGAATCCGGATTTACGCTGGGCCAGAACGATGGTGAAAGAGTTAACCATTCCGGGACGAAGTGCCATAATCGGCTCTTGGTGAAGTTCGCTGCCGACATTCCACGAGAAACCAAATCGGCAGGATTGCAGACACCTGGAACGTGTCCCCATTGTCGAGGATGGGAATAGCGCCGTACCTCAGCAACACGATTCGCCACGAACGTATTCCAAGTGTTGGGCGGAGACGCTATCCATTTTAGCGTTACGGTAGAATCAGACCAAAAGAAGATCAGATCTGCATCGCTTTTTGGACCCGATGCTGGAGTTGGGCGCCCAAAACATCAGCGCTAAGTTCCAGTCTTGGTAGTGTGACGCGTTTAAGAGGTGCAACTCGGGACTTCAATGCTAGTAGGCTGATGCGTATTTCCCCTTCCGTGTTCTCACAACGCGCGTAGATAGATGCTCCATAGGCTGCTTCGGAGGCATCGGTGAATGTGTGGAATTCTACTTTTGAATTGGGTAAGAGAACATGACGATTAGTTTTGTATTTTGATAAAGATTGCCAGTCATCACGAATTGTCGTCCATTTGTTGTAGATTAGCTCAGGAACGGGATCATCCCAGCCGGATTTCAGCAACCACAACTCCTGCATCAGCAACTTTGCTCGAACTAATACTGGCGCAATTAGCCCAAGCGGATTACACATTTTCGCAGTGCATGATAAAATGGATCGCTTGGTGGAACTTGCGGGTTCAGCACAAATATTCGAATCGAAACACAGTTCGTCGGCTTCGGGTTTCCAGGAGATACCGAGTGTTTTCACCGTTTCATTTGGCGTGAAGTGCAGTGAAGATTGTGTGCCAATTTGATCAGCACTTAAACCGTTAAGAACGCCAAGATGATTTGATGTCCACTTGCGTAATTCAAGTCCCCCTTTAGCAAGTAGATCGGACAGCTCCTGTCGAAGACGGATAGTATCATCTACGGTATTTGCACTAGAGACGTGCACGCTGAGTAAGAGCGAGTGAGTGATTTGAAACCATCGAGAGAGTGAATGAGTATAAATCAGCACGAAGGGTTTTTATGGCTCCTTTAACCACTCTTTTGTGCCTATACTCGCTCTCACTCTCGGTGCCGACTAGAAACTCACACAGGAGTGAGTATAACTGTTTTATCACTCTTTGGATTATAATCACTCTGCAAGAGTGAGTAAAAGAGTATTATCACTCTTTTGAGATTGTAAACACTGATGATGAGTGAGAAAACGTGTTTTGTCACTCTCTTTGGATTTTAATGCCCGCCAGGGGATTTCGGATTAGTAAGAGTGAGTAAAATGTGTTGTTTCTCTTGTTGGATTGTAAACATTGAATAAAATAGGAAGAGTGTAAAAGAGAGTGACAGTGTTTTATTATACGTTTTGGAATGAAATCGATGAATAGGAGCCAAGGTCTGTTAAAATTAATGACGTATGATTTATTTTTACAAATTTGAATTCCTGGTTAAATTCATAACGATTTGGAATACGATTATTATTTCCGGTTTTCGGTATCAAGGTGAATGAAAAAAAATCTTGCGATTTCTCGGTGCCCATAAATGACCGATTGCATCTTATTGTTTTACAATATACCATTTTACTTTCCTTATAATAAACCATTTTAAATAAAACGACTTTTATAATCATATTTTTTCATAATAACATCATTTATTCATGGAAAATAATTCGTATATAACATCCATCAATTAATTTTTAATTAATGAATTATTAATTATTTATTAATTTTAAAATTTTTAATAGATAATCACACCTACTGAATTATTTGAATCCAAAAGGAGTGATAAAACACTTTTACTCACTCCTATTCATCGATTTCATTCCAAAACGTATAATAAAACACTGTCACTCTTTTTTACACTCTTCCTATTTTATTCAATGTTTACAATCCAACAAGAGAAACAACACATTTTACTCACTCTTACTAATCCGAAATCCCCTGGCGGGCATTAAAATCCAAAGAGAGTGACAAAACACGTTTTCTCACTCATCATCAGTGTTTACAATCTCAAAAGAGTGATAATACTCTTTTACTCACTCTTGCAGAGTGATTATAATCCAAAGAGTGATAAAACAGTTATACTCACTCCTGTGTGAGTTTCTAGTCGGCACAGAGAGTGAGAGTGAGTATAGGCACAAAAGAGTGGTTAAAACATTAATACAGTGTAATACTTTTAATGAATCTCAAAAGAATGAGTAAAGGTTTCAAATCTTTAAACCCACTCTTTGACTCTGATTCAAATCCTTGAAAAGAGTGATTATTCTCATCTCTAGTGGGCATGTTCACGATTGCTTCTATCTTGGCGGGATCCGGTCGATGTCCTTCACGATCTAAAATGTGACTAAGATATTTAATCTGTGTGTAGGATTGCGCCCTACACTGAATAATTTGAGAATCCAAGAGGTGAATCCTCCAAGGGGGTCAAAAATAACAGCTTGATTTTAACTCATCGGAGAGCGCTACCACGTGTCTAATGTTCGCTACCCGTTTCCAGGACTTGCATTAGATCTGACAGCTGGATGGTTAAAGGATAAACTCCAAAATCTGGCTGTCGACTCATTCGTTTATTGAAATGCTATGGGTAGACACCACCCATGGTGTTGCTCTATTAGCGACGTTTAATCATTTCAACCTAACAATTTCTAAATTCGCCATTTTGTCCAATGACCAAAGGTAATCCTGTCCTAGTAATTCTTATTCATATTCCTAGGTGGCGCTAATAGTCTCATTTTATGGCCTACCTTTAGGCGCTTTGTTTATCCTAAATAGCCTACCTTCTAGGCGCTTTATCTATCCTAAACAATCTGTTTTTGCATAAAGTTACCCTTCTCTGGTCTGATTTTTAATCCGTAATCCCGCAGCTTCGCTAGTACCGCTCGGAGGTTCATCATGTGAGAGTGTCCATCAGCTCCGCCGATCACTATGTCATCTAGGTACACCGCCACATCCTTTATTCCAGCCATCATGGTCTCCATTAATTGCTGGAAGGCACCTGGTGCAACCTTGGCAGTCGATTGTAAGCATACAATCCTCGATGTGTGTTTACTGTTGGCGTATACTCCCATTAGCCTTGCGCACTACTACTACAGGCGCTGCCCAAGCCGAAAAATTAACGCGGGTTATGATGCAGCCGATCTAACTCCTCGTCTATTGCCGGACGCATCGCGTACGATACGGGTCGTTTCGGACGAAACACGGGAACAGCGTCTTTCTTCAACTCCATTCTCACTTTTGCACCTAGCAACATTAATTGTTCCTCAGTGACTCGCACTACACAATTTTTCGTTTGTTGCTTCAAAGTTAGCTGTGCACAAAATTCACCTATGATTCGCAAATTGCTGCCCGACGCCGTCTTTGCCTTCACGGATGGTGGGCGCAATGGCGGCTCGCCGATTTTCCGCCATTGTTCTCTCGAAATTATAAAGATATCAGCACCAGTGTCCACCATCATCCTTATAGGTTCGCCATTTAGGATCACATTCACATGACCTTTACCTTTACTCATGACCCTACAACTGTAACCGTTCTCACTTTGTTATATCTCGATATTTTATACCGTTCGGCTGCGTTACAATGTCCTTCCTTGTGGCCATATTTATAGCATTGCTTGCATTTGTAACCGCGATATGAACACTTCCGAGCATAGTGCCCTTCACCACAAAGCCAACATTTTGTCGCGGGTCTATTGGCTTGCGCTTCACGTTGCTCACGTTCTTTTGTACGGTTATTTGACCTCCTCGGACCAGGTCTATCACTTTTCTCGCCCTTCACGACGCTAACTTCTTTGTTCTGGGTTAGCTAATTGGGGCAAAGTTATCAAACCGTTCCCTCTAATTTGCTTCAGCAATCGCAGTCTCACGTCGGCGTCACTATCATCCTTTAAACCGCACACAAATAAAAAACACTTCAGTTGTTCTTCGGTTAAAACTGCGAGTTCGGATTCTACCACACTCTTATTCACGCGGCAGCTAAAAGACACATAATCCTCCAGCCTAGTCTTTTGTAATTGCAGACACTTAATCCGTTTGCTCACCTCCGATTCACGGGGACCAAAGAGCGATTTTAACTTGCTCACCGTCTCGGTAAAATTAAAATCTTTGGGTTTATTTGGCAGCACATAACTCGTATATCGTTCGTGCTCGGGTAAACCAAGCTTCCTCAGCAGCAATCGTACCTTCCCAACGTCTTCCAGCTTATGCGCATACTTCTTAAAAAGGTCTTCGTATCGCGAAAACCATCCGGTAAAAGTCACACGCTCTTCCGGATTGAAACGAAAGTCTTTAATTTGGCCCGCCAGCACATCACTTATCCGCTCCACATTCACGGGATCCTTGCAGCGTGCAGTTTGCCAAATTTCTGCTATGAACTTTTCTTGTTGCTTCATAAAAGTTTGTTGCTGTTCTTGCATCATTAATTGTTGCTGCTTAAAAAGTTCATGAATCCAACCGAATTCGGATTCTGATTGACCGACGCTTCCTCGATGGCTGTTGCGCGATGGCGGTCCAGCATCACTGTTTAGGATAGATAAAGCGCCTAGAAGGTAAGCTATTTAGGATAGACAACGCGCCTAAAGGTAGGCCATAAAACGAGACGATTAGCGCCACCTAGGAATATGAATAAGAACTACTAGGACAGGATAACCTTTTGGTTATTGGACAAAATGGCGCATTTAGAAATTATTAGGTTGAAATGAGTAAACGTCGCTAATAGAGCAACACCATGGGTGATGTCTACCCATAGCATTTCAATAAACGAATCAGTCAACAGCCAGATTTTGGAGTTTATCCTTTAACCATCCAGCTGTCAGATCTAATGCAAGTCCTGGAAACGGGTAGCGAACATTAGACACCTGGTAGCGCTCTCCGATGAGTTAAAAATCAAGCTGTTAGCTTTGACCCCCTTGGAGGATTCACCTCTTGAATTCTCAAATTAATCAGTGTAGGGCGCAATCCTACACAATCACTATTGTGCGTCTGCTGAGTATCTTCGTTGCTATGCATTTTATTTTTTTTTAACTTTTTGCACTTTTTGCACGTGTGGTTTATACGGTAAAACACGATTAAAACAGAAATCCTCGTCGTCACTGTTGGATCTTGTGAAGTTATAAAACTAACATTTATTACACAACTATTTAAGACCAAAATTTACATGATACGATACACACAACCTAACGGCTAGGCTGCTAGGCGAGAACAACGCACTCTCCCTAACCCAGGCACGCATCCTTAGGAGACCGATCATTGTCCCGTAGGAGCGGCACTCACTACTTCGGGTCCAGGGGCAGGCAACCTCGATTGTCGTATACAACATTTATAATTCGATCATCTCGGTTTTATTTAATTAATCGGAAGTGACTTCCAAACACAAAACTTACAAAACAAACCCTCTATCTTATAAAACAAACCCTCTATCTTATAAAACAAACCCTCTATCTTATAAAACAAACCTTATACACCCGCCCCCTCCCTCTCCCTTCCCCAAGTTCTAAAATGTATCCTGTCTATAATTTACTTAAAAAGGAAACACCAATTGAATGGAATGAAAAATGCCAACAAGCATTTAAATGGATTAAGAAGGAAATGCATGCTCACCGATAGCTGGTTCACTATGACACCACCTTGCCAATTGCACTGGCAGTAGATGCTTCATTTTACGAAGTAGGCGCGGCGTTAAGTCATTCCAAAAATGTTACAAAACATACTATTTACTTATAGAAAAACAGCCCATGCTAGCGCAGAGTAAAGCCCTTCACGCTTAATATTCGGTAAACAAGTAAAGACTTGGAATTGATTGTATGATATCTACGCAACAAATAGAAGAAGCAACAAAGTGATATACACCAAGGTACGTTCATACTAAATAAAAAGGTAGCTGCAAGAGACTTACTGTCCCAAACTGAGAAATGGAAATTCGGAACGATTATAAAAGAACTAGGCAAAAACATTATGAGGTAAATCTGGATGATGGAAGAGTTTGGATGAGGCACATCAACCAGCTGAGACCGGGTCCTGAAATCTGGTGATCTCAAGATGGTGACGAGTATAACTCAGGAACATGGGTAGATTATTCATATCCAGATAGAGACCAAGGAGAATTTTTTTACGTTCCAAATGATCCAAATATCCAACCAAATGACATAATAGTTGTTATGGCCCAACCTGATTGCTAGCGCCACGCACTGACAGCCGCTCGGCTATGGTTGTCACGTGTGATGAGTGCGTGAGTACCCGAAGGGCGCTGACCGCAGGATCGGCTTAGCGCGCAATCAGAAGGAGCGAAGCGTGGGCTCAGAAGGATTTAGCGTTCGGTGTGTTACGGGCGGTGCGTGTACAAATTAAGAACTGAAATAAATTATGTATAAAGTTTGTGTCTATAGTAATACTGTGTTAAAGTAAATTACCCAATCATCTCGGACACCTCAAAAGAAGACACAACAGTGGCGACGAGGATATTTTCGTGATAAAGTTTGTTCCAAAAGTAATTGTGCTAAATACGTGTAGTGACGCGCACAGTCCACCATCGCGTTGCATTCGTTTTCGTTCACTACGTTGTCCCATCGTATCAGTTTTTGCGTCCGCGTCCGCGT
Organism: Anopheles moucheti; assembly: GCF_943734755.1. Lineage (NCBI taxonomy): Eukaryota > Metazoa > Arthropoda > Insecta > Diptera > Culicidae > Anopheles > Anopheles moucheti. Next base: position 62,693,951 of record NC_069140.1, read on the forward strand.
CCGTTTATGCGTGTTAAAATTCCGTCGTCAAGGAAAAGACGCAGGATGAGCAACCCGGGAGGAGATCCATCATCGGATGAACAGCGGCGTATATCAGACGTGTTTAATACAGCAGCCGTTTTTCCCCAGCAGCAACCGCCTCATAATTTGCATCATCCACCATCGCAAAATGCTGCCCAAGCGTCATCATCGGCGTCAGCATTCTCAGCAACATCGGCGGAAGGGAACATCATTCTGGAAATGCTGCAACTCATGCGACAGCAAATGGCACAGCAGCAAACATTCATGGCTCAATTCGCGCAGCAAATCCCGCAACCAGCAACGCAAACGCTGCAACCGCCACCCCCGCAAAGTAACACCACCGAACAGCGCATAGAATGGATAGCAAGCAGCATCACCGAGTTCCGGTTCGAGCCCGAGTCAGGCATTACATTTGAAGTGTGGTATTCGAGATATGAGGACCGTTTTACCAACGAAGTTTCCCGATTGGACGACGTAACCAAAAGCAGACTGCTTTTGCGCAAATTAGGACCGACCGAGCATCAGAGGTTTTCTAATTTCATTCTGCCATCCTTACCGAAAGATTTGTCGTTCGAACAGACAGTGGAAAAGCTTAAGCTAATCTTTGGTAAAGTCTCTTTTGAATAAGCGCTACAAGTGTTTACACACAAAGAAATCAGTCGGAGAAGATATTTTGGAATACGCTTCAAAAGTAAATCGAGCATGCGAGAATTTTCAGCTGGCTGGTATGACTGAGGACCAATTTAAATGTCTTGTGTTCGTATGTGGCATGAAGGAAGAGGCAGACACAGAGTTACGAACAAGAGCATTAGCGGCAATCGGAAAGGCAAAGCTGTCAAACCTAGAGCAACTTGCAGCAGAATGCCAGTACATTGCAAGTATAAAACAGGACACCACATTACTTGCTGCAAAGGATGAAAAAGTCCTAGCAATACAAAAGAGCCATCATCAGCGGACAGTATCTCGTTCGAACCAACAGCATCAGCAGGGCAACCGACAAGAGCATCAGCAGCGTCAAGACCATCAGCGATTATTCAACAAAAAGGAAAAACCGACAAATCCATGTTGGTTATGCGGAGCACTTCATTGGGTGAGCGAATGCACTTACAAATCGCATAAGTGTCGTGATTGTGGTCGAACAGGTCATCGAGAGGGCCACTGCAATAGACCCAATCGGCCTACACATCGTAGATTTCGAGGGAAGCCCCAAGCCGACTTGCGTGTCGTCACAGTGAACGTATGCAGTGTTCGTGGGCGCCGCAGGTATGCAAAGCTAACGATAAATGGAACTCCCGCTGAATTTCAGTTAGATACGGGTTCCGATATCACGATCATCAACCGTAAACTGTGGCAGCGTATCGGAAAACCGACTTTGGCTCAGCCTGCAGTTAGAGCTAAAACAGCAACAGGAGAAGGCTTGCAAATGTGCGGGGAGTTTCGAGCAAACATCACGATCGGAGGCATATCAAAGTCAGCTACAATTCGAGTAGTAACGGTGGACGTTTCACTGCTCGGAGCGGACTTAATAGAACTGTTCGATCTGGGATCAATGCCGATGGACAGTTTCTGCAACAAGATTTGTAGTATGGCAGCTATACCCAGCGGCATACAACAGCAGTTTCCAGCAGTTTTTCGTGGCACAGGGCTATGCACAAAGGCTAAAGTGCAACTCCACTTAAAACACGACTGTCGACCAGTCTTCAAGCCCAAAAGACCAGTAGCGTATGCGATGCAAGAAACAGTTAATAAGGAGCTAGATCGCCTAGAAAAATCAGGCATTATTACACCTATCGACTATACAGAATGGGCAGCTCCAATAGTGGTAGTTCGCAAGGCAAATGGTAGTATTCGTATTTGCGGCGACTACTCCACTGGACTAAATTCCGCTCTTAAATCGCACGAACATCCACTACCAATACCGGAAGATATATTTGCAAAATTAGCCCATTGCGAATATTTCAGTAAAATCGATCTTTCGGACGCTTTTCTGCAAGTAGAAATCGAGGAGCAGTATCGGCCACTACTCACCATCAACACTCATCGTGGCTTGTATTTATACAACAGGCTGCCACCGGGAGTGAAAATAGCGCCAGCAGCATTTCAACAAATCATGGACGCTATGTTGGCCGGTCTGAAGGGAGCTTGCGGATACATGGATGATGTGGTTGTTGGAGGCAGAACGAGCAAAGAACACGATGACAATTTGTCCGGGCTGCTTCAGCTAATTCAGGATTATGGATTCACAATTCGAGCGGAAAAATGTGCATTCAAAACCACAAGCATCGAATATTTGGGCTATATCGTCGATCGGCAAGGTTTAAGACCAAATCCAGCAAAAATAGAAGCAATCCTTAACCTTCCTGCACCAACAGATGTGAGCGGTGTTCGCTCATTTTTGGGCGCGATTAATTATTATGGGAAGTTCGTCCCAAATATGCGCAACCTTCGTTATCCACTGGACAATCTGTTGAAGAACGACGGCAAATTCACCTGGAACCAGCAATGCGAAAATGTTTTTCGTAAATTTAAACAAGTCCTGTCATCAAACCTGCTTCTTACGCATTACGATCCTGCAGCGGACATCATTGTCGCAGCGGATGCCTCATCAGTGGGGCTTGGAGCAACAATTAGCCACAAATTTCCGGATGGATCAGTGAAGGTAGTTCAGCATGCTTCACGAGCATTGTCAAAGGCCGAACAGAACTACAGCCAAATAGATCGTGAGGGGTTAGCCATCGTCTTTGCGGTCACAAAATTCCACAAAATGCTGTACGGCCGACACTTCAACCTGCAAACCGATCACCGGCCCCTGCTTCGTATTTTTGGATCAAAAAAGGGCATTCCAGTCTACACGGCGAACCGTCTGCAGAGATTTGCCTTGACGTTACAGTTGTATGACTTTACAATTGAGTACGTGCCAACTGGATCGTTTGGAAACGCCGATGTCTTGTCTCGACTGATCAGGAATTAAGCTAAGCCGGAATCGGAATACATCATCGCTAGTTTGAGTTTGGAGGATGATTTAAGGTTCGTAGCAGTGCAAGCCATTAATTCATTTCCTCTGACTTTTGTAGATGTGCAGAAAGCTACACGAGAAGACACACTGTTACGGAAACTCAGCCATTATGTAACGGACGGATGGCCCCGTAACGCATCTTTCGGGTCGGAGCTGGCACGATTCCATCATCGGAAAGAGGCCTTGTCTACGGTAGACGGCTGCATTATGTTCGGGGAGAGATTGGTAATCCCTGAAAAGCTTCGTGCCAGATGTTTAACGCAACTTCACCAAGGACATCCACTCATTCAACGGATGAAGGCGTTAGCCAGGAGCTACGTTTATTGGCCATCCCTGGATAAAGACGTTCAGGAGGTTGTTGAGACTTGCGCAGCCTGTGCCGTCGCTGCAAAGTCTCCACCACATTCAGCTCCAGCACCCTGGCCTACGGTTAGTTCACCTTGGCAGCGAGTGCATATCGACTACGCAGGACCTTTAAACGGAGAGCATTTCTTAGTAGTAGTCGATGCATTTTCAAAGTGGCCCGAAATTATTAAAACCAGCACCACAACAATAGCAACCATAGCGATATTAAGGTCAATTTTTGCTCGTTTTGGAGTACCAGCTACCATGGTCAGCGATAATGGCACACAGTTTGTAAGTTCAGAGTTTAGGGAATTTTGTGTAAAGAACGGCATAAATCATGTGACTACAGCACCTTTCCACCCTCAGTCCAATGGCCAGGCAGAACGTTTCGTAGACACATTTAAAAGAGCAATCAAAAAAATAACGTACAGTGGACTTGCAATGCAGGAGGCTTTAGACATTTTCCTACAAACATATCGCTCGACACCAAACGCGCAATTGGAAAATTACAGTACGCCAGCGAGGATTATGTTTGGTAGGCCAATACGTACATGTTTAGAATTGCTACATCCCGTACCATCCCCTCGTTCAGAGAGTCAGCATGGAGCAAGAAGAATGTTTCAAAACGGCGCTCCAGTGTATGCTAAAGTGTTTAGGCGTAATAGTTGGGAATGGGTGCCGGGCACTGTTGTTGGAATCATTGGTAGGGTGATGTACAAAGTAAAGACGAACGAACGATTAATTCGATGTCATATAAATCAGTTAAGGAAGCGAGTACAAAACAATGAAAGGGTTACACATGACGCGAATCCAAAGGTCGCATTAGATATACTCATGGACACGTGGAAGCTGCCTGTAACGCGTACTACTCAGCATGCCAATCCATGTAGTCCAACACCAACACAAAATCCATCAGCAGCGACAGTCAGGCCATACAGGTTAACACCAAGGTGTTTTCGCCACGCCGCTCTTCTAGGCCTAGAAGAGTTCCGCGTAGGTTCGACGCATACCACCTCAATTAAAAGGGGGAGATGTTATGGCCCAACCTGATTGCTAGCGCCACGCACTGACAGCCGCTCGGCTATGGTTGTCACGTGTGATGAGTGCGTGAGTACCCGAAGGGCGCTGACCGCAGGATCGGCTTAGCGCGCAATCAGAAGGAGCGAAGCGTGGGCTCAGAAGGATTTAGCGTTCGGTGTGTTACGGGCGTACAAATTAAGAACTGAAATAAATTATGTATAAAGTTTGTGTCTATAGTAATACTGTGTTAAAGTAAATTACCCAATCATCTCGGACACCTCAAAAGAAGACACAACAATAGTAGAGTCAGGAACTTTACAAGCGGATCAAAGTGGACCTAGAAGATCGATTAGAATCGCTTAACTTCGTTTTCGAGATTGATCATAAAAACTGTTAGATTTAAGTAAAAATGTAAATAAGGGTTTAACTAAAAGGTAGGGGTGAAGAGTGTCAGTTATGTCTGCCAGCTGTGAGTGAAAATAAAATCACTCTGTGTCTAGATGTTGAATCGACAACACATGTTTCCTTACGCGGATCACAACAACTATCCTTCACCATGACCGTTTCCCGGGTCGAGTCGAACTCTAGTCTGGTCGAGGATCACAATGATGGTCTACATCGAGGGATACGGTGGTAAGAATTTTCGCTCTTTTGCTCTTCTATCGTTCATGTGTTGGTGTGAGTCTGCTGTGCAGACTGAGTCTGAGTTACTTCGATACTTCGATGTCTACTGCAATCTAACGCTAACTTAGATCTATTCAACTCCAGCCTTTAATCAAGACATTTCAGAGATAGATTTCGGCTTCGACCTGTTAACTGTAGATCTTAATTAGGTATCAGAGCCAATTGAAGATTATTAAACGACAAAAAAACTCAAACAGAAAAGCTTGTGCTCCAGTCGTACTGTTGGATCGTTTGAATGTTAAATGGTAAAGATGGACAAATTTATTTTCTGCTATGTAAAATAATTTATTATCAACCGATGTCGGATACTGGTATGTGCTTCTATAAACACCTAAATCTACATTCCATCCTCATGCTGTTTATAACCAGGCGTGCTTCAATGATTGCACTTAGATTTATTCCTTATACATCGCTTAACGTAGGTACAATTTCTAAATAATTGCGCGACAATGTATACACTATGGAAACAAAGGTACAAAGGTCAATCTAAATGCAGCAAAAATCTTTATCCTACTTATTTATTCTTTGTGATGCCATTGAGGTCGACGCTTTTCTACAAAGCTCTTTATTCCCTCCTGCCCATCGATTGTAGCTAAATTTTGAACCATTATTTGCTCACCGAGTTCATACGCTGTGGCAATGTCCATTGCTATTTGTTTATAAAAAAATGTCTTGCCAAGTGCAATTACAGCACGACTTTTCGATGCTATGGCTTTACAAATGTTGTCCACCTCTTCATTGATCTCAGTTTTAGAAACTACTTTACTTACAAGTCCTGCTTCAAGGGCTTCGTTTGCCGTAATGGGAAGTCCGGTAAATAACATATAGGCCGCTCTCATGCGAGGAATAGACCGTACCACCGCGATTCCCGGCGTTGAACAAAATATGCCAAAGCTAGCCCTGGGAAACAACGAATCGTGAGCAAGATTGTATTTGGGAAGAAAACATAATTTGCGTATGTATTACCCGGGAGTAGAGAATGTGCTAGTATCACTGCAAACCGCCATATCACAGGACGCTACCAGCTGACATCCTGCTGCGGCAGCTAAGCCATCAACTTTGGCAATGATAGGTACAGGCGCTAACCGGATGGTATCGATCAATTCCGAACATTTGTGAAACACTTGCTTGTGGTGGTCTGGTCCATGCTCAGCGGTTAATTCTTTGAGATTATGTCCTGCTGAAAACACACGCCCCCGAGCTGCTAAAACAATGCACCGAATTTCGGTATCATGCTGGTTATCAACGATATGCCTATGAATACTCTCCATCATGTCTAACGAAAGAGAATTGCGTGTTTTCTCATTGTCCAACAAAATAGTGCCAACTCCATCGTTGAACGTGTACGTCGACAGGTATCTTTGCGAAAAACTCCTAGGGTGAAGCTTTGTTTTGTAGAAGATATAATTACATGAGATTTAATGGTTGTATCAATTGCGTGCCGTTGTAAACCTAAGCAAACTTACCAAAACACGTCCAATTCTTGTTATCATTTTGCGATCGTATGATCAATTGTTTTGACTCTGTCTATCGTTCTGCGAACGACCGAATCAATGACACATTGCAGAAGCATTTATATTGAGGAGTTCAACGTTTCATTTAAGTGGCATGAAAGCTCAGAAAGAGCGCTGGACCATACGTTCCAACTTTATTCGTAATTTGTAAATTCATACTCATTGATGAAACTACAGACTTTGTCATCTCGACCTTCTGAATCGCCATTTATTGTCATACTTATCCATAATCAAGCTTAGCTTAGGCGTGTATGCTAGAAACACAGTTATTACGACTTATGATGTTTTGTGTGAACACATGCATGAAATGAAATCGCGAATAAATGACCGTTTATTCATGGTTAAAAAGCTTATCCTTGGGAGTAGAAATTGAAACGCTGTGCACAACGCACGCTAAGAATTGTAAAGTTGCCTTAACGAGTGCATAACGTTTGAAACCAATGAGTAAGTTATTGTTTGATGTCGAAACAAACGGAACCAATTGTCGGTTCACCAAAGAACAAAATTGAAAAAAAAAATCAAATCAAATTCACATGATTGCATTCAAAACGAAAATTAATCTGCAGGCAAAAACGCTCTATCACTTCATCTATACCTCGGTGATAGGTCTCTTGGCAATGTAAGCCTTGATGTTTTCATTGTCAAGCACCTTATTGACCACATCCTGCAAGTTCGGGAAATTCTCAAGCAGATTAGTCTTGGTCAAGTAGTTCAAATAGTCTAGGATGCCGGCAAAATAAACATCAGCCCAGGTCGGCTTGCCGAGCACCAGGTGGCCGTTGTTCTCCTTAGCAATCACGTTCAGCTTGGTCAGATAGAACGGAATCACTTCGTTGTTTAGGGTGACCATTTTCTTCTCCTTCACCATATCGTCCGGCTCGTAGGCAACAATTGCAATTTCTACGAAGAGAGAATAAAACGAATCATCATTTGTAAGGCGCTACGCATGCAAGCACCGATCAATACTTACTTAGACGGAAGTCATTGATCGTATCTACAATTGCATCGATTTGCAGTGCCTCGAGCGGATTATCGCCGGCCAAATTGATCTGCTTGGCTACATATCGACACATGGCCAACGACTGATGAACACGCTTACCATCGACCTCCAACACCGGCATCTGGCCCATGGGCATAGCTAGAAAAAGAAACACGGACCATTGGACGGGTAACGGGCAGACGGAAGGGAAAGAAAAGAAGAGAAATAGCAGTTTTAAATTTTAATAGTAGCTGGATTTGTACGGGACGTAAATTTGGATGCGTTCATTTTTTTTTCTTTTCTTTAACGTCTTACATACTTTTGGTTGTGTTCGTTTCAGTGTGTTTGTTTGAGATAAGCAGCTGAATCTTGAACCCACAATTGAAGTAAAAGAAACACAAAGAAAAACTAAACTCCATCTTATCACAAAACTATATAACGAGTGAATAGAAATGATACAAGGCAACCACACACATAAACAAATTTCAAATAATAACACAGAAGAAGGATCTATCGACACGAAGCCTGCACGACTCGGCAGCTCAGGCTCCGAGGTAGAGTAGACTGGTTTGTTAGTAGATAAGATTATGAAAACGAAATATGGTAACATGTGGGTCTGCAGCAAGGAAAACGGAACGATCGTTTTGTATTGTTTTTTTTTTCTACATGCTTCTTTGTACTCACGAGGAGCGCATATATAATTTCGCTGTTCTTGTTTGTCCATACCACCACGGACAGGTTTATTTCCATCTCTTTTGTAAAATATGTTTTAGTTATTTCGTCGCATGATTCTTTTCATGGTAAAATAAACTTTCTGAGTGCATCGCGATAGTGAAATCGATTGTTGGACTACAATTCGATGACACACTTCGTCGGGATATCATGCACTTGCATATCGACATGCGTTTCCCGATTTAGATCTCAGTCTTTGGTCGTTTATCAATCCAGTTTCGAATGGATTCGATCGATGTAACGTTGTCAACCACTTTCTGCAGATTCGGATGATTCGCGACCAGATCAGACTTGGTCATGTAGTTCAAATAGTCCAAAATTGCGGTGAAATAAATGTCGGCCCAACTCAGCTGGAAAAAAATTGGGAAAGAAAAAGAATGAAAGTTGACAATGGTGAATGTTAGCATGCGGTTTGCCTAAGTCTGTAATCGAACTGTTCGATCGAGCATTTACTTTAGAATTTGCCAGATGTCCGTTATTTTCGCGTGCAATGTCGTCCAGCTTCTCCAGATAGAATGGAATGACCTCGGTGTTCAAAGTAACCAATTTCTTGTCCTTGATATCATCGTCCGGTTCGTACGAGACAACGGCAATTTCTAAAATATTACAAGTTTTAATGTGCGTAATTCAGCTTGGGAATCGTACAGCTAAATGTCCCTTCTGGTAGGAATGATTCAATCGGCCATTTATATTTTTTGTTTTGCATCCTTTTCGTTCGAAAACGTTTGTTGCTTAATGGCTTAAGTTATTCAAGAATGGATATTCAAGAAAAACAAATCGTCTCAAGTTGGAACGTGACTTACACACAAGGGCCTATATGCATTGCAATGTTATGCACACCTTCTAACCACAAACCGTCCTCTCAAAAAGGATTGCAAACATTTGGCCGGTAGAATAATCCATCCAATTTGAGAGCACTTTGCAGTGCTTTCGGAAAAATCAGGGACACCGTATAAGCGGACGCTTACTTAGACGGAAATCGTTCACCGTGTCGACCACGGTGTCAATCATCAAGTTCTCCCAATCGTCAGCGCCGGCCAAACCGACCTGGTTGGCCAAATAGCGGGACATTGCGACCGATTGGTGCACTTTTTTGCCGTCAACCTCCAGCACCGGCATCTGACCCATCGGCATTGCTGAAACGAAAGATGGAATTGTTGGTTCATGGTAACTGGAATGAAACCCTTCACGCGATTCGGGAAGGAACCGTTGGCATATACGAATGAAAATCGCAGTGGAAATGGATGAATGAATAAAGCGAACTAAAAAGGAGGAAAATTTTGTTGCAACAGACCCTTTCAATTCACCCCCCGGGAAAAAACACACTTTGCCGTGGTCACCAGATTCAGCTGCTTACGGTAGAGGTTTTCCGATCACCTCAATTAGGTGTATGTGCATGTGCTTTTGTTTAATGTAAAATTGCATATCGAAATGTGAAGGTTCAAAATCCAGCCAATATTAAAATTCAATCTTACTCTAAAAGCTTTCTAGGCTTGTACTCTCTAGTTACTACAAACTACGACACATTTGTTTTCTTTGCTGCATCTAACACAGGTGGTTAGCACATATACAAAATGCAACTGACACGTACCAAAACCAAACCAGGTTAATCACATTCCGCGTGATCTTCGTGAGTTATTTTAGCCAACAGTTACCGAAAGAAGACGAGTACGCATTGGGTTCGAATGGGATCAATCGATGGCTAAAATTATAGTACATCAATCGACGACAATGACGGTTTCGAAGAACACGACACAACGATACTATTCTAACTATCTCGGTTAGAAGGTCAATTTAAACCGTGTCACCAATCGTGACATCGGCTCTTCATCACGGGAAATGTAAAGGGGTGGGAAAAAAGCGCTAGGAAACGTTTTGTAGCGGACGGTAGAATTAAGCATGCAAAGGTTAGGGACGGCATAATCGCATGAGATATCGATGAGTTATCGATTGGATGAAATAATACAATTTAAAAAAATACACACTAGTGCATAAACGTTAGCGATAGTGTACGGGGGAAAACAGATTGTAGCTTGTAAGGTGACTCACTTGGCTTGAGTGCTGGCCATTCTTCACGGGTGATCCTCACATCATCGAACGGGAGATTTCCGTAGGACAGCAGGAATCGCAGAGGTTCGCCCAAAGCTTTAACATTGAAGTAATACACCTTGTAATCCGGCATGATGTTTACGGTAGGTGAAGATCTTTGGGTGAAGAAAGAGTATTTAAAAAATATATTATAAATTATGAAGAAAGCAAGCAAAACCAAACGCTACGCAATATAGTTTTTTTTTCTATACACGAATATATTGATATGTGTTATCTTACTACGCCCATTATGAACTATTTCACTCTTCAAACATAGCAGTGCCTCTATTATAAAAAATCTTCTAATCATTCTAATAGTAATTTTTCTTCCGTTTATTCGCATATTGGAATCGCAATTTGTTTTGATAGCTTTTTAGATGGAACCTTCCACAGATCCTAATGTCATACAATTTTTATATGTAATGTCAATACGATTTTTTCATAACCAAAAACACCTCATCCCCTTTGCGTTTAACAGATCTAATGAATCTAGAGCTATGTACCTTCTCCACAATACCGGCACAACAGTTTGGGCGGATAATTGATTTAACCTTGATCATGCAATTATGATGATATTTTTGTCCTCTAAACTAATTCCATAATGGTGTGTGTATCACTCTGCAAAGTTAAAAATCGGCTATGTTGAACAATTGTTCAAATATATGGCTAAACGTTGCTATTAACTTCAACCGAACTGAACTCGAAGCAAACGAATCATTTTTTCACCAGTTAACACCACCGAGCGTTTGTATGATCATTCGGTTTTTTGCACCATTTTTCACCGACAGCATCGATGACGCTTTCCTGCTTGGACACGCACTTTCTTACCTGTTGAACGAACTTGAGCTAAGAATATGGTCAGACTAAAACAAGCGCACGTTCCGCTCGCTTATTTATCCCCAAACAGGTCCCGGTAGTGTAGTATTCGTGCGAATTCGGAACACCATTCATTGCGCACACTCGTCACCATGACACATGTGGTGGTTGATCAAACGGTCAACCTTATCTACATATTGTGTGCGCTATCGTGACGAGCAAGGGCTCGTTCCATTCCCGAACTCGTCTCAATTAGATGTTTGTTTGATGATTCGGAAAAAGCACAACTTTTTCTTCTTCTTCACCGGCACAACAACCTGAAGAGATCTGGCCATTTCTAGCTTTTTTTACTTTCATGTTCCGTAGCTGGAGAGTCAGTCATGTGTACGGTGGATTGGTCCTGCGTCCAAATACAATACCGGGACTTCAAAAAGTACAACCAGGTGATCAATTTAATTTACCAATAGTAATCGAATTCCCTATAACATTGCTACAATTATGGGATATAAGGAAATACGTGACATACGCTAGTTAGAAAATAAAACTTTAAATAACATTTAATATAAACTTGAGATACAATGAGATCGATTGCAGTTTATGTAAAAGCCTTTTAAAATTACGATATCTCAAAGTATGCGTACAGTGCAAATGTATCTTCAATGTGTACCCAGCAGCACATAAACTTCCTGGACCTATTTTAATCATCGGGTACTGTTGATAATGTTTCCGTGATTGTCCCGAAACTAGGCATCGTTTAACAAACATATACTGCAGCGAACTGTTCAGTGCGTCGACAAAATTTACGTTAACATATATTCGACCATATCAAAGATCAGTAAACGGTATCGGTGAACTGACGAATCAATTACACGCGTAGTATGGGTATGGCCTACATCACGGATGCGTTGATCGTGAAATAGTTTTTGCATTTGTTTTAATGCTAAGGTGGATATAGTGCTGTGCTTAGTTCGTAGATTTATTTTTACGTATCAGTACCCCCATACCGACACTTGCTAGGCTCGGTCGTCCTCTATTACTTTTTCTTGGTCAGCAAGCGATGTTTTGTTCAAATCGAACCGATCTTGCCCATGTACACACATGTCTCTCGTTCGCATTATGCAATGTGACACCAAAAAATAGCGAATGTTTCGCGAATTGATAATGTTATTTTGCTCGCATTTCATGAGTTCCACACACTGCATTTGCAATAATACATCAATGATAGCAACGGCTGAATGCAAACTTGTTTTTAATAAATGGTTCAACCTTCTTACAATGTGACACGATAAGCTTATCAAACATTGATAACATGATATGTTGTTTATTTTTTCTTACACTGGCATACTAGGTGGGTCTGGTCTCTAGGTGGTCTCTGTAAAAAAGGTGTCATCTTAATACACGTGGACCATGTGCTTATCATCAGGTCGATTTATTTTCGGCATTTCCGTCTTGCCCATGATGTCATTTTTGTATGAAACTCACGCTGATATCAATCATTATAGTACGTGGTACAACGCTATTGGAAGTTTATTATGAAAGAGATTTTAAATGTTCTTATATTTAGGGGAATACACTAAACAAAAAAGATAATTGGAATCGTGTTACATACATTACATCTGCACCGAACTGGCTTTAATTTACAGCACGTCAAGTTCTGGTGGTAGTGGTATCTTTTTCGAAATAGCAAATTTCCGCAATGCCTCATATTTGTTTCGCAGCGAATCTGCCTCGTCCTGCAGTCGGCCCGTTTCCTCGTGCATTAGCTCCATATCACGCCATTCTTGCGACTTTTCGGTCTCCAACTCATCCTTCTGTTCAATGCGCTTGATGCGGCAACTGGCAGCATATCCCCGATTTTTCAGCGTACGACGCCGTTGCTTCATGCGAACAATTTCCTCGCGGGTTAATCCTCGCATTTTCAGTGTACGATTTAGATCACGCACCGTTATAGACACCAGCTCATCGTCACTGATATCCGGGATGGGACAGGGAGATAAGGGTGCCTGCAATCGTAATTTTAACAACACGCATGTTTTCAGATATTTTAATTAAGAACAGTTAGCAACGGTACTCGATGAAGATCGAGGTTCGGATAATTACTTCATTCCAGTGAATAGATTTCGGGCGCATCATTGACTACAAATATAGAAAGCGGAACACGTTGGAATGGATATGAGATTAACTCAAGTACATCATGAAACGGGCGGCAATTGTTGCGCATTCACTGTTAGTGATACACTGGCATATCTTCCATACAAGCAATCTAATTTAATAGATTCGTTGTATCGATTTGTACAATTGCATCGAGATTATTCGAGATTATTACCTGTGTATTTTTACGCTCGCGCTTTATTTCCTGGGGCATTTTTAGTAATTGCTTCCACTCTGACAACTCTCGCTTCGTTCTTTCTCGAAGATGCAAAACTAAACAACTATGGATCGAATCGAGTATCGTACGCTGGTACGGTTAGCAAGTTTAATGGACGCTTAAAACTGCAAGGAGAAAAAAGGTATTAGTTATGCTGGCATCGCATGGAATAAAGCAAACTGCAAGTCATTTTAGATTCATTATAGGTGCACCCTTACCCTTGGCTAGAATCCACGCACCGTAGCACACGAATGATACACGGCTTCACTGACTGTTTACAACTCCACTATACACCAAAATGAAATCAAACTAACAGTAAACTTTACCAGAATACGAATAAATTATGCTTTACAATATCCGAAATTCTGGATTTACGTTTGTATGCTTTCTTATGTACAGGATCAAGGCTAGTTAAAGTTTGTTGCGATCTTATTTGTAAGCAAAGGTCTTCATTTGCTAGGCTGTGTCATGCGCAGCATTCTGACATTTGGCGTACTCGCCAAAAACGAAATCATATTCCGCACAAACCTTTCAATGCGGGTATGAAGAACTAAAACTTAAAATTTACGTCGCTCACAAGCGATTGCAATAATTCAAAAAGATAAATTTTGAAATGAATTGAAATCAAACTATTAAAAGCTTTTTAATCAGATTCTGGAATAGATTGCTTTTGAACTTCATGTGAATCCGGACACTGTGTTATAAACACTACAATCTTCAATTCAATACCATCCGGAGCACGTTCGTCGAGCACCGTCAGTTCAGAATCGCGCCTTTTTTAAGTCCATCTGCTGTGTTTACGGCACATCACGATAGTCGTGATGGACGCTACGAATTCAATTTCGAAGGTATGTATTCGATAGCCCTTTCATAAATGATCATCATCGAATGTTACAGCTATCTAATGGTGTAAATTCTAGGGTGTATTTGTGTTTAAAAATGGAGCAACACGTGCGAAAGGACGCAGAAAGGTCCAACACTGCAACAGCTTTCTGAATGCAAGGTCAACCAACCAGCTTTGGTTTCAGATGTACAAAAAGCACTGGGAACGAACACAAGAGATGATTTCGAAGCTGCAAACATGCAGCTATGACAAAATTATTAATGATCTGTTAAAGTTTATAGAAAACAGTCAACCATCAAACAAATACGAAGGATTCCTTCCAACCGCAGCACTGCTGACAGGCATCAATCAAACCGATCATCTGTCCCAGTTCGAGAAGCTCGCAGACGATATCCACAATAACACTCACTCGATAGTGGTAATATTGCAGGCTCGTGATGGTACAAACCTTAAGCAAGCCATCGAAACAATCGTCGGGAAGTGCATTGAGAGCCAATCCAAAGCTAGCAGTATTGAAAAACGATTTCGTAAAAACCTGCTGAATTTAGACGTTTTACAGGCGTGGTACCTGGAAACGCAAGTGAATGGTGATGCGAGACCAAATCTTACCATTATTGTACCGGACTTTGAGCTGTTCAATCCCGTTGTTCTGCAAGATCTGATAATCATTTTAGAGTAAGTAATGTGACAGAGAACACATCCAAAGCGCATATTAAATGAAACTTTATTAACGTTCCAGCTCGTACGCTGCAAAGCTGCCATTTGTGCTGGTGTTTGGTGTAGCAACTGATGTGTCAACCATCCATAATGTGCTACCGTATCATGTAACAAGCAAAATCAAGATATCTGTTTTCCAATCAGAATCATCTGCTGCAAATCTCAACAAAATCTTGAACGAGGTATTGTTGACACCGTTCTGCCCGTTCCATCTGTCGGGCAAAGTGTTTAAGCTGCTGTTGGATATTTTCTTATTTTACGACTTTTCTGTAAATGGATTCATCGAGGGCTTCAAATACGCTTTCATGGATCATTACTTTCAAAAGTCTATCAATGCACTAAGCACAATCATCAACGATAAGGACGAGCTGAAAGCAATGATCAATGATCTTTCGTCATCAGAATTGGACCAAATTCGGCAACTGCCTTCTTTTCGGCCATACGTGGAATCCCGTCAAAACCCGCAAGATGTCGTAGATCTGCTTACCAACGACGATCACCTGAAACGAACACTAGCGCCAATGATAGTGCAGGTGCACAATTATTGGTTTAATTTTCATTGTGCCTTGCACATACTGCAAACACTCGTAGGCGATCTTCCAAAAGCACCATTGGGCAAGCAAATTCGTGAGATGTATTGTCTATGTGTTGCATCAGATGTGACCTTGCTGCCCGAGTTCAAGGAATGCGCTCAGTTATTATCGTTTCTCTCGAAAGAAGAAATGCTGCAGAAGGTTAAACAGGTGCTGGACGTGGTGTTGTTGTGGGTGAATCGAAACGATCAATTGAGTATCAAAGGCTGTATAGTGTACGAGGTAGCACCATTGGAGGAAATGGCAAACGGATTGGTGCTTTTGTCCGATGAACTAGTGGATGCAAATCACGAACCAATCTTAGGGGAAAAGCAAAGCGACAAACCGTCATCTCTTCTTTCACCTCATATGGGACGGCAAGAGCTGCGTGAAAAGTTGCTCACGGCAGCAAAACATTCTAAAAGCGAGTCCGCTGTAAGCCGAACTATTGGAAAGATAATAGATTATTTCGTAAAAAATATTTTTCAACGATATCTTCGTCCCGCTACCAGCCAAGAAGTGCCATTAGTGGAACTGTTTCTCTACAACGACAGCACCTACCTTCGGCAGCACATTGTTGGTGCTCCTAGAGCAGCGGTGCACATTGCCCTTAACAACCCTCAATACTACACACAGTGTGATTGTTGCCATCTTGACGAATCGTCCTGCATTGTGCCTTCTCTGCCGGATCTCTCCATAGCGTACAAACTGCATTTAGAATGTGGCCGTTTGATAAATCTCTTCGATTGGCTCCAAGCTTTCCGCATAATTATCGATGATACCAATAATGACGAAGCAGAGCAGCAAGTTGATCCAATAATTCAGTAAGTATATCGCATTCCTTCCGCGCCGGTGTATGCTCATACTAATTTGTTTTATTTTGTTGAAAAGGGCTCGTTTTACACGGGTTGTTGCAGAATTGCAGTTTCTTGGCTTCATTAAACCATCCAAAACTAAAACCGATCATGTCACAAGACTTACATGGTAAAAATATTGAGTTCCAAATGATGCGCATCCGTACGTATGTGCATATCCCATTCGAATTGATTCTTGTGTGAAATAATTTCATGTTATATCGTACCGTATCGTATTTATTGTTGGTCTCGCGTTTAATGTAAACGTACGTGCATTTATTCATAAATCTGAGTTCATAAGACATGGAAAACAAGTTAATTTTTGGAAGTATTATTAAATACAATAAGCCACGTTAAGAAAATATTTTAAAATGAAACTTATACTCATTGATGACGATGATTTACCGTAAATGTATACGTCATGGTGGGTCATTTCGTAATAATCAGTATGTCATGGTGGTTTTAATATTCTCTTCAGCTATCGGACAGCCTGTTATTTTTAATTTTCAGCTTTTCCGCCGTATTGACTCGTATACTGTTTTCACTGGGTTGCGCATTGAGAATTTCACCAAAAAGCTTCGTATTTGGCCCAAAGTTTGACACCGTCAATTATTGCACACGGTTGTTATAGAATTTGTATAAACCTTACTTGAATTGTGTACGTTCGGCACAACACAATCGGAAAACTACACCAGCTCTAGGGAAACTACAGCGATTAAATAAACACGTGCCAAATGTCTGGATTTGTAAAGCGTCGACGGGCTTTAAACATACACGGCACCCGCCTATCAGTTCACACGGGACAGTCAGTAACTTCTTCAGGAAACCCCTCACTAGACCATATTTTTGGAGATGGGTTTCCCATCGGTTCCATCATAGGTATCGGTGAGTAACAATGTAATGCTCACCGGCAGTCTAAGGGAGGAGTATTGTTCTTTTCTAATGCATTGTGTTCTTTATTGGAAACTCCTACAGAAGAAGACATACATGGAAGCTATGCAAGGGTGTTATCGAAATATTTTCTCGCAGAAGGAATCGTAAACAAGCATCCGCTGTTGGTAGGGACGATAGAAGAAAATCCAACACACTTAGTAAGTGCAACTAAAAGTTCATCTGTGCAAAATGCAACATGCTGATTAATGACGATTACTGTTTATAGATCGAAAAATTACCAAAACCTGTTCAAGCCAATGCATTGTCCGAAGGTGGCACCGAGCAAGAACCAGAAACCATGCGCATTGCTTTTCGATACAATCAGCTAGCTCCAGTAGATTCCGAACAGAAATCATCGACGGCCCTTGGACACTATTTTGACCTCACCAAAACAATAAGTTCCACTACGATACTTGCACAAGATATAACATATTGGAACGGAGATGAAGTGCACGAAAATGATACAGGATTTGTGGGTTCATTCAAGAATCCACACTTCGCATCGCTTTTGTCCTGCATCCATCGAAAAGCAAGTGAACACCAGTTTAATTCCAATTTCGACGAGAGCGCAAAAAATGTACTACGAATTTGTTTAAACTCAATCGGCTCTCCGTCGTGGTACGAGAAGAATTTTGCTGACGATTTTCTACGATTCATCGTCTTACTGAAAGCCATCGTACGAAACACGCTGTCGGTTTGTTTGATAACCGTGCCGTTCCATCTGTTACGTCACCTGGACGACATCAACCTATGCAAAAAAGTGCGAAATCTATTTGATTTTTCCTTCGAGCTGGAAGCTTTTGCCGGGCAAATGGAAGAACATGCGAATCCTGTCTTTAAAGAGTACCACGGTTTGTTGAACATTACCAAAATAGCACCATTTAATAGCTTGGCTTCATTTCACCCTAAAACACGCGATCTAGCGTTCAAGCTAAAACGGAGCAAGTTCGTAATAGAAAAGTTACATCTTCCACCGGATATTGCAGATGACGATAGTCGCACTGTAAACCCTGCTCCGACACTTAGTTGCGCTGGTGGCGGAATGAAAAGCAAGCTGGATTTTTAGTTGTCATGAAGACGATGTTCTCGATGGACTATGCATACCGGTAACAAATAGAAACAGTTGGTCTAATTTCTATGAACACACTATTATTGGGTTTATTCGCGCTTATCGTATATAAGTTTTAAAATGTGCCTTTAAAATTTGGGTGCTTAAACTAGGTAACTTTTGGAGATCTGATAATAGTGAGAGTTGTTATTAAAAGCCAAATCTGGACGTTGTTTGGTATACTCCTTTGGTTGTATGTACGTTTCCCGGATGGTTGGTACGGAAATGGGTGAGGGCAGTTCGTGCTCGTAAATGTTATCCCGTACACGACGATTCGCTGGTACTGCTGGGATTGGTATGTGCGGCAATGGATGCGTACGCAATATTTGTGTGACATGGTTTTTACGCGGTAGCTTTGTACAACTCAAAATAATGCTGAGCAGGACACAAAATTCAACCACTGCTACAATTAATCCAGCGCAAAGAAACAAAAAGTATTGTTCACGGTACCACAGTTCAATCTTATGCAGGCAACCCTAGATGAGCGGATATAGGAAGTCAAAAATGGGAGTTTATTATCAATGTAAACGCAGGGAGTTTGCTTTTTTTTTACTAAACTCACATCCAGATGGCGACTTTTTTCATAATCCTGCGTCTGTAGTGCCTGACAAAGCGTCAGGTTTACCGGCACCGGGTCCAGATACGCCGTAAATTCGAACCGATTCACTAACTTGCAGCAGGTTAAAGGAACGGTCAGCTCTTTCTTGCCTAAACTTTGTAGCTTCCATAAAGATGTGTCATAGTTGATGCTGGTATTGATGGCACAGCATTCAAAAATCGTTTGCGCCAAATCCATCGCTGCGGTAAACTGTTCATGTCCAGGTACGCCGTAGTTCGCTTGAAGAGCTTTGACCATTGCAGTTTCGTTGAGGTTTAAGCCTAGACACTGTGGCCACGCAGTGATCATTAAGCATACACCAAACTCTGCTACCAATAGCGCAAGAATGATTAGGAAGTACTGAAAATGGCACGTTGAAAAGTATGATGTAGTGTATTTGGTGCAGGCCTATAAGGGTAAAAAGTATACCTACCATCGTTAATACACAATAGGTATTCATGCATGTTGCCCAACATCCTAGCAAAGAGGCAATAATAGCCACTAACCCAGCAGTGGTAAGGGCGAATGCAACGTAATAAAACAACGGCTGCTCTAGCTCAGACAGAGGCGTCCTTTGTTGATCGGATGCTGATATTAGCAAACGGGATAGTAGAATCCGAGGGGAGTCGGTGAACAGATAGAATCCTGTGGAAAGCAGCGTTATACCACACAGCTAAAAGTACATAATCGAAGAATGAACCGGATTTTGTGGATTAACTTGCGATGATAATTTCTTTTCTTGGTTGTAACCGTTGCATTTTAAATACAGTGCTATCGGAGCAAAAGTTACTTTATGTAGAACGCTAAAGGGTTGTAAATATCGTGCACTTTCACCTATTTTCAAATGTCATTAAATCGAAGGATAAAAACAACTATTAGAAAAAGTTTGAGTTTACATGTTATCTGAACTAATCCAATTTGATAGTTTCTTTGAGAACTCTTAGAATTGCTGTGCCTGAGTTTCAACAACGATGATCTTCATCATACTTTCGACGAGTTATGTCAATTTTTGATGAACCGTAGATATGGCAATAAAAAAGTTAAACAAAGTTTCCAACTTACATAATATGTAACATGTTCCTTATAGTAGAAAAATTTTTATAATATATGTATGAATATGGGCATGTGAATAAAATACATTGTGTAAATACGTGTTTTCATTGCAACACGCTGCGTGTTTGATGTTCAATGCCAACGAAAGGGGCCGTTGACATTAACCCACGGCAGCTAAAATCAGCCTCTACCGACATCCCATAGTATGGTGCTATACTTGGTCAAAGAATAATGTTTTGTACAATTACTGTTTAATAAATATTGCCATCGCATACCCAACAACGCCATGCTTTGTGTACACATGTCATCCGCAACGGGCGGACAAAAACGAAAAACGTGATCGGGCAGGTGTAACGTTTGCTCCACATGCATACATTTAGTGAGTTCTTGGGGAGGATCACTGAAACAGATGCATCACATGGAAATTGGAACAGTGTGGGAAAATGTAGATTTAGATTTTTAGATTATGTAAAACAAACTCAATGAAAGAATTTATGCTTCTGATGTATTTCAATATGGCTCTTGGTTGATTTGATTAACGCTGTTAGAGAAAGATAACGAGAATATTTTGTTTGTCACGCTGAGATTTTCTCTAACGACCGACTCCACTAGAGTTATATATAAAATCACTAGAAGCAGAGACAACAAACTAAAACAGTACTTGCACTATGCTGTTGTGGTTCGTCTACTAATGGATCTAGTAGAGTAGTCGTCTAGTAGGGTTATTACTTTTATTTTTTCCACACATTTCTTTGATGAAACAAAGCCGCCATTTTTTATGTTTTCTCGATAAAAATTTCACGCATTATGATGCTCATTGATGATGTAGATGAAAATGCCGTCACGAACGGCTTAAGTTTTTATTCGAAGTTTGAGTTCCCATCTGCTGGTTTTACACATTCTGTTTTGCCTGATTTTCACCAAAGCCCACCTGCGTATCATGCATTTTTATTATGCGCCAACAGTTTGCAGCTACGTCGCGTTTGCTTGCACCCTTCAGTGGTAACATAAACGCCGGCACCAGTGATTCCGGCACGATTTATGAACACAGATGAACACTCGTACTTATAATTGGTGTCTACTGTTTTTATTTTTTTTTTCCTATACTCGTTCCGTTTTTGTAAACAATTTTGTAACTTTCCGCTTGTCCCAATGTTGCGTCCTGCATTGTACAGTCCCTCAAATGCATTCCATTTTCAACGGGTTTCATTTCATTTAGGCAAACTTTGCTGGGGGTGGAATGGACGGCATATAGGCACAGCACATGGACACTGTGCGCACTTGCTTATGGAACCGACGAATAAAAACACTTCACATGTACGCTTTAAAATCACTCAACCGTACTACATTTTCTATTATTCTACAGTTGATTTTGTTTTACACTGTGTTAAGTTTCGTTATTTGAAAAAAATGAAAAGCCCTGGCAAGAATTTATTTATTCGCTTTCAACAGCACTTTTAGTGAGAGAATTCCTAACCAATTATGAACACTGCTAAATTAACTGTTGTTAATAAATTAAGTGAAACATTTCGTTTCACTAAAATCAGTTTGATTCCAATAGCTTTCTATCGCAAGGCAGGATTTGCTCGAATCACATGTCAACCGGACAATGCGATAACGCGGTATAATTTGATCAAACCATACCACAACAATAGAATGCATTCAAACCCCTCGAACAAACAAACAGGGCATGCACTGTTTTAATAATTAACACGATAATGTTTTACCATAAATATTAGGTTGCAGCTTGCTAGCACAAATTTGTGATTAAACACTTTGCTCAGCTTCATGGTGATGCTTTGCGGCCACAGAACGTTTACGGTTGTAGTTATGCCATAAAAACTCGTTCCACTATACGTTCGTCCGCCTTCACTTATAGCACTGGCGTAATTAATAGCGATCTACTACTCCTCAGTTGGCACGATCATTGCACCACGAAAGCTGACAAAGAACTGCCTATATCGTACTGGACGCGCACTGGACAAGCACATTGATTACCGTTTGCGTCCGGTGAGGTGTGTGTGCATGAAGCGTTACATATTTGTGGTGAATGCCGAATCGCCGGCAAGAACAACGCACGCAACGCACCGATCCGAGCCAGCGCGCGAATGTTTCAGACCAAGCCGGTCAAATTCGTACGGGCGTACAGAGTAAAAAACTGGGCTGATGGGAACCAGCTTTTGCCTTCTGGAACGTGATGAACCCTGCTGTTTGTGGAACCATGCAACAGCACGTGCCGGGACGTGGGTGTAGCATTAACATCAACCGTGGTGTTAACGCATGCAAAACATCTAACGACGGAAGATGACAGGAAATCGAAGCAGTGCAAAGCCGTTGAAGAGAGAAGTATGACTTTTCACTTTCCACTTGGTTCATTAAAACGCTCTAATTCATTGGCAGTAAAATTACGCATTCTGCATGTGATATAGTCCTTTAACATCAGTATGATAATCAATTAATATCATTGCTAAATCTGTTTCTAGAACACTTTTTGTGTGTGCCATTCTTATTAACTTGTTCTGCGCAACAATTGCTTCGTAGTTTGGTTACTGTAGGAGTCTTACAAACCCGCCACGGTCGAGCAGTGAATCATGCCCCTTGCAAAGCTATAACTTACCAAAACTTTTGAAAAGCTTTTAAACAGCAGTGGAGCTATTCCATCCGTTAAAACATACAAGTATAAGGTAGTTAAAGCATGTTAAAGTATTTTTCATGAAGGTTTTGCAACCTACAAATTGTAACACCTGTTTGACCACCACCCAAAAATATTGAAATCAATTGTTTAACTGCTGAAATCATTATTAAACCAAATATTTATAAGATTACAAAAATATCATTGGTACTAAAAAAAACGGTTTTTAGTACATGTTGCAAGCATTCAAACGAAGCAATTCAATATGGCTGCACGGTTTCATTTTTCATGGTGCAGCCTCTTCTACTGTATTCCCTGTTGTGGACATTGGGCGTACCAGGCAGTATAGAAGTTGAAAAATGTTTTGAAAGAAGAAGCTTCAAATAAAATGCAAGGGAAAAAAGGTGCACGAGGGTCACCGTTGGTGTGAGTGAGTACGGTGCTGTTCGAGAGTAGGTACATAGAGTCGTGGGTTATTTAACGGTTGTTGGTTGTGTAGGTTGCGTGTGCTGTAAGCGGCGTTGGAAAGACAAAGATAGTGTGCACCAAAGGGAGAAGCACAGTATGGTGTGAGTGCGTACGCTGCCTGCAAAAAGAAGTAGGGGACGGCAGTAGTGTGCGTGTGCTTGGCAGCTAGGGGACACACAACAAACGTACTGGATGTGTTGTTGCTTAGTTGATATTTCAATCAATCGCTAAATTTGTATCGTACGTGAGTGTAGCATAATGTCCGTGCGGTTCCTGTAGCATCCGCGGCAGTTTCGTGCTGTGTAAGTTAGCTGGCGATCGAATAGTGATTACTCGCGTTGAAATCGAACGTGCTGATAATGCTGCTTGTGTTTGCACTAGTGCGCGTTTTCGTTTGAAAATTAATCCCACTGATGGAAGTGTAAAACGCACCGGTGGTAAAGCACACGCACGGATGGCTACGGTTCGCAGAAGACGTTAAACGACGATTACGTTGTAATACGCACGCATACCAGAGCGGACGAAAGAACCGTGCGCTTGTTGCGTCGTGTGCGAAACACCGTGCCGACGATTGATCCGGTTCCTCCAGCGAGATCGTTGCTGATCCTGCGGACGAGTGAGAAGGTGCTAGCGCATAAAAAAGGCTGCAAATGATACCATCTAGTACAATAATGGTACAGCGTCGAACACACCGGCAGAAGGCGTCCGATTTCGGTTGGCACGCAGTCAGTGTGCCACTGTAGGAAGGCAGAGTGTTGAATGAAAGAAAAAGAACGAGCGAAAAAAAGGAAAGAGACCCAATTGCGATAAAGCAGGATAGCCTTTGCAACACAGGGCTCTTACTCGCTCGCTCTCGGGTCAAATGACAATGTGGACTAGTGTGTCCAATGTGAACTGTGAATAAAAGGATCTTTCCTGGTAGGAGTTTGATGAGAGCACTGATCAAATCCCAAATCACAATTTGATCAATTCGACGTACGCTTCCGCGGTTGTGTGTGTGTTTGCCTCAAATAGAACAAAAGAAAATAATATAACAACAACGTTTCCTATACAATTACCGTTCACTTTTCTCTGCGCCCTCGTTTTTTATGCTTTCCTCCCGTTCTCGCGACACTTTGCATCGAATACAAGTGTGCGCGTGTGAAAGCGTGCAGTGAAAAACACCGGTTAGAAGTTAGAATCATGCATTAATTTTCAAAATAGTTTTCGGTTTTTTGGTTCGCGATTCCATTTACGGCTTGAAACGGTCAGTACTTCATCCATGTATTCTAGTGTTTATTATTGCTTTCGTTAGCGAAAAAACGACTTATGACGAAACGGAACATAAACATGACAGGTTTAAGCTATCAGAGAGCTGCGGAACACAACCAAATCGGCTAGTTATGAAATATAACAATGAACTTAAGGTGTTGGTGCATCATTAGTGTTGAACGTAAGCGTAATTGATCGTATCCGTACCCATATGTGTGGTCGGAAATTCAGAAATTGTACGTTAAAGAAGTGTAATGTGTTTTGATGAATTGGAAAAAATATAAATAATCATTATTTCTTTTCAACAGATTGAGGTTCTTAAACTGTTAAAATGTGGTACCGTGTATGTTGTGCAACGTATAAACGTGAAATGTGTAAATCGTATTACATACTTACTCAAGTATAAGTTATTCTAAACCGGTCATCCAGGTCGAAATGGTATTTAGCATAGTGCAATGAATTGAACAAACTCGCTGCTCAGCTTATATCAGAAATTGGTAAGTGATCTCTATCTTGCAACACACACTTATTGAAAATCCTGAAGAACTACGAGCGTTTGTTGTCAGTAGATCGATTGAACACACGAGTTGGTAAAAATAATCATGCAAACTCAATGTCTCACAGAGCTTTTTAACTTCAACATATCATTATCCATATTATGGGAACGTCTATCATTTGCGTTGTTAGGAGGCACACGAGTCGACTTTGATTACTTTGATTAAGAAATAAATTATAGAAGACGAACATGTACTGAAAATGTTAGGCCCTTCAATATAAGTGGATTAATTGCAAAAGCGTTTAGCCAAATTTTATACTAACTGTGAAATGGATGGATCTGAACTACACAGCCAAAATGCTTGTTGGAACAAATGATAAAATGTATGAAAAGATCGCGAGATCTAAAGAAAGGCCTTTTGTTCTTCGTTCTTATTTTCATTTTTTTAGACCGGACTAGATCACTTGAACATGATTGACTGGGTGGGCGATGATCGCATACATTGATCACACACGCTGGCGCGAAGGTGATGTGTTATGCTGTGTCGATGAATGCAGAACGGAAACACCACCATCATAACCAGTGCGGACCACGTTGCTTGTTTTCCACGTTCCTTTTGTTCGAAATTTTTAGTGGCATGTTTCGTAGCCTGTGTCTCGCCCGCACGTATGCCAAGGAGCAGCAGTACTGGAATGTGCGATCATGTCGACCTTTTTTTCCTTGATCTATGCCTTGTTCATCTGTTTCGTTGAGCGTTCACTGTGCAAACGACTGGAACACACCCAAACGCACACACTTGCACACACGGTGGCACCGAGGTGGCGTAGCCTGGCTGTTACCTGGCTCCCGGGTTTTCACTTCCATGCAATGGATTATGCTTCGCAAAGCATTGTTTGAAATATCCCAAAATTCAGCAACAATTGGCAGGTTCCAGTGTTCTATATGTGCGTTCCGGGTTTCAATGTGGATTAGCGTTAACCCTTACTTTGCTTACACCTGGCCGATGCTCCAAATAATGCTTGGGCCTTAAAAAACTTCCCGTTTATGTTCACCGACAAATGCGCAATGAATCATTTAATTTACTATGAAAACTGCATAACTGGAGGCGGTTGACGGGAATGATATTTCTTTTTATTTCTGACATTCATAAGCTGTTAATGCAACTGGTGGAAGTACGGACGAACTAAGGAAAAATGACTCAAAAATAACTATTTTCTTTGTACAGCGATTGATGAGTTATGATTCGTTTCATTAAGGTAAAATTCAATTTCTGTGTTATGCACTTACGTGAATCAATCATACTTAACTGAATACTGCATTACTGCGTCGAGTGCATTACTATTGTATTAGCAATCATACTTTGTGGGCTGTAAAATTTGTTAAAGTTTGATCTACTCTGAATTCACACAATTCCCACACAAACGTATAAGCATCAACAATATTAGTACAAGGGGTTTAAAGTTTTGTTCCAAAACATCAACATATTTTATGATCGAAAAAATATCCACACGCACCATTGCAAGCATTGCTTAGTGCACTCGGCAAATCGAAGCTTTAATCCATCACACTTTCCCAGTGTTTTCTTAGAATCGAGGAACAAAGCGAATTAAACGTCTAAGTTCACCTCAAGGGTTTCGACAAAAATGTACATAACGGCAAAACAAGCACAACACAGCAGCAGCGACTGTCAGAATGGTGGCATGGCTAAACGAAAGAAGAGAAAAAAACCCATTCCGAGCACCAGCATGAAGTTTGAATACGGCCAACAGCAAGTTGCAGTCGAGCAGTGATCGTAGGAACATATCGAAACAGCGAAACGTAGCCAGAGAAGAGACCCAAGAGCATCGGAAGGAAAAGAAGAAAACAATGATAGAGAGCGAGAGAGCAACAGCTCTTAGGAATGATCTTCTTGTTTACTGAATCACCACGACATCATCCACCAACACACAATTATCATCCATCGAGGCATACATTTTTAGTTGTTAAATCTTTTCCTTACTTTTTTATATTCCAAACCGTCGAAGTGCTTCGGTGCGCCGTAAAGCACCGTTCATTGCTGTGTGTTTCCGAGTGGCTTGGTGTAGGTGCACACTGCGTAGTGTAAACATGAACATTATAAGCATAAGCATAAACCTCACTATTCATTCTGTGGATGCTTTCCCGCTTATGGCTGCATTCGTTTGATCGTACGTTGCTTACCTAACCTCGATCGATAGTGACTTCTATCCTATATGGAAAAATTTCTTAGGTTTATAGACCACAAGGCGCACATAATATAGAAAACAAAAAACGTAATCCCCGAAATATTTCCAACCTGCAGCGTAATCTTTGGCGATCATTGAAACCGTGCGCTTGTTGGCGTTTTTTGTAGCTCACTCTTTTATTTTGTCAGGTAAATACATTGCTTCGCGCACATAGCAATTGGAGCATAATGAGAAACGGTCATATTACATTTCGATATAAATATTACAATATTGATGAAATTCTATAATGCAAAGTAATTTTTGTCATATTTAGTAAAATATGGTAAGATTACAGTCAAACCGATCTGAACAAGTTTAATCCGTGTTTCAATGTTTTCATTGTTGTACGAAAACAATCATGCGAAATATCGTTTCCTTACAATTTGTGTTAAAAGCGAAATAATCCGTGAACAGTGAAGAAAATATTCATTCATAGTTCATATCAGTTGTTTATCAACATGATAAAATAATAAAGCAAACTGCTCAACGAAGTTACTCTGGGTGATTGCTATTATTTTCGTGATATTCTAATGCGATGGCAACAATTTTGGATGATTTATTATGGTCACACTCAAAATGAAAAACAACATTTCCTCGTTCACGTCATTCACTCACTAAGTCAAGAATCGTCAGATGCATGCATGCATATATATTAAAAACAACATCCCATGCAGTCTATACCTTCCGAATGGCTTTGGTTGATTTAGGATTTGTTTTATCTTCTGCTGTAAATATGTATTCCTTAATATCATTAATTTCATAAGTTCTTCAAGGGATCCGTTAGAACCAGTGTTGAGTAAATCTGGTGCGGAACCATGAACCTAAATGAATGAATCTGCATCTCCTAAACCCAATATTCGTGAATCTTATAAGATTCATAAGGCTAAAGATCTCCAAGGTATTTGCCTACTATGAACCGCCTCTCCACGTCCCTTCCCTTCCCCTCTCACTCGGGCATTGGTTGCCAAGGGGTCTCCGTGACTGTTTTAAGAGTTAACTTCTGATTTAAATGACTGCTCATCAAATATTCATATGAATGACTCTCTCCAAAAAAAATTATTAAGCACAATACTAGTTAGAAACTCTTTAATGTAATTATCAATTCTTAGTCCAAAGCATTTCAATGTTGCGACATCTCGACACAGAATACTTACTTATATGGTGTTACAACCGCTGCGCGGTTTTGGCCTGCTGCAGGAGTCCTATAAAAACCGCCCACGGTCGAGCGCCTTCGTCTGGCAATCTATTCAATCCCGGCCTTACTGACGGACGAATCAACGCCATCAGTCCATCTCAGTTTGGGCCTATCACACCTCCTCTGTTCCTGTAGATGACCTAAAAGGACTTTACCGGATTGGTCGTCCGGTGTCACTCTCATGACCGGTGTGACCAACCCACCGGAGTCCTTCCCCACATACAGGGCCAAAAATCCTTCTAAGCATCTTCGTCTCGAACGCGGCTAAGAGGGTTTCGTCAGTTATGGACAAAGTCCATGTCGCAGAGGCGTATGTGAATACTTGAACTATATAAGTTCTATATAGTTCGTTCTACTCCAGCTTCGTTCGTCAGGTGCGACAGGTGTTTTGAGTACAGAAGTTTCCTCACTGTAGAATGGCCGGTTGACAGCCAGCGTGTATCTCAACATCAATGTTATTGTCGGGACAGACTATTCAAAATACCAAGACGACCCAAGATTGGTGACTAATGTTGGACTAATTCGAGAAGGGCGCTCACCTAGCTGTAGGT
Source organism: Anopheles moucheti (assembly GCF_943734755.1). Taxonomy (NCBI): domain Eukaryota; kingdom Metazoa; phylum Arthropoda; class Insecta; order Diptera; family Culicidae; genus Anopheles; species Anopheles moucheti. The sequence goes on from NC_069140.1 coordinate 62,723,049, forward strand.
CACTTCTACGTAAGCTAGGAGTTGTTAGTAGGGCAGTTGATGGTGCCACTATCAACTTGATTTTTGCCCATTCATCTCCAACCTGAGGTTTTCCGCTTCATACGTCCGCTACGTAGGAGAGTCGCAAACCAATGATACCTAAATTATCAGCGTGTGGTAGGATCGACATATCTTCTCGCCACTAATCAACTAAAAAGGGTTCATACTCATTGTATCAGCTTCTGGCTTTTGAAAGGTTTTTTATTATTGTTATTATCCTTTCAGAATTATCTCGATTTGGAACAGATTTGATGTTTTTCGTTGGTATTTGTACCAGAGTATGATTGAAGACTACTGCGATACGTAATAAGTATAACATTTCTGTTTGTCAACTCCCTTAGCTGGAAGGTGTGTTGAAAAATTAGTTTCTTCATTTTACAACTTACAGAATCTTCACTGTTGTTTAATGTACTGATGTAGAAGAAAAGCGCGAGCTCCTGCATCGCCGCCCCATCTGAATGTTCCTTCTGAACACCTTCCCATGTTCTTCACTGCTCTTTTGAGATCCTTTCGATGTGTTGTTGCAAAAAGCAGCAGTATAATGGATAAAGTAATTCCATAAATGTTTCCTGTACCAAAAGTTATACAAGGGACATACGATCAGCAGCGATCAATTCATTAGTGAAGAATCTTCCTGCTGTAGCACTGCAGCCTTCATAGATTTTAGTCTGTCATTTCCTGGGTGGGAATTTAGACCACTCTTGGTATGGATTGTTTGGTGTTCATAATAACAATACAAACTACAAAGTGATGCTCCCATCAACGAATTATCCGCGTGGACAAGTGCAGAAAAGTGTAAACAAACACTATCAACCAAATTTGATTTTGATCATTTCAAATGTCGTGTTTTGGGAATGATTAAAGTTATTTATATATTAGAAGTTAGGGGTAAAAGGCTTACTACATCAATGCGGCATCGGATAGAATCGACGTATATTGTAGTTGGTTTGTGACCGAATATATTTATTTTCCTACTGTGTATATTCTCACATAGGCGACGCCAGACTTTGTCAAGAATACGCAATCCAAATCCTTTGCGTCCACAATTTGGTTCGGTTTTATCGTACTTCACCTTTTACCACCGTAATAACTTTCGTGTGGTGTCTACTGTTCCCGAAATTCGATAAGTTGGAGGCTGATGCGCAATGCGCAACAGCGCACTTCGACGTCACGGGTAGCCTTCGAAAACGTTCGCTCCGGTGCGACCTTTCCAGCAGTTGTGGTCGAGCTTTTTACTACCAATCATGCATGTTACATGGTGGACGTTTAATTCGGCACGAACACCACGTACGTTTGCCAAAAGCACCATCTAATGGTCTAATTTGGTTCCGAATGTTTGATAAAAAGGGATGCTTTTGCACAGCAAAGTTAGACAAATGTTTGTAAAAGTATTTGCCCATTTCATATAATTGCTTTTAACCTTACTAGTATTCACCAACGCTGTGATGTGTATATGCGATCGGTAATAATATATTGAATAACCGATTTTGAGATGTTTTACCTCGTGTTCTCTAATATAACAGCCTATTACAGAATTACTGTGCTAGATTCTCATTTGAATCGATACAAGCTCAATACTAATTAGCCAGTTTAAAAGTTTCAGTGGTCGTTAGGCTAAAAGAGAAGTGTTCAATTCTGTTCATCGGTTTCGTTGATAATGTTTCATAGTGTAAGGCAATTCTATTTTATTGTTTGTTCATGAAGTCGAACAGTGAAATGGATAGCAGCTTTGCATCGCATCACTTCCATCAAACATTTTCATGCACATGTGCATGATAGGGTATAAAGAGCTTTTTTAAATCAAAACTAGAGTTAATGAGAGTGGCGATGAGGTCGAAGCGTTTCGTTTAACTGTCTTTTTCTCATAATGCGTGTATCGGCAACGGAACATATAAGTCAGCCATTCAGCAGGAGAAATGTGCTTTGCCGAAGCGTGGAAGCGAAAAGCAATCCGCTTGGAAATGTGCTCCATCGCCTCGGCGTACATTCACACGTGACGAAAGCTGAGGTACATTTTTGCTTTCATTTTAATGTTGGAACGAACGTAGATTCACGAAAAGCTCACCGAGGGCGGGTGGAGATCCCTTCGATTTTTTTCCTTTTTTTTTTGAGCGTGAGGTACGGCCGATACAGTCAAAATGACGCTGAGGTCGCTGAAGTAAACCGTGCTCCCTGTTGTTGCCCCGGGTTGCGTTTCTTCCTGCGGTGAGAAAGCTGCAGAATGAATGAAATGGATTTTTTTTGCTTAAGTCGAAGAAATGAGATCATCGTGCGAGCCTTAGTCTCGCACGGACGGAAGTGAAAGAGCTCGCAGTGTGCTCATTGTTGGCGTTGGTTGGGGAAGATTTGTTCAGTGTTTTTACCTTTTTATCCCAGTTGCCGCTTGTTGCATGATGGAAAGTGTTGCTTTACTTGTGTATGTTTCAACTTCTTCCGGTTGATACATCGATGAAGAAGGTATTTCTTACATCTACCCTACTGGGTTAAAAAAAAAAAAACAAAACCAGATAAAACCATTTTAAGTACAATAGATCGTACTACATTAATTATGTTTCCTTATGTGTTGAAATCTTCATCAAACGAATTGTTCCACTTTATTAGTTCCTTATACTAAAAAATATTTTTCGATGAACAAAAGGAGTTCCAACACCTGATATACTAGTTTGCTCGTACCAAACCAAAGGTTCAGTACGAAAGGCCGCCGGGGTAAAGGTGTCGTTCACCGATTTGAAGATTGTCGTACAAATCCAATATCGATTGGGAAGCAGCACAAGTGTGGGAACGAAACAAGGTTTTTGTCATTGGCGCTGTTAGTCTGCTGTAGGATGCTTGTGTATTTCTCTATATTTTGCTGTATATATTTTACCATTAGATCTATAACGTCAATAACACAAACATTACAAGGACGATAATATGTGTTTTTTTTTCGCTTAAAGTCTCCTGATGGCAGATTTTGAACAATAAATATAAATCAATGAAATTAGTGAGAGTATTTTTTTACTTTGATCTTATATTAAATATCTGTTTAGAAATTTTAGTTCCCATGTTGCTTTTAATAGACCGTATTATCTAAACATTAAAAAAACATTGTTCAATAAAAAGCTATCGTCAATCTAATATAGTGCTTTTACGTTAATCGACTGCATCGTTTGCCCTTACAGGTTAAACTGGTATTTTTTGTTTTCGTGAATTGATTTTAAAGGTACGAATCTTACACCAATACCAGATTAATTTGGATAATTTTCACCCCTCTATTGCCCGCGTATTGATGTATTGGTGACTTTGGCCGCTTGTGTTAGAAAAACAAGTGGGTATTTTTGAAGTTTTCCTGAGCAATGTGTCCCCTATTTATAAATCCTGCCATCCCGGCTGCCGGTGTTTCCTGGGCTTTTTGGCATGGTGTTCGGAATCCTGCTTCGAACTCTGTACCTAGCGAAGCACTGTGTTGCACTGTGGTAGAGGCTACATATGGACAGCGATACACGACGAAAGCCTGTGGTGTGGCATTACTGCTTCGCTTGTGCCACAACCGTACTAACACATCGAGAGGGATTAGCAACGATTTTCAGCTCAAACACAGCTCGTTTTCACCCCTCTGGAAAGACAGAATGGAAAGTAGTAGCCGGCATGGGTGTACGTTTGCCGTTACCGGAAGGGAATTTTCACTCTCCCATCTGTCTCGTGCTCAGTTTTCTTGGTCACTTTTCTCTCTCGATGTGTAGAAAACGGTGGGTTATATTACAGGTTACAGGTAAAGTGGCCAAAAGAAAAGCAGTTTATCTAAGGCTGTATTGGAATGACGAAAATAGACGATAAAAATTAGGAATGTTTGGAATAAATGTGTTTTGAGGGCTGTTTCTATCTGTTGGAAACTTTATTTGATAAGCTATTAAGATACTAGCCTGTAACTATGGTATGACATTGGTCGACTGTTATGATGATTTTAAATAAAAAGCTTTTAATATTTTATTGAAAAAGTGTAAGACTTTCATCAATCATTTAAGCGTTTCAGCAATGTTCAAAGCCAACTGCCGGGGATAATACAGAGATTTTTAGTTGAGTTCGCCGTAAATTCGCATAAACAAAAAGAATAATATGGACGTCTAATTTTTTAAAGTTTCGATGATATCCGTATTCTTAATATGTAGTCAAACAACATGATAACAAAATGAATCTTTTAGTAATGTAATTGTTTAACCACTATAAATAAGGCGTTTAATGTTCTCTTGCAAGTTGGAATGATTTTAGGCTCTATTTAGGAGGAGGAGATTTTTACTATATTTTTACTCTATTTTTAGGAGTTTAAAAATTTGCTACATAGTAAATGGCTGGTGTTGTGGGCAGGGTGATGGTTTGTATTGGTTGGATGGACAGAGGGAGGGGGAGTGGGTGTAAGATAAGATACGTTAACTACGCGCTCAACAAAATAGCTCAATTTTAACCACTAGGTGAAAGTGGAGGCAGTTGCCAGTGTTTTCAAACTATTCTATCACTTATGGGCAACGCTGGGAAAAAGTTTAACTTACACATAGATAGTAACAACAGCCTGATTACTACATTATAGGCTCTTGTACCATACAGTGTACCATACAATAGTTGAGTCTATTTTGAATAAATAGTATATGCAAGATAATATGAGTTTGTTTTATGCATCATTCGTCATCAAAGTCAACAATTTCGTAATTTATAAAATAGTTTGTTTAAAATCCTTAAGACCTTCTTTTGCTAATGGTATGAATTGATCAGAAGTAAAGAAAAAGGTTTTTTTTAATTTTGTCCAATTGAATAAAGCAATTGTATAAATTAATCATTACATTTCGACCATGAAGTGTGTTATAAAAAAAAATATTTTCCGTACTATTTGAACATGCTCAGAGATGTAATAACAATTGCAACCAGCCTTTACTTTTGGGTACAATACTTTGTATATTCTCAATCACGTATTTTTCTTTTTTACGCTGAAGAATAACTGTTAACGTTTTTAAACTCACAATCATCAGTTTGGCGCACGCTTCTGATACACAATACGCATTAAATACGCACAAACAGGCTAACAGTGCCAGGAAGGCGAAAGCCTCATGATTCAAGAAAGAGATAGTTTCTGTGATAGCTGGTAAGGGTGAGCGAATGGGAAGATACACTGGGCTGGCAGGCGTATGCAGCTGCTTTCGTCACAGTTCACATCGCTCTTTGGATGCTTCCCTGTTGTTTCTGGCTAGGGAAGAAGCACAAACAAAACCCTACGTGTCGTACATACCGGTAGCCTTTCGATTGGGTGCCATCGTACAACTTCCGGGAGTGTTCTTTGCGATGACTGTCTGGTGGTCTTCGTAGTCAAATTGAAATTAACTATGGGCGAAGAGCGCGACCGAATCAAACGAGCGTCGAATGGCGGTCAATGAACATTTTCAGTTATCCACTCTATTTGTACCTTTGTAAAGACAAAGCTGTCCCGGCCGGTCATGCTGGGGTCAATCGATGTCCGGTTTTGGGATAGCTTTGGAATAATGTGAGTAGGAGCCAGCGCACAACGCCGCTGAATTCGAGACATGTGTCCCGCGAAGGGTATGAACCCGCATAAGCGCACCAATTTGCGACTCTACATCTTTGCTGGGTTAGTATTTACTATCTGTGCTGCGATTTGCATAATATTCACAAGCATGACTAGTTAAGCATCGTTTTAAATATGTACAATGGTTCCTGAATTTGGTGGAGTAGGCAGTACCAGTACCTATCTTCACAACATACGAGGGGAACAAAATCCTAACCAAATCCGTTAGTCTCGTACGCAGAACTGTCTATAATTTTACAAATAAATAAAGCCAAAGAAACCCAAAAAAATACGTCAAACCTTTTGGAGGTTGTATTGCTACAAAAGAAGAAGAAATAGTCCCGTCCGAGTCGGTGTTTTTATGTACGCAAATGTTGAATTAAACAGTTCAAGCAAAATAAGAAAATGAACATCATGAATGGCTGTACTACTTCAATAAATCTTTCAATTAAATTATACATTGTATATTGGTTTCTATAACTTCTAGTTTTTCTTAGTTTTTTTATATGTCACTTAAAATTGAATATATGTACAGATGTTCTTACGGAAATAAACAAATTGAAAATTAATACTATCAATTAAGTTTTTTGAAATCTTTTCAAATATAAATGATACAAATATTACGAATGTTTCACTCATGCAGCATAAGTACAAAAGTAAATATACTGCTTCTTCTGTTCCTTGTAACACTACAACATTGGAGGATTGGGTCTCTTATGTTATGGTTTTTTCATTTTTGAAAAAATAAATCATGTACAAGGTAGAGTTAACAATCATATCTTCTTACGGTACAAAGTATTGCCCTAACATAAAAAATGTTAAAATTAAATTTGTATTCCTGAAAACAGCTTTCTTAGGTACAAATTGGTTATTGCATTAATGAAATTTTTTAAGTGGTTAAGCTTCTTAAGCGTTTCTACTCGTTTCACACCCCCGAATGCCCACAAATTTCGGGTTTGCATACAATTTTGCCTACTGGGATACCTCAGTAAGCAACCCACCTTACCAACCCCTACGTAAGTCGAATAAAATATCTCGATTATTATTGATTCAAAAAGATTACCATCTGACCTAAATATTTTATATAGAAAAATTTAATATTCAAAATTAGTTTAGCTTGTTAAGAATAAACTATAATTCATATCTGTTTGTATCGAATCTATGTGCGTTTCTTTTTTTTAAAGCATTGAATTGAACTTTAATTTACTAATTTTGTACTTTTCGAATAAATTTATGACCCCTGTTCTAATGATTCTAGTCCAAAAAGCAAACATCTAGTCTGGTAGTCAGGACAAGAGACATTACTGGACCAAGATACTCGATAATATAGTATTTTTGTAAATATCCGCTGAATAGCTTCAAATCAAACTGAATAACGGGACGAACTAACGAGCAGAACAGCGATTTCAAACAAAAAGGTTCCTTAAAATCTTTACAAACATGAGCGACAAAACCTAGGACATGTACTAGCTTTAGAAACTGTCAAGTCGAAGTGTTGTAGAAGTGTCAGTCTGCTAACGAGAAGTACTCCAAAATCCCGAGCTTCATTACTACGAGGAACAGTTATAGCTGTAATCTGATAACTATAATTTATAGGGGCTGTATTTCGTGAAAACGATCGTGTATCGTGTGAAGATCACTGTGCCGTCCCGTGATTCATTTATATAAATATAATTTGAAGGATAGGTGATTTTTTCGAAAAGTCGCTTGAATAAGGTGCTGCACGACGGAAAGATTAATGTTCTGGAATGAGTAAATATGCAAGAATGGTAAAGAAAATGAGGAAAAGATATGCGAAGAATTACCAGAAATAATATAGAAAGAAGCGGAAGAAACCACAGAAATGCATCTGTCATTATTTTGGTTATTTTTTGTTGTTCATGTTCTCGTTCCAATTGGATTTTTAAAACGTTTTGTATGCCTATTGCCAGCAAGAACGCGTTTGTGGTGCAGCACGGTTAATGCATGCCATGGTCTGTGTTAGTTTTCCTGTTGCATCGTGCAGCTGTGTTGAAGCATGTGTGCGTAGCGTGCTTGGCTGTATCGTCCTTGTTGGTTTCGAAAGTCTCGCACGTGTGCATTAATGTGCGACAGCGCACAGGGGTCATAAATGTATTCGAGAACAACGATGACGATGACGATGGTGTGGTGAGCTCTGAAGGGAGAACCGTAGGATCAACCAGAGGAGAAGGATAACATGGAATCTTCTCGTTGTCCAGTGATTTAGATGTGTGTGTCTGTGTTGGTCGGCACAGGCCACAGCAGGCCCATTTGGCTGGTGGGTTACCCTTTTCCAACGATGACGCTCGAGATGTTTTATCCCACTTGCGTATTTGTTTCTTCGTCATACTTTGTGAGGTGCCTAGGTTAGTCTCTCGCATTCTGAAATAGGTTGTTCATATTAATACCACTGCAAACAAGAGCACCGGTTAGTTTGGGTGGGTTACAGCCGAAAGTGAAACGCATTGCAATGTATAAAGTGTATTGCAATCCTGTTGCTTATGTAATAATAACCCAATATAATAATATTGACACGTCCAATAATCCTAATGAAACTAATGAATCTAATCTAGATACTGGTTCAAACAATGATTGATTGTCACTGATTGTTTGCCATGATCGAGCCTTTGAGCTTTTTTATGATGTAAGTATTTTATGTTGGCAACACTGGAGAAAGAATCTGCGTTTAACGCCAATTGCTGATTGTTCATAACCGAAAAGGGGTCATGTAACTAGAAGTGAACTTTGAATTCTCCATTTGGTTTGTTATATTTGTTAAAAAGAAGGATATTTAATCACTTACTTCATATTGTAGGTGCATCATTCCTAGATGAACTTCACAAGTTTTCAAATATCGATTCCAGTCTCGATCAAATATCGATCTGCCCCTGCTTCAAAGAGTTTTGTATAGAATCGATTTCACCTTACAAAAGCTCGCAAGAAAAGAAAATATACCGTATCGTCTGCTACATGTTCCACTTCAACGTAAAAATAATCAAACAATTGTCAATAAAAAAATAGTAAGGAACAATTCACAAATGGACATTGCGCAGGACTGATTATTATGCTAGCACTTGTAGAATAGGCTAAGCAAGGTATAGAAAGCATGCTGCTTGAACGAACATGTCATACTTTAACACTATTCTTTTCTGCAGATTGTTAAGATCAATTTTCAGCCCATTTATGTTTAAAGGTTTTCAACACACTGGGAGAAAGTTTTTTTCCAAAATATCGTGGTTGCCTTACCCATATTATCCCGAAAATTGTACCAACTTCTCCAACTTCTAAATTGCAAATAACATGTACCAAACTGGTTTGATATAATTGAAAATTTGGATCAGATGTTATCGGTTATGGTGTTACTAGATTTATACAACATTATTGTTGTACTTCATAATGATCCATATCTCGAAACGAATAACATTGTCAGTACTGTAACCATCAGTGGATACAAATACAATACAAAGACAACATTTTGTTTTTAAACATTTTCCTTTCTACTTTTTTGAATAGCACATAACATTAAAACTCTTACGAACCAAGGACTGTGATTTCTTCAAATAACTGATAACGTTTTCCATAGATGAGGATTTTCAAATGGGTCTGACTGATTACGAATTGGCTAATTAATCGCGACGGTCGCTATTGTGAAGCAGAACTTTCGGTTCGAATGTAATTTTTCTTCTTGTTGTAGACCGTATGAAACGTATGCCATACTTAGGTGGTAGAAGTGCAGAAAAACATGACTACATTACGCCAAAGCAATGACGCTTGTAAATGAATTCGATTGACTGAGCGTGGTACCAACCGCACCAAAGACGACACCAAATACGAAAAGGAATAACATAACATAAAGAACCGAGCAGCGTTTCGGATCGGAACGAGATAAGACTTGTTTAGAAGAATAAAATAGGCGTTAAATAAATTGTAACGCGTCGTAGTGGTGATATTGATAACGGCCGAATCGGACACCGGCTGGATGTCCGGTGTGACTTCTCCCAGCTTTTGGGAATGCAAAGAGCCGATTTATCCAGTTGAAAAGCAATGCTGCTGACTTTGCATACTGTACCATCTTCCAGCAGCAGCGAGTAAAACGAAACAGTATAGTCGCGCGTCGCCACAACCTTATAACATCCGATTTTTGTCGAGCCTCAGTCAGCAACCAGTCAGCTCACTGCACCGGGTTGGTTCTTCCGTTCGTCTGAACTTCCTTTAGGCAGTGTCAAGCACGGGTAGGGTTTCAACAGGCCCCCAACTGTCGCCGTGAAATATTTTGAGTGCGTGAGCTTGAGGTTTTAGAAGTGTGAATGCCAAATCTTCACCACGGTGTAGGGAGTGTTTTACTGTGCTCAGCACATTTCTTTAATGTCGCACTTGCAGCCCTGTCTATCATTGTGATTCTCTCTTTCGCTCTTATTTTTTTACTGCTTGTTTTTTTTTAGTAATGTTTCGTTTCTTGTTACTAGCGGTCCATCCTTTGCAGTCCGCCACGGTGGATAGTGTCTCGTGCATTTTAAACACACTGTTCCACCTTGCTTTTTCTTATGGGTTTGGGGCTGCTATCCCTTTTCGTTCAGCTGGTCGCACGTACCGAGCAACAAGAGCCACAGTTTTTGAGCGAATTTTGCTTTAGCTCTCCTCGGGGAGATTGTTTTTTTAGCGCACCCGAAGTTTAATTCATGACAAACGGTAAGGTACAGGGTTCGTCATGCAGATCAAGGGAAACGGCAAAGTGGTTTGACAAGGTTAGCTCATGTTTCCTGCATCCTAGAAATAAAAACAAACGTTTGTTCCAAACGAACGTTCATTATGCCTTCATTAAGAAGACATCGGTTTTACTTTATTCTTTCATGCAAATTTTACAGTTAATTACATCGGTGAGGTAATTTGACATAACAGCAGATCACATGTTTTGTAAAGATCATAACAATACTTTCACGGTAATACAACCTTGTTGCAACCTACTGCTCGATTATCTGCTTTATTGTCGTTTTAAACTTTTATCTTTAGCCAACATTTGATATTTATTAAATACATAGCCCACCGCAATACGGCTTACTAGATATAATTTAAACGGGACATATATCGGGTGCTATGAATACAGTTAAACGTTATAAATGTTAAAGACACATTACAAATATATTAATTTGCTAAAAACACAAGTGTTCCCTGCTCGTATTATAATTGAAATAATCAGACTATCAGACTATGAACAAGACTATAGATTGAGCAAGAAACGTGAAATCATATGAAAAATGTTTTCAAATGAATAGTTTTGCTAAATGGAAAATAATCCTCGTTCTCGTTCTTTTTGCCTTTTGAACATTTTGGGCATAACTGGCTATTACAATGTCATTCTGTTTGCAATGTTAAGCAATGCTAGTGAATGAATTAACAGAAGACCGTCGCTATCGTTATACAAAGGTAGTTTAAAATATGTTTAAAAATTGAATTGCATGCAGTATGACTTGAATGCGGCAGCAGTGAAATGAATGAGACTTGAGGGTTCAGTTTTCTTCAATGAACATTTGGGACCAGCGAGTTGCATGTCTCGCTTACCGATCCAGCCTGAAACACCCTGCAGAAGAGCCACAAAAAATACGACGGTATATCTCATCGCCGTTTCGCGTCCAGCTCCCTTCACTTGGCGAACCGTTTCGTACGTTCCATGCTTCAAAGCAATATCAGCAGCAGCAACAGCAGTTTTTGAACAGTGCGAGAGCATATAGGCAGCGTCAGAGCAGCAGATGTGTTTTGGTTTGGATGGAGTGGACGCAACGCACGAGTCACTTTTAGAGGTGGCAAAACAGAAGGGTGGCTTATGTGGTGGTAGGGCAGAAAGACAGGCATCCCCAACAAACGAGAGAGCTGATGAGCGTAGAGTTGACGAGAAACGAACGACCGAATGAACCGAGCGGAATGTACATTGTACAGTGAGCGCGTACAACCGGGACGGCATGGACGACGAAGCGGAATTACGAAGAAATTGTTCGACGGCAGCGACGAAAGATTGTGCCGATTCAGTCGATAATTGCGCGGCCGCTGAGGTGGTGGAAGAAACTCGTGCCACGGTGTCCAGTGTGTGTGGCCTTTCTGTATGTGTTGTTTTCGCTGCCAAACGCAATCAAGTAGTGCAGTAGAGTGCTGATTGGTACGCAACAGAACGTGTGCTAGGGATATTTTGTGGCGATGTTTCTTGGACGAGGTGTGTTTGAAATGGCGTAGGTACGGGAATGGTGATCGCAGTGGGCGGTTGGATGTCCGCGAGGTCGGCTACCGGCCGCAAGGCTTACGCAAGCCAACGGTCTGAAGCGCTGGAAACATCGCAAGCTCGCATGGCAGGATTAATAATTTGGTATGGTTCAATTATCGTGCAGAAATTTGATCATTACGTGCGCACTTAAGCATTGTCGTTCTGATGTCGTGAATGAAATCAAGTTTTTAAAATCGATGCTACAAAATGCACACTCACCTTTAAAACGAATATTTCACTTCCAATGATCATGTGGGAGTGCTTATTAAGAAAAGAAATTGTCGACATTTAATTGAACCCCCTGTTAGTTTGGTTGTTGGAGCGGCCCGGTGGCATGATGGTAGCGGCGCCAGTCTTCAAACGAACGCACCGGATCAAAATCCCATCTGGACCAATCCCCCGTACGCAGGACTGACAATCCAGCTACGAGTAAATGAAGTCACAGAAAGCCAAAAATGACAGGCCTCTAAACCTCTTGAGGTTGTCGTGCCGATAAAGAAGAAGAGAAGCCAGAAAAGGCAGGAATGGAAATTACTATTATCTAACAATAATGGGTCATAATGTTTGATTTTGATAGCAAAGTTCGAATTATTCGCCTATTTTCACTGTATACAAATAATATATACTCCCTAACATAAAGTACATGCGCTCCCGGCTATGTGACTACACAATCCACAATAGATCCGTGATGTGACAACTGGTATTGTTTTTACGATCAATTATTCTCCTGTTTTAAAAGCTTCAGAATCTATAATGATCGTTGAAGTTCGCCGGTCAAAACAGTTATAATGTGGTTCTGAAAGAAGATCGCGCTTAGCCGCGTGCCGGAGAGATAAGCTCGGTTAAACAAGTGAGTAAGCAAACGGAAGAAGGAGAGAACAGCATCGAAAACATTACGTGGATAAGCGAGAAAGGAATGCGATGCAACCGCGCCGAGTTATGATTAACATGGCGGCGGTGGGGCCACCAGAGGGACGAGCAGAGGCGCTGTTTGGATTTCCGTTTGGGATGAGAAGAGCTTCACTGCTTTTGCTTCGGTAGCGGTAACGCTGTTGAAAACAAAGCACGAATGTGCCATGAAGTGGCCGACGATGTTGGGGTTTCGTGGGGGATTATCGACACTTGAGCGCGCTTGATTTTGATGGTTTAGTTGATACGAGATAATTGCGTGGAAGCTAATCGGAGACCGGCACTGCACGCACGCATTAGCTTTTTAGCTGTTGGAGCTCATAATGATAGCGATTCGATCAGTGCAATCTGCAGTTGAGGTGATATAGTTGCGCCGACTATTGTAAAGTTTCAAAAGCTTGCAGTAGAGGCTGAACCTTGCCATTTGTACGTTTTTGAATTTATTTGTTTGTAATGATCCTCTAAAACAGGGGTCTCCAATCGGCGGCCCTCGAAAACCTGCAATACGGCCCGCCACGCAATGTAGTATGAAAACTATATCAAAACAGGGTTTCACAATAGATAGGATATGGCATGCCTACCTTATTGAATCGTTCGCGTGCACAATTCAGTGAATACCAAATCGATCAGACTACGTATAGGCGGATTCAAGAGATCTTACCGTCTATCTTATTTGTTTGTGCCATTCAGTAAGTTGTTCACACTGTACCGCACTTATTGAAAACCCCCTGTAAAATGAATTAAACTTACATGCATTAAAGCTTTAAGTAGCACTACCATGTGAAACTAAACAAATGACATGAGAAAAAGTACCTTGAGGTCACCTGGGATATGACATCGCTCGAGAATTTGGAATTTGGAAACGAGAATTTCTCGTTTAAAGATTTTTTTTACATATTTTAATGATGTCTTGAATGGAAATGGCAATTTAATTTATCTTGAATGTCGAAAATATTGCGTTTTTTGGTAAACAATTAAAATCGTCCCAGTTGTCGTTCTTCTTGATAAAAAATCGACTTCAATTTAATATTCTTCTATGTTTGAACAATTGTTCAAATTCAATTTGTTTTTTTTTTATATAATTTTGCTAAACTTGCTCGTGTACATTTCGCTGCAATGCTACATTCGACGGTCATTCTAAAACGTCTGTTTGTCGGACAAACGATTTGTCGTCTGTTGCGGAGGTTTGAGCTCGTTTACAAATTCATTGGTGTGGAAGGCATTATTGCACTTATATATTTATTTGGCTGTCATGTTGCTATTTCTCAGCTTAGATACATTAATATTTTATTTTATTAGTTCGTTAGGATTAGGCGTTCGATTGATTTTCGAACGATTTAAGAAGAATGAACATTATTGGAACTTATTCACAGTAACTTTGACTGCAACAGTTGAATGTGGTGTGCATATTTTTATTAATTTTGTGTATTGGGTGTGCGTGATATGCTTCCATGTAAAGAATTGTTGGATGTGTAAATGGATCTCAGTGTGAGCGTTATCAATTAGCTTTAATTGTCATTTCCTTGTTAGCCGCAATTGCGATAGATAGTTCTAATATGGCATAAAAACGAAAGGCGCAGATGGCGATTGGCGATTGCTGAATCGCAATCGTAAGATGATTCAAGAAGATTTGAAGTAAACTATTCGTTGGTTTTGGCCGCATTGGGATTTCCGTAATATAAAGGACAAATGCGTTAAACAAATTTGCAGCAAATACATAAACAACTTATTTTATCAAGTGTAAATATGATGATGCACTTTGGTTGCCATAGAGAATGCAAAAAATTAAAACTACTAATGCATTTAATGTTGCCTACATTTTAACAGGGGATATAGGCCTATACCATGTACAGTATAACTCGGCTGAGTAGAGCATTTTGGCTCCGGATATGCAGCAGCAATACGTGAACGGGCTTTTCAATTTGTCGTAGAATTAATCGATTTCTCTTCCGATGTAACATACTTCTTGCCGTGTGCTCTCATACTAATGCTTTGTTTTTTTTCTTTCTTCTTTTCGATTTCTTTGGTTGCCTTCTAGCTTCTTCTAAACTGGTGACAGTCAGCCGCCGCACGTTCGCTCCGGTACATCGCCGTTGTTTAGTGAAGATTTGTTCGCATTTGCGCCGTGTCCCCAGCGTGTTGTTCACGGTAGTATCGCGTTCAAAACTGCTCCCACGTGCGCTCCCCTTTCGTGCCGACAACGAGCGTCGCCCGTATGGATGTATTTGTAGCTGTGTGCATGTTCAGCAGGACTTCAGAGCAAGAGAGCTCTATCGCTATTGATTATGTTCCAGCGTGCTCTGACACTGATGGAACAAAAACCGGTTCATCATACGGTGACTGCAACAGACGGTTGTAGCTTTCGGATATCCCGCGAGATGCTAGGATGGAGCGAGCATCCTGAGAAAGAAACCTATCGTTTTCGGCCTGTCATTCAGTACGCCGAAGTGATCGTAAACGTGCGGAGTTCAAAAAAGTGTTAGTGTAAATGCGCGACTATCAAGGCACGATCATGACAACCGTGTATTCACGCATGATAGTTTAAGTGCAGTATTTTGGCTTTTGCAGTATTTTGGCATAGCAAAACATAGTGTTCGTCGTTGTAACAAAGGGAGCGTATCGAACGTCTTGGATATGTGAGTTTGTAGTTGAGTTTTGACTTGATGTTCGTTACAAAACAGCTTAACTTCAGCCGTGATTGGTAAAAAACGTTGATGGCATGCATGGCAAGGAATGCATTACACCCACTGCATCGTTTACCGTTCGGTCCATGTCCATCAACGATCTTAGTATAACTTTTCGCACTAGATAACTATTTTAATAACAAGGACTAAAAGTCCTGTGCTACAAATGGATCTCATTGTGCAATAATAGTCTGCTAGCTATGAGTGTTGGTGCATAATGAGCGAAAAAAGGCAACCTAAGGCCTAGTGATCCGGGTGTGAAACCGATAGATTTATTTCCGCTCAGTAACATAAAGTGGTGATACGGGAGTGAGGTGTAGTGTGGGTGTGTGTATACGACGGCGGGGGTACTCGCTATTCTCTTTCGGGGACTATCACCTTTGTATTTGTGGGTGCACGCACGCATATTGGCGCGGCGTGACCACAAAGCCACCGGCACCAACGTCTGTATGGATGCGGGAGGACTCCCAGTATTTCCGGGTGCTAATCAGGCCAATCACCTGAACAGTCTTCACCTGCAACAGCAACAACAGCAGCAAGCTCAACACCATCAACTGACGCTGCAGCAGCAGCAGCAGATGCAACTGCTGAGCAACCACAACCTTCATCAACAGCAGCAACAACATCCGCAGCAGCTCCTACAGCAGCATCAACTTCAGCAGCAGCAACAACATCAACAGCAACAGCAACCGTTGCAGCAGCTTGCGCAGGGCGGCGAGGTTCCCCAGAAGCGTCAGGCGGTATTCGACAGACTGAAGCGACGCATTGAAACCTACCGGCGGCGGCAAACCGATTGCACGCCTCGGTTTGAACAAACCTATAGTGGGATCTGTGAGCAGCAGAGTCTCGAAACGACTGCTCTGCAGAAAAAATATCTCGAGCAGAAAAATAAACGATCGCTGAAGAAAACGGAAAAGAAGCAGGCCGAACAGCAGCAACAGACACTTTCCGGAAATCTTCAAAGCAGTGTTCATGTGGTAAGCATTTTTAAATTTCTTTTCTTTTTTAAAACTTTCTTACGTTAATATGGTTAACGTTAACGTTTTAACAAAATGAGTTTAATACCACAACATAATTTATGCGAATAATGTTATGGACTTTTAAAAATGGTGCTCCATTATTGCATTGCATACTGAATTTGATGCTATTCGCCATATACAACGGTGTGTTTCATATTTAATATCGTAAACAGTCTGTGTTAGTTAATTTAAACTCTTTTGGATTATTTGCCTCATGTTGTCTTCATTATATTCATGATACCATAACGATTCATTCACTACCTGGTAACTGTAGGAATCAACGTTCATGCAAGCGTTTAAATTGCGCGATGATGTAGAATCCAATTTTCATTTTCAATTTTCACGTCTGATGACTTCGTCTCACCTTCTGTTTGCATTTGAACTCCTCCCTCAAGTGTACTCCCGTTCAGCAAGTGTAGTTGGTGTATTCGGTTACACTGCAATGTCCAGGTATCAAATGCGGTAGGGGTTTGATTTGGATTTCCCAATTTTGGTTCTACACTAGTCGCGAATAGTACCCTGGAGCATTGCGATTGTCATTTGGTCATATGAGGGATTTTATTTCATGTATGTTTGCATTTCCTATGCCTATTTCCAATGTCACATTTCCATGTACCATTCTCTAATAACACTGCAATAGTGACTACGACGATAGACCAGCTTGTATTTATTGAACCCATAGCTTGAATAGTTGTGCCACATACATATGAAGAGTTCATTTCATAAAAAGATCATTCATTGCAACACAATAAATTATGATCATATAAATTCTTAAACATCTTGCTCTGGTGAAGTTGTATGACCTATGAGTACATTATTAATATATTGTTTCGTAGCAGTCGTTATGCCGGTTGTAGTGCAATGCTATTTAACTGTTTTATTGGATGAAGACCCTCATGTTGTATTTTCATAGTTCTTTAACTTAACCCAGCATGTGTACCCTGATAATGGTTGATAAATTAATAATAAAATGTAATATTTTGCTTGCAAACTTCCTAAACCTGGGTGGTTTTTTTGAGCTAGGACTAATGGCAATGAATCTATTCACACTACACTGAAGTGTAATATCTTGCTCTACAAAAAGGAATAGAGACATTCATATTATTCGGCGAACACAAGAAAGCATCGACTGCAGAGGAAAGACATCCATTGATGTATGTCTCAACATGAATTTGAATTTGTATCATGAATTTTAGTCCAATTGAACAAAACGAGGAATGGCAATATGTGTTTATAGTGTGTCCTAGTTCTCTTCGATCCAGCAACTATAAACAGTACAAACTGAAGTGTGTCAAAAAATTACTGCTTAAAGTTATTAACTCTTTTTGATCGATAAAAAATGAAAGATTAGTATTGAATTATGTACATTTAAACATCAACATTTCTTCTCTGTCAGAATAGTCTGTTCATAGTTAGGGTTGGTTGGATCAAATGTGGTGACGGTTTGTAGACATTCTGAAAGCGCCATAATTCTTCTAGGAGCATAACACTTGAAAAACGCGATGTAAAATGTATAAGGCTCATTTTGAAAGAAAGAAATCGCAAGACCTTGCGCTGTGAAATACACAGCACAACCGATATTCCTTCGTTGTTTTTTACAAGAGAAACAACTTGTTGTCGCTTGTGTTCTCACGCTTGGTATGGTTGGCAACAGCTGGAGAACTCAGCAGGTGTCAGTTTTTCTGTTTGAGTGTGTAGTACTGTCCTCTACGATTGTATGCCTGCTATTTTTCGGGGTTTGTATCGATTACACAAGTTTTTTTTTGTCTGCTGAAGCTTTCATTTTTATGAAGTGTTATAACGCTACGTTATGTTGGTGTGGTGTTTATGCGATAAGATGCTATAATGTCAAATTTCTTGAGTTATTAACATGTATTCCTGTTAAGGAATGTTTGAAGATTGTTTCACTTGGGGGCAAAAGATATAATACTTCTTGAATATTTACATCGACTTTTTGGATATTTTCAAAAGATATTGGAATTTGTAAAAAAGTTTTCTCGAACTTGGCTTTTACTTTACCACCAATTGAGAAGGGGCACGCGCTTACGACATGGTGTGCGTCTCAGTAGCGCTGTCATTTCGAGGAATGGTTGAGCCAGTAACAAGCAGGAACGTTCAACGAAGACGAACGGTCGCGCGCATTCACTGGGTACCTCGCGTATGCCATTGACCTTTCGAATGACTTTTTAGGAGTGCATCCTTCCGAATTGACCTTACGAAAGATGCTTTATAGAATCCGAGTGTTTTTAGCAAGTGGTCAGTTAGTATTGGTAAAATTTCATATTGTTTGACAACACATTTTAAGATAATTATAAAAAAGCTTTTAACAAAAAATAAGCTTTTTGTGAGAACATTTAATATAATCACTGTTCTGATGCTGTGTCAGTAACATTATATAGTATAAAGAAAATAGTCAGCATCTATTACAATCCAATATGTAAGGCTTCCTGTTTGGACGAAATAGAGATAAATATAGTTTATCATATTTCATAAAAATCTTACTTTAGTAAAAACAACACTTCACAGTAAAATCGCGCAATTTCATAAATTTATGAATAATATCTCAAATGTAAAATATGATAATGAAAAAAAAAACACATAAACAACAACGCAAAATCTGTTTAATGATTCAACTAGGTTCAACAGAAGGTCATTTTCTTTTTTTCCGTTTTGCTGTTGTTTTGAAGCTCGCTATGGTGCGCAGTAAAATACGAAGTTAATCGTTGCGTGTCACAGCCGACGTATACAGGGTGTTTTTGTTCTTAACTTTACTCATATCACACTGTGTAAGATGATGTTCTGGTGAAGTTTAAATTTATTTATATGCTTGACAGCTGGTGAACTTTTAACTTTATTTAACTTTCTGCGATAGGTGATAAAAAGGCCAAAGTAAATAATGGAATAAATGAATTAATATTTTGTAATAGTCATAAAAACATGTTGCTTTTCCTCCCACACAGCTTGACAAAACTGTGGTAACTGTGGATTTGTAAAACATATTGAACTGTGTACATAATACTTGTCGGTTTTTATTAAGGTTTGTTTACTAGAGTGGTTTTCTCTCTCTATCGGCACAACAACCTCAAGAGGTCTAGGCCTGCCATTTCTGGTATTCTTTGACTTTATTTACCCGTAGCTGGAGAATCAGTCCTGCGTACGGGACTCAGTTCTTTTCAGTTCGCAGTTATTTTCAGAAGAAGGAAGGACAATTGAACAAATTGTAGTAATTTATATACAATCCAGATTATACTAGAAAAAAATTCTTCGTTAGCAGCACATCAAGCTAAAGAGATCTAAAGAGAGCTACAATTTGTAGCTTTCTTTGACTTTATTCAGCCATTGCTAGATCCTGAGAGTTCTCCGTCTTGTTAAGTTCTGATAGGTCCTGTTAGGATTTTGCACCGGTCCTGCCGTGTAAAACCGGTACCGCTTCAAATACACCATCGACCCCCCTCGAATTTGAAGTAAAAAATGTTATAGAAATAGAAATTTCTTTCAAATTAAAAAGAAGTCTGACTATCATGCGTTTCTTATTTGTATCGTAACACCATTCAATCACACTAACTATAGCAGCTATTGTTTGAACCCAGAAACAAAACTCACTATAGGAATATTTCTGTGTCATAAAAGTGATCCTTCATTATTCGCGTAAAGGTTTTTCTGTCCTAATAGTTTTGAGGATGTTCAGGGTGTTTGTGTATTAGGGCCCCTCACGTTTATGTACTTGATACATTGCACGCCAGAAGAAGGGATTTTTATGATGATTAAAATTAAAAGCGTACCCGCACAATCAAGACTGCAATTGTATTTTCGGTACCATCGGTACTGCGCTACACTTCTACAGTTGCAACTTGTAGCCAACGCGTCAGGCGTGTATGTTTCACGTGTAGTAGCAAGTGCTATAAAATCGATTGAACTGTACGTTTCTTCAACTGGATGATATCAGCAATACCCTTTTTCCAGCACTACAGGATTCTTCCTTGTGTTACAGTACCGGGATATAATGTTCTACAGATCCATCTTTTCAGAACTGTTTGTTGATTGAAGCCCTGTTTAGTTGGGGTGGTTTTGTTCCCCTTCTCGTTCAGTTCCTCACCAGTAGTAACACTATTGATCCTTAGCACGCCATGGGGACCAACGAAAAAGATCTGGCCTCCTGCTTACGAAAATGTATCTTCGACGGTGGCCTAATGAAAACAAATTGTTTTTCGTGTGAAAATAAATTTAAGGTCTGCGTTTATATGTATGAATACATTACGAATCAACAGTAACGCATGAAGAAAGTTAGTTACTGGCAGGATACTGTGTGTGTGTGTTGCTTCTGTCCTGAAATTCAATTGAATTGGGAATGTTTTATGCCATTTATATTCTGACGATTTTTGTGTAGTTTAAAACTTATTGTATTGGGGCGGCCCGGTGGCATGATGGTAGCGGAGCCGGTCTTCACACGAACGGACCGGACCAAAATCCCATCCGGAGCAATCCCCCGTAGCAAGGACTGACTATCCGGCCACGTGGTACAATAAGTCGATACGGCCAGGCCGTTCTTACGAAACAAAACAAAAAAATAAAACTTTTTGTATTTCGACGGGAGTCTATTTGTGCTAGAATAAAGGAAACATTAAGAGTAAAGAGCTCTAATCTTATTATTATAAATGATGATGTTAATGATGATGTGTTACAAATTTAATTTAAGTTCACAATATTTCCCGATACTATAAGACTGTGAAATCTTAAAACGACAAGCATTTTTGTTGGTACATGATTATCGTAGGTTTGCACTCATCTCTTGCAAGTCTGCCCTAAAACATACCACCCACCAATGCACACACAGCCAAATCTGTTGTGCGGCGTAAAATGATTGGCTTGACTAACAAAGAAAAGAAACGCGTAGCTCGAAGTGAACGTTATATTGTAGCATTAGCCAGTTTATGGTGACGAAATTTATCGAAGGTAGTGCAGATGACGTTGGGCAAAGTTCAGTACAGTATAAAGTTGTGCGTTTCTCAGCATTTTCATTGTAGTGCGTACCGAAGCGGTCACCATTGCGTGGTCTTAAAAGACAATACTGTTTTGTTTGGACCAGTACTGCTTAGTTCAAGCTTCAAATTTAAGCCTTATACAACGTGGAACAACCACAGTGTGCTACAGAGAAAGAGAGAGAGAGAGATAGAGAGAGCGAGAGAGAGAGAGAGAGAGAGAGAGAGAGAGAAAGCGCGTCAGTTGTGTAACGATGGCCAGACTTAACATTTGGTTTACAGTATTAGGATAAAGTTATTATTTGTCAAATTTTACTTTTACTTATATTTGTATGTAAATATTCTATAATGAAATAGAAACCAGTTCGATAACAATTTTTAATACTGGTGCTGTTTAATGTATCTTCTTTCTTTATCTGCACAACTTCAAGCAGTCTAGGACTGCCGGTTCTGGCTTTCTTTGACTTTATTTTCCCCCATGCCAGATAACTAGTCCTAAGTACGGAGGATTGGTCGTTATGGTATTTTGGACCGGTCCTGTTGTGTGAAGACTGGCGCCACTACCAATACACCACCGGGCCCCACTGACTAATGTGTTTATGCATAAAATATAGATAACGGCGGTGTGTTAGAAGCTTTTCGCAGGAATTAGTTTTTCCATGCTACAAATGTAGAATATGGTGCAAATAGCATAAAAGTTTAACCATTTTTCAATCCATTAGATGACACAATAAACAGTATATCATGCTTAAAAGAGAAAAGCTTGTCTCAACTTGTACATTTTCTATGCTTTTGGTGAAACATTAACTGTTAAAAACACTTGAGCCTGCAAAAGCTTCAGATATACCAGGGTTGCAGGAAAATGAGGTTGAACCCTCTATGTGCGATATTGAAATTATTATGCAAAAAGATTCTGTTTACGAATGGATATATTGTTAAACATACATATGGAGAGGAAATTTTAAATTAATTGTTTATTTTCAACCGTAGAACATAGTGCCTTTCACGTAGTTTAACCATTTAATTTGAGCAATGAGTTAAATGCTTTAAACAAATTCAACATTTTTGAATATTGGCGTGCTCGAGCATATGTTAATTAGATATGTGAAAGCATATCGCGGTAACGAAAAAGAGCTTTTTGCTACTAAAAGCTTCGGAAAATGAAATATCACTGTAACCTCAAAATTTTGGTTTAAAGTGATTTTATGTTAGCTAATGAATACATTTATTAATGTTTACAGACATGCAACAATAAGGGTGTGTAGTTTCAACTTTCGTAAGATTGTAAATACGTCATGAAACATGAATCACATTGATATTTCATCAAATCAACCCAAAGGGATTGAAATGCATAGGTAGGAAATTTAAATCACTATCAGTTATTTATGACTGAGTCACAAACTTATTGTAAAATTAAGCATTATAGAAAGACGAGGATAGTTTAGGGAATCCTTAGTAACTTTATTTGGTCAAAAGCTAGTCTAGGATAAAGCTTTTCGACCTATAACCGAATTGCTGGTGGAGCTCTCGTGCCCCAACGCAGCTTTTAGGGAAGTATCGATGTCTAAAAAGCTTTAAGTGTTTGTTTTATTTTTGTTGTTGCGTTGTACCTATTCACCGATTAAGAGATACCTTGATACCGTCGTTGCTTTGCTGTTTGATGTATATTGAGGTCGTTGATACGACAACGGCAACGCGTCTGCATGGATAGCATTGTGAAAAGCTGTCTTTTGAATGGTCTCAGTGCCGCCACTCAACCGCTGATTTCGCTCCATTTAGCACATAGATTGGCGTAAGCAAGAGGCAAACTACGACGAGGAATTCCTTTCTTTCCATTCCAATCGTCCATGGGTTTCGTCCACACGTCAGCTCAGCTTTACGCAAGCTTCGTACATTCGCATTGTCAGTATGCGTCTCTTTCTGTTGGTCGACCGTGTGCGTGTTTAATTTTTTGTTGTGTCAGGATAGTGTCTCGCTCTGCCAAAGCTTCTTTTTTACGACAAGTCTCATTTTCTGTGTTTGTTAAACAGAAGAAGAGTCGTAGCAATACTCTGGACGAGAAAAAATTTCTTCTCTGCCTAAATTTTCTCTATTTTATCATTTTATAAGAAATTGTTGATTTTTGTACGTGATTCTATCATCAAACAGTGTATCATACGTTTGATAGCTATGTGCAATTTACCATAATTTTTTAGAACTACAATCGTACAATATTTTCGGCTCTTGTAAGAATGATATTAAATGTAAGAATGATATTAACATTCTATGTTGTTGAACACATCATCTCTTTCATCCCTTTCTAGTGAAAAAAGTGTTTCTAATTCTATTTATAGTGACGGAAAAAGTATTGAAATTGTCATTTTCAAAACATTGACCGGCATTTTGTAATACCAAATTGTGGCAGAGTAGTGTAATGTAATGAATGTAATATTAGTTTGTTGGAAATTTGGAATTATTCTTTTTTTTATTTTCAAATCAATAATTTTTAAAGCTGCTAACTTACTTAAAAGCAGTTACTATTGCTAGTTTCAATGTCAATATCTCCATCGTGGAAAGAAATAAGCGGCAGTATCACAGAGTCACGCTTGGTTGAGAGGGCTTATCGGAAGTGATTACACGATACGTTGTGGAAGTAGTTGTAACAGCTTGCTGTAACCTATCATCTATGCTTCACAGCAAGCACGGCTCGCGGTGCTTAACTGGAGAGGGGTTCCACCAGCAACACGATCAAACGATGTGTGTTTGAAAGCGTTCCCACGACACGGTTTCACGGTGGCACTTGAACGTGTTACTTTTTCCATACGTATTTTAGTCTGGTGCAAAACGTACAAGTACAAGCTGTTATATTACAGCCATTTTAGTTTGGGTAATCAGTTGGTGCATTTATAAATTATGTTTTTAATAATTGCATGATTTTCATGAAAAACGTAGATGAAATGAAATTAATTTTGGCAACCATTGCTAAAGAAGGCATAATCACAACACTTTTTATTTCCATCCATATCCGTATCATATCATAACAACTTATAAGTTAGAGAACCCATGGAAATATTCCAATCTATATAAGTTCCAGTTAAGTCATATAGTTCATCACATTTATCTTGTGTGTTTTTCAGTGATAAATGATATAGCAAACATTTTTTTTTGTTTCGTTAGAACGGCCTGGCCGTATCGACTTATTTTACCACGTAGCAGGATAGTCAGTCCTTGCTACGGGGAATTGGTCCGGATGGGATTTTGGTCCGGTCCGTTCGTGTGAAGACCGGCTCCGCTACCATCATGCCACCGGGCCGCCCCATATAGCAAACATTAATTACCGTTTAAATGCACAACACAATATCATAGCCAGTCTGGGTTCAATTGCCGCTGGACATTACATTACATTAGAACATTTTTGTGAGTGTATTTTCAAAGTACATAGTCACTGTCACTGTAAAATTTTCGGAGCACTGAAAATAAAATATTAAAATTATCGATAACTGATTTAATTTAGCTGCACGCAAAGAACGGTTTGCAGCCACACTTTGTGAATGTGTGATTGCGATATAATTTAAGTAATTCACTGATCGGTCCGGTGGGGTATTGGTAACGGAGCCGATCTGCTCACGACAGGACCGAGAAAAAATTCCATCTGCAGCAAACCCCTGTAGCAAGTACTGACTATCCGGTTACGTGGTAAAAATAAGACGATAAGCTTTATAATATTTAGTAAACCAAAGCGTGGCAGGCATAATTTTGAGTCTCGTTAATCTATGAGTCATTAGATCATTCGATCTTTACCAATTGTGATGTTCACGTAGATTGCAATATTTAGTTATTCAGTATAGTCACCATATTCCAATGCACAACTTTTCAATTGAAGATCGACTTTCATTCGATTTCCTCTATTTACGTTACGCACGATGCCATTTCAAATGGAAATCCTTTTATAAAAACATTTTAGCGCGCCAGAGAGGAATAGTGACCGAAAGCTGAAATATAGAGTTTTTGAGAGCATGATAAAAGAAAAATTCCATCGAAAAGAGATGGAAATGAGAGAATTAACAAATAGAGAAATTTCGTAAAGTTAGATTCGGCGCATAATGCATCGCAATACCGATTGGTCTCAGTCCCTGCGGAAGTAGAGTGCTTATTGGGAAAGCTGTTTAGCGGTAATCAAAGGAAGTGTGAGGTTTGTTGCATGAACTCGCCATCATACGATTGCGAATCCTTTCCCCTTCGCCGGATCGTCAGTGCTTGGCTCGCTATGAGGGAACATCCGCCCGTAACCTGCTATCACTTTGTTTGGTGATTTTTCGGCTCCTGTTGCCTCGCAATGGGGTGAGAATTCTGTCGCTCGGCAATAGGTTGAACCAACAAGACACCATTACTTACTTTGGAGGAATCGCTATATTTTTGTGTTGTTGTTGAGAATACGAGTAAGTCCGTGAGTTGTTTTACGCACTCCACTTCGCTATACGTGCTGCTAGTGAAAGAGGGTCGTTAGAATTCACACCATTTGTGGGACGATTCAATGCCTATTTAATACACGTATTGGATGATGACGATGTTAAACTTCCTTCGTAACAGCTTCACCAGATTGAACACAATATATATTTTAATTTACACGCATTATACGCATTACAATTTATTTACACAATGCGCTTTGGTCAAACATAAGTTGTAGATATACTTGATGATTTCTTCGTTGTTTAAAAAAAATATTGTTGTTAATTATTATTCACAATTTTATGACATGTTCCCTGTAAAAGCCTCTCTTACTTCTATTTTCTTATAATTTGACATCATACACGGACATGTTGAATAATAATGAATAATAATAACCGACAAGCTTAGTCTACAAAATGAAATGCAAGCAATATTGTAAGATATCGCGTCATTTTTTCGGTGATAGAAGTAATTTGATTCTACCCGTACGGATTGTTATGCTTCAAAAGAAATGCCAATGCTGTTGCTTTGAACCTTTCCCGCTGGCTTTTTACCACACTTGGTGGCATTGTTGATGATTCAATATCACCAGCAGTTGGTGGTGTAGACACCATAGAAGAACCAACGATACCCGAATATACCGGATATACCGACTTGCTGTGCTGCGTATGCCTTTCGCTTCCCCACAGAGGGGTTTACAGAAGTTTACTGATACAGGAAGCGGCTCTAGGAGGTTCACTGGTTTATGGCATCGCACGTCCGATGCAGCAAAAGATTTGTGTATTTGACGTACATCTTGCGACCGAAGCTCATCATCGCACTGTTGTGAACGACTCAGTAAAACCTGTTCTCAGCTTATTCTGGCGGTACACAGTGCCGGGATACGTCATTGACGCCGACGTCCCAATTCTTCTATTTTTCCATTTTTATTCCATCGCGCGGGACTCGCGTTGGAGTTGGCTGACGATATTTGTATGGTTGTAGCCTTGGTTGAAGTTGGAACAACTTCGACCCAGAGCGAGCCTGCTCTTGCATGGTAGACGGTAGGTTGCTTGCGCAACATCGATCGACGTTGAAGAACTTCATCAACGTTATTTCACAGGTTGTTGATCTCAGAAGCGATGGCGTACCATGTATCATCGCCTAGTCTGCCTAACTCGCTCTCTTTTTGGATTTCTCTTTCTCGTGTGGTTAAAATGTGTACCACAAAAGAGTTGTACTTCTGGTGTTAGCTTTGTTGAGGGTGTTTTGCGTCGATTATACTATGGGATAAAGATAGTTTATTATTACTAAAATTTGCGGATAATTTATCTATTGTCATACATGTTAAGTCATGCGTATATTAATGAATAAATTGTTTAACATCCTAATTTTCAAATTTCTATAAGAAAAAAAGTCTTGATATAGTGTAAATGCAATAAAAATAGAATTTAAATGAAGATGAACTCACTTTTGAATCATAATTGACATGTTTGACATGTTTGAGAAATTCATGTGGATATGGAGTTAAAAAATGATTTGTTGTTTAATCTTGAATCTGTTGAGCAAGTGTTTTATTTGAAGATAACTATCGTCATTCAGATGTCTTTGTAATTTTTTATCAATCTGTAAACTCTCTTCTTCTCACACAATGTCATTACATTACAATCATATCCAGCTAAGTTTCTTCTTAAGTAATTCTTCACTTCAGTCACTACAATGTTACAATGTACAATTTACAAACGAAATTCTATATTAAAACTAGGTTTACGTAGTGATGGGAAAGTTCATGTTTTGAGGAACGAAATGGAACTGAGGTCCTTTTCTTAAAGGAAAGGAACGAACCTAGTAGGTTCGTTGAACGTATTGTTATGAGGATATTAAAATAATCCTGTATGTATCCATTATTGAACACTTTAGTATAATTCATTTACAGTTTTTGGTTTACTCACAGTTTTGAATATAAATTACTATGAATTGATACTATGAATTCTTCGCTATTATCGATGTTAATTTGTTATCATAGGTCTGAAAAGATCATTAAACACAGGATTAAATTTAAACAAACAAACTGAAGATGTAAGAAAATGAATGGTATGTCAAAATGGAATGATCTTTAATACAATGTCAAAAATAAGACGAGCATTCAAGAATGCAATTCTCGAACCGATCGCAACTACACCCATTAAAGACCATGAAATGTCTTATAAACGTATTTTGTTGAAGTTTCTTAAACGTTTATCTATTACTTCGTTTCGGCAATATCTTCCTAGTTTTAGATTAAATGCATTCCTTACAAAATTAAACCTTCTAAGTCTACACCACAGTATCGTGCCACGTGACAAAGGACTATAACATTGGGGCAGATTATACCATAAGTTAAAAAGCTTAAGCTTTCAGCTTGAATCAATCAAATAATACAGTACAGGGGACTGTATCATTCGGAACAGATTCGTGCAGAACATAGTATTTTGACATAGAGAATAACATAAAGGATCATTTTTGCGGAACCACAATTGATTATTAAATATCATCGTACTATTTAAAAAAATTGGTTCAATATTCCTTTTTTTGGTGTTTCCATTAAAAAAAGTTTGTTTTACGGCAAACGGCAAACATGTCCTAACCTGGTTCAGACCAGCAAGGAAAATAGTTTGTTTTGACATTTGTTGAGCAGCTGACCGAGCCTTTCATTAGGAAATCAATCAAGTCAAGTTAAGCCTAAGAAAAACGGATTAGCCATTTTGTATGCGGAGCTATAAGCGCATAAGCCTGGAAACGTTAAAACGCATACAAAAAAAAACTGGCTTAGAGTTGCAAATTTGCAGTTGCAAAGTTGCTAATTTGCTTAAGATCATTGAACAAGCGTGGGCACATTCTTGTTACTATAAGTGCTGTTTACATTGCACCACACTTTTGAAATCTTCGAAAGACGAACAAAATATGTAGGTGCAAAAAACTTACTTTATGAATTGTTATGCACCTAGGTTCGATCGTTCCACAAAAGGAACGAAACGAACCATCACTAGGTTTACGGGCGTTTCTCAGCTCTACTTTCTCATTTTAAACTGATGGGTGGATTAAATTCGTATTTTATGGCTAGCGATTGCTGTTATACTTGCATCAACATATGGATCAAATGTCTCTTCGATAAAACATTTAGACTACTGAGCGCTTCGAGTTTTCGATGCACGCGAGGATCATTTTGGGTACGAATTGCTTTTGTTGATGATGTTGATGACATTCAGGGCCACATAATTCGCTTTATACCACTTATTAAAAATCTCAAGGGTATTTCTCTTTAAGTTTTCTTTAGATTTATTATTGTAACCCATCGAATTTGACGGGTTCTCTAGAAATCTGTATACCAAATGTAAATTTTTGATTTTTTTTTATATTGCTTAACAAAATAAGCAAGTTTTTGTGGACTTTTATGATGTTCGCAATTAAATTTTATCATTCTTAAACGTTAAAAACAACACCGCATGCTAATACCCATTTAATAAAGATCCACTGTCGATTGTCGCACTAAGCTCATCGCCATCAGTTGCCCCATTATCTTGCTCAACTATCGCGTCTGGTAAGGGATTGCATGCATGCGAACGTACGCACGTCTCAACGCATACAACAATTCGTACATATACAGCTTAGCGCTCATTAACAGCGGAATGAATCTGGTTGTATGACCATGCAATTTTGCTGTCAGAGGGGTATGAACTCGCATACACACCTGCACGAATCGTATTGCAAACGACAGCAAATTCAAAGTGTACGAAGCAAAACAGCTCGGAATTGGCGAAGTGAAAAATTGTACATTTGAATAAAGGAAGAAAAGGGATAAGAAGTAAAAGATGAAAAAATAATTTAAACATAGGGAAAGCGTCAAAACGAAGAATAAAAATGAAAATTGAGAGAGAGAGAGAGAGAGAGATCAAAATCACAAAGAGAGAGAGAGAGAGAGAGAGAGAGAAAGAGAGAGAGAGTGAGAGAGCTTGCTTTGTAAACCGATTGCAAGAGCGTATTTACGCTTGCAGATAAATATGCGTATGCATGCTAAACCATGAATGCTTGTATGAAAAAAAAAACGATTAAAGGTGCTTTGGATTTGTAAATGAACAATTTCCTCCCGTCTCGTGAGGTAGAATCTAAGATTGACACACGATTGGTCGATGGAGAGAATTGACCTTCGAACCACCGAACCTCCGGTGAGGATGAATGGTAAAAGATGACACGCATCTAGTAAATGTCAACATAAGGGTGAATGCGTATGTAGCAGACATTTTACAACAGAAATAAACATCATGTAAATGTATTATATGAAATTCATTCGCACACCTTGGTTGAACTTATCATATCCTTGAACTTACCTTGCATAAACTTATCATAACCTGAAAAATTTACATATCGAACAAAATCACACCGACGAATAGTAAAGTAGTACCGCCTATGTTAGGTTTACTAGTATATAATTCCATTAGTATTGCTAACACGATTGCATAACTCTATGTTAATATATTTGTATCGTTTAAAATTTGTTCCTGATTGCCTTTTTTTGGAGAAACGTTTCGCTAAATGATGAAAAGTGCAAGAGAAAACAAAAAAACGGAAGTACTCTGTAAACAACAATCTCTTGTGTTGGGCTGACGTCTGATGCAACACTTTCGTCGCAGTCACAACAATAGACAAACGCCAAGAAACCTTTATGCAGTACGTCTACGAAGGCGGCAAATGGTTGGTGCGAGTTACACTTTTATTACGACACTTTACCCTTCGCTAAGGAAACAGCTGCGGTACGGGTTAAAATAGCAGCAGCCCGATGAGGAGAAGGAACAGTTGATGGCGGAAAGTGTTCTGTAACTGTTGGGCGTACCGCTTCGCTAATACTTTGCGCTGGATCATGTTGCATTGCCTGGAAACCTCATTGAATTGTGCGTTTAACAGCTGGTAGGGTGGACATGGAAATTTGACTGGTATCGTAGTGTTGCTATTCGTCAGGTGTCGGGATTTTACTCTCTTGTGCTTGATCTTGGTATGGATGTTGTTGAGCATACAATATATCGTACTGGTCATCGCTTATCCATTTATGAACTAACGACATGAAATTGAGTGCACTACTACTATAACACTAGAGTCGATCTGTTTTGGACAGCAATATGCTTAAAGTTGCTAAAACGAATTGCTTGTTCGTAAGATGTTCAATCGATACATTCAAACATTCGATAACAAAGCTGATGCAGTTAACGTCAGAATTTTATGCTTATTTGTGTTTTGTTTCCGATTCATTGTCCTCCCTGTAATGAGTGGGAAAGGTAAAAGATTTCCATATAGTCGCTCCTTCATGCTAATGCAGCTGTTACTCACTGCAAGCGATGTCCATGAACTGTATTATTTGTGCTGGGTTTATAGGTTTAATTAAATTAAAATGATGTCACCCCTGCCTTTGAACTAGAATTCAATCAGCTCCGAGTTTCGTTCCTGAGGAATTCGTTTTTTGTTGTGCATTGCATCAATTTTCAAGACATTGGTTTATGTCACTTTGGATTTTCGATTCGGAGTGGAATGAATAATACCAGCACATAACATCATTTAGTTTAGTTATTGTTATTGCTTTTGTTTTTATTAAAATTATTATTGTTATGAATGTTAGTGACATTTTCAGAAGAAGTTGAATGATACAGTATTTTAGAACGTGGGACTAGGTGTAGAATGCATTGTAGTTACCAGCCTGGCGACAGTCTGAACATGTGATATTGCTCCAAGGTACTGATGTCTCGTAGTAGTTACTAGGATGCTAGCGGTGAATAAGACGAGTATTCGTAGAAACCCGAATGACGCAAAAGGAGAGAGATACATGAGAACGGACAGGATTTGTGAGATGAAAGAGATTGAGCATTCTTACTCACGGAGTGTAAAATCCCATTTTTTAGCAGTATGATTTGGCATGGTGTTGTACGTAGTAGTACAACTAAACTTATAGTAGAGCCGCACGAAGCAGCAAATAATGGTTTGTTACTGCCAGGAAAGGACGCCACGAAGCGACAAACGACAACCTCGAAAGAAGCGAGGGGCAGCAGTGAAGTGTTAGCGTTGGTACCATACACACGCACCACTGGCGTCAATAGGACGAAACGCCATCGATGTGGCTAGCAAGGACATGGATTAACAATTCGAAAAATAGAGACTATTTGAATCTGATACGATGCAACGTTATTCTGCTTTTATTTAACGATAATACGGCAATTGAGGACCAATACTAGCTACCGATTTGGGCAACGTGTAGCTACATTTACTGGAGAAGTGTTTAAATCTTTTAATTTAACTGTTTAACTGCATGAAATATCAATAGCATTTATTTAGAACTTTCATTTAATCGATTGAAAACATTTTGTGCATTGAGATTATTAAATAGAATTATTGATTTTAAATGAGAGATGGGATATTTAAATTCGAGACAATTTTAACTGAAATCCTAAGAACTAAAATGTCCTCCCAACTTTTATTACATTTACGTACATTAAAAAAGTTGCTATATGATTTGGTTTTTTGAAGTTCAAACGGGCTCGGCAACATTAGCAGCAACACTGACAGTGATAAATGATTGTACACACATACTGGTTTTTCTCGACAAGAGCAGAGCACAAATAGCAAACTGTGATTATGATTCTGATCAGATTTCCTCTCGTGCCCAATCTGCTTCTGCTTTGTTTCTCGTAAACTCAAGCTATATGACTCCGTGCCGCGCAACCGGCGAAGCGAGGCAGAGGCCATAAACAATCCTTTCTGGAATGCGCGCGTAACGGCGACTGGGGTTGTGCACTATGGGTGAGGGGTGGATTGGGTCGGTGTGTTGAGTTCGCCCTGATCGGTTCCAGTTGAGTCAAATGTTGCGCCATGCTTCGAAAGAGAGCGAGAGAGGTTTCGATAACGATTGGGGCCATCCGAAGACCAGCGTTTCGAGCGAATCAGAATAGATTGGTGCGATGGATGGCAACAATGCCGGAGAAACCTGACGCGCGTTCCAAACCACGAAGAGCCACACTCTTGTTGATCTGGATGGAAACGTTTTGGATGATTGCGGCGATGTGAGAAAACGTGTTGCGAGATGACACACTCTCACGAGTTCTGCAATCCCCTTCGCGTGGGTGTCGCTGAGTTCGTGCGAACAACCGTGTAGACTCGCCGCGGAGGTTGAAATCGACCGGAAATGGAGCGTCACGTGTGCATGAGCGAGAAGGGAAGTGGCACGGTTCACGCATTTTCCGTTCTCTTACTCTTTCTTGAAGCGGGTTCGTTTGTTACAGTGTTTTTGTTTTTCTACCCAACTGTACACGAAAATGACAGATTGCTTACAAGATATGAGTGGAGTTGGAAACTGATGCTTCAATAGCCACCCCTGCAACTCACCAAGCAAACCCAACGCCGTTTGATGTGTACAGCTGGCAGCATGTTACTAGTACACAACCCTCAGAGTGCCCGTGAAGAATTCAGTAACCGCACGAATAAGTGTCTGTTGCTTCTGGATCGTAAGAATCGTATCAACAAATGCACGAATCGCCTAACACTGATATTTAGAGTATTGAAATTTATAGAATATTGGAAGTGCATAAATTTAGCACAAACAACTATGTCGTCCATTTGATACGATTTATCATTTTATATATGTTCTGCTCTATTATAAATTGAATTATTTTCACATGTTTGGAATTAAAATTGCTCAAGAATAAAAAATGGATTATTAAAAGAGAAAAAGACCGAAGATCCAATAAGAAAGTTAAATCTTTTTTGTATAGCTTTTGAACTAAATGATATGCCATTGTTCAAGAACGATCAAAATTCTCTCACCCGTGCGTTATAGCAATTGTTCCCTATTTGTGACGTTTGGCGCAATCATACACCAGTAACTGTTACATGGCCGTGCTCTGGCTGGTACTGTCGGTTCTCTAACCGATTACCATGAAATTCACTCATTTCACCACGGGCACTCATCGACGAATGCTACTTCCGAACGGCGGCAGATCCGCTTTCCTGGTTCCGCGGCATAAGAATTGCGACCAACAAACAGAGACGAACTGTTCCGTTTTAACCGGTCTAACGGAGGATGCTTCCTACCGTTGTGGGTGGGTGAATCGACCGGTCTGGAGGAATCATAGGAAAGATGGGGGTTCAGTGGGGGCTACATGACTGTAATGCTATAGCTGCTAGGGTAGGACTCTCTGGCACGCGCGTGTGGAACCGCTGGCTCAGCTCAGTTATCTGTACTTGCATTGCGATCGGGCACCGTTCGCTAGTAGTCGGCGGTAATCGGCTGCTACCCCGAAGTGAACAGTCAATTGATGATGAGCACGCTGGAAGTACTCTGCTAACTGTTGTTTGGAGCGTCGGAAGCTGGCAACACGCCACACGCAGTTCATCTTACGCCGTGCGATGTGACGGACGCTTTCAGTTTAGGCGCGTGTGACCATAGTGCGATTTTTTCGTGCATATTAATGGAGCGTTTGAACGTGTTTAGAAAGGCATGCATTCTAATATACTTGGTAAACGAGGGCGAACTGAGATTTTTCACCTACAGTTTTCATTGTGATATTGTTAAACAACTGATTTGTGAACGTTGGACATTATCAGTCCAAGTTTGGGTGTTGCTAGTGATACAATATCTAGTGTTCAAATCATCGTTTACCGGTGATAAGTGTTATGCGAGAAATTACGTGATACTACCGATCATTGACAAGCATTCGTTCGTTGCAAACCGTGTAGAATTATGAAACGAGCGAGGCATGCATCTGAATTGCTTTCAAACATTTTCTCATTCTTCATCTATAAAACCAATGACGGTTACGTGTTTGCTATATATTTATCATGTGCTAAGCGTTAATTTGCACATCATTACGTGCAATCAGAAGTATTGATCAATATGATAAGAAATATATTCTTTTATTTTGTGTGTTGCAATGTATAACTGAAACAGTTCCAGGTTAAAGTAGCTGCTTTCGTTTCGTGCAAAGAATAAAGTGCGACTCACTATTGTTTCATGTTCTGTAAGATCAGTTGCACTAGATATTTGTACTGTGGTTGTGTTTGACAGTTTGGGTGCATTTGTACGGTACATTGCAATTTAATTGTTTTAAGCTCTAAGGATTTTCTCACCTGCACTGCTGCAGTACTTCTGATTTGATGACCAGCGATAGGTCAGTGAATGTGGTGGAGTGAAGTAGAGTGTCAAAGCTCAATGAAATGTAATTTGTGCGATAGGACACGATTTGCTTCAAACCTAGATTGTGCACTATATGCATCTATATCATGTTTTTGATAAATCGGTTTTTTGTTTATAAATGTATATGCATAGGATGTATAAGTATAGTATTAGGTAGTGAAACAAATTCAATAAGTAACTCAACCTAAAATAATTAAACGCCATTGAACTGAACGATTACATCCAGTGTTTGTAGCAAAATCTTCCGTATAAAATTTGCTGGGCAAAATGTGTCATCGATTGAACGATAATTTGTTATCAGAAATAATCAAGGTCGATGAAATGTGACTAGAGTTATATTTAACGGAAGGTTCGTTAAAAAGTGCATATTAGTGCAAATAAAACACGCACAGTATTCCTGAGACCGATAACCGAAGTCGGTAGTGTCTCGAAGGTTTTGCCAACGCAAACCAGGTTCGAAGTGTTGTGCCCGTGCGTGTCAGTATATCCACCGTGGCCGTTAAGCATATTACGAGAGACCACACTATTAGACTTTTTTGGTCGCGGTCTTATTCATACGGTAAACCTTAGTACACTGCTCCTATCTCAGTGCCCAGTGTTGCGAAACAAGGGCAATGATAATGCTAAGTTTAAATGGTTTAATTGCAACGCATAAGCATGATCCATATACCCCGAATGTGTTAGTATATAAACGCTTTGAAACGCACATAAAATGCTGCTGCCAAAGCCCATCGCACGAAAAGAAAAGCGAAAGTGTGAGCATTACGCGCATGTAGTTATAAACATAGTGAAGATACCAAGTGCCTATGGGTCGCGTCGTTTACAAGTAGCTTTTTTCATGATGCGCACAATAATGATGAATAGGGGAGTGTATGTGTCCTCATAATGTATGATGCTTCCAACCGTTTAGTTTTGAAACAGCCCGTGAATGATAGTATAACACGTACCGTAAGAAATGAAATAATTTGCTATTGTATGTGTCTTGTTAAGGAACACCGACGATGCTATTTGCAAAAATGCTGAAAACAATAGCAAAACGTAGCGTTGCATTTATTTGTGCAGCGTACAGCGTAATGCTAGCAATAATTAATTTCACTTGCGATGTGATTGAGATGCATTTACCATAAGAGCTGTATCCAGTTTCCAATTCGACAGCGTAAACTGCGTGGTTAATGACTGCCAGAGAGGTAAAAGAACATCGAACCATCTCATCGACAAGAGCTAACAAATGGAGCATTGAAGTAACACTTGCCAACGGCACAGCGGGAGCACTGCAGACGTTTGCCAGTTACGCAGTTTAAATTAGAAGCAAAAAATCATTATGTTGATTTGTTACAATTTTTATTCTATAAATACTAATCTTCGTTCCGGGCGTGCGGTACTAGTATTGGCGGTATTAGTGCTGGTATGCGATGGTGCGCTTGACGCCATCGGCCAATAGTAAACAAAGTTAAGAAAAGAACCCCCTGTCCCTAGACTGTTCAACTTGCTTGGTGAAAGCGGCGCAGTAGACATTTTTCAAAACCCATCGCGTCGTCGCCGCGTGCCTGTACGCCATCGACCGGGCGATAGCGTTTGGTAAAATGTGTACGAGTGAAGCCATGAGATGAGACGGGAGGTACGTACACCTCAGACAGCAATAGGAGCAACAGCAGCACCATCATCATCTTCCGAATTCACCGAATCATCTCAGTTGTGAATATTGGAGAAAAAATAACTCTATCGGTTGTATTGAGCACCGGCTTCCGCCGCATGTACATTACATTCCGGCAACGGAGAAACGACGAGGTTCCATCACAACACTCTTCTTAAGAAACGTCGATCACAAGATCAACATCGCCCTGGTTGCTCCGGTCCATAGTGTTCAACACCTATCGCTTGATATTCGGTCCCAGACGAGCAACCGGCTCACCATTATTAATGAATGTTTGGGTAACTATCTTAACTGATATCGTTCTAATCTTATTTTATTTGAAAGAGATACATTTTACTGTTTACAGAAGATTGTTATAGTTTTGGAAGAATTTTAATATCAATGCACCACACACATACCGGTTGAGTCTTAGGACAACTTCATTGCCTGGCAACGGGAGTTAGATTGAATGCTACAGTTCATACATACTAACTGCTGGTGGTGTTGCTTGTTTGGTCCATGCCGTACTCTTCCTTTAGGCATTGAAATGCACTGTACGCACGGTCGCACGGATTGTCGATCGTTTCCAAATTTCTGTCATCCAGACAGGCGCGATGTGTAGTGATAAATTGGATCTCGTCATCCGCTCTGCCCAGGTGTTCCCAGTTCGCATGCAAATTGATCCCTTCGTCATCGTCGTAAAGATTAAGTGTGAGCCCGAGACATCTCACGAAGCAATGTGTAACTGGATCGTCCGGAAATGCGTTCATACGGTATTCAGTTTTCAAATCTTCCGTCATTCCTTGCACAATCTTGCTGCAGGATTCAATCAGCGATTCTATATCGTCCGCTGCGCTTATAAGCTGTAATAATGCCATTTAGAGGGCGAGATAAACAAATTTGAAACGGCGAATAGTATAAGCTCGTCACATGAACGATCGCTTTGCAATGTCTTCCACAAAGCACTACCTGTACAGACAAAACCGTCAAAACTGCAGCGATGAGAACGATTGACTTCATTGTTCGCCTTCCGGTAGTGTTCACTTAAACCGCTGCTGCTGCTAGCACGGCACTTGGTCACTGACAACTGTTGGCACAAATCGATTTTCTGTCAATTTTTATAGGATTGTTTTGTTTCTCTACCGTACAATATGACGTAGCTTAAACTGCCGCCTAGGATGGCGAAAGACAAATGAGGGAATCGCGTGCTGATGCCATAAAATTGAGTGGTGTTTTCGCAAATGAGTGTATTTAACTCCTTGAGCAAACCAGGAAGTTGCTCGCTAATACGCTATTCATGAGGCTCCTTCTTAAAACGAAAGCTTATCGGAATTTCGAGGCAAATTGTCAATGTTGTTTGTTATTATCATTCTTTAAAGGGCAATTACTACCGAATCTGTTGATACAACAAGCAATTGCGATGATAGAGAAAAATGTGTGTGGCAGTGCATTCGTGCAAAAGAATAATTTATGGCGCCATCCTACTCGATGGTTTTCTCTATTTTCCAATTATTTCCTACTATTATTTACTATTTGGTGGATTTTACTACAGGTGCTATGAGCGTATTATTACTCTCTTTTATTTGCTTTCAAACAGAATTTTTCACAGAAAAAATCACCGGGGGTTCAGAATTCCAAATAGTTTTGTCAAAATTTATTGAAAACTAATCAATTTTATTAGGTCGTTTATACTAGATCTTGGGAAGTCAATAGGCAGATATTGCTGTTGCATATATCATTTTCGTTGTTATTTTTAACTGCTTTATGCACTATACTGTTTTTGTCATTCCATTTACTACGCACGCTTTAGTCAGTTAAAGAAATAATAAATTTAAAAGAATGAACCTCAACTGAATAACTACTTCAAACCTTCAAAATGTGTATGTTGTTAAACCGTAACGTCACCGAAAGCAAATAGAGATGAGTTTTCCTTGCTTATCTTTTACTTGCTGTCATGATCGTACAAATTTACCTGCACCGTAATAAATAGCTCTTTTCCAAACCAAGAACATCTTGTTACGAGGATCTGAACGTAAAAGAGTCGCAAAGCGTAATGAATGTAACGGAACCTAGGGGTCTGTGCAAGTGGTATCATGGGTAACTATGGGTAAATGAATACCTAATAGAATTTACACAACTGTATTGGCTAGTGTCCTAGTGTACAAATTTAAGATTTTCTGTTATTAAGCTGTATGTGGTCGGCCCGGTCTCATGATGGTAGCGGAACCGGTCTTCACATGAACGGACCGGGCCAAAATCCCATCCGGAGCAATTCCCCGTAGCAAGGACTGACTATCCGGCTACGTGGTAAAATAAGTCCGGAGGCCTGGCCATATTAGGCCGTTCCAACGCAAACAATTTGTTTGTGGTCTGAACTAGCTGATTGAAATTTATATTATCACTATTTTACGACTTTTCTAATTCGCTTTCACGTATTTTACATTCACAGCAACAAAAATTCCTTAAGCGGCCAGCTGACGATATCGATTCCACCTCCGACTCTTATGAGCCACCGGTGAAGCTGCAACATAACGGATCGGAGAATCTTACTAAATTCTCTGTTGAGATCGTTCAACAGCTGGAGTTTACAACATCTGCCGCTAACTCACAACCTCAGCAGATCAGTACAAACGTTACGGTCAAGGCACTGACCAATGCGTCCGTTAAAAGCGAAGGATCTACGGCAAATGGTGGTCCGGGAGGTGGGATTGGTGGGTCAGGAGGAGGGAATGGAATGTCTGGACAGCAACAGCAAGCGACCAATAATCCTACACCGTCCCCGCACATGCATGATCTTGGCAATATCGTCGATTTCAAGCAGGAGCCGGAGAACGAATTTGCGGATCTTTCGGCAGCGTTGGAAAAGGACGCGGCGGCCAATGGACATTTTCCCGGACTGTCAGACTTTATTGGGGACGACACGAACGATGAAAACGACACCTTCAAGGATCTCATATCGGATCTCTCGGACTTTCAGTCCGATTTTCTCGATTTCGAGGAAAAACCCCAACCACCGATGCAGCCGCAAGGACAGCAACAGCAGCCATCATCACACCAACAACAGTCACAGATGCAACCACAGCAGCAGCAACATCAACAGCATCAACATCAGCAGCTTATGCAATCACAACAAGCGCAACAGCATATGCAGCAGCAACATC
Organism: Anopheles moucheti; assembly: GCF_943734755.1. NCBI lineage: Eukaryota > Metazoa > Arthropoda > Insecta > Diptera > Culicidae > Anopheles > Anopheles moucheti. The sequence goes on from NC_069140.1 coordinate 62,762,895, forward strand.
ACCCGCAACAACCGCCGCACCATCAGATGCAACATCAACAGATGCATCATCAACACACCCAGCAACAGCAATCTCAGCAACATCAACCACATCCTGCAGGGGGGCAGCAAATGTTATCGGCCCTTCAACAGCAGCAACAACACCACCGGACACATCCTCAGCATCTGCAACAGCATCTTCAACAACAGCTCCAGCACCATCAACAGATCGAGGTGAAACAAGAGAGTTGCATCAAACAGGAACACCCCAGCCCTGGACTGATGGACAATATGGGTATAAAGCGTGGCGGACCACTAACTCCACAGCAGCAACAGCAACAGCAGCAACAGTATTCGAATGCATTTGGGGATGGAATCAGTGGACCTGGTAGCGGGACGGGTACTGGACCAATGACAAAACAGCGACCCGGTACTGGCTACGGCAATACTCAAAACGGACCCATGTCCGAACTATCGCCTGCAGCGCAAACACTGAAGCATATGGCCGAACAACATCAACACAAGAACGCTATGAACATGGGCTTCCCACGTACAGCTGGACCCCAAGGTCCACAAGGTCAACAGCGGCCTTCCTTCTCGGAGTTCGGCCAGTTCCCGGGCAACGATTTTATAACCTCCCCTGTCGGTGCCACAGGTGGTCCAGTGGGTTCTAATAATGCGGTCGGAACAGGTACACTACCGCTTGGTGGTGGTGCACCAGGCACTGGAGCAAGCGGTGGTGGTCCAGCAACTGGAAATGTTGCGGGTGGTCAATTTCATAAGGCGAATGTGCCACCATTCCCTGGTGCAGACTTGATTAAACAAGAGCTCTTTGCATCTCAAAATGATTTCGATCTAAAACCCTCGCTAAACCGACTGCAGTCTGCAATGGGTCCAAGCGGTCCAAAGCTAGGCTCGGTACCGGGTGGGTTCGTCAAAACGCCGAATCAACAACCAAATTCGCAACAACAACAACAGCAATCACAGCAGCAACAATATTCTCCCTACGGTTCACCTGGCGGTTTACCCAACCATGGTGGAAGTCCCGGGCCGGGTTTTATGCCGGGTCCTAGAGGAACCGGTACTGGACCTGGTATCGGATCGAACCAAGGGCCAGCTGGTGGTCCGAATGTTGCTGGAGCTGGTGGTCCTGGTGGTCCTGGCGGTGGAGGTGGTGGTGGTGGTGGTGGAGGAGGAGGCGGTGGAGGAACGGGTGGTGCTGGTGGTAACACTGGACCTAACAATGGTATGCCTCCTCGCGGTAGTGCACCTAATGGAGGATCGATGCCAGGAGGACAAAACTCAACAATGCTTCAGATGAAGCAAACGCAACAGCTGCACATCAGCCAGCAGGGTCCGGGAGGTCATGGTATACAGGTAAGTTTTAGTACCGTGTTAATGGTTTCATAGTAGTTACACCGTACAATAAATGTAGTCTAGAGATATAATAGCATCTCGAGCAGTGTAGTGAAGCACAGTTTCACTGCAGATCGTTTTTTTGAATTTTGGTATTAGCTCACACGTATGGGTGTTGATCTGGCAATATCTGTAGTGTAATATTCACTAAATTCGTATTTGTCAGTAATAATACCTATGTATGTAACAAAAGTTTTCAATTTTTTATTATTCGTTCAACGGAATTATAAAAGACGCCTTTACCTGAAACCGATTTTTAATTTGTTCCGAAGCAGCCGTATCGAAACATGAGTAACTTCAACCGGTTGAACTCCCCCTTCGTAGTACGAATACTCATCTTGGATATCATCATGGACAGTACTGCATGCCGGTTGCAATGTACTGCGATGTGTCTGATCATCGTTCTGTACATCTGGCATAGACGTACGATCCCTGGCTATAGAAAATCTACTTCTCTCTGAACATCATTATTGCACCGTGCGGTAGACGTATGGTCCGACACGCAAGTGATGTTTACCCTGCATCCCCCTAGGCGAGTGAGGATTTAGGCGGTACTGACAGTTGACTTAGAGTTACAGAGCGAACTGCAATTAATGCACTCGCAAAACGCGCAAGGAACTGCACCATCCAAACACTAATTTGCATTAATTATTCCAGAAACAAATCAATCCAAAGTATGCCGCCGTATGGTCGGATAGGTAGCAGTAAAGTTGCCCTCGTACTCTCTCGGGCTCTTAGTGGTTGGAGGTATTGTCTTGTCTGCTATATAAATGCACGAATGTGTGCTTGGGCCCATGTGCATGCATGCATGTGTGGGTGTCCATCGTGGCACGCTACCAAAGAGCAGGGGTTTAAATTTTTCCTTTTCATTTTCTTCGTACTTTACACCGCCATCGTGCATATTGCCGCACGTGTACCGAACAATCGCTTGCGAAATCGGTGGACTTTGTTTTTCGTATGCACCGACAAGCATAGCAAATGAGCTGCATGAGAGAGATTGTGAGGAATGGATACACTCACGGGCCACAATTATTTGTGCACTAGCAGCGAATTGAATCGGTACAGTGAAACAGACTCTCGAAAGGCTAGCTGTCGGAGTTATTTTTTTTAGATTGAGTAAGTTGTAAATTGTGTTTTTATTTTTTGAATGGCTAATGGTTTAACTAGAGTTCCTTCTACATTTACAACTACACTTTAGTTTACCGAAAAGTTAGTTATCTCTTCTAAATCGGTGATTGGTTTGGCGATAGCTGCTATTGATGTAATAATAGAAATGAGCAGTCATCTTGGGTGTATGATGTTGTTGGAAAGATAAATTAAATCGTAGCTGTGCTTAAATGTTTTTAATACGTTTGTTATGCACGTGTTCGTTTCGTATGCTTTTCATACTTTCTTACGCATACTTATATTATGTTCCTTACATGCTTACTATAACGTAAAAGATACAGCGATTGAATTTAGCAATCTTTGCACATAAAAAATTAGTGATCAGATCAAAGGGTGCGGTAAGTTTCACTCACTTTACACACATTTTTAGGCATCAGATGGAAAGTTCTTGGGCCAGAATCGTTTCCTATCGCAAGCTACCGTACATATCAATGTTTTCCAACCCTGACGCGTTTGAATCCTCTTGACTGTGGCACACTGATGAAGTTCGGAGTGTTCTACCCAGGGAACAGATTCTCGAGGGCGCACACAGCACCATAAATCGCAAAACTGATCATGTTTCCGGGAGAGTTTAATGGGTTTTGCGAGACCCTTATATTTCATGTTTATTACCAGGAATGCTGTTCCTTTCGTAGCTTCTTTCGCTGAACGTTTCTTTCGGGATAGGCATTAGCACTACCACTATGACTGCCAATGGGTACTACTACACACTTCCGATCGGTACCAAAAAAAAAACGACAAACCAACGTGCGCCGTCGATGTCGGTCGGTGGCAATGATTATAATGATCCCTGTGCTGCCAATGATAATGATGTTGCGAATGTCGACGAGTGTTGATGGTGGTGGTGAGTGTACCATTTGGATTGAAAATATGCGTTTGTGTGTGTGGGGTATGAATGCCTTTTTTGTGTCATGATACGATATCGATCCAGTTTTTACATTGAACGGTTTAGGCAGTTAGCTGATAGCTAATTGCATTAAGCTGATGTCTTCCGTTGAATGATTTCTTGAAAGTATTTCCCTCTAAACAACCCTTAATTAGCTGTCATTTAAATGTTTTTTTTTAAATGGACAACCTACCTACAGGATGATACAACTTTATTTGATTTGTAATTAAACATTTGCTTTTCCTTTTTTTAAGTTTTGAAATGAAAATTGTTTACATTAGAACCTATCTCTAACGCGTTATTTTTAACATAGAGTTGATTTTAATGATACCGTGCGTCTCTATACCATGCCAATATTCTTTAAAAGCCACAGTGAAATAGGACTCGTAGCGTTGCATAAAGCGATTGAATTAGCACATTTAAATTCGTGGGTTCGAAACTACTTCCACACAGGTTACAACATATCCAAATAGTTCGTTTCTCCGGGAGAGAAATCGTCAGAAATGAGAGTGATTCAATGCCTTGGTATATCACTGCATAATAATAATCGAACTGAGAGTATAGTCTGAGTGTCAGTGATTCAAGATAATCTGAACTCAATTTTCGACATGTTTGTTGGGTTGGAGGGGTTGGCCTATAAAGTTTTAAGGTTACAGAAAAAAATTCAAATACTCTCCTATGCAGTCCAGATATACGATATAACCTTCTATTAGCTTCGACAGTCAATAAGTTAATCACTATAAAATTTATTTCGAACGTATTTTTAACTCGAAAAGATCTAATATCACAATAGCCTGCGTACAAAAAAATATATATACATTAGTAAACATAATATTTATCCACAGTACGTAAAGCAGGATTTAAATAACGCACTTTCTAAAAGATTTTTCTACAGATTCAGTTAGTTCAATTAGAGATTCAATTCATTATAGATTAACTTGAACCACACCGAGGAGTGGCGTGGTGCGGTGGTGTGTAGCGGCGCTTGTCTTCACACGACAGGACCGAAAATCCCATCCGGACCAAACCTTCGTAGCAAGGACTGACTATCCAGCTACGTGGTAAAAATAAGTCGATACGGCCTAGCCGTTCTAACGAAACAAAAGAAAATGTCATAAGGAGTATATTATATAAAATAAATAAAATTAAAAAGTTAGTATTTTACTGCAATAATGTATTTTTTAAATAGGTTAAAATTTTTTTTTTCGCAAAACACTTTCTAAATCACGTTTTTTTATTCACAATTTCGTACTACTTCTTTAATACTTGCTGGTTTCTCAAAATTGAGTTTAAGAATGCGTTTCCCGCTTGCAGCATAAATAAAGAATGAATCAGTCAAGATTGCGAATGTTGATGAATAAAATTGAGTTTTTTATATCGCTTGAGCTAACTAATCATGTATTGCTTTCCATTTATTTGAACGTTCAATTTGGTTGGTAATATGGTCGGTGCTTTCATATCGATGTCCTTAGTAAGCTTATCCGTTTTGTGTGATTATTGTATTGTCTACGATTCATTTTCTAAATTCAATTTCCACCGAGAGTAATGACACACAGACCAGGTGCAGATTGGTTAGTCCTGAATGATTGTTTTAATCGATAATTTAATTGTGAGGTCAATTTTTACTAATAGTAGGTTCAAGAAACAAATTTTGTCAACTATGATACGTAGCTCGGTTGCGTATTATTAATCAATAATCAATATTAATAATCAATAATTATTAATGAATAATGTAGCACTGTAGTCTGGTAACACTTTCCAATTTATAATAACAATTGGATTCTTGTATTACGACTTATAATCATGCAAGCATTTCCTAACATTTCCATTCGCAGGTAAGCGCCAACTGCGAAACTACTATTGCTCGACAGTCCAAAAGGAACAACAAAACTGTTCACACGGTAAGCTTTTCATGTTACAACTGCAGGTGATTTGCAGTTTTGCCCGATAATTGTTATAATGTTAGCGACACATCTTTCAACTCTAATTCTGTACTCTAACTGTCTTTATCTTTTTAAATTGATGAAAATCGTTCGCTCTTCCCAAACTGAGTGTGTGACACATCGTCATTTGGGAGGCTGGCAAAATGCCATCGATTTCTTCGTAACTTACCCATGGTCCACTATATGTGTTTCAATAAAATGCCAAATTTTCGTGCAATGCACCTTATGATGTATTCTCGGTCATAGTAGAATGGATTGTTAGCAAATATCTAAATACCAATAAACCTTTATGTTCGATGGCTTCACCACAGAAGATTGATCCCTTGCATCCGGAGTGCATACGGCCTGCACACATACCAACACGCAATGACAATATTATAGTGTGCCATTATGACGCGTTCGGGTTCGGAATGTGGATCCGAGGGGGGAATTATGGGGAATTGATAAGATTAAACTCCAAAGCTACTTTCTATATCAATTCGTTTTACATATGTATGTAGCATATCTTCCGGAAGTATTAAACACTTAGTGTACGTTTAATGCGGGATTGATGGCGATCGTTTCTGCAATTAATCGATGCAGAGATTTGGAAAAAAATAAGAATCATACATTGGAACTAATATTGCAATTAGTGTCAAGGTTGAACAATTTCACAGCATCTGCCAATTCATAATATGTATCAGAGAAGCTTTTCCTTAATTTTTTAAATCTAGTTTGCCTAGTTCTTACGTGTAAAACATTTATATCGAAAAAGTTTTATACATTTTGTTTCATTGAGCCTCAAGAGCGATTGCCATATGCTCTAGTTATGCTCGTGTGATATATATCTCACAAACAGCTCCATTCTAATCCATACACTCAGCCACACCACGACCCCGGTGCAGTACAACGAATCATGCTGTCAGAAAATGTAATGAAGTTGAATTAATGATTATGCAATCATTGTCAATGATGGCGGTTGGCCGAGGGTGTGCACGCGATGTACGTAGCTCTGTATAGCTATTTTCCCCGTGCTGGTGAGGGACTGTTTACATTTTGCAGCTCAACCAAGCAACACTTTACTGGCCGTAGAGCAAACGTCGTAGTGAAGCAAATGTTTGAAGAATTAAAAAAAAATCAATCAAACAAAGAGCCCACATCGGGATGGTTCCTGCGTGGTAAATTTGTATGAGCAAGGCACAAGAATCGAATGCCGTAGTTTCGGGAAAACGGAGTGTTCGGGCAGCGTTCGGGAAAATGTTCCGGCGTGCGTACTCTCGTATATGGGTAGCCAAAACCGGCCACGCAAATGATCAACACCATTTATCTATCACTAAGTGAAGCTTTCAAACCATTTGCCTTAATGAAGCTGATAGCTCGAAGTGTGAGTATGGCTTTGTCCATAGCGGAAATACACATAAGCTATATGCATCTTTACGTACAGACGCCACAAGTCTATCAAACGTATGGTTTATTTCATCGTCGTACTCTTTGGTCACGACAATACACTTGGACGCAGGCTACCATGCCAGACACCCACCACCATCAAACACTCATTTGCCTGAACAGCTGTCAGAATAAATGGGCAATACTACTCGCTCATACTACCCCATCCCTTGACATAATTTGTTTGGCGAACACACGGGTTAAAAATAGTTACCACTCTCTATGAGTGCTTCATAACAATTGCTAGACTTTTCTGGGATTAGCTGGAAAAAGGCAGAACAATATGCAGCTACAGCATTGAAGATCTCGCTCTTTAACAAAAGAGCATCTTTCGGCTGTTTTGTGGCCAGATGAAAATAATCTAAACTGCATCTAAACTGTAAATAATGCATACGTAATGCGAGGCTCTCAATAATGTCCTTGTTTAAAGGAAGTCCATATGTAAATAGGCTTGAATGTGTTCAGTAGAAAATACGATTTTTAATTTAAAATATGAAACTACTGTCTACTTTCCCCTTTGTGGACATCATCAAATGATTTCAGAATTTAGCAGCAATATGCTAAATATAATGCATTTTCCAAATATCATCTCGTCCATCCAAAAATGATTGTTCTTTGTATCATGAGAATTGTTCAGTGAATTCCATTTCTATTGCAAGGTTTCGTTTGGACATGTTCGCTCATACCAATTCCAAACCAAATTTCATCCTAATCCTAAAGCATTGTTAATTAAAGGTAATTTACGTGCGTGCAATAAGAAAGCTTTTATTGATCAAAGATGTGCAGCGCCAAGCTTAGTATCTGAACTACGAAATGTTATTCATTTCGCTACCATTTACTGAAAACTCAAACATATTGCTAATGTATAGGCTTCCTGGGCATGATGGCAATGTAGGAGAGCTTTTGCTGTTTCTCAGCCGCAGATACAAACTTACTACCGATCGTAATTTCTTTCGGTATTGGTTGTTCTTTTTTCGTGGTGATTTTCATTGACCTCTCGCTAGCCTTAACTGGCGGCGTGTCTAAATCAAGCAGATGTTTTACCGCGGCGATCGATTTTTCCTTCAGTGCAAAGCGCTTGTCGTGCCGTTCTAGCGGTTTGTCCACACTGGCGAATGGAGCTACCTTTATAAAGTTTCGACTGTTTTCCTTGCGCCGATAGTAAATCACCTCGCCTAGTAGGGTGATCATTGCCAGCGCTAATCCGACCAACGTCGCTATGAATACACCACCCAAGCTTTCCAATGTGATACCTTCGCTGTCGTCGGTATTAGGACACTGACTGCGGGCACTGTTGTTCCAAAACTTGGCCGTAAGTGACTCAAAGTAGCGCTCTTTTTGAAGCTCCAATATGAAATAGCTTAACTCGTCCTGCAGATGGCTGCCCTGCTGCACCGCTATTCCATACGGCTGCTCAGCAAACACCTCACCAACCTCAGTGAAGTTACAGTTGCGCGATATTTCGTATCTGATTTCGGCCGAATCGTGTATGAACGCAAAGTCAGCATCGAGATGTTCGTTAACGCGTTGAAATCCATCGGCTGCTGTCGCTACCGGTTCGGCAGATTCAATTGCCGAAAGGATATTGATGTACTGCTCCTTAATAGGATAGTCCCAAACGCGGTACTGTGCTTGATCGTTGCCACTAGACAGTGTTAGGTTGCGCCACATTTGGTACAGTACATCTTCTGCGTTTTTCATGTTACGGAAGTAGTCATGCGTATCGGAATCTTTCACGACGGTGTATTTAATTCGGCTTTGGCGCGATAGCTGCTCCAGCGATTGAACCGGCGTTTGCATCCGTTCGACCGTGAGAAAGGCGGCCAAATTTGCTGTAAAGGTAGCCAGCATAAGCACCACAAAGAGCCAGTAAGCAGCCACCAGCGTTCTGCCGGAGAGAGCCTTCGGTGCTTCGCCACCACCCTGCGGGGTGAAGGAGGTCAACGCAAACCAGAAGCTTTCTTTAAGTGTAAAATTTCTATTGGAGAAATATGAAACAAACAAAACAACGTGTACTGGATCGTGTATTGCCAAGTTCTGGTCTCACTTCTCGATGCCTTACCTGCATTCATAGGGATAAGCATCCTTGTTATTTTTCGCACTATACGGGGAAAACTTATCCAGCAGCCATAGCATGACGGCAGTTGCAACGATCGCTAGCAAAATACTCAACCAAACCTCGAGTCGCAGCACGGTCATAAACTTGAACAACGAGGTTTCGCGGACCGGTTTGCGCATTGCTATCAGAATGCCTGTCTGTTCGAAGTACGGCGCTACAAAATCGACCACTTCCTCCCGTTCGGCGGTCATCTTGAGCGAGGCAATGGCAAAATCTATCTCACCCACTACCAAATCACCCACAAGACCATCCCATTTGCCATCAGCATCGCGTTGCCCGAAGGTACCGTTTCGCGGGGAAACGAGGTCGTAGTCAAAGTTCATAACCACGGATAGCTGATGCAGGAAATCGATACAGTACCCTTCCCAAATTGGTTCGCCGGTAGTCGGATTGCGCAGAATTTTGCCACTCGGATCACGCTTGCGATATGCCCAAGGTATAGATTCCGTCGTTCCGACGCGGAAAAATCTTTTGCTAGTTGGTAGCGTTTCGTTTTTCACCATCACTAGCTGGCCTTGCACCAGGCTTCCAATGGTCTGATTTGTGAGTGAGCTGATAATCGAGAGATTAAGATTGGGACGTATTAGACTGTTTTCCTGCACAATCCAAAATTGCGCCATCAAGGCCATCTGGTTCATCAGTTCTTGCTGGGCAGTGGTTACACGTGCAGCGAATTCTGGCTCTAGTTCCGGCGTACAATTAAATGCTTGTACCAAAGGTATTGGACCCTCGATCAACCATCCCACAACTACTTCCAGCACATTCTCTACATGAACGCTTATTGGATTGAAAGAGTCGGAGCAGATACACGGAGGAAGGTGTCGCAATAGAATACAGCAAGTGTTGCTGTCCAACAGCACACGATGCATTTCTTGGAAATTGTCCAGATGCGCATACTTGTCGGTCTGCAGATCGGTGAACAGCAAATTCCACTTTTCCGGTTTGCGCAATAATCCGCCGTCGATGGCTTTGTGCAGAATGGCATTCATTTCCACCGTTCCGGCTACTACCGCGTAAAAGGATGGATAGGGACGAAGATCTTTTATTCTGCCAACCGTATTCTCATCAAGCTCCCCGAAGACGATGGCTCGAAGATATGAATCAGTTACGAGTAGGTATATCGCTGCATCTACATCCCGCAGGTTAGGCAGTATGTACACTACATCGTTGCCTGCACGCGCCAGTAGAAAACTTTCCATCAGCTTCACATACGTTTGTATGGATAGATCGACGTGAAAGTAAGGTACACCGAATTCTTCCGCAGCACGTGATACATATTTCGAATCAACCCACGTTACATCCAGTAATACGGATATTCCTTGAAGAAGAGCAGCGCAAACTATGCCACGTAATTTAGTTAGAGAAATAATTATGGGAATCCATCATTTCATGATATCTTACATTGTTCATCGTCGTCAAGCTGCATACGTTCGCGATCGTATTCAATGTAGTACTCTTTTATCGTGACTCCTTCGAATTTGGGTGACACTCGCTTAATTGCATCAGCAACCATCATCGGAATGTCCTGCTGCTCCTTTTCGTGCACTATCACTATCACATGGTCCACAACCAAACAAAGATTAGACAAAACAGATACTTAGACCACCTTTTGGACGAACACTCTTACCAATCCCAATGATAATGCTTTCTTCCGTCTCATGTGTCATATTTGTTGAGGTTGTTGGATGCAATGCCATCAAAAGCGTTGTAAGATATATAACCAACATTATGCACTTCTTGGCGAATCAATGAAAAACGGTTCTCAAAAATGAAACTGAACTACTGCCATGAAGAACTGGAAATAGAATGACGGCTACTTTTGAAATTGTACAGAATATTTGATCCTACGGACAACCATCAGCCATCAAGCGATTGGTGAAGAAAGTCAAAGCATATCCTTGACAGCAAATTATTATTTTTTTTGTATACTTTTTCTCTTCTCCGTTAGCCATGTCATGCAATTGAAATCCACGAAGTAGACCCGGAATTGGCTATCATTTTATGAAAATTACCATTTATTACCCTCATCCACTAGCATACCTATACGTGATTATTATGGCATGCTTTCGCTGTGTGACGCACTCGTGCTCGCCACAATTCTTCATAATTAATTCGAATAAATCACTACTTCATAGGAATTTCGATCCAGAACAGAACCCTACTGTCCCCGACGATTTGTAACGAGGGTGAAATGCTGTTAATAGCGAAATGTATCCTCGTATCCTACCAGGGCTTGAATGTAACGATAGAATCTGCTACAGGTTCCGTAAGAAATTGGTCGTGGACAAACGCAGCTACAGTTTTGTTCGTAAAATATACGATAAAGCACCATTATGACAGTAATTCCGACAGCCAGTGCCAAAATAACCGAGTTAGAATCAAATATGTTTCGAAAGCTAAATATAAAATAAAATAAATAGGAATGTTGTCAAAAGATTTTTTTTTCAAAATGGTCGTCAAACACTGAATCAAATATTTATCAAACCTGAGACTTTGTATCTTCGCTTCGGGCTGAACTTTGTTTTGAGGATAGGTGTAAGAAAATTTGTGTTCATTACTGATCAATTGATTTGTGATGCTCTTTTCAAGATTCTGATGGATTCGTTTTAATTCAAGTGTTGTGTGTTCTTCGTACGGATCGATGTACGTTACAGACACCTGTAATTCTTGCTGTCCAGATTTCATGTTTAAAAACAAATGCATTTATCTCGGTTATACAAATTGTCTAATCTCATTATGGCTTGCTTTGCTCTCGTCAATTAGGTATTAAAGTTTAAATACATTACTTGGTTGTTTTTTGTCTGCTTGCCTTTGGTTTATTAATTTCGAAAAATAACTTTAATAGAGAAACAAATTATGAAGTGAACAAACAGTCAAAATTAATGACAATATTTTTGCTTTGCATATAAAAAAGGTTTTCAGAAACATTCGCTACGCTTTCTGACAGCAGACGTAGTTTGACACCTGATGAATGTGTCAGTCATGTAGGCTTTGCATAATTTGAACTTTTTTTGCAAAAGCTCCAAAAAGTTGGAATATTCTATCTTTAATTCACACAATTCTACATGCAAAGAACATTGCTTACGAAAGCGATCAGTGTGTTATAGGTGACATAAATGAAAGATATATTCTGTCTCCGTTTTGAATGACACGTGCATATTAGTAATACTACTGAACACTGGGCAACAACTACAAAAATATGTCGAAACTAGAAAGCTACTGTTCAACCGCAATCCAGTTGATGAATCCAAGAAACGAAAATTACCTGCTACATCTTGAGAGAAAGTATCCCAGCGTTGTGATGCTTGCGTGACTTCCCACTAAGCAACAGCGTAAAGATGATTTTTTTTTTGTGGTTGAGAAATAGATGAAAAGCCAAAACTATAAACTGGCATGGTAAGCACTGTTTTGTAAGCGAAGTATGAGTAGCAAGAGAATGGTTAGAGAAAAAACGATTCATTTCTATGCGTTGAAACGGCACATCGGCGTCCACGTCGTGGTATACGACTGACTCAGTCAACCGAGGTCGTTTTACAACTCATATGCAAATGTTGGTGTTGTTTTTTCCCGAATGATAACGTAAAGTCTCGCGTTAGCACGATAGTAGTAGTAGTTGGGTCAGCGCAACGCATCACTCGCTGCTAGTTGACCGATAGCAAGAGGAATTAGTTGCACAGAATATACTTGGATTTTCTTTACGAGGAGATGTCATATTTAACGGCTTCCTTCTACGAATGCGGCAAGCTTTGAAATGAATATATTAGTACCATTGACCGATGGTTCTTTGATAACTGTATACACATTTCTAATAAAATATTTAAATTAGTTAAAAGACTAGGTTTATATTTAACTTTGAACATCACTTCTCTGCACAATGCTTCCTTTGGTATACATCACTGTAGAACTTCGATTTAACGGGTGCTCTTGCATTAGGCCACGAGCAAGCGTTTCCTCGACATCAAGAAAACGGGAAAAGGCTGTGCACAAAGCACCACCAACATAATGGCAAATGACCCAAATTAAAGTTTGCGTTGCTAGCTTCCCTTCGCCCAAATCCACTGTGGGCGCAGTATGTTGTCGCACTCTATGGTACTGCTCTCCTGCTTTGTGCTCCTATGTTTCGGTTCCCCTGTACGGTCACAGTTCTCTTTTCTTCGCATTGCATGCGAAGGTAACATTGGAAGACGTTGATACCATCATGTACCTCGATGCGTCAGTGTACGTGCCTCCGTCTGTTGTCCGTATCCGCCGTAGGTTATTTCTCTGTCGTTCGTCCACGGCGGTCGAAGCTTCAGAAGCGAGCTTTGGGCAAAGCTTTGTCTGCTGGTACAACTGCACGTTCAAGGCTTTATCACGAGGCGGTATGGTTAATGCGTTTACCAATATATTTGAAATGTACATCCGATAATCAAAAGCGTGAAAGTCTCGAATGGGGCTTTCTGCACTGCATCAATCACATTCGGACAGATCATCAAATGGAAAATAGTGTCAAGTCTGAATAATAGTAACACTTACAACTTTTACTGAGACTTTCTAGTATAATCATACATTAATCAACCAACCGCATAATAGTTACTAGATCGAACCAGAATGAGGGAATTATTAAAAAATTCCAATCAATATAAGTTGGCAACCTTGTGCAGGCATGTATTATTCAACACATCTTACCTGTTTCAACCCATTTTAAAATGAGCAATCCTCGATCGATGAACGGGTTGAAAAGTGAAGCTCATATCATGAATTACTGTTGCTAAAATCACCTTTGCTCGAAAGAATCGATAAAGTCCCCAGTTTAATGTTAGCCATCTCACAAAAGCATAATCATTTCACTTGACACCTTGGTCGCGCCGGACACGAAACGGGCGAGAATTTGAAAATCAAACGCAGCACGCTGGAACGGCCTTGTTTGAGTACTCGTCTAATTTGGAAGTGTTACGTGATTTCAGCAAATCTCTCGCTGCCCATTCTCGTTAGTTTTCATCGCTCGTGACTACTACCACAACCGTAGCCGTTGTGTTCTGTATGGCGTCTACCCGTGATTTTGTCGTATAGTGGCATGCGCCGCATCATGTGCAACACTTTGCAACTAGAGTCCGGAAAGAACACGATTCATTTGAAACGGAAGGATAGGTTCGAGGCCACCAGTATTAAATGTATAAAGTGTGGTAGATGATTTTCTCACTGAAACACAGCCACCACCAACACCGTCGTACATTGTTATACGTAGTGGCAGGGTGTTTCACGCACCCTTTGGCACAACAACAAACGAAGAATTGAAAACTGGGAGTATTAAATGCTATTATGTCGTCAATAAATTGAACATATTTAATTTAGTGTTCCAACGATAATGGCAAGCGACTCTGTAGACCAGATAGCCAGCGCTAGTGTGAACTATGCGCAACAATAAATTAGCAAAAATAATAATACGAAAAAAAATCAGTATGGTGGTCTTTGATTACTAAAACCATTGATTCATGGTTGATTTGTTTATTATTACAACAATGTATGATAAAACATTCTTTGTTCTTTGAAATTCAGTTAGTCACTAGGATTTGCGTGTGTTGCATAGTTTATTTACGTTTCTGCGTCTATTGTTCTATTTCCCTCGTCAACAGGTTTCAGCTGGACAGCATTTGCATCTTAGCGGCGATCTTAAGTCGGGTGTATCCGTCGCGGCTCAACAAGGCGTGTTCTTTAGTCAACAACAAACTGCTCAACAACAGCAACAACAGCAACAGCAGCAGCAGAATCAGCAGCAACACCAACAACAGACGCATGCACAACATCAACAACATCAGCAACATGCGCAGCATCAACAGCACCAACAACATACGCAACATCAGCAACACCAACCACACCAGCAACACCAGCAGCATGGCCAACATCAGCAACATCACCCGCAACATCCACAACATCAACAACATCAACATCAACAACACCAGCAGCACCATGCACAGCAAGCTGGACCCAAGCAGCAAACGCCGCAAGGAAAACAGTCCGGCCCCGGCATGGGTAACTTACCCGGGGGTATGGTCGGTGGCCAAGGGGGCGTTGGCAATAATGGTGGACAACAGGCGACAATACCGAACGGACCCGGACAGGGTATGAATGCTGGCAACGTGGGGGGAAATGCTGGTCCTACATCAGGAGGTGGCCATGGTGGTTCTAACCAAAACCATTCTCAAAATCAAGTTCCCAATTCTCAAGGTAAGCATCAAACCATAGATAACAAACTATTTCTAATGTATTCAGGTTGGCGCATTCTAAATCGCAAATATGATTACCTCATTAATTTTAAAAATTGTGGAGACATCGACCCTTTCTATATACCTACACACTGCTAAGTATGGTTGTTGATATGAAAATTAAAGTACAAATGAGTAATATATGTCAAAAGATAAAGAACGCTATAGAGAACCGAAGCGGAAAGAGAACGACATAGGTGAGAGCGTCGATTGGGATAATGTAATCCGAAGAAAAAAGACATTATATTCGTATCACGGTTCGGTGTTTTTTGTTCCATAGTAGTCTCTAGTAGAAACGGAGATTTGCCATGGTGAGTGGCTTTTCCCCTCGTCAAGCGTGTTGAGCTATACAACAGCGCATATTGCGCATGATCCTGTGCAGTTGGAATCGACTGTACTCTAATCGATTGAACCCGAAATGCAATATGCCACTGTCTGGTTCAACATTTTCAGGGGAAGGTTAAAATTTGCCCGAGTAACTTTTTTCCCCATAGAAAATCCGAACGTACAATGAGCAGGGGACGTGTACGGGCCGCTCTCATATGCGGTCGGTGTATATGGCTCGAACTGCGACCGAATATTCCTCCCTTCCTGTCCGATTATGATACCATCAAATGATTTGCTTTTAGGTTAATAGATTTCCTTTGCGACACTGTCTCGTGTCCGTGCGTGTTGTTACCATTCGGGTTCAGGTTGCCTGGCAATTGCAGGTTTGGTTTTTTCTCGAAATTTAAACATTTCATAATGTTCCATTTATTAACGTTACTCTTGTGACTAAAATTTGATACGATGGAACACACATGCAGCGCTAAGCAGCCCCCGATGCATGCATTTTGAAGACAATGTCTTGCCATGGCGTAGACCAGCAGCATAAATTTCGAATGAACGAACGTACCAGTAGCGACACGTGGCACATAGGGATGTTGGTTGGTGGCGTCGTTTGTTCGATGCAAATATATGTGAATGTATGCTTTTTCTCCTGATTCACAAATATGAACTTCATCGATCGACGACAAGTCGTTAAATGAAGTGGTGTAAATGTAATGTTACGTGGGAGTGGTAAATGCAGACCGTTACTCTCACACCTATTCAATATTTCGGTAGGAAAATTATTGATGTAGCAAATATAGATGTACATTCTGCTGAAATGATGCATAAAGTCTGTGTAATATTTTCTGGTAATAACGTATGTACTTTAACATTTTTAGGATCCTCCATTGTCAACGAAGCGCAGTACACTGTTTCACAATCGCAAACAATCAACTTTACGCAACAAACGTTACGGGCACGGCAGCAGCAACACCAGATTAATGGAAATGTGGGCATGCAAAATGGTGCACCTGGTGGTCCGCAGCATCAACAGCAACAATCTGGACAGGGTATGGGAGGACCAACGCAAAATCCGCCTCCACAGCAACAACAACCGCATTCGGGTGGACCACAAGCCGGTCCGGGTGGAACTTCCGGTGCCGGCATTGCACAGGGTGGTGGAACAGTACCTCCAGGTATGGTTGGAGGTATGGTCGGTCCGGGGGGAATGAGTGGTCCGAGTGGTCCGGGAATGGGACCGAACGCAAATGTTCCCATCGGTATGGGCACCATGAGCGGTCCGAACGGTGGTGGCATTAGCGGGTTAAACTCGATGGTATCAAACTCTATGGCCTCCGGTGCTGGTAATGGTGCAGCAGGGGTGAACGGTGCTAGTATGGGTGGAAATAATGGTGGTATGATTCATAACGCAATGGCTGGTCCCGGAGCAGGTGCAGGTGGTCCGGGTAGTGGCGGTGGCCCGACAAGTGCTATGAGACACGCAGAACAGATGAAATTCTTACAACAGCAGCAACAACAACAGCAAATGATACGTGCCCAGGCCATGCAACAGCAGATGGTAGCCGGCGCTCGGCCGCCTCCACCCGACTACAAAGCAACACAGCAAGCAAATCCAGCAGCAGCGGCGGCAGCGGCAGCAATGATGCAACAGCAACAGGCACAACAGCAGCAGATGCTGCATGCTAGTGGCCGTTTTCCAGCCATGCGAAGAATCACCCAGCAACCAATTCCACCAAGTGGGCCCATGATGCGGGCACAACATGCAGCGTACATGCAACAGCAGCAGCAGCAGCAGCAAATGGCTGGTCACGGTGGTCCACGAGGTGCAGCAGGCATCGTCGGTGGTTTTGGAGTAAGCGCCGGACCCAACGTTGGCGTTGTGCCTGGACCCGGTGGTACGGGGGGTAGCAATGCTGGTGCCGGTGTCGTACCTGTGATGGCAGGACCTGTGCAACGACCCCCAAATGTGCAAGTTGGTCCAGAAGGTATGCCGATAGGTTCGCAGCAAGCAGAGTGGCGTCATATGATGGCTATGCAACAACAGCAGCAAGTTAATTTTGGTGGCACGAGTGGTGGAAGCATGCGTCCAGGGTTTGGTGGTAAGTTTTTGATTTTTGGTCAAACTTTATCCGCTTCTGAGAGCGATCCGTGTTCTAAATTAATTGTGTATATTTCCAGGTCCCGCTAGTGGTCCCGTTGCAGGACCAAATGCATCAGGGCCAGTGGCTCGATTAGATTCCTCCGGTGGACCGGGCGGACCCAGTGGACCTGTTGGCCCTGGCGGCCCTATT
Source organism: Anopheles moucheti (assembly GCF_943734755.1). NCBI lineage: Eukaryota > Metazoa > Arthropoda > Insecta > Diptera > Culicidae > Anopheles > Anopheles moucheti. The sequence continues at coordinate 62,780,695 of NC_069140.1, forward strand.
GGCACTGGCGGTGGAGGCGGAGCAGGCGGAGGCAATACTACCGGTCCCGGCATGGGCGCAAACAATGGCGGTCCCGGTGGACCGGCTGGTGGCAATAGTATGACAGGGATACAAATGCAAATGTTACGACAGCAAAACCTTACCATGTACCAAGGCCAAGCCAACAACAACACAGGACCGATGAGCCAAATGCAAATGCTTCAACAGCACCAACAACTTCAGCAGCAACAGCAACAACAACAAAGCATGATGAACCAAATGCAGATGAGTCAGATTCACATGTCTCAGACGCAAACCATGTCAATACAGCAGCAGCAACAAAATCAACAATCTGTGATGAATACCTTTACAACGCAATCTACGCAACAGTCCACCACAACGACAATGATTAGCGGAGGGGGCAGTACGGGCAATTCAATCGGTGGTCCTGGGGTGGGACCGAACGTGAACGGTAATATCAATCCCGGTAACATGCTCACCGGTCCAGGACCATCATCAGCTGGTCCGAACAGCAATAATGGGAACAATAGTAACAACACTGGTAGCAGTAACATGAACAACAACGGTCCCAGTAACAGCAACAACAATAGCAGTAACAATAATTCATCAGAGTTCCTAGCGTTCCTGGAGAATCTGCCTGTAGGGGATCCAAACCAGTTTAATGCGCAGGATCTACTAAACTCACTAGACAATGATAGTTTCAATCTTCAGGACATTCTTTAAGGTGAACACTAGCTTGCAGAAGCAGAAAAAAAACACTAACTCGTATAGAGTGTCCATACATCAAGGATGCTGTAGGCAGGCCATCCTGCTGGTGCTGTATATAGCTGCTGAAATTGCACAATTCCAAAGGTACACCAGCAGTAGTTCCTGGTAGTATCGGTTGTTATATTTATTTATAGCAAAAGCAAAACATTTCACTAACTAACTGTAGTGAAAACGGTAAAAAGTAACTAAATATAAAAGACAAATCAAAATGTAGCAAAGCAGACAGGAGGCAAATGGTGGCAGTAGTGGGGATTATTGACGAGCAAAGTTCCTTGCTGCAGTCAGTTGCATACACCGACGTGTTTTACTGTGTATATAGTTTCCATACTCTTTAGATCTGTACTATATAATGACGGGAAGTCTATAAAGCAATGTAATCGTCATTATATGTACTGATCAAGATCGTTACAATTCTTTTGGTTTTCCTTTTGCCACAAAAGGCAATACCAACAATGTGCATGGTAGGAAATAATTGCATATAAACTCATTACCTAACAGTACTGTTTGCTATTTAAAACGTCGTATAAAGTTTCGGTGCTCTCTCAATTTATTATATTGGTTTCTTTCGGTCGACAAAATGCGGTCAATACACATTTCACGGCATAATGGAACATTTCCTATACTTCCATATTCAGTGGTAGTGTCTAAATTTCACGTTAAACGTACAACAGCAACAAGTTAGGAGTTTAACTAATATGCGGTAGAAATAGTTTTAGTAGAGTTAATACAACAACCACGCAGTAGAACACTGGACGAGGAAAAGGGGAGTATTGGTTGACAAACATTCCTCACTCGAGTAAAGTTCATCTTTATATATATATATATATATATATATATATATATATATATATATATATATATATATATACATATATATATATATATATATATATATATATATATATATATATATATATATTACATATATATATATGTATATATATATATATATTACATATATATATATATTACATATATATATATATATATATATATATATATATATATATATATATACACTGACAAAAAATAGTATGCGTATTAGTAATCACAGACAAAGTAACGCAAAGGATGAAGTATTCTTCTTCTTGCTGTGAAAAATGACCTAATAGCATCGCGGTCAACATTCTATGTACGAACTTCACGCCCTCTCCTCATCCCATACTTCCATTACGTTGTGTTAGCTTGCATCCTAAGAGGGAGAAGTCTTTTCAAATGATGGGTTATGTCTCGAGTATATATATCGCTATATTTCGAATTACAATTGATACCGCTTAAGATTATTTTAGCGAATTTGGTTAAAACTTCTCTTTCAATTTTTATTTCTCTCTTCAGAGGTCAGTACACAACTATGCTTCCATTATCGAATCCAAACCTTTCACTGCAGCACTTCCAGTGCTGCTAAAGTATTTAACTTTCGTCAAAGACGTAACATGCTCCTCGCCCGGTTGTATGTGTGTCATTTTGAAGGATGAGGCTGATGAGCTTGGTGTCTTCAATGGGGGGAGAGTATGGATATCATATTGATGATACCCCCCGTTACAAATGCGAGCTTAATGGGTTCAAACATATGTATCAACCATACAAACACGAGTGACATCATTGATTCGTATGGAGGATACATAATTTTGCGCCTGTTAAGCTCCCGATTGTTTTTGCCAATCCTTCAGCCCGTTAAGTTCTTCTAACGGGCTATCGTAACGGACGCCGCTTAAAGCTTATCGGGCTGATAAGCTCGGATCGGATTGTTACAAGGGACGACAATAGCTTGATACCTTTGATAGAATGTCCACTGTCCACTGTTTGCACTACAACATATTCATCTGGGAGGTTCACGTCAAAGATTCGTCCAACTTGCCATTGAAATGATGTTAGTATCTGGTCATGTAACAAAACCACCTTTCCTAGACGCAGGTTCGGAATTACACAAAGGTTTTTCTTACGGAGCTGTAAAGTACTCGGATAATCTTGCCTATAAACACGCCAAAAATGTTCACAAAGTAATTGTAGGTGTTGCCAACTTTGGTTGTCACCTTGATAGTATCTAATGAGGGTTCGGCAAACGTGTTCATCGGTCGTCCAATTAGATAATGGTCTGGAGTAATATCTCTTGGATTTTGGGATCCTTGGATACGCTGAATAATGGCCTTCAGTTTGAAAATTCTTCTATTTGAACAAGGACTGGAATTTTAAGAACTTTTCAAACGTCATTTTAAAGTTTCCAACAATACGTTTTAGGTGTGTCTTGAACGATATCACGGCAGCTTCACACAAACCCTCACATTCTGGAGTATTCAAGGGAATGAAGTGCCATTCTATATCTTTATATATCCTGGATAGCCTGGATATCTTTAGACTGACTGAACGTTCCTTCACTGTCCAGGAACTGTTGGTTGTGAGATTGGAGATATAATCGGCAAAGCTTGTGATTTAAAAACTTGTAGCGTTGTTCAAATACTAAATGCAACTCGCTGGTACACCGACGCTACAAAACGTCGAAGTGAAGCTATGAATGCGTCTGTACTCAAATCTGACACGGTTCCCATATAGCTATAGTAATTGTAAGCGCTCAATGCTACCATAAAACGCATGACATAAGTTTTCCGTTTTCTTGAACAATTTTATTCCGTCCGCACACGGTGATTGTAACAGTCGAAGTGAAATTCATTGCCATTTCTGTTATCATTCTACTCGATCTTCTGTTCTGAAGAGAAATCGTTAATGCTCCTTTTACTGCAGTTTTAACTATATCTCACTCTCTAATTTTACCGTCTTCATAAACCGTGCGATATCCTGATTGTCTACATTTCAACAAAAATAGTAATCATACTTCGTTTTCCTGATCTGATAAATGCCGGTCTTGCATAATCGACTTCTGTTACTGTAGAATTACTGTGGTTCGAAAATTAGGTCCATTCCAACAAGGCTCATTTTTTTTTTAATTTTGTCTTCACTTGATTGCATACGGCCGCAACTATCACGATGAGTAGTCAACTTCAATAATACATTTGAGACCCGAAAAAGCGAGTTCTTGATTATTATTAGTACGGGAACGAACATGTTGGTAAAAATGATGATCATCATAGTGTTTCCAATTCCTGCCACTGTGTTTTAATATCACCGTTGACGCTTTAGTCCCAGCCTAATCTTTGTCGTCATAAATTTTGTACGAATAGTTTCATCACTACTAACACAGGAGCAATTAATTCAGGATGAGCAAAGAATTTTTCGACGTAGAAATAAATTACGCGTTTAGTTAGTTGAACAGCTGATTAACACATAATTCCGAATCTTTGTTGCTCTTTGCCTCACAGAGAAATATAAATGTTCCTGACAAAAACTGTTTATTCTACTCTCATTTCAATCTATCGCTAGCTGGGACAAAGTTGGTGGTTTTGTGGTTTTTTCTGCTACTGCTTAATGTACGGTGGTACTGCTCCTAACGTTTGGCATCTATTGCATCATGTCTTTAATTCATTCCGACATTATGCTTTTATCTCAAGCTATGCATTTACATACATTTTTACGATGGCGCGATGCTTCTCATAACGTTCTGTTAATTGTTCCCAATTTTGTGTGCAATTACCGTTATTCAGAATTTGTTCATATCCTGGTTTCTGTGGGTGTAGCACCAATCTTTTCCTGCAGCCAAAAATCCTTTCATTACCCGTTTCCATTGTCGCTCAGTTATTCTCGGCCAGTCCATTGCATCTTTGCTAAGTGTAGCCTTCCAGTCGAATCCGTGCAAAGAACCTTCTATATTGAATGAAATAGGAAACCCTCCCTTTGTGGGTCATGCTCCTTTGATACCGATTTCGACTTTCTCGAGAATAAGAGATTTGCTTTTCTTAAAAAAAAAAACAAACAAACAAAAACTCAGCATTGTTCATGTAAAAGGTGTAGTAAGTAGTATACACTCTCTGTATAGTTTATAGTTAATAAGTATAGTTTGAACTCTTCTGTATTATAAGATTTGTACAGTAAGATTCGTGTTTCATTTTATCTATTTAAAAACAACGATAGGTTTGATCATTATTTAACGTTTTTAGATGCGCCTATGTAAATAATGCGGGATTGAACAGCTGCAAAACTATACGAAGAACATGGGACTCGTAGCAGCAGTAGATGAACATTCTTATAATGAGTAAAAAACAATATATACACGCATTCGTACACACACTCAACCATTGTAAGCATAGAATTAACACATTTAAGAAAACAATTTATCCAAAACAGTACACCTTAGTGTATAGCAAAAACAGTATGTATACAACGGAATCGGAAGAAAACTCGATTAAACTGAGCTCGGATAAACTATGTAATCAAATGAACATGTAACCAAATCAAATTTTATAGAGGAAAAGAAACTAACAACCATTAAATGAGACAGTTCTGGCTAATTGAATTTTAGTTTGTTAAAATACCATGTTGTAATGACAGTGATAACATTCGTTCTATACACACATATTTGATGCGCTACAATTTTGATAAACTTTTGTACGGTGGATGAAAGTACTGTTGCCTAATCTTGTCAATTAAAACCCGCACAGTACCAGAACATGTAGCCGTTCGGTGTAGAATCAAGAACTGCAATTTGTTTGTTTGATTTAATCTTGTGATAAATACATTCTATTTTCGGTGCAAATAATTTCATTTGTCATACTCAAACAAGCACAATATTAAGCTACTGAAATGGCAAGACACCACGGTAAAAATGATACTTCCCAATTTCATGCATCTAAATTGTTTTACTAAATTGTTTACCTCATGTAATAAACGGGCATCTATAAAGCAATTTCATCATAAGAAATGCCAATTGAACAAAATGCAAGGAGACATTAAAAGCGAAACATAAAGATAATTATCTATAGTTCGTGCATCGTTGTAGAAAAATGAAAAAAATACTAAAAAAGTAAATCTCAAATGCATGGAACAATAATTGCTTGTTACCTTATCAGTTTTGGTTACGCCAGTTAAGTGTATTGCTGTGAACTTTACATCAGGAGCTATTAACACACTATACGCAAGAACAGTGCATCCAATCAAGTCGGGTATGGAAATACAAGAGAAATGTTATAGAAAATTGCATTAACACACACAACACTAGCGAAAGGTAGACAACCATTAGGCTCTGTATCATTCTTGCTTTAATACGTACGGCGGGATTGTATTCTAGACAGCGTTAGTCATTTTTCTTCTCTGAACTTTAATCCTTTCGCCCTACGAATCATATAACAAATCTACCGTTACACACTGTATTATCGAAATGCAAGCTAGCATACAAATGTGATTGTTTTTATTTCCTTCTTTTTTGTTTGTTAATTTATTTCGGCAAAGCCAATGGTCGGGAACATTCGTTTCATTCGAATCGTGAACGGTCGTTGCGTAAGACAGTGCATCCATGAAACATAGTTTTGTATTTTTAATTGCAAGCCACTATTTTAGTACGAAAAAGACCAAATCTGACAAGTTTGGGGTAATAAATAATGCCCCCCCCCCACACACACACATATATATATGTCTCTCTGACAAGTGTGATGTAAATATTGATTTCTAAAGTGGGCTTGTATTGGGTAAAATTAGCCCGGTAACATTAGGGGAAACAGCAACACATGAGCAAAGAGGATAGAGAGACAATTTTTGTGAAAAGTATTTTTCGAGGGCCTTCAATAAATTGGACTTTATAGATTGTAAAGAAATGCATTACTTATTAGCATTAATATGCAACGGTTTTTTTGTTTTAGTAATTTTTAACGAGAAAAATTCAAAACATGCAACGCCTAGAGGATTGATTGGATCATCTCGGGTACGTTTTAACGTATTATTTTATTTCATGTATTTCAATTGACAGTTATTATACGATAATAAAAGCGACGCATTAAAAGAATATGGCAACATTATGTAAAATCCACCATAAAATGCAATGTGCATCAGTTGAAAAGTCGAATTGTAATTGAAAAAGAAAATAACAAAATTTCATCCATACAAGACAGAGATAACATGCTAGACAAAAAGAAACGCAAGTGTAAAAAGAAAAACAACAAACAAAATCGAACAAGAACGATTCTTTGAAATATAGATAATTAAATTGAATTGATGTTTTTACTTTTCTTAATTTTTAGTAGTATTAACTTGAATCGTGTAAGTATAACCATTTTTAATACGGCATGGAAACCCGAAATTAATCTAATTCAAATAATTTATCTAATAAATTTATTAATTTGACCAATACGGACTGACTATGCAACTACGGGTAAATAAAGTCACTGAAATCCAGAAGACAATTAAAATTGATCTTCAAAATAATAGAAACATGAACACTTTTCTCAAATAAGCAGCTCTTCGCATTTCTCACGACATTCTTCTTGGGAAAATGCGAAAGTTATGCGCTCCTGACATTTTGATATCATCTTATCTGCTGGATCGTACCAACCAGGTGGACCGGCCTTTCACGTTCCGTATTGTAACAACTTATTTCCTCTACTTTTCCTGATCTACGTGAATGATTTTATGTCGATCCAGCCTGTAGAATCATATTTGATGTAAGCTTATGACATAAAAATCTTTATCGTTGTCAAAGATGCACTCTCCGTGACTCCAACAGTTTCTTACGCTGTTTGGTGATTGGTGTGTCAGACAACTCGCAAAGCAACAACTCCGCAAGTTGTGTGCGGCCAAATGCCAAACCATCTCTTTCAGTAGAGCCCGGCACCCGATCAGACACAGCTCTGTCATCGCCAACATTACGCTGACATGCGTATCGTGCATCCGTGATCTTGTAGTCCTGTTGGATGATAAACTCATGTTTCATGATCATGTTGAAAGCGTCATTACCAGAGGAAACCAGGCTCCAGGACTCATGATGAAAATGTGCAGTGAATTCCGGGGTCCTATTTGCCTGAAAACTGTTTTTGCGCCATTGAACGCACGGTATTGGAATATTGCTGTGTAGTTTGGTGCCCCCTTTCGGTGTGCGCCACCACCCGCCTGGAAAGCAGTTATCGCAGGTTCACGCGATTCACTTTACGTCTTCTGCCGTAGACAAATCGTGCATTGCCTGAATACCATCAACGGTGTCTTCTGCATGTTCTGCAGTTATTAGGCACTAGATGCAAAAATGCGCGACGCATCTTACTTTTCCGGCTGCTTCGGGGAGAAATCGACGCTCCTGCAGTCCTCACTAATGTGAACCTGGTAGCACCGAATAGGTCACTTCGGTCGAGTTTTTGTTTTTGTTATGAGCGTACTAGGACCAGTTATGGACAAAGTAAGCCGTTACAGCAGATGTGTCGTGAATTATATGTTGTCACAGATGTTTTCGATTCTAATTTGTCTACGTCGTTATTTAAAGAGCGTCTTCGATTCCGTACAGTCTAGTATTTAAGTACTCTTTAATAATTTTGTATAGACTTATACAATTACAATTCATGAGGTATTTTGTGTTTTGTATTAGTTAATATTTCATTACGAGCACAAATTTATTCCAACATTTCTAGCAACACTTTAGTTCAAGTCGAACATTTTAGCTATAACAGCAACAATGCTTGTTAAGCGCTAGGATGCTGGCTGGTCCGATTAATAGTCAATTGATTATGTGACAATCGCATTACGTAAGAAATCTAGTAGGCAAACATGAACTATTATGCTGTTTAGCCAAATATAAGTATAGCTAATTAGAGTAGAACCATAGCTTTAGTGCACGATTTGAATAAATGTAGCATGATCCAAACTTGTCCCAACCAAGGATCTTATGCTTCGCTCACTCGCCACCGTCCACAAACTGTTCGCAAAAAAGGAAATACAGGCAGTTCCCGAGATACGCTATTACAGCGGACCGCTAAAATCCGGGAATACTCGGCGAATCTCGATTTTCCACGTAACTCGAATCCTGTTGCAATTTTCTCAATACTTCAAAGCCACTGAGTCGTCTTCCTTCTCTGCACTTAATTCATTCAGCAAATGAGGCGACAATTTGAAAGAATACGTTAAAATAAAATAAAAACACTTGTTTTATTAACAGGAAGGTATTTTCGACCAATTTTTCACTTTTTTGCTTAAATTTTGTGCTATAAACTAACTCAACTATCAAATTTTCAAAAGCCGCATATCTCCGAATCCGCGTATAAAAGGAACCGCGTATGTCTGGGACAGTCTATACGTAATTCGCCGTTGCGCTGTAAATAAATATGCGAAATCAATTAAAAGAAAAAAATGCTAAAGGTAGGGCGAGAATTGTACTAGATGGTGGAGTTACATGTGGTTGTTTACTGGTGGAAGATTTTTCACTTGCAATTTCGATCCTAGAACCAGTGTTCCGTTTCACTAATTTCACCGGAAATAGAATACATGGCTGCTTATTACCACTCGACCTGGCCACACTATAGGCAGATTGAAGTTTCGTCCTTTTATTTGTTCCTCTCTGCTTTAGTCATTCGATCCTAAATTCCTACAATAACTAATTCGGATACTGATGCCACTCATCTGGTTCTCAACCGCCTGCTTAAATGGCAGTCAACTCATCAGATCTGCTCATCTCATCAGTTGCCCCCTCGAGAACCACGTTGTCTCTTTGAAAGCGGCAGAGCAAAAGAGAGATCCGAATCAGCTGTATGCGTGAAAAGTATAGCAAACGAATCAGGCTATCGTGAGAGAAGCTGCATTTGTAAAAGAGAGATGATTCAGAGAATCAACTGCCTGTGTAAAACGTATGGCAAACGAATCAGACTAACTCACGTGAAAGGTTGCCCGTTTACACGCACACCGAAACGCTTGAGTGCTGTACACACAGTAGATCTGCTGGTGTGTAAAAATAAATCCATTGCTTGACGAAAGTGTGTGCGTGCAAGAAATTGTACAGCTACACTGTACCTCCAAACGGCACACAGTACTGTTGCTTATCCGAGAGGACGGTGGCATTTTGCACGATTCATAATAAAACGTAAAACAAACCGAGAACTACCACAATCTATGAAAAGGTTTGCGGAATAAAGTGAAAATTCCTCTGACGGGTGAGTTTCGCACTAATCTATTCTACTTTGACTAAGGTTAGTAATTTGTTCAACAATTTAGATTTGTGCATCATTGGCGACTGCATTAGCGGTAGTTGGGCGGCTCATTCTACGATACAATTTCTACATTCGGTTGTTACTGCGATTGTCTCGTTGGCTAAAGTTGTGCTATCTAAATCATCTCTTAGACAAGGTAAGTGAAGATGTAGTTGCAGGGTTTGCGATAGCAATTAAGCTTCTTGTGGCATATTCGGTGACCATTGTTTTGATGAGCATAGCAACTGGAAGCCGCCCGCAAAACAAAATCAAGCGAAATTTGGTACAGGTGTCGAGGGTATGGAAACTTCCGTTTTACTTTCCGTGTGCATATTTTGGTTTCTCTTTTCCTCGAACGGGTAATAGAAATACGATCCGTCTGTATTTGACATAGGGTTCTATAATACTTGTTATTTGTTTTTTTTGTGTGAGTTTTGACTTTTCTGTCGCTAGCCTTTCATACCTATTGGCAACTCGAGCTAATTAGAATTTAATCATGGGAAAACACAACTCATGATAATCATTGCTAGTGTTGGGTAAATGTGATTCCTATTCATGAATCGAAAGATTTTTTGAGCCAAATGAAGGATCCTGAATATTCTAAGATTTGCGAGTCATCAAAAATGAACGACAGTAAGATTAATGGTTGATACGCTCTGGTCCACTATCAATTTGAGCACCGGAACCCAATTTTGGGTGATGCTAATGGTTAACGCTTATTACCCAAAATCGAGTGATGTGCTGTACAAACCAAGCCCCAGCGGCCCCACGACTGCGATTTTTGATGCTGTGTTGAACGTGTTAATCAAAGCTGTCAAATTTGAGGAAGTTTGAAAATCCACTGTTTTATAAAATTAGTCACGTGGCAGGGTAGTTTATTGACAATCGGCCGAAGTATTGTTAAAGGAAAAGCTATAAGTTCTTAAATATCGATGGCGTAACAGCCTGCTAGGTCCCTTCGCGTAAACACAAACGATCCGTTTAAAAATGGAATTCAGAACACATGCCAAACGAAAAGAATTGCATCACAAAACTCTGGACATATTTGCCATAATGAATAAATTTTCTGTATATTTTTTCTTTTTTTCACATGCAACTACAGATGAGTGACACTTGGCAACATTTTGTCGATTATGGTAAGGCAGGAAAATGCCGCTATTGTCCAAAGATGATCGCGATTGCAAATAGATCAACCTCAAATTTAAGGCGACATATCAAATCCAAGCATCCTTCCATTACACTCAAAAAAGCTGAACCAACGAGGACTTCACCTTCAACATCAAGAGCCGTTGAACAAACTGAATCTGAACCAGATGTTTCTATGAATCTGAACTACAATACTGTAAATTTGCCCAGCGTTATTGCCGAACCATTAACGGCAAAGAAAGCAAGTCAATTGGATGAAGCCTTGCTGGAAACAATTTGCCACGAGTGCCTTCCGTTTGACATAGTAGAAGGAGATACATTTAAGGAATTTATCCGTTTGCTTAATCCCAGCTACGAACTACCAAGCCGTAAAACTTTATCGAACGGATTGCTCTTAGAAAATTATGTAGGAGTGTTAGATACGGTGACATCATGTGTGTTTAAAACAAAGTCCGTAGCTTTAACATTAGAAAGTTGGACAAATTATAATAATACAAGTTATACAGCAGTAACAGCTCACTACATAAACGATGATTTTGAATTATGCTCTAATTTGTTGCAGTGCTTCGAAATTTCAAACCACTGTACGAGTCACGATATAGCAGATTGGTTGAAAAGGGTGATGAAAATTTTCGAAATTGACCATAAAGTTCAGGCATTTGTTACAGATAATTCGGCCAACATGAAGGCTGCAATAGAGGAGATAAATGTTTCGCATCTTCCGTGCTTTGCACACACATTGAACCACATTATTCAAAAGGCTATCGAAACTTCTATAATCGGCACGGTCGACGAAATTAGGCAGATTGTCAAATTTTTTAAAGAAAACAGCAGTGCAGGACAAAAATTTGTTGAAACACAAAATAAACTAAATCTTCCAAATTTGAAATTGAAACAAAACGTTGCCACCAGATGGAATTCAACGTTTGACATGATTGAACGATTTCATAAAAATAAAACCCCGATACTGACATGCTTAGATATCATGAATGTAAAAAATAATTTAACCAACAACGATTGGACAATTATGGAACAGAGTATGCAAGTTCTGTCGAATTTTGATCACGCCACCAAAGTGCTATTGGCGGAAAAATCTGCCATTTTGTCACAGATAGGGCTTCTGACACACATACTTTTAAAAAAAATTAAAATGCTTTCAGATGGTGGTATGGAACCCTCAGTGAGAAAACTTAGGTCATCTTTAGTCGAAGGGCTTTCAGATAGTGGTAAGCCTTACATTCAAAATCAATTAGTGTGCAGGGCTATGATTCTAGATCCCAGGATTAAAGGTCATGTCTTTGAAAATGATGTGCAACTTTATGATGAAACGTATAAAAGTATAATTGAAACGATTATACCTTTAAAAATTCAAGCTACTTCAACACTTGAGTCATTTAAACCAAATTCGTTTGCGAGCCTTAACCATCAGACGTTATTTGATGACTTTGCAACAAGTATCAGATGCGCTCAAAGCAGAACACCTGAATTAGAAGCAAAATTGGAACTCGATGAGTACTTGAGAATGAACTGCATTGAATTAAGCGAAGATCCATTTCTATGGTGGAAAACTAATGAAACCAAATTCCCGGCATTGTTTCAAGTAGTTCAAAATATATTGTACATACCTGCCACGTCAGTTCCATGTGAACGCATCTTTTCCAAAGCTGGGCAAATATATTGCGACAAACGGTCGAAACTCTCGCCCAACCGCATGTCAGAAGTCCTGTTCTTACAACATAACAGCGTACAAACAGCTTATGACGATGATGATGATGATAATAATGATGATCAGTCCCACCTCATACCACAGCAATGGGTTGAGAGGAACGGATTTACCTATGACGCATTATAAAATAAAAAGTGTCCTATCGAAATGTAACGCCTATAATTATATAAACAAGTTAAAAGTTTAGGAAAATCCAATAAGTAGTTGTCTGACAAACATTGCCCCATAATAATTTCTTAATGACCTCAAGGGTGGTAAATTCCCAATACATTTAACATAATTTACAAGCATTAAATAATATCTTATCACTTACTATTTCAGTTCCTAATAACAATCTACAAAGGCAAATTTAGTAAGAAAATTATGTAATATGATATGTACACAGGATTGCTATTGCGATATATAAGGTTCGGAAGATGTGTAAGCAAGTATAAACAAATGTAAAATAATATAACTATAGTGAGGTACTCTTCTATAGAAACGTGAGAAATAGAAATCAGTAAATGTTCATTAGTTTTATGATCTTGTATTGTATCAATCCCGGTATGCCAGGAATGAGCTAAATTGAATTTAGAACATGCCTTCCGAACTATTCTATTTACTTCAGCTCAGTTGGGGCCGGCAATAACAAGAAAAGTCGTCGTGCTTATAAACAAACAAAAATATTATAGAAACAGTTAATCTTTAACGTTCTTGGTACAGCTATATTCTTAGGATTTTTTACATTACAGAAAAAAATATTATAAATCGTTTAATAGTGGAGAAATAATAAGGAAATGCGAGCAATTAAATTTAATTGACATAACCTTACCTTACTTTCCTTATTTGTCCATCGTTTCCTACTCTCCTACTTTCTATCATTATACTTTAGTTTTTAAGTTAGTTTTGTACATTCTATGGGAAAACAAATATAGTTAAACATATAAATAAACAAATTACAAAGATTCACATCTCGCGTCTGCAGATGGTTTTCGATGTGTCGAATATTTGGGAGTATTAAATCCCTTTTTTAATTTTGTCTAGATATTTAAGTCTTGAACTCTAGAAGACGATTATGTCAGTAGAGATGGAGTGATGACGTTGATGTGTCCGCCAAAAAGTTCAGGATATTGATCCGTGAGCAGGTTTGACTGCAACGGGTAACACTCTAAAGCTAGGTAAGTAAGTATCATGAGTGTTATTTTTGTGTTATACGTGGAATTTTCTCCTTTTAATCCAATTCAATTCTCCTTAAACTGGATTATCATGCGATACCTCCAATTTCTTGGAGACTTCATTCCAGTACGAGTTTGAACATTCTGCGATTTTCACTGATTTTAATCAATAGCTCGTTAGAAATGTAACGCAAATCTAACAGCTCTTCAGTTCATTTAAATTATTAACCATTTACCGACATTTTTAACGCACAACCTCAAATATTTCCTCGTGGTTTACTTTTGAATGCCAGTCCAAAAATGTATTTCTAATTTTTCAAATACAGTAAAGTGGGCAATTAGTTATCATCCGCCTTTGTTTACAGTATATTCATTGTATGTCCATAAATATTAAATATTCGTAGTTTGGCTTTTGAATTGTTCTTCTTTTAGATAAAATATAATATAAGCGCATATAATCAATATAATTTTAATTTATGGCGTCTAGAAAATGATTTTACATTCAAAATATTTGCTCACATTTGAAAACTAGAGCTCAAATTCAGCAGATGAGATAAATAATCAGAGCAAAACACAGGAGAAATGGAGATGAAACAATTACTTTAGGGATTTGTTTGTTCAGGGTCAATGTCTACTTCGATGGATTTAGAGTTGATGGATGGGTTGATTACGATCGATGGCAGACAGTTGTGTTGATTGTAGTGCAATAGTGAAGCTCACCTTATTTTTCTTACTTACCTTCTTACCTTAGAAAAACGTTATTCTGTGGACAATGGTACAGAACCAAAACAAGCAAGTAATATTTTGTTTCATTGTGTTTTGTTTTGTAATTATTGTCAATTAATTGCAATCATTCAGAAAGTAAACAGTGCATCAAATTGAATCAATGGTCATAAATTAAATATTTTGAACAATAAATTTCATCATTTGAGATTGTTGAATTGGCATAGGCCAACAGTTCAACTCCGATTTGCAAGGATTTCATTCTTTCGCTGTCGTACTAGAGGCTTTCGTCAAAGATAAACAATTACGAACGACCAGCAGCTCCACGCTGAAATAAATACGGGTTTTTATGTTGTTATGCTTCCTCTGTTCTCGGTAACTCTAGTACGATTGTAGGAACTCGCTTGGACATAAATCTACAGGATTTCCAACAAATTCCTGTACTATGTCGCATTTACGTGTTTGACCAGGTGGTGGTGTTTTGAGTTATTTCGAAATTTTTACGAACTAACTGATATCTTTTTCTAGAACGAAAGGTGAAAGTATTTTTTTGATCATGTATTTGAAGCGGTTAACCTTTTGTATGATATTAAATATGTGTACATTTCAAATCGCGTGTAGAATTGCTTTCATTTAATAAATGGGTAATAGGTATTAAAATTAATATACTTAAAAAAGACAGTAATGAGAAGAAGAAGAGCAAACTTAAATAATGAATTGTTTTCCAGTTTTGTTACTATAATAATGCTCCTTGGATGGCTCCTTCTCCATGGTAAGCGGTTCAATAGTGCTTGTAGTGATCACGGTCCGATCGGGGCGACCAGACGCCGGTCGATGAACTGATGGTCATCGCTGTACCTCTCGTCTACAGCGTTCATCGCCATCAAGGCTTGCATGGCTGATAAAGCATATTCGTCTTTGTCATTCTTTTTGCAGCTGAGACTCTCCGAGTAACGAGAGGCCGCTTATGCTAGAACACAAGAATACACAAGTAAGGCGTGAGGTTTTCAACGATTTAGCAGATGTGTTGAGCGAAACAGAAATTACTTGTCTACACTTGTCATCGTAAATCATTTACCATTCGCAAACGGTCGTCCGGTCATTTGGAATTCGTCTCGGGATCGCACCTTTCTAAAGCTTCAGTCTCACACTTGACTATCGTTCGCACCATGATTACCCTGACGCCGGTATGTGTCAGATGTTGTTCCAAGATCTCACTGTTTTTTTCTCAAAAGCACAACGATCTTTAGTAGAACTAGAAACGAACAGATAAATTACTCGAGATTCCATTACGATTTACAGGTTACACAGCATTTACAGGCGGCAGCAGGATACAACAGCGTGCAATAGGCGTACTTGCCTGATAAGGACGGGTTGCAATGGAAGAGTCAACATGAAAGGGAAATCTTCGGTAGTATATTTATTGTAATGGCATTTTAATAGCTTCCCAACACATGGTTAACCGCACGAAACAGTACAATGTTCCAATATGTCTCTCATTGAACAATGCTGCAAATTTTATTATTATATACTTTCATTGAAACATACATATTTTTGTACCCTTGCTTTTGTAACAACGCACGATTATCCTATTACGGATTGCATCGGTGAAATTTAATGCAACGCTATTTAACCCTTCGCACGATATGAAATTTGATTTCGTAAAACGATTAAATGTTCCAGCAGTCGCTGCTCTTGTACATGATATCTACAATGAACCGAACGCAAATTCGTTAACCAATTAGGTTTTGCAATATTCAGTAATGAACAGATTCAGTTATATTTAGTACTCAACTGCACAATTTCGTCGAAATCGACAGAAAAGAATCCTCGGTCCTTTCGTGTGAAAACCGGCGCTGCTACCAATAGGCCACCGGATCGCGCCAAAAGAAAGAGAGACGGTCAAATAGGGAAATTATGAAAAATCGGTCGATTTAATTCACCACCATATAAACCATATAAAAAGGATAATTCTTAACATTTGAACGCGATCTTCTCAAAATAAGTGCCTCTGTGTGCTCGGTCGTGCGCTGTTTCAACATGAACTAAAAATTTAAAAAATCCTTATGATCCTACTAGCGTAATACATGAGATATTTTGCCTTAAAAAAAACTTCAAAAATAACCTACCTTTAGAGTTCCTACCTGTATTTGTATCAAAAGTATGCAGAGACATGCAAACCCTAAAATGAGTTTTAAAGTATATTTGTCACAAAACAATTGAAAATTTGATTTGCAAATAAAATACAATGCTATCAACAATTTTTTAATAATGTTTTATGTACCGTTTGGCAAACTAGTGCGTATATTTTCTAGTATGGCGTGAGTGCTAATGTATGCTGCAAACTCATTGATACTATTGCACATTTCAGTGTAAAATAGGTTTAATTACCAAAGCTTACCAATCTAGACAGTGTGTGACTTCTTTCACCCTGCATCTTGCCGACAATGCACTTCTGCACAGCATAGAGTATCGAATCGGCAACAAAAACAAAAAAAGCAACGTATAGGAAATTTAAATAAAATCAATCGTATTACGCTGATTATGCACTCGACCGTGCTACCCCTTACTGTATTCTGGGGATACTTTTGGTCAGAAGCCGTACAAATGAGACCGATGCAATTTTCTTTCTTGCAACCGGACAAAACGAGCGGCTCCGGGTGGACCAGCGCCACCAATTGCCGTTTTAAATGAGCCCGTAAATCACTTTCGTTTCAATCGAAATGGAAATCGCTTGGACGGTAGTGGCAGTGGTGCTAGAAATTTCCTCTTGCCAGCCCATTACTATTAGCCCATATCTTCCTGGCTGTTTTCTTTCGTGCCTGTTTCAACTGCACTTCAATGCAGGGTACTGGTGTTATTTATGAGTGTGTCATTCTCTTATGCACTCGCAGAAAGAATCGCCGGACGGAAAAAGGGAGGAAAAGCTCCCAATGAGTTCTGGTACAAAACGCCGATACATGGCAATGCATCGTACGCCATTTAGGAAGCTACAGGTTGTGGCGAGTTTTGGTCACGAAACACGGCATAAAGCATCCAGCAAAGGCCCGCCAGCCATTGAACCATCAGACACGGTGGATGGTTTTGTGTAGTGTGACTTTCGCTTTTCTTCGGCCTGAAATGAATATGATTTTTATTAGAATCCAACGAAATCGACACTACTGTTCCAGCGCTATTGTGAGCGCTTGAATAGAGCACAAGCAGTTCCCCGATCGTCTCTTTTACCACCGTGGTACAGTCATTCATTGGTTTTCCTTTTTTATTTCGTCGTTAAGTCGCCCACACCCCACTGAGCCGGGCGTTGGTTGGTCGGGAGGGATGCTTTTGAGATCTGCGGAAGTTATCGAAGGAAAAGTGTTTGCAAAGGTGGCGCAGCAAAAACGCGAACCACCATTTGTTGGGGCTATTGACGCAAAGCGATGTTGACGCGCGACATCTCGCGCTGGAGGCAGCGAGAACAGGAAAAAATGGTTTGTCATCTGAACGCGTAGGCGCTTTCCGCGGTTTCAAGTGGGACAGGTTTCTTGCCAACTGCGGCCTGTCACCTTCGAGTCTATCAATCAATGCGCTAACGCATGACTACAGATTACCTTTCATCGCAACTGCTCTTGGTGACGATCCTTGTGATTCGGGTTGAAGGCTGCGGCCACCATTCTACGGATGAGTTAGGAAACAAAGAAGATAATTAAGAAATTTCGAAGATTTTTTCCGTTCTGTGTAGTAAAAATAGGTATATTATTCAAAAACATCCCAAATTACGTAAAATATTTGTTTTTGTAATATGAGTTTGAGTTGAAATTTTTAGCCAATAATATTTTATTTTCTAAGTAGCCAAGGACAAAGTTTCTTCAGCACATGATACGCAATTCTTACTTCAGCGCGCCATGAGTAACTGGAAAACAGCTTAAGTGAAGGTAAAAACACTCCAAAGTGCAAAATGCTCAATGGACGACAGCATGAACCTTGATGGAGAGCTGGAAGTGTTTTGTTTCGTCATACTTTATTGTCTGCTGCTTCATGAACCTTATTTGATCCATAGTTTTAAAAAATGCTTGCTTTTTCCTTCGTGTTTGTATGTTTTATTTTCCTTTTCAGTAATGCTTCTCTCAATTACGTGCAACAGAGAAAGGACGATTTGTATGTTAAAAATAGAATCAATTAAGTAACACTAACTACTCGTGCCAATTATTTGGTTGTTTAAACCACATCCTCGCTTAGAGATACCGGATGGTGTCTATAGTAGACAAGATGGACAACTTGTACATTTCATTCATATGTATGCCTTTCGCGTTATACTCGAGAGCTTTCTTCACGATCCGAGAAGTTTATATTGCTTATCTAGCAAGAAAAGTCGTTCATTAGATGACCAAACAAAATGTCAAGTTTATGTCTATTTGAATACACGGAAATACATCTCACAAACAAGAAGCTATCCCTCTCACAACGTGAACTGACCTGTTAACCCCTGTAATAACACAACAAAACCATGATGTGGTTGTGCGCAAAAAGTCAATTTTACATTATTATGTCATTATTATGATTGTTGCGTGTTGTTCAACGAACTTAAATCTAATTGAACACATTAATTTGTTACTATCTAATGTTCAAATTAGTTGGCGCGATTAGCCCACTCTAACAAAAGCCTGTTTTACAAAAAAGCCTTCAAAAGCCTGCAAAAAAACCAGGTATAAATAGCTTTCAAACACACGGGGTCCTTAAAGCCTTCAGCATTGCGTGTGACAAATCCTAACATCCTATTGGCCTTGTCTACAATTGTTAAATAATAGTAATTAAAATTTAGTTTGTGATCAAGTAAGGTGCAAGTTCACGAATAATAGTGTTGCGATCTAGCTGATTACCGTCAAGACTGTACGGACATTGCATTGGATATTTTTTTAATTAAAACTAATGTAACTAGATTTATTGACGCACAACAAGACGAACACAACGGTTGGACGAACACAACGGTTGGACGAACACAACGATTGGACGAACACCATTCACAAAAAAAGTAAAAACGCCAGAAAAGTCGTTGTCAATTTTTACGCCGTTGTCAATATTTCCTCTCTGTTATGTATGATTCTAACCACTTAATAACTTCTGCAGATATTCCAAAGAGCCCTAATTTCGATAGAATCGAACACAGCTTTTAAATCAGTGCATACTGCGTCCTTACACCCTAAGTCCATAGCTTTAATAAACTCACACACAAACCGAACGAGATTCGTTGACACTGAAAGTTTAGGGACAAATCTATGTAGACGAGCAGAAACAAAGTTCTTGCAGGAAGATAATAGTGCGTCATGCAAAACTATTTCAAATATGTTGGCACCCACACAAAGGGAGGTAATTCCTCTTTAATTATTAGCATCTGATTTAGGATCAGTGTAATGTGTTGGCGTCATCCACGAATACTTCCCAATGTTTAAAAATATTGCTAACCAAACTACATTCTAATTAGACGACCCAGTTTCCAAGATCACCAGATAGTTGCGGACGATTTTCACAAAATATGTTTTGATATCAATAGTCCTTCGTGCCTAATAGGTCTAACAGGACGATAGTTGTGGCATTAGAGAGAGTTTTAATTTGTTCGATTCATCGCTTAAGCTTGAACAGCTACTCAAAGATGGAATGACCTGCACGGAACCCTAACTGTTTCGAGTTGAATAAAAATGAATTGCATGTGCAATGGTGAACTTAAAGCCCATTTGAAGCAGATGCGTCAATTTGCTTGGCAGAGTTGTATTTGGAACCGGTTGAAATACAAGCAAGTGACTTCTTGGTAATTAGAAATGTCATGATACCCGATTGTCGATTGTCGAGATCGATTGTCAATGCCAAAAGTCATCAGATTGGTCTATAAACAGCAGCAAATAACTTCCTAGTTGGATAATGCTTCATATTGGTATGATGCGTTTGAGGCTCATCTCCGTTATTTAACTCTTCGGTTAATTATTATACTGTTCAAGACTGTTCAAAGAAAAGCTCGTGAAGATAAAGACGATAGGATTACGGCTTACAAATCTAATGAATAGTTTCCAATTTGCCTCCAGAATTATTTTCCTTCTATAACAATTGCCGCATGTGATCCATCGCAGTCAATCCTCACGTCGTTGTACTTTGTGCATTACAAATAATGCTGTAAGAGTAATTGCTGCAATGGAAATCTGGATCTCAAGGTTAGCGCAATGTAATTAGCATGCATGCCGGACTGCATTTGTGCCCGATAACCATACTAGTGATCACTGCTACAATTATTCGCTTTTCGTCCACACAAGGTTACAGACATT
This sequence comes from Anopheles moucheti, assembly GCF_943734755.1. Lineage (NCBI taxonomy): Eukaryota > Metazoa > Arthropoda > Insecta > Diptera > Culicidae > Anopheles > Anopheles moucheti. The sequence goes on from NC_069140.1 coordinate 62,801,549, forward strand.
ATCATCAGCATGCAACCGGAACCGGAACGGTAATCAGGGAGTTTGATGGTGAAAAAGTTACACCATCTAGCAAACGGTACTATTGTTACCGACTGACGAAGTTTTTCGGTAAACTGGTGGTGGCTCACAAGCACAATTGCTTGTGAAACATCGTAATATGTATATACCAATGCTTGCCAACAAACAGTTACCGAGCGGCTGAGAGGCTGACAACGGTGTTTCATTCACCGCGTGAGATAACGATGCATCAAACTCCAAAACTACCAACACGGTGCGAATGTGTCATCACCATCATCAAAATTAGCAGCACAAGATGTCTGCCAGTGCAATCACATCAACTTTGCGGGAGATGTCGATGCACTCGTTTGTGCTAGCACATTACAACTAACGTAACCTTTTTGGAGTGGACACGCAACGAATGGAAAGTACCATCTTCTCTCATCAAATGCTGCTGTGTTCCCCCACTGAACGGTGCCGCTTACCGGCATACTAAGCAACACATAATTTATTCCTGGCTTATGCACCACGACACCCGCTCGATCTGCACTACCAAACCATAACCAAGTTGCTGGGAAACTACATACCTATTTGTGATGAGCCCACTCTATTATGGCTTGCATATCGTGTTTTATAGATTACTTTAATATCACGAAAATTTAGCACGCAGCGAAATAGTTCACGGGATAAAACACGTCTTGAGATTATTTTCACGTGTAGTTAGTGATGGTTGCGCACGGATTTAGTGCTGTAATGCATAAGATGAATTGCGTCCAGGTTTATGACTACATGCGTGTGTGTTTCTGACAGAGAGATTACTACAACAGTTTGGGTCAATTTTGTGTAAAGTGAACAACATGATACTTTGGGAACCACATACTAATGTTCAACCTGTAAATTGAATTTGGTATGACTTCCGAAAGTCTGAAGAAAATAACGAAAATTAACTTGATGAAATGTATTATAGAAAATATTAGAAACCATTGATTGGCCATCGATAAAACGCGTCAAACGAAGTTGGAACTCTAAAAAAGATTGCATAGTTCAGTTCAGTCCAGCAGCAGCTGGAGTCCTCTACAAGTACCTATGTATTTCATCTGCTGCTCTCACTGCTTCTTACCTCTTGTGCTTTCTTATTGAACTTGTCGATGATTGAAATAACATTAATTTCAAACTTAAAATAAAATATATGGAATTAGCAATGGAAGTACGTCAGAATATGCATGTGGCACATATAACAGATCGTGTTGATAAATCATATTGCTTTGTTGTTTATTTAGATTCTATTTATACCTTTGAATATTTTAAACTATAGACGATAAAAAGATAATTACAAATAGGACAATGGTAGTGTAATATATTTTTTTATTTATCGATAGAACAGCCGGCACGGCAAGGATTACCTATCTGGCACGTGGTAAAATGAGTCTAATAATCCAGAAATGGCAGGCATAACATAATCGTTATGGCGGTCGTTACGCCAAGAAGAGAGAGAGAGAGAGAGAGAGAGAGAGAGAGAGAGAGAGAGAGAGAGAGAGAGCAAGGAGCAAGGAAACAAGCAGACCAATATACACAATTTTCTGGTTCATCATATGTGATACACATTACTAATGCAAATACAGTGACGCAAAAAGTGTGCATCAACTATTCATTTATCTTGCGTGACCTAAACTCTCTTCTGGCCCTTCACTGTCAGCGCTTCATCGGTCAGTTAACTTGAATTCATTTCGTTCCAATCCAGACCCGTCCCTTTCATTCCCACATAAAATCGATCAGAACATTTCTAATAACGATACTTTTCCGTCGACAGGACCGAATAGAAGGTTCTTGGGATGAATGAGAAAGGGTCCAAAGTAACTAGTGGCCTACCGGAGTGTTCAATAAGATTTGATGCGCTAGTTTCCGATGCACAATGGTTTTGTAGTTCATGACGGTGGGGAACGATCAATTTTATTGCCAATTAATTTTATAACACCTCGTTCAGAGCAGTCGGTTGTTTCCGTTGTAGTACTTGTATGTAATCATAAATAAAGGCAAGTTTTCGAAGTTTTAGATCAAGTCGCAAAAAGTTTAACAAATCATCAGTGTTAGTAAAAGTAAAGAAAACAATAGCTCCATCTATAAACTAACTTCCCCAACAATTAATTTCTATTGGATGCTTCCATATCCATACCATTTTCATACGTCTGCCAATTGTATCATAATGGAACTGACATCTTTATTATGTAAATCCTTTATCCAACAGTTGTGATGCGGTGAACGCACTATTTAAAAAAAACACTAAAATGTCTGATTTGGTAATGCGTCTGTTTTTATTGGCCAAGCTGAAGTGGTACAGGGGAGACTAAGAGATCGACCACGAAGACGGCTATCATGTGTGTTTGCTAATTGGACAGCAATGGACCCGAACCTGCCTATATCTTAATGTCATTATCGATGGATTTCAAAGTAGCTTCAACCTTGGCTTAGGTTTAAGCTCATTAAGAATCTATTATATCGAAAAGAAACAAGCTTACACGCGAGATCGGATCTTCGTACGAATCAAGTTGGTTGAAGGCGTGTGTCACTGTCGAATATGTGTGATACATTTGAATGGCGTGTGTAAATGAATGCTGTGCCTTAAATTGATTCGTGTGATGATTGATTGCTGCTAACTTTAGATGCCATTTGGCAAGATTAACGAATATGGTGCATTCTTGTAATTTCTTTGTTTTGCACATTTAAACAATTTCCGTACGTTGCCCGCTTGCGCGCTAGCATTGTTGAGCGAGTTTTAGCACATACGTGAATTAAACAAGCTTTGCACAGGTGACCCCAGCATCGGCACAGTTTCCTCAATTGCGCAAATATACTTTTCCTGCCGCATTATGTCGTAATAGGGTCATGTTTGAACATTTTTCATGCTTTACTTTCTGTGCAAGTATGCTGCAGTGAGAATGAGGTAGAGAAAATTCCTCCGCAGAAAGGCAAAATGCTATTGAAAGCGTACATCGTCAGTCGATCTGGCAATGGTACCGGTGCACGGCGTCGAATTGAGACCAGTGCAAGCGACTCCCTCAACGAATCCAGCCCAAACCCCGCTTTCCGGGTGCTCCCACAACAATAGCTGCTGCTGCTGCTAACACCAATAGCATCGGATTATGAAGAGGGTGACGATATAATAGCCTGGAAGTGAAGAAAATGTGCCTTTGAAGCGAATGAATACTGGGGATCTGATTTTGTTTCGATACACCGACACATTCGACGACGACCTGATTGCGGTAACGAAAGATGTTGATGAGGGCCTATTTCCCTGGCTGCGTCCCATCGCAGGCACAATTCCCTTGCACTTTTTTTGCTAGCCAGCCTGGTTTCTGATAAAGATCGGCTTAACATGGTGAGAAAATGCATCCGGTGGTGTTGTTTCCTCTTCTCAGCCATATTGATGTAGTTAACGTTCCGACGAATTGTTTATTATTCTTCTCACACTATCACTTATTTGTGATAGATGAGTACATTTTATGCTCAAATTTTACACAACGCTTCATGTGGCTTCCGTAGTTAAAAACATCATGCCTAATGTGACAGTTTATTATGTAGTAAACATTTAAAAATTGCAACTACTATTGCAAGTATGCTGTACATTCTCGAACGAAAGATAAACTTCTTGCAGCAGTTTTAAAAACCTTGTTAAAATTTACACACATATTTTAGACTTCTTAAACCGCTACAAAATTTTGTATTAGTAAATGAAAATATTGCAATAGAAAGAGAAAGTAGTCCTATTGTCAGCTATTTCATGTGAATGAATTAATGATACAAGTAACTTAACTAATTGATTGAAGAAAATAGAAAATAGAAGATACATTAATAAAATAATTCCATAAATAATTAATATGCACTGAAATACGTCCTCTTTATTACAGTTATCGAAATTTTTCGGTAGTACATATTAGTCTGAGAATTCACAACAAAGTCGACATTTCGAAATAAATATTATCTCAATCAATCAGACGATGGACGTATTCAGCATTTATTCATTGGAGAATATATTAGGTTTTATATAAATACCTAGTTGCTAATCATCTATGATTCATTGCATATTTGCTAAGGCATCGGTGCAAGTAAACTATAGATAAATATAGAATAAGAATAGATAAATTAAAATTAAGATGCCTCCTACATTAAGATTAAGACGGTGATGGACTCCTTACGAAATTTAAGATGCCTCAAACTTTTTTAAGCAAAATCGAAAATATTTTATTGTTGCAATATTTGAAATAACCGGCCGTCAAAATTTGGAAAGGAGAATAAAATTTATCAAGTTCCAACTTTAATTATAATTCTTCTTAATTTGATTAATTTATTATTCATTTCTATGGTCGCACCAATACCCTTTGACTTGCATTTCTACTACTTCATACATACATGTCTTCACTTCTATCACTGCTTATTTGTGATTAGATTAACGTAATTTATCTTTTTCATATTTGAAAATATTTTTTAAATGTATTTTAAAACATTTATAATTCATCCTACAAGTTTATTTGGATTTGAACACCCACGTTACAATAAAACATGTATGAATTTAAACTTTTTTTTTATCCACGATCGGATTTTGTTCAATATAATTAATTTCTTTTGCATATTTTGATTTGAATTAACAACGGTTGAAAATTAGGTCTCGTCAATGCAGTGATACTCCTGGCATTGAAACAATGAATTTGACTGCGGTAAACAAGTTTCACTTGTGCTTAGAGAGCATATTTCCTCGACAACTGATGGCAAGGATCACAGGCTTCCATTACAAACAGAATATGGGAGAAAAAATAAACTAAAGAGGCAGCCAGTCGCCAGTTGACTCGTTATTGGGAAGCGGCGTGCACAGGCGGTCTGTAATATCCGGTGCAGGGAAATCACATTCACACTCTTCTGACCTCAAGTAAACATGGAACAGCGCGAGGGGGATGGCTAGAACAAATGTAACATGATCAAGTCACATACGGTGCAGAGGAGGTCTGATCCCGACCCAACAACAGCGGTGTACGAATCGATATACGTTTATAGCGATAGCTGATGCACACAATGTCACCGGAAAGAGTGAGAAGTAGTGGGTTGCTTCTTGAGTCAAGCCGGTACAAATATTGTGTCGAAAAATGCCATCGTCATCAAAGTGTTGCGTTATGTTTCTTTTTGCTACCCAGCAACCAGGAATGTGCGATAGTGTCGATCGCAGCAATATTAGGCCGCGGTTGTACTTTCGTTACTGTCGCGATCGGAAGCAGCCAGAACCATGCCGCTTGGTTGTGAGTTGTCACGTCAGTTTGCTTTTTGATCTCATGGTGTTCGTTAGTCAAGTGGTTGCATTAGAAAAATGTGGATTTATGAAGTGTTGATTTGCTCGTGGTGACTCTGGTTAAATACTTGTTTTTTCTTTGCATAAGCTAAGACATATTCTGATAAATCCAAACACACCTATGTCCAGTCCATGTGTGAGTATACACCTTTTTTATATTATCAATACATCATTGCTACCTTATGTAAGAAAGGGTATCTTTACACCGCATTGTTATAGAACAGACCATGTGACAAGTTACCATTACCTGTTTCACAAATTAGCAAAACATTTTGTGACAGAAAAGCTTAATTTTGTGCCTCATATCAAACATTGTTAAACATAGTACAATGCTACAATTTGCACTAACAGTACAAACCTTTTCCTAAAGATTTAATAAATCGGTAGCACCGGCAAATTGAATGAGGCCAAATCAATATTTGTTCAATCCGTCTCATTCCTTCATAGAAAAAAACCATCACACAACCGGATGGTTCCGCACGGGAAGATCGGGCATGGTGCACGAATATTATTTTTACTTTCGTCAATTTTGCAGCGGTGCTTCCACAAGGTGATTTCCGGCATTTGGCCCAAATTTGCCCAACCGCATATCGCGCAAGGCTCACGAAATAGGTCGTTTCCCGCGTGAGGAAATTGCGAAAACGTAAACCTATTTTTCTCGCAAGGGTTGCCCTTAAGCATCCCCTCCATCCAGTTGCAAACAACGTCCGATGGGTAGTCAATGATGGTTTCCCCAGTGGATTCGACAAGAGCTGCAGGTGACGGACTGGAGAATTTATTTTCCTAGCAAGAAACCAATTTTGAACATTTGCCAAGTGTGGCCGTTGGTTGTGGGTAAGCTGATAGGAGAAGAAATAATAGCAAACGAGATAAAACGTGGCGTTAAGTTAAAGAAATGTATTTAAATTACCCACGGGTTGGAAATAAACACCAGTGTAGCAAGTGGAGCTAAAGCGAAAGCGTAACAACGACGGAAGCTGACACCGGTCGACATAAGAAACCGTATTAAATGAAGTTCACGATTAACTTAGGCACTTGGGTATGCTTTAATGTCTTCATTGCAAAATGAAATCTGTGGTTCAAAATATGAAACCGATTGAAGCGTTTAGTTTTCAAAACGGTTTAAAATCGATTAGAAAACATAAGTTTATCCACCAGCTGGAATTTTGTGCAAGTACAGAGTACTCGCAGTATCAAATGGTGTACAACACTGGGTTTTGTTTGAGTTTTATGCCACGAGCTATGGCTTCAACAATTAAGAGTTTTGTTGACATACAGTATAAAAAGTTTAAAAATAGCACACGTGCACTAATCGCTCCTATTGATTGGCGCCCCTGCAACCTTCTGCTACCCCTTTCTACTCCCTCCTTACTCTGTTACGAGACGCGTCTAATGCTATTTTATTAAAAACATACAATACCCCACAATCGGTTTGGCTTCGACACGGATCACGAGACACCAACCGTTCAATGAAGGTTTCTTCCGGCATGACCGTACCAAGTGATCTGCGAAGTGACAGCGCAACGATAAACGATGAATAATGCACTTCAGTTGAGGTTGGACTGAAAGCTTTCACTGCACCCTATCCCCGAGTCAAACCTTACGGGTGGTGGTAGTATTTTCGATGGAATAGATGTTTTCCGCCCTCGTCACCACACATGGTCAGCAACCGCAAAACGGTGTCAGGTCGCCAATCTCCGACGGTAAGATCAGATCTACAGACCACTCGGGATACCGCCACTGAGAGGTATTGATGGCCCTGTTACATCGGCGTTTGTATGTACTTTTACCAAGAGGTTCAATATTTCACCTTTTCTTCATCTGTCGCTCCTAGCTCATAAGACATACGGTTGGACGGACTGCAATGTCCGTCAGTGGGGTGTCAGTGCCGATCGATGGACAATCATTCGGAGTGGATTAGGTCAACGATGAGATAACATAATCAGCTTCTCGCTGATGCAATGGGCATCCAGTTGACCTGGTTGGAGGTGTATGTACATGGTAAGGTTGCAATTTATCTTTAAAAGGGAACTCATATCACGCCCGAAACAGAATTTATTTATAAAAAATGCGAAAAGAACCTAAACAGGAGCATGAGAAGCAAAGCACCGATAGAGCATACGGTGAGCAAAGTAGTGAGTATCGTCAATTTGTCAGGGAATTCATTTCTTACAGTCACGATCTTTATGGTATCCTACGATTTCAGTACGCAGTGATAGCCATTCAAAGACTGTACAATAGGCGAGGATCATGATTTAGAATTTTATCACGTTTTCCTCTGCTGAGAGGTGGCTAGCAACCCACCGGTGAGGAGGGAAATGTATGACTCCATTCTCGCTCGTCTAGACTTGCGAAAAAGGTATCCAAGAGTTATGAAAGTAGTGCTCACGAAAGGATTCGGCTATTGGTTCTTGATTGCAGGCATAATCGAGTACTGGCCACAAGTTCAGACTACCCGGCGAGAGTTGACACTTGATTAGCATTCCGAAAGAGAACCTCCTTATGGTTTCTTTCTTTTGACGAAGAAAAAGAACGCAGAGAACTAATAAAATACCAAGAAATACGTGCGCCAGCAAGAACCGGACCCAGGATATACGTGATGCGTTCGTGCAAAAGTGCAACGTCTCAATAGATACTCGATGCCGGTCGGTGGCAGAAATGCAAAGCAAGGGAAAAAAGTGTTCACACGACTCTCTACACAAATCGTTGTCCACAAACAAGGAATATGTGTTTGATGGTTCCAATGACAGAGGTGCACCTCATAATGCCCCCATCATCAGAACTTTGCACGAGAGCAAAAACTTCCTACCGGTGCTGTGGAATTTCCTAACACGATATGCTTGTCCGCACTCCACCTCTTCTGCGCTAGACATGCTTGTCGTACACGTTCACATCGGATTCGAAAGAATGTTTGCTTAGTTGAAGAAAAACGAAACCGCCCTTTTTAGAGCGGATGTAATGAGCTGGTGAACCTAGCACAAAAGTAGCTGATATGCCAGAACTTCCCGGGAGGTAGGTTGTATTTCATATGGATCGAAATCCGAGAGTATCGTCCAACAACATTGTATTTGCAGGGCAATTGTGTGTCGCGTAGCTTATGCTACTCTTATTCCAAGGGATGTCTGTAGAATTAGCAATCTTCATTTTTAATTATGACCTCTAGCATTTCACTCTAAGTGCTAAACTAGTTCGAAAAGTTGCACTTAAAGTCTAGAGCCTAGACGCAAATAGACGCAAAACTACGTTGCTCGTAGGCGTCGATTAGCCTCATTCGAATAGTAATTCACCATGAAGAAATGCAAATTTACTACCAGCTACCGGCCTACCAGTAAGAGTTACAAAACATGGCACTCCAAGCTGAGATTGTGATTCAGAGTGCGATTTTGAACGTCGGAATTGGATGGAGACCACTTCTCACGGGGTTTACTTTTCTTCCGGCCCTATAACACGAAACTCGACAATATTAAGCGCCAGCACGTTCAAACGGTTATTTGGATATTCGTAGTGCTACGCTTAATTACCATTACCATTTAAATATACGCGTAAAACAACCCCCGAGGGTTCGGACCGCAGGCTCTCGTTTGGCTTTAGAGGAAATGATAAACCAGGCGTCCTTGCGTGGAGCACCAGATCGTTTGCATCAAACCGTCGCTCTAAATCTAGCCCCCGGGGCAATTTAGGTGTTTGATGGCCGCAGTGCTTTTGTTCGGGTTTGCTTATTGAATAGGTGTTTGGTTTTATCAACCCGACTGCGATCGCACTGTGATCATTGAGAATAGTTAACAAATGTCTGAGGATCGATAGTTTCATCCGATTAAGAAAATTTAAGTTATTAACGATCACACCAACAACTGAAGCAGAGTGGCAACATTGGAAATTGAGGTTTTTTGCTGACCAAGAATGACTGCAAACTCCGGTTGTAGTACAGGCAATAGAACGGGTATAAGAGCGTATAGGCCATACATACACAGATACATGATCGAAAGGGGTAAGAATTTCAACAAAACATTCCGATTACTATCGCAACAACGCTTAGTGAGTTCACCGAATGTTGTATGGCGTACCTTGACGGCACTACCATCCAACAGTAAGTTGGCAGCTTTTCGACAATTGGAGCAATTCGACTCAACTTCGAGGGCAGCACACATTTGCACCAGCCGGTGCAATTAAGGTGTTGTTATTTAAAAGCCTCAGATGCCGGAGCTGCCGTTTTGTTGCTTTGGTAGCCGTTCATGAAATGTTTCCCAAACGAAGCGGGATTTTAAGATCGATTATTGATTGAATTTTCTCACGTGTTCCCACATGCCACGCGAGTGTTGAGGCAGGAAACGTTGAACCTAAAAAGCAAAAGAGAATATTATTGTATCGGTCGGAAGGGAGGTGAAAATTAACGGGTTTTGGCTAGATTCGGTGCGTTGGTGCATAGTTGCCACAATTGAATGATTGTAATTATTTTTTAGCGTGGCGAAAAAAGGTACAGAAATACGCTATGCTGTTATTGATCTGGAATTTGCATTCCTACGCTCTAATTTAGATCACAACAACTTGTTTTACGCAAAAAGGTTTAACAGTTTGTTCTCCTGTTGTACTAGAGATACTTTGTTCTGTATCATGTCATGTTTGCTAATGACACAACAAACATGTTTTAATATTAATCTGCGTCAGATCATTGATGGTGTTTGTTTAACATTACTGCAAGATCGCTTCATCATGCCAGATTAACTACGATATTGTCAAACCATTTGTCTTCGCGTTAGCACAAACGATGGGCAAGTTGGACGTAATGCATCTTGACACCTTGCCACTAACTACTCTACCCGATATGGATTCGGCAGCAGTGGAGTGGGATATTAGCGCACCACGATTCGGTCACCGAATACAGCCTTCTAGCTGGCAGAATCGTTCGCTAGCTGTAGTGACACTAATGATTTTGCTTCCCAAGATTCGACATCTTCGGAGGTCGTTTCGCTGATGTCGATATACCGTGCCGAAAGCTGCCCGTTCGTGTCGTGATGTCAGTAACCGGTTGCTAACGTTGGTTGAATGAAGATCGTCGGATACCAAGTTGCTAATGGTGATCTCCTTAGTGTCTAGTGTGACTGCATATTGAGCGACTGTTAAATCGATCGAAAGAACAGGTTGATTGTAGCCCGTTGTAAACGCTTTGTCCATCACGAAACCAGTGTACTGCGACTGATGGGAACCTATTTGGTTAACATAGATAGAACATTGGTTAAGTTAGGCAAAAGAGTAAACCAAATTCAGATGGTTAACTGGTCGATTTTGTGTAGTTATTTTCCACCAGTTCCATTACTGTTGCGTAACAATCGAGACACGAATAAATTCCACAAATCACCTCACTCAATTTTTGGATCACATCTTTTGTACTAAATTTTACATGAGTATCATACTTATATTATGTTAAAACCAGTATGTACCATTAATACCACCGGGATGTAGTCGACCAGCTTCGCAGGATGTTCATTTTGAAATATAGCATTGACGGACTGTATAGCGCGTGGACACGTTTGGTGTGTACCTATACAATTCCTACATTCTTCCGCAGGGCCATTGCTATAGCCCAATCACATCTAATCACCCAGCGAAAGCAACAAGATTTAAAAGCGCCAATCGCCCAATATTAAGCTCATACTAGCCCACGGACTATTACTGACCGGGGCTGAACCAATCTCTGATCACTCCGCAAATCCAATGAGCACGAGCTGTACGGTGTGGTCGATAGATTTATTAGAGCGTCATACTGCGCTGCCTGTTGAAATGCAACAAGGTCCGTATTTTAGCCGGATGACGCTTTGCAGCTTTGGTTGCCAGCATTCTTCCCCTCCATCGCAAGCGGGTGACGGGCGACAAAATGCAAAACCGCACGTGTTACCGGATCGAGCTAGTCCACCGAAAAGGGTTGCAGAGGGCTCAACGGCAACGAGGGCCCCATTTGTGGCGAATATATTACGGAGAGGTTACAACGAGCCCATCGCTTGCGGGTTGCGTGCTGCTTTCGACTACGGTCGGGGAGAATAGATATGGTTTGATACGTTTTTGGTAACCATCGATGCAACGGAGTACTCCAATGGGTTAAACTAATCTGTTACGGGATGCATGCCGCACGGGTTCGATTCGATAAATTATTTTATCTGTTTATGTTTTGAATATTCACTGATCTTACTTACTTTCTTTCATTTTCGCAGAGTCCTGTTGTTTTGAAAATTATTTTGAACTATTCACATTCACCGATCATATTACACCACTATTGCGTAAGCTACAATAAATGATCAGCCCGTTTCGATTTTACCGCAGAACGTTCAATGCGTATCGTAAGTGACCACTTTCAGGCAGTACATGGCTACGGGGGAACGCCGCTACGTTGCTTTCACTTGGTACGCTCGTAATGTAGAGCTTAAAGTAAACATAGATCCATGTGATGTGACGTAGTGGTACCCTCCCGTGTCTACACCAGCATGCTCATGATTCGGATTTCCTCCGCGGAATTCTGTCGCTTTGGATGCAAGACGCTCGTCAACTAACCTGAGAATCTAGCCAGCGAGAAGCGAAAGAGTTGCTTGACATCCGTGTACGTGTGTATTTAATGTATGTATGTTCATTGAACCGCATGACGAAGCGGTTGAATGTCCGTACGCCCGTTGGTGCCCAAGAACGTCCACACATCGCTACGTGCTGCATATTTCTCCCGTTCATCCGGTTGCAGGGAGTATCAACCCAACGTGGACCTGAACCTAGAATAGCACACGTCCGCCACGTCTAGCCCGTCTACCCCGAGGAGAAAGATCGCCGATTCAACGGTACCGTTAGGCCGCTTGATGGACGATGGAGCAACTCCCAAGAGCGCACGCCACCTCGTCAGACAGGCGTCCGAGTGTCGGTACGAGCCTCAGTCCACCAAGGTCGGATTGGAACAGCTGGCTGTGGCAGCTGGTTTCTAGCCGAGCTGTCCGGATGAAACGGGAAGGTGATAATTTTTCCACCACACCTTACCAAACACTCTTCATACCGCCATCCATGTACCCACTACACTACTATTTCAGATACTGTTCATAGACGGAGACTTTGTGCGCTTTCTGGATGGGAATTGGTGACCGGGGGAAGCGGCAGGAAAATGGACAAAAAGCTATAGCACATCAAATTGAAGTTTACCCTTTGGCAGGGAGCCGATAACCGAAGGAATGACCCTACAGCAACAAGATCAGCATCTCAGGAATAACGCTTCGTTGTATAAGTGCTGGTTGGGCATCATGTAAATGAGTCTAATAAGATATGATTGGCCATCGCATGGATAACGCTGTACCTGTGGCGGTTTAAGCACAACGGTTGCAACTACCACTGCAACCAGAGCACTAAGGTCTACTGTAATGTTACGTCTGCAAAATTCTGCACATTCAAGATGAACGATCGGTCGGGTCGATCGTTCCCGTTTGCATGCGTATAAAATGTACATTTGCTCGAAGATTGCGCCATTCCATGTAGGAAGCTCAAATTATAGACAATGATTAGGCTCGTTCTAATCAACTTATGCGCAACGCTGTAGAATGGACCGAGAAATGATGCAATAAGGCAGCGGGAAAAAATATTTTAATTTCGTCTCGAAAAATAGGTTGTCTGGAAGGGTGTTTATTTTAATATAAAACTGCAGGAAATCGTTTAATGTGAATGATTATTCCTTTAATTCGAAAAGTTATTCAAAAAAAAAACATGTCTCCTACAATTTGTCTCGAAGTGACATTTTAACTCCTTGTTTCGGACAATTTGTCAATACAAGGAGGTGCCCATATATTTATGCAATCATATTTGTCTTTGTTTCAATGGTCATCCAGCAGCATAGCTAAGACCTCACGCAACGAAGGACGTTCAGTTTTCTGCTTTGACAAGATATGTCTCGCCACCAACCTTGAAGAAGAAAATTGTGAAACGAGCAAAGCTAGAACCCGATAGAATTGAACATTAATATTAATTTCTGGTTAGCATTTTGAAGTGAGTGTGTGCAGGGTTTTCGAGTGATTCAAGCAAACCAAGCCAGTAAAAGAGGAAGTATACATTTTGGCATTTCGGCTTCAATATTTCAAAAACATCATGCTAGGTGGTGGTTTTGGGTCTGGGTTTTACTTCATTTCACTGACACTGGTGAGCAAGTTAAGCTCTAGCATCTAGAACTTGACAGTAAAAGCGTCTCTCGTTACAGCCACGCTTTACGCCCGTTTCTCACTTACCGCTACTCCTTGCTTTCGTCCAAAGATATGGTCTCCACCTACTGATATGGATTCAGTTGCTAGAGTGCTCCTGGTGGAGGGTTTTGCTGGTAATGCATGTTTTTTTTTGCCGTTGCTCCTTGTTGTGGTTATGCTGTCCCATTCGTGCGATTATAATTGCATTATGTAAGCTGCCCTCTCGGACTAGGGTCATGTTGCAAGGGAACCAGTTTTAGTTTTGCCTTGCTGTACTTGTGACAGTTTGTTTTATATTTATTTTAGCTTATGCAATGTTGATGAATTTAAATATAGCTAAATAAAAATATTCTGTCCTGTATCTGCTCATTGGTATTCAAGAATTGACTTAACATAAAAGTATGAACAGCCGATGGAAAAACTTTATGCTACTTTAATGCTTGCCGAGTGAATGAAGATTTAACTTATTCGTAAAAAGTGAACTGTTTTATAGTTAGGGATTTTTATTACTCTATTCCATTATTATCTTATTTGTTACGCTTATTCACACGCGTCTGTACTGCTTCATTCTATTAATTTGTAAGCACATGAAACCTTTAAAGAGATGAGAAATGAACGAACGGAGTTTAATAATTGTTGTAAACACATCGAGACATAGAAGCGTGCTTTAATTGCAAACAGGTTAGCCCAAATGGCACGAAATGCAAATGCTGATGCATACGAGTTATTGATATGAATGTTTTTATTTAAAAATATCACAACAATAACAACATTTGCTACAATGTATTGGTACGTATTATGTGATACGTATGATGAGAACAAACCGTTCTGCAGAACATCCAAACACCGAAACATTTGCACATATAGTTAAATATAGTAATATATCGAAACTAAATTCATATATGTTTTAAATATTTTTATTCTATATGGACATTCCGTCTCATACTCTGGAGTTTAGCCCAATAAACACGTGATCCTGATATGAATCCCGACTTCATCTACCATGCGTAGCAAGAAACGGCTCCATATTGCTCTAATTTGTATTTTCTTTATTCAAATGTAAAAGAATTGGACGGAAGAGAGAAGATTTCAAGTGAAGTCTATGCGTTATTCACTTTGAAGGAATGAACTGTTGTAAATTACTGTTTCCCCACAGGAGGTCTAAGCAAGACGTCTTGCATTTTCGTGGTTGGACACACGAAACAACCCAAGGCTTTAACGAGAAATTGAATGATGCGCTTTACAGGCCTTCGTAAAACGCGCTATATCCAAAAGCCATCGGCCCAGTTTAATTTCCCCGTGGCACGAAATATTCTGATGAGCATTTTTTCGGTGCTTTTATAACAACTTAACTTTAAAATGCGTTTAATATCTTTCCCTCGCCACCTTGCAGAGATCACTTCTCGCAATTGTACAGCTATCATTCCAGCCGGTCGTATCGCACTTACGTACCGCCGTGTTCATATAAATCCAACCAAATCTGACATCCTGTGGTGAAACATGGAGTGATTTGCTTTAAAATTCTTGGTAAAATATGTTTTACGCAAAGGGTTCCTTGTGTTTAAGGCTGAAGGCACGTGGAATGGTAAGAAACAGAATGTCTTACAAATGGAAACAAAAACAGAAGAAGCTCATAGCCGAATGAAATTGTATATGTATTAAGGAAAGTGTATGGGCAGTGAAAAAGTTCGTTTCGCATTACTTATTTGGTAAAAATGATTAACGCTGGGGACGGGATTTGCTCCCAACGATCGGTACTGCATTTTGGAAAATAAATCCCCATATGTTTTGATGCAATCATTGGAGGTCGATGGCACAATTACTCTCGAAACATATCGTAGGTAGCAAACTGCATCGATTCCATTCATAAAGCAAAACCATTTTCAGATGAACCCAAACAGTTTACCGAAAGGAGAAATTTCAAGGTTACCTCAGAGTTTGCCAGTGGCAAGTGGGAGGATGCCATTTGCATTGGTGTACGTGTGGTTTTTCTTTCGCTGTTCGGCAAAATGTTTGTTCGATGATGAAATCCGTGAAATTGACTCTTTTGTTATTGTTACGTGTTCCTGGAAAGGCATTCGAATGATGGTCAAAGACAGTCGATATATCCACCCGAAAAGCATACTTTTGTGAGACGGGTTACGCTCTCCCGAGACAGAAAGTAATGTTTGATTATGGGACGAAACCATGGCATCAACTATGAATCAGTCAGTTATCAGTTATTTTTCAAACTGTTTACTGCTCAAACCATTTGGAATTACATAGTTTGTTGTATTGGAACTCGTTTTATTTTCAAGCACAGTTAAAAAAAAATGAAAATAAATTATTTTTTGTCGTAAATTTTATAATAATCGTGCTGGTACGCTATCGATCAACAAGAATCATAGTTCCGATACAACTGAGCAAACAGGAGAAGTAAATGGAGTTAAATAGAGAGAGAAAGCGAGATGTGAATAACGCAGGTAGAGCCTCAATATCAACAACACAGGTTGAGTAGAGCAGAGCGAATGAAGCGAAACGCGTCTACGGAGCATGCTAGAAAGAGACTGTTTTGAGACTACTCGTTGGCAAGAGCTTGGCTTGGCCAAAACGGGAGGGCAAAAGTGGAAAAACAGGTTTGACAACGTATTCGCATTGTTTCAAGAGATTCCATTCCGAAATGCGTTCTGGTGCATTTTCTCTCTCGCTCGTTTACTCCGTTTCGTTCGTGCCAAGCTATTCAGTTTAAAGTTTACATATGCGCTGGTTGTTGGAGTAACTTGCTCTGCTAAATTTGTATGATCCCACAACCCGCAACACTTTATCGGTTATTTCTTTAGTTTTGTCCACGATTAGTTTCACTGTGTGAGATGAGAGAAAGCACAAATTCGCTCAACTCGTCGCAAAGAAAGAGTAAGAGCAAGAAAGAGAGAGAGAATGCCGTTTTGCAGGTTCGCTGGCTTGCTGTGAGAGGAAAACAATTAGTTCTCTCAAAGAGTTCGATCGGTAAGCAGGGTGGATGCGTGTTTGTCGTTTTCTGTTGAATTTTAGATACACCATACATGGCTGTTGGAAGCGAAAAGTGCATTTTAAAAGGGTTTTTTTTACATGATAAGCATTTGAATTGCATCGTAGGATGTACAATCGAATCGTGCGAAGTGTGTATTCTTGGCGTAGTGTTTGAAGTGATGCTGCTCCAGCAGAATTGAAAGTTACAGCCGCAGAAGGATACCAAAAAAATCCCACACAGTGGCGAGACCCTGAGCTTCTGTCAATCATTTTCGTCCTCCAAAGTTTTGGTGCGTGTGAACAACAAAACATTGTTCGGTGTTGTTGGTTTTGTTGTTATTGTTAGTTCCTCTGGAATTCAGCTTGGATCCGCGGCATTTTGGATTCTGCGCGACCCACAGGCTGGTGTGTGTGATCATGTGCGCAGGTATCGACAGAGGGAGACGATGTGTGAGTGAGTGAAAGGGAGGAAAATGCCAGCACAGTGAAGCTGACCGGTGCACTGACAGCAGTTAGAGGCATCGTTTGTGGCCCTGCTGTAGCAGGATAATAATAAACAGGGAAAGGAAAAACGTCCAAAGGATGCTTGATGTGAGTGCGTGCTAGTATATGTATGCGAGGGCACGCACTGTATTAAGGAACGGGTGGGCCTATGAAAGTGTAGACTTGATACAGTATCGCGTTCAATCTGCTCGGTAGAATCTGGGCATGCTTTACTATCCGCACTGTTCAGCGTGGGGCATGCAAAAAATGTAAAAATTCACAGCAAACTCGTTTTGTGTATGCGTGTCTATTTCCCGGGTTGGGAACGCTGTTCACTTATCGGCTGTGATAGTGTGTGTCTTGTGCTTTGCGTACAGTGAAGTTGTATGGTCAGCGAGACGTCGACGTCGACGTCGTTTCGATGACAGCTTAGCTTGCGGGGGTTTTGCAACGTAGGGGATATGGGAACGTTTAAAAACCCCTTGCAAAAAAACTTTGCACCATTGTATTTTCCAACACCGCACTCGCACCGGATGGTGTACAATCATAATGAATTTACCAAATACTGCATACATTATGGCCCTCAAATCGGTATTCTAGTCACAATACAGTGTGAAGAATTTTATTTTTAAGAAGGTACGGTCTTATCGAAAAATATACGTTGCCAGCGCCATTCAGATGCGTCTTGATATTAAACAGAAAACGTAAAGTAAATAAAACGCATAAAATATACAAAGAAAAAAAAGTGATATAAACAAATCAAGACCAGTGTAAAACAGAGTTTGTGAAAACCGGTTGATTGGCGGTTTAAAAGCAAGCAATTTAAAAAATATGTTCATTTTAAATATGATTTGCTACGAAACTGCTGGATTCATTGATGAAAATGTGTTGGTGTTTTCCTCATACTGATGCTTTTTATTGTGTACGATATATTGTGTCTGATGTGTGCGATCATAGTAGTGTGTGTTTTGTTTCGTAGTGTGCTGTGCAAAAAGTGTTCGGAATTGTTCTTGAGAAATTTTCCTCGACAAATTGAGCTTTGATTTAATAATTGTTGGTCACCAGTCCAGCGCTATTCGGTAAAGGATTAATGTGCACTGTTGGCATGCCAGCGATTCACAAAGCTCCTTAGATCAACTATTTATTAGCCCTAGCAGTGAGAAGGATTACAAGTTCCAGGCAGAGGAAGATAGAGTTCAACTAGAGGACAAGGAAAAATTGTTTAACATGAACGGATTATAGCTGAAGGTACGTTGGGTTTTACACTGGAATTTGGTAAAAATAGCATAGTATCTTTACAAATTCGTTATTCTGGTTGAAAAATGTTGCAGATTGACGTTTTAATTCAAATGATAAATTTACATCCTCGACTAGGTTGACGACATTTTTGGTAAAAAGTGTATTAGTAAGAACTGTACATTGATGTTTGACTATGTTCATGTAGCGCCCCTGTTATACGTCATATAAACCTGTCGAGAAAACAAAACAAAACGTTAAGTTGCATACTGCCGGTACGCAGGGTACAATCGCTATGTGCTCATCAATCCGTGATGATCCGCTCGAATAGCCGCCAGTCAATGTCAAGAACAAGGAAGTTATTTTGTGGTGAACGATTAAACTACATTACCGGAACAGGTTTAGCTATTGGCGTGCTAAGTAAGCATGTTGTTGGATTATTTTCGCACATGTTCAGCATATTCGACAATGGTAATGTTCTAAACATTTGCGTTTATATTTGCAATCATCTAACGGGAAGTGTTTGTTATCTGTCGACTATTCAAACGACCTATAATGGCCTTCAAGCGGGTATTTCGATAACGCATTTCTGCTTCGTTATCATCCATAAGAACGATGGTACACTGCCTGTGGTAGATTCGGTAAGACCCCCAAGACACTGTTGATATAATTGAGGTTTGTTCTCGCTGTCCTCCTGCACGTCTCGCATTACAAAGCGAAAGAGTACAGAAATGGGTCGAGAAACAAATGAACCGAAAAACACACACGTATTCCCGACTTGATTAAACATTTACCCACGAATGTGTGCCGTGATGATGTCACCTGCTATTAAGATCGTACTGAATTTCTTATACCGCCAGGTTAAACCGTTTCCTGTAACGTGTTGGTTTCTGGTGGATGCAAACATCGTTTTCTACGCAATATAATGAACTTTTTCTGTATTAAATTATTTAACATTCACTACCATGAAGGTTTCAATGTTTTACGAATTGTTTACCCATTATTTGGGTTGTTTTATTAAGTTGCTCGTGTTTGATTAATATTAATATAATAAACTGTTAGTTTAGATGTTTTTGGTTTAAAAAAATGCGCTTGTTGTTAGTGTTTTTTGAACAATGTTCGCTAAACTCAGTTTGAGTATACTTTCTTACTCACAAGAAAATTTGGAATTTGGGTTAAAAAGGAAGTCTTTTTGGATCTTCGTTGATGTTGACAATATTGTCTACAATAAACGTATATGCTGTGGCTCACATGTGTAACCGTAGTTGGTTACAAATGATGTACTCTTGTTATTTGGCTCCAACGAAAGTTCATATCGCCATCAAATAAAGAAACCATGGTGACCATTGCGTGGGAAACTATCCATGGTATCTACCAAACATAATACCCCTCGCTAAATTGAACGACTATAAATTATCAATAAAAAGCGAAATTTCCATGGAAATGTAATGTCGGAAAAGGCACAGTGTGGCCTATGGTCAGCTCTTCAACACGTTGATATTATATTCGTAGGTGTTGACGTGATACATCGGACATTATGTAATGACACTAGGGTTGCCACGCGGTGATGCAGAGGAAACGTTTTGCAATATAAAATTACTCACTTACACTTCATTGATGTGAGTCAATGAACGAGGTAGATTCTTTTTCGATGATGGGCATTTATCTTTTCTATACAGTGAAGGCGGACTTTTATTGTTTTCTAGTTGAGATAGGCTCGGTTTATTGCATGGTTTCCGTCATTGACATTTTTTACTAAAAAAATTTGGTATCGCTTATCGAGGCAATATGATCTAACGAAGGGGGTTCGAGAGGAGCGTGTTGCATAATTTGGCTTCGTAGAAAATGAAGTTCTCCGGACAGTGTTGCCTTTTTTGTTTTATATTTATAATCGATCAACATTGCCATCGCAAATGAATTCAAAGTGTCGATACAGAATCCAAGTTTTCATTACCTTAATTATTGAACACTTTCTAGAAATGCTGCAATGCTTGCGGTAAAGAAGCATGGACTGGAAACTTTCTAAGAACTGCAACTCGTCTCGCGCATTTTGGTACCAATTAATTTTGAAGATCATGCCAAGGATAGCCGTGTCCAAATTGGGCATCTTTTTATTTTGCGTAGAGATGAAAGAAATTCTTTCGATTAAAAGCTCCTAGGATTTTTTGCCTAATATTCAGCAATTAATTTTTTATTTGTTGATTAAACTTTAACAAACAACGTCCTGTATGTTACATTTAACGACTAATTTGTATTCTAAGTTCATTATATTATGCTGGACATTATATCAATGATGTAATGGATAGAGTTGTTTTATTTGAATTCCTAAAAGTTTGGTCCTTTCTTTGATGGATGGATCTATGACATCGTCTAGACATGGTTGATAGATGCATTTTGTGAAATGGTCCAATGGTGTAATGTATTGGGCCATACATAACAATTATATGTTCTCCGTTCCATCTTCTGGCCTTTACTTCTATCAAGTTTGTGTTCAGATAACTTATGCTTCCTTTTTTGCTTTAATCATTCTACCTTCGTCGTCTCTGATAGTCCACCTGTTTTTATGATTGACTGTTGTGTTTAACACCGGATGCTTGTGTGACGGAATGAAAACATACAGTATCAAGTTGGTCTAAAATTCCTGCGGATGCAAGGAAAAGAATCAAATTAACCTTTGTCTATTGTTATTGTACTCTTTTGGTATAAATTTATCGCGACAGACTCACAACTAAAGCGAATACGAGCGCAATGATACCAACATTGTAGCTTGGGGTTTATTGTATGTAAAATAATCCATGAAAACGAACATTCTTGTATTCTGCCAACTTTTGGGTAAAATCTTCGAGGTGCCTCAAATGTTTATGATCGAAATCTTGTCCACTTAGTGGTGTTGGTTTTGTCTCGAACGGTAAACAACACTTACACCAACGCAAATGGTTCCGGGTTTAGGATAAAGTGGATCCACATAAAAGGGCGTTTGTGTTTGATATGGATAGCATCGCACGTAGCATAAAGTCTGTTCGTGTGTGTCATGCACAAAACACAAGTCGATAAGGATGCGTCTGCGCCTTGATAAGCGCATCCCTGTTCCACCGTTGGTTGGTGTGTATGTGCACGCGTTCACACGTACATATTTTGTTATTGGGTTTGTAATAATGAAAGTGCAAGGGACTGCGTGCAATTTCGCTGGGGATCATTCACAGCAAGGGGACTTGAAACCCCTCGTGTACATATTTGAAGCATAGCATCTTTTGCCCGTTGTATTCTTCCTTGTAATGTTTTTGTTTGATTATTTACTGGTTTTCCATAAAAATAATGATTATTAGTAGTAAATATTTTAATTGATTTGAAAAAAAAATGTCATAAAATATGATATTGTATATTTTGCGTTTTTGTTAAACAGGTAAACAGGCTCATGTAAATTTTCTGCATCGAAAAGTTAATGTTTACTTACTTAAATTGATAGAAATTTTTAACTCGTACATCGATAGTCACAGTTGCAGTGCTTTTATGTGAAGTCTAGATGCACTACCAATAAGCCATCGGATCAATGGCTATGATAAACTAGTTGATTACAGACAATGCGACAATATAAGAAGAATAATTGTGAGAACTATCATCAGTAAAACTACTACCATCTATTACTTGCTATTACTATTAAGCAATGATAATATTGATAGCAAATGTTGAAGTACATAAGTACATACTTGCTGTTAATATTAAGCAATGATAATATTATTAAGCGAATAATTGCACGAGAATAATAATAATGTCCACAAATGTTAGTGAGTGCTCCGTGCTAAGCGTTTATTCGAAATTTTGAAATATAATTAATGATAAGCTTTGGATAAGCAGTTGGACTACCTCCAATTAAGTGTGAATGTTCTATTTATCTTACGGTCATTATTTAATAAAATCATAATTTTGTATACCTTTCGACCTCATAATGGCAAAAAAGGGATTAAAAATTTTCGGCTGGGTAATTTTTCATTGTACCTTTCGACAGAATGCTGCCAGTGCGGCCCGAACATTTCAAAGGGGAAATGCTAATCCACAGATGTTGGTCGATGACCTTTCGTGTTCTACCTTAGGGGGTTTTGTTTTCTGAAAGCCCATAATCATCATCAGCATCGGAGGAAGTTGATTGGGCCTACAGCCAAAGCATACAAGCGACCAGAATTGTGAACATCAGTTCACATCAGTTGCTTCCGTGCAAAACGTGTCATGGCGAAGATACAGCATAAAGCAAAAATTGCACCGACCAGTGTCGCAGAATGCGTCTCTTCTAGTGTCGCAATAAAAGATACGTGTTGTGTCTACACTTTAGCGTCACATTTACCGTCGGAAACTAGGGTTTTTCTTTGTCTTAACAGTACTCTATAACAATAGCAACATTCTCGTTAACTAATGGAGTACTTGAAAATGTTTATGTATTGTAGATACATGTTTCATTAAATGTGTAAAGTATCATATCAACAAGTACGTTTTGATTTACATGACCTTATTCGTATTCCCGAAAGTGTAATCTAAAACAAATAAATCCTACAATCATTCTATTAGACTCGTCCTTGTCATCTGTTGTCGCAAATAACAGTACATATAAACCAGATTCACTTCAGCCAACCATTTACATCCTGTTTTTATTGTGTCTTCTATTAGTTACGATTGGTTTGGTAGAGGGTGTTTTTGATTACATAAAAAATATAACAGTAAGCAGGGCAAGAGGATGTGTGAGTTAAGGGTCCATTTGCTATTTAATGTTTCCTATACTCTGTACTACTCCTCTACTTTGTACGCTTTAATGTTTGTGATACCAATTTATTTTCACTTTTTGATTTTTGCAAATGATACTATCCTACGTGATAAAATAAATCTAGTTAGTCAAAAACGCCAAGAAGAGAGAGACTATCCGGATGTTAAAGTAGGTTTAATAATTTTATTATGTTTATTTATTATGACCAATTGTCTTCCAGTAGGAATTTCTCAAGCGTTTTTAATAGCTAAACAAGTTGAAAACGAATGATGAAAATATTCCAGAAACCCGAAATACATAAAAATATTTTCAAATTGGTATGAAGCGAACTTTTTAAAATATATATTAAAATTAGGATATTCTTCGTTATTTATTAAAAAAAAGTTTTTAAATTTGTTGAAAAAAAAAACAACATTGAATTCGCTTACTAACTTAACCCTAAAACAATAATTCAATGTGTGCAAGAAATACCAAGTCATTCATACTTCACAACTGGTGGGACTGACAATACGGTAAAAAGGCATAATACTAAAATAAAAAAGTAGCAAAAGTCTAGTCATTCTGGCCTTGTGTGCGTCGAATACATCCCAATATAGTTTTCACACCCAAACAAAATCACGTTGAGTGGTGCTTGAGAACGAGAAGATGAAGTGTATGGTCATTTATATATTGACTTTGAATCTTCCTTTATCTCCGTTTCATGTGTTACAATGCACGGAAATAATGAAGTCAAAAGAGAATTGCGCATGTTTGTGGTATTTTCAACTATGCTATCGTAATAGTGATGGTAATAATTGGAAACGTGCTGGAATCGGGGCCTATTGAAAGCGCTATTGATTGGCTCGGGGTAAAGAAGGCTAAGATAGGCAGAAACAGTAGATCAAGATCTCTTCATGTTCAAGATCGAAAAAACAATAATTGGAAGTAGTCAAAGATACGCGCATCTTTGACTACTTCCAATTATTTTTTTGTCAAATTGTGGATTACTTAAAATGTTTATTCGATATTAGTATATAAAGGGAATGATCGAGAGTGTATCGAAATGTAAAATATTTGTTAAGTAGAAAAAAACGATTGTACCATAAATTATATGAACCATGCAAAAACATGTCGATAGAAAAATGAATTTGTAGATAGATAGACAAACCAGAATTGACACACATTGAAACAGCCAGTGTAGGTCTTGAAAAAGAAAAGCGTGAAAAATAGCACATATTGTCGATAAAACCGTCGCAGTGTGTGGTTGACTGAATGCTTTGCAGGAGGTATATGAATGGTGTTAGATTTCATTGCTCTTGGTTGTTATTGCGTCTAAATAACCGCAAATAACATTTCCTTATTCCGTTGCTGTTTCATAGTGATGTACTATTGTTAGGGTTTTCAATGTATCGCGTTTTTTTAAATCTCCTACTGAATGTGAATATATACCGTGAGGTACTTTGTTCTACCTGTTTTGCACATTAAAATAAGTGTATTAATTTTATGTTTAGTAATCACTATCAAGTAGATTCAATTCTCAAATCATTTTGCAGAGAAGAAATATCATATAAAGTGTACAAGTCGTCTTACCAAAATATCTACGTGCATGAGCATGCTGGTTATTTTGAAATCAATTAGAAAAGTGATTGTATATATTATAATATCTCTGCAATTCGTATTTGAAGATTTAAAAGTATATTTTAATCGTTTCCCATTTCGAACCGATTTATAAATTTTTACATAATAGTAATGGAAAAACCTTTCTGCCTAGCAGGAAACGGATTGATTTACCGTCATACAATAGACGTTGTGTTATTCCGGCCATTCGGATTTTTTAGTATGGTCGAACACAATGTTTAGTAGTAAAAAAACACAAAATCTAAACGTTCGGCGTGGTGAGAGGTACGAACTTGTGGTAGGCACTTTTGAAAGTCGAACATTCCATAGGCAAGCGTATAATACCTTTCTCCACTTTTTCGCCGGAGGTTCGCTTAGAGTTTACGCAGTTTTCAGAGCATTTGTGATTCGACAGCGATCGGGGCGGGCCGGTGGCATGATGGTCTTCACACGAC
The DNA here is from genome assembly GCF_943734755.1 of Anopheles moucheti. Classification (NCBI taxonomy): domain Eukaryota; kingdom Metazoa; phylum Arthropoda; class Insecta; order Diptera; family Culicidae; genus Anopheles; species Anopheles moucheti. Next base: position 62,826,587 of record NC_069140.1, read on the forward strand.
CGGACCGGATCAAAATCCCATCCGGACCATTCCCCGTACGCAGAACTGACTATCGGGCTACGTGGTATAAATAAGTCTAGTAAGGCAGAAGTGGCAGGTATGACCTAGTAGTAGGTCGTTACGCAAAGAAGAGAGAAAGAGTGATTCGACAGTAAGCAAAGTTAAAGACTCAAGCTTTTTCGTGTGTTGGTCGACATAGTGTAAAGCTCTGCCGCTCCTGTAGATAAATGTAATAGGCGTAGGCCGAATGCAGAAAAAATGAACGGAGAAACATCGCTGCAATCACATTGCAATTACGGTGCTTAAATAATCGTGAAATTGCGTCGATTGTTTTCTAGATGGTATTTGACACTGTGTAAAGCGACAACGCTAAAGTTGTTTACGGGATTGTGTTATTGTTTCCTTTCGTATTTTTTAATTTAACTACGATAAACGATACACAACTTTGAATCAATTCAACATACCTCAACATTGATGTGTTGTTCATGAGTTAGTGTATTTCAATTCCAATAAGTTATAATAATTATGAGAATATGATTTTGTTGTGTAGAAAAGTATAAACGATCCTAATGAATTTGAAACACCGCCAGATCGTTCTTAATGACATAAAAAAATGTTGAATAGGAAAATTATAGTATAAGTTTTTGAAACAATTTATGATAGATTAATGTAATAATTATTATGTTATGTTAAAAAAATCTTTTTAATTCACGACGGTTCAGATTATCTTGTTCAGAAGATAATCTCTTTGATTTAATACGGAACATTAGTTGAAATAGCAAAAAGAAAAAGAATATGTGAATTTTTGATATGAAGTACAATATGAATTTCCAACATGGCCTTTGAAACATTAACACCAATAGGATTCTCTACAAAATAATTGCCTGTTTATATATTTTGATTTAATTTTTCTCATCCATTCAATCATCCATTGAATCAATTCAATAATATTGTAACTTAATGTTTTTCTTCTTGAAAAATATTTTATTCACTCGTTTTGCTCTTTGAAACCAATATTTCATGAGTAGAAATTACTTAAGAAATTTTTGAAATTCAGTGTATGAAGATAGTATGATGTGCTGATTCAATAGATGTGCTTCAAATAACACAATTTAGGTAATTACAGTAGACTAAAACTAGTAAGTAAGAACAAAATAAAAACATATTTTCTCGTATTTGCATTCAGCTTAAAGCAATTGAAGCAATAATGTCCTCCTCGATAAGCAATAATGTCCATGTAATGACTTTGAAAAGATGAAAACAGCTTGGAAGCGATAACATACTGAACGCACATAAAACAAAAGTGAATTGATTGCGCTTTTTTAAAAAAACATCATTATTCGGTGAGAGTCCCAAACTGGCCGTCAAACATCAGCGAAATGGAAAGGAATCCGCCCCAAAACCTGTTACCTAAATTGATGGTGTCCTCTAAAAATGTTTTTTGTTGGCTCTCCAGTAGAAGAAACCTGCAGAAAGGAAAACTACCAGTGGAATATATGCTGCGTTTTTATCTGCCACGGCCAACTGGAACCAGCGGCTTACTTTTGAAAGCAACTAAAATCAAGTTTATGTAGAAAAACCTTTAGAAGTAACCAAGGATTCCGGACGAATAATACGTACAAAAATGAATCAACAAGTGTGAGAGTAGTCTTTTATGAAAACTGACACTTTCCCACATCTATATTCATCATTTTCTTGTAATTGATAGAGTGGAGATTGTTTAATTTTAATTTGTGTTTATGGTTGGTTTGCGGTATGTGTGTTAATTGATTGTGATAGATTTGTAAATGATGTTCATTTAATTCTATGCATAGTTAAGTTATTATAACAAATCGAACTCTAACTTGTCACAAAATGATTTACCTTTAGCTAAAAGCGTTTTATTGATAATAATACGTTTACTGTTTACGGCAGTAAAATACAGATTTATGATGATAAAATGGATGAGTTGCTTACTTCCGTCACGTGATGAGTTTGTCACTGATGGAATGAATTACTCGGTGCCAGACCAACACGTCTTAATTAGATCATTTGTTACTTTGCAAAGTAATCAAATGATAGGGCGGGTGTGGCTTGCCGTGGCGTATGTTGATCGAATTGACAATTCTCACGACGACCTTATTATAAGATTAATGAAGTAAAATATTAACGTTAAAAAAGTAAATAAAAATAAAACATAAATAAGTAAAAAGCAAATAAATACATAAATTTATTTTATGTAGAATTGTTCGTCAGCCAAAATATAGCTTATGCTTAAAGTATTTGATATTTAAGGAATAATTGCTAACGAGTTCTATTTTAGGCTAAACCTTCATTTACATTCAGGGATGTTATAATAGTTTTAAAAGTATATTGTATACACCACTTACATTGGAATCTTTCCATTCCGTTGAGTATGAATCATTATTGATTAATTATGAATTATTATTTTTCTTTAAATTTATATGAAATTAAATTCAATGTAGTTATATTGCATATTCGCTTTTCAGGTTCTATGATGGTGTAGGTATGACCTAGTAGATAATTCATTCGTTCATATCTTCATACTCTTCACAAATTGTTTTACACTCTTTATGCTTTGAAGAGCGCAGAAAAATTCAGATAGACAGGTTCCGTTTATGATTCTCCAAGCTGTGGTTGGCTCCAAATTGGAATTTGGATTTTTTTATCGGCGAGATATCGATTTAAGTTTTACGCGCCAAGGTAAATTACGATCAAAGCTTCACAAGTCTAGATGGAAGCAAATAGCTACTGTTGTTGGTTGAGGAAGTTGTGTTTCCCGAGCCAACATTAGGAAACCGGAAGCAAAATGGGGGGAAAATAGAATGCTTATAAACTGGCTCGCAGAACTATAAACATTAATGTATCTCGCACAGGAAATCACAGATGGTTGAGCTTCTGGGAATTCGATAGCTTCATCCGTGGTTCGTTCGATAAATGGAGCGAAAGAATTTTTTGGTACAGCTTTGGGGGCGCGAAAGAAAATAAGAAAAAAAACGAATTGGGATTATAACGGTATTGATCTAAGGGGTAAACGCGAAACTATGAACTATTTTGGATTTGATATTGCTAATACTGTAAAGTGAACGCTAAACAACAAGGTAAAACAAGATTAGTTGCTTCTTAGCTTGAAGAAGTATAAACAAGTGAATTGGAGTAGTAATCTCTAAAGCTTCCAGGATTTACTCTTTACAGAATCGTATTTGTATTCAAACGAGGTATGTATAGTGATCGCGAATACACATAATTAAGTTTCCCTACTTGCTTACTATCACAGAAAGCTCTCTAATGCTGATACTTTATCGAGGCTGCTCAATTGTAAAGAACGTTAGAAACCATACAAATACAATAGTCGTCTTGCGTTGCAATGTACCCCGTCGTATGCCAACATGGAACGTTGGAAAACGAATCACTTGCCAGTGTAATTTAACTGTTTGGAGGCCCTTGGAACTCCACCTTTGTACGTACGATTTGAGAAGGTCTGCACGATCGCTGGCTAACCTTTGACCGTGTTGACGTCCATTAGGAACGGTTGTACCATGGTTGTCTCCTGTGCAAGCAACAATCCCAAGTGTAACACGATTCAATACGACATGGAATGTGGAGTCCTCCAGAGAGAAGATTGGTTTCAAAAGTTTCACGTGTTTCAGGGCTTTTGTTTTGACCGCCCTCGTTGGTTTCTTTAGTTTTGAGCCGGGTTCGTATGTGCTTTATAGTTCCCTGTAATCGATCGCTCAGTAAACGATTCTTCGTGTCACCAAGATCTGGAGCAGTTGGCGTATCCCAAAGAAGCACCTTAAGTGGCAATATTTACCTGTGTGCTTGCACGCTTTTCTACGAAAACAAATGAAATGATTCGTTTCACGCTGTAACCGTGGCACTGAATTAGTTCCTTAAATATTCTACGCATGCTTAATCCGAGGGGTGGGTGGTCGTCAGTATAGGTAAGCCTACATAGTGTAGGATTTAATAGTGTGTTTATAAAGAATACAATAAAGGAAATGATGATAAATTTTCGGAACATCACGAAACAAGCATCAATAATTGTGTGTGGATTGCAACTTCATTATGATATATAAAATAGTATGGTAAACTGATATTTAAAATAGTAAAAATATGAACTGATGCTTGAAACTTTAGAACAGCTGCAACACTCTGCTAATTTGAAATTATTACCGGAAAAATGAAGCAAAATCGAGTAATTCATCAATTTTACATAATTTATAGTTCAGAAGCGGTCCAGCGGTTTATTTGGTATTTGCGCCTGTCTCACATGACGGACAATATTCCATCCGGGCCGTTCCTCCGCAGCAAAGTAGTCATATAGTTGTATATTTTACTTAAAAATTTGAATAGGTAAACGAATCATTAAGTTTGATAAAAGGTTAATCAATTTCAAATAGTATTATAGTTATGATAGTACGATAATCATAATCTTGATGTTACATTTTTTTATTCCAGAAGAACGGTCATTGCAACTATTATAACTATTGGTAACTTTATCTATGGTACAATTCACGTTAGTTTGTGAAGACATTTCCTTCTCCAAACAGTGTAAGACCACCTTACCCCGGGTGTACCTGGTGTAAACATTTCCAAAGTTCAATTAAATGAGGATTATGCTCCTATATGCTTCGTGCTAATATTTCAGAATCAAATAATACAAAAACAAACATAGACATTGAATCCTCTGTTCATATTTCTAGAAATAAGTGAATAATTTTGTAGCTGTCCGTTTTTCGGCTCGGTTCGGTTTTCTGTTTTAATTTTTATAATTTGCATTTTTGTGCCGCTGTATGCATGTCAACGCATTGTTGGCAAAGCGATAATTTGTCTCCATGAAATCCTTTTATTGAAAGATGTACGGCCTAGCTGTTGTCACGAAAAAATCTCGAAAAACTTTTATTGTCAGCTCTATGAAACAATCGCATACCAAAAAAGCCTATGGCCTGCCGTACCATATCGCCGTATATTTTCCGTACCTTCATAGTATGTTTTGCGTTGAAAATCGTACGCATTCAACTGTATTCGAATTCCTGGCATTCGCCTACTAAATGCATATGGAACATCAACGTCTGGATTCAAAAGACGTTGGTAAACCGCGGAATATACAAATAGAACCGGTTCGAGGTTTTAGAGTGATTTAAATACTGTGTGCGTGTTATGTCCATGCCCTGCTGCGAAGTAGCTGTTAGTTTTAGCTGCAGATTTGTCGTGCTGTGACACTAGCAGGAATGCAGCTAGCTAGCGGATTTAATTTGTTTCAAAACGTGGATGTTTCTTACTACGGATCACGATGGAACACCGTGGATTGACGGTATCTACAGAATATATAAATTTATCATAAGGAATAATGAGATTATTATATGGATATGCAGAGACTAGAATTTCGGGGGGTTTGATCATATCTTAACTGCTGATTGCGATCGAATGATAATTATAAGTACGTAACCGAGGAAAGAGAAAATCCTGCACGATTATGTGACAAACTGCATCATACAGGCCCTGTCTCGCGTGTAATAGATGTTTCTTTCAGAGGTTGCTCAAACCTATGGCGGCAGCTGGCAGCTGCGTTAGAAATGTGGAGTAGATGTCGTTACAATTCTATTTTTACCGATATAAGGCTCATTCCAGTGCTACGTCGCTCAAAACTGGATGCAGTCCATACAGGGATGCACAGATAAATGATGGTAGTCCATTGACTTCCCTGAAGTTTCAATGACCTATAATTACGCTTCTTACCGCCAATGGTACATTAAAGTAGCAAAGGCTATAAATACACGCTAAATAGAGAGCAATAATATGCTCTAAAGATTTTGATTCGTAATTGGCCATGATTTTTACTAAACTATAGTGAATATTACCATCACTTACACCCAATAATTAATCTGGCAAGTTGTGCTGGCTCATTATTATGTTATTTAGAATAGATCGGGGGAGCTATTCCACCTTTTTTTAAATGTTATTTCGCTTATTCTCTTATGTAAAAGAAAACACCACCCTTTACACAACTTTTTGAATTTCAATCTTAATTATTAAAAGAAATTAATCATCAAACTAATGTCCCTTCTGTGTTCCCTTTCCCTTACAGCTGCAACTGTTAAACCCGGATGGCAAAGGAGATTCAGATAGAAACATGAAATAAACAAAGAGCGCCCAGTTCTTGCGCGAGATAGTTTATAAAATTGTTAGCATCTTAGCGCATCTTCTGTGAGCGCTTTCTTATCACGACGTCATCCTCAAAAATGGACACAATGACATTTGATGACGAGCCACCACCTGAACCGCGGGAAGGTTGGTTGCTGGTACGCGTATTCGTACCAGAGCTGAACGTCCACAAGAGCCTTCAGTTTCCGTCGGATAAGATCGTATGGGATGTGAAGCAGCAATGTCTTGCTTCGTTACCGAAGGTAAGTACCTCTAAATGGCATACAGAACAGAATTGGATTATTTTACCATTGAATGTGGTAACAATTGAAAGCATGGTCTTCGGTTTACTGTAACAACTGCATCGTGTACTATTATTCATCGAATGGGACCGTTCTAATACAACTAGCCAGCATGTGCAACTGTTGGTTGGAACTGATTTGAATGACCTTGTGAGTCGCCTGTATCGTACACTCCTTAGCAGGTGTATAACACCTTTGCTCCCAGCGTGATAAGCTTGTAGGAAGTCATTGATAAAAATCTACTCGTCTGCTGTTGCATGTCTGAGAGTAAGCAAGAAATGTTCTGCATTATCGTGTCTTAAACCATACGCTACATGTTATCATCGATCATTAGTGACAAATCACACCAATCATTCGTTCTACTGTTACGCATGACGGCTGATATGTTTGAGGTATCAAGCAGGAGGTTGACTCGTGACGTAAGTTGTTGAAAAGATTACAGCTCAATTTTTGACGTAAAACGATTGTGCGTAACGAAGATTCATGTTCAGTTCAGTAATTGATATTGGTTTCTTGTAATGGGTCGTTCTGATGGAGTTTTATTATTTTATTAAAGTATTATAGTTAAAATTTTGTATGAAACTATATTTAGGTTGTGAATCAAAATTAAACTCACTTTGAATTCACGGGATAATTCATCCTGCCCTACTACCAGTGTTTTAATAACACGTTATCAAAACAGATACCCGAAAATTAATAGAAAACATAGTAGAAAATGATCAATTACATTAGCAGTTCTTCAATAGATTAAGTAAAATCATGAATATAATTAAAAGACGCTGCTTTTGTTCAGCTTTTATTACTGATTAGCTTGTAGGCGTTAATGAACGATATCCGATTGATAGTGATACCTTATTCTACACTTAAGAAACCTCTTAGTGGAGGACCCGTCTTGATACCTTCAGCATGTAAGCGTAGTGTGCGTAGTGTAAATCAGTGACGAAGTCAAAAGAAACTCGATCTTGATGCGTTTTGTGTGGCATTGAATCCATAGTTCCATTTCTGGTTAGTGGGACATTTCTCACTTTTGTTCGTATCGTTAAGGTTTGTACGGGAAGTCAAGGGTTCCCAGCATCTCACGACGAACGCGTATGGAAGCCCATTGACGGAATATACAGTTCCAGATTTGCGGTCACCGCATGTTTGCCCAAGCTGCTGCTTGCACATGTGGCCGTAGGAATGGCGGAAGTGCATCTATCTATCCGCTGCCTGAATATTTGGCTCGGTTGGCAGAGAAGAAGTCTGAACAAATGTGTTGCTGCTGTTGGCTGTAGCGTTCGTAAACAGGAACGCTAAATATGGCCGGAGTTTCGCCTGGGCACGATTTTATACTTATCGAAGGTAGTAACCTGGATGAAACTGTATCAGATAGAAAGAAACTCATCATTCCGCCGAGACAACGTTAAAGGCATTTTTATTTTTATTGTTTACGTCGGGCTCTTTGATGCGAAAGGAAATCGCTGAGGGAAAGGTATGCAGCAATACGTTCCTCTTTCGATCACGAAACGGAAGCGTGCATTTCATCACACAGAGTCATCTGAGAATAACAGTACGTTTACCTATACCTGTTGCAGGTTTTTCGGAATACACCTAGTTTCATAAATAGCTAATTGGAGCTAGTTTCCACACAACGATTTTATTTATTTAAATCTTTACGTGTGTTAATATAACAATCTTGATTTAATAAAGATAAGTGACTCTGTATGGTTTTACATTTTTCTTTTAAATGGAATAATTTAATCGAGTTATGCCACTTATTGAACGGGGAAAAGTATATGGTATTCATACTTTTTATGTACTTTTTACTTAATAGCTACATTATTACTACAGCTAGATAAACATATACGTTCTATTAATCAAATGAGTGCGATACAACCCATCGCAAGTAAACGGTTACGCGGGAACAATTGATCGGCAGGATTGGATTTTTATCCAATCACGGCACATCACACATGTAAGAAAATAGCTCAAAAGCAGTCATCAAATGACCGCAAATCTCGGTTAGGCTTTCGGGACTTGATGGTAAAGTCGTCAGTGGAGTAGTTTTGCGCGGTATCCCATTCCAGTGCCTGCCGTCAGCACCGTCATCATCCTCATCATCGATGATTCGCTGTACATACGCTCCAACACTGAAACCGGCTTGGAATGCGGGCCAGCTTCCAAGCAAACCAAATACACCAACACTTGGTTGCGATCACGTACACACTGTCCAGACGGCTCGCGGCATTGTAGGGCTGTTGGACACAAACTTAAGCCAATGCTGTCGAGAGCTTTTTTCAGCGCGGCTAAATGGAAGTGGGTTTTGGAAAACCGGTTTTTCGTTTGAATTTCCGTTGTTCTTTTTTCGTTTCGCTCAACATCACACAAACGCTCCTGTAGCGTGGCCAATCGATAGCCGTTGGTCATGTCGCGCTGTGTAAGTGTGCGCACTCGCTCGCGGATCGACGTGTGCAACGTGGAAAAGAGAAATGGGTTAAGCTACACTGGAATATCTTACGAATGTGTGTCTCCTGAAATGGTGGCCGTGGCCAGGGCTTTTTTTCTAGTGCAAGGTGTGTGATGGTCGGGAATTCGAGCGATTGCCCATCCATCGTGCAACCGTTTGAACATGGTAAGCAATTTTGTATGTATTAGTTTGGCCATCATTGGGAACCCGTTTCGTCCGGTGCTTCTAACGACCAGCGATGCGAATCTCTGGAAATGGCGTAGTGTTGTCTTTCAAAACCCTCCTACGTTTCAGTCAGCTGAAAAGGGAAGAGAAATTTTTTAAAAGTCCTGTTCCAACTTCGCATTGATTTGTTGTTGCTCTGACGGGCTGTAGAATTTTCGAGAGATCTTGGTGAATAATATAAATTTCAAAATATTGTTTAAATTATTTCTTTGCCGCTTACTTTTGTTGGTCCACTGTATATCCCGTTTGTTGGGGATAATAATATAATCTTTCTCTAGGTGCCCTTTAATGCCCCTTGCAACCTGTCCAATACGAGCGTCAGTCGAAATGACATTTTCTTCAAAGTGCCTATCGGAGTCTTTGGTATAGCGGAATGGAGAAAAATGTCAGAACATGTGTGAAGTTTTGCTTTATATGTTCTATGTACGCCAAGACGAGTCAACTATGTATCTTGAAAGAATCACAAAGTCAAACTAGCTAGCTAAACTTGCTATACTACCTTTTTATGCTCCTTAATATTTGACCTTGTAGCGAAACGAGTTTAGTTCAACAATAAATTCTTGATTTACGGCATACCGAACATTATTGGAGCAGCTATTGTAGCATGACCGATAAGATTTATTGGTTCGCATTCTTGTTGCCCGTTAAAAAAGGATTATTTGTAAGTGTTTTACAGCTAATATCGCGGAATTGTGATAACGAATGAATGGTTCAATTCAAAAGCCCATGATCCAATCATAGATATTGGTAAATGCTTACGATATCAACTCTTATCTTAATGTAAAAAAATGGCACGCTTAGTATTGTAGCTGTTATTGCTACCTACAAAAGTTCGTTTTATAAAAGGTACATACGTACTAACAATTTCTAACGGTTAGCATTAATCCGAATCAATTTATGAAGAAACCGTTTTACATTGGTCAAGTACAGCATATGGTTTGTTGGATTGACGTAGGATTGAATGAGAACAAATAAATATAAAAAACGAACAACACTTTTTGCAATCTCCAACCATCAATTGAATGAGAAAGCTGTCAAAAAAGCTGTTGTGTTTGCTAATGATACACTTTTTTGCTGGTTTTACATCTTGAGTAATTGTGCCCATTTCCAAGAAGTGGGAAAAGTGTTCATTATTTCCATTTAAGGCTATGTATTTCATTTCATTCAATTTTACAATCCTTCACATTGAATTATGACATCTTATCGAATTATGCATGTTGGTTTGTATTGACCCTATTATGTATGACCATCATTAATCCTTTCATCGTATTCCTCGTATATCTATGTTCAACACGTTATTGGACAATTTGGAATTAAAATATTGAAAATATTTATTATTTTGTTGTTTAATTGTGATATATTTTTTCATTATGTTCAATATGTTCGTAACAATACTGAACTGTCTTGGCTGGGAAATGCCCCTGATGACACACAATTAATCGTCAACGTTATGCTTCGCAACTCGAATCGTCGAAAAGGTTGCCTATTGGTTTTGGGTAAGAAATTTGTGTGTAATGCATGTCTTTTTAGGAATCAATGGTGAATCATCACGTTGTTATTATAAGTTTGATAAAATATATTTTAAAAAACATTGTATTAATGATTTGGATATCTCAAAACTGTGTGTAAAAAAACACTTCTGTCCAACTATACAATCGGTTCGCTCCGATAGAATTCTGATGCAAGTGGCCTACAAACGATAAAAATGCATATCATATCGCAGCAAGGGGGGCTAAACTAAAATAAGCTGTTGAGCATTTCTCATATTCGCTTAGAACCAAGAATATCTCAGTTCAAAATTTGTACTGCTTATTTACTGCTTATAGACTTATTTTACCTCGTAGCCAGTATTTTTTTTTATAGTCAGCGCAGCACGAATCGTCATTGTAGCAAAAAAATCAAATATATGCATATAACTTATGTTTCATGCATCAGTGTTAGTTGCCAACTCCACACATCCCACATTTGAATTCAGAGCCGGATGTGTTCAATCAATTTAATCATACTAAAAAAGAAACAAAGAGAATAAATAGAATGAAAGCGCAATCTTCATTATTGGCCTGGGAACTATTTTCAACTGCACAACGTAGTTATCGGCTGCGAGAACTAAGAAGTACAAACGTTTGTTATTAGTTGATTTTTTAACACTACGACGAGCAAGACGTCCTATTGAGTCATCCTATTGATTATCTAAAACAAGATGTTCATAGTAATTGTAAGCGAATATGTTACTTCAATTCCGTACTATGTTTACTTTCATTGTGTTAATATACAAATATAAAAAAAAACCTCTAATTGTTTACTTAGTTTCGTTTCTTTCGTTATAATCATTCCAATGCCTCATGTTAAGAAAATTGTTTTTAGATGTTTTCGAGTTTGCAAGCTTCACAGATCCACAAAATGTTTCATGTAAAATTTTTATCAAATTGCTATAGAAGTAACCAATTGTAAGAACTGCGTTGATATTTATATGTATTTATGATGCCACCGGGACGCCTCACAATTTATAAAAATATGTTATGTAACCTAAAAATCAGTTGTGGTGCTAAGTAATAAACGAATCGCACTAAAGTTGTGAAAAATGTGTTGTCAACATGTCATGTCAACATGACATGTAAACTTGCAGAAAATATCTGTCACAAACTTACTACACACGGTGCTTGTGGAATTTTTTATGAAAGTGATAAAAAACCTTTTTCAATTTAGAAAACGTTTTTCCCATTCTATAAGATGAAGCAAAATTATGCCGGAATATTTCGATTGTTAACAACTGCAATTGCTTAATAAAACTTCTTAATTTTAATAATACATTCAATACTTCTTAACCACACTGTATAAAGCTTGATCGTTTTAAAGTGAAACACTATTCACGTAGGCAATTAAATATTTATCTTATAGTAACGGTGTCTCATGATAACTGGAACGGTACCAGTAGTACGCCCTCCAGTAAGTTAATAATTATGGAAGCCAACGAAATTTTCAAATTGTCAGTGATTTCGGTGCTAATAACTGCAGACAGTGTAGCGATAAAACGTAGGGCAATGTCAAATTATCACGATGGAGAGGTTAATCTAATAAGTGTGAAATATGGTGTATGTGTTGCTGTCAGTACGAACTTTCTTAGACATAGTGAGCAATTTTTTGGTCATGAATCGTTCGTTTCGTTCGTTTTTCACATTATGTCTACAATCTCGCGCACTTCTTGTTCGAGATATACACAATGTGACCTCAAAAGACAGATTAGATTAAACTAGGCTAACAACAGCGTTAGTGTCTAATTTTGCACGGCACTAGTCGATGTACGGTCTGGTAGATATTATATTAGTGAGGCCGAGCATTCGTACCATGGTTGCACTCTTGCTTGATGATCAGATGCCTTAGTAGTTTGCCTTTCGCTTGCATGGATATTTCCGTGGTTAACAAAGCAGGTTTGTTGCAGCTATAAATTATGAGCGGTTTGTTTCTGGAGCATCCCACCCGGTCCAGGGATTAGCGATGAGTCAATTGCAATGGACTTCTCACGCTTAAAACAAGAATTTTTCCTACCAATTCTGTGCGCATATACTTAAATTAGTTGTTAGAGATTACCATTCTGTTTAGTGAATCAATATTTTGTTTGTTAAATTCCACATTTGTTATAGAAGTTTTTTTTTATTATCGGTAGAACGATCAGGCGACTGTAAGAGTTTTACGGTAGTTGAATTTGTAATCTTCGTCTTGTGTACACCAATTTCGAGCAATTGTTCGATAATCATTACCAGTAGAAAAAAAAAACTTCTTATTTGAATTCATGCGGTGAATAGTGCACATAAGAAGATCTTTGTAACAAAGATCGATATTCAGCTTGGTTGGGATACTCAATGCTTTCAAAGAGATATAATAAGCATGGGTCTATCGGAAATGTCATTTCGGAAATTTGTTTCCTACAGGATGCAGGAATGAAGCACGAAGCCACAGGAAAATCAATTTGTGGTTTTCAATGTATCGAGTAAAGCTAACACACATTCTGTGGTATATTCTAAAACGATACAGTCTATAAAAAATCCATCGATGTAATTATGTCGCACCGTGGGACAGTTGGTATATCAATCGTCCTATTTCCGAAGCCTTACACTAAACTGTTTGATGTTTTAATGTTCCGTTTTGTAATATAATTAACATGTTTGAGTGTATAAGATATTTGATAATGTAGACCTCATGGTACCAGCTTAGTTATAGAGAACCTACTAGGCCCTGCTTCCATTAATAAAAAAAGCTTGATAAATGTCCTATTGTTTTAAATGTCTCTGTCTCTGATGTTGTGTTTTGTCTTCTATGTGTTTGGGTTTTATACACATTTTTATATATTTTGTTTACATTTGGTTAAAATATTTGGTTATATTTGGTATATTTGATTAAATAATATTTGGTAAAATATTTCGAAAATATTTGATTATGTACATTCGTAGCTCTTGGGGTATCGATTAATATAGCAAATTCCGTAATACACGACCTAACGACACGTGAGCTCAATGTTAAAATATCTTCTGAACTATACAACTTAACCGCAAAACTTCACGTTTCTGCTATAGGTAATCAAATTACAGCTAGTCTGCTAATAAGCAAAGCGGATCTCTGTTTCAGAGTCCCACATAGGAAGATATGCTCATACGAGATTGGCTGCAAATGTATTTATCGTATGGCATCAAGATATGAACGATTACACTGAAAGTTACCTTTGTATGTACTTAAGTGTACTTACGATGCAAATGTCTCAAAAGTGAACAATACTCGAGCAAAATTGTAGCTTTGTTTACTATCACGTGCATCGCAAGCATAGTGATCAAGATGTGAATTTCAGTAGCCGGAACGATACTTCTCACACATCCAACAATGTTCCATGGATCATGTGCTAAATTTGCGATGCGAATTTGCTGAATCGGAACGTAGAGAAAGAGAGAGTTTATATGCAGTGCAAACAGTTTTAAATGAAAGTTTAGACAGCTTTTCTACGATTAGCCTTTTCCACCCGAAGGAAAAAAAGTATGCTGAATGTAATTATCATCCACTTGGAAGAAAATAACCGCTATAAATCTGATTGCTTAGTTGCTATTTTTATAAACTGCATTCGAGGATGGTTAAGTTCAGTCCGAACGAGCAAAATCGTAATCATTTTATAGCCGCGCTTTATTTGAACTTTTTTGTCCTATGCCATCGACGACCGCACTTTGCCTGGTATTATCCCGTAGGTCGTCACTTATTATTGCACTTGTCGGCAGAAGAGCCTTTCCGTTTTAGGATTTAAAAGCCGCCTTTTTGCTTTAGGTGTACTTTACAACATTGCTTCTCATTTCTTTCGTTAATCTCAATCTATTCTGCTAAATTGGGACCGATAGTTAATGTTGGTGTGTAGCGGTAGAATAATTAACACAGACCATACACCCTCAGACATTACTGATCGAGACTCGAATTCGAAATTTGCGAAATAAAATACACGCGTGGTCGTATAAACTGCCATAAGCAGTAACCAATGATTTGAAGTTGGCTTTTGAATTATTAATCTTGGTAATTAGACCAATATTATCTTTTGGTTAAAATATATTCACTAATGTCCGTGAAATCGTGCAGATTAACGGCTGTGTGGGTGATATTGATATGATTTTTGTCAAAACATTTCTGCTTTCTGTTTAAGATGACGAGTTAAATTCCCAAACAGTGGATCATTTATTCAGGCGTATCATTTATATCATTTATTTTATTATAAAATAAAATTCAATTACATTGACTTAACCAATTCAATTCACACTGCCAATGTACGTTGTTAGGTTTAATCTCACTGTTCAAATAAAGAAGATTGAACGTTATTCAAGAAACTTACATTCCAGCGAGTTAAAGTCAATTTTATTTTGGAATGGACATTTTGCTAATTTGAATTGTTAAGCGTTGTTTATAGATGTTTCCAAAGAAATTATTAAACTTAAATCCCCATGTACGAATGTAAGAAAAATTCAAAGTAATGGCATTTGTGATCAGTATTGCATGGAGCGAATTTATTTATTTAGTCCAGTATTTCTTTTAAGAAAAACATGAATAATATTATTAATATCAAGGTTATTTTGATGTTGTTTATTCATGTTATGTTTTGTTTTATTGAAATAAGCTTGTGTTGTGTTGTGTTCGTTGTGGGATCTTTTGATGACGAAATGAAAAAAAATAACTTCCAACTTCAAACCGGTTTGAAATTATTGTGTGTATCAGAGTTTCAAAGCGGAGGATAATTGTTCGTTGATTACTGTAATTAAAGTCATAGATTGCTGCGTAAAATGTGTCTTTGCTATGAAACTTCAAAGACCCACAGTAAGGTTTTGATGTACATACTGTACATACAAAACTGTGCAAGGTGTATTGAGATGTGTGGAAGAACCTGGCTTTGCAGGGTGTAATAATTTTGTACGTATATACTGTTACCTAATGTAATCTAATTAACACATATCGACGGTGCATTTCATTGGCGATGGTACAAACATTTTACTTGCGTTTATGCGTTGTAAACAGTAAATAGTTAAATTCCATTAAATTTAAACACATGCATTTACTAGTTTTTTACAGTCTATTTAAATTATAATATCTCAAGCCTCAATGTTGGCAATCTTTCTTGGTTTTAAAGTTTAATATTTAAGCGTTTAATATAAATAAAACATAAAAACATTTTTTATGTGAATCGTACCACTGTTTATTGTGCTATATGATATGTGTGTTGTACTGTAAAAGCGTTATAGAATGATGGACGATGTTTTTAAACATGTAATTACAACAAAACTTTGTTACACCTTAATAAAAATATGTCGTTTTTTGCCATTCATGCGAAGAGTAGGAGTGTTATGTTGGAAACGAGAGATATACGATTTCCTCTCCAAGTGATCCTACGTCCTCTTCAGAAAAGAGGCATTACGTCGCAGTGCATGCGACGTTTTTATGATTATACAGGCACTATAAGGGAGGTACACTGGCGGTTATGGTATACTATTATGTAATAGCGGCATGACTGACACAGTATCTCGTGAACTTCGAGATCGGATGGAAAACACCAGAAAGCCTCAAGAGTTGAATGAAGAAATCTCCCAATAGTGATCACCTTGAGAAGGCCAGCCGTGGGATTTCGCACGATATCTTTTTGATATTTCTTTCCCTGTTGCACCTACAACAACAATGGTCCCATTCAATTCTCTTGAGGCTAATGTGGTCTAATGTTTTTTTTTTAATTTTAGCATTGCTTCAGGATAATGTAACGACCAAGTGTTCACACTTGGTACAACGCTGGCTATGTAAAGACATTGTGGCTTGATAGGCAAGGCGCAAGTTTTCTATGGCAGGAACTGCCGCATCGATTGTCCTTAGCCATGAACGAGTGACAGAAATTGTGTTGCTAAGGATTTAATATCATGGTACCTTTTTCACATGTATGATGCAGACATTCGAATTTGTTCTCCTTGTATGTATGAAACATGAGACTGCCATAGTTTACAAAAATAGATACATCATTAATCATCGAACTTATGGTCATTAACGAAAAGTAAAGAAAAATGTAGAGTTGGGATTTGATTATCTATTCTATAAAATATCTAATTTAACAATACAAACACGTTTGTGTTTGTAGTTGATTTACTGAATATTGTTTTAATATATATATAAATAATATAATATAAATTATACGATTATACAAATCAAAATAAGATGAAACTAATCTATTCTGCCGCCATTAACAAATTTAGTTTTATCTATTTTTATTCCTGCCAACAAATTGCTTAAAATACTCGATATAGTCGTTGAATAGTTCCAAATAATTTGAATTTTGTGTTTTGGTGTTTTAAACACGTCTATATTAGGTTTAATTCAATCGAGCTTGTTCAGATATGTTAGTGTTCTTAATAACATTTGCGTCATCAAAACTCTGGCGACAGTAGGACTGGATTATAAGTCCAATGAATAAGTGAATAAGTCCAAATTCAACCAACAGTACAAAATGGATCACAGTCAAATCAAATTTTTAAATCCTCAATTCTGTGACGAATGATTCATTATGACATATGCTAATCAAATGTATTTAAGATGGTAATGAAAATCGGGCGCTATTTCTTCGACTGTCTTCCGTATTCTGGACGTTTTTCTTCCGGCCTAACTTATCATTATGATCTACACAAATAGTCTTGAATGTCATCAAAACAGGGTGCACAAAAATATCATCTGTTTGACTATAGACAACTGGTTATACGTTATACCAAATCAATTGGAATGGTTTCATTTCTCCCTGAGAGACTGTAAGAAGTGTTTTCTAATACAAACCTGTTTTTATTCGACAATTTTCACACACCAACTGTACCACGTCCAGATGGTGTTTTGGCGACAGACAGACTGGTTTTGTTGTAGATCGGTCAGAAAGCAGCGATTGAACATTCACTAGTCAGAACAAGTTGTAGTCTGGCTTAATCAAGAATATGACGAGAAACGTACGTAACGAAACGTATTTGTAAGTTGCTTCTAAACTTGGCAAACGAACTGGTGTACGTAAAACAACCGCGTTCTGAACATTTGAGATTCGAAATTGCTTGATCGGATTATGACTTGCGTCATTAGAGCACTAACCTTAGAACCTGAGCAACAGACTTGTTGGCTACCATTTCCTGTTCACCAAAATTCACCTGCACATTGTCGTTGCGAAAAAAAGATCTTTGTGTACTAGTCCATCTACTGTCCGGAGCAAACATGTCAAAGATCTTTATGTATTCTTGCCAGCGTAGAAGAAAAGTTTAATATAGTTCCGATCTTCGTCACTTATAAAAGTATCGCATATTAAGTAAGCAGTTCTGTTTTATAGATATAACATATTAACAAAAAAATAACTAAAATAAATTTGTTATAAAGTTTACACTAACATATTTTTTGGTTCTGTATTATATTTTGTTTTCGCTCTTTTATAATGATTGATTGTATTATTTACTTACGACAATGTGCATTGGTTTTCTCAAATTCCATAGATTTATGTTATGTTTATCCAATATTTGCCTTTACATTTATCTTCCACTGTGTTACGCTCAAATATTTAAAGTGGTGTATGCGATACCGTGGTGTATTTTTTCGTTATGTTCTGTTGATGATTGTTGATATTCTGTGCCGTTAGATATTTATAGCTAGATTCTACCGAACCAAAAATAAACCACCTGCATGTAATGCGCAGTAGCTCGGAAGATTGAATTATTTATCCATCATTTGCATCGTGGTACATGACAGGCTGTTTCAACTAAAATAATCCAAGTATCCATATACCGGTGGCATGATGGTAGCGGCACCGGTCTTCAAACGAGCGGACCGGACCAAAATCCCATTCGGACGAATCCCTCGTAACAAGTACTGACTATCGGGCTACGTGGTAAAATAATAAGTATAATAAGCCAGTAAAATAATAGCCAGTAATAATAAAAAGTATAATAAGCCAGAAATAGGCAGGCATGACCTAGTAGTATGTCGTTACGCCAAGAAGAAAGAGAGGTGTTCTTCGGCTACCAGGAAATGATGCAAGAATTAATTAACGGAGAAGTGTTTATTTTTTAACCAAATGGGCCACCATTGGTAGAAACAGAGCAGTATCTTATTTTTCATTAAATTGATGTAATGTACAGGAAGTTTCTCCTCCGATATGAGTGTATAGTGAAAGTCGAGAAACTAAACTGCCGTGAACGTTAACAATACGGCTAATATAAATGCACTAGCTTAGAGCAGGAGAAGAAGTAAATATTTAAAATGTTAAACTTATGCCATGATATTTTAATTTAAACCTTCTAAAGCTAAAGCGATATACTTATTGTAATATAACATAAACTATTATTAACATTTACATTAAATCCACAACTTACCGAAGATGTCTTACTTTTAGACCAGCTCTTAGGAACAATTAGCAAAAGGTCGTTTATGAACTTGATTTTATTCAACTGGTTCTTAACTTACATTTACATCATTTACTGTCTTGATGATCTTGGGGCATCGTGTGAACGCTGTTGACCTTCCTGTTATGAAACACAAAGAAAAACATATTTTAACTAGCTTGTCTTCCGTTACTCTTTTCGGACGATGTAGAATTTTGGTTAATTTTTAAGTTTAATAAAAGTGTGAATATATTTTTTGTAAATCATACGGCCCTCGGCCGTCATAATGGAATTAAATAAATAAAAAGATAAATATTTTTTGTAAACCAGATTGTTCATGCCCTAAGCTGCAGTTGGTTTTAAATTGGTTGCTTGATAAGATAACTATTCATTCTACACTTCAGAAAAGTTTATGTTGGGGATTATTTGTGTACACAGTAAGAATCAATCTGCAGTTCTTGAGGTTGTTGTATATTTTGCACAATTGTATGGTAATTCCTCAACCACCAGCATGGTCTAAATGTCTAGGAACGATAGACCGTCAACTTCAAGGTTTGCCAATTTTCTCAAAGAACTCGGGTAATACAATTCAAAGGTAGACATGGAGAGAATATAAATGAGGCTTTATACGTTTTTAAATTTGTGGTTGGAGCATCAAATGAGACATGTGCAGTGATCGTGTTTTAATGCTGAAATAATAGTAGACATAATTCCAAATTACATTTCATGACGCATCTCTTTCTTGCAATTTAGCTTTGTGTTTGGAATTTTCCTTAAGTTTCCTATTTAAAGTGTCTGTTTAATTTATATTTGCGTTGGAAATGAATTAAACACCTTCAGAAAATCTTTATCTGAACACGCTATAATGTTGCATTGCACTCGCGTGAGGTTCAAATCTTAATTTCACTGTGCATTCCCTAGACCGAAATGACTATCAGACCATTTGTAAATCAAAAAGCTCCACGGTTGAAAAACTAAGTGAAGTAAAGTGGAGTAGATAAATAGAGTGTGGTACAGTAGAAGTAGAAAGGCCGTTTTTGCATATGTGTCAAAACGGTTTAAAAAGGTGTTATTCATACTTTCGATTTGACATCCCATTGCTGCCAGACGTATAGTGACCAACGCGAGCCATATGAATTTCAAGTCAACTATGGCAACTTCTGCTCAACCATAATGTGAACGAAAAAATTGCTGCGGGTGTTTAACTACTGACATAATAATTATTTTCATATTCAACGTCGACAAGCCACGATTGCTACCAGCGTGCTCAGAGTGATGATCAGGAATTTGAAAGATGAAAAACTGCTGCCTATTGTAGGGTACGGGTGATGTATTCATTCGCTTCCAACAGCGAAATGGGAATGGAAAGGTTGGCCATAACGTTTATGCACATGAATGGCTGACTAGATTTCTAAAGGGGAGTTAGGCTAAGCGTAGTCAAGCGCCCTTACTCATTTTCTACTCAGCGCAATCAACGCCAAAAATGATCGTAAGCGTGTCTCGTTTGATAATTATACAGCAGAGAAGGAATTACCCAAATCGTCAATTATGATTAGCAACTCTAGATTGATAGCTCTTTACGTGTACTAGTGTACAATATTGATGTAGCGAAGGAAAAAGTGAGAAGAGATCTGTCAACAGTTTCCTTCGAATTGAGACCAAATCTTTCATGGAGTAGCTACGTAGCTAACAGAAGCGCACCCGTTTCTATACAACTTGTGTAGGAATGCTGTTTCTTAGAGTTTTGTTCCCAGATTTTCACACAAATGTTCAACAAAAAAACTAGAAAATCTAAACCGATGGTTTAAATGTGATTTATTGTTTGTACACCAGCAGTGCTCGAAATTTTTACCTGATTAATTGTGTGACCATGAAAAATGACGATAATTTATCATACAGGAAAAACGAGGATATAACGCTCTAAAGTTTGAACACTGATTAGCGAAAACAACTAAAGAAATCAAAGGTCGTACACAATAAATAATTAAAAGTATAATCACCAAGGAGATTCAACTGTATAACGTTTTTTGTTTATAATATATTATTAGTAATATATTATCATAATATATTGTTGATATATTTTTATTGATATATTAATAAAAATATATAATTATATATGGTTAGTTGTTGTTTTTATAACAAAAACAAAAACTATACAAAACACAAAAAGTGTTTGCACACTTACACAAACTCTTTGCATACTTACGAGCACCTTTGGGGATTCATGTTGGCGTCATTGTGAGATCGCATATGTATATGTGGTTTTCTCTGTCAACATGGCTGTTATAGCAACTTCAGACGAACAATTGGCGATCGCCTACGCACTGATTGCGTTGATCCGAAGCTGACGCGACTTTTCAATCCGCTTTTGGAGTTGTTCTTGTTGGTGTTCCAACTTGTTTAAGATACACGTAAAGCAAGAAGCTATGAAGGTGTTTGTTTGTGGCTCTGAATTGTAGTGGGAAGAAATTTTGCTACAGTTTCAGTTTAAATTTCCAACAGAAGAATATTAAGTTCTGTCCCAGATTGGCCGTGGTTCAATGTCGCAAACTCTGCATTCCCCCAGACCACATTCAACGGAACTGGTTGTCTGGCCGCTTAAAGTTATTTATTTTAGTTCAATTTAAGCTAAAAATGTACGCATTTTTGATAGCATTTTTGGCGTTAATTTGCAACAAAATAATGTTGTTGTCTCTTTTATTTTTGGTATTGTTATCTGGTATCAAAATATTACGCAACTAAATCTAAAATATTTTGACATTGAATCTAATCACTTCAAACATTACACCTTAAAGTATCAATTAAATTAGATTGACTAACAAATAGGACTATAAATTTATAACAAATAGTAGAAATACTGTATTGCAAAGTGTAAAGTTCTTCTCTCACTTGCCACAGTTTTTATGTTTAATTTTTTTTTCTCCACCGCGAAACCTGTTGCGTTGTAACCTTGCTGTTTGAGTATCTCCTCGTTGGCAGTTCAACCTTTACTATTGGGTTCCAACACTTAAATGGCGAAACGTTTTCACCTTTCGCCAAACTGAACCGATGCGTATTATGTTCACAGGTGACCCTCAGAGAAAAATGGAAATAAGCGGCCGATGGCAGCAGTATGGGTTTTCGTCGTTTATTGCGATGAATGGTTGTAAAAAAGCCAATGAAAACAATTCTTCGTGCCGACTAGTGGTTAGTTAGGAAGCAATGCGCGATCAGTGGGAAAGAAACGAGAGTCAGAAATTGTTTGAAAATCTCGTGTACGTAATCAATATACAACTTTTCAACTATAGCAAACAGATCAAGGTGCAAAGCGATTAACGGATGAAAGAAGGTGATGAGCGGGGCGGGAGCTCAGATGGGAGATGGTTCCACCCATACCCTCCAGGTAACGTAATGTTTTTATTCCGCATCCAATGGAAGCATTCGGTTCCGCCAGACGGATGATCGTTTGGAAGATCATTGTGCGAGCATATAAATCAGACAGGGGACGAAAGAAAAATTACATACAAAACAAAAATCTCGTACAAATATGGTCACATGGACACGTCCGTTAACCCACAGCGCAAGCCAAATGATGTCTTGCAAAAGTTCATCTGAAAACATGCGAAAAGATTATTTGCTAGGCAGCAGATCGTTCCTGTACAGAAACCATCGCCACTACCTACAACATTGTTGCATATAAAAACTGGTATTGGCCTTCAAAATGCGACTGAGTTTGTTCGTGGAAGGTTTAACACCAGCGTGTTGCTTCTGTTTGTGCAATCGTTAGGTGCGTACTGAAGGATGCGATCATTGATACGTATAAGGCAATGATGATGCGCATGTGGACGGAACTTAACCCGGTATAAATTTACATACGCACGCATCTTTAAATCGATGGACACATAAGAACCGATCAGCTCCGTAGCTACCGTAAACGAGCACATCTTCAGAACCACGAACGTATGCGAAGAGCGTCATTAAAACCAAACAAAATCCATAGGCCTGCTGCTGAGATCGAGTGATAAATACGGAGCTATTGTTGCGAAAGTGTTGCGTGATGCTACGCCTAATAAGTAACTTTTACACATTCGTTAGCAGAAGTTCGAGTTTCAATGATGAGAGAAAATATTTCTCATTCTCTGGTGAATTTATTACTTTGTACATTGTGGCCTGTTTTATCCTTAATTGTTCCAAATATGATTAATTGCAATTAGTTTCGTTTTTTCTGTACCATTCATAGCCGCATTTTAGCTCGAAGGTACGCACTCAGTGTGAATAAAACAGAAACAATTATTTTCGTAACATATAATCGATCTATAGGGGGGTGTGCCCAAGGTGACTGCGATTTGTATTAGTAATCCATTTTAGAAACCATATTAACACTTCAAAGCCAAAGCGACGTATTATTTTGTCTTCAATCTGTTGGTGGGATGTTTGTTTTCTACCTTGCCGTGAATGATGTTCGTGAATGCTATTGCTCAGTGATTCGGTCGTTTTCTGTGCCTAACCCGAATAGTCTGCTTTCCAGTTCTGCGTTCTTTGTTCAGCGGTGCGTGTAAAAATACCAATAATGTTGCGAACAAAATGCACAACAATTCGTACGATTCATGTCCACCGGCATCGGGAAATGGGGGTTTAACAATTGGCTTTACGCTGTTACGGATGATTTTAGATACGCTGGACGAAAAGAACGAAAATCGTGGAATGGAACCGGGTGGAAAAACAAGGCGAATGAGGGAGGAAAATTAAGTATACCAACCTTCGGACAAACGATAGCCAATGATGCGTTGCATCGCTTGGACGAGGTTTTATGGTGATGGTTTTCACGGGCTGGCGAGAGACCTACAATCCCATGGTATGTCCTCAATGGCCAGATCTGGTCTGAAGCCGTTGGGCAGCAATTGTTTTTGGTTGTAAACGAAAAAAGGGTTGGACGGTAGGCCATCACATTCCTGACATCAGCAGACACAATCGAGCCACTATTCTTCTATTTTTATGCAATGATCAGCGTCGCAAGTTCTCTGCAATTGCACAGCAGTTGGCACCTGAGAGCGGACCCCATTTTATAAATGGTTCGGACTTCAAATTTCGCACCATTCTGTCCGTAGGACAAAGCATAGTGCCAACAAGCAGTTATTGGAAAAGAGCTACTATAAACTTAATGAGGGTAAACTGCCGTCTAGAGAATAGGTACAAACACATTTACAACATACAACTAAATGTACATTGAAGCGTTGAATAGCACAGCCTGTCATCTGGTCCAAGCATAAATGTGATGAAGTGGCAAAAATAATTGTTTTTAAAAAAATATAACTTGAGTCGATCATTGAGTCACCTGTACTCATCTGTACTCACATATAATTACCCACTCCCAGGTCATTACCCAGGTACACGCAGTATGCACGCATAAAACGCTCTGATTAAATGCAATACACAATACAATAGATAACACATATATAGCACAGACGGATAAAGATAAAGTAGTTGGTTAGGTTAGAAAAAGCCGGTCTATCGAATCACGTACCATACGCACTTGGAGTGGAATGCCCATAAAAGAACTGTGAATTGGAATCGTAGTATTAAGAAAGTATCGTATTGTTCATAAAGAACGCCAATTTTATAATATTGTTTTGGATAATAAAAAAAAGTTATGATTTTTTGTTGTTATATTTGATTATGTAAATAGATCTGCTAGGCTATATTAATTCTAAATGTTGGTAATTTAATCTAGGATTTCAATTTCAATCATTTCAATTGGGTGAGATACATTACAACATTCCGTCTCCGAACCGTACAAGAGCACCTTTTTGAGGATGTAATTGAAAGAACGTCAGTTCCCATAATTTAAATACGTCTAGAAATATCCACTCTTTTCACGGTGTTTAGTCATACCGATTTTATTTAATATATAACAAAGAGGTGTAAGACCTTCATGAAAATGGTTTTATTAAAAAATACATCATGCGGCATACGGTTGGAGCAACGTTGCTTTTGTTAGCCTTGTTTTGTTTCCGGTGTTGCATAAATGCACACTATTGTATTGTCATAAATTTTAATTTTTTTTTATATGTTTGTAACTCGTCACTTTTTTAGAATTATCACAGTCGCAAATATCATTTAGCGCAAGATTCATCCAAATTCGTAATTGTTGTTGTTTGTTCTACAAATTGTTTGTCTGCTCATCATCATGGCCCATTCTTCTACGATTTTGCCAATATTTTTTTTGTCCTACCGAACAAACCGAACTAAATGTGTGTGCTTGAATATATTTGAGTTGCATAAGCCTTACTCGGACACGTTTGCAACGTGAAAGGATTGGTGTCGAAAACGACAATGCCTTCATAAAACTGTGTGACTTGAAGGTAGTAGTTTAAGGTGGTAAGACCGCAACCGACCGCATTGTACGTGAGCGAAATGTAGAACTTTATTCTTATGTCAGTGCTGGTTGGGGCAGTAGAGTTTGTCTTAGCAAAATAATTTCTCCCAACAGTCATTATTGTCTCTATCGCGTAGCCAAGAAAAAAATCGAAGGTTTTTGAACAAAAGTATAAGACTATTGAGCAGCGCTATAACTGCTAGGTTGAATACATGGGACATGATTATTGCTGGCTTTTTGTGGTTTCAAGTTTCACTGATACTTTGTTTGAGTTTACCCTGTTGTTCGTTGTTTTTTGCGCATTAGATAGGGTCATTGAGAGTATTTCAAGTTTGAAATAATATTAATTTGCTAGGAACTACATGATATCTGTTTTACGCAATATATAACGCGGTAAATAACAAATTGTCCCTAGTAAACTTTATTTCCCTTGGTACAAGACTCTTAATAAATAATCAATTCCAAAATGTTACTGAGACACCGATGTTCATCATATCGAGTAATCATACTACATGAGATCTGCTCAAAAGTCATTCATGTGCCATGCTATTACGCAAGTCCGGAAGCAAAACAAATTACCTAATTTCTTCAGGTTTCCTGTTTCTATACATCGTTGTCATTTGTACGATGTCAGGGGAATTTAGTGATGCTGCGCTGGTAAAATATTGAACGTTGGCTCTTAACATTGTCAGACCACTGCAGTTAAGTGACGATGATAACGAGAATGATTTAGTGAGTTGAAAAATAATTTGAATTACATCTATAATTAAGAAGTACATAGCATAGCTCAACAGAAACTAGTATCAACTAGTACTAGTAGTTGTGCTATAGATGTATACTAGAGCTAGTATTGTCTACGGTGTTGGATCGATATTTTTTGCTAATTTTTTATATAAGCGATCTAATTCTAACGAGATAGTTGGACACCGAAATCACCATAGCAGTGTGAATGAAATGGGTCCATCATTCATTTACAACTCTTAATATTTAATATTTACATGCTAGAGTAAATAAGTCTAATGATACGAAGTACTTATTCTGTAATTCATGCTGTACTTCACATAACTTTTGCAGCGGCTCAAATAGATATTGGTAAATGCAATGAAACTTCACGTACTATGTCTACTGTACGTTACTATACAAAGAATCTTTATTTATTGATCAACTTAGACACAATTTCGCTTTTTTAATTATATGCCTAATCGTAAAAGCAGCGTTGCTTAAGTATAATTAATATGCTTTTATTTTTCATTCTTGCAGGAACTCAAAGAAAGCTTCAACTATGGACTATTCGCTCCACCATCAAACGGCAAAGCCGGTAAATTCCTGGATGAAGAACGACGATTAGGGGACTACCCGTTCAATGGACCGGTCGGCTATTTGGAGGTATGCATCTTTTTAAAATAGAGTCTTAACTGCTTTTGTATCTCTCATATTTTTTGTATATACAATACGACGAAGAAACGTAATTGTCAATAATAAAATACACATTGTATTCAATTCATATTTTGAAACCTTTAGCACTACATTTGAAAATTGTCATTTAGTTTGCATTAGGCCACTACTTATTTTTATTGTTCTAAGTGTGAGCCTGCCTTTAATTGTACCATCGATTAGTTTAATAGTTCTTTTCCGGTATAGGTACATGCATGGGCCCGACATGCTGTTGTATGATGATATGAATTTTTCTAAAGATAGTCTGTGTTAAGCGTTGATAACAATGGATGATCGTAGAGATGGTCAGCTACGGAAGGGAAGTTCATTGTTTTCATTGTAATTTCTCGCAGATGGAGGGGAAAGCATGCTTACTTCAATTTGGGTACAATTCTATGCTTCATTGGATCTTGAAGACGCAGTTCAGTGAGCTCGAAACAAACGCGACAGAAGTCAATAACCGTAATTTACATATGCTCGCACGCATCTCGTCAAATAATCGACCAGTCGTGTATTGCGCGTATTCATTTTTGTCGCAGACTATGCACCCGTAGCATGAGAAACATTTAATTTATTGTTGTGCATGTTAGATAAACATAGTCGTTACGATTTTTCTCTTATACCTTTCGCTTGTTAAACAGCACTTTCTTCGTGTCTTGCATTTCTTCAAATTGTTTATATGATGAGCGGAATGTGCAACGTGGTGGTGGTGGTATCACTAATGATTTTAGTTGAATCAGATAGTAAATATTTTCTCTTACATAATTTGTTAAGAAAAGTATTTAGTTGCTTCCGTCAAACTTGTTTTTAGTTTACTTATTTTTATTAATGTAAAATATTAATATAAGTTCATCATTATTGGCTAATATCAACATCTTATGTTAAAAAAAAGATATTCTATGTGCTTGAACATGCCTATTATTACCATTTATAGCATTTTATTAATTAAAAATATGTTCTTTTACAATGTTGTTTCCAGTTGAAATATAAACGTCGCGTGTACAAGATGCTCAATCTCGACGAACGTCAACTGAAAGCTTTGCACACTCGTGCCAATTTGCGGCGTTTCATCGAGTGCATCAATAGTGGTCAGGTGGAAAAGATTGCCAAGATGTGTGCCAAAGGATTGGATCCTAACTTTCACTGTCAGGAAACAGGTGAAACGCCCCTTACCATTGCTACTGGCTCTAAAAAACCGAACAAGCTTTTAATCGCACTCGTAAATGGTGGAGCTCTTCTGGACTATCGGACCCGTGACGGAGCCACCGCACTTCATCGAGCTGTCGAACGTGATAGCCTGGAAGCAGTAAGGTAAGATAAGAACTGCACAAATATATTTAATCACCTTATTGTAAACTACAAACACGTGATTCTCTAGTACTTTATTAGAATATAAGAATGTACAAAATAAACAGTTATAAGATTAATCACGTTGATTGCGAATTGAAATTCATTTCTGGTGGTGCAATTAATGCAATAGACATTTAGACGAGAAACGTTATAAAGATAATGCAAAATGTTGAGTTAGACTATCTACATAATTAGATACAAACATTCAAATCCACCTGCACATGTAAGTCGTATGATAAGTTCATAGTTTTCCTTTTACGCTCACTCGTATCACTCTTTTAATATATGTTGGTTTTTGTTTTTCGATTTCCACCTTTTTGTAGTTCTATATCACTAAAATGTTTCTTAATTTTAAAATGATGATATTCAAAATGATTATAAAATTTCTATAACTAAAATGATCATGCGATCGAAATTATTCTTAGTTTGAAATTTCTTTTGATTGGAAATAGGTTGTTTTTGTGAGTGAATTATTTAATAAGTTGTTATGGAGGATAATTATGTAAGATTATGTTATTTGTCATATGCAGCACGTTCGTTCAAAAATTATTATGAAACATTAAAAATACAGAATTCTGAATGTTTGAACCCAACGATGTAAGTGAAGTGAAAATATCGAATAAATTTTTGTCATAATTTGTTTCATTTTAGCACGCTTTTGGAATTAGGAGCTTCACCAAACTATCGTGATACGAAAGGCCTCACACCTGTATACTTGTCTGTAACACGGAAAACAGATCCCAAAATCAGTGAAGTACTCTTACACGATCATGCCACACTCGGCATTCAGGACAGCCAAGGTTGGCAAGAAG
The DNA here is from genome assembly GCF_943734755.1 of Anopheles moucheti. Classification (NCBI taxonomy): domain Eukaryota; kingdom Metazoa; phylum Arthropoda; class Insecta; order Diptera; family Culicidae; genus Anopheles; species Anopheles moucheti. The sequence goes on from NC_069140.1 coordinate 62,855,557, forward strand.
TGCATCAGGTATGATAATCGTTGAATTAATATAAACCCTTCTATTCAAGCAAATGTTAGCGAAGCAAACGGATAATAGTAGCATTTTATTGTAGTCCGGGGTCTGTAATTTGTAATCAGTATTGTTTTTTTTATAATTTTAACTGTTTTGCTGGTGATTGGGTTTAAAAGGATTGTTAATTGGAAATCAAGAAGGAACACAGAATTGAACATGAATGAATTTATTCTATTTTATTTACTTCTAAAAATAAAATAGTTTAACACGTTCAGCTCCGCATCACCCAAATTTGGGTGATGCTCTATGGAAATCGCCTTGTACGTTTTTGACATGGCGCTGAACGTGTTAATATTGAAACAATAAATATGTAGAACATTATCAGCACCAGCAAGATATTTTTTTATCAAAAAAATTGTTTGTTTTTTTTTTAAATCTCAAAATTGAGATACACTCGTTACGTACTATTTCTTTCAAATTTAGATACACAATTATAAATTGTGATGCACATAAAAATTACGATTACACTGTATTTACTAAAAAAGATATACAAGTTTGATGTCCTTTTCCCAAAAAAGAATTTTAATAAAAATATAACGAATGTTTAAACTACGATTACGTTTTAGGGAAAATAAATTGATACAGATATCTTGATAATTAGAATATTCATATGTTTGATTCTCGCAGAATATAATATTTATTCATTTATTTAATGAAACTCTTTGTTATTCTTTTTCTTCCTCTTTCCTATATTTTACATTTCTCTGATGTTTTGATTATATATATATTGCTCTAATACCACACTACACTCTACACTACACCTATATACTGTTTTGAGTCTATATTTTACGTTAACATTATTGTGGAAACCACTTTATACAATGATGTTACAACTATCCACGTATTTTAACGTCATCATATAAAACAACACGATCAACATACGTCACTCTTTCTCTCCTTCTTTATTATGATTGGGATGTTAAATTCTTTCCGTTGGAATATCTTTGCACAACACCACGATCTTCATCACTTACCTTTTAATGACTATGGCGCGTGTGATGTGCGTATGCGTGAGAGTAGGCTTGTCGGAACGGGTTAGTTCATCATTTAGAGCATTTATTGTTCTACGGTGCGGATATGGATGGTCAAAACGCTTCCGGCAATACGCCGCTGCATGTTTGCGCTGTTAACAATCAGGAGGCTTGCGCTAGAATGCTACTCTTTCGTGGTGCCAACAGAGGCGCACTAAACTATGCCAACCAGACACCGTACCAGGTATACTATTATTTCATATCAATAAAATTGCTAAATCAATAATTGCTTTCTTGTATTGCTAGTTGAGTTACATGGTAAAAGTAGAAGAAGAATGCAAGTCACGTCGCCAAGCACAAAAAATCTTACTACAAACATCAGTTTGATGCGTGTTTCGTTAACGAGACTAAAATATTGATTAAAGATGGAAATGATTTAATGTTATGCATAAAGCTATAGCTTCATCGACGTAACTGTGTTCTTATTAGATTTAAAGCTGATGTAGATGATTTTTTTTCCTATTTTTTTTATTTAATGGATGTAAAAGTATTAAATATGCAGTATTGCAATATTATTGACTTCTAAATTTCATCTGAAAAACAATCATTTATTGTACATATTATATACTAAAGTTAAACTTTGATAATGTTTAGTGTGATATTGATTTGGAATAGTTTGATTTTAGAGTTATTTTAATAGTTACAATTATGTAAATCTAATTTCAGTGTATTTTTTTATTTGTTAATTGATTGATTAATCTTTATTGTTTGAAATTTCGCAGGTTGCTGTTATTGCCGGTAATCTTGAGCTGGCTGAGATGATTCAAAATTATAAAAATGAGGATATTGGTAAGTACCACGATTAATTTAATTGAATTCGAAATAGGAAATAATAATACTTTTCTCGCTGGCGTCGTTAAAAAACAAATGTGCATACGATGCCAACTGTAAATGCTATATCCTAAATAGCAAAAGCAACTTTTTGGTTTGCAAATTACACTCGAGAACATTTCATTTAAATATGCTCCAACGCATGTATTTCGCTGTAAAATACATCTGTTAGCAGCTTTCTTGATTTTAAAAAGTTATCATGTAACGCACACTAGGCACTACAATTCCTCATACTAAGTGCAAATTATTAGTTTATTTCATTTCATCGAATGAAGCTGTATTTTCGACATATTCTACTTCTTTAGTCATTACGATAGTACTTGTTTCTTGTTCTGCTCGAACTCCTACTCGCTCTTTTAGTTACCATCATTATCATCACCATATGTATCATCATGAATGCTGCCTTGGGTTTATATTATGCATTTACAATGTCTAGATTTAATTTTCTAGAATCATGAATTTAGATAAAGTTTTTGAAAGGGATAATAAACAAGTATCTTACTCAAAGCATAGAACAATAAATTTTTGTTTAAGTTTATCAATTTTTGTTAAACTGTGAAAAAACACATTTAGTACATACATTACCAAAGATAAATGAACTTAATTTTTTGGATACAAGTAAAGCATTAGTATAATTTATGATAATTTGGATTTACAAATTTCAATCGACCAATTACCAATTTCGCATTAAAGCTTTACAGTTTCACGCAATTTTGCTAATATCACTATCGCCACTCTGAAATCGAAATGATTCTAATTTGAGTTGTCTTATGTATTTTTTACCACCTTCACTAAGCTTGCTGTTCTATTTTTTTGCTTAGCTTGCAAGCGATGCCTAGTTTATGTTTACGTAAATGGATACTTGCAACAAAAATACAATAAACTTTTCGCACTCATATCATTCCATTTCCTTGTTACGTGTATGTTATTTCGATTAGTGTTTCAACTTGATGTTTTAGTGTGTTTAGAATATTCTATTAGACAGAAAAGATAGGATGTTTTAAACGTTGTTCTACTGTTTTATTAAATTTCAAATTTAGTTTTTTGATGAAAGACTATCTTGTGATACTTTTAAGGTAAATCAAAGAAATTAAATATGTTTCTCTGTTGTTATATGTATACCTCTATACTTTCTTATTTAACGATTCAATCACTATAACATCAAAAGTTATTTTCAAAGTTATAAGATTTTTTCAGTATCAAAGGAATTTATTGACTCTAATGTGTGCTTATAATATTAAATAATCTTACTTATTTCGTAAATGAATATTATGTCGATCAACTTCATGATCAATTCAATGACTTTTCTTTGTTAAAATTAACAATAATGATTTTTTTGTACAGTTATTTGAATTCGTTATCTTGGTTTTTGATAATTGTTCCCTTTTTTTGTTCTTTGCAACAAACATTTACACATATTTGCGTTTAAGAGTACGTGTTTTTCGTTTATCGTCTACTTTTATAAAAAATCATCGCCAGTGATAAACATCCTTTCATTCATGATTCATGGAATTAGGGCATTCACTATGCAGCACCTTAATGAATAATAGTGAAAGGTTAGTTTTTATGTTTTTTGAATCCAATGGTGTTTTATGTAGTAAAGAAAATTAGACAATTTAACCCAACAGCTATATCAATTCATACATATTTTTCTGGGAGCGTTCTTATAAATTGTATCAAAAAAATCATGATGGTGGTGATACTGTGGCGGCAAATCTAAGAATAAAATGTTTTGGAGCAGCATAAGAAACCTGTGCGATGAATGTTAGATACAATCGCCACAAAAAATCCCATCAATTCACTTTTACTCGCAGTCCCATTCCGTGGACCACCACGGTACAATCCTAGGCGTCGATCTGGTTTAGGCTGGGGCTCGACTCTATCTCGCATATATGGCGGACCACCGTCTCCTTGCCCGTCCGAGCATCCATTCAGTTCCGCTAGTTCCAGCCTGTCTGAAGGTTCCAGCCACCGAAGCCATGAAGATGACATCAGCATAGTAACAGGTAAAGTTTTAGTAATTATCAGTTTCCTTGTATTCTGGAAATCTTCGAAACCAAACTCTGCATACACTAGGGGAAACTGCAGTTTTTTTTTAAATCGCGCAGTGAAGATTTGTTGCAAATCTGTATAATCGCTTTTCGTATGGACGACTTCTATGGGCCAAATGGCAGGTGAGATAGTATCGTCACTTTCTGCACTCGTGCGTCTTTAAATAGCTGTGTGCTCTAGGAGGAAACGGAAAGGAGTCTGTTAAATGTCAAATAAATATTAATAATGTGTAAACTCTACCTACACATATTTTGAACGTGCGTTGTTTTATTCCTTATATGTCCTCATTTCTATCAATGTTTGTTAATGTTGCATGAAGTGTTTTTAGATGGACTTATATTTTTAACAACACATTTAGCATAACTAGTAACATCTATTTTAAACTTATTTTTGCCTTTTAAAATAACCGGTTTGATAAACATTTACGACAAACTATACATTGCCTGTTTTTGCCTGTTACCAAAAACGAAACAATACGAACGAATTGGTTCTCGAACAATTTTTGAAATGATTATTGCATCTCAATTTTTACATATTATGTTTTCATCGTCACCAACATGCATTCGACAAAATTTCGAACCAAGCACACGACAAACATCTTGTTACCCGATTTGTTTTTCATGTTTTTTAATGATAAAGGTATGATGCAGTATATTCCAGTGTATTATCTCATCTGTCAGATATTACACATTATTTGATATTTCCTCATATTTGGTTTCAATTTGGATATGTTTCATCTACAGATAAAAGTCTGGGTGACACAAGTGATATCATCAGCGATTCGTCCGGTGTTGGAACGAATTCCGACAGCGCCGCCTGTTCGATTGGTCACCCAAGTACAACTGTCGTTTGTATGGAAGGCTACGATACGGGACTTTCAGGACACATTCATATACAACCAGGCGATGTAATAGAGGTGGTTGGTTCAACTGACTGTGGTTTACTGGAAGGTTTTGTGCGTGGTACGAATAAGACGGGTTTCTTTCCGGCCAGTTGTGTACAAGAGGTGCAGTTCCGTCAAAAGAGTATTATAAACGTTTCCACCTCAACACCTCACCATCACTATTTGATAAACACAAGCAGCAACGAAATAGTCAGTCATGATTTACAGCAACAATTGCAGCAGCAACAGCAACTGCCACTGCAACAACAGCCATCCTCCCTTGATCAACAACAGCACTCTCAACAACAACAATACAGCAGCCAAACAGCTCCTAGGGTGAAGAAATCGTAAGTACTAATATTAAAGTTACTTGCAAGTCAGAAGTAGTCAAATATTTTAATAATGTTTCTGTATTATAGAATCATTGGAGAACCACAGACGGTAGTGCTACATCGTGCCAAGCGGGGCTTTGGATTTATTCTCCGCGGAGCTAAAGCCTCATCTCCTCTAATGCAACTGAAACCATCGCCGCGATGTCCTGCATTGCAATATTTAGATGATGTGGATCCAGGTGGTGTGGCGGATATGGCTGGTTTGAAACCGGGCGATTTTTTGCTAGCCGTAAGTTTTTTTATGCTCGAGTCAAAAATTAAACCCAGACATTGTAAATGTATGTTTTTATTATATCATTTTAATGCAGATTAACAGTGAAGATGTTACCTGCGCATCGCATGAACATGTGGTCGATTTGATTCGCAATTCAGGTTCGCTGGTATCAATGACGGTTATAACTTTGTCACAAAACCTTATAAATTCTATGATGCTTGAGTCATCCGAGATTGGCAGTCAACATTCCTCCGGATCGGGAATGAGTACTCCAATATCATCTCGACAATGTTCGACGTTGCCCCGGCGCATGAATGGTGGTCCACCGGGGAGCAATTGCAAACAACCTGCGCCCATGCCGCCACGCCGTGATCCAAAGACCACACTAAGCGTAGGACGTGCACGGGCCAAATCAATGGTTGCCGGACTGGAGGGTGGTGGTGAAAAGGGCATAGACGACGATGATTTACTGAATGCGACCAAATCTACTTCAGCGGAATCGATACACCAGGCACAGACTCAACTATTGCAGGCGCAACAGTGTCATTCGGCGATTGGGACCCCCACACAGACAGGACCCGGCACGCCTATTCAACCGCGTACAGCTAGCATCAAATCACGACCAACATCTAGTCGAATAACCGCCGCCGAGTTAGAGGAATTATTCCAGCGCCAGCAAGGGGCTGATGCAAACCGCTGCTCCATGCTCATGTCAAGCTCGAGATTCCAATCGACCGGATTTGACAGTGGTGCTGGTACACCGCCGATTTCACCTCAGAAGGGGCCGATCGTATATGCGAGCGTTGCCGAAATGAAGCGCAAAAAGTCATCCAAAGCAGGAACGGGTACGCTAAAGGGGCGACCGATACCGATACCACAAGTCGGTTCGGATCTGAAGCGGACATTCCACAGTACACCCGATCTAGCTTCAATGTCATCGTCCATTCAGATTGGTGGAACAACATCGTCATTGCTTTATGGAAGCAGTTCGGGAACTGGATCACAGTTGGCAATCAACGCTAACGGATGGTATAACACCGTTGGTCACAAGGGACATCGATCTCAGGACGATATGTATAGTCTACACATGTCCCTGCAAAGACTGAACCTTCCCCCGCCAAATCATCCGCCTCCACCGCCGCCAGTCGGACAAGTTGTAAAGGTGGATGTTTCGCGGGGCTCAGAGTATGAGTGTCTTACCGCTTTGCGAAAACACATAGCTCAGAAAGCCAAAGTTCAATCTCAAGTACTGGAGACTGAAGTTATGTCTAGCTTCAAGCCCGCCTCGAATGCAAAATTATATGCTTCCCCGCAGGACATTCGTAACGTTGGTTACCGTACAGTAAACGTGGCTGGAGCTAATCCTTCGCCATCGCTCACGGGTTCAACGTCGGCTGCAACAGCCGTAAACAACGGTGCCTCTTCCTGTGGTAGCAGCGGAAACAACATAAACTCTAACGTGGAGGTAAAATGATGCCGTTAAAACTAAATGTCTTTAAATTCAAGTAACTCACGTCGTATGTTTTTTTTTTTGCACAGCTCCTCAAAACGGCTTCACTCCGGCCAAACACTAGTTCGACGATCAGCATAAATTCTAGTAATGTGACTGGTAGCGTTAATAATGTAACAACAGTAATGATCACTGGCAGTGGAAGCGCAAACTCAATAGCTAGTGGTGTATCATCAAATCAGTACGCTCAACCCGGCCGTCCGGGTGCTGAAACTCAGCAGCAAGTGGCGCAACCTCAAGCACTCTATAAATCCCCACCTAACAATGCACCTCCACTTCCGGAACCAGATTATAGTTTAAGTGAATCCGATCCGGATGAAGACAACTCAGTACGTTTGGTGCGAACACATATGAAAACAAACGGGGATTTGAAAGCAACGCAGAATCCGGGAATGGCAGCCGAAACCAGTGGCAACAGTAACACAAGGTAATTACTTTGAATTTGTGCGACTCGAATTCGGATTGATTAATTTTGATATAAATTTATGTATTACAACTAATTCATTGTGAGTAGTTTTTTTTATTTTATTTTTAAAATGGTACGAAAAGCTTTTATTTAGACTACAAAAAGTTTATATTCGAACTTCGTTTTGTAGCTTACAATTGTTTTCAGAATTTTGATAGAATACTTGTTATTTGAATTATTTGTTCACAGTGGTAGCTCGACTGGCTCCAGCTCGATGCCTCATTCATTCTCGGTGGAAGAAATACAGAAGATTCGCACGAAGCTAAAATCTTCTAAATCATACCCGAACGATTTCTTGCGACAACAAAATAGTCAGCAAGCCCTTGCTGGCGTTGATCACGGCGCATTAGGTGGACCACACGAAGAAGGTGACAATTCATCATCCGGTGTAAGCAGCGACCAGGAAGTAACGATCACCTGTAACGATACAATGAAGCATACAAAACCTTCATTCACCAAGCAACCGACTGGTACAACTCCTCCAAAAACAAATGCCATCACCTCCTCTATCCCCTTAGCCACCGTTGGAACAGCAGCATCTGGTTTGAACGAACCGAAGAAAGTGACATTACAGTTAGGTGCTGCAACGGACACAAAGTTAAAACAGAGCAACAGTGTTCCCGTACGAAGAAGTGATGCAGAGGATAATGATGATGGTGATCAAGATGGTAACGATAGTCCTAGCCCACCAGCGACTGGATTTCAGCGGCATAATTCACTAACACGGAAACAGGCGGCTACATTGGCAGCAAGCCGTGCAAAGGCAAATCAACAAAATCTACAGCAACGGCATGCAGTTACGTTAGCGACTCTACCACCACCTATCGAGGCCGCCGACTCTGATGAGGCTGACTCTTGGTCACATACTCTTCAGACTTCTGGTGGTAATAATGCTGCACAGTTGGTGGCAAGTGCCGGTATGGTAGTGTTAGCGCCGCCGCCAGAGTTTAGCGATTCAACCGTAAGCCATATTGCACCATCTTCGGCAAGTTCAGGTGGTGTAAGTATTAGTGTGCAAGGACATCATTCGCGTCAACACACGCATCAGCACCATCAGCACCAGCATGTCCATCATCATCATCAGCATACGGGAGGCGGATCACTTGTGCTAGGCGGCCACAATCCAAACTGCAAGCGAGTCCGTATCGTTGGGGCCGTGCCGAAGGTTAATCGCATGAACAGTCAGTAGACAAAACGTGTATCTGTATGAATTTTCCTAGTTGAATATCGGAAATGTATTTATGCAACTGTAAAAAGCAAAACAACATAATTTAACTTTAGCAGTATGATTGCTGTGGGAACTAGCGTTTTTTTTGGGTGTTATTATTAATCAAAAATTTCTTTTAACTCATTCCTTTTCCATAAGCACGGACTATTAAGGAATGACGTTGAGATTAGTTTTTGATATGCAATAATTTTGAATTTACACCGGTTTAATCATTCATAAACACTTTGTTTAATTTTAAGGAATAGCCAGGAAAATCACTTATGTTGCGCACGTTTTGGTTTTAATTATTCATACATTCTTTTGATAAGATTTTTGTGGCGAAGAATATACCGAAACCAACCTTTAAGCGTCATCTTGCACTCATTAATTACATTAATTAACAAAGTCAAACGCGTGCGTCGAGACGATGAACACAGTTGCTTGGCGAACGGAGAAAACTGACGATCACACTGATGTTTGAACATAATGCCACATTTAAAAATTCGATTATTGTAATGGCACCCTTAGCGAGCCGTGGGTGCTTATTTGTTTCCTGAAGCAGTATGTTAAATTAAAACCCTAAACAAAAACAGTCATTTAATTATAAGCTTGTGATTCATGTCCTTAGTAGTATGTTCTTGCGGAACGGTAATTGAGGAACGATTCGAGGGACATTCATTTTTATATCACAATCCAAAGGCTTTTTGTCTCTTTGTGATAGGATAGAAGAAGCAAGAGAAAATACATACAGATAAATACTACATAAATTTGCTTTTATCATGTGTACAATGTTTGACAAACTATTTTAAATCTCATATTACTTTGCACCTTGCATTTGAAGGTTTGGTTTTGTAAACACTTCTGAATACCATTCAATAATACTGAAACAATCAGAACTTGTTTTAAAGAATCGTATCTTATATTTTGATTAAGACATAGATGATGGTAAAAAAATCATTCTACACTTAAAGAGATGATAAGCTAGAGTAATGCAAATATAATGTAACCTAGATTGGTCTACAGGTAAAATGGCTGATTTGCAGTCAACAAAACAGTAATGTGGCATGATTGTAGGTAAGTTAACACACAGAAGCAAGCACCATGTCGTGTGTTACATTTTCGATCGACTCTTGACAGCACGATGTAGATACGTATGGTGATCATTTACCACAAATAACAACAGCAATGCAGTTTAATGAATATGGAGACAATTCACATCGTATAATGACAACTCCCAGCGTATAATGTTTGGCAAATATTGTTTTGATGTAGAAATGCACATGTTTCGTCGTCAAGCATTTTGAAGCAAATAGCAGTGCATAAATCATCGCTAATCGATCATTAACTCATTGAATGAGCCATCCAATCATGAACCCACGCAAAAAAAATAATTGTAGTAAATAAAAATTGAGGGTTTGTTATTAAAATATACTAACACAAAGCATAAAAGAAGAAACTAGTATCCGCACACCAATAAGGCCAAATGCATACTGAAGCATCTAAGCAGTAAATTAAAGAAATGCATGCAGTACGGATTAGAGAAATAGATGAAGTAGTACAGAGAGCAGAGCAGATTCATTTTGAGATAAAAAGTTAAACGTTGATGTACTCTGTTCTAGACGAGCTATGATAAAAGTGTTTTCAAACTAGGGTAAACAAAGAAGAATCCAATCTTTTTTAAATCAACAATACATGCATCCATTTTAACTCGAACGAACCAAATCGAACGTATTTATAACAAAACATGGGGAGTAGTGGGAGCATTTGTGGGTGTGTGCATACTAAGAAAAATTATCATCCAATTTTCGATCCGTCATTAAAACGCATACGCCATTCGCTATTTGCATATGTAACGAAAGCGGTTCCAACCGCATCCCAAAAAGGCGTGACAGAATTTAACATTAACGCATGAAAGGATCTACAAATACACATTAACTGAAATGGTACATGAAAAGAATAATGATTTTCCATTTTTGTTTTCAATTTTAATCCGGAACCAGATCCAGCAACATACTTCAGACTATGCGCTCGAATGAAACGTAACAAGTGTAACGCAGTAGTTGAAATAAAATCGAATAGCAATAGCAACGAAATATTCATAGACACAAAGTATAATGATAACGATAGGGAAAACGAAAAACGAAAGGTTTGCACTGCAATGAATTCCGTCGTAGTAAGTGTTTGCCAGCATAAATTCATCCTATTGAAAAAAGGCGTACCATGAAGCAAATTTTTTAAAGAAATGCGTTCCTTCGCCGTAATTCATATAGTAAAACAACCATCATAAACGTTTTGATCCCGATGAATTGAAGCCGAAAATAAAACCTTCAGGGATCAAATATATATACATGCGTTAATATTTCGGATAGTTCCAAAGAAATAAAAGCTGATCATAACCACAACCAGAAGGGCCGGTAGGGAAATTGGCAACATCATCAACTCGCTCTCAGATCCACCCATTAGAGTTCACTAAATATTGCATTGCGCGACACATGAGTACACTCAACCCCTATGAAAGACAACACAGCAGAGTAGAGCAAAAAACAAAACCACACGTAAACACTCAGAAAGAGAATATGTCAATGAGCTGTTGCATATGCTCTCCACATAAGTATGATATTGAAATAAAAAAATATTGATACATAATAAATGCACAACGATGTATAAAACACCCTTTTGCCGTCCGAAATGCAGGGACACGTGTGAGTTGTTGTTGAGTCGCCTAATTGACACTTGAGCCTTACGACTATATTCGTCTCTTACTGTGAAAAATCGGTGTCGGTGCAGATCACGTTTGGTTTGTCGGGATTTGTATCTCCTTCAGCTGCAATGAGAATGGCAGTAAATCGACAGAGAAGATTCAAGTGCGATTGTTTTTAGTGTGTTTAGTGTGTTATTATTGACAAATTGATAGTATTGTTGAAAAATAATTGAGTTATTGGATTAGTAACAAAGACGCTAGTAGCACATCTAAGTGCGGTGTTGTATGTAGGGGCTAATTTTTTGATAAATGTGTTCTTTTGAAGGAAACTTCCGTATATAAGTTTCGATAAACGGCATTTTCTATTTGACGATAGAAATGAGGATGGACCGGAAAGAACGGAACCTAACACATCCGACACATGTGAGTCAGTGGAGGATCAATCCAGGGCGGAATTATAGTTGGGGCGTCTAATTTAAAAAACGATGCAGGTGGAAAGGGGACCATTGAGGGGATTTGAAATGAGACAAGGGGAAAAGCGCAGTAAGAAAGGGTCTACTTCGCCTACCGTTTGATCCGCCGCTGGGCCACCCCTAATCATCTTCTTCAAATGATCCGCCGGGGCCATCTTCGAAAAGAATAACGGAACCGGCTATATCACCACCAACACCAGTTACCACTGTATCTGTACTCTTCTAAATGGAGCTACAATCATACGTGCGCCAATTTCGAGAAGCAGCACGTGGTGGAATTTACAACTACAGCATCCAAGGAGCACTTTGCCATCGAATTGGTTCGCTCGCAGTGCTTCCGGGAAATCGCCATGCAACACTCAGTTGCAGCGGATACATGAGGGCACAGTATCAAAATTCAATGATCATTGTTTGTGCTTTTGGGCAAACCAGATCTGTTCATCACCGTGACTTGTAATCCGAGTCTTGATAACAGGAATATAGTCCAGTACGATTTGCAATACAGAATGAACGAGTTACTAAGTTGTGAATTTCGATTCTTTTATTTATTTGTTATTTAGTGGATTGTTTAACATTCTCCTGTCACCTGTTTGAGTTCCAATCTCTTTCTTCCTATCGTGCACGTCTCCTTTCCTCTCTTTGATACCTTCATCCCTCCTTTCTCTTGCCTTAGTAGCCTTAATTTAAATTTATTTCTAGTCTAGACCTTTACTCTTAGTAAGTACTTATCTTATCTTTGCCTCTATGTTAGTTTTTAATTAAGGCGCTTAGTTATAAGTTATGTTTGTGAAGCTTGTGCGGACAAACTAATAAATAATAATAATAATAAAAATAATAATAACAATAATATTAATAATAATAGTAATTTGTGTTATGCACAGCCGGTTAGATTTGCATAGCTTTTAGCATTTGAAAACTAAAATCAAGTCAAGTTTTTGTGTTGAAAGACTACCTCCATGATCAAACAAACATCAGCAAAGTTTCGAAAACAAAGTTCCCTTGCGTACAACTCAGAGTTCTATTGCGAAGCCCTGAAACCGGGCCGTTAAGCTAGACTATATATAAACGTTTGTATGAGCTAAGAAGAACCTTAACGCCACTACTTGGATCACATTTTCTACGATTTAAGGACTAGTTTAAGGAAGATGGATGAAACGGAGAGCATCCTTCATTTCGCTCAAATTTTCCGTCGGCTGGTACGAAATTCCATACAAAACCAGCTGTTTTCAGATTTCCGATACCAGGAGAGCATCCATGGAAGAGCACAAAGTACAGCAATTTTGCTCTAAACCGCCGAAAGGTATGCAATGTTTAAACAACTTTCTCGTTGGTCGTGAACAATTTCTTCGAAAACTCCAGTTTCCGAGTGTAAAGTACCACGAGCGCATCCACGGAAGAGGTAGCACCTAGTACAGCAATTTTGGTCGTAAACCGCCGAAAGGTATGCAATTTTTAAAAACTAACTTTCACGTTGGTCGTGAAAAATTTTTGTCCCCCAATTGTCCGCCATCTTGTAGGACATCTTGTCCGCCATCTTGTCCGCCATATTGTCTGCCATCTTGTCCGCCATCTTGTCCGCCATCTTGTCCGCCTTCTTGTTCGCCATCTTGGCCGCCATATTGTCCGCCATCTTGTCCGCCATCTTGTCCACCATCTTGTCCGCCATCTTGTCCGCCATCTTGTCCACCATCTTGTCCACCATCTTATCCATCATCTTGGCCGCCATCTTGTCCGCCATCTTGTCCGCCATCTTGTCCACCATCTTGGGCGCCATCTTGTCTGCCATCTTGTCTGCCATCTTGTCCGCCATCTTGTCCACCATCTTGTCCGCCATCTTGTCCGCCATCTTGTCCACCATCTTGGCCGCCATCTTAGCCGCTATCTTGGCCGCTATCTTGGGCGCCATCTTCGCCGCCATCTTGTCCACCATCTTGTCCGCCATCTTGGCCTACATCTTGTCCGCCATCTTGTCCGCCATCTTGTCCGCCATCTTGTCCGCCATCTTGTCCGCCATCTTAGCCGCCATCTTGTCCGCCATCTTGTCCGCCATCTTGTCCACCATCTTGGGCGCCATCTTGTCCGCCATCTTGTCCACCATCTTGGCTGCCATCTTGTCCGCCATCTTGGTCCGCCATCTTGTCCGCCATCTTGTCCGCCATCTTGTCCGCCATCTTGTCCACCATCTTGGCCGCCATCTTGGCCTCCATCTTGGCCGCCATCTTTGCCGCCATCTTGTCCGCCATCTGGTCCGCCATCTTGTCCGCCATCTTGTCCGCCATCTTGTCCGCCATCTTGGCCGCCATCTTGTCCGCCATCTTGGCCTCCATCTTGTCCGCCATATTGTCCGCCATCTTGGCCGCCATCTTGTCCGCCATCTTGTTTGCCATCTTGGCCGCCATCTTGTCCACCATCTTGTCCGCAATCTTGGCCGCCATCTTGGCCTCCATCTTGTCCGCCATCTTGTCCGCCATCTTGTCCGCCATCTTGTCCGCCATCTTGTCCGCCATCTTGTCCGCCATCTTGGCCGCCATCTTGTCCGCCATCTTGTCCACCATCTTGGCCACCATCTTGGCCGCCATCTTGGCCGCCATCTTGTCCGCCATCTTGTCCACCATCTTGGCCACCATCTTGGCCGCCATCTTGGCCTCCATCTTGTCCGCCATATTGTCCGCCATCTTGGCCGCCATCTTGGCCGCCATCTTGTCCGCCATCTTAGCCGCCATCTTGTCCGCCATCTTGTCCGCCATCTTGTCCGCCATCTTGTCCGCCATCTTGTTTGCCATTTTGGCCGCCATCTTGGCCGCCATCTAGGCCTCCATCTTGTCCGCCATCTTGTCCGCCATCTTGTCCGCCATCTTGTCCGCCATCTTGGCAGCCATCTTGGCCGCCATCTTGTCCGCCATCTTGTCCGCCATCTTGTCCGCCATCTTGTCCGCCATCTTGCCCGCCATCTGGTCCGCCATCTTGGCCGCCATCTTGTCCGCCATCTTGGCCACCATCTTGGCCGCCATCTTGGCTGCCATCTTGTCCGCCATCTTGTCCGCCATCTTGTCCGCCATCTTGTCCGCAATCTTGTTCGCCATCTTGTCCGCCATCTTGTCCGCCATTTTGTTCGCCATCTTGGCCGCCATCTTGTGCGCCATCTTGTCCGCCATCTTGTCCGCAATCTTGGCCGCCATCTTGTCCGCCATCTTGTCCGCCATCTTGTCCGCCATCTTGTCCGGCATCTTGGCCGCCATCTTGTCCGCCATCTTGTCCGCCATCTTGTCCGCCATCTTGTCCGCCATTTTGTCCGCCATCTTGTCCGCCATCTTGGCCGCCATCTTGGCCGCCACCTTGTCCGCCATCTTGTCCACCATCTTGGCCGCCATCTTGGCCTCCATCTTGTCCGCCATCTTGTCCGCCATCTTGTCCGCCATCTTGTCCGCCATCTTGTCCGCCATCTTGTCCGCCATCTTGGCCGCCATCTTGTCCGCCATCTTGTCCGCCATCTTGTCCGCCATCTTGTCCGCCATCTTGGCCGCCATCTTGTTTGCCATCTTGGTCGCCATCTTGTCCGCCATCTTGGCCGCCAGCTTGGCCGCCATCTTGTCCGCCATCTTGTCCGCCATCTTGTCCACCATCTTGGCCGCCATCTTGGCCGCCATCTTGTTTGCCATTTTGGCCGCCATCTTGGCCGCCATCTTGTCCGCCATCTTGTCCGCCAGCTTGGCCGCCATCTTGTTTGCCATTTTGGCCGCCATCTTGTCCGCCATCTTGTCCACCATCTTGGCCGCCATCTTGGCCGCCATCTTGGCCGCCATCTTGGCCTCCATCTTGTCCGCCATATTGTCCGCCATCTTGTCCGCCATCTTGTCCGCCATCTTGTCCGCCATCTTGTCCGCCTTCTTGTTCGCCATCTTGGTCGCCATATTGTCCGCCATCTTGTCCGCCATCTTGTCCACCATCTGGTCCGCCATCTTGTCAGCCATCTTGTCCACCATCTTGTCCACCATCTTATCCATCATCTTGGCCGCCATCTTGTCCGCCATCTTGTCCGCCATCTTGTCCACCATCTTGGGCGCCATCTTGTCTGCCATCTTGTCTGCCATCTTGGCCGCCATCTTGGCCGCCATCTTGTCCGCCATCTTGTTTGCCATCTTGGTCGCCATCTTGTCCGCCATCTTGGCCGCCATCTTGTCCGCCATCTTGTTCGTCATCTTGTCCGCCATCTTGTCCGCCATATTGTTCGCCATCTTGTCCGCCATCTTGTCTACCATCTTGGCCGCCATCTTGTCCGCCATCTTGTCCGCCATCTTGTCCGCCATCTTGTCCGCCATCTTAGCCGCCATCTTGTCCGCCATCTTGTCCGCCATCTTGTCCACCATCTTGGGCGCCATCTTGTCCGCCATCTTGTCCACCATCTTGGCTGCCATCTTGTCCGCCATCTTGGTCCGCCATCTTGTCCGCCATCTTGGCCGCCATCTTGTCCGCCATCTTGGCCGCCATCTTGGCCGCCATCTTGTCTGCCATCTTGGCCGCCATCTTTGCCGCCATCTTGTCCGCCATCTGGTCCGCCATCTTGTCCGCCATCTTGTCCGCCATCTTGTCCGCCATCTTGGCCGCCATCTTGTCCGCCATCTTGGCCTCCATCTTGTCCGCCATATTGTCCGCCATCTTGGCCGCCATCTTGTCCGCCATCTTGTTTGCCATCTTGGCCGCCATCTTGTCCACCATCTTGTCCGCAATCTTGGCCGCCATCTTGGCCTCCATCTTGTCCGCCATCTTGTCCGCCATCTTGTCCGCCATCTTGTCCGCCATCTTGGCCGCCATCTTGTCCGCCATCTTGTCCACCATCTTGGCCACCATCTTGGCCGCCATCTTGGCCGCCATCTTGTCCGCCATCTTGTCCACCATCTTGGCCACCATCTTGGCCGCCATCTTGGCCTCCATCTTGTCCGCCATATTGTCCGCCATCTTGGCCGCCATCTTGGCCGCCATCTTGTCCGCCATCTTGTCCGCCATCTTGTCCGCCATCTTGTCCGCCATCTTGTCCGCCATCTTGTCCGCCATCTTAGCCGCCATCTTGTCCGCCATCTTGTCCGCCATCTTGTCCGCCATCTTGTCCGCCAGCTTGTCCGCCATCTTGTTTGCCATTTTGGCCGCCATCTTGGCCGCCATCTAGGCCTCCATCTTGTCCGCCATCTTGTCCGCCATCTTGTCCGCCATCTTGTCCGCCATCTTGTCCGCCATCTTGGCAGCCATCTTGGCCGCCATCTTGTCCGCCATCTTGTCCGCCATCTTGGCCGCCATCTTGTCCGCCATCTTGGCCACCATCTTGGCCGCCATCTTGGCCGCCATCTTGTCCGCCATCTTGTCCGCCATCTTGTCCGCCATCTTGTCCGCCATCTTGTCCGCCATCTTGTCCGCAATCTTGTTCGCCATCTTGTCCGCCATCTTGTCCGCCATTTTGTTCGCCATCTTGGCCGCCATCTTGTGCGCCATCTTGTCCGCCATCTTGTCCGCAATCTTGGCCGCCATCTTGTCCGCCATCTTGTCCGCCATCTTGTCCGCCATCTTGTCCGGCATCTTGGCCGCCATCTTGTCCGCCATCTTGTCCGCCATCTTGTCCGCCATCTTGTCCGCCATTTTGTCCGCCATCTTGTCCGCCATCTTGGCCGCCATCTTGGCCGCCACCTTGTCCGCCATCTTGGCCGCCATCTTGGCCTCCATCTTGTCCGCCATCTTGTCCGCCATCTTGTCCGCCATCTTGTCCGCCATCTTGTCCGCCATCTTGGCCGCCATCTTGTCCGCCATCTTGTCCGCCATCTTGTCCGCCATCTTGTCCGCCATCTTGTCCGCCATCTTGGCCGCCATCTTGTTTGCCATCTTGGTCGCCATCTTGTCCGCCATCTTGTCCGCCATCTTGTCCGCCATCTTGTTCGTCATCTTGTCCGCCATCTTGTCCGCCATATTGTTCGCCATCTTGGCCGCCATCTTGTCTGCCATCTTGTCCGCCATCTTGTTCACCATCTTGTCCGCCATCTTGTCCACCATCTTGTCCGCAATCTTGTCCGCCATCTTGTCCGCCATCTTGTCCGCCATCATATCCGCCATCTTGGCCGCCAGCTTGGCCGCCATCTTGTCCGCCATCTTGTCCACCATCTTGTCCGCCATCTTGTCCACCATCTTGGCCGCCATCTTGGCCGCCATCTTGTTTGCCATTTTGGCCGCCATCTTGGCCGCCATCTTGTCCGCCATCTTGTCCGCCATCTTGTCCGCCATCTTGGCAGCCATCTTGGCCGCCATCTTGTTTGCCATCTTGTCCGCCATCTTGTCCGCCATCTTGTCCGCCATCTTGGCCGCCATCTTGTCCACCATCTTGGCCGCCATCTTGTCCGCCATCTTGGCCGCCATCTTGTCCGCCATCTTGTCCACCATCTTGGCCGCCATCTTGTCCGCCATCTTGGCCGCCATCTTGTTACCCATCTTGTCCGCCATCTTGTCCACCATCTTGTCCGCCATCTTGTCCGCCATCTTGTCCGCCATCTTGTCAGCCATCTTGTCCGCCATCTTGTCCACCATCTTGGCCGCCATCTTGGCCGCCATCTTGGCCTCCATCTTGTCCGCCATCTTGTCCGCCATTTTGTTCGCCATCTTGGCCGCCATCTTGTCCGCCATCTTGTCCGCCATCTTGTCCGCCATCTTGTCCGCCATCATGTCCGCCATTTTGTTCGCCATCTTGTCCGCCATCTTGTCCGCCATCTTGGCCGCCATCTTGTCCGCCATCTTGGCCGCCATCTTGCCGCCATCTTGTCCGCCATCTTGGCCGCCATCTTGTTTGCCATCTTGTCCGCCATTTTGGCCGCCATCTTGTCCGCCATCTTGTCCGCCATTTTGGCCGCCATCTTGTCCGCCATCTTGTCCACCATCTTGGCCTCCATCTTGTCCGCCATATTGTCCGCCATCTTGGCCGCCATCTTGTCCGCCATCTTGTTTGCCATCTTGGCCGCCATCTTGTCCACCATCTTGTCCGCAATCTTGGCCGCCATCTTGGCCTCCATCTTGTCCGCCATCTTGTCCGCCATCTTGTCCGCCATCTTGTCCGCCATCTTGGCCGCCATCTTGTCCGCCATCTTGTCCACCATCTTGGCCACCATCTTGGCCGCCATCTTGGCCGCCATCTTGTCCGCCATCTTGTCCACCATCTTGGCCACCATCTTGGCCGCCATCTTGGCCTCCATCTTGTCCGCCATATTGTCCGCCATCTTGGCCGCCATCTTGGCCGCCATCTTGTCCGCCATCTTGTCCGCCATCTTGTCCGCCATCTTGTCCGCCATCTTGTCCGCCATCTTGTCCACCATCTTGGGCGCCATCTTGTCCGCCATCTTGTCCACCATCTTGGCTGCCATCTTGTCCGCCATCTTGGTCCGCCATCTTGTCCGCCATCTTGGCCGCCATCTTGTCCGCCATCTTGGCCGCCATCTTGGCCGCCATCTTGTCTGCCATCTTGGCCGCCATCTTTGCCGCCATCTTGTCCGCCATCTGGTCCGCCATCTTGTCCGCCATCTTGTCCGCCATCTTGTCCGCCATCTTGGCCGCCATCTTGTCCGCCATCTTGGCCTCCATCTTGTCCGCCATATTGTCCGCCATCTTGGCCGCCATCTTGTCCGCCATCTTGTTTGCCATCTTGGCCGCCATCTTGTCCACCATCTTGTCCGCAATCTTGGCCGCCATCTTGGCCTCCATCTTGTCCGCCATCTTGTCCGCCATCTTGTCCGCCATCTTGTCCGCCATCTTGGCCGCCATCTTGTCCGCCATCTTGTCCACCATCTTGGCCACCATCTTGGCCGCCATCTTGGCCGCCATCTTGTCCGCCATCTTGTCCACCATCTTGGCCACCATCTTGGCCGCCATCTTGGCCTCCATCTTGTCCGCCATATTGTCCGCCATCTTGGCCGCCATCTTGGCCGCCATCTTGTCCGCCATCTTGTCCGCCATCTTGTCCGCCATCTTGTCCGCCATCTTGTCCGCCATCTTGTCCGCCATCTTAGCCGCCATCTTGTCCGCCATCTTGTCCGCCATCTTGTCCGCCATCTTGTCCGCCAGCTTGTCCGCCATCTTGTTTGCCATTTTGGCCGCCATCTTGGCCGCCATCTAGGCCTCCATCTTGTCCGCCATCTTGTCCGCCATCTTGTCCGCCATCTTGTCCGCCATCTTGTCCGCCATCTTGGCAGCCATCTTGGCCGCCATCTTGTCCGCCATCTTGTCCGCCATCTTGGCCGCCATCTTGTCCGCCATCTTGGCCACCATCTTGGCCGCCATCTTGGCCGCCATCTTGTCCGCCATCTTGTCCGCCATCTTGTCCGCCATCTTGTCCGCCATCTTGTCCGCCATCTTGTCCGCAATCTTGTTCGCCATCTTGTCCGCCATCTTGTCCGCCATTTTGTTCGCCATCTTGGCCGCCATCTTGTGCGCCATCTTGTCCGCCATCTTGTCCGCAATCTTGGCCGCCATCTTGTCCGCCATCTTGTCCGCCATCTTGTCCGCCATCTTGTCCGGCATCTTGGCCGCCATCTTGTCCGCCATCTTGTCCGCCATCTTGTCCGCCATCTTGTCCGCCATTTTGTCCGCCATCTTGTTCGCCATCTTGGCCGCCATCTTGGCCGCCACCTTGTCCGCCATCTTGGCCGCCATCTTGGCCTCCATCTTGTCCGCCATCTTGTCCGCCATCTTGTCCGCCATCTTGTCCGCCATCTTGTCCGCCATCTTGGCCGCCATCTTGTCCGCCATCTTGTCCGCCATCTTGTCCGCCATCTTGTCCGCCATCTTGTCCGCCATCTTGGCCGCCATCTTGTTTGCCATCTTGGTCGCCATCTTGTCCGCCATCTTGTCCGCCATCTTGTCCGCCATCTTGTTCGTCATCTTGTCCGCCATCTTGTCCGCCATATTGTTCGCCATCTTGGCCGCCATCTTGTCTGCCATCTTGTCCGCCATCTTGTTCACCATCTTGTCCGCCATCTTGTCCACCATCTTGTCCGCAATCTTGTCCGCCATCTTGTCCGCCATCTTGTCCGCCATCATATCCGCCATCTTGGCCGCCAGCTTGGCCGCCATCTTGTCCGCCATCTTGTCCACCATCTTGTCCGCCATCTTGTCCACCATCTTGGCCGCCATCTTGGCCGCCATCTTGTTTGCCATTTTGGCCGCCATCTTGGCCGCCATCTTGTCCACCATCTTGTCCGCCATCTTGTCCGCCATCTTGGCAGCCATCTTGGCCGCCATCTTGTTTGCCATCTTGTCCGCCATCTTGTCCGCCATCTTGTCCGCCATCTTGGCCGCCATCTTGTCCACCATCTTGGCCGCCATCTTGTCCGCCATCTTGGCCGCCATCTTGTCCGCCATCTTGTCCACCATCTTGGCCGCCATCTTGTCCGCCATCTTGGCCGCCATCTTGTTACCCATCTTGTCCGCCATCTTGTCCACCATCTTGTCCGCCATCTTGTCCGCCATCTTGTCCGCCATCTTGTCAGCCATCTTGTCCGCCATCTTGTCCACCATCTTGGCCGCCATCTTGGCCGCCATCTTGGCCTCCATCTTGTCCGCCATCTTGTCCGCCATTTTGTTCGCCATCTTGGCCGCCATCTTGTCCGCCATCTTGTCCGCCATCTTGTCCGCCATCTTGTCCGCCATCATGTCCGCCATTTTGTTCGCCATCTTGTCCGCCATCTTGTCCGCCATCTTGGCCGCCATCTTGTCCGCCATCTTGGCCGCCATCTTGCCGCCATCTTGTCCGCCATCTTGGCCGCCATCTTGTTTGCCATCTTGTCCGCCATTTTGGCCGCCATCTTGTCCGCCATCTTGTCCGCCATTTTGGCCGCCATCTTGTCCGCCATCTTGTCCACCATCTTGGCCACCATCTTGGCCGCCATCTTGGCCTCCATCTTGTCCGCCATATTGTCCGCCATCTTGTCCGCCATCTTGTCCGCCATCTTGTCCGCCATCTTGTCCGCCATCTTGTCCGCCATCTTGTCCGCCATCTTGGCCGCCATCTTGTCCGCCATCTTGTCCGCCATCTTGGTCACCAAGGGGGGGGGGGGAGGAAGATGTCACCTCTTGAAGAACATGCGCTCCTGGTATCGGAAATCTGAAAACAGCTGGTTTGTATGAAAAGTTAGTGTATAAACATTGCATACCTTACGGCGCATTGCTTTGCAAGTTGATTGCATACCTTCCGGCGCAGTACCAGAAGCTACCTCTTCCGTGGATGCTCTCCTGGTATTATACATTCAAAAGCTGGTAGTTTTCCAAGAAATTTTTCACGACCAACGGGAAAGTTAGTGTTTAAACATTGCATAATTTTGGGCGGATTTTGAGCAAAATTGCTGCAAAATTTTACTCGACCAACGGGAAAGTTAGTGTTTAAATATTGCATACCTTTCGGCGGTTTTCGACCAAAATTGCTGTACAAGGTGCTACCTCTTCCGTGAATGCTTTCCTGGTATCGGGAATCTGAAAACAGCTGGTTTGTATGGAATTTCGTACCAGCCGACGGGAAGTTTGAGCGAGATGAAGGATGCTTTCCGTTTCATGCTATCAATGCTAGCTATTTCGTAGTACACTGACAGATTGTGTCGGTTATAACATCATTACCGGCTTGCAAACTTGCAGAAATTGTGACAATCGAAATACTAAACACAACACTCCACCACAATACTGTTTCGAAACACGTAGGCTGGACATTTTCACGGTTCAGTCGGGGAGAGAAAACAATACCACACCACGAGTATCGCAATGGCAATAGCTTGCAAATATTACGGAAGTGAAAACAAGCATGGTTTCTATTCTAGCATCTAACGATAGGATCATTTACGAACAGATGAAAAAATCCCGTTCAAGAAATAGAATACATGAATAGGTTGAAGTAAAAGGGCATATAAGGGTTCACGAGGCGGCCAGATGGTGTATTGGTAGCGCAGTCGGGCTGTACAAGATAGGACCACGGAAAAATTTCATTTGGAACACCAAACCTCCGTACGTAGCACTGACTATCCTACGGGTAAATAAATTTAAAAAAAACTAGAAATGATAGGCTTCAACATCTTAAAGATGTCGTGCCGATTAAGAAGAAGGAGTTTGAATACACTGCATACTTCTCTTGCGTAGCCGTGTAACCGGGCCGATATAGCTAATCAAATAGAAAAAAATGTTTCATATAACCAAGGATATATAAAATCCAAAGATATTTTCGATCAATTTTTTACCTTTTTAATTAGATTTTGTGCTATGAATTAACTCTGCTGCTAAATTTCCAAAAATCGCCCAATCGGCACAAGTTGTTTGATCCGCCTACCGTTTGATCCGCCGCTGATGTGAGTGGAAGATACTTTAATACTTAGGAGTGCAATAATGTTACAGTAAAGCTTCTAGTCTTTATACGTCTTTATAGTTTTCTAGTCTCTATACGCAGCATAGACTATGACCTTACAATGATATTTCTTATTTATTAATCTTCACTACGTCGAATTGATATTCGTTAGAACAGTCTGTCACGTGTAGTTATGAGCAATACGGCCTGGCTATTTCTCTCGAATAAAAAAGGATCAGTCAGTTTGATCATTGTAAATAAGCCAGTTCTACTTGCGAGGGATTGGTCCAGAAAAGATTTTATCTTGACCCTGTTCTCTGGGGTTGGCTTCTCTACTAAGCAGGAAGGGTCGAAGGTCGGAAAGATATTTATGCTAAATGTAGAAGAAAGCGGTTCGTTAGCGTAACCGGTAGCGGCACCCATGTCTCATACGACATTACCGGTGTGAAACTCCTCTATATGTCGTTACGCAACAAAATAAGAATATAGAAAACAATTGTTTTCATTTTTGCTTTATTAATACGTTTACATAGCATAGCATATGGTAAATGTGGAGATACAATCTTCGGAAAAGTTATTGCAATGCTTCACACTAGACTCTTTTTTGGATTCGTATCTTTAAGCCTCCCTTGGTGCGCATTACCAAGTCCCCGTACAGTACCAGATCCTCGCGACGTTGTACCGCTTCGATTTTATAGTTCCTCACCACCGCCGATATCACTGCCTTCTCTTCTAGTGCACCAAACTTTTGCCCAATACAGTTTCGTGGGCCAGCACTGAAGGGAATGTAGGAGTATGGATGACGATTGGAACTGTTTTCGGGCAAGAAGCGTTCTGGGTTAAATTTCTCGGGATTGGGAAAGTACTGTGGATCGCGATGCAATTGATAGAGCATGATCACGGCATTCGTTCCACTCGGAATGTGAAATCCCTCGATGTCCACGCTTGTTGCGAGTGTGCGTGACAGCATCGGGATGCTTGGAAATAGCCGTAGGCTCTCTTTCAAACAGCACTCCAAATAACGCATCTCTCCTAGCTCCGCCATCGTTGGATACCGGTCTTTATCGCCACTCATGATGCCGTCGATCTCCTGGAAAACACGCTCCTGTACGGTTGGCTCAGTACCCAACAGATACAGCATCCATGCCAGCGCGGTAGCAGTCGTATCGTGTCCGCCTAAAATAAACGTATCCACCTCTTCGCGAATGTCTGCATCGGACAGTATCTGACCATCTTCCGAAAGCTCCAGCAAAAGATCCAAGAAAGCGAGCTGTTTTCGTTGGCCAGTTGCTTCCCCGTTGTCTGTCTCCACGCAGGATCCAGACTCGGATGATTTTGTTTGCTTCTTGCGCAGCTGATACATTTCCCGCCGTTTGTTAATCATGCTGTAGGCAAAGTCGTGCAATATCTTCAAACAGTGCTCATGTTCGCTGTGCGCTTTGGTAAATTGGAAAATAAAATCTGGACGCAACCAAAACTTCTGCAAGCGCTCTAGGATGATTTCGGATATCCTGAAAACATACAACCGATTAATGTTTCATAAAAGTGTAATAGTTTCAGAGCCAAACTTCGCTAGTGGTATACTTCTCATGAGCCTTCACGTATTCCGAATCGGATTTTTCCAACGCGTGGATAGGATACCCCATAGCGGTTTCTAATCGAAAAACGAATTCGAAAAAAGTGCTATACAATTGCGATTGCTTCTAAGTGCGGTTTAAGTGAATCGATTGCTCAATGTGAAAATTTGTGTCCTTGTTAGTTGTAGTAGGTGGATACACTGAGTCAACAGTGGAACTGATGGTTGGTTATGAAAATAGGAGTGTATATAGCATTTGTTGTATTTATCATACCGCAAATAATGTCGAGGGACGTCAGCGTGGCGTAAATCGTACAATCGAATCCCTCGGTGTTGTTTAGCTGCTTCTCCAGCTGTCGTACCAGGACAAAGCTCTGTTTGTTAAACACCTCGACGAAGTTGGCCAATATTTTGAAGTGGAAGGTTGGCGTTAACATTTTGCGGCGTTGGTGCCATTTAGCAGCCCGGCTCGTTAGCAGACCCGTGCCAATCCATGGCTTCAGCAGGTCGTAGTCACGGCCTTTCTCGATGTTCTTGGAGCTAGAGAGAATTTTCTACTAACCACAAAAATAGTGTAATTGGTAGGAAGCACCTTCTAGGAGTTGAGCAAGACGAGCTGATGAAATGGTCATACCTCAGCGGCAGTTGCTTTAGAGATCAAAACATAGGGCTTTAATCCGGCCCACACCCGGTTAAATCCTTGGCGTCGTCCATACAACATCCTTGCTCCATGGATCGTACTAAACATTTCTGTAATGTAACATAAATGAAAACACAATTCAAAACATTCAAAACGGCGAAAACTTAACATTATTGTAAGTGCGATTTTTGTTTTAATGATTTTTAGCTGATTCAATCCACATCCCTCTTCTGTTAGTCACTATATGCTTCCTTGTAATCTGTACTCTTGTTGGAGACTATCGTGAATTCGTGAGTTTTTCTTTTTCTTTTCTAACATTCCTTCGTGTTATTCTTTTGTGACGAATAGAACCAAGCTCTGATTGTTATGTTGTAATTTTCATAAATCTCAGTCCGTTTCTTAAGGCAAGGAGTTCGTGGGGAGACAAGTAGAATTTAAATAAAGATGAAGACTACGTACTGTAAAGCGTGAACCCACAGAAACAGAGCAGTACATTGAATAGCTTGCGCTATTGTTTTTCTTTTATTCAGTCTGCAGAACTTAACACTAACAGTAAGTTTAGTATGAAGCATATTCTTATCAATAATGCAATGAGTTAACTAATGTAATCGTTATAAAGATTGGGAATATAAAACACGGCAATATAAACGTTGCACTGTAAATGATCTTCTTCTTTTTCTATTTTTCAAAGCAGGAGTATTGGAGGAACCAAATGTCTACCGTTTCCCTGTACCAAGAACAGACTAATCTGGCCATTTGGAAAATAATGTTTAGTGATGAAGTCGTACATGTTGTACCTTGTTTTTGTATTCGCTGAGACAGTGATGGTTCAACAATAAACGGGCTAAGAAGCCGCGGGAGTAACTGAGTTTGCAATCGTAAAAAGAGCAACTTTTTTTAACAATAAAAACATTTCATATGGGCCAAATTTTTTTTCGCACTTAGGGTCCCCACAAGTCCGCTTAGGCACAGAAAGTGATGACTGCATTGAGGTATGGTTCTATTCTTGCAGTGCGTACTGTGCAAAGGAAAAGTGTGTTTTTTCGTGCTGTTACTTATAAACGGCACATAAAACCGAAAATTTAACAAAAAACTGAATTAAAATCACAAGCTATCCGTAAGGGCGCGTTCTGTTGGTTAAAAAATTGCTTTAGGGCTCATTCAATTATTACGTAACGCAAAAATTGTCAATTTTCGACCCCCTCCCCCCCTATTGTAACAAAACGTAACACTGGATGCAACCCCCCTCCATTAATTACGTAACATTTAGTTGACCCCCCCCCCCCCCCTTGTTTGAAAAAAAATGAAATTTTCTTAAGTAATCCATGTAATTCCATCGTATTTCGACTAATGCAAAAAGAAACAAACATACTGCCTAATAAATTTACTACACACGCCAGGTTGACTTGCTTGTTCGTTTCTAATATTTTGAAGCGGTTTTAGAACCTACTTCAATGTATACAACTACGATTGTGCGTACGATACTTCATTAACCATGTTTATTTTCAGGCTGTCCGTATCTTTCATCAATATAATTAATCATTGGCATGTACAAAGTGAACTAAACCTAGGTTGGATAGGTTCTGGATAAAGATAGAAATTTCTGGAAGACGCTTCGAATACAAGTCTTCCACACCACAGATCTCAAACGAAGGATTCATTCGCTAATCGTCCACTGAGCAAAGCTGAAGAAGCTCGTTTTAAAGTTTACATTACATGACGAATCGATGTAAACTATTAAGAACAAGAATTCGTACGTAAATTATTTATCAGTACTATTCTTTTCTTTTTTATCTAGCAACCTTTTATTTGCGTGTTTGTCTTCTGTTAATTCTTATTATTCATTTACCTTTTTGACTAACTTTTTTTCATCAAGACAGATTTAAAGAATCTAAAAAATGGTGAAAGCATAAATACATTTGTTGGTAAAGTAGATTTATTGAATAATTTTCAGTTGAACGCAGCCAGGAGTATATAGAACTTATAAAGCTCTAGTACTTACATACGCCAGTGAGACATGGACTTTGTCCAAAACTGACGAAACCCTCTTAGCCGCGTTCGATAGGAAGATGCTCAAAAGGTTTTTTTGGCCCCATGTGTGTGGAAGGACAATGGAGCCGCTACAATGATGAGCTCTATGAGTTGTACGGCCTACAGTCGTACAGCATAATAAACGACCCAACAATTTTAGCCGGTATGCTGACTTCGAACACGGCCATACAAGCACCGATCACGATGTTGCACGTTCTAGTTGGCAAAAGTTATTCATTGTACCGTAAATGAGCTTCCGAGCACTAAATGATATCGAATAATTAACTGGTGTATAAGCTCTTTACGATAGTGGATAACTTGGATGCATCATTCTGAGTCTGTTTAGAGTTCTTCAAGCTCAATGTAAGTTTTAAGAGTCGGCGATGCATGCTATGTGACCATGGATGCAAACTGGATCCACTACAACACACAGGATTCCAAAATCACCATCTGATTGGACATCAGAAGTCATCAATAAGTGGGTATCAAAAGATACCAAGAAACTTGACCTTTAAATAATCGAAAAGTAGATAGGTAATATGGAATTTGTATAAAAATCTCTGAAATAAGTTAATTTTTCATACATAGACTATGAAGCTGGAATCTAAGTATAATCTTATTGTATGTTACGTAACAAAAAGTTAAACCCCCCCTCCCCCCTATGTAACAAATCGTAACGCTGGTACTGACCCCCTCCCCCCCCCCCCTATCATCGTTACGTAATAATTGAATGAGCCCTTAGGGTAACATCAGACGCTGGTATGTGATTAGCAATGGGAAAAAGATTATAGTATAGGTTAGTATACCATAATTCACATATACTTTATACTCGTATTTGGGATCCGAAGAGTACTTAATGTAAAACGTAAGTATATCTGAAAACATATGCTCTTTCTCTATATAGAGTATTGTAACATCTGAATATCACGCTGTCGTTCAATGTGAATAATGAGAGGGCCTAATGCTATGTTCCTTGTTCTTCCAGGATTTTTGGTTACGGTTCGATAGAAGAGCGATGAAGAAATTGTTACTATAGCATGCATCCGTCCAGTCTTTCTATTGCGCATCAGATTAAATTTGTGCAGTTTCAGTAACTTGCTTACCTCATTAGAATAACACCCCACAATCCAGTTTGTGTTTAAATGGTTCATTCTAATGCTATTATTATTTTCGGTTAATATACGAGTGTACATTGTTGATCAATTAAAAGCAGAATAATGTTAATAATAATAAATAAAACAGTGAACAGAAAATATTGGGTTTAGATTATTCTTGAAAAATGTATAAATATTAACATGAAATGGGCTGGAGGTTGGAGCAACCTCGAAGTGATTTCTACATCTACTGGAGTTTTGATCTTGTGCCACGTTTAGATGTTACACATTAGAAATTTACAGTTGAAAAACATGTTTGAATAAACTACACTGAACCTACATGAAACAAGGAGCGCATGTGACCTTGCCTCAATCTTTGTGCTCTCAGGGTCGTGGTACAATTTAAAACAACATCAACACATTAACGAACTTGGTTATTCATTATTCGTAACGGAAGTTGCCCAAATACTATTTCAGCTACAATTTTGCCCATTCGGTTAGTATGTTATAACGGTTACGTGAACGCATGGAAGCAATGCACCTTGCAGATGATAATTGCAACTGCAGCTGCAGTGCGAGATGATAGCATCCACTTTGAATTCACGAAATACCCAAAAAATCCTTTCACTTTAAACCTCGTGCAATAATGTTTAAAACATATTCGACATCTTCTCGCTTGGCGTGTACCCTTTGCCTCCGTTCGAAAGCTTTTGCAACATAAATTTATCATTAAACCCTTCTTGTAACACCTTTGTAAGTGTGCCACGTAAACGTTAAACTTTCGGTTGGTAACATTCAATGGGTTAATTCTGATTGTAGATGAAAGAAAGAATGGACCGAGCATGACAAAGAACAGGAGGAACATGGGTGAACGAGGGATACGCCTGTTTTACCTTGAAACATTTGGATGGCGCTGTCTCAGTCCTTGAGTTGGGGATATTTGATTCCTTTTGCTTCAAGGTTCATAAATAATCTTAACCTACTGTAAAGTCAGGTTTGTGTACCGAAGCATACGGCAGGGCATTAATAGAGGAGCTTTTAGTTTAGGCATCTGGTACCGCTTTACGTCGTATAGGAAGTGTTAAACCATTAAAGCAATCGCGCACTGAGCTCAATCGGGTTACTTGTCCATCTTATTAACAGGAAAAGTGAATCGGGTAATTTCGACAATCTTTCAAGGTTTTCATGAATGTAAAACATGTCGTGTGCCGAGGACTGTGTGCAATCCGCATTACGAGAGCATTGCACTCAGCAGAAAAGATTGGAATAATCATACTCACAAGCTCGCCTCTTTTTTGTACTTCTGCTGTGCTTCAGACGTGTTTCATGTTAAGCGTCAAGCATGACAAATATAAGCAGAATCAAAACCATTCCTAGCACAAGGTGAAAATGATATGAAAATTCGTCTCCTCTTGCCTAATGCTGCTTGACGCGATTTTAATAGAGTGACAATATTGTCACTTTTTTGTTTGACCAAAGAAACTCATCATTAACGGCGAGCTCATTAGACAGATGAATGACGAGTGCTTCCACTAATTCCGTAATTCAAATGTTACACCCGAAATGTGCCGATCGTCATTAGTCACACCTAATGGGCGTGCTTCCGGTTTCGTCGTAGATTCAAAAGGTGAGACGTAAGAGAATATACTTAGGCATATGTGATGCTTCAAGCCAACGCTGTTTTTAAGTGTGATCGCTTTGCATAGTCAGATTTATAACACCGTCAAGTGTGACAGGTTCAAATTAGGTAAATTAAGCTCATCAAGCATGTCCAAACCTTCTTGCCTTGCTCTGATTGGGGGGGAAAGCTAAATTTTGTGATTTATCTGTCCGCGAATGTTTATTGCCATCAACATCAACGTAGTAAGCTTTGTGAACTTTTTTGTAACTATTATTGCAGTTTTACTGCAGGTACGTTCGAAAATTTGAATAAATCATTACAATAATTCTATATCTTTGTCAGCAAACTTTTACAAAGAGTATTTTCACCGTGCTAAATAGCCGTGACTGAAGCTTGTGGGAAAGAACAAAAATACTACAAACAAACGTACCTCATGTTGTCAACATAAAACGACTGCCAAACGACTGTTAACGAAAACGTACAAAAAAACATGGTACAAAATGATTCATTTTTTTAATGATTTTCGTTCGATGACACATGCGGAGCGAATGTGCTACCAACGCAAACAACCCATTTTGCCCAATTCACAGCACTATGATAATCAATCCATTCTCCACTTGGCGGGTTCTTGACCATTGATATTACCACCGATAGCCGGATGCGGAACCAATGCTAATTTTCTTACCATCTCGATCAACCAACCATTGCAAACTGTTGCCCAGCAATGGCAGTGCAGGTGGTCCAGGAATGCGATTAATGTGTTTCACTATCTCTGCTCGTTGACGGTAGAAGATGACAGTTGAGGCTACTACGCCCAGCACTACTATCCAAGTTGACGGTGACAGCAGTTGAAGTATTTTTGGCAGCAAATCACACCACAAAATCGAACTCATCGTCACACTAACGATGCGCTGTTACAGGCAAATCCGTGTGCGGCAGTGTTGTGGATATAATTTCTTTAAACAAGAAAGATAGCCACTATTCAATTATATACTTTTGTAAGAAACGCACTTGCACCAACTGTCAAGCTCGATCTACGCGCACCGAATGCTTTCCTAGAAAGGGACGAATTGTCAGGAACCGTCGGCGGTTCTCCACACCAGTTCACAGTCTTAATTGTACTAAACGATGCGCAGCATCGTATGGTTGCCTTTATATTGACATCTCGTGCTACAGCACAGCGTAAACCTTTCGCGCGTACCGAGCGCTAGTGATCGTGCGATGCTTTAATTTGAGAGATGGTAGGTTAAGCTTTTGAGCAGAAGCCGGAAACTATTGGTGTGTGGGTGTGTGTATAAGTGGTGAATATGGGGTCTAGTGCAATAATCAGTTAAAAAAATGACAAAAAAATGTTTCGAATTTTTGTCACTTTTGGTGGACGTATGAATTTTTGGAAATTTCACAAAAAAAAAGAAAAAAATAAATTAGCCCGAATACCATGCCTAAGCTTTCGGTACGGTTGTATCGGAGGTCCGTAAGACAAAAACCCCTGCAAAATGCATAACTATTAGAGCTTTCACTCTCAATGTACATGCTGGTTACAGTGTGTGTCATAATTAATGTTCCATACGTAAAATAATAAAACAAACTAAGTATGTTGACTTGCAGCTAAATTCAACATCTATGAATGCAATATTCCCGACAGTAATAGGTACAGGCTTTTCCCGAGTTACGCGAATAATACCTTTTCACCTGGTTTGTTCGTCGTGCATCCTATCTCTTGCCTCGCTCCATCACAGTTGTTGTCTCGTACCACTCAGGAGTGCTCAGCGCCATCTAGCGATCGGTAGCCTGATCACTCCATTTAAATTTGTGTCTACCACGCCTCCTTTGTCCATGTGGACGTGTAAAAGGACTTTACGGGCTTGGTCGTCCGGTGTCATTCTCATGGCTTGACCAGCCCAACGGAGCCCTTGACTCTTACAGTGATCCTTTCATAGGCGTTATATAGTTGTCCATATCAGTCATTTCGATCCCACCCATTGTGTATTTATAGTATCACTGAATGTTGTTTCATAACAACAAAGACAACGAGAAGTACGTTTGCGTTTGCTAAAGTTTTATACTGAAATTTAATTTCAAATAATGTAAGACATATAGCTAGGTAGCTTCTGAGGTCATTATCGTTTTTATTTGATGTTACATGCATTCTTCTTGCTCTCGTCCAAATATATTTAAACACATTTTTAAAGTTCTGAAATTTAGCTGTCAGGGGAAGTTTACCCACGAATGTTATCTAAAATCCACTGCAGATACTTGCTGATAGCAATGTACTGTTCCGGAACGGAGCAATAGCTTATGCCTGTCTGTAAGCCGTAAAGTAAATATCGATTAGACTTCTTCTCTATTACCTGTATTGCCGATCCTGGCTGATAGTCGTTACATCGTGGCGACCGTGACGGATCGTCTAGATTTCGCGCACAAATTGTTCTATTGTCGATTTGTTTAGAAGCTTCCGAGGCGTAACTGGCGTTTTGGAATTCAATCCGACACTTATTCAAACCGATTGCTTCAAGCAGAGCGCGCTGCAATATTCGTGAGTCAGATCCACTCTCTTTCCAGCCCGTCATGATGTAGCGATTGTACAGCCGCTCCCGCTGCTGTGGGGTCACCGGAAGACAGATTGCCTCAATATGATCTCGTCGTCCAATAACAGCCGGAATGGTTAGACGAGCAAGCACGAGGTTATCCTTGCGGAATAGCTGACCTACTGATACAGTCTGTACTGAGGAAACACATTGCTCTCGTCCATCTATTGAACCGCAATCTTTCGTTTTGCTCGTGTCGTAATCACCGAGAGTTACACTGATTTCATCTCTAAAGAGATACGAAAGATGGTACGAATTAACCTTGGAAATCGTAAATGTAGAAAGTCGTTCTGCTCGCGTATACTTACTGCAAATCAACACAAGTAGTCGTAAGCACGTAGTTTCGATTGAGCAACACTCCGTTGCAGGGAACATACTCGGAATCTACGAACGGATGGCGTAGCGTTACCATCCAGGGATATTGCTTAAAGATGGGTTTGCGCTCCTCGCTAAACTCGTATACATGCTCATTCCGTCCACAGTTCCCTTGATTGATCAGCCGAATATTGGGATGCCCCAGTATCGGGTCATCGATACCGCTGTTGGGTGTATTTTCATACAACCAATCGATATACTGTGCTGCATCGGTAAAGCCGATATATTGCTTTAAATTACACAGCCCAGAACCATCGATTGTGTTGCTAAACGAAACCACTCCCTTCAGATACCAACGATTTTGAAACTGGAAAAACATTCCACCACCACTGTCTCCGTTGCAGACACCCGTACCTATTGCGAAAAGAAAGCTTAAATGTGTTACTTCCGAAGTTCTGATGTTCACGCAGATCAACCATACCGTTCTTATACCCGGCACAGAAAGCCTTCGAGTATAGCAACCTGCCGAAAAATGCACGATCGCTCGCTAAACACGTCAACGAATCGACCACCGGCATGCGGGCTTCATTGAGAACCGTTCCAAGCCGATTTGCCTCCGCCAGTCCCCAACCAACGACAGTGCCCGGTTCTTGATTAACAAACGGTAGCTCATAGCCATCGTCGCGCTTCCACAGACAAACAGGCTGTATGTAATCATTGAAAATGATAGGAACTTCCACCCGTAGGATAGCAATATCATTCTCGAACGTTGTCGGCCGGAAACCAACGTGCACTATCGTCTCAATCACATTGAACTCCTCGGCATGTTCCTCCACCTCGTTCGAGAGATTGAAACGACCCAACTTTAGAAGTAAATTTTCGGTCGGTATTTTCCGTCGGCTAGCTGCGAATGTGACGCAGTGTGCAGCGGTTAGCACTAGGTACCGATGCACGATGCTAGCTCCACAAGCGTATTCAAAACCGTCACTTGTAATGCCGCGCTGGTATAGAGCCACGTGCCACGGCCAGTCGCCGGGACGCGTCGAATATCCACCCTTCACAAGCCCTTCCCGCTGGGCTAAGCGCTGTCCACACTCGTTGTCGTTAAAGTCCTTTGTTTGTAGCTCTTCCTGTGCAAAACTGGAACAAACGATGTGCAGTAACAATATAACAAATAGACGAACTGTCCACCAGCGAGGCATGCTATGATCTTCTTCCAATAGCGGTTCAATACGTACTATCCAACCAAGTTGCTACCAGGTTATCGATACGATCGGTCGGAAGGCTGTTAGCTTGGGGAAGAACACAACGTTTTACTTGTTATGCGGGTTTAGTGATTGGGTCGGCCGAAAAGTTTCCAAACCAGCGCTATTGATTCTGTATGATGTAGTTTATGATCACGTAGATAGTAGTAACGAGTACATTGCATTTAACTACAAATTACTCAATACATAAGCTTCAATGTTAAAATATGACGGAGAGACAGAGAGCGCTAATAAATTACAAATAAACAGCTACACAAAAGTCGATACTTTACGCGTAACCTTTTCATGTTCTACGTACGTATGTATGTTTAAGCCACATACACGCTGTAGCAGTTGTTGTAGCTCGAAACTACGTTAGAACGGCTTCATTTCCTAGAGGAGCAAAAATCAGGTTTTAGCACATATACCATCAATGTGTACAATGGCGCTGACTTTGAACGGCATTGAAAAGGAACATTTTTCAGCTACGTAGCTAGCGATCGTAATCACCCACGATAATGCTCACATGCAGTCTCCCTTGCATGCACATGCAACCACAACGCTCTTCAACAAACGTGGGAAATCCCATCCGAGTGATCAGAGACGATCAGCGAGGTACGTTTTTTCTCACATTTCTGAAGATGGAGGGCCATGTTTGTCATCTGAACTTTAACTGCATGGTTTCTTTTTCATTTCAATGACTCTGTTCCAAAACTTTATTTCAAAGTGCTTCGCGTTTCCCTAAATCCTACCTTACTTTCATTACAATCCAATAAAAGCTTTCGTTAGCCTTGGTGACGCTTAGTACTTAACCGAACTACACATCTCTCACTCGACATGTTTCATGCTTCGATCCTGGTTTGGCATCGGCGAAATGCAGCTTAAGTTGGTTTTATTTCCTTCACGTTTTTTTCTTGTAAGAACGGTATTCTTTCTAATCTGCCTTTAACGTATTCCACAATGCGGTAGGTCATGTGAAACTTTCTTTCCACTATCATCGTTGGCGAAAAGGAATTAATAATGTGTGTGTGTGTGTGTTTTTTTCTTGTTTGTTTAATTATTTACCTACTTGCCATGCTTGGATTCTTTTACTGCCAACCAATAATTCCCCATTTTAAATCACAGTTTCCAAATCAAAATATTAGCTTTGAAATGATTTTCTGTTTTGCGTTTATGTTGTATTTCCTTTTGCCATTGTTACACCGTACATACTATTTTCCTCGACAGCATGTTATCTTCGCTATCAAGCGCTTTTACAAATTCGCATCCAATGCAATCATCGTCGTATGGATTATGTTTTTTTAGTGCTTAAATATGCACTATAATTCCAATGCACTTCTCTCTTAATCACCATTTGCATTCCCTTTACCGGCTTTCATACTGGTTCATACTGGTGCAATGGTTTGACATCTGTTTCAGATTCTTTATTTAGTTTCTTTTTGCCTCACGCCTATCCTATCTTTGCCTTTTCGTTTAGTTGTCTTATACATCTAAATTTAGCTTAATTACCTTATTTATTAATTCACTTGCCCGCTGCAGCATGCTTGCGTGTTTGCTTGTTTTGTCGTTTAAGAGTTTTGACTAGCTTTTGGTTTTGGTTTTTTACTGTTAAATATCATTTAAATCTAAAAGTTTTCTCAGCAAAAATTTGCATACAGAGAAGACGCTTCAACTGCTTCACAAAAACAGTGGCATTCGTTTACTATGTAGATAATTTTTGTTTTAAATTATTGTAATATTTTACTAACCTTTTTTCCTCAATATGCTTCTTTCGTCGCGATATACTCTTCCGTGTCAAGCCTGTTTTGTATTCATGTGTTATTTAATTCTTATTTTAATGGATTTTACATTCCAGTTGCAATCATTACTGTCCATTCTCTGCACCGTTCATTACACTTTCCTTTCAGCTCTCATTGTGTTCATGTTTTAATTATCTCTTATAACCATGGCCAAAACCAGCTATTATTCTTCATTTCGATGATTTTGTAGCACTGGCAGGAGTCCTTCCTGTCACATGAAATTATTGCACAAATTTTTTACTTTAGTTAAATTTACTTACATTTTCACAATGCGAATCCACAGCGCCCACCTCATTTGCCCTAGGCCTGGGTGTATATGGTTTCAATTCACTACAAATACTTCCTGTTGCATGGAGAGTGTTCAGTATAGCGTTGAGGGAATTGTCCTAATGTTCTAATGTTCTAGCCTTTTCCGTTCAACGCTCCCTATACACGTTCACACAACCGCACATGATTTCGCTGTCTACACGCGCATAGTGTGTTAGTAAGATATTTATTATAATCACGCACATAAGTATCTATCAAATGCTGTAGAATAAGAGTTTGCAAAATTAATCTCAAGGACAATTCGATCGGAGGCTGTCTTCTCGTTGATGATCTATGATCGATTACTGTATAATCTATTGCACACTGGAGGTTTCCTCGTCGTAGTGGGCAAACTTTAAGAACACTTGTTCTAGTGTTGTTTGGCTGAATGAGTATTCCTCTATGTCTAGCTCGGTTTTGGCTGAAAATGAAACGGACAAATGGAAACTGGTTAGAACGGGAGCACATGGTACAGTTTGCACCGCACATTTGCATCGTACCTTTCTCGAGCCGTGAAAAACATTCAGCTAAGGAACTGACGGCTTGCTGTGGTACAGAGTATACTAGCCGATCGGCGAAACTCTCTTCCAAGGTGGCACTCGGAAATAGATCCGTTACGAAATTGCGCAACGCCATCGAACGATTGTCAATGCAGTTGCTGATAACCGGTGCAATGTGGTCCGTGCTTTGGTCGAGCTGTAGCTGCTCCTGGCTGCTGCTAGGTTGGCTTTCGATTGGCGTCTCGCTGTATATGTTTTCTATGTGCTTCAGTTTAATCTCCAGCGTGTAACCGGCACCGTAAAGGTTCTTCAGGTGTTGCGTTGACCCGAGACATCTATGAACGTAAACATGAGTTACTAATCGTTTCTCATCACGCCCGGGCTCGTACTCGTCGCCATCAACTTACCTTAGCTCTCCCTTGACCATTATTCCAACGCGAGAACAGAGAGCGTCGGCCTCCTCCATCGAGTGTGTCGTCAACATTGCGCAACGTTTACCATGAAAACTGGCCAAAATAGTGTCCCAGAGGAATCTTTTCGACTTTGGGTCCATTCCGGTCGAAGGTTCATCGAGCAGCACAACTTTTGGAGCTCCCACCATTGCCATTGCGTAGCTCAACTTGCGCCTGGTACCGCCTGAACAGTGTTGGGTTTGCTTGTTTGCATGTTCGTTTATGTGTAGCCCCGTTAGGTAAGTAGATATCAATCGGTTCAAATCCTTTCCGCGCACTCCACGTATTCGCGCATACAGCTCTAGATGCTCGCGCACCGTCACGTTCTTCCACAGGGCATCATGCTGAGGGCAGTAGCCCAACGTTTTAAAGGCATCGTCTTGATTGATAGTGATACTATGACCGGCCACCCGAACCGTGCCACGTGTTGGAGCCGTCTCGCCTGTCATGATCTTCATGGTGGTCGTTTTGCCAGCACCGTTGTGCCCGAGCAAGCCTAGTACTTCTCCCGCGTCCACCGCAATTGATAGACTTCGTACGGAAATCTTCTTTCTCGGAGGTTCATCATCCGCACAACAACAGCAATTTCCGCACAATGACTCCTGAGAGAACTCCTTGCGAAGACTCTGGTGCGGGGTAGATGAAATGCATGTGATTAATGTTAAATTCGCAACAAAATATTACCCCCAAAATGAAGCTCGTTCGTCGTAAGTTTCCGTCTAGGATCGTCTACTAACCTTGACCAATACCACCGGCTGTGCATGTGAACCTGTGATATCGTCCTGTTGCGTTTGTTGCGTATTGGATGTGAGGCGGAACACGCGGCTACGTTCGTTACGCACATCTTCATCTTCGTATTCCCCGGTACATTGCTCTTCGGTCATAACATCTTCTTCGCTCTACAACAAGGAGAGAATGTGGGAATGATATCAGCTTAAACGGACGCAAACTATGCTCGTTATGCTTACCGCTGATCGATGAAAGAGATCCCGCATGCGACCACCACTTTTCATCACGTCCGACACACGTAAGCAGAACGCCCAGATCGGGATGTGCAAAAGGCACCCGCATGCCATCACGATCACCTCTTCGGTCATGTAATGAGCCATCGACAGTTCTGCACAGGCCGAGCTCAATCGGCAAGCGATGTACACCCGATCGACGAAGTACACCGTCGCGTACGGAATATACATTGGATTGATCAAGGAGAACACGTAGTGCAGTGCAATCGCTGCCTTTACCTCTGTAAAATGGGATTATTTGTTATTCGTTCGTTTGGTATTGGTGCATTCTTACCAATCCCCAGCATGTCCAAAAACACGACCAGTATGAATGGGATCAATCCTACGAACGTCAGTATGTTGGGTAGAATCGATTGCGCGGAATCAGTACGATCAAAGAAGTAGGAGAAGCAAGTTGAACATAGGATGCCGGCGGGCGAGTAGAGAAACACTAGCATTCCCAAAGTGATGAGTGCCGGGGGCTGCAGTAAAATAAAATCTCAATTAGATTCCGGGCTCATTCGATTGCTAAATCAAAACCAATCATAAAAGTCCATAGCTCACCTGGCGGAAAGACGGGATGTCGAACAGAAACACTAGACCAAGCAATGCAGCACAAATAACGAACATCAAGCCAGATAGCACGATAAAGTACGCCGATAGGTACAGGGATGACGATAGTCCATTAACACGCAGTTGGTTCTTAGCTTTCATTTCACGATCATACACCATATCAACGGCCAATGAAACGGGAATCAGTACAAATAT
The DNA here is from genome assembly GCF_943734755.1 of Anopheles moucheti. Lineage (NCBI taxonomy): Eukaryota > Metazoa > Arthropoda > Insecta > Diptera > Culicidae > Anopheles > Anopheles moucheti. The sequence continues at coordinate 62,894,653 of NC_069140.1, forward strand.
CATTCCCACGAACAGTGCGGACGAAAACGTGCCTATATTGAACTCTTGAGGTTGAGCCGTTTGCTGGAAAGGATGTGACCATAGTTCGATACGTAGCAGTGAATCGCTCGAGGCACGGTCTGGCATAGCCCCGGAAGAGGAAGTCGTGCTCGAACTGGTGCTCGAAGGTAAAGGTTGAAATGCCATGTCGTCGAGATTTTCAGCCTCTGCCCCATCATCTTGATAATCGAACGTCGACTGCGCATTAGATGTTGGTATCGCGCCTTTCCGGCCACTACCGGCACGCTGATAGAGAAGATGTTGCGAGTTTATAGATGCAGGAGATAGTTCCGCATATACACGCAGAAGTGTGTTGCTGATCAAGTTTAGAATAATCGGTAGACTATGCTGTGTGGTGTCGTTGTACAGCGTGGTAATGGACACATTTGACCAGGATATTACATTAACATTGAACGCAGCCATGTGAGGAGCGATGTCCAGAAGCAAGGAAAAGTTACCATTGTACTCTTCCGTCACATTCGCTGAGCGGTGTAGCTCTGCCAGGAAGCGACGGTATAAATGTGCCGCTTCTTTCGATTGTTGTTGCTGCTGGTGGTGCTTTTGATGCAGAAATTGTGGGATCGGTTCGTAATGCTTCTGCGACTCACGCTTCTGTTGCCTTTGCTGATGGTGATGGTGATAAACGAAGGCAGCATGGGGCCACGCCGATGGATTGGTATTGTCGTGCACGGCGATCTTCGTAATGTTGCTCCCGTAGGTGGTGTTATCGAGCAGAATGGAGCGCATGATCGGAGACAGCACCTGTATCGAGTTTAGATACAGTCCCAGTGCCGTGAATGCCAGCGGGAGTATGATCAACAGATAGAGTCGTTGTATATCACGTAACAGAATCGTCATTCGCAGTTTCAACAAGGCTCCGATCGTACTCCATCGCGACGGGTATAGTGGAATATCATCCAAATCCATCCAGTTGGTTCGATTTTGGCTATTCAACTTCACCGCAGATGATGAGCCATGCGTTTGAGTCTGATCCTCGTAGATACTCTTGGTGCTTTTACTCACTCCGTTGCGCGAAGAACGGTGGTGCTTTTTGCGATGCATTCGTTGCGATTGTGGTGAATTCACGGTCGAATGTTGACCCCCACCGCCAGCAACACCTCCGCCCATGGACACTGGATGAATTCCGGACCCGGCAGTCCCCTGACTGACACCGTCCGATCCGAGCCCGTTGATAGGTATGATTGCTTCAAACTGCATTCGATTATCCTGCAGGGATGCCTTGTTTTCGGCGTTTTGCTCATCGAGCAAAGTTTTGGTGTCGTTCTTCAACGACTGATAACTGTTGCTACGCTCCTGCAACGATAAGCTTCTGGGGAGGCCTCGAGTTTTCATGACTTTGCGGCTCAGATTTTCCGATACCGGGTAACCCGCCGCCTGTCCATCTTCCTCGTCATCCTCACCATCTCCTTCTCCGTCTTCGCCTTCACCCGCATCGCCAGCCTTCTGTTCACCTTCACGCTGCGTTTCCAGATGCAGAAACACCTCTTCCAGCGTAGTCATGGAAACACCGTACGAGCAGATACCTAGCATCATCCGTTTGGTTTTGATCTCTTTTTCGATATCGTCAAACAGAGACACGAACGAGTTCACCGCATCGTGAGGCAGGATGTAGCTCAGTTCTCGCCCGTGTCGACGGGCTTTCTCGGCTTGGGGTACATGTTCGTTCACCAGCTTCGTGATGGACGTTTCACACGCATTAGTATCCAGCACCAACGTTAGATGGTAGCCAATGCCGAACTTGTTCTTCAAGAATAGCGATGAGCCACAGCACCTTAATCTTCCCCGAGAAACAACGGCCTTTCGCTCCGCTAGAATGTCTGCTTCGTCCATGAAGTGCGTTGTCAACAGGATAACCTTGCCGTGCTTGCGGTTTTGCAGAATGGACCACATGTGTCGCCGCGAGTACGGATCCACACCGGCCGTCGGTTCGTCCAAGATGATAATCTTGGGATCACCAATGATGGCAATGCCGACGGAAAGCTTCCGCTTCTGACCACCGCTCAAATGCTTCACTCGCGTCTCCGCCGTATCGAACAGGTCAATATCGCGCAACGTTTTCTTCACCTCGCTGTCGACTAATGCCGGCGGAATGCCACGAACGGCGGCGAAGAAGTAAAGATGTTCCTTGGGCGTAAGCGTTTCAAATAGTATATCATGCTGTGGACAGACCCCGGTCATTCGTCGGATCATGGTCATATCATTCGGATCACGCACATCATACCCGAAGATGTATATTGTGCCCGATGTAGGCGATGTCAGACCGGTGAGAATGTTGAACAGTGTGCTCTTTCCCGCTCCGTTGTGACCGAGAATCGCCGTTATCTGTCCTTCGTAGATGGTCAGATTAATTCCATTGACCGCGTTCACTGCTGGTTTGCGACACGAGTGGAAAGTCTTGTACAGATCCACTATACGGATCGCTTCCTTACCGCGCATCTCACGCGACACTGGTTCCACATCGCGTGCCTGATCCTCGAGCGCGTTGTTGAACGAGTTGGCCGATTCACCGTTCAGCAATGGTACTTTTGGCACTTTTTTCTTACACCAGTAGTTTCGGTTCAGACAGAAGCAAGGCTTCTGTTTCGTACCATGGTCCGATGGGATCACACAGTCAAAATAGAATGCCAGAGCCGCGTAAAGCACTATATCCACGACGAGCATCAGGATGGATCCTCCGATCGGAATACCTGGCCCGGTCCAGAGGTTGTTCAGCGTGACGCCCTGGCCGGATATGTCCAACACGAGGATTTTATCCATGGCCAGCGCAAACCCTGTGGGAGAAATGAGTGACACAGTCCACAGTGCTGCCGAGGTGTGCGTATCGTCGATAAACACTTGCAGAAAGTACAATAGTGACATAATGTTGACCGCAAAGTTTCCCAGTATGCCAGCAGTCTGTAAGAGGAGTATGGCAGCTATAGTACTCGATAGAAAATGGCAAAGAGTAAGCTTACCCGTGAGTTGTCGAAAAACGGTGTAATCATGAAGCCAATCAAAATAACCGAAAAACTGTACAGCAGAATGAGTATGAATACAGGCAGGTAGTTCGTATGTTGAAAGACTCCCAACGAAAACACGAGAATGACGGACACAAAGCTCAGAAATGTTACAAACACGGCGTAAATGACGAACCAACCACACCTGCAGAAGAAGCAAACGAAATGCATATTAATGATGCGTACCGAATGGCCGTACGAGACGCTTGCTTACCAGAAAACGGAGTCCCGTAACCCCATTATCTTCAAGCCCTCCTTGATGTGGTTCTCCTTTTCGCCGACGATCAGTATTAGCAGATATGTAATGAATTGCGATAATGCCATCACCATGTAGATCGGAATGACCAGCCTAAACGCGACCATCCAGTTGCCAGTGTAGGCTTCCTTGGGAAACATCTCTAGCGTAATATGAGGTATCTGCAGCTCTTCGTTCTGCGTCACGATCCGGATCTTGGTGTAGTCGAGCAGGGTCTGGAGCGCAATAAACCCCGAATAGTAGTACTGATTCACCGGACACGAATCGCCCGTTTCGATCGGGATCACCGCCGACCAGTAGCTGTCCGATTGTCTACACGTGACCAGCGACGAATACAGCTCTGTCGTCGATGGTGTCACGAAGAATGAAGGATTGGTGCGTATTTCGTACCGCAGCGGCCCGAACAGTGGATCATCCGAGTGGAATATCAGTGCCAGGGGCATCTTGCTAGGATCTCGCCAGTAAGCAGCTAGCAATTCTTCCGGCGTTTCGTACACCATCCACTTGATGGGATGTATTCCGGGCTGGTGGCGTCGATTCGACATCCATAGTTCGTTGACCTCGCTCAGGAACGGAACCGTCGTGGAGGAGTTTGGCTGCGGCAGCACGGCAATGGTGTGGGCTTTATGATGCTGGAAATGTTCGAACAGTGTCGCTGCACCGCGTGGTTCCGTGATGGCGGGAAAGTTGGGATTCGGTATGAGGATCTTTAACACTATTAGTGTGCCGAGCGTGTAGAGCGGTAGAAACACTTCCGCTATCGTTTTGCGTGAATCTCGGATCTTGAGCTTGAAATTGCGTACCAACGTTGCGCCGAGTTGTTGGCAGAAGTTGCTACTGTTCATCAGTTCCTTTCCCATAATGCCGCTGGTGATGTATGGTGTAGGCATACGATTGTGAGACGTGTTTTCGATAGGCGTACGGTTGTACGAAGTACGATTGCTTACTGTTGTCGTTGTAATACTGTGAAGTTGGTAGCAGTTCGCAGAAAAGTTGTGAGACGGTGATGTTCTTAGCTAATGATTATGTACGGTAGTCGATTGCAGTTTTCTGGAATTACTATTGCCCTACAAATCTTTTGCTTCCATGTCGAGATGCTGGCGTCGATTCACATCACTTAAACGAAAGAATAAAAACACATGCATGATGTCGAGGCAGACGAGAATGTTTCACACACCACCTAAACCTCTGCCTTTTCGAAGAGATTGTTATTATTGCAATATTTTCGAGGTAATCTGCTTAAACACCCAATACTAGTCAGGCTAAATCAATATAGCAATACAGTGTTAGCACACACTAATCAAATCCCACTCGCAGGCAATTCACGTGCAGTTTGTTTACACTTCACCACGCGCTCTACTTGATTCGCGCGTTTGCCATAAACTTCCTTCGTACACTTACTGCCCGCCAAAGCAACCGGTACCATGCTATAATTTTCCCACTTCATTCACACACACACAAACACAGAGGTGCGCATAACGTGTGTCTCCTCCCCGCTTGCAATCACCTCCCCACTGGCTTCGCAACCTTCTCCATCAACTATCTTGACATTGCTTTGCCGATGATGGGCTGATTGAAAAAAGTATCGATTTTTCGCAAAGTGTCAAACACTTCCGGATGTCTCAAACGCGCCCACGGCTAAATTATTTTCCACAATATCTAGCCACATTGCCAGCCAGCCTTCGAAATGGAGCCGTTCGGGCTGTTAAGTTTTCTTTTGATATTTCGCGAGTTGTTAGCTTACCACTTCGTTGTCCTTCCTGTGTTGAAGTAGAATAGAAGGGGAACCTTTGCGATTGTTTCGTGTGCCGATATTAAACACCCAAAACGACGGTTTGCGCTGTTGGGATTACATTTCACACTGCTACTTCACATTCACTGTCTTTGCCAGCATGGTCATTGATTGTTCGGCACCCGTAATGACGAATACGGGCTCTAGCTTTTAATGTATTCGCCCTTTTTCACACCAGGGCGCTAGCGGTCACTGGTGCAATTTTCCATGGGGGATTGTCTCCCCCCTTGTTAGGAACTGATAATAGCACGACTGAATTATATTCATGAAACTGTGAACAAAAACGATGAAACGGAGCACGCTAACAGGCTATTCCGAACGCCAAACTATCTAGAAAACACGTTTCCCACATCACGGAACACTCGCGTACAGGACATTTTCACTGCCGATAGCTTTTCTTTGCAGGACACACAGTGACAATGCACCACCTCCCCCGATACAGCGCCCGTTCCGCTTATTTTCCATTCTAGCAGTGTCAAATCGCGTGTTCTCGACGTTCCTCACTAGCGGTCTCTGACGGTAAATTAATCAAAGAATTTCTTCAAAATATTGAATTTAGGTTTATATTTATTTCTATATTTATGTCTTATTTGTATCTATGTGTAATTTGTTAATTGTATAATTTGAACTATTTAACAGATTTCTTTTAGATTTGTTGTTCCATTGACGTCAGATTATAAATCAAATAACATACATTTAGCGCATTAACAAGCATAATTTAAAATGACTACTCACGGCAATTGACTCGCCTTATTTTTTGGAATCCGAGCAAAATTAAATTAAATTTTATAATTATTTTCACTCGTTTCTTCTACAAACGTTTCAACTTTCCGATTCGGTGCGCATGCGTTTGAGCTACGTCTAGGATATGCTATAAAAATTATCCATAATTCTGAATTACAGGCAGTCACCAAGTTACGCGGTTCTTCTTATACGCGGATTCGGAGATACACGGTTTTTTTGACGGTTTTGAGAAATTTGACTGCTGCGCTAGTTTACAGCACAAAATCTAAGCAAAAAGGTGAAAAATTGATCGAAAGTACTATTCTGTGCCATATAAAACAATTGTTTTTGACTTATTTTAATATAATCTTTCAAAAACCACCTGATTCGCTGCATAAATTAAGTGCAGAGAAGGAAATCGACTCTGGGACTTTGAAGCATATATGAAATTGTACCAGGATTCGACTTACGCGGAAATTCGAGATACGCAATTTTTTCCCGGGTTGTGGCGGTTCGCTAAAATAGCGTATTTCGGGAACTGCCTGCACTAAAATCATTTCAACAACACAACGTTCATACGTTTTGATCATATTTTTTACCACGATCGTAGTAATTATCAGTTTATTTTTTAATACCAACAACATATTCCATAATTCGCCTCCATACATTCCATGATGTTTAGTACTCTGTTCTAAAATAACCCCGAAAATAGTAAACCTCTTGTTTAAAATATGCCACATTGCCTAATGTTTATCCCTCATTAGTGAAGATTTAAACGATTGATCTATGATTTTGCACACGAAAAAATCCACGCTTACTCGTATTTTGTTTGGATATACGCATTTATGGATTTGATTTGTTTGTGTGGAGCTGTTGCTGTTTGCCTCACTAGTAATATCGATCTTGTGTCACAAAACCTGAAACATAAGCTAATCCTAACTTTTCTGCAGTCAAGTGCTCGTATCATAAATGTTGTATCAAATGATCACTCTGTAAAATCATGACTAGCAAATAATTCCGAATAACGTAGTAATAACGTAATAATTCATATTCGATGGTACTCTCCACTTATACTGTATCCTTGCTGGATGCATATACGATGGTTTCTTTAGTGTAACGTTTGGTTTGGTCTTACTCAGAATGGTCGTTGTTAGTTTACTTATTCAGGCAGTCCCCAAAGTATGCGGATCCTATCATACGGGAATTCAGACAGAAGTGGTTTTTCGAAATTTAGCAACTGAGTTAATTTCTAGCATTTAAGCAAAACGGTGAACGTTGAAAATTCCTTCCTTTGTGGTATACAACATTTGATTTCAATTATGTTGATGCATTCTTTAAAAAAGTCGTCTGAATTGTTGATGAAAACAAGTGCAGCGAAGGAAGTCAACTATGCAACTTTAAAGTATAAACGGTTTTACTACCAGATTCGACCAAAGTAAAAATTCGTGATACGCGGATTTTTCCCGGGTCATAGCGGTCCGCTATTTCGGGGACTGCCTGTATATATTTCTTTTATCAAATAATCGTTGAATAGTCATGGCGAAAGGTTGATATTCTCTCCCTTCATTCACCGCCAGCAGGAATGTTTTCGTAACTTTTACCTTTCAGTTCTATCAGTGCCGTATGTATCCGGAAATGCAACCGGGACTCTAGCGAATAACCACTGTAATTTTTCCTGCAAATAGAATGAATATTAGGTTTGTTGTCAACGTTCGTTAAACACCAATACATTGGATCCGTACTTAGCATCCTCTAGAGCTAATACGGCTTGATCTTTGTTTCCTTGATCGATGTAAATCAGTGCCAGTTCCACAATTGCGTAAGGTACTAGGTAGTGATCCTCCTTGATATCTTTGTACATGGCAATAACATCCTCAAGGCACCTGCAATGAAATATCTCGCATGATCATCATAGTGGCCATCAATAATGAGGCAACCGTCACCGGAACGTAGGTCGTACCGTGTAGCTTGCAGAGGGCTGTTCATCTGCCGCAAACAGGCACCTTTTAGCAGCAAGAGTAAAGCTTTGTTGTCCGCCGCGTACACACCGAACGTTGGGTTTGATTTGGAGTTTACACGCTCGCCATAGTGTTTGAGATTCTCCTCCACTATCCGAAAGACGCCGTCAGCAAGATGGAAATGTTTGCCCAATATCTTGAACAGATTCCACACGTACATGAGCTCCAACGCTGGCACGTACAGGAACGACTGCTGGGCGAAGAATCGTTCCGTCTTCTTGCAGGCAAATTTCTCCATGGGCAATGATTTGCCTGCTATCCGTTGCTTGTACTTAGGCACCTCTTTCATCAGCGTAGCAATTGTGCGGACCTCACTGGAATGCAGATCCTCCGTTTTCAGCATGCACATGATTGACGCCTTCTGATATGTGTAAATCGTACGCGACCACTTGCTGTTCTCGACAAGGTACGTTGCGAATAGTAACGATTCTCGCCAATCCAGCCGCAAGCTGCAATTATACACCATTCATTACCCATAACGGGTTCACACATTTACCTTTGATCGTAACTTACCAATTTACCCACAGTAACTCCCAAAAGCATAGATGATGGAATTGGGGCCAAACGTTTTGTGATTTCCACGATTTTTTGTACCATTTGAGTGCTTCGTCCAGGTTACCCTTCATAAACTCCAGACGACCTTTGAAGAACAGGAACCAAACACCGTCCGGGTACTGTTTCAGTTGTTTGACTAGCAGCTCATCACAAAAGCGCAAATCACCTTCCTTGTGACTAAGTACATAGCACACGATCAGATTATACCCTAGTAAAGTCATCACACACAGCACCTGCCGAATGCCTTCGCTTTGTGATCCGGTGATCAAGTCTTGCATGCCCGATTGCTACAATAGAAGGGAAAGGTAATGAATGTTTTGCCGGACATGTCATAGTACTTTTTCATTTAGTGTCTATTACGCACCTTGTTGCCAGAAAAGCCGATGAATTCCAACAGCTTTATGATTCGAGCCGGTAGCAAAGATATCATAAGATTAAACGTGCCCAAACCCATGCGAACGCCGCTTTCGAAGTGTAGCTTTGAGCTTTCCGATTCCCACTGTCGATGGGTGAGTATGTTATTGCATTCCCTAAATGAAGAAATGCAGTACATGTTAAAATTTGTTTCTTTTTTATTTAACATCAACACGTGTATAAAATACTTACTTATACATGGCGAAGCAATTACGAATCTTCATTCCCCCCTTTATCAGACTGGTTAACGTTTCATCCTCTATAAAGGTTAGCATTGCCTTCAGCAACAGCGCCTCGGCTGAGCACAGTTCGGCATGTGCTTCCAAATCGGTGTACTGATCATAATTAACCTTCTTGAACGTTTTCCCTATTGTTTCCGTAAGGGTGTTTTTTTTCCGATAACGATTGCAAACGTTCAAACACTGTTTGAGCGCTTCTGAGGCGGCTGCTATGTGCTGCTGCTCGAACGTAAGCATCGCTTCCAGGTAGGTGAAAACGCTGTGTCCCACGGAATGGTACATGCTTGATGTTGCCCTGCAATAGGATAATAGGGAACCCACAAAACGGAATTACATAAGTTTCATGTCATTTTTTGTTTTATTGCACAAAATATGTACAAAACAATGTCACTATACTCACAAAGGCTTCATAAGGGCTTCAGCTTCGTTAAACTTATTGTTGAAGAAGAGATCGACCGCAATTTTTGCCTCGACAAGTGCTGTTTCTAAATCCAAAGCACATGATGCACTGTGTAAGAGAAGAAAATATGGTTAGTAGAGACATTCCGGCTCACTAAAATATTCACGTACAATATAATGCATTCAATGCAGAAATGGAAACATGACCGAAAAATATAACTCTTTCGAATATTTTTCATAGGTGTTTCAGTGCAACGAATGAAAATTTCACACTTATTTCCCTCCGATGCAATACACTTCTAATCATAGAAGAACATGTCCTTTGAAGGGGTATTTGAAAAAAAAAAAAACAAAATCTTTATCTAAACCAACCAGAAGTTAAACAAAAAGCAAGTCAATAATAAATAATATCACAAATTGCTTCCTTATGGTCAAGCGACTTGTTTTTCCCTTCTTTCTTACATCACGACATCACGGCAGATTGTGGTTATCAATTGAAAAGGTCGATTGTGTCGTTGATCAACTGGTTTGAGTGCATATAAGTAATTAGTTACCACATACATACAGTGCAGCATGACGAACGCAACATGTTTTGAGTTTTACTAACTGATCGTGCACTGATTGCTCCTGTTCGATTCGTAAGTATACTAGGAGAGGTTTTTCGCTCGTAGGTTAATGCAAAACAGTTATAATGTCAGCTTTACTTACGAGGCAGTTTCAGCGTCGCAAGCATCCTGGAACTGTAAAGAACAATAGAGAGAAGGATAGATGTAGGATTAGTGACTCGTCCATAAAAATCCAAATTTAATACTCTCGGGTCAAATTCGTCCATAAATATATCAAGAATTTAAGCATTGGAAATTCAACGAAAGTGTAACAAACTTTATTTGAAATTAGTCATTCTTTTATTCTATACACGCAATTCCAAGTTTTCTAGGAACATTAGAGACCGGTTAGGATCGATAGTCATAATAACGAGGTGTGTAAGACGGTACTATAATTTTAAGCGTAGCCCCTTCAAACTGTGCTATCATTTTCGCGAGCTTCTCATGGCGGTTTCAACACGTTTCCGTCTCACAATAGGCAATCAAATGACCGGTACGATCGACTTGTCAACAGATTCAGCTAATGCTACGCTAAACTACTCTTCCAACACACGCCACCTATTGAACCGTACAGGCACACCAGTCAGCAATCACATTGCCTTAATTATGGCTCAGATCACAGGGCTAGGCGCTAAGCAAGTTCAAGTGCAGCAGCTTCCCCAAGCCGGTGGGATTTAAATTACCTAGACCGGTCGAAGGTCACCGCTTTGCAAGTCTCGGCCTGTTGCACTTTCGCGCCTCACACAGACAAAACACACAAAAAACAACTTACCCGTGTTATCATGGACACAATATATGCATCTACATTTATGCAACAATTGCAGGTAAATTGCTGTTTTCAGTTTAATAACAATTGCTCAACAAGAGTGCATTTTCCTATTGGATAATGTGTTTGAATTTCTTATGAGCTATTCATGGACAGAAAAAAAATCTGCTCACAAAGTATGACTTTAAATAAACAGGAACCATTTCTTTTCAATACTTTCATAGCGGCACATAAGACTTATTAGTAACATTTTATTTTGGTTATTTAACATTCCATTTTAACATTTTAGATTTAGTATTAAATAGTGTTAAATTTAGTGCTTTAAATAAAAGATGTATATTATGCAACAACGGCCAAGCACGTTATCCTCGCGTTGAAAAAGGAGATAAATATAAAGTTGGTACCAACCACTGATAAACAACATTAAGACATTAATTGAAAGTGAAGGTCAACTACATGGGCGTTGGGGGGGGGGGGGGGGGGGGGGATTGTGGCACACTGAAATGATGCAAGCAGTTTTGCATCCAGCAACACTTTGCACGAAAATCCTTTAACGAGGAGGAGAGAAAGTTGCTTATTTTCCACATGGTCGCACACATTTCATTTTCTATAACATTGTGCCTTATTTAGCAAACTCGTGCTACGCATAATTGCTAAAGGAAGCGTGATCGTGGAAACATGTCAAATAATCAAAACATGGCATCAACAAAAACATTACTACTTAGTAATATAATTTATTAATATCATATGCGAATGTTGTACTAAATTCGATTTTTACTGTTGTTGATCATCATTTTACTACAAAATAAAACAATTTAGAATCTTTTTATTTTTTTAAAGAGGTCGTCCGGAGCGTGACAGTAGCGACGCCAGATTTCACACGAACGAACCGGACCAAAATCCCATCCGGACCAATCCCCTCGTAGCAAGGACTGACTATCCGGCTACAAGTCGATACGTTAAGCCGTTCTAACAAAAAAAAAATAAATTGATTTGACAAAATCTAATTCGACTCCATTTTCCGAAACTCTATAAACTAATAAACAACAAAAATAACCGTTAAGATCGTTATTAATTGTAGTATCTGTAGAATATAAAAGTTATGAAGAATTCCTTATTTTGTTATTTCATATAACTTTTCACCAGTTTAGTATCAGAAGCTCGTACTAAGCGGATGGTTGTTCAGATAGCGATATAATCTGACTAATTGGTTCTACGGCTGCTTCCGTCCGATTAAAATAACTCATCTAGTTTATACCGATCTGGTCACACCTTTGCGAAGATTGTCGTCAAGGTCGAAATCGACATGCTTAACGTGACGAAATCACTTTTGACACTTTGTTTTACTTGGAAAAGTATCACTGTACACATTTACAAGTATATGCTTATGCTTATGCTTGTGGTACACATTTAAAGAAGAAATTAAGTATTTAACACTGAATTAAGTAAAAAGTATTGATTAGTATTAGAGAGTAAGAAAATTGTAGACTCGAAAACATGACTGATATTGTAGCGCCCATGCAACATGCAATAGAGTAAATAGCAAATATGGTAACCCAGTTCGTGTACCTTATGTCCCAGCTTGTTTTATAATGTTTGCATATTATAGCGGTGGAAATAAACGTCGTCAATGTAGTTTTCTCCAAATTGTAAAGTTGAATCTTTGCTTGAACCTGTTAGTCATGCCCATGTCGCACACTTTGTTTATAATTGGTTTTTTTCCTCTCTTCTAAAATATGTACATGTGTATTATGATTTTTTTTCCTTTGGATAGAACGGCCAGACCGTATCGACTTATTTTAACCACGTAGACCACGGATAGTCAAGTCCTTGCTACGGGGGTTTGCTCCAGATGGGATTTTTCCTCGGTCCTGTCGTGTGAAGACCGGCGCCGCTGTACCGACACCACTATACCGCGCCATATATTATGAATATATGTAAATAAATAAATAAATGCAGCTGAGATATTTTTTTCTATTGAAAATCCCAAAACTTTTTCCAACATCTTCGTGTGAACTTTGTTCTTAATTAATTTATATGATTTATATCTAAATTATAATATTTTTATGATATTATGACACTAGAATAAGTAAAGTATATCCCACTTCATTCCTGGTTAACAATGTGTAATGAATGTTAAAAATCAGAATGTTTAAATTGTATTGAAATCATGTCATATTATAGTACATGTGGTTATGCCTATTTTTTTAAAGCAAACAACAATCTGAACCACTAACCGCACGGTTTCGATTATGTTTTCTCTTCAATCATTCAAATGAACTTCCCTTCCTGAGGGGGTGGGAAACAAGGCAGGGAGATGTAAAACCTACCATTTCACCTGTCACTCGATCACTTGGCCATTTCAACCATTAAAGGTAAACAAACAAAAGGGCAATCGGTAAAAAAAAAGTGAGTTCCGGGTGGCGTAGAAAGTTGCTTTTGTCCTACACGTAGATCAGTGCACTGCTCGTTACAAGTTACAAGTTACACAGGGCTAGGCGCTAAGCAAGTTCAAGTGCAGCAGCTTCCCCAAGCCGGTGGGATTTAAATTACCTAGACCGGTCGAAGGTCACCGCTTTGCAAGTCTCGGCCTGTTGCACTTTCGCGCCTCACACAGACAAAACACACAAAAAACAACTTACCCGTGTTATCATGGACACAATATATGCATCTACATTTATGCAACAATTGCAGGTAAATTGCTGTTTTCAGTTTAATAACAATTGCTCAACAAGAGTGCATTTTCCTATTGGATAATGTGTTTGAATTTCTTATGAGCTATTCATGGACAGAAAAAAAATCTGCTCACAAAGTATGACTTTAAATAAACAGGAACCATTTCTTTTCAATACTTTCATAGCGGCACATAAGACTTATTAGTAACATTTTATTTTGGTTATTTAACATTCCATTTTAACATTTTAGATTTAGTATTAAATAGTGTTAAATTTAGTGCTTTAAATAAAAGATGTATATTATGCAACAACGGCCAAGCACGTTATCCTCGCGTTGAAAAAGGAGATAAATATAAAGTTGGTACCAACCACTGATAAACAACATTAAGACATTAATTGAAAGTGAAGGTCAACTACATGGGCGTTGGGGGGGGGGGGGGGGGGGGGGGGGATTGTGGCACACTGAAATGATGCAAGCAGTTTTGCATCCAGCAACACTTTGCACGAAAATCCTTTAACGAGGAGGAGAGAAAGTTGCTTATTTTCCACATGGTCGCACACATTTCATTTTCTATAACATTGTGCCTTATTTAGCAAACTCGTGCTACGCATAATTGCTAAAGGAAGCGTGATCGTGGAAACATGTCAAATAATCAAAACATGGCATCAACAAAAACATTACTACTTAGTAATATAATTTATTAATATCATATGCGAATGTTGTACTAAATTCGATTTTTACTGTTGTTGATCATCATTTTACTACAAAATAAAACAATTTAGAATCTTTTTATTTTTTTAAAGAGGTCGTCCGGAGCGTGACAGTAGCGACGCCAGATTTCACACGAACGAACCGGACCAAAATCCCATCCGGACCAATCCCCTCGTAGCAAGGACTGACTATCCGGCTACAAGTCGATACGTTAAGCCGTTCTAACAAAAAAAAATAAATTGATTTGACAAAATCTAATTCGACTCCATTTTCCGAAACTCTATAAACTAATAAACAACAAAAATAACCGTTAAGATCGTTATTAATTGTAGTATCTGTAGAATATAAAAGTTATGAAGAATTCCTTATTTTGTTATTTCATATAACTTTTCACCAGTTTAGTATCAGAAGCTCGTACTAAGCGGATGGTTGTTCAGATAGCGATATAATCTGACTAATTGGTTCTACGGCTGCTTCCGTCCGATTAAAATAACTCATCTAGTTTATACCGATCTGGTCACACCTTTGCGAAGATTGTCGTCAAGGTCGAAATCGACATGCTTAACGTGACGAAATCACTTTTGACACTTTGTTTTACTTGGAAAAGTATCACTGTACACATTTACAAGTATATGCTTATGCTTATGCTTGTGGTACACATTTAAAGAAGAAATTAAGTATTTAACACTGAATTAAGTAAAAAGTATTGATTAGTATTAGAGAGTAAGAAAATTGTAGACTCGAAAACATGACTGATATTGTAGCGCCCATGCAACATGCAATAGAGTAAATAGCAAATATGGTAACCCAGTTCGTGTACCTTATGTCCCAGCTTGTTTTATAATGTTTGCATATTATAGCGGTGGAAATAAACGTCGTCAAAGTAGTTTTCTCCAAATTGTAAAGTTGAATCTTTGCTTGAACCTGTTAGTCATGCCCATGTCGCACACTTTGTTTATAATTGGTTTTTTTCCTCTCTTCTAAAATATGTACATGTGTATTATGATTTTTTTTCCTTTGGATAGAACGGCCAGACCGTATCGACTTATTTTAACCACGTAGACCACGGATAGTCAAGTCCTTGCTACGGGGGTTTGCTCCAGATGGGATTTTTCCTCGGTCCTGTCGTGTGAAGACCGGCGCCGCTGTACCGACACCACTATACCGCGCCATATATTATGAATATATGTAAATAAATAAATAAATGCAGCTGAGATATTTTTTTCTATTGAAAATCCCAAAACTTTTTCCAACATCTTCGTGTGAACTTTGTTCTTAATTAATTTATATGATTTATATCTAAATTATAATATTTTTATGATATTATGACACTAGAATAAGTAAAGTATATCCCACTTCATTCCTGGTTAACAATGTGTAATGAATGTTAAAAATCAGAATGTTTAAATTGTATTGAAATCATGTCATATTATAGTACATGTGGTTATGCCTATTTTTTTAAAGCAAACAACAATCTGAACCACTAACCGCACGGTTTCGATTATGTTTTCTCTTCAATCATTCAAATGAACTTCCCTTCCTGAGGGGGTGGGAAACAAGGCAGGGAGATGTAAAACCTACCATTTCACCTGTCACTCGATCACTTGGCCATTTCAACCATTAAAGGTAAACAAACAAAAGGGCAATCGGTAAAAAAAAAGTGAGTTCCGGGTGGCGTAGAAAGTTGCTTTTGTCCTACACGTAGATCAGTGCACTGCTCGTTACAAGTTACAAATGCAATGTACACACGGCAATCTGTAAACATTTTTTTGTGTTTAAATGTTGTAATGCATTAACAACACAATCACTGAAAATATGTAAAGGAAACCTGGATCTTGCTGTATCCTTTTTTATCATGAAAAAATAACTATTATAACAATATAATATAAGCTATCATAAAAGTACTTAGCAAATTGAGCTCACCAAACACTCCCTTTTAACTCACTTAAAGTTCATATTAAAATTCATATTAATGGTTAAATAACCTTGTTTTTTCCTGAGTAATAACTCATTTCGTCTGAAAACCACCAGTATAGATCTACTACATTCAATCGATTACCGAACAACGGGCCGTTCATCAATGACCACGGCGAGGAACTGTTAAGGTTTCCGAAACTCGCGCAAAATCATTTACCTCAACATGTCACGTGAGCTGTGAAGTTCAAACGAAGAATTGCCCAAAAATGTGGCTAGCTAGCAGTGCCGTTCTGAATACAATTCATTGTAGGGCTGTTAGACGCAATGGTAAGGGGAAAAAGAGCTGTTTCGTTGGAAATTGGAAGCAGCCTTAAACAGCGAACAAGGCATAAACCGTGCTGACTGTTACTACGTGCCCGAAGCCACAGCGAACGTGACCGGCAATGACACCTTATACGGACGATGGATATGAATCCGAACATACTTTTATAATCCCATTTCCACATAGCCATATATCGCGACCATGTTCACGCCATCATGTATCACTCAGCTATACCAAACGAAAATAGAATGCACAATTGGCTGCTATCTTTCATTAGCCATGTACTACACCCGCAAGATTGGAATGTGTACAACCATCTGATCAACTACATTAGAATTGTACAACTAGTGTTCGTTTACATTATGGTCACTAAACTATACAGATATCATTTTAAATAGTATAAGGAAACATACGAAAATGATTGCATTTCTATGCGAGAAGTATAGTTAAATGTTATTCCATTGGTTCTGAAAAGGAGAACAGGTGACGTCTCCAGTACAATATGGACAGAAATGGGAATCGATGTTGATTTTCTAATTGTATTGTTCCTGTTTTCTCTTGCCATTTTGCCCCAAGTGCTTATATTGTTGTTCTGTTTTTGATGTTGTATTTTAGGTATCTTGTATCATTGTTATCACAGTGTCCGTTTTATTGTACTCTACATTAACTAATGGTTTAATAGATCGAGCCCTATGTTGATGTCCTTGTGCCTTGTTTGTAGTGAGAATTGTTTTTTTTAAACTCTAAGTTTTTTTTTCTAATTTTAATGAATCTTTGTACCATTGTTCTGTTATTTTTTCATTTATTTTGAATTGTCATGTTTGTTGCGTCGGTATTTTCTTATATTTCTAGTTCTTTTTGAGCATTTTCCAGTATTCGCATGATGTAGAACTGCCAGTGTTTAAAGTTTTTAATATTTTTCTGCTGTTCCAGTGCTTTTTCCATTGCACTTCTTTCCAAGCTATAAATTTTTCTGATGTATTTTCATCAGTGTAGCATCATGTTGTAGCTTGGTATTGTTATGTTTTTATCTGCCTTCAACCATGTTCCTTGTAGCGTATATGTCTTTTCCCTGTGTAATGTGTTTCGATTGTTCTTTGTTTCTACTTAGACTTGACTTGGATGTTAACGTGCATGATGTTAAATGCTTTCACTAGAATTTATGCCTAAATATACGACTACATAGCTGTCTGTGTGTGGATCCTGGTTTTGTTGTTTTTTTTTTTGGTTCTTGCCTCTTTCGGGTATATTCTGACTCTGTTAGAATTACTTATGCAACGCTTGTTTCTTATGCTCGTCATTGTTTGTTTCATTTTTTTAGTGTTTACATGTGGTTTTCGAGTTATGATGTTTTGTGTTTGGTTTGTTCGTACATTTATCGTGGAAAATACGTTGCATTATTTTGCACTTTTTTGTATGGTCAAACCTCATGTAGTTCATGTATCGCATGTGGATGTATTGTTCCATTTTTTCCAAGAAATTCCTAACATTCACTGTTCTCGGTAGTTTAGGGTTTTAGTTTAGTGCCATTCGGTTGATGTTTGTTGTCTTTTCTTCCATGTTTCTTGTGTGAAAGATACAAGCTTCTTCTTTTTTGATAATTTTGGAATAGGTTCCAAAGATCCTACTTGCACCGGGGTATCGGCAGAATCGGATTTTTTGTTGTGCATTTTTATCACTCTTGGTCCTACGGTCAGACAAACATTCAAAACCGAACGCATAGGGTTTTGAATGTTTGTCTGATATGTAACTGGTGGTGCGGATTTTTAACAAGTCTTTGTTGATAGGAAGCGTGTTTTCTCAAACATTGCTTGAAAAAGCAGCAATAAGCCATAAAGCAATTGCATTTGTAGATATTTTCGATTTACATGCCGTGCCACATCAAAGTGAATGCTTTGATCGAACTGCTATCTTTAATATCTTTTCTGGAGAAAGGTGATAATTCCATGCAGTTGTCTTATGTTAGCCAACTGGCAAGAGACTTTATCGTAAATAGACTTTAAAGTTAAAGATCACAGGCAAAGTGATGTTTCGTTTCCCCTGGAGGTTGAATCTGATCAGTAGGTAATCTCTCGAAAGAATCGAGTGAATCCAGCATTTTTCAAATCAACTCCACAGCTCCACTTACAGAAAAGAATATGCTATAAATATTGTGGGATCAGAAAAGTGTCATATATTATGAACCATTACTAAGGAAAGGTAAACCGCCTTGCTAATTAGATTGAAGTGATCATCGGCCAGCATTTATGGGATGAGACAGGCACCCCGGTGAAAAATTATTTGAAATTTGATATACTATGTGAAATGGAAAATTCAACCTCATCCGTCCAGACTAGCCACCATTCGACTAGACTACAAGTTGTTTCGATTGACGAAGAATGCTCAATCGGAAAACACTTTTCCCAGTCGATGGATTCACAATTTGGTGTTTAGGTTCGAAAAACGAGAATTTGTCATAATTCAATAATTAACTCCAGAACATTGGCAATAATGTATTTTATGGTGGACAATACTTTGAGTAAATATATTAGGGGATAGGAAAAAAGTTGCAACTTGCTTGGACACTCAATATGTTAAATTCTACTTTGATATTCTTCTATATCTAACATCAAGTACTTCTAGGAGACTCAAATCATTGCCACATTAGTTCGAAGATCGCCATATTTACTTCCAGAAAGGGCTTCTCCAAAGTTGGAGAAAATCAAGTGGTGTGTATATTATTTTTCAACGCACTAAGAGAATTTAAATTCAAATAATGTATAAAAGATATGTGCGTATCAAAAGAAAAAAAAGTTAACGGTGCAATTTGCGTATATTTTACCTCGTCATCATCGTCGTAAGCTTGCAGCTGCTGTTGGTTGCTAGAAGTTGAAGATGTGGCAGCCGTTGCAGTAGCCATGGTAGCCAAAGGAAGCCTGCTTATTTCCTTGTTTAGAAAAAGCACTCCTATTCGTACTAGATTGCACTTTATATCACTTCCGGTGGAGGACTTTACTCTCACGTCCGCAATTTTCACCAACAAACAGCACCTTTCCACTTGCCTTCTACAGTGTGATTGTGGCTTCTGAAGGTGTTATTCAAACCATTAACTCTGAAACTAGAACGAGCAATTTTTGTTTCGATCAACACAGAACGGAATGTGTCCAGCATTTTGCGACGTTTGCAATTTATTCACAGTTTATTGTTTTCTTCCACTTTCAGGTGTTTACGTACGAATTACTTCGTTTTGTTATGTTAATGAGCACCAATTTCAAAACGCCTTTACATGGTTTTAACTGTTGCACCATACGCGTGCTGTTTTTCGATAGCAACAATGTTGCCACGTTTAAAATAACTGCGGGAAGTGACGGTATTTTTTCAGTTCAGTTCAGTGAAATTGTTGTAATTAATATGACATAAAACCTATTGAAAAAAGGTACAGAATGCTACAATATGGGTATCCCCACTTTTTCGGCCTCGCTTTTGTGAACGATAACAATTTTCCCACCTTGTTGACGGGGGCCTATATGGGAATCAAGATAAGAATGTGATGCTCGTCGTAAAGATGCTTAACGACGCCGAAAGTGATCGTCAGAATTGCGATTTACGAAATGTACCTTGCCCGGCATATTGCACAACAGTGCATATGCCAGTTGTGACCGATTTATGCTACCCCAAACATCCACGTAAACATTCTTATCGAAAACCAGATAAGCACAATTAGTCGAACAAATTGATGGCAGTTAATTTGAAAATTTGACATAATTTTTTTCTTCCCTATTAACACGTTGACCCATTCGTGGGTGGTAGTAACATTTCCTAGGGGGCCACATCACCCAATTTTTGGGTGATGACAAAAGCGGTCAACGTACCGCGAACGAAAGACACTAATACTATGAACGTGCTAATACGGACAGCGCTCTAAAACAAATCACGATGTTATAGCATTTCCTTTTGCACATACTATCTTACCTTTGTAAAATTTTATGTTTTACATAAATAAATTAGTATCATAACGTAAATACTTAGTTACTTAGGAGTATATATTTTTTTTGTTTCTTCAAGAACGGCCAGTGCCGTATTGCTAACAACTAACGGTAACTTAATCTATTGTACAATTCACATTCGTGTGAAGACATTTCCTTCCACACCTTATCCAGGGTGTACTCGGTCTACCTAGGAGTATTATTTATGGTATAAAATGGTGAAGCATTTTTCACACATCTGTGGCTGAGTATTTACGTTATTACGATCCTTTGACCGGACCTTGTTACTGTTGTTTCGGTCATATGCACGAAACCTGACAATAAAAAATTAATTAAGCATAATAAGATCGGTACAATAATAAGAATATATGTTAATTTGTGTATGTTTGAATTGTTTGTTTTTAAGAATAAAGCTCTTATCGTATCAGCTTCGCACAAAGACATATGCGGAAGTTGCACTCGCGCTATAGCGATTTCCGTGGCTTTACGAAGAATTTCGCTCAAAAAGGCTTGGCAGTCAACGTGTTAAATGATCACGCGGTCACGTAAAATGCAATTGAAACAATTAACAAAAAATCACTGTCGAGGGTTTTTTGTGCTTATAATTTATGCTGAACTACTCATATCAATGGTGCAGCGAAATGTTAAAACATTTGCTATTGCGATGTCTTCGAGGCAATATATCAAGAACCGCCGATAAGAAAGCAGAAGCAAAAAAAAACTTTTACGTCACCCAACAACCATGCAATGGTTTGTTTGCAGTGTATGTTGTTATTGTAATACTACATACACTGATAATCTTGTTGCAAATATGGAAACTGTGCGAATAAGACGTTTTTATACTTCTATTCCATACCTCGTTGCGAGTAAAAATTAACCTTAAATGAATGCTGCATGGATGTGCAAAATCAATAATACATAAATAATGCCCTGTACTATCCTTTATGGATTACGTTTTGCGCGCACATAGAAATGAATTTCGAAAAACCTTTTTCGGTTTTTACACACACGAAACACACAATTTTACACAAAGGTGCAAATAACTAAAACCTTTAATTGCCTCAAATCATTCGCTTTACATTATTAATGTTTTTTTCCAATTAGAGGTCTAGGGTGGCCTTGCACTACACGCATGCTTTTTGAACCAAAATTTTCCTGACGTATTCGTTGTTCCAAGAAAACAAACAAATAGAACAAGACATTTCACCGCAATTGCACTCCCGGCTGCTATATAGCATTTCAAGTTAGTATTTGCTGTCATTGTGTGTTGAAAATAGTCCAAACAGCTTTGGTCCATCTGGCATTCGTGTTGAATTTAATGTTTAAATAACACACACGTATGTAAGCGCACCAAAATTTTCAAAATCTCTCCAGTCGGTCTGTTTAATTCTCTGCCCTCTAAACTATATTTTAATTTTACTTGGCATCGGTTCTTTCCACTACATTGCATGTATTTCTATAGTAAATTTTTGGTCTTTGCAATCCGGGCACTACTTTTTGTAAACGCGCTTTGCAATGCCGAAATACTGAAGCAAAACCACACACACCGGCGATCCCGCTTGCACGTCCGAGTAGTTTCACTTGCGTTATTTTTATGATTTCCTTTCGTGTTGTGCTAGTGGAAGAAACTGCGTTTCACACCGGCACAACCCACAAACTGAGTAGCTCTCTCTGAGATTGTATCCCCATCCCTGTCATACATTGCACCTGCTCTTTTTGCCTTCTCGTTTTACATGAGCATTGCGAGTGGATTTTTGCTCAATTTTTCGCTCCACAATTGCTATATGCATCTCTGTCAAACACCCGTTGTACCTGTCGCACTTACGGCAAAATTTTTGTCCGCGCTGCCCTTCTTCTTCTTCCGTCGACAGTGTTTTCCTCCTACGTTGCCTTCTTTTTCTTCTTCTTCTGACGACAGTGCTTTCCTCCTATTGGAGGCAAGGCTGGATCACAATCAGAGTTTGACTGCCTCAGTAGAGTAGATCTGACAGTCTATTTTTAGGTTTTTGCGTTTAATTTTGCCGTTGGTTGTATTTGATTTGTTCTATTCCCTTTTTTCTACTATCTCCATGCTTAATATTTTCACTATCATATATTTTGCTATGCAAAAGACATGTAATAAAAGT
Organism: Anopheles moucheti; assembly: GCF_943734755.1. Lineage (NCBI taxonomy): Eukaryota > Metazoa > Arthropoda > Insecta > Diptera > Culicidae > Anopheles > Anopheles moucheti. Next base: position 62,917,193 of record NC_069140.1, read on the forward strand.
CTATGCCAAATTTCTTGTTTTCTTCATGCATTTTTGTTTCTCGTTCTCTTTTTTTCTTGAGTTAGGCAATTCCCTTTTCATGCTTTTTCCCCCTGTTAAAAAGGTTTCAGGGGTACCAACCGCGGTTGGTTCCTAATTTTATTATTCCTTCCTACCTGCTAGGTGTTAGGTCTAGGACCACTTTTTAAACTTCCTCAATACGCGACAATTTTCCGAGTAAAGTATACTGTACGCGTATAAGTATAAGTACGCGACAAAAGTATACTGATCGCTGTTCGTACACCGGAGGGAATTTCCTCGTCGAAGGTCTTATTGTTTGTTGGTTTTATAGAGACTTTGAACTGGGCAGCTACATTCGCCTTTCAAAGCATAACTGCTTTTCGGGACGGATATGCTACCGTTTTTATACCATGTTTTGGACGTGTCGCCATCTGTCGCACCCAACACTTTTCCATTGCGCTGTAACTTTTCGAAGCGAAGGTAGTTTTTGTTGTGTGCATTACTGGCAAAAAGCTAGAATGCAAGAGGGATGCCTACGCTTTTCCATTTCGTAACGTAAGCTCCATTTCTGCTTCCACAACCTATACCTAGCCATACGAAACCATAGGCTTGAAATAACTGCTTAGTGTATGCATTTGGTTTTTTTTACAAAATTAATTAATTAAATCACTAATTAATATCTTAAAATTAAGCATTTGTTCTATCATGAATTACGACTATTTAAAAAATATAGTAAAATTGAAAGTCGGTAAACTGGTGTTTGGAGTCTTCACATGAACGGACCGGACCATAATCCCATCTGGACCAATCCTCCGTAGAAATTATTGACTATCCGGTTACGTTGTAAAATAAGTCTAGAAAGCCTGAAATGGCAGGCATACGACCTAGTAGGTCGTTTGGCCAAAAAGAGAGAAAGTATTTTTGTCACGAAAACGAAGACTGCAATCCAGCACTATCGAGCGATATCGTGGAAACACTGCTTAATAATCATTGCGTGAAGGTGTTTTAAATTCAACACATGTAATGGGAACGGTTGTAACAAGCTAGGAATAAATTTAAAATTAACCAAAAGCTGTTTTCTTTCCCAAAGAGGTAGCTTAGGAACATCATTTAACACTAAGCAGCTTTACAGCAGCAGTTACAGTCGTTTCCTGAGTTATGCGAATCTCAAAATTTGTACAGTTCCTATAATTTTGAATGTGGAATTGAATTTTTCATGTGTCGTTCTTCAAATTTTCCCAAAAACACGCTATATTTTACTGTTATAGGAATTACTTTCCATAAAATTTTACTCTTATTATTGAAATAAACGTAAAAAATATCAATATTATATGTCCATATGGCGTAACGTGGAAATAAATATTCATTTAGTGAATACTGAAAATAAACGATATTATAAAGAGAATCCGACTTACGCGAATTTCTCTGGCACGCATTATTCGTGAAACTCGGGAAGTGACTGTATTCTACACATTTTTATTGAACACGCAAAGATTCTAGGCTTTCCAACGTCAACTGATGAAAACAATACAAAAGGTACACAAGCTTACTACAAAACAATATTTTTCTAATTATACCAGAAATTACATGACCTTAAGTGCCAGCATTGATGTACGGTTGTATGTCGTCGATATCGACCAATCGTTCAGCATTTATTTCCTCGCCACACATTGCACATTGGTTGTTGGTTGTTTCCAAAATTCTGTAACAGATGTGAAGGTAAATTGGTCAATGGTTTACGCAGTCAACGAATTAAAGCTACTTAAACAACAATTACTTGATAAACTCCACTTTCATCGCAGGGAAATCACACTCGGGACATGCAGCTACGTCGTCACGAACGATATGTTGTCCCTATAAACATAGAACCTACGTAATAAACCATATAAACTAACCACTTGCTACTCGCGTATATTACCGTAGCAATGCATATTGGTAACGTCGTTTTACACTGTCCGCAAACTATATGCATGTTGGGAAGCGGTGTTTCACAAACCGGACACGGACTCGATTCTTGTTCTGCTTCATCATCCATCTGTCCACGTGGAGCTTTTCTAACGATTGATTCTATTTTCTTTATGTATTTACCATCAATTTGGCTCCGGTGCTCGGAACGCATCAGCATTACCGCGTATTCGAAGGCAGATTTTCGGAGACTCGTTCGGTGGCATTCAATTACGGTAGAGGTTAAAATAGGAACAACATCTGAAAAGGTAGACGATATGTAAATCAAGAATTGATTGCAATAATTCATACAACGCTTATACGCACGTGATGGAAATTGGGAAATATTTTTCGCTACTTGAAGCAGTAACTTCGCTGCCAGTAAATGGTTTCCTCGTTTCACATGAATCCGAACCAGTGTATATCGATGCAACAGAGCGAGCGTTATTTTCATATCGGTCGCAATGGCTAAATGATTGCGTTTCAGTTCTTGGTACATGGAGAAGAGTAAATCGTGAGCACTGCGATAGTTGCCAGCAATCTGTTCTTGGTTTGCAATGATCATTGCAGCTTTTGCCGCCTCTTTGAATTGACGCTTAGCCATATAAAGCCGGAATAGCAGCTTAGGATCTTTCGGTACACCGTCTGACTCGCCTAATAGGTACTCTATCAGTCCATTGGACAATTTTTCATCTCCAGCCGATGCTACGCAATCTATGGCTAGAGACAGAGCGGTGTTTTCTTCATTTCCTACGGATGCTGCCTTTAGCAGCAGTTTAAGAGCTTTAGAATATTCTTTCCCCAGAAAATAGTACTTGCCGGCTAGTAGGGTGTACTTCTCGCTGTCGAAATATGCACCCAATTGGAGAAAATCACCCGGTTTCGCAGAAGCACTTTGCTCTAGGACCTCTCCGTAGTACACTATTTTGTTTTGTTTCTGAGCAATAGCGAATGCGTCGGTAATGCATCCGCACAGTACCAGAAACTGTATTGCAGACTCATAATCACCATGCTGTTCAAAGTATTTCGACAACAGTTTTGATCCCTCCATTGATCGCGTTTCCAGAAGAATCTCCGAAGCCGAATGAGGATCGTCAAGGTATTGTAGATATATGCGTACGACACCATCTAAATCTCCGGCAAGCTGGTAACTGTTGATCGCATCGGCATACTGTCCATCGGCTTCTTTAGCCCTACCGTAAGCGGCATGCAATTTAAGGCTTACGACGTTGGGCAATATGGCGTCTGCTTTCTTCCATTGCTTCAAATTAATGAAAATTTCCGCCGCCTTGTCCCAGCTTTCTCCCTTTTCGAGCATTGAAGCTGCCTCAGCCAAGTGTCCCGTTGCCAGCATTGCTTCGCCACATTCGTTGTACAGCTGCTTGTCGTTCAGTTCCAGTGCTAACTGCAGGCCCCGTCGTACATCGCCGCACTTAATGCTTGTTCGTGCAATGCCAGCCTTGCAGAGTTTCACATGTTGCTCCTGTTGCTGTTGGTTTGATTCGGACTCGGTGTGCTTGAGACCTCTTTCAAAGTTCATCAACGCTTCAGCGTGGTTTCCTCTACAAAAGTTCACATTAACATTAAACGTGGTATCGAGTGGATGATATTTGTTCTATACTTTTCTTACGTGAATTCTAACTGTGCTCCATACTCGCGCGCTAGAAACGGTAACTGCTCCGGTGCTAGTGAACTTGCCAATGCCATCGCTTGTTCCCATTGCAGCAGATCTCGGCACAGCTCAAGCGCTTCGGACGGATTGCCACTTTTAGCAAATAGCGCTTTAGCTTCTTCTATTTCATTCCCCAGAACAGCACAAAACCCGGCAAGTGTGTTTAGATCCTCAATTTGACTCACTTCTTCTAGTGCATAAACCATTGCAACGTCACCAATATTGCGGAAAACTTTTCTTGCTGTAAATATATGGTTGTGGGATTTAAACTTTCAATTCACTCGCAAAATGCAATATGCCTACCGAAAGCAACATTTAAATCGGCAATAGCAGCCATTCCTAGTTTCCTCCACTCGTCGACATCATTCATCAACTTACACAGCTCCCAAGCATCACCGTACTTGCGCATCAGCTTCGTGGTACGCAGCTGTTCCTTTACATCGCGACCAGGTTTATTGGCGTGTGTGTCCAGTACGATCGATGTTAGCTTTCCTCCGCTGCCATGCAGACAGAGATCTCCATCGTACAGCATTAAAGGCGTCTGTTCACTTATCAAGCTTGTCGTACCGACCTTTTCTACAGTTTTACCCTTAACAGATACACGGACGAATGCGTATGTGACAGAAGTATTTCGATCATTGGCCACAAAAATGTGTGACTGCGAAAAATCCCACAGAATACCGATGCAATGTTTGGGGAATTCTGGTATACGTAACGCCTCGTCACTTGCTGCGATAAAAAGATAACCTTGGCTGTGGTCATCAATAAATATCAGGCGTGTACCGTCAACATCCGGATATATAACTCGGATACCGGCCTGATGACGATACTGCAGAACTGTAGACCAATTTTCTAATGAAAAATAAACTATATTACCAAGCTGGAATTACAAAAAGGGAACCAATTAATTATGCATTCACTAATTCAGCATTGCGTGATACAATGATTGTATATCTTACGTCTGTTGCAAAGCATAAAAAATCATTTGTCAATCCAAGGCACGTTATAACCGATTCTGCCAAACCTCGTATCTCATCGGGAAATATTTTCGGTTCTCGGTTCTGTGTCACTTCGTTCGAAGATTCAATCTATAAAAAACCGTTTTCTCTTTACCATTCCTGTACCTTAATAGAGAAACTAGATTTAACTTTACCGTATGCAGCATTATTTGTCCACCGCAAAGCACAGCACAGTACTCTGAGCTAAGAGCCACCTGTTTTATTTCCGACATGTACTCACGATCACCGAGCAGCAGTGGTGTATCACTCAAAGAACGACCAAGATCATAGAACCAAACGTGATTGTTCATACCACATGCCATGTGGTATGGGCCGATTGTCAAAAACGACGGCTCTATTTCGAGGGTTATAAGCACGGGTGTCGATTTTTGGCGATCCGGTGCATAATGATAAATCGCAATCTCCGCCAAACTCGATAGCAGTGCTATCCTTGGTGGAGCAACGGCGTATAGTGAATGCAGCTTCGTTACAAACACACAAATCGCACCCTGAGACGTCGTTACACCAAGCAACTGTCCGTCGGTGCTCCACTCAACGTGCTTTAACGCGGCTTGATCGGGTAGGCTGAGGATCTTTACAGTTTCTTGCAGGTTAGTCATGGAATGGACTTTTACACTGTAATGATACATTAGTTGCAACCGTAATTATGTACATTCAAGTATGAAATTTGACCGTTTTCTTACTTGTTATCTCCACAGGATGCGATTAACTCTAGCTCCTTACACACGGCGATACTATTGAGCGAATCACGATGATTTTTCACCTGCCATAGCTCCTGACCTACTTCCCTCGGATGCGTTGAAATAGCGACGACATGACCCAGGCTGAAGCCCAGTAGAATATACCCATCGGCAAACCATTTGTGTTGCAGTAGCGATCCGTACCGTTGCTGAAACCCGAGCTCCGTTGGAGAGTCTGGCTCGGGAAGATGGTAAAGAAAGAGCGTCCGTTTGCCCAGAATCATACTGATCGTGTTTTCACCCGGCACTCGTTCGTCGGTCTTCATTTCGGCAAAGTACATATCACTAGGACAATCGCGCAGCTGGATCGAACGTAGCGTGTCGCCCTCCTCATTGCTCAGGGTGAGATATTTGTCTTCACTACCAAGCGCAAGGATATTCTCTGTCGACCACGCACCGCAGGTAATGCGTTTAGTGTGCTTACCGAGAATTGGAATGCGTTTTGTGGAGATGTGATTGTAGATCGACAGATTGCCACGCGATGTTCCCACGGCAAGAATGGCTATTTTCTTCGACCATATTATACAACTCGGCAAATCGCGAAGTCCTATGTCGACGGTTTGCTTTTTCTGAGAGTTTGAATCCCAGATGATGAGCTGATGCGAAGTGGCCGTTATCATCGCGAGAACGTCTCCGTCTCGATCCCAAGCAAAGCCGGCGCAGAGTCTGGGCAGGAAAAAACAGGCGACGATCAATAGTGGTAATTGTTCAAATGTTGCAACACCTTTAGCATAACTTACCCTTGCAGTACAATTCGTTCTTGCAGTTGCCCTTGGCGGTTGAATATAGCCACCGTGCCATCGCTCCCGGTGCTAGCCAACAGTTGTGCAGAAGCACCAGTCTGCCATAAGAAATATACATCACCCTGGCCGTGCGGTTCTTCATGTCGGTAAAGAACCTGCAAGAAAATGGAACACGAAAACCCCGAAATGATAATTGTAACGCGAAAATTACCGGAAATGCCGAAAACCAATTACCTTCTCGTTACTCATTCTGTTCACACTCTCCACGGTCTTTCACTATCAAGTTCTACACACTACTGTTTGCTGTGTTGTGTTAAGTTAAAGATCATTGTTCGAATATTTTCAATCATGTTATTCATAGATTACACATAGATCTACCAATGGTGGCGTATCACATCGAAAATTTTCTGTTTATCACAAACCACGGACATTGGTTGCTATGGTAGCGCTTCGCCTAAAACGTTATTTGGTGAACGTACCGGTACAGTAGCGATAAGGCACATTTAACTGCTCAGCCACATTCAGTAAACGTTTAATATCTAGCTAACACTTGCTTGCATCACTACACTCCATCGAAAGATCTTTAAATTGGTTATTGAATGAACGCTTTGTTTGAACGCCACCAAACAGGTGCAAACGGAACACAAACAACAAGGTAACAGGTTCCATCGCTTTGATAAAGTGACAGGTGCAAGATTGACATTTCGAGATGCACAATTCAAAACGAAAAAGTTCGGTAGATGTTGCAGCGTGTTGCTGAATGCATGTAGCAACCAAAACTTGTTCAGGAAAATTATTATCTGGATGATTGAGTTCTTACGTTATTGGCCCGGACACGGTTCTAGGTAGTGTTTGATATCCTATCAACACTTAAAAAATGACTACCACCTTCAATAAACAAAATGCTTAATAATACATAGTTTTGAAATACGTCGATAATTGGTCGCATAAGTTCACCTTCAATTTTACATAGATCATTTTTTAATTCGCCACTTCATTCACTAAATTAGTTATACAACTAGAAAGTCATAACAAACCGGCAATTTATATTGCATTAAGCATAAATGCTCTCTTTATTTCGAATGTCTGCGCTGGTGCAAAAGCTGTAGGATTTCCTACTGTTCGGTTGTTTATGTAATGTTAAATAATGTGTATAGTTGGCAGTAGTTATTGCACCTTATATATGTAAAAGGTATGTTGCTATTGTTTTTGTTCAATGCACTCTTCCGCTTTATCGACGGTATCTTCCTTCGCTTCCTGGGCTACTGTTGCCTCTGATTCCGTTTCACGACATTCACTAGCATTGTCAACGGGTTGATTATTATCTGTTAAAGAATCTGCTTGTTCCGGCACTGGTTCCTCTTCGCCAATGATAATCTCTTCGGGATCCGGAGCACGTGGAAGGAAATCTTCTTCGGGATAAATTTCACTGAACATTGTTTTCGCTTGCTGAATGCTTTGGTCGTAGTCGAGTTCGTGATAGGGACCACACACCAGCCGAATACCCGCTGGCAACGATACGTGTGCATTTTCATCGCATACAAGGCAACTAGGAATGTTGAAGTATGCTTCATACAGTATGGTTGAAATAGTATTTTCATCTTGCACTTCTTTCTTTTGTTCTTCACTTTTTTCTGCTGTTTCTGATGCTCCCGAGACGTTGCTTAGGATTTGTGCAATATACGGTTTCAGATCCTCAGCAGGATTTTGGGTTACAGCTGTTGTAGTTACATGAATAAGATCTGCAAATATTTTCACGAAGAAAGTTACGAATAATGAAAATGTTAAATTGAACTGCGAGTTTGCTTATACTCACAAATGTTTTTAGGACAGGTTCCACTGGAATGGGACATTTGCAGTACGGTAGCACCGTTCGGGCGGTTGCTCTCAGCCGGAAGCTTAATAATTGCCACACCCCCTCCTCCTGGATTCTGAGATGCACCACCGAAAGGCACATTTGTGAGTATCACTCCCCGTGCCAAATTCCCACACGGCTTTGGTTTTCTACACTCCGTAGGAATGCTCGTTTTGAATATCGCTTGCGAAAGGTAACCTTGTCCCACGACCAAATTTTTGGACGTAATGTTCTGTTTACCACATTTCACAGATTCGTATTTCAGTCCTTCGTTGCTCGTTTCTAGCTGAATACCGTCTATTGCTTTGTTAAGACAGTAGATTCCTCCAAAAACGGCACACAGTCGGCAGAAACATTGGGGTATCTCTCCACAGCCGTACACGGGAAATAGAAACGGGCTGTTTCCATAGTGACCGAGACTCATGAGAAATTTTTTAACAGCAGCCACCCCTTCTCGGCATGGTGTGCGTTCATTACCCATTGCTATTGCGCATAGCACATAGTGGACGAGGTTCGGTGTTAATTTGTGCGTTTGCAAATGTTCGAAAAACGTTTTACCGTCCAGCTCCTCCTTCGCTTCTGCATCTTCTTCGTACGTAGCACAACTCTGCAGGAACTTCATCAGTAACCGTTTTTCAACCACGTTTACGTCTTTACTGGTAAAAACGTCTGACCTGGAGCATGGCACCGTCATTATGCGTCCATCCCATACGGTGGCTACTCTATCTAATGCTCGGAATTCGGCGTATCGACAAATGTTCGAAGAGATCAGAAGATCCACCATTGCACCACGCGCATAAAGCAACTTTGGAGCTAGATCAATATTAAAACGACGATACTCCTGTTCGATTTTTTCTCGGTTCCAACCGTCCACATCACCCTTTTCGGCAAAGTTGTACCAACTTTCTCGACCATTTTGAACAGCCGTAGGTAGTGAATTCAATCGAAGAAAATTGTTGTTGATTGCTTCTGCTTTCGCAGAATCCTTAGAACTAGCAAGCTGAAAACACTTGCGGAAGGTTTCCAAGTTGAACGATGCCCAATAGCCACCGTAATAGTCATTGGTGTCCAAATGCAGAACCGTTTTTCCAACACGACTTGCGGCCGCTGCTATAATAGATTCCGTCAGGCCTGTGGTAAGAAATAATAATAATAATATATTTTGCTCTTGTAACAAGTAGCGATGTGAAAGTTTGGAGCTATGACTCACCTGTTCCAATGACTATTAAATCAAATTCTGTAGGTAAATCGTCCTCCATATTTTTTCCTTTTTAACGTGCTTGAAACGGGGACTTCCACCGCAAGTTCAATCTGTTCCGAAATGGCCAGAATAAAGGAATGCAAATTTATGTTTTGCACGACTTTTCGTCGCAACCGAAGGACAATAGAAATGAAAATGCATACACACGCATTGTCAACAACTTGACGATACTGTCAAATTGGACCAAGAAGGGTTTTTCGCTTTCCTACTCCGAGCAGTGTTGCCAATTTTATCAGCCACATCCCAAACTCAACGATTGTTTATCATGTTCAACAAAGGGGGTTTACCTTCTTGTAAAATGCCTAGAATTTGGAGTCAATGCAATTGAATGAGACATTTTAATTTCACATCATCCTTATTAATTTTACATAAATAAAATATGATCATTGGTTATTCTTAAGACTTCACTAATGGAGTTTGCTGTATTTTTCGTATCTTTTGCAATCGAAATTTTAATTCTAGAATGCACATAATAACTTTATGTTCAGATATGAACAGGGTTTCAATTCTATCACAAAAAAGTATATACATTTAATTCACAACATAATTAGCATGTCTAAATTCTCTATATTGTAATGATATAAACTTTTATTGCCATACGAGAAGCATAACGCTCGTTCCATAAATTAAACCCCCGTTAACAGTTGATTATGCAGGGATGTAAAATAATAAAATTAACATTCGTGGTGTGTATAATGAATCAGTTTGTGGCAGTCTATATCCACCATCATTTGTCTAATCGATTACATCAACTTCAGTGTATCGATAGCGGAAGTCAATCGTTCTATTTCCACCTTCGATTGGTCCAATTTTTCCAAGTTTGCCTTTCGAACATCTTCGGGCACTTTGCTGGCGTAGTTCGGGACGGCCAATGCTTGCTGTAGCTTTGCAATCGTTTGTAACAGAGTTTCTTGCTTTTTCGTCATTTTCTCAATTTCTTTGTCCACCTCGATCAAACCCTTCAGCATGAGGTGCACCACACACTGTCCGGATATGGTCAGGATCGCACAACCAGCAGGAGGCACTGTGCCAAAATGGACCTGGGAAAATGCCATTGTTTCCAGCTCGAGACTGAACCGTTCCAGAGCACTGCGCACGCCTTCGTCACTGCAAATGAAATACGCATCGGTTTTGGTCTTGTTCGGGATATTGTAGTCGCTACGGGCCGAACGAATGTCGCGAGCCGTTTTTTGGACAAATTCGAAACCCTTCTCGATTGATTCATCCTTCCAGGGACTGGTGCTCTGCTCGGGATAAGATGCGACACAGATACTCGCCACAGTGGCATCGTCTGCTCTTGGCAACCGTTGATACAGCTCCTCGGTAATAAACGGCATGAAGGGTGAAAGTAATTTCAGACCGAGATTGAGGCACGTATACAGCGTTCGACGTGCGGCCGCTTTAGCAGATTCATCATTTGTTTGAAAGACGGATTTCAAGCATTCCAGATACACGTCGCACAGATCGTAGAGCCAGAAATTGTAGCATGCATTCGTCGCCTGCGCGAATTCATATTTTTCAAAACCGCGGTTCGAAACGTCAATGCACCCGGCAAGCCGTGAAAGAATCCATTTATCGATATTGCTTTCCGAGCCATCCTGTAATTTTTAATTGGATCGGAATAAAAAAGGGTAAACCATGAACGCATGTACTACAACGGTTTGAAAAAAAGAAAACTCACCAGTGATGTAATGATGTCGTACTTCTCAGTGCCTGAGAAATACATCAGAGCAAACTTTGTAGCGTTCCACAGCTTATTGCAGAAGAAGCGATAGCCTTGGACGCGCTGAATATCCAGATTGATATCTCTTGCTTGCGTCATATACGCGCAGAGCGCAAATCGCAGTGCGTCAGTACCACATTCGGGAATGCCGTTCGGGTAGTCTTGTTTTTGCCCCGCTTTAGCCTTCTCTATTTCTCTCGGATCCAGATTGGAATCATACAGCTGTGAATGCAATCCTTCAAGCGATATGCCCGTTATAACGTCCATGGGATCGATTACGTTACCCAACGATTTGGACATCTTACGACCGTGCGCATCGCGGACCATCGGGTGCAAGAAAACCTCTTTGAAGGGCAGTTTTCCTATCAGTGTCTGACCGAAGAATACCATACGGGCAACCCAAAAGAAGAGAATATCATGCCCCGTTTCCAGCAGTGTGGTAGGATAGAACAACTTCAGATCGTCCGTATTATCAGGCCAGCCAAACACGGAAAAGGGGAATAAACCGGAACTAAACCACGTATCAAGCACGTCTTCATCTTGCTTCATTCTAATGAGCGACTTGTCCACACGCAGCTCGGTCGCCGCTTTGGTAAGAGCTTCTGCCTCGGTGCGGCCAACAAACCATAGATTATCGTCGCTTAAATTTTTCGGTGCCTTAGTAGAATCCTTGAAAACTACCTGATATGCCGGGATTCGGTGCCCCCACCATAGTTGACGCGAAACACACCAATCTCGTATTTCATCCATCCAGTGGTACCAGATTTTCTTGTGCACGTCCGGCGTGATCGTTAGCTCCCCTGTACGCACGGCGTCAGTCGCTTTAGCGGCCATCTCGCTGCACTTGACGTACCACTGTGGTTTGATTAAAGGTTCTACGATGTCCTTCGATCGCGAACAAACAGGCACCACCATTGGATTGTCCTTCGTGTCCCGGTAGAGACCCTTCTCTTGTAGCGCAGTCAAAATAGCCTTACGCGCATCAAACCGTTTCATGCCAGTGAAGGCTCCATAATCGCCCACAATGTTTCCATCGTCAGAGAAAATTGTAATAAACGGAAGATTGTGCCGTTTGCCAACGTCGTAATCGTTTGGATCGTGCGCTGGCGTTATTTTAACTGCACCCGTTCCAAATGCTATTTCCACAAACTCGTCACACACGATGGGAAGTTTACGATCGCAGAATGGATGTTGGACGAATTTTCCGTGTAGATGTTGGTATCGTGCATCTTTTGGATGCACTGCAACGGCTGTATCACCGAGCATTGTTTCAATACGCGTGGTTGCTACCACAATCTCATCACTATTGCTCCCGATGACTTTGTAGGCAAAGGACACAAGCACCCCAAATTCGACCTTCTCTGTATAGCCAGGAATGGATAGCTGCGTGCGTCCGCTCAATTCTACCTTGTCCACTTCGATGTCCGATATGGCAGAACGTAACGTGCAGGACCAGTTCACCAAACGACTGCTACGATAAACCATACCCATCTCATGCATTCTCACAAACGCCTCCGTGACGGCTTTACACAGTTTCGGGTCCATTGTGAAACAGGCACGATCCCAATCGAACGAAGAACCCAATTTTTTCAACTGATGATAGATGCGATCGCCCTTCTCATTGCGCCATTGCCATATCTTGTCGATAAACTTTTCTCGTCCCAAATCATGTCGCGTTTGCTTGTGTTCTCTCCACAGCTTTTTCTCCACAACGACTTGTGTTGCTATGCCGGCGTGATCGCAACCTGGCACCCACAACGTTGTACGGCCCTTCATCCGATGCCAACGAGTAATTGCATCCTCAATAGCATTCGTCAACGCGTGTCCAAGATGCAACGAGCCAGTAACGTTTGGAGGTGGTATTACCATCACAAATTGCCCCTTCGGGTTGTTCAGCTTACGCTAGGAAAATAGAACAAATCAAGCAAGATATTTTGGAAATCATAACCTACAGGATACGTACCCCATATTCAGGCTTGAAAAATCCTTCTTTCTCCCACCAGCCATACCACGCTGCTTCCACATATTGCGGGCTATAGGAATCGGGAAATGGACCGGATAGATCTTTCTTATCCCCCTCCTTTGTAGTTCCACTGTAAATTGCTGCCTCTTTGCTTTCTTTCACTTTTTTCTGTAAATAATAAATATTTCGTAGTTGGACGCATTATTTTGTGGCTAATGCTATTTGATGCTATCCAAAGTCGTAGATGATCCAAGTCATACTGCTTAGCAATACAGATTTCAATTCGTTGCCTTTCACTTTTAATAGACTGTTCCAAATGTTAAACCCCTTACTATTGCCAGTTTGCAACGTGGGAAGGAATATGCAATACTGCAATATATGGTAAATGTGATGCAATCTGTGGAAAAAAAATTACACACCTCAGTTTTAGGCTTCGCAGCTGCATGCTGCTCTTGCTGTTGCTTCTTGTTCAACTTCTCTTGTAATTTTGCCAACTTGGCCGCTTTTTCTGCTTCTTTTTTTAATTGTTTTTCGGTTTTCACCGGTGCTGCGGTAGCACCGTTGTCTTGAGCACCATCCGGATTCGTCATACTAGTATTAAAAAGCGGAACTTTTATACTGAATTGGTAAACTGCGTTGATTGAGGATGTATTTATAATGCACAATTGTACAAAATGTGTAGCAAAACGTATTTTTGTCTCACTGCAGCCTAGTCCTCTCGTGGATCGTGCCGAAAAACAAATGACCTAGCGAGGTAAGCAACCACGCGACAGAAAAATGACACTGATCAGCTCTGAATATTTCCCATGTAACATTTTCCCCAACAAACAATTACACGTAGTGTGCGAGATACACAATTAATACAACTCACAACTATTCACATTTCTCGATTTTGTGGGTACATCGAATTCGAGTGCACTTTCACTAACATTTCCTCTAAAGTTGAAAGATGCAGGGTCGGCACATTTTCTCGTAATTGATTCAGCTTTTTAGCTGCTTCTAGTGTCACAGCTAACCTTTATTCTCAGACCAAACAAATCGATCGGAATTGTTTGAAAATTTAAGCAATAGCGTATCTTCCAATGGACTTCCAATTTTCTGCAGGAGTGCAATTAAACTAAATTATGTAAAAATGTGTTCTGACATATCGTCATTTTTTCTTAACATCTTAACACGATACACGATCTTAATTTGATACACTTTTAACACTGGTCCGAATACCGGAAGCGGCTTTTCTCAAGGACACGGAAGGCAGAAGAGTGTTATTTAGCTATCCGGCAACCGTCGAGTCCTGGTAATATCGCAAGGATAATCAGCGTTTCATTCTACACGGCAATTGCTGAATTTTGACCGGTGGATTTGTATGGAATGACAGCATAGTTTTGCGCCCTCACAACAATGACGAAAAATCCGTCCGATCGATTGCAGAAATGCAACATAAAATTACTTATTTGAATACTTTTGGACAATAAAAACTGACCGCGGTACCGTGGAAAACGCGTATAACTCGTATGCCACCTCGCAACGTTCGGCTGTCAAGTCTCCGCGGCAGGCTGTCAATCTCCGCGGTTGTGAACGGTTCCGCAGACTTGTCCATCTTGAACAAAGCCACGTTTCCGCGCCTGTTTGACAGTCTGCCGCGGAGAATGACAGCCTGCCGCGGAGATTTGGCAGGCGTCCGCGGCGAAGTGGCATACAAGTTATACGCGTTTTCCGCGGTACCGCGGAAAACGCGGTCCATGTGGAGACGGCCTTAGCATTTTCATGAAAATCTCATTTCAAACACTAAATTGGATATGCAAAACTACATACGATAGTTTTTGAACAGATATTACATCAATTTCAATCATAAGGAGGAGAATTTACGCGTGTTTTTATATTTTTTTGCGAAACAGCTGCACTAAGACGCTGAAGGCTGAAGCTGATACCCTATTGCCCTTATTAGACGAGGGATTTTCGGTTGTCGTCCCTCTGTCAAACTGCGTCCGTGTGGGGGGTTTGACACATAAATGCCGTCCTCTCGTGTAATAACGCTAGCTTCTGCAAACATGGTTTCGTCTGTCACTGGCGAATAATTTCATATTTAAATTTTTCGTTTTTCGTGGGTGGAATGAAGTTTTTAAATGTAATTTGTTATTCGTTTGTTATTCTTATTTTTAAGTTGCTATAATAACCCAAAAATGTATAGTACATTCAACCCAATTGACAACTGGTCTAAAATAAACGCTATAATTGAAGAAAAAAATGCTCAACTCTGCTTGAGCCATACTTGAATCGCTCGAAACTGAATGTGTATGCGTGACCAACGACTTTTCGAAGCGTGAAATGTGGTTGTGTGTGTAATCGTCCGTGTAGCGACACGGCAACCATGATGACGATTCATCTTTGTTTACATTTTCTATCGGCGTACTGTCACAATTTCATAATTCGTCTGAGTTTGGTCGGGTGTTTGGAATTCTACCAGCAAAAAAAACGAATCAAATCTATCGAAATGTCTTCGCTGCCGTTGAAGAGAAGCCGCGTTGAAGAGAATCGGGCCAACAAGAAGCTGACGGAGATATTTTCTGAGCACCATCGCGAAGAAAGTCTGGATGCGGAAGTTCCGGGAATGAGCCGGATGGTGCCTCAACATAGCGGTAAGTTTTTGCTTAACTATTTAGCTAGAGTGGACACTTGGATTGTGTGGTGTAATAATAATGGTGTGTGAAATTCAGTGCAGTGACGAAATAGTGATAGAATTCTCCTTCTTTGTATTCGTATGTGTTGTGAAATTACACCCGGAGGTCCCCAGGTTCCGGTCAGCCGGTGATTGAGCAGGAAGACAAGCTGTCGATGGTGCTGCAGCGATTCTGGATGGTTATATGAAGATGTTATACGATTATGTATTACGATTATGTTATATGAAGAAGATATATTTGATGATGTTTGATGCTGGTTCTGGATTGGATGGATTTTTAACTACAGGTGTTAGTTGATAAATTTTGTTTAGTTTTTGCGGGTTTTGGATAACCTTTTTTCTTTTTTATTTCAGAATTATGAGCTGCCGGTGGTGATGTTGTTTGCTGCGGAAATCTATTCGCAGTTAATCGGACTGGAATGATGCTGGATTGTGCTGTTCTGGAAGTTGCTGGCTTGGAGATTTTAGCTGAAGTTTCCATCAAAGCTGTAAAGATAAATGTTAGTTAATACGGTATCTTAGTTATCATAAACAATAGATTAAATTTACCATTATTTTTTACAGGAATGAAGGCTGACGGTTCTGCAGTAGCTTTGGTACTGACGATACTGGCGGACAGGATTTAATCGTCAACTGTGCCAACCTAGCCGCCAACGCAAGAAGCGAACAATCCGGTGCCTGAGATACCGATTCCCGGGACATTTTTCCTACAAGCGAAAGAGAGTAGGTTAAAAATCACTTTCATGTTGTTAATTCACCATAATTTTACATACCTTTATGTTTTCCTTTCAGCAAAATGCTCGAACAAAATGGATACGATGATATCCCAACGAATAACAACTGGTTTTAGTAATAAAATGTAAAATATCACAAAGCGGTTTTTTTTGTTTATTTTACGATTTGTATTTGCGCTGTCAATGCGCCTTTGGCTTTTGACAGCTTGGATGACAATGGTAGCGCTAGAAGAACTGCATGAAAGCAAGCGTCGAACTGGTATAAACGTGCCTTAAACGTCTGCGATTTAAGGCACGTTTAAGGCGCCACTTTAAGGCACCGAACGCTCGAAAAACGCCTCAATTCTGCTATAAAATGTCAGTTGGGAATTAAGATATATGCTTAGCATAGGCTGCAGTTTGAAACCGCAAACACTGATAAGAACTCCCGCTGATCAAAAATCGCAACGTTGCACTCAGACGCTCGTGTGGTGTGATGGCTGGTCTCATTACCGTGTCCTCCTTTATTATTAGCGGTGTCACTTTCTGCAACAGGAGCAAGTAGGAGTCCTCGTCCATTCTGGCAAAATTAAGCCAGTCGGTAGGCTCCAGTCGCAACTCTGTCATCATGTTTGTGTGTGATAACATGTTCCGCTTCAAAAACGTTCATTTGCACCATTTTTCGCGTTTCTTCGGCATCGGTTGGAAGGCAAATAATGCCGCTACAGCCAGCAAAACGTCCTCTTCGATATCCATGCTATATGCGATAGAAAAGCTCACTCAAAGGAAAACAACGCGAATGTAAACAAACCGCCACTTTGACAGATAGACGACTGTCCGAAGCAAATCGGAACCGAGCGTGCTCAATTCCGATTTTCGGACCGTCGTTTATCTGTCAGACACGCGATCGGCAAAAATGACAGATAGACGACAACCGAAAATCCCTCGTCTAATAAGGGCATATCTATTGTAGAATTACTGGAATTTTATTCTATAATTAGGAACATTACGTAGTTTTCTCTTTCTTGTGCAAAAAAGTTTACTGACCACCAGAAGACGCTCGCGCCGTCATATGAATAGTTTCTTCTAAATACGGTGGTTTAACTTCGTGAACGTACAATGTTGCAACCGTCGTTGGTCCGACGTTTAAAAAATGTCATTTGGGCGATAGGCATGTCGGATTCAATTCGGAAATTTATATATGAACCTTGAGTGAAAACGTCAAAAGTGACGACAATTCGGAACACTTTACGGTGTGGTTGTGTGTGTGCGGAAAAATTGCACATCTGTGTTCAGTGTGTGGTAATTCGTAAGTCAAAAACCGAATCGCGTAGTAAAACCGCTACGAACGACTGATCTTTTCCGGTAATCGGGCATTTCTGTGTTGTTCCCATCTTCGATCAAGTAGCGCAGTAAAAAGCTGCGTTGTTTGAATTGTTATTCGATATTGCCATGATGCTTGCTTCCGCCGTACGCAATTTGTCCCGTCGGTCATTCTCGACCTCTAAGGCGGTCTCAGCCCAACAATTGACCGTCCGCGATGCCCTTAACGCAGCGCTTGATGAAGAAATGGAAAGAGACGAGAAGGTGTTTCTGCTCGGTGAGGAAGTGGCCCAGTATGATGGTGCATACAAGGTAAGAAATCGTGGCAGAACGAACCATTTGTTGGTCTCTCTAAGATAAAAGAACGATTACGTAAACATATCTCTAGTGACAATCCTGTGTGTAGTGGTTGCAAAAAGAGAAGAAACAACAGCTGAAGTTTGAGGGCAAAGAAGGGTCATGGTCTTCATGCTACGCGCAAAACAAATAAAAATAATATATGAACACAAGGAAAGGTTATCTAATCCATCAAAGCAACTAGCTTTGAGGCAAGCATTTCGCAGTGCAGTGCATGGATGCAAGAGTGATAGAGTGAACGTCATGGATTCGAGATGCGTGTTTGTTTACATTCTGATCTTGGCAGGTTTCCCGAGGACTGTGGAAGAAATATGGCGATAAGCGAGTGATCGATACTCCCATCACGGAAATGGGTTTCGCCGGTATCGCAGTAGGTGCGGCAATGGCTGGACTGCGCCCGGTTTGCGAATTCATGACATTCAACTTTTCGATGCAGGCCATCGATCAGGTATGAGCGGTTCAAGTATAAAAAACAAAAATGGATCATAATCATAACTGTATTTACGAATTCTTTGAAGGTTATCAATTCAGCCGCTAAAACGTTCTATATGTCTGCCGGTACAGTTAATGTCCCGATAGTATTTCGGGGTCCCAATGGTGCTGCGGCAGGTGTTGCAGCACAACATTCTCAATGTTTTGGGGCCTGGTATTCGCATTGTCCCGGTTTGAAGGTGGTATCGCCGTACGATAGCGAAGATGCGAAAGGTAAAATTATCAAACTATCTTTCTATCGCCAATGCACATGATTACACGCGTTAAATATGTATCACTATTTCCTTCAGGGTTGTTGAAGGCAGCCATCCGCGACCCAGATCCGGTAGTAGTGTTGGAAAACGAAATGGTATACGGCGTTAGTTATCCCGTGTCGGATCAAGTTTTAGACAAGAACTTTGTGCTACCTATCGGCAAGGCAAAGATTATGCGCCCTGGCAAGCACATCACTATAGTAGCACATTCAAAGTCCGTCGAAACCGCGCTTCAAGCGGCTAACGAACTGGCGGGCAAAGGTATCGAAGCAGAAGTCATCAACCTGCGATCACTTCGTCCATTGGACTCGGAAACAATTTTCAAGTCCGTACAAAAGACTCACCATCTCGTGACGGTGGAGCAGGGATGGCCTCAGAGCGGTAAGTGTTTCTCATCCCGCCGATACAATTGTTGTGTTTCACTTTTTCTAACTGTAATATCGTCCTTTTTACAGGCATTGGTTCTGAAATTTGTGCACGCATCATGGAACACGAAACATTCTTCCATCTGGATGCTCCGATTTGGCGCGTGACTGGTAAGTTGATTCATTCACTGACAGAGTAATTATCGTCGATACCACTCTTCTTAATTTCTTTAATTTTCTTTCCAGGGGTTGATGTTCCAATGCCCTACGCTAAGACTCTAGAAGCAGCTGCGCTTCCACAAGTACCTGATGTTGTCACTGCCGTTAATAAGGTGCTAGGTGTGAAGTAAATCTCAGTCCTATCCAATCTAATCTTTGCGGTTTAGAACATGCAAAAAAACAAGATTATTGCCCATACAAGATTTCGGTAATGCGAGGCATATTAAAGTGCAGTTGGGATTAGATAATGTTAACCGAGGTATAAACAACTCTTATTATTTCCTTTCACTTTTCGCATGTTTCATGAAAATATCAGCTAAATAGGTTTTTTTCTGTTTCGGTTGAAATAATTTGTCGACTTAATATTTGTGTTTTTATTTGGAACTTGAATCTACAGGATGTAGCTACGAAATCTGTGCCTCACATGAGCTTAGTAGCACTATACGTGGCAGAATGTGTATATCATACGAGTCTTGAATACTAAGATCGTAGAATAAGATCTTTGTAGGCAAAGGAAATGCTGTTCAAAAAGCAATCGGAGATAATTTATTGTAATTTCATAGAGATTTTTAATTTCCTTAACTACATCACCTTATGCCAAGGGCATATATTTTAGAACAAATAGGAGCATGCACAGAAATTCTTTTGTCACCGGTTCAACGTTCAACCGGTTCAACCATGCAAACGGTCCATTAAAGCATTCAATACGCAGAGGAACTCGCTTATACGACAGTTAGCGATACGCCACCAGGAAAAGTAAAAGGAAGGAAAGTAACCAGGAAAAGTAACCTGCAGAATGAAAATATTCCCGCAAGAAACAATTGTAAATAAAATAGCCTCGTTTCATCATCAAGCTGTACGATAAACTCAAATATGCAAATCCATAGCGAACAAACTACATAAATAGTACAATGGAAATAAAAACTCTGATCTGCTGTTCGATATGGTGATGAAATGCAATACTGGGACGAATACATCTAGTTGAAGGATATTATGCTCAGGAATAGCCATTGTTTTTCTGAATCATTTTTGTTGCCACACAAACAGTAGTGATGACATGGTTAAAAAATTATGTGAACTGCGACATGAACAACCAATATCTATTTTATCAAGTATTTTAATTAAGAATTTCTTTTTTATCGGCACAACAACCTCAATAGATCTAGGTCTGCAATTTCTGGTTTTCTTTGACTTTATTTACCGGTAGCCAGTCAGTCCTGGGTACGGAGAACGCGGATCGCATTAGAAGTTGCTACTCAGGAACAAAATGGGCAGAGTCGTATATGCTTTAGTGGTCTCGTTGAACGTACCAACATCGATTACAATATAAAAATGGAAAAGGGGAATCGATAATGCATTGGTAGTAACATCAGTCTTCACACGACAGGACCGGTTCAAAATCTTCCCATCCGGACCAATCACCCATAGGACTGACTATCCGCCTGCATGGTAAAGTAAGTCTAGTAATTTTGGACATTTTTTAGGATGTATAAAATGTATTATATTAAAAATAATTTAAAAGCAGACTTATAATTCTAGTACTTGTCCCAGCGGATATGAAACTCGATTTTGGTAGAAGGATTAATACTGTTTCATCTATAATACAAGAACAAAGTATTCGAAAAGTGCCGGTAAATTATTTGAAGAATATTTGTTGAAATTTTCAAGTTAATAACTTCAGAGGGGTTTCACTGAATTTTTATTACCGATTTGCGTACCGTTGTTTTAAGACAAACGCGTTTGAATATCGATCGCGTCTCCGTATGACGATGCATCAACTCTTGTTTAAAGTTGTTTAAAATAAATCGATACACCCTGAACGATTGTAAAATATTAAAAAAATGGATTTTTAAGTAATACTCTTACAATCAGTGGAAGAATATAGAAGGGTTTAGATAAGTGATTTCAAAACCTTGATCATACATTATTTACAGAAACAGTACTTTCAAGAAACTTTGTCGAAAAACTCAATATGATTCACTGCCATTTTAAAAATCCAAGTTGAATCCGATCTTAATGATCACGGTGTTTATCTCTTCTGCAATCTCTAACAAACGTTACATTGAAATATTTACTTTGAATAAGTGAAATAATAGGTTCAAAGTATTATCTTTTAATTTACTTATAGCAATAAAGTCAAATCAAAAAAAAAAATCGGAACATACCATTTGTTTGAGTCATTTTTTTCTATAACCATCATGTGAAAAACCACTGAACAATGTTGGAGAGAAACTGCATATCAAAAGCAAAATATCGTTGAGTTGGAAGGTTCAATGATGCTCTTACGTTTTTGGAGATTATATTTCTCTTTCAAAATCGACTGTTTTTTGATGGTTTGTTTTATTCCATTCCAACAGGGTAAATTACGCATGGACATAACTTCGCTAGAGTGTGCTGAACACCGTGTCACTTGCCATGTGACTTTCGAGTATGTAGTGTTTTCCAGTCGGTTGCTTTTTAACACTACATTAGCATCATTTGTTATTCGACGGCTTGAATGCAAGAGTGCATCCCGGTGAATTATACAATCAACGCTGCTGTCGCGCATATAACAATTACCAAGAGATGTGTGATCTTTTGGTGGTTGTCGGAAAACAAAATATTAAACACGCTGGTGCGTTGGTACGCAGATACGTCAGCAAAAAACAATTATCATACCTAGATGCACATTATGTTTCATTTTTAAGCTTCTTAATTGCATAAAGATCGATGAGAGTGTTTGTGTTGCATTTGCATGGTTGGGTAATATGATGTTGAGAATATCTAGCTCAGTTTGTTGGAACATTAATTTCATTTGGAAATATTCAGAATCCAAAATATCTGATAAACTAACATAAAATTTTCACAAACAAACATTTGCTTCGAATTTTGCTCAAAAATATATTCTAACGCTTGTCTAATATCATTTTATCATACATTTAATTCAAATAGAATCCGTTAAATGGCACTAAATGCATTCTTGAACTAATATCTAGTATAAGTTATAACAAGCTGGATACCTTACCTAATTATAAATACGACCTTTTAAAAACTAGTATTTTGACGCATTTACGCTGGGATGTAATGGGCTATTCAGGCGGATCCACCTGAGTTAATGAAATAAATACAAGCAATTAGGATGTTGATTGACTTTTCTAATAATTTTCCAGTTTTGTTTTCTTATTTAGCTGCCAGTTGGGTCCCACAATGTTGAACGCTCTACGTTGCGAATCTATTATCTCGTGCTTTTTGCTAAACGCTTCCATTTAACCGCCTTTTTCTGTTTTTGATTACCACACCTTCTTTGTCCTTGTAGATGACTAAAAATTACTTGACTTTTTGGCTCGGTCAGTGTGGTACTTTCTCCTGGCTTTACTCTCACCGACAATATAATGTGCGGCAGCAGAAAAAGGCCATTTTACAACTAATTCATTTGGTCATTTAAATAACGCCTTCGTTGCCCCTAACAGTAATATATATCAGTCTGGTCTATATTTTTGTTTAATTCGAATACTCTTCTAAAACCTATCAGAGCTACGTTTAGTTATTTATCTATTAGATTATACATACAGGTGTCCTTTGCGTGTTCATCTGATCATTTGTTCGTGTAAGTTAGATGTTACCTAAAATATGAAATACATGTTGAGGATGTTTCTTCAACAAACAATATAGTAGCAAGTCTGGCATGTAGAAATTATTAAGAAGTTTATTGCTGGTTTATAGTTTTTTTTATTAGAACTTTACCGATATTGAAAATGTACAACAATAGAGCAAAGCGAAAGGGTACACAGTGTGCTCGAAAGTGAAAAGGTAAAATATTAACATACAAATGAATAAAAACAGCACATGTACGAGTTTTATGGTGAAACGATATTTTTTTCGCTTTCTCTCTCTCTGGCTCTCTTTTCCTCTTCTTATGATGGTAACCAAGGAACGGCATTTGATTGTTTTGCTTTACGAGGGTGAATGGCCGGTAAGGGTCACACGTAAAATTTGCTTTGATGATTCTGCACCGTTTTTAGTTGGTTTTTAAGGGCATTTCTTCGATGATAATGTTGTAAATATTTTGCATCAATGGAATGCCTTTTCATCTATATTTATGATTCTACTGTGCGTTAAAACATTTCGTTAACTTGAAACGAATGAGTGTCTGCTACATCAAACAATTCGTAATCTTAAACGTAATCTAATAATTAACTTTTATCTATTGTGGGAGTTGTGACCTCTAAACACATATACTACAAATATAAATGTTTAATGGAGTATAGACAAATCTTTACATATCTACCATCATTTAACAAGCTATTTGAAGCCTTGTAAAGCTGAACAAGTCTTACATTTACTAATACGACAATTATTTACCTGTGATTCCTTGAGCAGCAGAATTCAATTTAACATTTGATTATAGTGGTTTCAGAATATCCATTTTGAATTTCATTAAACAATTTTAATTAAAATTTAAACGACGCACAGCACATTCGTATTACAGATGAACACATGGACGATGCGAAATATGGCCGATTAATTGTATGGGTAAATTTTTGCAAACATATTGAAACTTTAGAAACGATTCAGTTTGTTTATCTGTTGCACAAGGTTTATGATGTATCGAAAATTTACACGGAACTGGAGTAAAGTGTGGAGCACACTGCGTACTCACCTCAATGTCGTGTTCAAATTGTATCATCAATCTTACCCATCATCTCAGGTTTCAGGAGATAAAGAGTATTATATCTACTCAAAGGGGATTTAATTCGTGTCACGCGAAGGAAATGAAAAGCCATTATTCACATCACGAGGAAGTAATTAAAGACAAGAGAGGCAGCGATTCGACTGTATCCTGCTTGTCATAATTAGGCTTACCAAATATCACCACCCGTTGCTGCACCATGGCAAACAGCACACGTTCGTTGGATGTATTGCTTATGTTATGAGATATATATGTTATTCTATTTTCTAGTAACTCTTCCATTTGCTTAAAACAATTTGTAATACGAAACCACCACACAGTACCTGAGTCACCATTTGCTCGAGTTTACAATGATTGATTGGTGAATAACGTTGAAGCTAATGGTTATCTAACGATTATCTAGCAATTGTAGCACTTTCTAGCATATGGGTTTGCTAATGTGAAGTATGTTCAACATTGTGATTCTGTTGTGATTTTCATTGTGTGGCGAATATCGTACTACGGCACCTTTTAATATATGAATTATAAAAGGAGTATGAAAGATTCCTTCTACAAGCAAATGAATATTTTATCGCTCTAAGTAAGGTTTGGTGTTTTACGACCCATCTTCTCATACGCGAATTCTAGGGATTTGCCTCCGCCGCAAGGGACCTGCTAGGCGGTGTTGTATTAGAGAGCATGATAAATGTGAATAATTCGAGAATTTGTCAACCATTAATCCCCTTTTAGTAGGTGCTAATGGGGTAACAACGAGCAGTAGAAATTTTCCCTCTTTTCACATTTTTGGGTACTGTTTTTAACATCTTTATTTGAAATTCATTGTTCAATTCAAGTTTTATTGTTTTTTTTTCGTTAAAACGGTCAGGCGGTATCGACTAATGAGGTAAAATAACCTCGAGTAACTGAATAGTCTGTTCTTGCTACGGGGAAATGGTCTGGATTGGATTTTACCTCGGTCCTGTTGTGTGGTACCGGTGCCTCTGTCCTCCTGGCCGCGTCTATCATTATTTTACTTCTGATACAATCACGATCATCCAATACAACCGAGCATGCCCGGGGCAAGGAGGAAATGCCTTGTGCCATTTGTAATTTTCTGTTGTGTTGAAAATACGGCATTGCCGTCATTATAGAAATTAAATCAATAAAAATAAACAATCACGATCATCTAAATAAAAAAAAACATAAAAAAAAATTAAACTTGAGATATCTACTTAACTCCTACAAATGTATATTTATAACTATATTTAGCATAATATAAAGAGATTTGGTTAAAAATCCGTCCATACTTTGTGTTGTTCAAAAAATTGAAATGATTTCTCTTGTTTTCACGAGATTTGTGTATTTTACATATTAAATAAAATCTCTGTAAAGGTAGCCGGTCTTCTCTCGAACGGACCGGAATCCCATCCGTTCTAACTAGAAAAAAAACAAAACCTCTGTTGTGCTATTGAAGTAAGTAAACAGGTACACTTACGACGAGTAACTAATTTGAAGCATATAGCATATTTGAAGCATTCAACTATGTATTTTTGAAATACACACTACAGGTAGACATGTTTCACTTTATCTTAAATCACATCTTAGCAAAGTCAAGTGATACCATTTTCTTTGAACCGGTCTCTTTCATCTTTACGCTACGAACATGGTTTTGGTTCACCCAATGTAGAAATAGTTCGATAGTATCTATGCTGAATAAGGTCATGTTGTGCAATGTTGCCTTGCAGCATGTTGACTTAACCTTACAGATAGCCACTCTTTCGGAACATTGGCGGCAAGAGACATTTTTTTTTCAAATGTAAGTATGTTGAAAAGTCGATTTAAAGTTATTCAATCGCAGTTAGCGAAATCGGTTTTTAGTACGAAACGGTTTATATTATTGAATAATGCAAACACAGTGTGCGGATGAGACATATTTGGAAAACGTTTGGTATATTTAATTTGTTGCGGTTTGAAGTTAGTCAAAATTAGGATTCACAACTAAAAAAATAATTGAATATGTGTAAAATATAAACAAATATAATCCCCTACTAAATACAGACATCATCTTGTCCCATGTGGACTCGAGATTACCAATAAATTTTTTTTCAAGTCCAAAAAATTACGGGTCTGTACAGCCTAGTTTGACTCCTGGAAGTGTAGCGTGTTCTGGAACATGTAGTCTCGCTTTACCAATTGTCATGAACAAGAATTTTCTATTTAGAAAGTAGTGCCGTCGTCCGGTTTTTTTTATTTTAGTTCTTAACATTTTTGTTGTTGTTTTCCGTTTTCTTGGTAACAGCAGTCATAATACATCACATGTGCATGAAAGCATACATCATTAGAGGCCTAGAGCGCGTCATTTCTGGATTTCTTCACGTTGATTTCCCCGTAGCTGAATAGTCCCGAATAGCTGCGTACGGTGGGGATTGGTTCCGAGGAGATTTTGAACCTGTACTGTCGTGTGGAGACCAGCGCGGGGTAATGGAGGTTAAAGTTCCAGAGTTTCGGTAAACATAAGGAGCTTTGAAATATCCGCATTGCGTATCAATCCATTGATGCTGTTGCTTACCTGTGCTTGAAGATTAAGCCTTAAATAGAAGACTATATATTAGCCATTGTTCATGAGTTTGGATCTCTGTGTTTTGTATGTTTCGATTTTTGATGTCTCAAAGAACCAAAGGATTCCAATAAGTGTAAATGTAAATAAAAAAAAAGGATTTTTGATGGCTTTCATTCAAAAGCAATTACCTACGCGGAAAAAAGGTAAACTGTTTAACTTTTTCGTTGTGAGAAGTTTTATCAAGTTGACTTAGAGGAGTTGGAGTTTCAATTGAATCAAAAGGTACTAGTAGACTTTTTTAGGGCCGGTCCATGATAATAAAATGAAAGAACAAAGCTATCCATAATAAGGCAGTTACAAACAGAAGAAAAAAAAATTTTCTTTAACTCTTGCTCATAAAACGAATGAACATTTCTTATGCCATTCATACCCTGGTTTTTTAGGGAAGCGGAATGAGGGGAAAGTACGGGTGCTTTAGTAGGTTAACACAGTAACAAGAAAAATGGTTTTCTTATAATTAATTTTTGGTAGTCTTGCATCTTACTCTGCATGGCAAATAAGCATAGCCAGTAGAACGAGCAATGCATAAAAAGCGTTTAAAGTAAATATTTGCATGGTTTGAAAGGCTAGCGCGCTCGGTCGGTTGGTAACACACCAACAACAACGGCTTTGCAACTAAGAAGAGAATGATGAATATTAGCACGAGTTCTGTTTTTTGTCCTCTACTTTAACGGATAAAAAGGTAGAATTAAAGGTTCGAAAGATAATCATACGACTTGCACTTTAAATGTTTCACGTGTTGGCTAAGAAGTTGGTACAATCGTTTCTTGTTGGTTTGATTTTTTAAAAATACTTTGATAAAAGATAGATAAATCAACAATAGACATAATGTTAACAAAATAAACAAATAATTCAATACTGACAAGTTTGTTATTAGCTATGCAAATGCTTTGCAAATAAAAAGAAGTAGTAATATCTGAATTGAAATAGAAGTAATTTTACATATTCCAGATCAAGCACCAGTCTTGTCGTGGTGGTGTATTGGTAGCGGCCGCGGTCTTTACGACAGGACCGATCGAAAATCCTATCCGGAGTAATCTCCACCGAATGCAGGAGTCCAGCTATGGGTAAATAAAGTCAAAGAAAGGCAAAAATGGAAGGCCCTAGACCTCTGAGTTTTTTTTCCGATAAAGAAGAATAACACTAGTCATTGTTTTTTTTAATAAGAAGCATTTAAAGATTTTTTTAAACTATACAAATTTAACGAACAACTTTAACCGCGTATATAAAAGCTACAATTATGAGAAGCAAACCGTCTGGGATATATTCATATTGTTCAAGCCTTCAACTTCAGGCTAAGTTCAACATAGTTCAACTATTTGATTCGACCAGTTGAACAAAATTTGTTAACTATCAAAATTGAAATGAAATAGCCGCAACAATTTGGTTGACCCTAATTTCGATTTATCGCTTTACGGCAGAACGATAAATATTGCCAAATCTTTTCGTAACGGTTCGATAGTAAAAATGTGTGGAGGTCTCATACTGGCTATTCAGTTAAAATTGCACTAGAAGAGACAATTTGCTCAGAACGATTACCGGATGCGTTACTATTACTATTACTAGGATGCGCACACACCAGATATGCTTAAACTATTGAAGACAACGATATGGCTCGTCTTGGAGTATGGTTATATATGCTTCGATTGGGCAGCCAAGTCGTGTTTTTCGCGACAAGAACGGATTCTGTATCGTAGTTCGAGAATCGCATTGGATATGAAATCGATTTCGTGTGTTGAAGGAGTCTTCTGGTTTGCAGGAGTTTATGGAGCCCGTAGTAGGTACAATCGTACCCTGAACAATGTGCCTTCGGATTTCGCTGCTTACGTTCTTGTCCGAAGTTACGATCGTACCAAGGAAGTCAAGGCCGTCAACTGATATTTCCGAGCCAGGATCTATCACGGTCCGAGCCCCCGGCAAGAAGGTACTTTATTTTCGTTCATTACGGTATACTACAGTAAGCCTTGGTTCTCTGGTACCTCTGGTGATCGAGCGTGCATTCGAATGATGTCTAGACTTAGGTCAAATCATTTCGGATTGGGCGCACATCTCCAGCGTATAGGACAGGTCGACACATATGTGTCACGTTGTCGATCATCTTTTACGGTCCTCTATGGAATATGAGGCTGCAAACCTCTCGTTGCTGGATGCAGTTCGAAGTATTGGAAGATCTCCTGTATGCATTGTATTAGTACAATTCCCTTGTATAATTCTATTTAATTCTTGTATTATAATTGTACATTTCGGAATGGGCTGACCTGCTGGGCAGCTCAGTTGTAGCCTATCTCAGGGTAATTTTGGAATTTTGCCGAGCTAATGGTTTTTCTGTGCAACTTCGTCTTCTCTATGTTTGTCTTTGTGCTGTATGTTGTATCTCGCTTGTATTTATGAATAATACATGTTTGAATGAATGAAAGTATGAATGAGTTTGATACGTGCAAGTTGTAGGTACGGTAAAAGCAAAGTCGACCGCTGTAGAATCACTAGAAAGATTTACCTAAATCTGGTCGAAGAAGGAAAAGTTGAAATGAAATAAAAAACGAGTTAACGTTTCCTGTATGCTCGGCTCAAGTAGTTTTGATAATGTTACTGTTACTAGGAGATGATTATTACAAATCTTAATTCATCATCATTGTACTCAAATGTATCATGCCGCAACGAATTGGACAATGAACAGCTGTAGCTTTTACCTAAATGATTGATTTCACCTAATATATCAATTTTTATTAATATTGTAAGCCTGTGATTACCTATTTAGTTATGGAGACATGGCTACAAGGACAGAGAATGCCTAACGTAAGGTGGAGTGATGTCGTTGATTCGTCCACCAGAAGACCGGGATTTTGCATTGGATGATAACTAACAACTAGCTAACTCGATGATAATTAAAAAAAAACATTTCTAAATGCATGCCTGCAAATCTAGATACGAGAATGTAGAAGAGAAACTGTCTGAAATCCTTTCTTTCTTATCAAAATTGTCTTTTCTTAAGCATAAAGCTAAGTTAATTACATAAGTTCATTGTAAAGACGTTTCGGCTAATAATATACAATGTTTAATAATAGTAATAAAACATTTACAATAACACACTGGAAAAAGGATAAATCGGTAGCTTTGATGTATTACGAAAGTAAGAAGTCACCTGAACTTGATGCAGGTTGTTCACGTAAAGATAGAAGAAAAGAAAGAATTCGCGTGGATGAATATTTTTAATAAATAATTGGCACGATTATTAACTAAGCACGATTTAGCGTTAACCCCCAGTACATTTATCGTACGTAAGCAGAAGAACACCAACCATTTAAAATGTTCTACTTTACTTAAAGAATCTGCTGAAACTGCTGATTAGAGTTGGTACCGAAATATATTTTCTTAGAGATACAAACGATCTTCTCAATACTATATCAATATAATAATTGATGCTAATATTTTATATACTATTGTTACATGAAATAAATTGTGCATTGTGTTAGTATATTACATTTACAAAAGAGTTCTTGTATTAAGCTTTCCTCATCTGCAATGACTGCGTGAAAAACGATGTAAATATTTCTAAACGCTACGATTTTTTATCCTTCTCATTTATTGCAGGCTGCATCTACACTGCGTTACACCCGTTGGCGTTTTATTTTTCAAATCTTTTATTGCTTCGTACAGGCACACGCAACCTGAAATGCAGCACTTGCTTGAAATGAGCGATCTTATCAGAGTTTTTTTTTATACAGCGGAAAATGTACTTGAAATCAATTCTTCATTCAGGAAGGATGAACATTTCCAGCCTCATCACGATGTTGTTGATAGCACTCATGTGTTCATCATCTACTCTTCTACACTTTTTCTCCGTTCTTATGGTGCCATGTTGCGGTTTTGTGATAACGAGAGCTTCCGATGATTCCATAACACAGCGAGATGCTCCTGTGAGCATAAACATCATACATATTTACGTACCTTTAGAAAGGAAAATCATTTTCGCATGCTAAGGCAAACCGCATTAAACGCTGTGTACGTTTGCAAGGCATGAAGAGCAATGAGTAACGATTAAAATTGTACTCGACGATGCTCGAGTAGAAGCATCACGTGAAATGTTTACATCCCTAGCTAGCAGTTTCGCACGTGTGAAGCGGCGCTGGATTTGGCCTGCTTCCTGCACGCCTTGTGTGTGGGTGAGTTGTGTGTTGTATGTTGTGTGCGCTTGTTTAGAAAACGGCAAAAACTTAATTTATACTGGATAGCTTTTTGTTGAATATTACTCGGTTTTGTGGGATTCTTTCGGGTTTTCGTTAAATACAGAGTTAATGAGATTCTTGACGTGCTAGTCAGTACTGGATAGGACGATGAACGTGAATTGATATTGGCAGGATCGTTTTTTAAACAAATTTCGTTAACATCTATTATAACTTCATTTTGATTATGCGTTCCGGAAACCGGAACAGAAATTTTAAATAAATAAATATAGTTTGTATGCTGTATTCTGTACAACTGTGTGTTTTTTCTGCTAGGTTGAACCGATTTATGTGACAAAAGTATTTAGGGGTCAATTATTGCTGAAGTGTTGTAGTCTAACTTGTCTAACTAAGGCTTTTCTTTACAAATGATTAAAACAATTAAATAATTTACAATTTTAGGTGTTGCTTCATTGTACTGGACGATTCTAAGCAAATTTGCCGTTTTGTTTTCAGAAGATAATTTAATTTATATCTTTCTGAGGTACATGAAAAAAGGAGTGCAGTTAAACAACAATAAACTGCAAAAATTACTTTAAATTGTGATAACAACAACTTTAAAGCTTAATTTTTTATAATTCACCAAAATCATTGTCAACCGGATTTAGTCTATAGATAGTTGAACAGATGTTGAAGTAGGTTGGTTAAATACCACATAATCACTTATACGTTTTGTGCATTATGGGGTATTCAATTGGACTAAACGGATTACGTTAAGTTAGAGCAATTACGAAATATTTTAGTTCCAATTTTCAATCGTAACATAGATTTGCAGAATAGAACTTTTGTCCATATCTTAATTTTACCTTTCAACTTCAAAAACTGACTGCATAGCTATGCTATGAAAATAGCATAGGAATAACACGCATACACAGTGCAAAGTGGTTGAAATACCAGGAAATAATGCAATTGTAATATTGGTGTATTGTATTTGATATTTTATGAATCTCTCACAAGAACATTTTTTTACAAATTACAATATTTGTTGAATTTGATAAGGTGTCCTGCGTTGTCATACTATTACTTTCCTATACGATAATACGATAATACGATTGCACCGTTTAAAATGAAGGTTGTTCGGATTAGGACTTTGATGTAGTAAAAAACCGCCTCCTAGAAGCCCTAATGGACATGCCACATTCATTGATGGCATTAGCTTTGGAGACAAATCCCATCTGTACTGCCATCCCATAAACAGTGCGTACTTACGCCATTCTTCTAGAGCAGCGTCGTTTTGGATGAGTTAGGACTAGCGTTCATAAAAAAGAACGAGAACTGCGAACTGAATGCGTTGAATACCTATTTCAACTTATCGTAACAGTAAACCAACCCCTAATAAAGAGAGGATTCAAGTATTTTACCATGTTGTTCTACCACCATGCCAGGAATATAAAAGGAAAAAATGGTGATGACTTTGGAGCGTCCATCAATGCGTGTTGACTGATGCAAATTTGTACGCAACGTAATCTTGTAGCAATCTTGTGATAAACCGTGGCACCTTTTTATTTAGTCGTATGGTAACAAGTTTAGAGGCGATAGAATACCGTAGTGCACAACACCATTAGTTCAGTTCTGAATTAGAATGGTAACACTCTAAAAATAAAAATGTTTTCAATTCAATGGAAAGAAACACCTATGGACGAAGTTTAAAAAATTCAAAACATAAATAATAAAAACCCTTTTAAAACACGTTTTTCCTCTGAATATACCAAAACTTTACAAAAACATATTTTAAATGTTTTAAATTTTTTAATCAAAAAATGTAGAAGCTACGGCGATAGTACGGCGATGACGAACGTTACAGCACAACGGTGTTTGGTGACGAATCATACAGATGCAAATATAAAACGTGTAAAGACAAATATATGTTTCGAGCGGGCTGAATACGTATAAGAAATGTGCAATATTTTTTGTATAGTTTTTAAATTAAGAAATAATAGGCGGCCTGTATTACTTGTTTGTGGCAGCGTAGCCTTTTTCGTGTACGTCACTGTACCGCGCTACACACTAAACCTACTAATCCGTATCCGTTAGTATGCGTATGTACTAACACGAGCGTGCGAACACGAGCACTAACGATAACGTCACAGCGAACGACTAACGATAAAATAAACCGAGAGATAGTTCTCATTCTAGTCATACATTTCGACCCAACCGCTTCTAATTACGTCCTACGGAAAGAAATATTACAACGCGCTAAAGTGGTGACCCCGACGTGATTGCTATAATCAGTCTTTAGCGTAACAGTTTTAAGTGCGTGATTTTCTTTCTTTTCGCGAATATAAGTGTACGCAGCAAGCATGGAGGAGGATAAAGTTGTAACTACCCAGCCCATTGTACCCGGCCCAATCGGGCCTAGCCCATTTGTACCCAGCGCAAATTTAACTAGCCCCGCGGCTCAACCGGCTGCCGTTGAAGCAATCCATGCGCCGCGTCTCAATCCACCAAGCATGGCGGATACCAATATAGAGACGTATTTCATGTCCCTTGAATTTTGGTTTGCTGCTTCGGGCATAGGCGCATTGCACGATACGCGAAAATACAACATTGTGATGGCACAGGTCCCGCCGAATAAACTCACCGAGCTAAGGGCAATCATCGACGGCACACCAGCGGTTGAAAAATATGCGTACATCAAAGCGAAGCTGATCGGTTATTTTGCCGATAGTCAGCAGAGGCGCTTGCAGCGCGTCTTGTCCGATATGCCGCTTGGTGACAGAAAACCGAGCCAGCTTCTTAACGAAATGAAGCGCGTCGCTGGCAACTCCCTTAGTGAACCTGTGCTGATCGATTTGTGGGCATCAAGGCTGCCACCACATGCGCAAGCTGCAGTGATCGCTTCTAGTGGTGACGCCGCGGATAAAACCACCATCGCTGACGCCATTGTTGAGTCAATGAGCCTTAGAAGCATTAACGCCGTTGAACGTAGCAACCCAGCGATGGCGTCTGGCCACGTGTCTGATGCCGCAATGTCAACGACCGCAAATCCAGCCAGTGATCCTATATCGGACCTTCGGAAAGAGATTGCCGAATTATCAAGGCGGCTCGAAAACGTGCTTCCTAACAAAAGTCGAGGACGATCGGTTTCCCGCAGCAGATTAACACGTAGACGCAGTTTAAGTCGCGGAAGCGATTTTTCGACCGGCCCCTGTTGGTACCACCGCAAATTCGGTAGCGAGGCTAGGAAATGCCGAAAACCATGCACCGGCCCAGGAACAACATCTGCACAATAGTGTCGCTCTGCAGATGCTGCGGTGGAGACTGGCGAACTCACCACTACAGCCGCAATCTTTCGTTTACGAATTGCTGATTCAACTACGTCAACGCAATTTTTAATCGACACCGGCGCCGATGTGTCTGTGGTTCCGAAAGATATGCTTACTGCGAGAGTAAAACCATCCCCGATAAAACTGTTCGCCGCGAACGGATCGCCTATTAATGTGTACGGTGAAGTATTGTTAAAGGTAAATCTCGGCCTTCGTCGTGAGTTCCTGTGGTCGTTCCTGATAGCCGACGTAAGTTCGGGTATAATTGGTGCGGATTTTTTAACCAATTTCGATTTGCTGGTGGATATGAAACGGAAGCGCCTCATCGATAATACCACCCATCTTGAGTCCGTTGGGTTACTAGCGAAGAGTGAGCAGTGTTCGGTTAAAACTTTTAGTACAGAGTCGCCTTACGCCGAGTTGTTAGCCGAGTTTCCGAATATCACTCGCCTGGCGCCACCGGGTACGATTAGCGATGCATCGATTCACCATAGAATCGAAACGACAGGGCAACCTGTTTACGCACGCCCACGACGTCTGTCCCCGGACAAGCTTCAAGCAGCGAAGACCGAATTTGAGCATCTAATGAAGCTTGGCATATGCCGACCATCCAGCAGCAGTTGGGCGAGCCCACTCCACATGGTTAAGAAAGCAGACGGTTCTTGGCGGCCGTGTGGAGACTACCGAGCACTCAACGCGCAAACCATCCCGGATCGCTACCCTATACCGTACCTGCAGGACTTCTCTACTATATTGCAAGGTAAAACTATATTTACTAAAATTGACTTGCAAAAAGCCTTCCATCAGGTACCGATCCATCCCGCTGATATTGCAAAAACTGCCATCACGACGCCGTTCGGACTGTTCGAGTTTTCGTTTATGACCTTTGGATTGCGGAACGCAGCGCAAACGTTTCAACGGCTTATCCACGAGGTCGTCCGAGGGTTGGATTTTGTATTTCCGTACATCGACGACCTATTCATCGCTTCATCATCACCCGAAGAACACCGAGAACATTTGCGGCAATTGTTTACAAGGCTGAAACAGCATAATTTGGCGATTAATATAGCCAAATGCGAATTCGGCCGCGACACACTCGATTTTCTAGGCCATTCTGTCTCTAGAGATGGTATCCGTCCCTTACCTGATCGCGTTCGAGCTATTGAGGAATACAAGCTTCCTGCTACAACGAAGGAGTTAAAAAGCTTTTTGGCAATGCTTAATTTCTATCGTAGGTTCTTGCCAAATGCGATCGAGCACCAGATTCCACTCCTTGCCATGATTCATGGCAACAAACGCAATGATCGTTCCCCGCTGACATGGAGTAGTGCGACCACAGCGAGCTTCGAACGCTGTAAGCAACAACTCGCAAAAGCTACTCTGTTATCGCATCCCGCCAAAACAGCCGAGCTGTCCCTTTGGGTCGACGCATCTGACATCGCCGCAGGAGCAGTCCTTCATCAAATCGTTGATGGAAACCCCCAACCGCTCGGATTTTTCTCCAAAAAATTCGACAAGGCGCAACTGCGATACAGCACTTACGATCGCGAACTAACCGCAATCTATCTTGCGGTACGGCATTTTAAATATATGCTTGAAGGACGAAACTGCCACATCTATACAGACCACAAGCCCATAACTTTTGCCTTTCGCCAAAAGCTTGACAAAGCCTCGGACCGTCAAGCTCGCCAATTGGACGTGATTGGGCAAATAACAACGGACATCCGTCACGTTGTGGGAAAGGACAACATCGTAGCTGACTTGCTCTCCCGCATTAATGCTATACAATCAGCGTCATCACTGGATTATGAAGCACTTGCGGAAGACCAAAAAGACGACCAACAGCTCCAGGACATCGCACAAGGTAAAATAAAAAGTTCGCTCAATCTAAAGTATTTTACCATTCCAGGCAGTATCAAACAACTTTTATGTGACTGCACTGGAGATCGCATCCGCCCTTACATAACGAAACGGTTTCGGCACGCTGCGTTACAGGCAACGCACCAGCTGTCTCATCCTGGCACCCGTGCAACGGCCAAGTTAATGACAGAACGATTTGTTTGGCCAAGCATCCGCAAGGACAGCATTGCTTTCGCTAGGAACTGCCTACCGTGCCAACGTTCGAAGGTGCTGCGACACACACAATCACCTATATCTCGATATTCGGCACCGGACAGCCGGTTTTCTCATATCAACATTGACATCGTGGGGCCCTTCCCTCCAAGTAGGGGAAACCGCTATTGTTTAACGGTCATTGACAGGTTCACGCGTTGGCCTGAAGCGTTTCCAATGCCTGATATGACCGCGTTAACAGTTGCCGAAGCTCTTGTTTGCGGATGGATAGCCCGGTTTGGTGTTCCATTTTTCATCACGTCTGACCAAGGACGTCAATTCGAATCATCGCTTTTCGATGAACTTACTCGCTTGATCGGATCCAGCCACCTGCGTACGACTGCATACCACCCTCAGTCAAATGGCATTATCGAACGATGGCATAGGACCCTAAAAGCATCTATTCTGTGCCATGATCCCGAGCACTGGAGCGAGTACCTACCGATGATCCTACTCGGGCTGCGGGCAGCCTACAAGGAAGACCTTAAATCATCGCCTGCCGAGATGGTATATGGAACAACTCTCCGATTACCGTCTGAGTTTTTCACAAACAACTTAGACAACCCGAACGAAGCTGAATTTGTCGCCAAACTCCGTACAACTATGCGACAAATTCGCCCCCGAGAGACTGCCAGGCATGGAAATCACAGTGTTTTCATACACCAGGACTTAAAGACGTGTAAGAACGTCTTCGTGCGCAACGACTCGGTCCGACCCTCGCTATCGCCACCGTATGAAGGACCATTCAAGGTGCTGAACCGAGCCGAAAAATTCTTCAAGTTGAACATACGAGGCCGCACAGTCAACGTTTCGGTCGATCGCCTGAAGCCAGCGTATTCACTAGAAGATCAGCAAACCACAAGTGACAAGGTACCTGCATGCACAACTGATCCTAATATTTTTCCGACTAGAGTCACTCGTTCCGGTCGACGAGTTGTAATCCCTTCGAGGTATCGGTAAAGGGAAATCTAGTCTAGGAGGGGAGTACTGTGGCAGCGTAGCCTTTTTCGTGTACGTCACTGTACCGCGCTACACACTAAACCTACTAATCCGTATCCGTTAGTATGCGTATGTACTAACACGAGCGTGCGAACACGAGCACTAACGATAACGTCACAGCGAACGACTAACGATAAAATAAACCGAGAGATAGTTCTCATTCTAGTCATACATTTCGACCCAACCGCTTCTAATTACGTCCTACGGAAAGAAATATTACAACGCGCTAAATGTTGTTCAGTTTAGTCACGAGGTAATCTATTATGCTATAGAGTTTAGCAGTTTTTCATAACCTGTACTAAGCAGCATTTTGACAACTATAAAACGAAGTATCCAAACTTCTTACATTGCGAGAGAGTTGTATTGTTGATTCAATTGCATAAAAGAAATGACAAAAATGTCGATGATGATTACAACAATGCGGTGTGCATATTCGGCAACTATCCGCGGTATTGTTAATTTGATATTGCAACTGCATAAAATTCTCTGCATTAAATGCTTCCCAAACCCTCACTGGTTCACAACTGATTTTGTTGTTACGATGGCTTTTCATAGTATCCTTTTTGACACGTATTTGAGTTGTCATTAAGGATGACTATTTCAAGGGTGAACGATAATATAATTTCGACGATCATCTCTGAATATATGAAAAAAAAGAACAAGTAATGACCGGGGTAAAAAGGGATGGGAACCGGATATAGAAAATCTTGCAAAAAACATAAGAGTGAAATACACATTTCTACGCAGATTGCATGTTCGCACATCTTCTCTGAGTCCATATCTGTGGGAATCTAAGTGTCTTTCGGCGTAAATCGTGCTTCTACGAACTCGTCTGTATTCATAATGATTAGTCATCCTTGCTATAGCCATAGTGAATCTGGGGAATTGCTACAACGAAACGCACACGGTGCGCTGTAAAGTTTTTGAGCCTAACAGGGCAAAGCACCGTGGCCATAGTCATGTTTCGAGGGACACCGCAATAATAAACTTTTCGTCCCAGAAATACGTCAAACGGCAAGGGACTATCGCAGCCGTGGGATTTCTAAGTACGTTTCACAATAGCTATCATCGCCATTCGGTGTGCAGGGTTTTCTGAATGAACAGTATGGGTCTCGTTCAAGCGTGTGCTAATTTCGCAGCGAACTCTATGCTATTCGATACACACTGCTACCGCACACAGTTGGTTAACCTAGAGCGTAACATATTTTCACCCGTGATGTGTAATGTTTCGAGTGTAGAGTCATACACGTCCTGGTTCCAAAAATGATATATTGTGCCGCATTTTCTACGCAAACTTGCAATACCCATGTGCATTCAGAGCAATACACTGTTACGTTGACAAATTTTAGCACAGGAAGGTTAACACAAAATTATGGTGATTTTTTGCTGTTGACCGTTTAAACATTTTAAGCTTTTACAAATGAAATCAATACAATTGTTCAGTAATAAACTGATGTAGTAAATCTGTTACCTATAAAATAATAACATGTCCATATTAAGCAGATGTTATCAGAATAGAATTATTAGCCCTACCATGTGTATCAACTGGAGCTTGAATTACCCAATAGCTACAGAAATAGGACCACCAAGAGAAACAAAGAAGACATGAGGTTTGAACTAAAACCGGTTTTGCTATTGAGCCGCGCACTACCGAGAGTACTATATATTTTAGAAAATGGTTTTACTTCTTTTTTTAAACGTACAACCACAAAATGAAATAACATGAACATGTTCATTCGTGATACAAACAAAGGCCTCATTCGCGAATGGCGCTATCGTATGCCATGGGTTAGCGGCGTATTTCTGTGCAATGTAGCTCAAATTAATTACATTCTCATATTTCAATTAATAATTAACATTGAAAAATGTGCCTCATATACTACCCACGCATACACCCTTCTACCCATTCTTTCCGTCGACAGCGAAGGGGTTGGTATGTGCGAGCGAATGTTGGCAAGTGGTTGATATGCAAAGCAGTATGAATAATTATTTAGTGAAATTAACATTAGCCCCCATTTCAAGACGCCCGTATCCGTCGGCGTAGTTAGCATGCCAGACACTGTCAGACATCAAGATGAGACTCTGTGAAAAGGGTAATATTGTACCTTTATTATGCAAGACGTCATTTACTTTCAGTCAATATTTCACTCACTTCAAAAGCATAGATGTTTTTCCTGCATTCTAAAGCATTTCGTATCGAGTGAAATATTTTAATAGTTTTAATGATCATTTTCCTGTCCAGAAGCTGGAAAAAGGAAACGAAATCTCGTTGTACCCTGGGAGGTGTCGGAACATTGTTGGGAATTTCATTTGCATTATTCGCCTTAATTGCTTTCGGTGGCGGCAAAACTTTGCCTGTTTTAGAATAACGGTTGGGTCGAGAGATGTGACAAAAAATTCTAACTCGGACAGTATGGAGTCTATCGTTCCATAGTACACC
Organism: Anopheles moucheti; assembly: GCF_943734755.1. Taxonomy (NCBI): domain Eukaryota; kingdom Metazoa; phylum Arthropoda; class Insecta; order Diptera; family Culicidae; genus Anopheles; species Anopheles moucheti. The sequence goes on from NC_069140.1 coordinate 62,956,821, forward strand.
TGTTTCGGTTTGCATATGTGCTCTGTAGGTACTTAAAGATGACTTCTAGTAAGTATGCTTATAAACTAAATCTCATAAGCTTATAAACTAGAATTCTCTCATAAAAATACAAACAACAACTTAAAGTTTAATATTGTCTCTATCTTGCCATATTCATTGAATACAAAACTATCTACACAAAACACCAACATAAATCAACAAGTTTGTAACAATTGTGATTAAAACATATATTGTAAAAAATAGACATTGCTGGCATTATTTTTGCTGGCTCATAGAAACCCTCAAAGTTTGCAATCTAGTTTGAATCTAAAACTTTACAGCTACAATTTTAGTTTGATTCTGCTTTTTCCGAGCGCCAAAATAACGAGCAACTATTATGTAGTGGGCCACTGTATTATTTTTCAATCAATATTGTTTCCGATGCTTCATGATATCCGCTAGACATCGAACAAAGAAGTGATGTGATGAGGGCAGTCCTTTAAGACACTCTACCATATTCTTATTAGTACACCAAAAGCGTGCGGTAACATGAGTCAATATGATTACTAATATTCATAATGACATCCAGCGACCAGCCAACGATCGATACAGTTTAATTAATAACTCTCTCTTCTTGGTTTCGCTTTCAGGAGTGCGCTCGCACGTTACGTCTTGCACCAGTAAACGCAGCTTCTACCGACCACCACATCAAAACGCTACGCAAACGTTCTTTCAGGTAGCTCAGGGCAACAGCAAAATGCATTTTCAAAGTCTCCATCACCCTTGCACGATTAAATGCCTCACGTAGAAATTGTATACTCTGTACTAAACCTGCCGCAGCAGGTAAAGTGCGCGCACGGATATGAACGTGGTATGCTGTACCTTAGTGGGTTGGTTCTACCTTGTCGTTTCGATTTGTTAAGTATATGGTAAAATCTTCATTGTGGGTGCCGTCCCCGTAGTTGCCGTAGGTGTGGTTTTAATTTAATTTCAACCCACCATCAATCATTCCGTCCTGATCTCAGAAGCGTTAAGCGTTGTCTACTGATACAATGCAATGGTTCATAATGGCCCGGTCATTTCATCATTTGTTTTAGTTATTCAACTTTTTAATGGAATGGTAAACTAGCAAAATAATTAACAATGCGCATTTTTTCTCCACAGTATTGCAGCTTAAGGAAGCAAAAGGAACTGATGCAATGCGTTGCATACCGAGTAAAAGGAATGTTAGGTTTTTGTAACTAATAAATCATTTTCCCATTTAAATGAGAAAAATGTTAGATTTTACAATTTTAGAACAGTTTTTGCAGAACTAAAACTAAAATTTCTCCTGAATCCTCATTCAGGCAGTGGAGGTGCGATAGGTTAGGTTAAATTTAACAATTTAGATTTGTTTATATTTGCGGGTGTTCACATTTATTATTGAGCTCTATCAATTTGACCGCAGTTGATGTACGGCTTTTATACTTACATTTTGTAGTACGAACTTAAAAACATATTAGAATACAATCTAGATCTTCAAAATGGTTGTACAATGACCATAAAAACGCTTGAAAAGCCTAATAGTTCTAGTGTTATCACATATCCCTTACAACTCTAAATGACCTTACGAGCTTTAAATCTACAAAAAATTATCTCTAGTTCATAATATAAACTTGACAGCACATTCCTATCGTTTTGCCGTTTCCGTTTGATGTATATCATGTTTTGTTTCACAATCAATTTTTGTAATAAGTAATCTCAAATACTGATTGATGTCCTACTTGAATATGAACTGTACTGATAAAGGTTGTATGAAATATGGTATCATTTACCATAAAGGAAATGCGTTGTTTTTGTTCCATTCGATTGCTTTTAACACTTCGCTATCTTAGATTACCGTCATACAGCCAAAAAAAGCCATGGATCCTCGCTAGAGAGCTAACTGATTGCACGTCACTCTTTTTTGCATAGTTCCCTGTGTGGTTCTTGTATTGAACAGCGAATGTTTGATGCCGCGTAATGTTTGATTTCCGTATGCTTTTTTCTACTTGCATTAGTATGAGGTTTAGCATACAAATTGAATGCACGGTTAAATTTAGACTTTTTTCTCGATTAGCTAATTTTGTATTTAGTAAGGTCTTTCATAGTTTTCCGGTTTATTTTAATATTTTAATTCTACTAATTTACTAATACTAATACTAATCACTACATAATCAACAACAGAAGAACAGCAGTTAGAAAAGAATTAGAATGGTCCGTAAAGAAAAAAACTCTATGTTTTCATATGCTTTTTATCATCGCACTCATGGTAAATAACCCATTCATTTAAAATGTCAACGTGAATATGAAAAATTATCTTCTTAATTAACTTAATTGTCATCAATCTATTAATAACCTTTACGATGGAACATTACAAAACATTTTGTCACAACCTTCACTCAAACATATTTCTTGCAAATCGTAACAGTAAATCAAACGAACAAAAAACCCGATTTCTAGAAAACAATCATCTGGTACAAGAACACATGTCCATATTATTTATCTGTTTGGCCAACAAGCAGTGTTAGAGATACTATTTACTAGACATCAGGCGATATTTTCTCACAACCATACGGTACCGGTTATGGTTGAATAAACTATCGCCATATTCATGCTTAAAAGGACAATGTTAATGTTGACTTTGAGCAAAACGACGCATCAATAGCACATGGGGCCGATTCGTGAAAGTAAATAGTACGCACTGCCATTCAAATTTTTCATTTCGCCTGATTTCGTAGAATAGTAAAATCGGTAAAAGTGAAAATGGAGAAAAAATCCAAAAGAATAATGTACTCAAAAGAGAATATATTGTTCATTTGATAGTGGATTTTAGAACATTTTGGAAAAAAAGAAATTTAAAATTTGGAAGGATTGAAATCGTATTGAACAAGCAGAGAAAAAGGTAACAAAGAATAGGAATACTAAAATGTCACAATTTCAAGGCACGTGCATTAGTGCAATCACGTAACAAGACTTTGGCATGCTCGTTAGCGTTACCCACTAAAGGTCAGTTATTTTTTATGCAATCAACCAACGCTTTGTACGATTGATGCTCAAAACTTCTTCTAGTTGCATTCCGTTGAAGTACTTTCCGTTAACGATGTGAATTTCAAGTGGCGCATTCGTTTGAGTCGATCGTCGTGTTAGGAGTAGATTGTGTTCCATCGTGAATAGAATTGAAAAATTAAAAAAAAACTAAAAAAGAGCATAAACTTTTTTTTGGAAGCGCGTTTTGGAAAAATATAATTGATGTACTAATGTGCAATATTTCACTTTGTTTGAACTGAGCAGTGTTATTGTCGATCGCATAGTAAATAAGTAACATGCTGATATTTGTAGATATTTCAACATCGGATGTTCAATTCCGGTACATTCAATAAACGAAAAGGTAGATCTTCCCGTTAGCACGTCTTAAATTTAAACCAGAAAAAATCAATATTCTTGCGCGAATTGGAAAATTAAATCGCCCAAGCAATCAAAGAGTCGTTTAATCGTAGATGTTATGGAATATCCATTACAGAACATATTTCCAGATTCAAATTGAAATTCATCGCTTCATTAGTTTGCACTTGAGTCGCAAACCAATTACAAATCCGTCTCGGTTAGGCCAAACTTGATACCGATGGCAATACCCGGGGCTAAATGGATGCTTTTTAAAGTTTAAAATTAAAATTGTGGTGTTGCGGGCTCCGACCTTCCTCAGGGAAGTATTTCATATTTTTGTTTATTTTACAACACGCTTCAAACATTCGTAAAACAATATCCTTTGTGGAAGAAAATTGGAAGAATGACCGAGAGAAAGCGGACACATAATTAAAACAGAATTGTAAACAGAATGGTTGTTGGTATGAAAATCAAATTATAAATAGATTAAGTTTCAAATTTGAAGAATCTTAATTAACGGGAAACAAATATTGTTTAAATTCAGACATGTAGAAAAACCAAACGAACAACGTAACAATTTCTTTCCAAACTATAACATTGAATTATTTAGGAAAATCTACAGCAGAGTCTTCTGTGCATACACGAACACTTAATGTGTAATAAAAAATTATTATGATTTTTGTTTGTTTGCGTACCACACATTTGTTCCAAATGTCTGTGAACGTACTGTGCTACTTACAATTATTTTTTCATGCACTTTCATTTCATGCTACACCCAAAACCCAGTCCATTGAAAGATCTTAAAAATGCCGAACGCGTGCTTTCAGCGTTGCTTTTACCTCCGAAACAGGAGAGTTTGTGTAAAGTGAGCACTAAGTAGGCCGGAGTAAAGTTATTTCATTAGTTCCCGGCTATCCTTGCTGGCGATTTGGTATGAAAGTACAGCAATGAAAGAGAGAAAAAAGGATGATTGTTATTACTTGGAGTAAACTACCAATATCGTTCGTTATTTGAAAAGTAATTAGTATCGCTTACATCACGATTTCGGGCTATGGTGAACATGGGAATGAAAGAAGCGTTTCTGTTGCCCATAGAGAATTCAGACCACTTACTAAGTGTGAATTAATAAAAACACTCGCGTAGAAATGTTGAAAATGAAAAAACACACACACATTTCTTTAAATCATACTATGAATATAAATACAAATTTAAGCTGAGTAAAAACTTTAAATGTTTCTTCTTTTTATGTAGCTATTTATTATTATTTCCAATTATTTCCATGTAGCTATATTATTTCCAATTTATAAAAATACTATCTTAGGAAATAAATATCTTACACTTGGGCTTCAACTTATGATCTATAGCAATCGAATGGACTAAATATTTACCACGCATTTCTACGGTTAGTAAGTACTTACGTGCTACGAGGGAACGAGTGCCATTGTTAATTCGTTTCTGCATTCTACATTGCTCAAATATCGTTAAATTTGCACAATTTGCGTCTTACGTCATCTCTGAGGACGTTACGCGAACGATGTTTGGTTTCTAGTGAAAATGCAGTGAAATTTTTTGTAAGAAGATAACAATTCATTTTATCTATAAATATCAGCGATTTAGTTTGAAGTTGTCCAATATCCCGCTGTTTACAAGGACCGAAAATCTGATACGTTGTATAACTCTCACCAAGATCCGCTATTACATGCCCAGCTTAAAGTCTCTATAAAAATAACAGACAACAATATCTGCTATTGCAGTTGAGCCTTGTAAATTTGCGTTTAACTGTCTCCAGCTTATTTATCAATAAAGCGCAACATTCCCGCAAATATTCTAAGAACACAATACTCTCATTGAAAACTCTACTAACCAAAAGTAAGCTGCAGTAACATCTAAAGTATATTCAGCAGGAGTGAATGTTTCTATTGCGATTCAAAATCCAAACACAATTCGCATTTAATCACTGAGGGTAAACAATCGAATTACTTTTCCTTCCGCAAACTGATTTCCACACCAATTCCTTTCCGGCGGATCGCTTTAATTTCATCCGTTTTCCCAAGACTCAATATGTCTCAATACTTTCACGTACAATCATCAATTGCCTCGTTAGTTCTTATGAAAATATAAATGAGTTTTTCCAAAAACAAACGAAATGAACATTGTTCACAATTTTATACGCGTTTCGCTTCGTTTCGCAACACTGAAAATTGATTTTCTACTGTCAACACAATTGTGTAAGGATTTGATCCACGGATCGTTGTCATGATAGGATACAAGCTTGTACTACAATAGTTTATTTTTTATTATTCTCATTTTTTGTTTCGAAACAGTTGATTTTTGGAGATTTCATTTTGTTTTCTATTTCATTTAAGTACAACTACTTAAATCCGAGAATGTAAAAGTTTGTTTTATGAAGGAATGCGTAAAGCTTAATGTAGTAATTTTGACTTACTAATCTGACCGCTTCAATCTGATTAATGTTGTAGTCAACATGACAAATATTGTATTAACCATAATAACGAAAGCCAATTATAACATCAACTTATTCTCGCTTTGGTATAAATTATCCACACGGCATTGATGTCAGTATATCACTAAAATATAATCAACAAATAAAGTAAGGATGTAGTTGACAACCAACTGCATTATTTGCCTTTTCTTGTCCCTTTGAAGTGGGAAAAGAATGATTAGGTTGTAATTACTAATTGTTACTCAAACATCGGTTGTTGGAGGAAATTGATAAGGCAAATTAGTTGATTGAAGTTGTAAATGTCACGATGGTGTCTGTAATTAGTATCTTGCATTTGCTTTCACTTACATGCTTATCAAGCTCTTTTTGGCGCATATTCTTCTAATAGCTTTCAATATCAACGCCGGCGTATATAATTATACACATTTCAAAGACACAGGGTGCGGTTGCGTGGTGTCGAGCTAAGTGTTCGACCTACAACATCGCAGTCGGAGGATTGATTCTGTTCTGTAATAATCGAGTAACAATCCTGAGTCAAAGAAATAACTATCCGGTTACATGATAAATGAACGTTTTGTATGCAGGTTGATATGCTAGGTACAACAACAGAAACATTTTCAAAGATCCGTATGGATAGTTAAAGTTACGGTGGAAATAGTTTTAGCAATGAACAATGCATTGCACATTAAACAACAGTTTTCACATCCACTTGTATGTAAAGAGATTACCATGTAGCACAATTGTTTCTCATGGTTTATAATTTAATTAAAACTGTTGAGCATTTTATAAATTCCCATTATTCAGTGTGATTAGCAAGAAAATTATTTTCACAGAGTTTTATTACAGCTATGTCAAAAACGCTATCCACCTAACGATTTCGATTTGTTTGCTTAGCCACAACCGTGCACAACAGCAAACCGTTTTGCTATTCAGGTACGTGTTACATATTAATTCATGTTAGTCTTGTAATCTTACACAACAAATCCACATGCAGCAGTGTTGAAGAACAAAATATATTTTTAGGATATTTTTGCAAGAGGTTTAATATTTTGCTAGATTCAGATTATTTAATACGAGGATGCCCAACGAGACTACGATAGCGGGCGTGGTGTCCACTCGGGGGACCAGTATCACAATCAATCCGTAACTGACATCCCACATACGCGGAATTAACAATCCACCAAATGGATGAATACAACTCAAGAAATTTAGAAATTAAAGTTCTAAACATTTTTTGACTTTAATATTTGTATATATAACTGTAACTTATATCAAAACGAAGGTAAGATAAATTGACAACAATGAAATAGGGAATCCGTGAGAAGAAAAACGGAGAAGGAAGTAAGGAAAAAAAGCCGAAAGAAAAGAGAGTAAACAGTAAATGAGTAAAATCCCGAAACAAGAAGAGAGTTAAAGAAAGAAAGATAAAGGATGGAATAAATGAAGCAACAACAGCAGACAAGAAAAAGGAAAAATTGATTGTTGGATGGAAAATAAGTACCATCAAAATCTTTCCAAACCTACAAAACCATAAATACTTGATGCTAATTTGAAACTTTTAAATAAAAAATTGTAACAAATAATGTTTCTAACCCGATTATGAACTCTTTCATTTTCCTCTAGTACACACTTTCAAATATTCTACAACGCTGATTCGACAAAGATATGGCAGCTGTCACTATACTATGCATTTCATGAGCAGAACTCTTGGATAAAACTCAGCACCCTCTCGAGTTCAGAGTACAAAATGACCAGCTAGAAGGGGTTTTACCGACACCACCACGTGTCTTTGTGACACCCGCAGGGTTTAAATGACTTTTCTATGCTAATTTGTTGCGATGCAGTGCACGCGCTAAGTACATTTAATTAAAACCACGTTACACGCATTTAAAGGGGTTTGAAAGCAATTAACACAATCCCAACGTGATATATTCTTTTAAGATGTACTTTTCTATTGTTGTATTATTGTTCAGTTTAAAATTTCGTGAGAATTCGCTGCAATTTATGTGTACATTTTGATTTTTAAAATATTTAAATAAAACTTTATAAGCTATTCAAACAGCTACATATTTTCTTCTCCACAAACGTAAATTATTGCAGATAGTTCACTTGCACAGAATACTATACTATTATACTGTCTAGAAACACAACCTAGCCGTGCATTTTGAATGCAAAACACGCTTCTATGTTTTTAAATACGGTTACAAGTATCAATTTTCTTATTCTATTGTGTTTTTTTTTTTTATTTTAAATACGTACGATGCCTCTATGTATGAAACATTGCATCGCAACAAAGCGTTCCTCATACAAATGTAGCCTAATCTTGTTGCAAATCTTTGAGTAAATAATACGTCTACCGATTCCATCCTTCGAGAGCGGATTATGCTCTAATCAACCATAATCCACCTATTGTTGGAAACTGGTGTGATAAACCGTCCGACCTACAGCTGGTTTTGTAGTGTAGATAGGTCAATACCAGAATGGTGTCGGAAGGAAAATGAACTAAAAATTATACTTTCACCCCTTGTGTGTAGTCCCTTTGTTACGCTTGGTTTATCATCCTATAATGGGCATGCGTATCAAAACGTTGCTCCCTTCGTGAGATTTTTTTTTGTTAGCAAGAAAGCTGTTGTTATGCCAGCTGTGTAAAAAAATACGCTTACAAAGAAACTCACGACTACAGCGAGGGAAACAGGAAGAATAACTGACTGAATGAAAGACTTATGTAGACTTTCACGCGGCATAATGTTTGCGATATTCAAAGCAAGTATGCATACCGACAAAACAGTGTAGCTGTGGAGTCCGGAAACATCCGTATTACATGTAAAACTATGTACAAAATATATCGAAAAGAAAATTCACTCAATATAACCGCATAACTTTTAATGTTAAGTAGAAGGCCAAAAACAACAAAACGTTGTTGTATAAATGCAAATTGCAAATTAAATACACAAATTATTTTAAATTAAGCTAAAATTAAGCTTTAAAATTACCTTGGACCATTGTTATTGAACTCAGACAATTATTCATTTCACATCCCTACCACCAAAAACAGATTCAGCAAATGCGAATCGCAGTAGAACACGTGTTTTGGGTGCGTTGCAGTTATTTGAAAAATGCTTCTAACACACGCACATGATAATTCATTGAACAGGCCCACCGCCATTACTATTCGTGAATGACACATATTGTGTAACCATGCGTCAACTTCTTTGTTAACTTTTTTCCATAAAATTTCCCTTGAGTCGTGAACAGTTTTCTATGCAAATAAACAGTTCGTGTCTGCCACATGTTACCCATGGCAATCAAACTATTTTGTTTGATTGTTAGTATATTTGTTTTCTTTTTCACATTTCGTTAAAATAGCTTCAACCGTGGTAGGAACCAAACTTGGGATGGGATATGTATTCGAAACCATGTTTAGACCAGTGTACTTAACCGAACTTGTGTATTGTTTGTTTATCAAGACCAACAGTCTATACGGTGAATACCACGGTGATAAATACAGTAAAATTGAAATAAATGTTATAATTAGAGAAATGTTGCTTAGAAACAGCAAAATTAATAAACCAATTTAACGATGACATATGTAGTTTATGCCATCTTTATACATAACTGTACTGAGAGTATCATTGCTGCATGTTTGGTTATATTTCACATAAATCGACATGTACAGTGTTGTGACAATATACGTTTGAATGGAGAAACATTAAAAATCTTTTGTTTGAGTAATGGTGTATACCTGAGTAAAACATAAATATGTAAAAAAAACAGTTTTTTCATACGAGAAGTTGAGAAGCTTTCACCGCACATAACCTAACTGGGGTTCCTATTTTCTTGCGTGTTCACTTTTCATAAAGAACATTGCTACCCTTTTTTCCAAACATTAAAAAGGACTCGTCACGTCATTCGCCCTAGCCAGAAATGGGTCTTTTCCGACCTTCGAGTGCGCTAGTAATTAAGCATTTATTATCCTTCCGGAAACTGTGTGTATATCTACTAACTGCCCGATATTGCAGGCTAGCAGAAACAAGCAGAAATTCTGTGCGCCAGCACGTTCACAACTTTCTTTCCTTAAACGCATTAATAATCACCTTCTTAAAAGAAATCGAATTACCAGGAAAGGAAATATCTCGATTCGTTTAATGTTTCCTCATTATTCACCAGCCGCCGTCTGCGGGTTGCTTATCAACGAAGTATTTATATATCTTTTAATGTAACCACGTCCTGTACGGTTGAACGGAGGTTATGTTTCTAACCCACAGGGGTACCCTTGGCAACGTAAACCGTCGTACCTTCGGCCCAAACCACCGCCACTTTACGCTTACCATATGCTAATCAATGCTTTGGCAAACGTGCTGGGTTACTATTTGTTTGTCCCTTTGCCGTAACGTCACGTGTCGCTGTTCATTGAAGGTCGGCAGTGAGTTGCAACTATTGCCCGCGGGAAGGATAGCACCTAGCGGATCGGTGTAGACCTGGTGGACCGGCGGAACCGGTTCCTAGAAACCAGCGTTCACATGGATGGTAAAAGATGGGAAAAAAGCAAAACAAAACAAACGCCCGTTGGCTGGATTTGTTTATCCTGTTGGCGGTTGCACGTAGATCGGTTGAGCTGATGATTAGATTTTGGAACAACGTCAACGGTCATTGTGCGAAACGTTTCGGAAAATTGCTTCGCTACATGTGCCAGATTGAACCAGCAGCATTCCGAAAGGGGGTGTTTTGTTATCATACGAACGTCGCTATCATATGCACACGTTACCGCTCGGTATTGAGTGGAACAAGATAACGCAATAGTATGTTATAGATGGTAGATCACCCTAGAACAGCGTGTTCTTCAATTGCCGTTGCACGTTTTTATTGGTGTAAATCTTTGAAACTGAATTACGGTTTTTTTGCTAAACAGGGGACTCCAGTACTTTTAACAAATTGTGTTTAAATTGTTTACAAGAGAGTTTCAACACATATTACAGCATTTTGTCGCCAAATAGAAAACCAAAATGTATTGAAAACAACACAAAAATCAAATAATGCAATCAAATTCATGTTTCGTGTCCGGGCGACAGTCACGAATTTACCCACATTTTTGTCCATTGCCAATCGTATTATGTTACGTTATATCGTTTTTATATTCAAGCATGGATAGCAAGAGCGAATTCGATATAGGACGCATTCCCCGCAATTGATTAAGCACATGATGTCACACACAAACTAAACATCAACGCGTTAGAAAATTGAATTATGTGAAACAATATTTCAGTTAACCAAGTTTGGAATTTAATTAAATAATAAAGTATGAACAAACAGATAAAGAAAATCTTTTGTTTTTATAATCACTTGAAATAAATATTTATCACGCATATCTGCTTCTTCTTCGCGTACCGACCCACGTGGTCGTTGGTAAGCGCGAATTGTCCAAATGGAATTTGATATAAATCCTATCGTGTAAAATTCCGGCGTCGCCACCATCTACTCCACACAACGTCTAACATGTGTTTATAAAAAAAACATAAATAGGTACTGTATAAAAATCGTTGTTTTGAAAAACTTCTGTTTAAAACTGTTGAAAAAGCTTGTTGTATTTTAAATTTATTTTATGTGAATTTATTTCTTTTGCGTTTCCTTTGTTTATCCAACGAAATCGTGTCATTTGGGTTTGCCAAACTAATAATGCTTAACGTTGTTGATATGTGAATAGAAAAAAATGTTGGCCCCCTTTTTGTAACAATTGTTTTCATGCATTCTGCCTAAATGTTGCTTGTTCATTCATGTCCGATTAAACTTCGGAAGCCATACGAATGAAGCGTTCATTCTTCGGAGAACTTCGGCAACTTATAAATGCGTTGCAGGGGTGCTTACGTTGCTTGATTCATTCAAAAATTCTTGTTATGCAATGCAAGACGAAGTGCTGTTTGTTATTTTTATAGAGACTTTGATCTGGGCAGCTACAATCGCCTCTTTGCAAGATGAAGTAAAGGGTTAGGGATTCGTAGCCGTGAGTGAGAGAAAACTCATTTGATACATTATAACGTAATACATAAAAATATAAAATAAACATTCATTAACACAAACATCCAATTTTTTACTGCCAGTGGACTTTTGTTTATATTACACAATTATACAAAAAATCAGTTTCAAGTGTTACTACCTTGCATTCATTTTTTTCTACTTTTTCTATATTTTGAGCAGATTAAACTATCTAGCAATCGCAAAAGAGTCATACCACATAATAGTAAGATATCATCTTTACGTTTTTTTTTTTTTTTATTTATTCATAGACGGCCAGGCCGTATTGCTTACAACTAAGAGTAACTTAATCTATTGTACAATTCACATTCGTTTGAAGACATTTCCTTCTCCAAACGGTGAAAGGTCACCTTATCCCGGGTGTACTCGGTCGTTTTGCTGCGTATATTATCATCTTTACGTTACTTCATAATCAAATTACAAAAATGATCAATTATGTAGCGCGACTAAAGTTGATGTATTAATTACACCTTGCCTTGCAGGTACCGGCTTGCCTTGAAGTGATTCTGAAGATATGCAAAACACGAAGCAATGTGCATTCGGAGCACTGCCGAAAAACCCTGTAATTTTCACAGGACGACAGTCCACAAACACACTCTGGTTTTCCAGTTGTACGAGAACATTACCGGCTGCCGGTTGCTCAGTCGTGTTCTGCAGTTGATCGCGGGAATCTGTTTTGAATCGGGAAAACATGACGAGCAAAAAATAAAAGTGTACGAATGCGAAAGCCGCCAAATGTGAAATAATAGTTATTTCCTAAAGTTAAACATTTTCGATAATGTTGATTGCTCAATCAAATACGAAAATTAGTGGTTCTTATAAGTTAACATTATTATAACCTAGACAAACAAAATGTTATTAAACATTGTTTGTGAACAACATGTAAATTTAAATTGTTGATTTTCCGTCAAGTAGATCACTCCTAATGACAAGGATTAACATACATGGATAGCAAAGGATTTACAGTGCGTTATGATGTTATGATGTTCAAATAAAAAGTGTTGGAGCGCGACCAGCGGTACTTTATAAATGATACTGGCAAATAATTATGGGTGCGCGTTTGTGCAGTGTTGTATTACGATTATATTCCATACAACAGTTTACGATATGATTACTGTGTAAAAATAACAACAACGAAATTTATAACGATTTGGTGACAATCAATCTGATGAAATAATCGTTTTCCTATATGAATTCTGGATATGTACACGGATAACTCCAAGAACGTATTTAAAAGTTACTAAAAATTTTAATTTTACAGTAATAGTAAAGTAGTGAAACAATGTTTCGATATAAAAAATTGATTGACGTTTTATAGGATTATGTAGATGATTAACATAATTGGATACAACAACAAAAATTACAAAAAAGTGTAGTGAACAACATAATTAAGCTGTGACGTGCGAAGTGTGGTTTACAAAAGGCTTTCTTTAAAGGGCGTCACATCATATTCGACCAAAACCCGTCTGATTTTTGGATTTAAATGGATACCGTTCAGAAAACCGGAAGGAAACACGGCACAATGGCTACGGCAATGTTTTTCATTGCTGGCATGCTGTCTGTAGTTAAAGGTAAGAGCTGACGTAGAATGTACTGTTACAAAAATTTCACGCAACTTATTTACCTGGTTTCTACATACAAATAATGTTATGTATACCATGTGTGCGTTAAAATATAGTATAACAATATAGCTAAAACATCCATATCTATTGATGGTTTTTAGGCATTATAAATATTCTAAAAATAATATATTTTCATGTTTTATTTATACCATTATTTATTGTTGCAACCGAATATCCACTGAATGTGGCACCCTACAAGTCTCTAATGGAGCAATCAAAGATGCCCCATCGATGTCCTGTTGTGTCCACGGCCACCCATGGCGGCAGGCATACAATACGGTCAATGCAGCCGTGTTTGGTTTAACCGGTAAAATGGTATAATTAAAATGGAAAAACAATATTCTAAAAGAAAACAGTCACTATGAACCAGTGAAGCTGTAATTAATTGTAACTCACATTAATTTGATATTTAATTTTTGGACGTCTTTTTGACGAAGAATCATACCGTTGTCAAGCGCAAAAATTGTAATAAAAACATTCATTGTAAACAAACCAGAAGAAACGTGTCATAGCTATGACAAAACAACAACAAAGTTATGCTATTGCTTGATTTCAATCGCTTTGATAGAAGCAATTACGAAACTTTACTTTCGAAAGTGTACTACTTGTCGTCAGATCAAAGCACTTCAAAGATAATCGTTTTCCGAAACGCATTAATCATAATTTTATTCGGTGGATTTTGGATCGTTTCTTTAACGGCTTTGCCGATCGAAAAGAATAGCTGCCTGGATACAGAAATCACAACCTTTTTCTCACTGATTTGCCACGCTATCAATTTTGTCGCTTTGCCATTTTATAACTTTGTGTGCTTTACTCGTCTGAAAACGGTAATCTGTGGTGCTACCGTGCATGCCCTTCCGATCTTCAACATCAAACCGTCCCATTCATACTAGCCGCTAGACTACAGTGTGCGAGATTGGATTCAATAAGTACTATAAAGAACTTTAAAGAGAACAACATGGTGTTTTTCGCTGTCGCCTTTCAATGACATCCGTTGCTAAAAAGAAAGAAAGGTATCGACAAAAAGGATAGCCATCATTCTGAGAAAAGCATGCAACATTGCCGAGGTCGGTTTGTACGTGATTCCTTTTTTTTTTTAGACCATTCCTGTGAAATTTCTAGAGAGCTACGCTTTCTTTCAGCGAAACTTATTGATGTTAGCTCATAGGAAAAAAAAATCTCTAGGGATTGAAAAGAAAGGTCCCTCCTGTATAGCAATCAGCGGAAAAGGTGTAACTGATACCAAATTCTTGGCCATCTACAGCTCGGAAACATGAGAATTTGGTCTTCAGCTCAGGTCGTGGAGGTTACCGATGGATAGATAAAGCCATGCGACCGATTTGCTGATCTTTCAGATTTGACACGCAACTGTTTCTAGGATTTCAGCATGCTAACTGTTGAAACCGAAATCTGGATTACAATTTTTTATATTTTTTAACGTTCGTGCAGCAATCTAAAAAGGAATACAACATACACATCCAGCACTAAATGCAACACATTTTGTCATAGGAAAAAAGATATCAAATTGCAAACATAATTCGCTCGAGTAGCCTACTCTAGAGGAACAAACAGCAGAAGTGTGGACAGCATAAGATGTCTCGATCGCAATGTGGCGTTTCAATGGTGAATTACCCAAAAACAACATTGACTTCAACATCGACAAATGAATCATAACGACATCCGGAGTATTATGTACTCTTTTCAAACAAAACATTAACAAAAAATTAAATCGATACACTTGAACAGAAGACGTTTCGTAGCTGTAAACGTGATTATAGACAAAACGATTACTGGTTTTTGCCTCATTTTGCACTTCGGTATCTCTGAAATGTGCTTCACAAGGCCAATTGATTCAATTTATATTAATTAAAACATATTTCAGGCAGCTCCGGGGCATTTATCCTTAACGGCACCATAGCATTGCAAATTAACGATCATTTTATCATACATCCAGTGCATGCTAAAAATGTCTTCGTTCAGCTCCGTGACATTTAGTACATGAGTCAGCGATAAGGAGCGAGCAGTTACTGCCATACCAAACCACATGACAAAAATGTGACACAGTATGTGAGGATCTTCTCCAATTGTGCTGTAACTTTATTATTTTCTTGTAGTTTTTAGCGTGTTCTTTAAAATTTTGTATTTTCCCGTTTTAGCGAAATAATTACAGAGCTGTCGGCGCATGTCAGCTTCTATGACGCAGCTGCTGGTGTATTAAGCCTAACTCTTATAGCAAAGCACCATTAGTCAACCGTTCTCGTTTCGACACGTGGTATAACAACATTTGATTTGATACAAACATAGTACATTAAGATGTGTAAGCATTCGATACGGTAATCGAAATAATATACAAGTTGCATTAAAAATATATCTATGGGCACACATGATACATGTAATATAAAACATACATTGTAGTTTTCATAAGGGATTACCTTTAAATCCCCAGCAGACACTTTATTGATGTGAAGTTTCACGTGGTCGATACAATTTAGAAATAATCATCATTACTATACTGAATGTTGCACGCGATTATGTTTCCTCATTTATGTAAGGGATGTTTGATTCCTTTCTTAAATCACTCCTTTGGGAATACCAGGATGGTTCGTCAGAAAAAAAAAATCATATCAGAGCAAAATGATGGTCATTTTTATAGCATTTGAAGCCCTGTTAGAAAAATGAAAGCCAGTCAACCCTCTCTCTGAATATATCATCAACAACCACAGGTAATTTATAGGCTTCAGTTGGTTTTCCGCTCGTTTACATCCTACGGCAGGTTGAAAAAAATAAAAAGTTGATATTCTTTTCATATTTTTAGATCGTTAACCCATAACATATGATTTATGTAGTCAAATAAGATAAACGTGAAGAATCTCCCATTTATTTGTTACCCTGCACGGTATGAATAACAATAAAAAGCTACACCACATATATAAGTAAATATTCATCAAGTCATAGTGCAATATTATGTAACACAAAGAAAATATGTTATTAAATTCCGTTTCAACACAATATAAAAGATTTATCATAAAACATGTCACAAAAAGAGGTACCCATTGACACACACGCACATATCAGAAACGAAAATAATCCTATTTATAAGGTTCTTTAGTCCAGCTGTGACCATTACATGTGTTCAACATGGTCAACTTCCATGTGAAGAATGGACGCAATTGCAACCATATAAATGGAGTGTGTCGCTTGCAATCTCTAGGGCATACAAAATACGGATAGAAACATATTCCGGTAAGGGATGGTCGAGTTTTCCTCTATTTATTTTTTTAACAATCGTGTAACAAATTTTTCCTGCATTACTCTGTGGTTGGTAATGGTTGTTTGGAGAATAACCTACGGTCCAAACTTAGTTTTATAGTGAAGAAAGAATAAATATACCACGAATAGAGCTGATTCGAAAAACCAAAAGTTTCCGTATAATTAGAAATCAAATTGCAAAATAAATGGAAATCATTGTACTACTTAAAGAGCAAATTTGTATTGTTTACAGTTATTATGATTTTAAGCGACTTTTTGCGAAAACCTATCTTGCAAACCAAAAAAAATTAAATGAAATGATCAAGGTATAACTCTTTTCATAATTTAGTCATCGGCGACATCAATCGTTTATATTAAATGCACCAGATGTCAGGAAGTATTCTGCCGTGTAGAGGAAAGTTTACTAGCATCAATTAAAATAAATCTACATCTTACCCACTTTTATTGCTACGCCCGTCACAAATGCGAAACACTAATTAAGCCAACCATTCATATCTTCCGTGCCGTGTCACTGTGTAGTTCTGAATGCGGGTGGAAGTGTATCAACTTTTTCGTTTCAGTTCGAAGCCATTGTTCGGCTGGAAATGTGTCTTTTTCTTCATTTCAAACTCGAACGTAGTATGCATCTGAGTTTTGTGAAAGGCTATGGCATTCTTATTGGAGACGAAACTTTGTCATTCTTTCCCTGAGCAAAACAGTGGAACACGCTGATTCCTTTGCTTTCAACATACGCCAGCCATGAAACGCTGCTATCTATTGATGGGACATAAATGATTTACGTAAATAAATTTTAATTAGACGCTTCATTCACTAACACGAACAAACGCTGATGCGAGAGCAAGAACCTCCCAAATAGGCATTGTTAATTTAAACCCGCATAAACATCCAGTTGCCGTTAATATTTTTTGCTCAAGAATTTTGTGTTAAATTCTTTTGCCGGTACTGTAGGTAGTAGAAGCAACATTTGAAATTATTTTTATTTTTTGTTTATAGTTTTTTAAGGAGAATAGAGATGATAAAAAAAATAATTACAAGCGACTTTTCGATTTTCCCTTCAATATAACGTCTCATTCTAAGTATGCCATTTTGTGTTATAACAAAACATATACAACTAAACGGTAACACTATGGAATGCATATAATCGATAAAATGGGCGTATACTCTTCAATACATTTTGTAAAATAAAAATTAAATAATCTTAAATAACAGTACCGAAATTTGGACACAATTAGTCACAGATTACGTTTCTCACATTTTTTTCACAAATATAACAACGTACCATAATCATTTTATCATTTTTTTAATTAATTATTGCAACGTGGCTGGAAGAAAAATATTATGGCTTTCGTTTGTGGTGAAACGAAACATTACCATTCTACGATTACCTATTTGGTCACGGTTCAGTGAAGTACCTCTTGCATTGCCATTAGGATACGAAATGGATACGCGTTGTAAATCATTCGCCGGCTGCACGTCCTGGCACTCTTTAATAGCTTCCAGCAGCATTCATACCGAGGCGTTGTCACGTTGGATTGCTCACTGATAGGTTAAATGTGACGGTACAAATGAGCCCTTCAGCCTAAACGCGATTGCCTGCTTTCTTTGTGAGACGTTGACCTTTTATTCCTGTTGGCCGCAACAATACGTCGCCCTTGGAAAGCGAATGGTAATTAACCGATATAAACCAATATGTTGCCCAATATGCTCGGCGCATATTCTGCAGCTGACTGTACAACAGGGGTAGGTTTCAGACCAAGGTGCCTCTAGGTATATTGCACACCGTACTTTTTCGGTTTGAAGTATAGTTTTTATGTGAAACAATGATTGATATTGATGAAAGTTTTCTCTTCTGCATACAATTTATTCATGTGCGTTCAATTCACCTATGGAAGGAACTTGGAAATTTATTCATAGAGTTATTGCTAGATGTTTGTAATACTACCTGTACTATTTTTAGTTTTTCAATTGTAGTCGAGAACATGAAAACCAGTTAAATAACAAGAGTTATAAATTTGATTTCGATTCCATTTTCAATTTCAACCCATGTGTGTTTCCTGATGAAACCTCGTAATACGCTTTTAAAAGTCATTCGTATTAATATTTCCTCATGCTAACCGCAATTTACGTAGTCTCTGTTTGCTTACACCGTCTTAATTTCCTCCTGTTCAACATTTCTAATGGAATCGAGGGTTCAGTTTTGTGCAAGCGGCACAGTACGCTTCATATTTCCCTATCTGGTTGAGTTTTATTGAAACCGCTAAGTAAGCATCGTCCTACCTTCCGAGCTGTTAACATTGTACCAACTCATCGCCAACTGCACTGCTACCCAATGCATACAGAGCGACTTTGTTCAAACAATCAAGAGATCCCGGATGCGTCGAGAACCCTCGTTTCAAAGGACCGTTTAATAAGACTCCGGGCAAGCCCGGGGCTATTGCATTTACGTTCATCCCTTCGTTCAATGGAGAAAATGACTACTTGAGGTCCGCCTGTCATCTGTCGCCCTTCCGTTAGGGATGGACACCTCTGGTAACACATCCAGAGTTTGAACTTTGGATCCTTTCAACGCATGTTAACATTTCTCCATGAATCGCGAAGCATCCTTGGTGCAGATGCAAACTTGTACGAATTAATCGCAATTGTTTGCACTAATGATTATCATAAAATTTTCATAATCCTTCTAAACCTTTGCATAGAAAAATGAGATGCAAATAAAATGTATACATGGTGAAGGATTTAACGCATTTGTATTTATGTTTCGATTATGTTTCACTAAAAATTTAAACATGTTTTTCGTAGAGAATATTTTGCTGAATGTTTATAAATACACTTATATTATCTATTCTTTAAAAGCAAGTTTGACTTTTGTTGTCGACTAATGTGTTCACATTTCTTAAAGAAAACAACCGACAACCAAATAGACATCCAAATAGAAAATAGATTAAGGAATCATATCCAGTAACTACTATCAGTAAAGTAAATACAACCACAGTAAATCGAGCTGACTATTTTGTCGATAACCAAATTGAAGCAATCAGCTTAATCTATTGAAAGCCCGAACCATTCACTAATTCAATTAGATGTATCTTTTATTATAAATCCATTGCATAATAACTGTCAAATTTGAGCCGCATCTCCTAATAGATATGTCTGAAATTTATTACGTGAGGCGCCTGGATGCATCTTAAGCCGATATTAAGAATGTTCGTCGTTGGTTTGAAATCCCATAATTGGAAATTCATTCCCATGAAATTAAATTCTCGAGCTGCCACCCTAGCTGTGGTTGGAGTTCAAACAGGAGGGTTCGAACAAAGATAGGGGCAGATGGTGACTACACCTTTTGTAACAATACGATCGCCACGCTGAAGTGCGTGCCAGGGGTAGAATGAAGCACAAAAATTTAATCGAGCTCGGTCGAAAAATTTCGGCGAATAATTAAGAACAGTACTGAAAATCTCATATGTCAATTTGTAGATGCAGATTGTTTGTATGCGCCGTTTTGTTGGGATCATTTCTCTAACGGCTGGCGGCAAGGTGGCGTCTCATTTTTTTTTTCTACGCCATATGAAATTCTAACTTTATTTGCTACATTTTGATAGCACCATTCCTGCAAGCCGGCATTGCAGTTTGATAGAGGTAACAGGACAACGCCCATCTGATTTCGTTAATGGATGTGACTGTTACGCTACTAAAATCGTCGAGCTATCGGAGAATTTCCCCCGAACACAGGTTTTTCTCAGCTTTCAATTAATGGCTTATTTTAAGTAGCGTCCGAAACATTAAAAATAAAAAGGTGAGAACACTTCCGCCAACGTCATCCGCTCTGTACCAATACCAACCGGCTATTAAATCCCTTTCAACAATAAATCTTTCTCCTATTGGTAGGGAAGCCTTGTCTCGGAAAGCCTCTCGCTAAGTTGGCAGATTATATTTTCAATCGCAAAGTGAAATAATGAAAAGGCAAAGTGGCGATTTGTCGCTGAATGAAAGCGTATTTAGGATGATTTCGATAAGACAATCGCCTTTTTGTGTTATCATTTGGATCCGCAATATTTAGGGCACCATTTAAATCACTTTGATGGGAAATTCAAAGTTTATTCCATAGTAAAAAGGTAGTTATATTAGAACTGAATGTTACTATAACCGTATAAAAATACCTAAAATTTTAGTTTCAATAAGTTCTTAGAATGAAAATATATGCTCACACATATCATTCTGTTTAGTTCCACACGGCAAATTTAAAACATTGTTGCTTTTCGTTTTGAGATTTTTTTTTTATTTTAACAACCCTTACTCAAAAGAGATGCAATATTTGCGGTAAATTAGCATGCATGGTGTGTTCGTACTGTCTTCCATCACGATTGAGCCATCACTGAGCTCAAATAAAAGCGAACAACGGAGTTTGAATGAAGCATGCACCTGCGTGTGCAGTGAAAGTCTGTCCACAGCATTAAACGCTTCTTTAACTGTCCCAGTGTGTCCTCTACACGCCCTTGACATTTTGCTATCTTTTTATACAAATACTACATACCACACTTTACGACATAATCTAACATTATGGATCCTGTGTCCCAGCAGAAGAGGATGGAGCTTTTTAAGTGTATTTTATGAGAATGGCCGAAAAAGCTGGTGCCTGCTGCGCGCTAGGACTCATTGACACGTCCTGGATTGTGGCGATACGCACAAGGGTAAATTTCAACGCCGATGTTGTCTTCTGATTTGGCGGACGGCTTTTTGCACCATGCTATTAGTTTGAGATCCAGAAATTCAGTTACGATTGACTCTAAGCAACTGCTTGCGCTCTTCAAAATATCTAGTTTATTCATCTTATTTCCTTTTAGCGCACGGTACTGCATTTTGTATCGTTAAGTGCCTTGTGGTTTCTCTGGCAATTTGGATAAATAATGCAAAAAGAAACCCAACCAACTTAAACGCCTATTTACATACAAGTTTAATTTTCCATTTAACAGAGTTTGACACATTTTAAAAGAAACCAAAAAAAAAAGAAACCCAACCAAATTAAGCGCCTATTTACATACAAGCTAAATATTCCATTTCACAGAATTTGACACATTTTGAAAGACTAATTTATTATAGATGTAAAATATAAAATACCGGATCACTAGACACCTCCTTTTCCCCTATAATAAAATCAGATTACATAGGAGTGTACCGGAGACGAAGAACAACACTGATTTCAATCAAAACCGCTTGCTAGGGAAAGCATTTACATAATTTACATATTTTTTTAGATAATCGAAATTTAAGTAGCTCTATGTTGAAAGCTAAGAAACTTCAGACGGACTTTGCGGTGTTGATGAAAAAGCAATTCCGATGAGCTTTTGTTAATCAGGTGTGCATCATCGGTGCTTCGAGAACAATGGAACACAAAAACTAACGTTAATACAGATGATAATATTCTCATGCGGTAATATTGCTTCAATGCAAATCATTTTTTGCCATTTTGTATTTACATACTACTTATTGCTAAAGTGATTTTAGCTACTAAATAAAGCGAAATCAACTTTCCTATACCTCCGTGACGTATTTTCCTAATTTTCTTTACTTCTTATCTGCACTGATGTTGTAATCAAAAAATAAGAGAACCGTTAATGAAATAAAGATTTGTGAATTAAGTACAATTCTGGATTGTGAATGATATTGCTAAAAGTAATCAGTAAGTGGCAAGTAGCAAAACAATCTTAAACAACTTTATTAATATGTTTCTAAACAGCTCAACAACAAACATAACTTCCAACCAAAATAAACGTTCAGTAAGGATTATTGCATTCATTTTTACATGAACCTTAGATCAATTCGCTCCAGGCTATCCGAATGGACAAGTGAATTTCGCAATACGCTTTGTTTCGCTATGAGCTCCGCAGTACATGCTACTTAAGGATCAGAAATAACATGAACAAGGTGATTTATTTTAATCTCATTTGCGCTGTTATCATATCAGGTTTTAAAGGTTTTAAAATGAAAACGCAATCCACATCAAGTAGGAGAGAAGGAATCAGAAGAAATACATACTAAGCGGTTTCACAATACGTATTCAAATGAATATCTGCTGTTCACTTTACGTAGATATTGTAAAACAACATCAATATGGGCTGTTGTTTGTAAATACCACCTAATTGCTCAAATGGCACAACAGCAACCAAATGTTACATTTGTATGCGTGCTTAAGGCTTAGCTGAATACCCTGACACCACTTCTTAGCGAGATGCATTACTTTTATTCGTGTGTTTTATTTTGCAACATATAAATATGTTCTACGCAACTTTAAACGTGGGCTTAATAGATTTTACCTATCAAATATAATGGCTTCTTTTGCTCCTAAAACGAGTAATTCATAAATGGTTTTTAAATAATGGCTTCAATTGACTTAAAATGTCCAAGGATACATTTGGCATTATATATCCGCTAGTTTATGCGTGTAAAATTAAGCATTGCAAAAGTATGATTATATTGTATTGGACGACTGAAGGTTGGTTCATGTACATGTAGCAGGAATAGAATAAATTGCGGCTGTGAATGTTTTGAAATTGCTATAATTTTCACGTTCTTCCTAGTGATGAAAAACTGTGTACGCTGCGACATAGAATGTATGCTTATATCATAGAAAAAGACATGTATCCATTTCTTACAGCAGAATAAACATCTTTCTGGTAGACACGAATAAACCTACGTCTTGTCATTCATGTTAGAACGTGGGCATTCTGCATATTACTGTACCCTTAAAGTCGGTCGCGTGACGATTGGCGTGTGTGAAAAAATGAACAGCCAAATGTGCCGCATGCTTTAATGTAGTCGAAAAACAGATAGCACAAGATCACAAGTGTGTTGCTATAAAGAAGACGCAATCATACTTTTGCACAAACTGTTTATAGTTTGAGAAAATATTTGTCCGCACATCAGGTTATCGATTTTTGCGACAACGAACTGGCATTGTGAAGTTTGCCATCACAGTTTAGTAATTATTAACATTTATGAATAGGTAACGTTGAGATCAGCAGAGTCACATGTAAGAACTGTAAAAATGGATGCATTATTATAGTATCGTGTTATCCGTGAAATTTCCAGGAAGATCTCCAGGCTGAAATATTACTGTTCTAAAGCCAACTTTGGCGTATAACTTAATATCTCTTAATATCTATACTCGTAAACTAGTATCAATACTCGTTTGCTATGTAGAAGGACTGTAAAACAAATGTGTATTTCGTATTCTAACATATCTGACAAAATATATCGTCTTCAGCAGATGTTATCTATTTTTTTTTATAAAAGAAAAAAAATCTGTTTCTTCATAGCGTAATCCTTACGAGTTCATGATTACATGATAACTCATGATTCCGAGACAGAGACACATTGTAATCTTAGCTTGAAGTAGGACAATATGAAACCACCTACGACCGAGCCGATCTGCCGATTGATTGTATTGACCAGCGTTGGAGTTTTCACAGAAATTTCATAATTTAAATATTCCAAATATTTTTAAAAACGATAAACGGCCTTGCCGTGTTGCTTACAGCAATTGGAATCTTAATCTAAGGTACAATTCATATTAGTATCGAGACATTTCCTTCTCTGAACAGCGAAAGGACACCGTATCTCGGGTGTACTCGGCTGATTTTCTTATTATCTGCTAGTATCATTTTTGTTTCATTTTCATCAATGCCGACTAAAGAACAGATGTGTTTTTTTTTCAGAATCATTTGCCATCCCAGGTGGACACTTTCCAGATAGCAGTTTTCTAGAGGAAGATAGATATTCGCCTGGGTTCCTGACACTTGGACAAAAGTACAGTATAGCCATCGGATCCACGGTAGTGCTGCCGTGCAAAATTAATGAGACAGGTAAGATAACACCTTGACTTATAGCGCCAAAATCATAATCAGCAATATAAAAAACCGGTAACATAAACCTTATTCTCTCGTTGCAATAGAAAACTCTAGCCAATACGTACTAGCTTGGAAGCGTGACATTGCCGTACTAACAGCTGGAAACGTAAAGGTCACGGTGAATCCAAGGATTCGATTAATGCCCGTTCAGGCTCACACTGATCCGCATGGAGCATTGTCAACAGGGTACAACTTAGAAATTCGAGACGTGCGCAACTCGGACGCCGGAGACTACATTTGTCAAATAGGTTCAATGGAACCGAAAGAAATAGTGCACACACTGGAAATATTGGTACCTCCAAAAATTGACTACATTTCACCGGCTAACAAAATGGACATCCACAAAGGGGCACCAATACGCATGGAATGTCGGGCATCCGGCAATCCTACTCCGAAAATTATTTGGTCTAGGAAGGTAATTTTTTGTGAACTAGATCGATTATTCCGTTGAATTTTGTATCAATTTATTTTATATAACACTAACACAATCCAGTCAAAAATCGTCTCATTTACGTCTGACATTCGTAGATTACCGGTCGAAAGCAATCACTTGTTATTTATGCACTGTTGTAATTAAGTCTTCAAAAAATCACCAGAATGGAAAACCGACAAATTCTCTTCTGTCGCTATTACTTAGTACTTCATCGTCGTATGTGTAACTCTCTTCATACCTAT
Source organism: Anopheles moucheti (assembly GCF_943734755.1). Classification (NCBI taxonomy): domain Eukaryota; kingdom Metazoa; phylum Arthropoda; class Insecta; order Diptera; family Culicidae; genus Anopheles; species Anopheles moucheti. The sequence goes on from NC_069140.1 coordinate 62,982,170, forward strand.
GAGCGTTCAACTAGTTAAATGCATTTCTATTTTTAGTTCAGTTTATTCTCATATTTGCATAGCAATATCTAGTCATGGATCAAAATAAATTAAAAAAAACAATAAAAAAAAAACATTGCCATTAAGTTACAATCAACCGATTGTAACACTGTATAGATGTTGAAAATCCTTCTAGTAGTGTTAACTCTCTTCTGTGGTATTCTGAACTAAATTGTCACTAAAACTAAAATCCTAAAATTGTCCTAAAAACAGAAAGCTACATTTTACAACATTTGTTGCTTACTTGCAGAACAACGTGATGCCAAATGGTGAAGCCAATAAGACGGGAAATGTGCTCGACATTCTGCATGCTAACCGACATAGTAGCGGTCATTACAAATGTACCGCAGATAATCGTGTCGGTCAAGCTGATTCTCGGGAGGTGTTGGTAAATGTCTTGTGTAAGTAGTAACAGAGTATTAATGATTTAACAGATAATTTTCATTCAATCATCTAAAAATATGTTTTATTAATTTACTCAAGCGATTTATTGCTATTTACGAATATGTTGCATACTTATAGATTTTTTGGTACATAAACACATCAAATATTTTCCAATGCAATACCAAAATATCATCGAACCAGCAGTCATTAATGTAATGTATTGTGTAAGTTATGAATATTTTAAGAAATTAGAAAAAGAATACTGTAATTGACCATTTTTAGTTCAATTTAAATGTTTGTACTTAATATTTCTTCCCTGGGAATTCCGTTAATCTGACTCCATACAACAACATAACTACGAAACAACATTTCAATGTCCCTTGAATGAAATGAGAGTAACCCATGCTATGTGCCCCATTACTTATTCAGTGTATGTCCATTTATCGCCAAAGTCCAACTGGACTGCTGGACGTCATCTGTCGTTTCTGTATCCGATTTCCCTTGCATATCAGCTCATCCCAAAACTTTCTATGCGACTGGTATGCAGACAACATGAGCCCTTTTGTGCGGGATAACAGCATTGCTAGAAAAGTTTACGTGTATCAACGCACCGTATTCCTCATGTGCTATGAACTGGATGCCTGAATGCAAATTCATCTCTCGGAACGAAACAATCTCAAAACTTCGTTTCCGGTACCTCATCTACGCAGTACTTTACCGCACATGGTGCATGCATGCTGGCGAACGGTAATGGACGACGTCGCAATTGCAAGAGAAAAGCAAGGCAAAATGCAATTAAACCCAATAGAGCCAGACTACTGCGGCATAATAGTATCACACTCATTAGACAATTTCAAAATTAAGCAGACACAGTTTGGACCCTCACAACTGAAAGCTGAATGGTAGAACGAACGAGTTTTAAATTTCTGGAAATCGTTATTCTACTATTGAATAAAACCAGAAACATAAACTAAAAACACAATAGAAAAACGCACCTAAGTGTAATATGCTTGGCCTACACAGATTCACCATGATAGATTTATCATCGTTACAGATCCTCCAGAAATTGAAGTCGAGCAGCCGACCGTACATAGCGGAATCGGCCATGAAGCTCAGCTGGTGTGCATCGTACATGGGGAGCCTTCGCCGAGCGTTGTTTGGTACCAGGATACAACTCAACTCGGCATAACAGAACAATTCTCCCAACAGGTAGGTTCCAACAAAATACTCATGTAGCAAAACAAGTTACACTGAAAGAATGGTTCGACGGAACTGAAGCATTCTTAGAATTGAAAACAGTGCAACTAATGCCATGTTGCAATCCACACGAAGATAAATTGTAATGCAATTTTGAACACCAGGTACAAACTACGATGACGACAGAGAAGAGCAGAATTTCAACAACTGAGAACTTTATTTTGAAAACTTTCGCATATCGACATCGAAACCAATGAATGAAACATAAAACTTATAAAAAGCTTACTATGCATGACAATGAGTCACAGTGTCCACTTACGCATACACATTCCGTTGGTTCTGTGATATCGAGGGTAATTGAAACCTTGTTTGATTGCAGTTTGATCGTTTTGAAATATTTTTTTTTTCGGGTTAACGTATGTAAAACAAAACGATACGAAAAAACACTGTTATTACTGGAATGAAAATAAAGCCCGACATGAATAGGTAACCATTTCATAACTTGAACGAGATATAAAAACCGTAACTAATAACGAACACAGAATGTATGCATTATGAACCATCATCTTCAACATTATGAAGAAATATCATCTTCAAATGAAATATACAATATTTAAACTCACAATATTTAAACTGTTATTTTAATAACAGAAAAATAAGGTAAAATTAAATATTTTTCAATATTTCAGATAGTGTGTTTCATAATAATTTAGAGCAAAGCGTGTGTGTGTCACAACAATTATTGTAATTAAATCATATGAAAGTATTATTGACACTGTTACATGTTGGAAATTTGGATCAATAGCCAGTTTTCCATCAATCAGCAAGCCCCAATTTAACACGCTTAACAAAGGGGTGGAAACAACAATATGACATGATTTTGTTACGTTACTTCTGTAGTAGAAGCATCCAAAGGAACATATGTCCCTTAATGTCGTACACATTTTGCAACTCTATCATCTAGCACATTGCGTTCGGTTAAAAGCTTTAGTCATAATACTTTTCAAACGATGCTCCCATCGTAGCATGCTGGATTTCAGTCAGTCACATAAATTATGTCAGCTTCCCATGTGTCGCCAAGTAAATTAAAACTTTCAATTTAATTTACTCGATAGCACAAGGAGTCATGCAAGCAAAAGTTGCGACTCAAGGATGTACGTAAAGACACAAGCGACAAATGAGTGGAGGTTTTATTATAATAATTCATTTCGAAACAGAAATTGAAACCACCATTTTCCTGCATGAGCTGCAAGCATCAAAAAAGGGAGGACATATTCTGGTTACCCCGATGCTCAAGCGCTCCAGAGCATAAAGATAGCACGATAGCGCACACAACCCGTCAAGAACGTCATGTTGTTCTATCGCTTCTCATGCTGTGAAATGGCAGTGTTTCCCATCAACCAGAAAGCAAAGTGTAGAGTTCAAGACCTTTTCTCGGTGGTTATGTCCCGTTCACTTGATGAGAGATGCTTGTTTGATGAGTGAAATGTACCCATAGCTTCATCGTTATCGAAAGTGATCCTAAAGGTACCGCAAAGATCGAGCCGAGTGTCTTCTAAAGTAAATAAATTAATAAATGAATTTCTTTAAAAGTGAATAAACTAATTTACTGGTGTGGTGTCCCCTCAACTTCTACATTTAAATACCGCACATTTAAGATGGAAGATGCTCATTAATTTCTTTTAATTTAAACATTCACTAAACGTAAAAAACGCTTAAATTATGCCTTTCTTGTGATGAAATCGTACACATTACACTTATTTTTGCACATGATGCAATTTTGATGATTTTTAATCTTTCTTCTTCATTTCCATTCTCGTCATCTCCGCCATCTCCGTACACAGAATCGTGGCAACAAGTACAGTCTCGTTATTCGAAATGTCACATACTCTGATATTGGTAACTACACCTGTCAAGCGTCGAATGCTCTTGGCAAAGACCGTGGTACGCTGTCCCTTAGCGGATTACCAACGCTATGTTACTTTGACTCGGTAAGTATCACACTCCAGGAAGCACGAATTCTCTACGTTTTCCTAAGGTCGGCGAGTGACGATGATGTTCTCGTTGCATGTGTTTCGAAATGTGATTAATTTTTTTCGTTACTTTCTATAATTCCCAAAACAACCCTCAAGTATGATACTTAAACTTGCGTTATCAATTCGTATACATCGTTTCACTGTTCACAAAAACACTAACATTAATCCATTGTGTTATGTATTCCTATTGTGCAGCAGCGCGAATTGTTAACTTTTGATAACTTTAGTAGTTCTCTCCAAGATAACTCTGTCCTGATTACTGTTGTGCTTGTAATACCATATGCTATGTGAAATATTTCATGAGATTTCAACTCCCTTGCAGCCCACTCTCAGCAGCTATCGAGATCAGTACAACATTTCCTGGACGGTGCAAAGCTACTCTCCGATTCGCGAGTACCGTCTATTCTTCCGACTCGCCTCGAAAAACATGCACCTTTTGCACCACGAAAAACCCCTTGACAATCACATCTACAGCGATCGGGCGTCGGCCAACAGTCACCTGTACAACAGCCCATTCAGTGGTAGCGTTAGTGCCCACGGTGGCGACCAGTGGGAAAACGTTGTCATACCGGAGATGAATGATTACGGTGCACCCAATCACTTCTTCAACATGGTGCCACCGTACGCTACGTACCAGCCCACAATTCGGCATCGGATGAGCTTTCAGTTGAAGAATCTCAAACCAGCAAGTAACTATGAGGCACGGGTGCAGGCGAGAAACGATCACGGCTGGAACAAGCTGTCGAGTATATTTCACTTCTCCACTCGTTCGGAAGGTAAGCCCAGCGCTGTGGTAGTTGAAACTTTTCCGGCGAGAAATTAGAGAATCTCATTATTTCGATTCCTTTTTGCGCTGGTGTGATTGCACTAGAGGAATAAATTTACTTGTTCATTCAAATCATTACCAAAAGCGAAGCATCATTTCCCAAACATCGGTTGACTATGAAGAAGGAAACGAATGCTTTTCATACACTGTACGGCGGCGTTTACGAACATTTTACTTTTATGGCAATGCTGTCGTTTACATTCATAAAACCAGTTACCAACTGCGAATTTATATTCCTACTTTTTCATGAGTTAAAAGCGTCCAGTGCGGATCACTCCGTAATTTGTTGTATTGTTTCGTTAGAAATCGTTCATTGAGCTTTAAATATCATTTTTACGAACAAATGTATGCCTTTGAAGCTATTGTGCAGCCGACAAGATGTGTATTCAATGCCGGCAGCAAAACACTGGCCAAAACCACATCAATCCCGTGAAAAATCTTTCATTAATTACATCGTTTGTTCTCACTTCCTGTCTTTTCATTAATACTTTTCCTCACGGTTTGTGGGTACGTTTTTTTTTGTATTTTTCAACGCGCTTAGTAGATATGGAACTGGAACCGTCCGCCCAACCTGCCGTCCACGGTGCCGGGTTGCTAGATAAGGGGCTGCTGAGCAGCAGCGATGCCAGTACGATCGCGAGCACTCATTTCCATAAATCATGGACACTTTCCATTTTCATCGTATTAATTACCACACACCTACTGCCGTCGCTGTGCACTGCCTTATCGGTGGTATGATTTGCGTATCTTCCACTTTCCATGCCAATGAATCATTGAATACTCGCTACATGGATTCACCAGCAGTACGCTAGCATCGTCACTTCCGTTGTATCCAGTACACCATCGACGCCGCCAAAAATCCACCGAATTTCCTCACTGAAGGCTCAGCTACATTGCACCGTGTTATGGAACCGCAGGTATGGAAACATATTATCAACAGCAACCACTAATTTATGGGCAACAGAATTTTCAAGCATGCAATCGACGATACTCAATTTCAATTTGCCATTAATCTAGTAAATTAAGTTCAGTTCATAGACAACACGTACTCTCAGCCTTTATCATGAATTATGGACAAATGAGACAGTTGTTTCGATTACGATGTCAACGAAATTGCACGCTAAGAACTTTAAGGCGAATACATTAGGCGTATTTTGAAAATAAGCGGTCACATATTTTTATCTCCGACAAGAGTTAATTTCAATGTAAGCGCTGATACTATACAGTCATACATCATACTGCTACCCTAATCATGCTTTGTACGTGCCTTGTTTTGGTTTTGTTCATCGATCTAGTTATATGCATTCTGAAACATGCGAGATTCATAACTATGATTTTGGTCTATTGTTTACAGATAAGTATAGACAAACAACGCAAAAATATACATTTGTCATTACACAAGCACAATCTACACGCTACGGTAAATTTACAACATTGGTAAAACCCCTGATGACTAAATGTAATCTGACTACTAGCAAAAAAGTAAAAGTAATACTAATTGTACCACAAAGAAGGCGATCGAAATGGTTCATGTAATATATTGCGATATCTAGAAACAATAGGAGGATGGTGTGTGACCATAAGTAGAGCGCCACACACTTACGAGGAAATGCGAAAAATGGATATGAATTAACGGCGTTCAAAGTGAAACAATCTTCCCAGATACTCTGTACATGTAATAAAATGGAAAACTCGTCTGTACGTATTTTATTCTCAAAAGGTGATCTGAAGATGTACAGTTATCATTCCACATTCCGCTTCCATGACGCGCATAACCCAATGTAATCCAGAATCGTTACAATTCAGTGCTCAACCGGCATTACCAACATCAACCAAACCAACTAATAACATATACAACTATACCATCTCAGCGATGTGAGACCCACATCAAACTGGATTTGCGTATACATAATCAACATAATCATTTTCTTATCATGAATTTATCAAATTAGCAGATAGTACTTCATATACAATATGTGAAATCTTCACTTGTATGTGTATATAGAGCTTTTAACGACGTGTATTCCTTCCACACTACAGCAGCACCCGCAGATAAATGCACTGAAACTGGCAGTCCATTCAGATTCTACACGTTTCTAATGCCCGACTGTTGCATTGTACGTACATCGATAAGTGATGTGAGGGATAAAATTTCGTTGTCGTGTAAAAATAATTTATGTTATGGGACCACAAAGGATTAAATCAATTACAGCAAACGAGATTGAGATGGAAGCAAAAAAGTAGGAAAGCATGTTACGCAATAAGAACAAATCGAATCAAACCATGTTAACATTCCACATACAACAAATATATTATTTGAAGTTATACATCAAAATGAAAAATAACTGACGAGAAATAGCAGCTTTGATGCATTTTAGGAACATTATAAATCTTGTTAGCTCGATTGAAATATATAATTGTGCGTAGATTTGCAAGGGTAATATCAGCAATGCTAAATCATATTTCTGCTAGAAAAGTTTACCATATTTCAACTAGTTTAGTAACACTCATCATACCTTTATAATGGAAAACCAAAACTTCTAACTACGGACCTTGCATTGCTGCTAGTTGCGCTTCAGATAATCTTTATTTTTTCTTCTAACGTCTGATGAGTACTAACGTCCTTAAAATCTTAGTTTTGCTGAGTACGCATCATAATTTTGTGATTTGAAAATGGCTTATAGTCACGTTCAGGGTGTCAGTCAAATCAGGGTCGTTTAAAGTACTCTTATTTCCAGTTCGGTTTTGTAAACCAATAATTTTAAAAAGAATATTTTCATTCATAGATACCTACAAACTCCCGACTTTGCAAACATACGGCAATCCTCACCTAACTGCTAACGAATATTTTTCGTAAGCTAAGTATTAAGATTAATATTCATACATGAAAACATTAGACTCTTGCGTTCACGTTCTGAACGCCTTCTCAATATATGAGTCGTGCCATATCATTTTGAACATATGCTAGCAACATCATAAAACATGTTAGCTATACTTCTGAATGAAAAACTGAAATTACTAATATAAACAAATCTCGGCACACTTGCTGCGAAACAAAGCACCCTTCACTTTTACTATTTTTTTAAATAATTGTAATAAAAAATTAAACAAATCGCCAGTGGTAACATATGCAGTTGTCCAACTAACGTAAGGAATCAGAAGCGGGGCTTAATTTTTGAATATGTAACAAAGATTGATTTCGACGAGCTATTAAAAATTGACAAATCTTGAAAGTATGCAATGATACTAAAATCATTGCAACACAAACATGAAAAGTAGCAGATAAGAGATATTATAAACGTTTTAGAAGGATAAACGTTTTAGAAAGATGAAAGTTTTATTTATATCGTCGTCACTTGATGAAAAAATATTAGGAATAGAATCCAACATTGACAGGCGAGCTAGATTACACAACAAATGCTATTTAGCTCAAGCAGTTCCATAAAGGAATATTTGTGCTGATTGCGTCTAAAAGTGAAGAGTAGTTATACAAACAAAAACAACATCCAATTGATTCGAATGTACGATATACAATACATTAACAACGAAAAAACTGAAATACAGTTTAATGAAATGAATCGATAAGTACAGTTCCTATACATTCGTATATAAACATCGCTGATGTAAGGTAAGTTATATCACAATAAGAAACAACAAATAACAAGTGGAATAGTCATTGGCCTGCTGCAAGAGTCCTCTAAACCGCTCACGATCGAGCACATTAAAAAACACTTTTTATAAAAATGTTTCCATTAGACATTAATCATTTGAGCATGGCGTTTTTTATACGTGCTGTGCTATTAGGATGTAACTCACCAAGAGTTCCACTCAATATGTCAATATGTACATTTACTGCGAATCTAAAGCGAGGTTAAGAGATGTCGGCCATACCAATCATAAATTCAAAACCCTGATACGAAAAATACGGAAAATAATACCAACAAAATACTGGCTAGTCAACTTTATAACAGCTTTATCCTTCCAGCTGTTCGATCACTATATACATCACTGGTGAATTTATCCCAATTTAAGATCGCCAATATGAAGAATTGCACATCTTATGCTTAGCGTCTTAAATTATAGTTCAATTTCTTTTGCAAATCATCAAAACAAAAAATTTTAAATAACATCTTGTGTATCTCGCATATTGTATATTGTACAACATATTACTGCGCGGGCATGGCGTGTTATATTTTTTCGTGGTTTTCATTTTATGTTTACCCTTTAAAGTCATATTAAATAGTACTGTTTGTTGCATTACGGTTATGTTAGCAATATCTTAACTATGTACCACATCTGGAGAAAAATCTCTAATTGAAGTCAAATTTAGAGATAATTCATACAACTCGTGTGTTGCGTGTTATTCGAAGCAAAACGGTTTTATCCAACCAGATAAGTACAAGGTTCATATTCTGGATAAGTAATGTGTTGCTCTAATATACAAGCTGGCACGATTACCTTATCATTTAGGTGTGAAACATGTCAGACAAGTTGTTTCTTGAAACCATTGTTGTATTTATGATAAAATGTTGGTGCGCAAGCTTCGGTACCTGGTATACATTTCAATCGATAAAACACAATGCAATTTGCCTTTAATCTATGCATCGCCAAACCATTTCCTCAATCCTGCAATGGTTTGTGATGAGTTTGATGCTATTATGTGGCAATATTTCGACCAAAGTTGTCCAGCTCGGCCGGTTTTAATTGCATTTTGCCTTGCTTTTCTCTTGCAATTGCGACTCCCTACATTACCGTTCGCCAGCATGCATTCTCCGTGTGTGGATGAGGTAGATGCGGTACCGGACTGCGTACTGCGTAGATGAGGTACCGGAAACGAAGTTTTGAGATTGTTTCGTTCCGAGAGATGAATTTGCATTCAGGCATCCAGTTCATAGCACATGAGGAATACGGTGCGTTGATACACGTAAACTTTTCTAGCAATGCTGTTATCCCGCACAAAAGGGCTCATGTTGTCTGCATACCAGTCGCATAGAAAGTTTTGGGATGAGCTGATATGCAAGGGAAATCGGATACAGAAACGACAGATGACGTCCAGCAGTCCAGTTGGACTTTGGCGATAAATGGACATGCCCTGAATAAGTAATGGCACATAGCATGCGATTCGGCACTCTTATTTCATCCAGCTAGGATAGCAAATGGGAATTTAGTCATGGTTATAGTTAGAGCTGTGTCGTTGTATGATCAAGCGGGTCTGAATACGACTTAAAACGGAGCTTAATCTCAGTGGTTTTGTTAAATAAAATAAAGCACGTTTGATGGAGCGACAACGACACAAGTTTAGGTTGTCATTGAAGTATACAAAATTTCCAAAAGGGTGATATATTTAAATTACACACATGTATTCAATATGTCTTTCTCTGATTGCTTGCGTTTTTATGTACGGTATACATTCGCAAATTTGCTTTTGGTTGCCCGCGAACTATGGACGATGTTACTCTCTATATAGTATATGTCATTGCTAAGTTGAAATACGTATGATATGAAGCAAACTCCATTAAAACGCGCGAATTAGCTAACATCGAACTAGAAAACGGGTAAACCAAAATAAAAACACGAATAAGTGAGCGTGTAATTCGGTATATCTATTTTTTCGGCACATTTATTTTGATCTAAACTTCTTCTAGTTTTTTTAGTTTGCATAACTTAAGTCATCTAAGCTCTACGCCGATGCTAATTCTCCTAGCTTCTATTATTCGACTTTGAACATAAATACTACTAAACATACTCAACCGTACGCAAAATTTAAGTTATATTTACCAGCGTCATGCGATGCAACAGATGATCAAGGCTAAACCCAAGCATAACCGTATACAGATAGCAACGTGACGATGAAAATGGAGGATCACACAAGGGAATAATTCACTCACATCAGGTTTCCTTTGGTGTTATAGGTTTCTGTGTTGAAGGTTTTATGACTGCTCGGTACATACTGAATACATCTACCTGCGAACTAGATAGAAACCAACAAATATCATAGTATAGTGCATATGGAGCCATCATCAGTAATGGATCGAAATTATTAGTACTCTCGCGCTGCGTAACCAGTGCGACTTACCAGTTGTGCTCAACTTTCCATATTGGGATTGGGATATTTCACTAGGATGCTTGCTTGGTGCATCTCACTGCTGGTTTTCGCTAGTGCAAATTGGATAACATAGATCCCTTTGCCCTCCATAAAATGTTATTTTGCAAGTGCATCTGTAGGTAGATCTGCTATTACCTTTATTTGAAGAACACTTTCTACAATACCGGTTTCATTTTAGGTTTTGTAGAATCACTAAAAAAACTTCACAACACGGGTACAATCGATGTTTAACTATGCATACCATACTTTAGGACCATACCATCAAAACCATCGCGAAATTTCACGTAAAATGTGTATTCGAATAATTGTATAAGATTCACGTAGAACACTGTGGCACAAAACACAACACATCACACACACATCGACATGTAGCACTTGTCAAAATTTCACAACATTTTCTACAGCATAAAAACGACAACCAAGAGGTGGATATAATGACACCTTGCTTCTACAAACTTTGAACAAAACAATTTGCTTTTGTGAACGTTTTTCAAAATTTTCATTTGTATTCTTACAAACGTAATTTGTGAAAATTGGAATCCAGAAAACACCAAAAAAAAACCTTACCTGGTCGAGGAAAGCTGTTGTTTGTCAGTCACGTTCTATGCAACAGAAATTAGATAAGCTGTCAGTCTTGCGATTTGATAACCGTGACGTGTAGACGAGGCTTTCTACTCCAGCCTGCTTTGGCATTGACTGCGCAGATTATGTTCAAAATGGCCGCTAGTGGCATTCGAAGTGCGTAGAGGAATCAACAATGCTTATACACCGGATTGTAAGCGTCTTTACCACGTGGTGGAAATAAGTTCGAGGATGTCAATGTGCCTATGAAACGTGAAGCATCCAATATATTTCGCCAATACTGGAGTTGGGTACAGAATGTACAAGAAGTATGTACAAGAATGGTCATAATTTGGTAAACAGATCGATAAGTGATCAAATATCTTACCGAAGTGAAAAGAAAAACAATCTTACAACTTGTTAGCAACAATTCCAGTTTGTCCTAAGTCTTGTATTTGCACCAACTGATTGTTGTTCAGGACGACAGGGAACGGTACATGTATCAATAGTGCGTTGATAGATCCTTCGGATGTAAAGGATATCAGATGGCTGTATAACTAAACCACAAAGTTTCTACAGTCGAACTAACCCATTTTATGTTGGTCTCCAATTGATTTGAGCTGTTTGGAGGTAAAATCATAGTCTACATTACACATTGCACTACACGAACTTAATCAGCAATCTGGCAGGATGGCTTGTTACCCGTGGTCCTGGTTGAATCAGCTAGAGCAACCCACGCTGAAAGCGTTTCGCTTCATGTATGATGCGAACATATCGGTGGAGGTGCGAAGTCAGTTAGCAAATTGGATCAAATCGCAAATGGTCAACCCACCGACCTATCCCGACAACACGACGGCGATTTGTGCTCAACATGCGGCTATATTTTTCAACCAACTCGTCCACAAGGTGAAGCGATTGGGAGTGAAATGTTCCCCTCACACCATGCAAGAACAGAACAACTCGGTCAACATTTTACTAGAGCTCTTCTCAAGCAACCCAGTCGATCTCTACCAGCAACTGAAGAAATGTTTGGAACAACAATGTATTTCCTACCCGTACAAATGCATCCTATTAGCTGATATGGAGGTGTCAGAGATGTTCAAGCAACTCCAGCGACTCCAAGTAATGGTGCATGAGAACGACGTCCAACTCTGCTACATAAAAACGGAACACGATTATCTGGCACAGGAGAAGAATGCGCTGCAGGAACATCGAGCACAGCTTAATACGATGCTAGATGAGAAGATACAAATAGAAATGACATATTTAGTCGCTCTACGTCAAGACAAATTCGACGACCATTTGCATAAATTTTGTGGCAAACGAACAGCACTGGTCAAGGCATTGCAGCACACTATAGTCATGACGGGAGAGTTGCAGGACAAGATCCTGAATAAATATCTTTCGCAATGGAAAATTAATCAACGGTTCGTTGGTATCGGGTCATCGGCAAAGATTGAGAACAATCTGGATACCATACAGTTATGGTGCGAAAATCTTGCAGAGATCATCTGGAACACGAAGGTACACTTAACGCAGGCTATCAACACACAACTGGAAGGATATAACAATCTAATCGAGGCACAAGATCTAATGACAGCAATGAAATATGTAACAAGCTTGTGTGAGACGCTTATCTTCAATTCATTTATCGTCGAAAAACAACCACCCCAAATTATGAAAATCAACGCGATTTTCGCTGTAACCGTGCGCCTGCTCCTCGGTAAGACGATGAAAATCAAGACAAATCAGCCACAAGTGACGGTGTCCATCATTTCCGAGCTTGAAGCACAGGAACTTTATCGGACAAAAAAAGCTTCTAATCATAGTTCTGGTGAAATGGCGAACAATGTCAGCTGTTTGAAGTATAACGGAGTCACGCAGCACTTGTCAGCTGAATTCACCAGTATGCGTCTACAAAAGATAAAGCGCATGCATAAGCAACCCAACAAATGTGTAATGGATGAGAAGTTTGCTCTATTATTCCAGTTCAGCTTGTCTGCGGATTGTGATCTCGTCCTTCCAGTATGGGCTATGTCATGTCCCGTTGTAGTTACCGTACATGTATCCCAGGCTCAACAAGCTTGGGCAAACATAATCTGGGACAATGCGTTTGCGGAAATCGATCGTACACCGTTCAATGTGCCAGAAGTAGTGTGTTTTAACTGGTTAGCCAACGCACTCAGTGTAAAACTAAATGGCCCCTTTGGCCATTCCTTGGCAGTGGATCAGATGCATTTCCTATGTGAAAAAGCTCTTGGGTACAAACAACCGTTTCCGGTACCTGACGACCTCGCCATCACGTGGTCCCAGTTCTGCAAAGAAAATCTGCCTGGCAGTGATTACACATTTTGGGAATGGTTTTACCAGGTGATGAAGTTGATACATGAGCACCTGCATGAATTCTGGTTAAACGAGAGAATCATTGGTTTCATATCAAGGCAGCAGGCGGAGCAATATTTGAGCAAATGTCAGCCAGGAACTTTCTTATTGCGTTTTTCTGAAACGGTGGTTGGCGGTATCACGATCGCATTCGTGCATGAAAGCAACAATTTGCTGCGCAAGATATTGCATGTTCAACCTTTTACGGCAAAGGAGTTGTCCATCCACTCGTTGGCTGATCGTATACTCGATTTGGATGAGCTTTCCTATCTGTACCCGTACATACCGAAGCACGTGGCGTTTCAACGACATGAAATTAAGAGTGAGCAGAACTACGATACGAATTATGTCGCGTGGAAGCTGCAGGCCACGCTGAAACTTCCAAGTAACGACCGTGTGACGAACAACCAATCGAGTAACAATCAGTACCAGATGCCCATCACGAGTGAGTCCACCTTGCCAACCCTCGACCAGGTGACTTTCTTTGATCTTGAAAACATTGGCCTGTTCTCACATGAAGCGTGAAGACTCCAACTAAATATTTAAACAACATAACATATTCTTCCGGTTTGAAAAAGATATTTTGAATCTACATTTATGTATGAATCTAATTTTATGTATGATTCAGAAACATTAGGATCTATTACGTCTAAGAAGATCTCATTTATTTCCCAAAATCAAGATTTGACACTTTTTTTGTTGGTTTCGGCAGAGGTTTTACAATACAAGCAAAAAGTTTTATTTAAAACCATTTGCGTGAGTTAGTATTGACATTACATTTGCTTGTATTCTTAGGTTTTTGCTGTCCTTAATTTTAACATTGTACTACACAATTCAAACAATTATGAGAAAGTTTTCTCTGAAATCAAAAACTACAAAAATAGTATAAGATCGTTTCGAAAAAATGTTTTTTAAACGGTGCTATAATTAACACTCAGGTTTATAAAGGTTATTCAAAATAACAAATCGCGATCGTGCATGATGAAACAAACAAGACTGTTTGCTCAACAAGCTTGGGCAAACATAATCTGGGACAATGCGTTTACGAAAATCGATCGTACTTTGTTCGATGTGCCAGAAGTAGTGTGTTTTAACTGGTAAGCCAATGTACTCAGCGTAAAACTAAATGGCCCCTTTGGCCATTCCTTGGCAGTGGATCAGATGCATTTCCTATGTGAAAATTCCCAAAATCAAGATTTAACACTTTTTTTGTTGGTTTAGGCAGAGGTTTTACAATACAAGCAAAAAGTTTTATTTAAAACCATTTGCGTGAGTTAGTATTGACATAACATTTGCTTGTATTCTTAGGTTTTTATGCGCACTACGTACGATATTTGCTGTCCTTAATTTTTACATTGTAATACACAATTCAAACAATTATGAGAAGGTTTTCTCTGAAATCAAAAATTACAAAAATAGTATAAGATCGTTTCGAAAAAATGTTTTTTAAACAGTGCTATAATTAACACTCAGGTTTATAAAGGTTATTCAAAATAACAAATCGCGATCGTGCATGATGAAGCAAACAAGACTGTTTGAATAGCTGCGATTTGTGCGTTAATAGATTGAATCTTATTGCTTATGTTAATGGCACAAATGTTAATTTCACATACAAATTTATATGAAACAAATTGATATGTTAGAATTAGTTTCAATCGTGCTGTACAGGTAAATGAAAACGGGCTTTTGTGGTAGTCTAGTTGAGCACGATTACAATAATAGCGGTAGGAAAATACAGTTAAAACCCGTTTATGCGAAAATTTGAAACGTTTCAGAACGTTTTGCAAAATGAGTGAGAGTGTATATAGAATCAGCAGAGAATTGTTGTTAATTAACGTTTTCGTTGGTGAACAAATAAAACTGTTTAATTTTTTCGTTTTAAAATTTATGTATGTTTGTTTTTTGTTCGTTAGGATGAGTTTTTGTCTCGGTCCTTTCATTTGGAGACCGATGGCGCTAAAAAACACCCCAACTTAAAAATTGTGTAGCATGCAAAATTCAGTTTTTTCTTTTGTTTCTACATTTTATATATATTATGCAATAAGCAAATTGTTAAACTTAGACATGGAAAAGTTTATTTTCGGTACATATCACGCCTTCAGTTAAAAATTTAATAGGTTTGGTCTGTTTTTTATGGCCGTTGTTTCGTTTTGTTCTAGTTATGAAAATGCAATTATATGCTTAAAATATGTCACCATGTTGTGCGTGAAATAGTTGCTTTTGGGTTCGGTGAGAACTAATCTGAGGAATGAAAATTAGATGAGCTGCTGCCACAATAGTCATGTGCTAATGAGACAATTGTTCTGAAGCAACTTGAGCAACAAATAAAAAAGAATAACACACTATTTCTGATCACGAGCAGCTAATGCATGCCGCGAATTAGCATGTTTAATCTTAGTGGATTATAAACACAGAAATGAAGTGATGTGAAAATAAAGACAACACTACCCATATGTGCCACGTCGTTTTATATGGCATCACTCGTATTTTGGTTGAGTTCAAGTGACAGTGTTCCAGACAGTGTTCTGGGTATGGTTTAAAATACCATTGAGTTTGCTTTTTTACATTTTTCTTGGCATAAAACTTTTGTTTATAATGTCAATTATGAAAGACTTTGTAACAACTGCTCTTTTATCAGCAAAACTGGCATATGGCAGCCCGTAGGGAATAGTTTCAAAATTATTATTATCATCCATTCAAAATTAGGCATGATTTAGAAACATAGATAATACAACTTTTTTAAAGAAAATTTGTATAAGTTCAGAGCACAGTGCACAGTTGGTTCGTTA
Source organism: Anopheles moucheti (assembly GCF_943734755.1). Taxonomy (NCBI): domain Eukaryota; kingdom Metazoa; phylum Arthropoda; class Insecta; order Diptera; family Culicidae; genus Anopheles; species Anopheles moucheti. The sequence goes on from NC_069140.1 coordinate 62,998,490, forward strand.
AATTTATTTAAAACAATGAATTTCTGTTAGTCAACTCCAAAGCATTAGTTTAACGTGGAGATGTGAAACTCAAAAACATAACCAGTTATTATTTTTTCAAGTGCCTCAAGCTTTAGAAGATATTCATCACATTTAAGTTTTTATTTGCACAACTCTCGTGATAAGGTTCGCTGTTTTGAGAAAGAAATGTCTCGAAACTAATGAGGATTGTACTTTAGAATGAGATTCCAATAGATCCAATAGATCAGTATTTCAGATTAAGATTGCAATAGATTTAATATTATTACGAAATTGTTCGATGGTACTTACTATCGAATAGGTTGCAGTTATTAACAGTTTAACTGGAGGCAATAATCTTGATTCAAAATGTTACAGATTCATTTGTGTAGTACAGCTTAACATGATCAAGGTATATTCTTAAACTTTTAATGGAGGGCAAGGTACGAAATGTTTTTATCATGTTTCATTAATGATTGATGAACAATGCATACCTGCTAGACCTATATTTCATATTGAAATTGAGATACAATTGCACAATCTCAATAATAAGGTGATGTCTCTCGATTGCATCTGAGAAGCATATCCCTGGAGATAAATAACCTATAGCCGATGAGTAAATGGTTATGCATATTCAAACAATAATATTCTTAATTACCTGACCAAGGACCTCACCACTACCACTCCCTCCCGATGAACCTTATGGAGCGACCAAACGAATCAAGTTGTTTATCTGCATTACGTCATACCGCCACATAAAACATATTAAAAACATTAGTAGAACATGTTTTATGTCTGGGTTTTTCTTGCTGAAATGATCGTTGGCAAAAGGATGAAATGAAACATTAGCTTCCGTATTTAGACATTTGCTTCCTATGCACGTATTCATAAAGAACTTGCAAAATGGTGTGATAGACAAACAACAAAAACTATGACATTGCTACATGAATTTGCTGCAGAAAGTACATCCTAGCGAAAAGATAGCATTATTGAAATAAAGCTAAAAAGGTGAAATAGGCAAACATTTCAGCGCAAGATACGTAAGTGATGATTTCAGTTAGTTTTAACCTACGTTTTTATTTATTTGTTCGTTTTTTTAATCAAATCATATGCAACACATGGGATATTGGCCTATATTTCAGTGAAGCGTGTTGCAATAAATAAGAATTTATTTTATATGAAAAATATGATAACGTCATGTTAAAAACTGCGGGTATGTTATTAGTGCCAGGAAATTTTTATTAGGGAATCATTGGTTGATGTTAAGGTTATTAATTAATAATTGTAAATTTTTATTATTTAGTGTAGTGACTATCTACTTCACGAAGTATTAATAATATAAGAATATATAGTTGTGGATAGGAAATTTAACAAAGTAATGGAATTATTATACATAAATTTTGTATGTTCAACTTTTTACAAAAAAATCTTTGAAGCTTTACATTACAGCCTGATAAGGGTTGGAATATTCACGCACGCAAAGCACAAACTGTTATATATTTAGAAACCTTATGCTGGGACCAGATGTCAGTGAATTAAAAATGTTGAAACAGTTCCAACAATCGGTAACTGAATTATACCTTACTCGAATGAACTCAAATGATATATGTTTCGGTCGACAAATACAATTCGCTTTTAATCTGTGAACAGGCCGTTTCCTCAATTCCGCAAAATGTCTAATGAGTGTGATGCCATTATGCACCAGCAGTGGAACACTTTCGTACCTACCATGTATACCACACTGCAGATGCTGGTTTTGACGTGAGCGAGTGCTGGCAAGCAACGTTCACATGTGCAGTTAAAAACCTACCTGGTGCAGCGATGGCGGAAACGAAGTTTTGAGATTGTTTCGGTCCAGAAGATGAATTTGCATTCATCAAGCTCATACTGCAAGAAAAATACGATGCGTTGATACACGTGCACGCTTCTAGCTTTGGTGTTATCCGATACGAAAAAGGGTTCAAGCTGTCCACTACGCGGGAGCAAACTTGCAGGGGAAATCGGATCCAGCAACGACAGATGACGTACAGAAGTTGGATTGGATTCTAGCGATAAATGGGCATGCAGTGAATAAGTAATGGCATGACACACACGGTTCTCTATTTTTCGTCCATCCAGCATCGCAAATTGGGTGTTGGGATTGTTCATTGTTAGTATTTTCAGTTTTGTACGTGGCGTTTATGTCGTGGTTGATGTTCAATTTATGTGAAACAAACCAGTTTTTGGTGTTGCAATAATGCGTACGACTAAAATGCTGTACTACATTTTCGTGTACATGAATATTTTTACACGAGAGCTGCAAATTGCTCAATTGTATGGAAAATGTACATGATCCAAAAGGTGGTGATTAATTTCAAAGTTTGTTGAATATACGTTGTGGTCGTCTACCTTGAGAATAAAACTATTGTTCGATATGTGCTGTTTTAGCTAAAATTATTACGTTTTTTAACTACTACAGAACAATTTCAATTTATAATATTCACTATTTCACAACCTTCAAACAATGAATCCAATTAAAAATTCCACAGTTAATGTTAGTAATGTGATAGAAAATGTGGAAAAAATACTTTAAACGAAATATAATACGTTGTAGTAGTTTTTGTGGATTATCCTTATGATCTGCATTCATTTCAATGCGCATGATGTGCTGTCTGATATTGACTATAACATAAACTAGGAAGGAGACAATTATATCATCGTAAATAGATCCCACAAAAGAACACTTCAATAGTATCGCCTCGCTTCCTTGCTCGATGTTTTTAACGATGTGGTGCTGTTGTTTGTTTGCCTTTCGTTGTTGCGTTGAGTCAGACTTGTTAACATTTTTTAAAATTCGTTAGTCGTACCCCGGATTTTTGGAACTGGAGCTATAATTAAAATACAGTTAATCAATCAGTAAAATACACTACATATCTTCGGCTTATTCGCTGGCTAAATATAGTATACTGTTAAACCTTGGCTGTGGGTTTTTAATGTGTTTGAATATAAAATTCAATTTTGACATCTAAGAAATTAATGAACGCATTTTGGGCTTACAGTTTAATTGCCAGGGTAAAAATGGAACATAGTATTCTGTGTACATACAACAGTTGTACAGTTTGTGGCATACAACAGTTTATGCCATGAACCGATGATAATGTGTGTACTATTATAAAACTCATACCCCGAAGAACAAAAAACTATACATAAGGGTTTGTATTTGCACAACCAAACAAAAGGAACTAGGTGAAAGTCACAGAAAACAACCTCAATGCATATAGTGTGCATGATCGTTTATGTGTGTGTTGATTTTTTTCTGTTTTGTCGCTCTACCAAACAAAATTTGCAAAGGCGAACGAACAAAAACTTGAATAAAGTTTGTGCCTTGTTGAGCATTATGAGGTGAATGAGAGTGACGAAAAACGCATATAACAGAACGGTGCAAGGTGCATAACCGGAAAAAGAACCGAAAACTAAATCAACCAGCGTTGGGACGGGAAAGTGAATGGAAAACACAGCTAAGCGTGCATCAGAAGTCCGATCTCATGAATTTGTTTTCCACTATTTGCCGTCATGTTTGACGAATTGCGAAGGAAAACTGGGAAACAAATGTGAAGCGCGGAAATGAAAATTGGACAAAGTTTTCATGATGCCGTCATGTTTTTAACTATCTCGCTCTATCAGACGAAATCTGTTGCTCTCTACTGCTTCCAAGCATTACCATTTTTCTACTCTCGTTATTCATTTCTCTACAATCCACAGCTCTTGTTAAAGGTTTTGCATCTTTCATCTGCTGGTGTTTTATATTTGAGTTCGGTTCGGATAGGTTTAGAGTTAGCGCTGTAGTAAGCTTGAAAACGGATCAAATAAAAGACCAGGAAAGCGTAAACAAGGAAACAATAGGGTTTGCCGACAAAAGATTACTTGAGGTGAGTAATACTCCTTTCGCAGACAATCACAAACAATCATGCACAAAAGACGGAGAAATGTGCTCGAATTTAAGAGAGAACATTGAAGACGAAAATAACGAAAATTGAAGACCGATTATGATAAAACTATAATGAAACCTTACAGAAACGAAAACTTGCTGCAACAACCGTAGAAAAAAAGACAGGACGGCATGGCAACAAAAGTTTGCTTGATATTACAATAGATAAACCTATTATAAATGACAAATTTAAGATACTTTGTTACTACACATCGTTTTCCATTGAACAACCAAGGTTACTATAGATTACTACTACTATAGGTTACTATAGATTACTATAGGTTACTATAGATCTACTTAACGCTATATTAAATATCTATCAAATTTTTGCTCATCCACGCCTATGTGCATGTACTGAAAAGGCTGTACGAGCTGGGTCGTCCGGTGTCCTTCTAATGGCATCACCTGCTTAATAGAATGATCTCAATCACTCAATGAGCTTGTCATGGTAGCACCTTTGCCGTTATTCTTACATACATACGGAGCTAAATATGTTTTTCAACATTTTGGTCTCGATAATCGCGCAAGATTTTCGGCAGTTTTGCAAGAAATTTACTGTATAGCCCTACGTAGAGCGATCTGAAAAGAGCGAGCACTAAAGTACTTTTTTAACATCAATGTGTTTACATTTGGCCGGGTGGTTTTTAGTAGCGGCGCCGGTCTTCACACGACAGGACCGAGGCAAAATCCCATCCAGACAAAACCCTCGTAGTAAGGACTGACTATCCGTCTATATGGATAAAATAAGTCGATATGGCTTGGCTATTCTAACGACATTAAAAAAAGATGTCTTGAGAATAATGATTTGATTTTGTCGATGAAAACGGTGATTTGAAAATCCTCTGCTTTATATCACAATATAGTCGATGTATAAAAAAAAATCTTTACGTCACTAAGTTTTGTCAGTTTTCTACAAATGCAATCACTAGCACTGTAGCACTTCGTTGTAAAATTAAAAAATCACGGTGCTATATGCTACACCAAACAGGTTGGTTGATCATATCAGGTGCATAACGCACTATACGTTGTTTGGTAAATCTAAAGCATCTAAAGCAATGCATAAATGCAGGAGGAGGAAAACCTCAGTGGATGGAGATTAACGAGATAAAAACCAAGTTGTTGAAGGCTAACAATTCCTAGCTTACGCAAGAGTGGCGACGAAATACGTGATCGCGCTTTCGAAGTCACCTATCTTGGGTCAAAAATCAGTACCGACATTAACATTGCTCCTGAGATACACGCTGGATGTTAGGATGCTAGAATGCCAACCTGCTAGGATGCTTTCTACAGTCTGCGGAAACTTTTCCACTCAAAACACCTATCGCAAATAACAAAGCTGAGCCTATATAGAACTTATATATATATAGTTCCAGTACTAACATACGCCTCTGAGACATGAACCTTGTCCAAAACTGACGAAACCCTCTTAGCCGCGTTCGAGAGGAAGATGCTCAGAAGGATTTTTGGCCCCGTATTTGTGGAAGGTGATGCTTTATGAGTTGTACGGCGAACTTACTGGCGTACGGCAGATTTGACTCGCCAGGTCTCCGGTTTGCTGGCCACGTCACGAGAATGACTCCAGACGACCCAGTCCGTAAAATCCTTTAAGGTCGTTCACAAGGACAGAGGAGGGGTGAGAGGCACAAATTGAGATGAAGTAATGGCGTTGATGCGTCCGACAGGAAGGCAGAGATAATGGATTGGTAGACAAAGGCGCTCGACCGTGGGCGGTATAGAGGACGCCTGCAGCAGGACAAGACCGCTAAGCGGTTGCAGCTTAAGCTTAACCTGTAATTCCTAGGTTTCCTTGAATTTAATTATGAATCGACTGATAAACGGTGTCAAAGATTGGAGTTTTGAAAAAGTTCGGAAAGTTCTGGACATGATTTGACATCGTTCTTTTCATGAGTACTTAATGGTGGTAGCAATATGCCACCGAAGGTTTGCGAGTGCATGAAAATGAGATCATCGTTTACCTAATAAAGCGTGCTTCCCTATAGCATTGCAAATAATTCAATCAAGATTGCAGACTATAATTTTTTTTACTAGTATTACTTTACTATTTAGTCATAACAAAAATCGGTCCATCGTTTTAAAAAGTATTGTAATTCTATAATAATTTCTGAAGTTGATAGTATGTTACGAACATGACAAAAGTAGAACTTTATTGTCGAATGCACATTCCCTTGGGAAAATTATGCACACATTATCTGTATTCTGTATCAGGAGCGCATGATTTAATGGGAATGTTTGAAATAATGTACCATTTGGGTCAATACACCTTACGTCACAGGTGGTAAAGAGACAAAACGTACAACCAGAAACATTGTGAAATTTCAGCACGTATAATGTGAAACGTATTCCGAAGTCAGATACCGGAAATAGCGGATGGTATCAAAAGCCATTAGTGTATTGAAATTGGATCGAGATGATGAAATAATTGAACGTGCAATTGAATGTTCGACCGAGAAGAGGGTTTAGTCTGGTACTTTCACAGGATTGAGACAGCTGTGCAATAATGACTCGGTGGGATCGGAAACAGAATGGGTTGCGATTGGTATCGGTGGTTTTCCGTTAGCTATAATTACGATCGATCAACGCGTTAAAGAATTAGAATGTCAATGAATTGCAGGAATAGTGAATGTGGAAAGAGTGTTTGAAATGTTTCATACATAATTTAAAACTCTGCGCGGGAAATGATCCCAAACACGATAGCGAACTGAAACAATGCTCAAAACAAACAACAAACAGTTGGAGTTCTTTTGCTGTTATATTTTCGGTAAATATACATGACAAGTGTCATTTGTTGTTAATAATATTTTACACGTGTTAACAATTATAGTTCATGCAATTCGGCCTGGCCGTCTCCTTCGAATAAAAAAAACCATTACAGTTCATACACATACGAACAGTAGAGCATTTTTTAAAGCAGTTTCTTTAAGCGAAATGTTTTAAACATTTTTACCCGTTGTACTCAACATGCAAATCAACACCAAACGTACTTATGCGCCTTGCTTACCTTTCATGGCAAGTAATTCTTGGCAGCAGCAAAATGATATTTTCGTACTAAAACCCTCTGAAGCCTGTCATCCAGCAAACTTTTTTGACTTTTGTTGGATTATTGTGCCTATTTTGCAGACGCGAGCATCGCATCTGCGTTGTCTCTGAACGGTTTTTTGGCGAAGTCTCTATTTCTCTTTATTTCTTCCTTCAGCATCTTTTCCATTAGGAGGTTAGTATCAAAACAACAATGCAAATGAGATTATATACAGTGTATCGTCCATGTTTGCTTTCATTCCAGTATTGCTATTTTCCTGGCGTTCTAAACTGAAGATTCCACCGTAATGAGTTTGTTGTGCATTGTCGCTTAGAGTTCTTAGTGATTTGCATCATCTCCATACAATTCCTGTTGATTACGGTAAAGGATTTAGGAGAAATGCGAAGTGCGGCGAGGGATATGAAAACGATAGTACCGGACAAGGCTCTGTACCAATCTCACTATTGCTAAACATACATGTGCTAGTCTATGCCATCGTTCATCATTTTCATCGTTTAAGTGATCATCGCTACTCACATGATGAGCTGTATATCCCAGAGCTGTTTGTGTTGTTCATATTTCCCATTCGCTTTTCTTCTGCCACCATATTAAACTGACTAGGTTTCTTGTTGCATTCGATACAGGCTAGAACGCTCAATATTGGAGAAAGCGGAATGACACCTGATAGCTATTAGGTGACATTAAGATTATATAATGAAATAAATGAAAGCATCCACTTTAATATTTTTAAAGCATTTACAATATTCTTTCTATACGTATATTGCTTATGACAACCCGAAGTGGTTGGGATGAGCCTAATTGAAGATGTAATTGAAAGGCCAGACCGTGTTTTGAATATTTATTATATACTTGTTAATTGAATTTTCTGGTATACATAAATCTTTTTTTCTTTTATACTAGTTAAAGTTGAACTTAATCGTTCGTAAACGTAAACGTAACTTTAAAGAACGTATTCTGCTAGGCAAGGCAAGTAGATTACTAATAGTAAATAATAGATTACTTAATTTACTGCTCTTTAAAACGAGTGGTTCACAACTAGTCACACTTTCAAAAGAGTTGAATCTCGAATTTGTCTTTTTTCCTTCGAATGGAACTCTTTCCATTTTTTTCCATTGTATCGATCTCTCGATATAATTGTATATATATATATATGTATATATATATATATATATATATATATATATATATATATATATATATATATATATATATATATATATATATATATATATATATATATATATATATATATATAACTCAATTATTCATGATAATGGTTATGCAATTTCATTGTTAAAATATTGTTGTTATACGCAGCCTTTTTGCTTTTCTTACCTAAATTCATAATATAATAAGAATATTAAATAATTATTTGTTTGTTTGCTAGCTTTGTGTTACTCATTGAAATTGATTGCTATTAGCTCGACTTTTTCCATAATTAACCTAATCTTATACTAACTAACTATACTAACAAACTAACTATATACAACCTAATTTAAGAAAATTATTCTATTTTAAACTAAGCTAATATCTAATGAAATCTCCTATGCCACGAATTTGTTCGTAGGGCGAATGCAAACATTTGTTTTTTTATATATATTAATATTTCTTATTAATGCATTCAAAGGCACGACGCCAGCTTTATCATACATATGGACAAGACTTGTGTATCTGCTTACATTCAAAATCATGCGCAGCACTTTGTTGAGCTTGATCTGGACACTTCTTCTGTGAGTTTGTGCACAAGACCCCCACACGGACACCGCATACGTCACCATTGGTACAAAAATTTGTTTAAAAAGTGCCAGCCTATTCTGGAGCGGAAGCTTGGACCTACGATTGATCAAAGGATACAGGCTCTTGATAAGGATGTGACCTTTGTTCAAGATACTCTGCACATGTTCACGAAATAGCATCTTGCGATCAATCAGCAGGCCCAAGTTTTTTATGACCTTGGACCATTCGATAGATTCACCCCCCACATTCACTCTGCTCCTCGGAAGAGGATTTAGCAGTTTGAGCTTATAACGATGTGGAAGCACCATAGCTAGCGTTTTGGTTATATTGGTTTTAATCTTCCAATTTGATGCATATTTCAGGTATTTATCAAGGCAGCGCTGAGCCCTGCTCCTCAACTCAACCATGTTTCTACCCTTAACTGCGATGGCAATGTCATCTGCGAACAGAGACAGCTGTCCATCACAGGGCAGAAACGGCACATCTGCTGTGTACAGAACGTACAATAACGGAACAAGCTGACTGCCTTGTGGTACACCTGCTGGAATGGGAAAGGGATCAGATATCGTAGAGCTCAAAGCTACTCTAAACGTTCTGTCATCCAAGTAACTGTTTATGGTCTTCACTAAGTACATAGGAAGGCCAAATTCAGCTAGCTTATGAATTAATTCACCATGCCAAACATTATCGAAAGCCTTTTCGATGTCTAGAAAGGCAACAGCAGTGGACTTTGATGCTCTCTTGTTGTTTTCTATGGTCCCCTTAAGCCTGAGCAACTGATGTGTAGTGGAATGGCCCGGACGAAAACCAAACTGTGCAGGGAAGGGATGAGCTCTAGTTGAGCCACCCAATCCTGGAGACGATGTAAGGCTATCCTCTCAAAAAGTTTACCTAAGTCACTTAGCAAACTGATTGAGCGGTAGCTCTCCGGACACGTAGGATCTTTCCCAGGTTTCCCGGGCTTAGTCCTAACACAAACCTCCTCAGCATTCTTGATGGCCCTTTCTGGATTGCTAATCGCAAGGTCAATCTCCTCAGTGGTATTGACCTCGGTTACCTGAATTTCACCGTCCACTAATCGCCCAAAACGCTCCCAGTTAACACTGTAGAAGTTCTTACGCCGAAGTGTTGGATCATGGCTTGCTACGAAGGTTACTTCAGTAATCACCGGGAAATGGTCATAATGTAGGTCGTCCAGCGTCATTGGCTTGTCGATCCCGACGTTGGTTAAGAATAATTCAAATGTACTAGATGATCCTGTTGATGTTACGTATGTCGTGGAGTCTGGAAAATCGACTGTGTAATGTCCTCGCTGAGCATGGTCGAATGGAAGTCTACCATTACAGTTGGTGCGCATGTTATTCCACATACGATGTCGTGCATTAAGGTCACACCCTACAACAAGCTTTGCGTTTGTCCTGGTGATGATTGACAGTTCGCGTTTAAAGGCAGCATCGTGACCAAGGTCAAGTAGACCTTGGAGCGAGCAGTAAACCGCAGTGAATCGTATTACCCCGGTAGATGAGTGTACTTCAGCACCGATGGCTTCTAACATAGTAGTTTTGTAGTTGGGTAACTGAGTGCAGCGTAGTCCTCGTTTGGTGGCGAATGCTACCCCTCCTCCTCGGGAAGTGGAGCCCCGACGGTCCATTCTTATAAAACTGTATCCAGGAAGCACAAAATTTACATTTGGCTTAAGGTGTGTCTCGGTGATCAGAGCAATGTCGATGGCTTGTCGTCGAAGAAAGTCAGCAAGCGGAATTTTCTTCGATCTCACGGAACAATCGTTCCAGGTTACTACGCGAAGCTTGTTACCCATAGAGAATAGCAAACTCCCCGATAACGGTGATTTGATTGCGGCGGGAGCGGCATGTGCTGAACCGCTCATTTCCTCATTTCTTGGCTTAATGCGAAACACTTCAATAGGTTTCATGGCATAGCGTTCCCGCAGCTCCTCCATGATTTCTTTACCGTCTACCAGCGGTAATCCGCGTAGGACAGCCTTGAACGGGTTTTCTTTAGGCATGTCATGCGAATTAAACTTCGCATCCTTTTTGCTTCTAGTTATTCTAATAATTGTTCGATATCCTCCACTGATTTCACGAACACTTTGACTCCTATTCCGACGCATTGATATTCCACGCCGGGAATATGTTTGAGATCAACCTTAAGTTGATTTACAGAAGGTTGTTTCACAACCACAGGTGCTGGTTGTATCTTTTTGGCTGCTGCAGGTAATGTTTTATCGGTTGAAGCAGCATTTACCGTTACACTGTGAACTCTTCTCCTGTAGTTCACCGTTACAAAGTCATCATCCTGATCAGCATCATCAGGATCATTGTTATTCTTGCGTAGCTCCTTGCCCCATGCTCCAGACCAGGCACGTCGCCGCCTATGACCCGTCCGTGGAAGTACTGCCGCAATCTCCGTCCATTTTCGCTTGTAGTCCTCCAGCGGTGCCAGTTGCCGTTGTCCTACGTGATCCGGTATGGATCGAAGACTAACACAATGTCGCAGCCCTCCTGTCGCGCCGTCTGCAGCAGCATATCCTGTGCCAGCTGGCAATGGTTAAGGTTCTGTTGGAAGACTTTAATAATACCTTAACTGAGAATTTACCCTTCATGATTGCCGACATGTTCGTTGCCCGAAGGAGTGTTCAACTGCGTCGGAACCCTTGCAGACAAGACATTTCCGCTCCTTGGTGCATGACCCCAGGTGTTTGTCCTGGTGCATCATCTATGATACTTTGCCAATCGGTCCTTGCCCCAACACGTTGCCGCGATGCGGTCATATTCGTAGCACCTGAAGCAGTAGCATCTCCGCTCCGCCATTCGCCAATTACTGTCTCTGTTGTAACCGATGTTGTGCGGTTTCTTCAGCGTTTCGTGCTTTGTTGCAGCTTCTGGGCAGTCGAAATATTTGTGCATTCAGAATGTCCAGAATTCCTTTTTCTTTTTGAAGATCAATCTAAGCTATGACATTATTTCTAAGCTTTGAATATAGACTTTGGAAGCTAAAGGTAATAACGGCGTCTGTTGTAAACCCACTTAAACCTAATAAGTCTAATGCGTTTGTAAAACAAGCTCGTCATTCGTAAACGAACTTCAAGTTCGTCAATGTGGCTCTCCATTGTACGTCCAGACGTATGTTTACCGATAAAAAGATGTTTTCCGTAATTACGACTGTACCAAGGGTAGTTGAAAAGCTAGTACCTTGAGATCGTCGCTTTCAACTGAAACTCTGATCCCAAAGCGAGTCCTATCACGGTAGCCTCCGGCAATCATATTCTTTGTGTTCAACGCATTGATCCTCAATCATCGAGGCCTTGAAATTCAGTCAAGTGTACGCTTCGCAGATAGCTGCAGTTGTATGTTCGATGCTCGTTTGATGTTACCAGTCCATCGTTGCCACCTGATTTGTTACATTTCAGATGTTTAATGGCCCTGACACGCGTGAGAGACGCATGAGTATTCACCCTAATGGTTGCAATTTCATTGACGATGCCGTGTGCCAAAGAATACAAAAACAAAAAAGCTATTTTTGGAAAAGTCATTTACACAGTGTTATCTTTCATATCAGCAATACAATTGTAATCATTAGTATATTTGCTTGTATGTGTCAAAAAGTAAGCAATGTGTTTGGCTTCTGCTATAAATGCAACACGATATCTGTACCCTGGACGTTTTCTCCCTCTCAAGATACGCACACTTTTTTGACCAACTGAAAGAAGATGTACATCAACGAAAATATCGAGTATAACGATAAGAAGTAGCAATATGTGCAATTTGGTTTTTTTTGCAATTTATAACCTATCGTTAGGTTCATGTTAAGACTCACGCGTGCTTGAAGGTGGGGACTCTGAATACAGGCTCCTAAATGGAAAACTAAGTCACTATAATTCATTCAAGCCCTATAGTATATAATGTAAAAAAACTCTGGTACACATAAAAAATCGAAGGTCTGCAAAATCGCTGCTCCACACCTGGAATTTTTTTCACAGGAAAGAAGCAGATACCTTAATACAGCGCACTGTCCAACAAGTACTCGAACTAACCATCGTTCTAACTCGATCGTGAACACTAAGAACATATAATTACATGATTACTTTAGCCCAAGAAAAATTTAAAATTATAGGTACGCAACTTTGTGCAATTCAGTACAACATTTAGTAATTCTACTCTGTTTTTATGTCAATTCCAAAATGTTCGCCTGACTAAGAATGAAAAAATAAAGCCATTATTTTTGGAGAAGTTTTCTACAAAACGCTATCTTTCATCAAAGCAATACAGTTTCATAATTATTCTATTTCCCTGATGTGCTGTGTGTGTGTCATAAAGCAAACAAGGTGTTTGGCTTTTGGTTTAAATGAAACATGGAGTCCATACCCTGTATGCTACACTACATGACAGATTTCCGGTGAGTCCCAAATTCTATGTGCTGTTCAGATCGTTCAAGACATCGCACGTGCTTAAAGTGAAACATGGCGTTCGCCTCTTATGAGGCTAGCTCAATTCGCCTCAGTCATATTTCAGCTGTCGCAATGATAACATTGAACGGGTCGTTTTTAATTCGTTCGCAGCTTAAACGAGTAATAGTAGCCACAGTTGTCGTTGGTGTGTTAGTATATTTGTGTGTAGTGTTGTCTATTGATAAAAATGTAACGAAATCCATAGCAGAAATAAATCGATATCGATTGTTACATTTACGTGAAGCATGTGAGCGCACTAATAACGGTGGAAGTACGTGTTGCAGCATGCGTGACAGCATGTAACGCTGAACCAGGAGATAATGCAATTTATTGTTACTATTTTTTGTAGAATATACAATCGAACCAACCTTCTACATCCATGTGAAAAACGAGAGTTTATTATACTGCTTGGTGTTCAAGTCGGGTACCACCACCTGGTTCTATAACATTAATCGATGGGCCGGTTTTAGTGATGACAAAATACTGGATGAACAAACAGATAACTTCATGCTGGCTCGTCAAAACTATCATTGGGAAAAACCAAGCGTACTGCTAAATAGCATGAAAAACACTTACTCCTTCATTGTGGTACGCGATCCCTTCGAGCGTTTGATAAGTGCCTACGAGGAACGTTTACTTGGACAACTGCACCCGTACTTCAAGAATCTATCCCACCAAATCTACAAACGCTACCACAATGATGGCAACGAGTACGGTATTCCATCATTTCAAGATTTTGTCCGATATGTGGTGGACCAAGAGCGAAACAACCAGCCATCTGATCTTCATTGGCGACCGATAAATGATTTGTGTACGCCGTGTTTAGCTCGATACGACTCGATCATAAAGATGGAAACATTCGGGCAAGACTTAGCGTACCTGTCAAACCGGACACAGTTGCACCAAAAAATTAAATCGGTGCACATGAACCATTCGCGGCGCGATTCATTAAGTCGATTGATGGAAAAATATTTTTCACAACTGACCAAAAAACAATATGAAGATCTTTACGAAATTTATCGAATAGATTTTGAGTTGTTCCAATACTCACCAGATAAGTATCTTAAGTTTGTTAACCAAACATAATATATTTCGATGGGCGATTAAATAAACCAAAACGAGATTTTAGTTGTTAACTGAAGCTGTAATATTACGTTATATTTCTGTCGTGTCTTACATTAAATTAGAAACTTTGCATCATTATTGAAACAGTCTGTGGTATGTGTCACTGTTTCGCTCGTAAGCCAAAGCAAGTTGTTTCAATTACGCTCAGAATGCATCAATGACGAAATCGGGCGGTGTCTCCATGGTAATAAATGAAAGAACAATCAACACGATTGAAGAGTGGACACACACAACTTGAAACAATGATTGTTATTGTAGTTTAAAAAGCTTGATTGTAAGCAAAACCTTGTAATGTTAATTTTCCATTGCCTAAGAGTTCCATAATTGTTGACAGATAAGTACATCTGTACTTGATAGTGATCCTAATTAATAATCACTATTTAATTTTTTAATTTATTTGCATTGCATTGATAATTTTATTTGCATTTCTTGTCCGATTGGATTACGGGTTTACGGATTAATCCGTTTAAGTAAAGATAAAAGGTTAAAAGGGTTGCGTAAAGGTCATTGTTCATTGTCATTTTCCGAAAACAAACATATGTAGAACGAAAACAATATTTCGAAGAAATCTGATATTGGCTTAGATCATAGTAATAAGTACGTTGAGTCAGACGCTAATAGTCTATTCCTTTCGCTTTTGCTATCCGAAAGGTGAAAGCTTTTGAAACGCGAAACATTTAGTGTCGCTAGCACGGATGGGTTTATTAGACTTTTTAGTTTTTCAATCATGCTAAATTTTACCAACTTTCTTCTTAAATATGAATCCGTTGTGCGTAGTAGTTAATACACATATATTCATGTGTCACGTGTAATAAAGTAGATAATGTGTAGCTTACACTAGTGCTTTGGGTATCTGAAAATAGGTTTCCGCAGAATATCCAAACAGCTCAAAATCTAGCTCATAAATACTGTACAATTTGTCCATTTGCTGTTGCGTGATCTGTGTAAAATACTTCATGGCAAGAGTTTGAACTGGATCTTTTCTCACGTGATTTACTTGCGCTAGTTTCACTATTCCTTCCAAATTGGCTTTTTTAATCATGGTTTCTACATCCTGGTTGTATGTTTCTAATTTGATTATAAAATCATATCTAGCTAAACATGGTGTGCACAAATTGTTAATTGGGCACCAGTGAATATCTAACGTGATCGTACTGTTATTGTATTGCACATCATCAATTATGTACTGCACAAAGTCGCGAAACGAAACGGTGCCTCTGCCCATCGGATGATAACGCTTGTAGATGGCATGGGCAACACGCGAATAGTGCGCATTTTTCATACTCACCAATCTATCCTCGAACGCACTCATTAAGCGCTCGAAAGGATGCCGAACGACAATAAACGAAAAGGAATGCTCCATCGATTGCATCAATGTGAGACGGTTTTCCTTTGGATAGATTTTACGTGCCAGAAACAGATTATCGATATGCATTATCTCGTACTCCGAGTATCCTGCCCACGAGTTAAAATTGTAGAACCATGAGCTAGTGCCCGCCTTAAACACTAAGCAATATACCAAACTGTGATTCTTGCTGTGTAAGTAAAACGCCGGCTGGAGGTTAGTATCTAAAGAGACAAAGATGTCGATTAGAAATAAAAGACTGGTGTTAATATATTAACACAAGATATAAAATATTCCTTACGTCCTCCATTGTTCCATTTTTTACACGCTTTCGACAGGTGAGCTAGTCTCCATGAATTGATATCTGCAGTAGATCTTCCCTCCGATTGTTTGCGAATCAATTCGAAGTTCAGAAAACAAATGACCAATGTTATAGTTACAAAAATTCCTCCTATGCACGCCTGGACGTTAGATATGTTTAATGCTAACGGTTGACATTTTGCTCGCCTCTTTATTTTGCGGAACACGTGTACGATACGCGACGCACCCATGATACCCAAACCTGCACTAATAACCTACGATCTGGAAGTGTGGCGTCAATGCAACATTCATAAAACAGTTAATGAGACAAAAAATATGGGCACAATGCTTAATATTGTTTTCGCTGACCCAATCTTTCTTTCCCGTCGATAACGTCTGTAAGCGAGTTAAATTTACCACTGACATGTGATCAAATAACAAAGTTACAAATAGAGGTTTATTGTTCTTTCTTCTTGTTAGCAATACCATCCTTGAGGTTCTTTAGTACTTTAGTCGTCCACGTGTGCCTGGGTCAAACAAATGGGTCATTCATAAAATTGGTGAAACTTCTTTTTATTTCGTCCTACAGTCCTACGTCCTAAACAGTTGTTGTATGAAAACTTTGAGTCTGTCTTGGCAATTGTCATCATTAAGCATGTAGATTGCGATAATTTATTCAATGGTGCCTCTGAACTACTGGGAGCGAGAAGAACAACCTCAGAATGGATGGAGTTGTACTACGCATGTTGATGACGAGGAAGGTGTCGAAAATTTAAATTGTTTGTTCAAATGATAATGTTCTGATTTGCAAGAGTATTTCATACATTTGAAGGTTGTGTTTAATTTGAAGGTATTTTTTGCCCTCTCTAGCAAAGCTAACTACCTAAAATATATATTTGTTATCAATCGTTCACCGAAGACGATTTACAAAGAGTGACTTATACGTAAAGTAACTTACACGTAACAAGAACTTTTTTTTGTTGACACAACAGCCACAAGTGATCTAGGCACGCTATTTCTGGCATTCTTTGACTATATACGGATAGGTTTTTGGACCGGTCCGGACGTGTGAAGGTCCGCACCCTTACTAATACACCACCGGTCTGTCTCAACAAGAACTTAGTTCCGTATTAATGAGACGCGTAGTGATGTTTTTCACAAGGACAGAGGCATGTTGAAAATTAAAATTATACGAACGATCAATAAAACGACGGGTCATGGTTTTAAGAGAAGCGTTGTGATCGTATTGTGCGAGCGTAACATGTCTTAAGAATCGTTGATAATTCTAAAATGCTATTCTGCTGTAATTGATGATTATGGCGAAGCTTATACTACTGTGTCTCGGATAGTGTACAAATTGAATTTACGTTGGGTCGCCACAAGGCCGTTTATCTTGAGGATTTATGAATTTTTGTATTAGGGATGCAGATTCATTCATTCATATACACCCAAAACTAATCAGTTTACGCCACCCGTAAAGCCTCAGTTCCATTTTAAAGAATTGTTAAACGTTGATCTTATCCACACACAGGCGCCACAACCGCTTCGCGATCCTGGTTTGCTCCAGAAGTCCTCTAAATCGCTAATGATCGAGCGTAGTCGTCTGCCAATCCATTATCTCGGCCTTTCTGGCGGACGCATCAACTCCTTCACTCCATCTCAAATTGGACCTCTTTTGTCCATGTGGACGACCTAAACGAACTTAACGGACTAAGTCGTCTGGTGTCATTCTCATGACGTGACCAGCCCATCGGAACCTGGCGAGTCAAATCCGCCGTACGCCAGTAAGTTCGCCGGACAGCTCATAGAGTATCACTTACCAGACATACAGAGACAAATATCTTTCTGAGCATCTTCGTATTGAACGCGGCTTCGAGAGTTTCGCCAGTTTTGGACAAAGTCCGTGTCTCAGAGTCGTATGTGAGAACTGGAACCAAAAAAGTTCTATGTAGTTCCAGTTTCGATCGTCACGACAGGTGTTTTGAGTAGAGAAATTTCCTCAGACTATACAAAGACCAGTTAGTTAATCCAGCATCCTAGCATCCTTGCATCCACCGTGTATCTCAAGATCAATGTTAATATCGGTGCTGATTTTTGACACAAGATAGGAGAAGATTTCGAAGACTACGACTTCGAAAGTGCGACCACCTATATGTATGTCACCCTTGCGTAAGTTAAGATTTGTTAGCAGGCCCGCTGGTGGTGCCATAATCAACTTGGTTTTTGTCTCGTTAATCTTCAAATCGAGGTTTTCCGCTATCTGCTCAATCATTTGGTAAGCATTGAGCATTTACAGCTCATAATAGAGCATATGAGCATTTACAGCTCAAAAAAGAGCTGTAAACCAATGTTGCCTATGTCATTAGCGTGTGCCAGAATCTGAATTGACTTATAGGAGATGGTTAGATGGTTAGAACTCATTTAGCAATTCATCAAAACACTGAGCTCATCGCGTTAGGACTGCTCCGGATCTGACCACATCTCCATATTTCGACAACAAGCCACCGTGAGTCTGAATTTGTTTCAGTTGCTCCATTTCCGCGGGGGTGGGCGATCCTAAAAATTACCTCTAGGTCAACCAATTAGTGAACGAAAACGGTATTGGCCTAAATATGTTATGACATACAACAGATTAGTTTGCCTTCGGTAGCATATCAACATGTTGTCGATCAGATTGCTGGTGGCTCCATCCGAGAATGTCTTCGTGTCTTTGTGGATATCGTGACGCGCGAAATTTTATAATTCCAACAACCAAATTGTTGGTTACTGCAAGCTTGACCAATCGACTAAAATTGTTGCTGCTGTGCTCTTGTAGACTACGAATGTATTGACGGTATATTGATTTCCTACCGATTTTATCATTGAAGTCCCGCAGGATGATTTTATGGTCATGCCTGGAGCGGGCACTGGTCAATGGTTTTTGTGAGGCGACAGTAAAACAGGTTATTCTTTTCTTTTTTCTTGTCTTCAGTGGGGGTGGGGGTGAACGTACATGATGTTGAAGAATCTGCCGCTCATGCGCAAGGTGCATAGCCTGTCATCAATAGCCCTGAAACCGATGATCTCGGATTTCAGCTGGGGTCCTATGGCAAAAACCGTTGCGAACATGTAGTGGTAGCGGTCATGGCAGCTGTAGTAAATGTAGTAGCGGTTGCTGTCATACCTGTGCACACCATTCACTAGCCACCGGATTTTTTGTAGAGCTAGGAGGTCCATGTTCAGTGTGGCTAGGGCGTCATCCAGTTGCTTCAAAACTCCGTCTCTATACAGAGTGCGTACGTTCTTTGAATATATGAATCGTAGTTCGTGAGCATAGCGTCAGTATAGCAGAATAATCAATACAGCTAAAAGCGATAGAAAACGAAAGGATTCTCTTCCGCAAAATCAGAAATTGTACCGAATAATCGGAAAAATTCGCCAAACGATGTATTAGTACATTAATATACTTCGGTTCACACTTTAATTTTTTTCTGTTACAATTATAACCGTTCCTGTACTGTAATATGTTTCAATAACAAATTTCAGGACAATTTAAATAATAAATTTCGTTGTTTCTATCGCACCGCAGTTTTCCCTTATAGAACGTGTTGGAGCGCGCCACACCACCGCTGTACTAATAAACTCAAACGAATTATTTCACAACCGCCCGAAACTTTTCGCACACGATACGATATTTTTCGTTTTGAAATTGCTGTTGTTTGACTGTCAGGTTGTTCGAAAAAGTCATCTTATGTTTAATAACCTAGCTTGACACTTCGGTAAACTTCGTGTTTCTCGTTTATATGTAAGCGAGTTGAATTCTTTTGAATGTAAATAAAAAATGTCGATCTGAAAGGAACGAAAACTAAAAGTCCCTCCCAGTGGTGTTTCAAATGGTAAGTAAAATCGCGTAATGCAAATCTTTTGCTTTGAAACATGTTTTCATAAAGCACACAGCTAGGGCGAGTTGTGAATGTGTTCGGTTGGGGTTTTCCTGATAGAAACGCTGGAATGGGACTTACTGTGTACTGTATTCTTTCAGCTCTGGCATTGTAGTGCACAAAAACACGATGAGTGCTTCCGAGGGCCACTGGGAACCCCTAGCCGAGATTTACCTGTCGCATCCACTGGTGAAGGATAAGAAAAAAAGCATCTATTGCTTGTGCAGTCGTGTGTTTATCAAAAACTACTACGATGTTTACGTGTCCACCTTGGAACGTGGTGATTCTGTACCCTTGATACCATCGATGGATCCCACAGCGCAAACAGAACGGTCATATTCTCCGATAGCTGTGAAGACAGCAGAAACTGCGGGTGTTGCCGATGATGTAAAAGAAACTGCACAATATTTGACTGGTGGTGCTTCGGACGAGCTCTTGGATGTACTGGACCGTGCAGAGGTGGACGATGTGTTTATCGAGGAACCGCTAGTAAAGCAACTTAGCTTTGGCCGTGATGGTGTGCGAAAAATGCCATCGAAATGGGGTGATCGAGATGCGGGAACTACAAGTGACGCCAGCTGCTACTTCAGTGCCAGTGCCAGTCACTCCGATACCAACTATTGCAGTACTGATGAGCACGAACATGTGCTCTATGCTTCTGGTGGTGGATCGCAAACTGTTGCGACAGGCTTAACGACGGGTAACTCAACCGTGAGAAGTATCGTAACATCCGGATTGCATTCTAGCGACAGTGGTGCTGACCTGTCTGAACGAATTCTTGAACGGAAGCTATCGCTTAAAGATGAGCTGCTTGAAAGTGGTCGTACTAATACCGACGATAATGAACATGGTCCAGGGTGTGCGGGGCCCATGCCATCCGTTGCATCAATGGAACGGAACAACAGTCTTCCAGAGGCATTCGGACGGGAGGATTTACACGACGCATGGGAAACGTACTGGAGCAAACACGGCGAGGCAATAATTTGGGCGTCTTGGATTGAAAAGTATAGTGACTATATAAATCCGGAGTACCTAGAACCGGGAGATGCTGGCCAGGCTACTGGTACCAATACGCCTCATGACAAAAGTGAAGCCACTCCGGGAACTGCGACAGAGGTGGATAAAGATTTTTCTTTCGATAACGATGCAATTACGGCAACCAGTATGGAAATCGTTGTGTCTGCCTGTTCGCCCCACCCCTACACTAAATCAACTTACCAAATGGCACACTGGCAATTGCCTTTCGGTGAAGGCGCAGCGGGCAGCAGCATCGG
This sequence comes from Anopheles moucheti, assembly GCF_943734755.1. Taxonomy (NCBI): domain Eukaryota; kingdom Metazoa; phylum Arthropoda; class Insecta; order Diptera; family Culicidae; genus Anopheles; species Anopheles moucheti. The sequence continues at coordinate 63,019,681 of NC_069140.1, forward strand.
CGGTGGTGTAGATGATATTCTTTGGTGTGCCCACCGTTCAGGGAGCTGCGAAAATGAAGCTCTACTAAGTCCACGATGTGATTCTGTTACATCGAGCATACCGCTTACGATAGGCACTACGGATTCCATGACCAACGTCACGCGGATGACAATTTCGAGTTACGATTTTTGTAGCTCGAAGGTAAGCTCGGAAAGCTCAAACCTTTCCGCAAGTCTTAGTTCTGAAAATTCAAACGAAAGCTCGAACAGTTCGGATATGCTTGAAACGGAGTATTTAGTAGGTGCGAATGAAACGGCGGGAGCTCCGATACCACCGGATGAAGAGGCCGCGATGGATGGCGAGCAATATTGGCAGATTTTGTGGCAGCAACATTTTCAAGAGCTGTATGCCAAACAGTACCATCACTTCATGGCCGAACACGCGCACGACGAGCAGAGTGCGAGCTGTGGTGAACGTAGCACAAACTCAAAGTACCATAAACGAAAGCGCCACACCAATAATGGTGGAAGCAGAGGCGATACTCGCTCCTCGTTCCAGGAGTCGGAACAGCAGCTTCCGGAAATGGTTGCAGAAATGCGTTTGTCACAAACGGAAGAAACGAATGAACCCAAGGATGGAAATGACGACACGCGTAGCAAGGAACCTAAAGATGCACAAACAGCAGAGTCGGTCGAAGATTTATCGATGGTGCTGCAATCGTACGGTTTACCAACGGCATTTGGGAAACCATCGCAATCATCACCAGCAGGCGACGGAGGTGATGACAGACCACCGAATGAAAAGCCTATTAACCTGAAACGCAGTCACGAGAGTGACAATGAAGAAACGCCAAAAGAACGTCTGAAGGCTGCGTTTGAGCTGATGGGATACTCTTTCTCCGATCCGGCCAATGAGACGGAATCGATCATAAACCTCTCTGGCGAGGTATTTTATCGCAAGAAGCACATTCGGTTACACAATCGAGTGTTGAAAATGAAACACCACAAACCAAAGCATACATACTTCGATGACGATGGGAACGAACTGCAGATGGTAGGTGCCACCGACAAGACCGATTCTGCCGCTCCGGGAGCACTGCTCCTTCACACTTCTTCCGACGACGATGATACCAACCCAGGAGCGCTGGGCAGAGCAAGTGTACGATCGAGTGCGATCCTCGAGTATAATCAACTTCCGGTTGCTGCCGGAAAGGATGTTGATTCGGTGGAAAGTGGTGATGGACCCGAGACCGCTGTGGAAACTCCAGCTGTTGCTTCCAGCGAAAGTGGATGCGCATTGCCAACCAGCACGAAGAAGGAGAAGAAAAAGAAACGCAAAACTAAATTCGTGGCCAGCCTTCCGGCCGACATCGCCAACGACCGATCACTGCTTAAGTATTGGTATAAACGGTTTTCTCTGTTTTCGCTTTTCGACTCGGGTATCCGGCTTGATCGGGAATCTTGGTTTTCGGTCACACCGGAAAAGGTGGCATCACATACGGCCGAACGTTGTCGTTCGGATTTGATAATCGACGCATTCTGTGGCTGTGGAGGCAATACGATTCAGTTTGCTTTTAGCTGTCAAAAGGTGATCGCAGTCGATATCGACCCTCGGAAGATTGAGATGGCCAAACACAATGCAGCCGTGTATGGAGTAGCGGACCGCATAGAGTTCATCGTTGGAGATTTTATGCAGCTGGTCGATCGACTGCAGGCAGATGTTGTGTTCCTATCGCCCCCATGGGGTGGTCCAGGATATCTGAAGGAAGAGGTTTACGATCTGGAGCAATCGTTGCTACCGGTTCCCGCCACGCAGCTGATGCAAGCTGCCCAGCGTGTGAGTAAAAACGTTGCCATCTATTTACCACGCAACTCAAACACACAGCAACTGACGATGTTGGCTGGACCAAACGGTGCCGTTGAAATCGAACAGAACTTCCTCGACCGTAAACTAATCGCACTGACCGCATACTATGGAGATTTGATCAACGAATAAAACCGATCACGGCATTGCATTTGTTGATGTATGGATGTGACAGAAACACCAAGCACAGCACCGCTAGAAAGAGCGTTTAAAAAGCACACATGCGTAATTTATGACTGCATTCCGCCATTTAAAAACAAATGCTGTTTGTGATTAATTTTGGTTCGCAGAATGAAGAAATTCCCATCCAGGTGACGCACACAAAGTCAGTCTTTAATTTCACTTAATAGCAACGCAGAAACCATTCGGTTCGAACCGGCTGATGGCAATTGAGAGTAGTGTTGTGACACATTGTAATAGCGTCGATGTAACTAAGGAGATTTTATTTAAAACACCAACGTTCTATATGCTACATGGACAGCGAACTATATAAGATTGGTTTGTTGGCTAAGCAATGTTTGTATATTCTGCGACCTTCATTTCCTGTTGGCGATGTCGCACACGCTAGCTCTTTTTTCATTAGGACAATCTTAAGTGTAGGTATCTGACGAACCGCTAAAATGTATTAGAACATTTTAGATGGATTGTATTTGCTTCCGTTAAGGACGAATGTTAGGTTAGACGTTTCTGTTCGTGTATACATTTTCCTTCGAACGTTAGGAAAAAAAACATATTTTTAAAGCAATTTAGTTTCCGGTGTGTTGATTATAGAAATAAGTTTTGTAAGTGTAAGAAATGAACGATAAAGGTAATGCATTAACACTATATAAGTAAAATGAGAAAAACTAAAGGAACTTACAGAAATTTATCATATACGAGTAATAAATACTTAATTTCAACATTTCATGCGTTTCGTGTGTTTCGATATGATGATCCCGAATAAAAACGCGGTGATGTACTGGTAGCCACGACAAGCATCCATAATATTTCGGTTGTATCTAGTTCTGGTGATTTTAACAAGTGAATCGTGTCCCGTTGATGTGAAGGAAGTTCATGTTCAAGGTCGTTACTCTCTTGTTCATTTTGAAACAGGTTTTATTCATGACTGGTACGAGAAGCTGTTTGGGAATTTGTACGAAAAGAATGTATACTTGTTTGACCCGTCTGCAACTCGTGCCAGGCGAACGAAGAGAATCTGCCGCATATGTGGAAACATGTTTTTTGAACAGAAATTGCATTTATGAAAGCCCTATCCGTCGCAATTTGTTGATGGGAGGTAACTAACACGAGATCCCCGGAGGACATATGGATCGATGCACTTTAATCGATTACGTAGCATGCAGATTAAACGTTACTTCAAGCATTTATCTGTTCGCGAGGGCTCTGTAGGGCATAGAAAAGGTTAACACTGCTGCGAGTGTATGTCGACACGGAACCGTAACTATGGGTTAGTGGAAATGTGTGTGTTCACACGTTTGAAACCATTTTACGAGGGTTTTGCCCTTGTGAATATTCAAAATGAAGTTTCCACAAAACGTAATGAAAATAAAATACTTTATCAGTTTCTGGCAACACATGTTGGTCGCAACATATGATTCGCTTGTTTTACAGAATGGGTATGTTTGAACGTAGCTTTTCCATGATTATTACCTGCAAATGTGTTGTTGTTCATTTATAACGAACACGTTACCATGGAGAAAAAATCCCTTCGCGGACCAAACGCGTACAGTACGCAATACAAGCGAGTTTCGTCTCACATCCAAACACATACGACTGCAATATCCACGCGTACAACAGTGCTGGGCGGTAAATTCACCTTGCGCACTACTGATCAATGGGTCATGAAACTGTTGCCGTTCACAAACATAAGCGCAATGGCAAAAAAGACTAAGGGCTAGGAAAACCTAGCACGCGATTGATTAGTGTCGGCAGGGAATATGGTTGTGTTGTGGTCGCCAAGCAACGTCATCGCCATTTAACCGATTCGGTCGAATTGTCAGTCAATAGGACACATCTGAGCAGTACGGTCGAAACGGTAGTGCGCTGCGGAACGGTCATACTTACAATACAATGTAAAAAGGATATCGTTGCTAAGAGTGTTAAATATTAGTGATGTACTTGTTTGCTTCATTCGAAACAGTCACGCGTGTGCGTTGATTGGAATTGGAAGTTAAAGATAATTCTAAAATTCTCTTTCCAACAGTTCTTCTAAGCATAAACTCAAGTGAGTATTAGTTGGTCATAATTTAGGCACTTTGGATACACACTCGACCGTACGTCTGATCTAGAATATGCGGTAGTAGAGTATGCCGGTAGAGAGGTAAAACGAATTAATGATTGTTTTCGTCGCGACAGCTTTAGCCAGTGTTAATTTAATTAGAGTGTTCCTGTCGTAGGTTTATGAAAAAAACTATCGTGCTAGCTAGTGGCTAATAATAAAAAATTCACAGTACATAGAAAAAAGAAAAGGATATTCTTATAGTGGTTCTGTCCTATTTTTGCCTCCCCTATTTTAATTAGTCCAAACATGAAACAAATACTCTATTGCTTTAGTCATCACGTGCATGGAGTATAATTTGAATATGTGTGGTAAATCTCGCAATCACAACGATCCTTAGAGTATGGGACAAATATCTCAATTTTCTATGCAGATTCATATCTATACAATCAATGTTTGATGAAGTATGAAAAATGCATTGCAGTTTCTTGTGAGCGTAATTGAAGAATCATTGAGATTTTTTTGTAAAAAATAAAAAGCTTTTACAATTTGAAATGAGATTAAGCACGCAGCAGCTATGGCGATTGTTAAAAAAATAGGACGGTAAAGAACAGAATGTAACGATAGTAAAATCTTCCATCATTATTGCTTATTTTGAACATTTGTTCTACAGTTAACTCAAAAGAAAACTATCGATCAAACCAGGCTGCTATAACGTCCATTGCCTGTCACCATGGAAATAAGCATTGTTTGTTAGTTTATGGCTAAGCCTGTGCAAAGTGGTGTTGGTATGTATCGTATTTATCCTAGTTGTGTAAAAAACATATTAGGGTACGTGTAAATAATAACTTTGTTTATATATCATTGCGGTTAATTGTAATGTTAAAATCTTCGCTTAAAGTGAAGTGTTAAAGTAACGTGCCGCTTAGGATGAAAGAAGCACAAATTCAATTATTGTACGACTTCGACTAGGTAGACGTTTGTGGTGACCGTGCCACTAACTATCGGCCAAACAGAAACCTACGCACTTGTTTGTTTCGATCCCAGTAGGGGGAACGGAGCTTAGTAAATTGCATTCGATCGGGTGTGTCTTGCTCGTTTTTGTGTGACTACTATTTCACATCCGTAGGCTGCTGCTGTTCAATCGATCCAGTCTCAAGACGAATTGAGCAACAATCGGATAGCGTGTGACAGCTTGGGATCGGTATGCTTCTTCGCAGGACGGTGGAGACGAGATTCTGATACGCGATGATGATATCATACGCCCGACAGGTACCTGTCGCGCATATTATTTCTGTGTTGTCCCTCGCCACTGTTTGTGGTGGTGGTGTTGATGCTTGTTCCTACGACGAACTTCGCTTGAAGGTGTGTTTGTTTGTGTGTGTACGATGGAATGCCTCCGTCCGATCGATCTCTGGCAAGGCGACAAATGGGCCAGGTGGGAGCGAGAAAGATTGAACGCAATAAAAAAATGAATGGTCATTGCCTTAGTGTGAGAATGGGATGCGACTATAGCAAGCCGAGTGAGAAAACTCCATTCAATACCCGTTTGTTCGCCTGACTGGCCAAGCCCAGGGCTGTGTTTTGCTCGGGCAAACAGACCACCGTCAAACGCGCTTATCCGCAGTTGCTTCGCGATTACGGCTAAGGAAACGTGGATACAACATACACTTTTGTTCATACCAAGGATTAAAAGTTGAAATACGCAAGTAAGCGAGTGGAGTTAGTAAGAAAATAATGCTAAGCTAATGAAACAGCGCATTTGTCTAAATTAAGTATTTGTTTTCTGTGTAGAATAATCCCAACAGCCGGCAGAAGTGAGTTCCGTGAAAACGAAAATTAATAAGTTACGTGCTCTGTGCGCTAGAAATGATGTGCAAATTTTGTGATGTAAAGCAGTCAAAGTAATTGATAGTGCGTGGCAAAGTGATCGAAAGTTGTGCCATGTTTGTTCAGTGATCAATGCAGGAGGTAGTGACAAGAGAAGTGCCGGAATCAATCATCCACTATCGGGAATTGTTTGATCTACAGTACAGAACACGGCAGTGTGCGACGCCACCATGGATAGCGACACTGATTTCGAAAGAAGCATCAACAGCGCCATGGACGCCCTGGAGAACGCCATCGAAAATGGGTTCGACGAAGACTTCAAGGAGCGGTTCAATCGTAAGTGTCTTATCGAAACATTTGTAGCACTATGACCTATCTTAATGTTAGTTAGATAAGCGCTCGTTTGGGAAAATTTGAAAACACGTTTTATCATTGTGCCACAAACATTTCTTATAAGGCCAAAATTTCGTAACAGTAGATAAACTACAGCAAATCGAAAAGCATCACATTCTCAAACCTGTGCCATTCATGAATCAGCTTTCGAGTGATGTCATGCAAAATGAAATAAAACAATTCATGTTGCATTTTTTGTTGCAATGAAATGTCATGAAAAATTAATTTAATTAATTAAAGACAGGTATTCTACCTTTTTTTCTAATCACCATACGAGGATGAGGATATGAGGATTCGTATAGTCGCATGTTGCCAATCCCTGCACGTTTAGAATATGCTAGCGCCCCGTAATTATCGATTTAACATGTTCATCGTTTAAAGCACAAGCTTAAGCTAAGATACCAGTTAGGGGAAGATGTATTTGTACCATGTAGCATTGTTTATGATGTGCGTATGAGAGTTTCATGTGCCTTTCATGTAACTCGTTCGCACATGATTGAATAATAGATGCTTTTTGTTTCCATTTCTCGCACATCGTTCTACGGCAAAGATCACCCTTAGCATCATCGTTGGTTGAGCGAGGTGCGATCTTTATTCTTCAATGAGTACGAATATGATTGTGGCAAACATTTGTAACATGATCTCTGTGATAATAGCTGACAGTCCTGAAACATTAATGTGTTTGATTTATCATGTTTGGAGGTTATCGTTTTCAAATTAGTCGTCGATGGCGTTCGAATTGGTGGGTGAAGCAATTAATCAATGTTGATGGTTCTGATGAAACACTCCAAGCTCAGGGCGCTCACCCGTTTGGACAGCCTCGAATTGTTGGCCGAAATAGGGCTGCCCAAGGATAAGTGAACAATGATGAAATAGGCTCAACATTGAGCAGAGACCACCAAGTAGATCCGATCCTCTACTCGCGTACAGGCAAAGATCATGCTGTTAGTGTGCGGGATCCTAAATAGCATACACATAACTGCGGCCAAGTGTCGCCCTGTACCATAAATGGGTGCCATATTTGCTTGTCCCGCGATATTGTCTGCGACCCGACAGGTTTCAAAGATGTCCAGTGTGCTAGTATGTTCCAGTATAAAAGCAAACCGGCTGTTCAGCTCGGTTGGTGAACTCACCGAGGACGTAAAGTGATCTCTACATGATCTGAATTCTGAGAAGTCATAGGCAAAATAAGTGTTAGATTTGACTCACTTATACTTTACGCGAACATGGCCACATTTAAGTATTTGCGTTTTATTCAAGCTCCTACAGCTCCATACAGTGCTTATGCGTAATCAAGATATCGTGGCAAACACTCTAACTAAATAAAACGATAGTGTGAAATGGGTTTAGTGGCCTACATTGCATACGACATGTAAAGGGCACATGCGATTCTAATAAGAAGGTAAACTCAGCGACACGGACGGGTGTACTATAGTTGTCCTTTTTTCTTGTGGGTGTCTGCTGCAAGATGCGAGTATGTTATTCTGTTGGGAAACGTTAATAGGGCCCCCACACACCAGTGCAACCTGGTGCGCAATTTATGCTCAATATCGCGAGAGGTACTTCAAATCTAGGTTGGAATGCCATTCGTTAAGCTTAAACGGTGTTGATCATGGATCGCGTAAGCTCTTGTGCGCACGTATGTTTGGATGATATTTCGCTAACGGATGAGCGCTCGTTCGTGGGCACCGTTTCCGTATTCTCGCGCAAAATAAACATACCACCGTTCAAAGAAAGAAGTGAATACATTGACTGGAATCCACATTTAGTGGGTGTCAGCTGTGCCAAAGCGCTGTGTAGAAAAATCTTGCGCCCATGGCGTGCACATACGCCCATACGAACTCGGAGCCCGGCTACACCCCACCACCAACACGAGTAACGCTTTTAGTCGCAAGGCGCAGAAAATGCCAAACCATCTCAACAACAAAAATAAACCTTTAGCAGCAAAATGAAAAAGATCAACAAGAGGGAGCAGAGCTTGTTTGGTGTGTTATATGGGGCTAATATATGCACACTAAAAAGTTGTCTGCGTGGAACAAAATATTTACCATCACATAGGCCCGAACTAGACATTCGCTTCAAACAATCACGAAATGGCGCAGACACGTTCAAATATTCTTCTTTATTTATGTGTTATACGCTCTTGAAACGGTGTGCCACTACAGTTACCTTCAGAATTTTATTGAATGATACTAGAAATATAATATTTAAAAAATACAAAAAATAATGTTGCATTGTAAAGCCTTACAATTCAAGCCCAATTTAGCCCTTAAAGCAACTAGTCTTACAAAAACTCCACATCAGTCGTGCGAAAGTAACGTCGTGGTCGTAATATAGACCATAAGACCTTTAACGACAATTCGTAACATAAATTGTTCACTCTTCTTAGCTGATGTACAGTGATATTACTTTTACTTATACTTATCTAGCTAATTTGCTTGTACTATTTATAGTTCGAGTAAATGTAAAAATATGAACCCAGTACGTCAACCATCCACGTGTCGTTTTGGACCCCGGCGAAGCAATAAATGATAGGACAGAGGTCGAACAAATAAACATCATGGTGGTTAAGGAGAGGTGTTTGTTTGTTTGCACTTCTCGTAAGATAAGATAATTCATCCGCATTCGGTGTTCATGTTTCATCTGTTTGGTGTGTTTTGTTGAGCGAACTAAAGTGTCGTTTGTTGAAGTTTTCTTTATTAGTTTTTCTAGCTCATCTCATGTCAACTCACCGACCTACCGTGTCACCACGAGCGATTGACATTGAAGGATGCCTCTAACTGGAATTAATTATCAATAATTACCACCACGCCTATGACATCATCTGTTTGTACTGTTCTTCCGCTGGGTTTTAATAGCATCCGACACTGGACGATATGGTTGTTGGTCGCATTGGTCGAGGTTGTCTATTGTTACGAGTTCTTGGCATATTTTACATTGTAGCTTAGTGAATTAGATTAATTAAAAAAAATAATTTAAGGTGATTGGTTTACCTGCAGCTACTGCAGCTAAAAGATCATCTTTGTGGTATCGTCTGCCATTGTTGAATCTGGATATTTGTCAAATGTCGATCTTTGAATTCCTGGACCACTTGTTTTGCCTCAACGCACAACTCGCTTGTTGCCATAACAGTTTAGCGGTTAAGCTACAGCTCAGTTTCGCGTCTAATGAATATTTCAACAGCAATGTTCCTCGAAATCGAGCTCGTCGGTAGCTGTACTGCTTGGTTTTGCGGTTTTCGCGTGATCTTCCGTGAAGGTTCCGGTTTGTACGCAATGCATACGACGTCCAACAATCACGATCATTCATTGACTTCAATCAGGGGAAGACGTGGTTTTATTTCACATCCTTTCCAGAACAACAGCTCTTTAGCTTTAGCCAACTCTTCAACAGCATGTTAATGTATTCAAATTCAAACAATACTGGATAGGGAAAGAATGCGCATCTCAAGTAAAAAAGATTAATACGCGAAGATTCAAAATCAAATAATTTGTTTATTTTGGGCTTGAAGGGATGGAGCAACAAATCACGCTTGCGGAAGATGTCGTCGCGACGAAAAAAAAAACAGTATCGGAATAAATAAATTCATTACCATCTTATTCCGGCTGAAGGTCATGTAAATGAAGACCAGATAATAAGAGTCTAAATTAAACTGCACCGCTTATCGATACGGACGGCATACTTGAAAACGATAAGAACTTGCAATTGTTATGTGCAAAGGTATTTAGCTTTACTTTACTTTACTTTATAGCACATTCAGCGGTGAAACCCTTTTTATTCCATGCTTTGACCCTTATGACCGATATTACGCAACATAGAGAGGACGCGGGTATTATGAAACCTATATACTTAACGAATGGTCGATGAGCAAGAACGAAGCCTCATGCGGTCACTTGAGGGAATGCATGATGTCAGTAGTAGTTTAGTGTAGTTAGAAGCTATCGACGGTTTGCCTTGAATTGTAAATAACGAAGGAAACGTGCAAGAGCCATAAATACATGCACACTGTTGGTATCATGTGGCAAGATGTGTTTGCAAATTCAATTAGTACTAGCGAATCTTTTAGTGTCGAGGTTTGATAGGCAATCGATTTTATAGTGTTGTGCATTTAAATTAAAAAATATATTTCGCCTAATTTGCCTTCTAATGACTTGTAATGTGACTATGAAATTGGCTTTCAATTTGATTAAGTGCAAAATTTATTGTGAGTTGGATGCTTTCTAATATATTAACGAAACACGTGTCGCTTTGAACAGAGTTTTAAAACACAAATTAACAAATGGCATAAACCGGGATCCTACACGTGACACAAATATGGTCAGCAAAACTGATATCATATCTTTGGTGTAGTCGATAATTGTCTCTTCAGGCGTTGTCGCTTTGACATTTTCATCGAAATTGGCTTTCTCTTCACATATATCATCCCAACAATGGAGAATCTGTCCCGATTGTTGCCGAATCGCACCATGTGCAATGTGGTCAGCATCCCACAAATATAAAACTCTTTCCCCAACCATGGCACACTGACGCCCGTACGCAAGAGAAACGCACCGATGATCGATGCAACGATATTGAGCCCGAAAGCGTAATAATCGATCCTACGCAATTTCCCGATTATGGCAAGACCGGTTCTGGCATTAAAAGCCGCTTCTTGCGAGCGACTGGCGCGTATAAAAAGTGACCACATTGCTCGAACGATTACCACCCCGACCGGATAGGTTGGTTGTACCGGTTGTGGTGTGGTATGAAATGTTTCCTAGAGGGAAGCTTTACGTCCAACTAGCCTACTTTTGGTTGCGGGGTAGCAAATTTAGGAGTGACAGCGGTTTCCGATATTTCCGAGCACCGGCATCGAAAACATTGACCGACATGGAACGTGCGATCGACCGGAAGTGATGGTTTAGTAAATTAATTTAATTATAAGATTAGCTCGTGCCGGTGTTGTTCTCTATTCCGTTTCATTTCCATTCCATGTCGCCGGAAGTATAATGGAACGGACTCGCGAGCCAATGAGAGTTTAAAGGGATGAAATGTTTTGATTTCTTAAATTGAGCTGATGAAGCAAAAGGGTTATGTCTGGCCAGAAACCTACGCGAATCGTTTGTTCTGCAATACTAAATTGTATTTGCTTATGTAATGTTGATCCAGTATGTGCGAGCTATTAATTGAAATTGAGTAGAGCGAATATGTCATATCGCGAATCAATCTAATCACACCATCAAACGTCTCCCAGCCGATACAGATCAAGCCCGGCTAATTGTGTATCCAGCATCCAGTTGTTTGTGTTGTAGAATTCTTACGACACGACAACCAATGCTAATGCTTCTAATTACTAGTTGTTTGCGAATCGGCTGATTGAAGTTTAAATACGCTCGCTGACGTGCTTGCTTTACATTAATCGCGATCATTCGACAAGTTTGCCGCGTCGCTTAAAACCGTGGTCAGTGGGATAAACTGGCTGGCAACGTCACAAAGCCTCCGGGGCATTAGGCTCTCGCGCACCAGAAGGTGTGGTGTCGGCGAGCTTTTGATCGTTTGGTAACTGCTCACAGACTTGGTAAACGCCTCGTGACAGCTCCCCATGCTGGGTGGGCCACAGCTTTGGGTTATGCTTGTGTTAACCAACATGAACCGAGACAGCTGGAAGTGGAAGTTTCACGGCGCGTAATGTCAAGGTTAAGAGACCGAAACATCGATTTAACGAACGCGATGAAATTCACGGTTTAAAGTAAACAACAGTTTATTCACATCTGCGAGTTTAGCTATTAGGCATTACTGCACCTTTGTTAGTGCACCTGTTAATTTTTAAGTGTTTGTACAACTGACTGATAAGTTTTTTTGTTGTTGTAATTACGCATTATAAACTGTACTTAAGGGATGGTCAAGTAAAGCAGATCATAAGATAACTAAAGTAACACTTGAGTTCGATAATAAAACAAAATACTAGTGTGAGTGGATCACCAGAATATCATGATTTGTTTGTTTTTACAAACACAACCACATATTTTGTAACATAACTGTAATTTTGAAAAAATGTTTGGCCACATATGTTTGAAAGTTTTTCTAATTATTTTACCGTGTGTTAAGTGATTTTTATCATGTAATCTTTTGTGTCTTTTTGTGGGTAAAAACTTATTTATTAACACTTAACAAATACGTACATAAAAACACTTATTAAAAACGCGTACAACGATCAGCGATTGTGCCGCGCGCTAGATCCACGTCCTTGCAGCCTGTCGATCACGAACCGAATCTTCTCCCGCCGCATCACAGGACGTAATTGTACCGGTAGGGAGAGAGCTAAACCACAGCTAGCGACAGAGACGACTATATCCGCTACGCATCGGATGCTGTCAGTTCCCAGACAACATCGAGCGTGCGGATAAGCTGTGTCGCGGCTGCAACGTCAGGCTGCAACATAATCAATAGAGTCTCGTTTCAAAGCTTCGTTCCAAAAATACTTTACACGGAGTGTAGCAATTAATGTAAAGTATAGTAAAGTATATAGTATTGTATAAGGCATTAACCAGTAACTCTTGGTTTCGCAAATGTTTCTAAATTTGTTTCGCATTTGTGTGTCTAAATGTTTTAATATTAGGTCTTAAGAAAATGGGTATTTTTTTTTTATTTTTATTTAATTCATATTATGACGGCAATGCCGTATTTTCAACACCGCTTGTGTTGAGCGATAATAACAATTGTCCCAAGGCATTTCCTCCTTGCGATTTGCCTTATCCCGGGCATACTCGGTTGTATTGGATGTTGGAGTATGTCTGTGTTGTTTGTCGGTTTGTCTATCGTTGTTGTAATCGTTATGTCTGTTCTATTGTTTTGTGTGTTGATTTTGGTCCGGTGCTATTGTTGTAGATGAGATTGTGATTGTGATGACTGTTAGTGTGGTTTGGCAACCACATGGAGGCTCGGGGCGTGGCTGGCAGGTGACTGCGTCGCTTTTCTCATACACAACATTCGGTGTTGGACATTGGCAAAGCCTTGACGGAACTGAAACAAAACAGACAACAAATGATTAAGACGGACTACAAGCATACACCTATAAGTCTGCCCCCTTTTTGCGGCTTTGGTGCTGTCCTCAAAGGCGACTGTTTCCTCAACGGCTTGAAAATGGCACAACAAAAAACATTTATTTACAAGGACCACACAACGAATAACGAAGGATGGGGGATGAAAGGATTCATGTGGAAATAAGGATGGGATTCAAAGGAGAAGACCGTTGTCCCTGGCGAAGCGGAAGATAAGCCTCATGTATTTCAGGTCCCTGCCAGCCAAAACATCTCGAATCGGTGTATCCGGGATTCCACCGATGTCCACGACTGCACTCTTCAAGGAGGGTCTGGCGGTTTCGAACTCCACGCAGTGCCATAGAAGATGGTCCACATCATGGAATCCGACCCCACAGCCACACACTTTTGACTCAGCCAGATTGATACGCTGTAGATGTGCATCCAATGCGAAATGATTCGACATGAGTCGGGACATCATCCGAATGAATGCACGATCTACAGGGAGCCCACCGAACCAAGGCCGCAGGGACACTTGCGGAGAGACCGAGAAAAGGAAGCGACCGAGTTCATCCGCCTCCCACATGCTCTGCCATCGAGACAGGAAAAGTTGCTGTGGGGTGCGTAAGAACTCTTGATAGGAGATGGATCGGTCGTAAAAAACGCCTTCTGTGGCGCCTGTTTTGGCCAGTGAGTCTGCTTTCTCATTGCCGGGAATTCCACAATGAGAAGGGACCCAAATTAGCGATATTCTAAACGCCTTGTTAAACACAGAGCCGAGCAATTCCACAATTTTAACTACAAAATGGTCTTGGCTCTTAACAGCCCTTGGAGTTTTCAGTGCTTCAATAGCACTGAGGCTATCTGTAAATATGAAGTACTGATCCGGGGGACTCGCTGCTATTAACAATAGTGCGTAAAAAATTGCGGCAAGCTCAGCCGTGAACACGGAACATGGCTGCCTCAATTTGAAGAATGCTTCGGTGGTCTCGCTAAAAACACCGAAGCCAGTGCCCTCCTCAGAGGATGACCCATCAGTGTAATACTGGTTCATTTTGTCAATATGGCCGTACTTGTTCACAAAAATGCCCGGCACAACCCTCGGGCGAAAATGGGTATTTATGTACTTAAAATTGCGTTCGATGTTTGTTAGCAACACTAGTTTCCATTAGGAGAACAACCATGAGATCGGTGTAGTAATAATAGATTAAGTGTTATAAATAATATTTTCTGTTAAAGATCAAATTAAATAAATGGAATAATCGACTTTAATTTGAGGCAAATTGTTTGTGAACGAAATAATGATAATTTATTGTATCACTTGTGTTCATCTTTGCTGCACGATAAAGAAAATTTTTGTTGAAGTTAATTACGTTAACAAACAAACACAAATTATAATGGTTTATTACCAGCATTGTTTATGAAGAATATTTTATGCCCGAGCTAAGCTAACGATTTGAAGTTAAAACTTTCGATGAAGTAGCACCATAAAACATACGACTCCGCTATAGTAGAGGCAAAGAAAGTGAGAAGTTTTAACACGCATATAGCATACTGTTTTGCTTACGGGACGCGTCGCATCACATAGAAGTATTTCCGGCCGTACCGGTGATTGATGGAGTTTAAAAAGAAAGATTGACTTTTCCTTTTACGAGATGCCTGCGGTTTGTTTCATTTAATGACATTGTATATATTAAGCATTTGAGTGAAAGTTTGTATATTTATAAACAGAGCGATGATATGCACAGTTCCTTGTTATTCTCTTTATGGAGCAATTGTTAAAGTATCGCATTTTAATGTTCAATAATGTATTTTATCAAGGTGTAGAAAACATGAGCAATTGGGTTTAATCTCTAAATGAAAAAGGTTAGTTAGTATGACTTGTGTGTCATTGTAAGTCGTTGAACTCAATTAGGAAGTCGTTAAATTAAATTTAAAAACATTTCTGATGTTATCAATGACCGTGCACTGATTGTGCATTGTATGTGACAGACAGGAGAACATGCGTGTTATTTGAGGACATCGTTTGTGACAGCAATTGCAAGTTTTGCACACTTATAGCGCGCACGACCAGCCTGACTCGGCTTCAGTAATGTCGCAAGCCGCAGTATCTTACGCATAGCTAGCCATGAACTAGCGCGCAACGGCGAAGTCGATTCGTTCGATTCGACCTGTCTGGTGTCCTTCGATACACTATTCGCACGATAATGCTTGTAGGCGGTTAATGAGCGTAGTGTTCTAGCGTATGGTGCTTTTCCCCAGGCTACAGCAAGTAAGCATCCGCTCGAATGTATACCGCTGAAATGTGCATCATTTCCGCCTACTCAATCACCGGCATCGAATTGTCATCGCCGGTATGGAACTTCAAAACCCATCCCGAAGCGATCTGTCTGGTGATTCGAAACAGTCGGTTAATGAGTCCTAAGATTGCGTTTTCGATGCACTCGTATGCTCCGCTGATGCCGGAGGTAATTCTATTTCGGGGTTGCGCTCTTGTTCCGTCCGATAAAGCATCGTTTGAAGTGAGGACGGCGAAACCGCGTGCACCTTCACTTTTCGTTGGGACGGAAACACTGGGAAAAGTGCACTGGAATGGAGAAAGTGTCCTCTTGCGCAACGAGCAAAGCATAAACAAAAAGTGACATTTTCTAGGGAGTTTGACGAAGACTGTCACCAGAGACCTCCCGAGGACCCGGAGATCCAATTAGTTCTTTCTCGGGTCTACAAAACGATGCGCTCTGGATGTCGAGCGTTGATTGCACCGACATGACTAAAAATATCGAAACCATCCGCAATCTGATTGCTACCGAGACGGATGCGTTCGAGCATCGGGAAGAGGGTATCTCATCGTAATGGATGCAACTGTTTGATGCTCGTAATTAGTCCCACCGGCATGTGCCGCTCGCTTGAGCTGAAGTCGAGCGAAAGAGTTTCTAGAATTTGGAAGGGCTAGAATTGATTTTACTTCTTACTTTACAAATGTAACACATTACAGAAAAATGGCTCAGTATTCGATTGATTCTGCAAAAGATCTGGGGTGTTTCCATCCCTGTTCATACATGATGTATTTCAGTATATCCACTGTGGCTTCCATGTTTAACTCCGTAATTTCACACCTCCTTATTCAAAACTAATTTTACGTACGATCATGCTTATGAGAAGTAATTTTACGGGTAGCTAACCAAATATCGTATAATTGCTATATTCTACGGAAATAAAAGAGAGTTAAAATGTTTTTTTTTCCTTTTTGCAGATCGTTTCGAGGGCAGCTGGTCAGGTAAAGTGTTCATCCGTTTAAAATGACCAATGTAGTTGTTCTTTAAGCTCATGCTAGGTTATGAATTGTAAATGCAATAAAAATAATGTATCTTCAGTATTTAATTTGTATAAAGTCAGTCCTAGTGATTCCTGCTGTTTATTACGCACGAAAAACCTCAAACGTACCAGAAATCATCACGTGATTCATAAACACGGCGTAAAATCTGGCGAAAATGACATATGTGCCAACCGCTGGCCACCGGGAATTGAGTGCGTGCATTTGCAGATAGGGAACGCACTCTGAAATTATAAATAGTACTAAAGAACCCCTTACGATCATTTGCAGCTTGAATTAGATTAAAAATGTGTGCACAAAACGTAAAGTTTTGTGAGCAAAACTAGGTCTCAATCCGTTTTTGATATTTATAGACAACTTGTGATGTCTTCTCGACCGTGCTCACGCCGTACGAGAACGTTCGCTGTTGGTCTCATCCAGAGAGTCCGGTAGCCTTCGCAAATAGTACACGTCGTACCGCAAGCCTGCTAAAGGTTGGCACGTGAGCTTCTTGCATGGTCAATGGCTGTACGTGAGGTGCGTGAGATCCATTTCGTAATGCGGCGCTTCCGGTGAGCGGACGACCGTGTGAGTCGCCGTCTTCGTATATTGTTTCCGTGTACAACCTTTCTCTTACCTCTTTGCAGGCACTAGTTAGTATTTGCATAGTCACTGGGGCTGCAAATTGGCAAACGATTTTTTCTCACTCCCGCGAAGCACACGCACCGCGAGACGGAAAATGGGAACCGAGTAAGAAAGTGAAAAAATGGGGCCTTCAACCTGTGGTCGCGTCACCCTTACGCTATCATTATGCTTTGCAACCGAGAGCCTATCAATCGTTCGCATCGAATCAGATCCGGTCGGTCGCGTCTGGGAGTTGGTTAAATGGTGGGAAATGTGTTTCGGGCAGCAAACGAAAGCGTCAAGGTTTTAGTAAACTTTCGCCATTTCCATCGTGCCGTAACCGATCATGGGTCACCGTCACAGGCAAGGTGTGGAGGTTCGCGTGGTGTTTTGTGGGAAGCATTTCATCCCAACTCCCAGTTGCTTTGGTGTAGGTTTTGTAAATATTTGCTAGTGGCGTTCTCCGTTGAACTCTTGAACCTGCGCCACTCATTAAGCGGATTGTTTATCATCTGGAGCACGGAGGCTTTCTATTGTAGCATATTTTGTAGCCCATGTGGATGAATCCTGATGCATGAGGTGTGGATTACTACTAAATGCCGATAATTGCGCTACATGCGCTAGACAGAGGTCACATTACCCAGCACTCTTATGCTAGTTCTCGCTTCCGTTGCAGTTTTTTATAGCAATACGAAAAAAACGACGATTTCCACGATGTTTGATGGTTGCTTGTTAGGCGCAGCAGGGGGGACGGCCGTAGTTATGTCGACGTTACAACACCGTTAGCATACAGTGAACGGTACAAGTGACAAGATGAGAAAACAAACAGTGAGGAATGACCTGCACTGCATCAAACATCCGCCCAGCATGTTGTACGCGTGCTTCAATGCAAATTAATTTGGTACGAACGGAAGAACACATGTTCTTAGAAGGCTGATGATTTGTATTCGGTTGTGAGATACATCATTAATATTTTTTGGTTTAAAGAAGCTGAAGAAGTATACAAAAGTAATGTAGAATTAGAGCACCAATTCCGCAAGTAATTTCTTTTCGAAGTGATGCTTGTTTTGGGCTATGTAAGCAAAAATGTAGTCACTGCTTTGTGTTTCAGATATTAAAAATCACTCCTCTTATGATGTTCAAAAATTGCGTCTTGTTGTAGTACGCTATATGTTAAATTTAAAAAAGAAGATAGTTACACGCTATACATATTTCGTCCTACAAAAGGTGAACGATCATTCTCTGATGGAAGTTTATTTCCCGCAAGAGTGATTGCAGGGTAGAAGAACTATGTTGGACACTATGCTACTAAAAAGGGTTACAGCATGTCACGAAATACTAGTTACTTTTGTTTTGCTTCTCACATCACATTGAAAAAAGTTTTTAATGAAAACAAAACATCCAAAGCAATGGTTCGTTTTTTCAAGGCCCAGTTTGGTGCACAGTTGATCCTCCCTGACCTAACGGATATACATGGAGTCGTTTTCATCGAACCATCCATCTTCCATAAGTTATGCAAAATACAACGAGCCGCAAATTGTGCAACAGACCTTCGCTAATGCACTGGCTTCTGTTATGGCGCTACCACCGACGTCCACTTTTGCGGCATCCCGCACCATATTCATATCGGATCCGTAAAGATTTGCAATCTATAAGTTATGTGTTCCGCTTTCCGGTCACTGACGTCCACTACCACTAACCAGTATCGTTTGTCTGGTACTGGTAGGTACCAATAGACTTTGCCGCAAAATACGCTGGTTGTCGCCAGTAAACCAATGTACAGTAAATCATTGAAGCGTGTTGCAAATGATTTCATTACTTGTCTTATTATACGGTTGAGACTTTATCGAAACAGAAGCTCCATAGTGAATGGCGATGTTGATCGGTTAATTTTTTTTGTCGGACAAATCTATCCGTTGCCCACAGTCATGATACAATTGATGAAAAGACGCCTCCACAGATCCCAAGATTGCTGCATTGACACCGTTGTTCTATTTCTGCTTCCACTCGTATGAACCGTTTGTGATACTGTGGTATGGTGAGCTGGCAAAACGGTGGCGACGAGCGCCATTTACATCCTATTGCTCTTTCCTAATGCGGCGGCACGGCTGCTTATGTGTGGGAGCCTACGGAAAGTAAGGCATTGTGTAGAAAATACGCGTTCTAAAATTTCTCATTTTGCCCTTTTTCTCAGACGTTCTGGCAGTGTCCAAGCCATTCCAATACGGCGGAACGCAAAATTTAAGGGAGACACGAAAATCAAAACACAACATAAACAAATGTAGCGCTGCTGCACAGAACTGCATGCGAGAACGGTGCAGCAGCGACCCGCGTGCAGAAGAACTGTGAGTGAACGCGTTACAAAAATAAAACGACATCTCCAACGGGAGCACTGAGCTGCGATTTCCTCAAGAACACGAACAGTGTGATGATGATGATGCAAAGACACAGTTTGTGGTGCTCGAGCCGCAGAGAGCTGAGATTATGTTCGGGTTTGCCGTTGATTCTTGGCTTTCTCGTAACGAGGTGTAATCTGATTTGTTTAACATTATTGAATTGTTTATACAGCATCAAACTATGTTCAGTTGACATATGTCTTATATTGGGAAAATGAAGTCAATCTGTTACATTCGGGCATTCTGAACCATTTGCCGCTCATTGTAGCGCGTTATAACAGGAACGGCACTGGCATACGCTGGTTTTTACTCATCATTTTTATTCGCGCATCTCTAGCTCTTCTGACGCGGCACGCTGATGTGTCTCGAAACGGAATCGCCTACGCGACGATGACGGTTTCAGCTGAGAGGACAGCGAACAGAACATAGACAAGGGTTAGAAAAGGTGGGTGGATGGGTACGAGTGTTTTATTTACATCACTCAACCGTATAGCGATGCAAGCCGCAATTCTGTGAAGAAGATCGTACCAGTGCTAGAGAAGCGTCAGTTTTCAGACGCCTGTGAACGCTTCCTAATCTCATCAGCTATTCTCATGTTTCGTACTGTATCGAACGAAACCACGGGGTGC
The DNA here is from genome assembly GCF_943734755.1 of Anopheles moucheti. Lineage (NCBI taxonomy): Eukaryota > Metazoa > Arthropoda > Insecta > Diptera > Culicidae > Anopheles > Anopheles moucheti. Next base: position 63,039,946 of record NC_069140.1, read on the forward strand.
CAGTATTTCTCATTATACATGTTTTGCAAATTGTGGTAGAGCCTTGTTTGAGTATGGAGAGCGATCGTGCACAGAAGAACATTTTTTATCAACAACAAATATTGATATTACTTCTTTGCTCAAAAATGGTTGAAATTTGCATTACTTATTTCACACCCAACTGCATGAAACGATGCGCTTATGAAAGCATACGCATCCAATAATACAGCCAAAACATACCAAAACATGTTGATGAATCATGCTATATCGCTACATCAATTTGTTCTATTGTTCGCTAGCACGCAAAGATTAATGGAAAGAAAATAAAATACTTTTCTCGCCTTCGTCAAACACCGTTAATGTCTCCCCCGGATGATCATGGAAGCTCTGGGCCCCGAGAAACTGTGCTTTGCCGGTTGCTCGAGAGATTCCTAAGCCGAACATGATTGTAATCTCCCCACAGTGTCAGTATCGCTAAAGAGAGCCCTTTTTTCGGTCTCAACGCACAATTGTGCGAGCGCGTCCGGAGAGCGTGGGCAAGATGAGTTTTCTTTCTGTCCGATGAATTTAGTAGCATCGCGACTTCTACGGCATCAAGATCAGTGATAGAAACAGGAGCTTCGGCTACAGAAGCAACAGCTGCGGCCTACTACACGTATGGCTTTGATGAGCCGGTTGTGTCGGACGCCAAGTTTGTATGTTTATCGTGATTAAAGTGTTGGTGTACTTTAATGTTCCATAGACCATGATTTTCGTCTATTAGCTGTGAGTTAGCTACAAGTGAAAAATAGTTGCAACGACTTGTGATTCGTTAACAGTGAATTATTGAATATACTCTTCTTGCCCGTCGACTAATGCAGTGCGAAAAGAGCAAAGGAAAAGTGCATTAAGCTAATGTTGTAGTCACTCTTTCGATTCGACTGTCATTTAAAGTAGCGTTTTCCGGAATCGAGTGCACCTTGATGTAATCCACGAAAGGCGGCAATGTGTTTGCAATGTGAAGCATGTTAATTGAAGGCGGCGGGTACGGTGCAAATCTTAGTTGTGGTTGAATGGTGGTTGCAGAAGGAATCAAATTTCTCCATCGAGTTATTTAACTTTGAGTGCAAATGTGTACCGTAAGCATCATGAGAACGGTAGAGTGAAACGTGGCATTTACATAGGAACTCCATCCGGGAGATTAAATTTCCCAAAAGCCGCTCATCAAAGAGCAGGCTTAACATGTGCAACAATGTTCCCCGCCACATAATGATCCACGTGTGTTTCTAGCATGTGTGTGAGTGTGTGATTGGATGTGAATATACGAGGAAGCGTACATTTGTGGCTATGCTCATGTTAACCACAGCGAAGGTTCATGACATCGCGGTGATGAATGATCGTTAGCTTAAGTTCAAACTTATGCACGTTTGATTGCTATGCATTTTTTAAGCGGCAGAGTGGCACCTATATACATTATCATACATCAAACTGAAGCTGGGCTCTACACTGACCGATCGTGAACGTGCACTGTGAAGTTTCTAAGTGTCCAGTGCAATTTATTTTCAAACTTTGCCTAAGTTTAATGACACTATCGCAACGCACATAACGTCTTGATAAACAGTGTAACTCAGTTAGGTAGTTAATTGAGTTAGAATCAATAATTGTTGCTTTGAAGCAAAACTTATTTTTAAATTCAATTCAATTTTTAAATCCGATATTCTAAGAGATTTGTTTTTTTAAGTAGTACAACAATTTCTTAATTAAAAACTATTCTTCCAAAATACGCATGGGAAAGCATGACAAGTGGAATGCTTTCTAACATCTATTACTCGGCTAATGGAAACACGCAAAGGAAACGAAGATATCTATTAGGCTACACCGCAAAAACCCATAAGGAAATTGATCGAAAATGTGCTATGCCGTTTCGGACGGGGGCCCGCATTTTTAGGTCCAATAGGTGACGGCCATTGCCACAAATGGTGCAGCGGGGGAATTTCTATCCGCTTCCGAAATAAAAACAACAGCAAAAAATGAAGGGTAAAATGAGCAGAAAGTAAAGGGAAAACTATCGGTTTCGTTGAACTTTGGTGATGGTAGCAAATGCGGCGAAAAGGAAATGGCCACGCGAAAGGGAACCACCGTTTTGTAAATAGAAGCCGCAGTCAATTATCTACTTATTGGTGACAGGTGTGCTGTGGGTGCCGTGAGCAGCGATCATACGCTTCCTGTACGCTGAGTTCTGTACTTTTAATTAGCCCTGTTGAAATGAGAGTTGAAGTTTTGACGGAAAGTGAAAGAGCAGATACAATGCTTCATACAGAACAATGCTGCGTCATCTATTGAAACATTCATAGTTGAAGACTCGCAGTGAGGCACCTCAAATAAGTTTTATGAGACGAATGACAAGAAGGAAGTAAAGCGATCTAACCGAAAGTGAAAAGTAGTTCGTGGGACAGAACGGACCTCACAGCAATTAGAGGATTTTTTCTTCTTTTTTAAAGCCATCCTACATAAGCAGTGCGAGTGTGAGTGTCTGCAGCAGGTTCCGTTTTTAACTGTCACAGTGCAGTGGTGAAAAGTGATCTTTAGCTCTTTGACAAAATGTGGAACAAACTGTTCAAAAGTAAATCGAAATCGTCAAAGAATCTTTCCAATCGCTCGTGCTCGTCTGGGTTGGAAATTACGGCACCAAACCCAGGACCCTCCAAATCTACCTCCAACGGGCTCAATCTTGTAGCCCAGTACGAGCAGTATGGCAGTAGTTTTGGCGAATTGCCGGAGCCTGTGCGTATGCGGGTACGCACCGATGCACACGATCCGAATGCACTCGATCTTGCCAGCACCACGAACCATCGCGATTCCATTGGTGTAGAAATGTGCGGCATTCCGATGCGTCGGTCGAAACTATCTAGTGCATTTAAAAGTTTGAGCTTGAAACGAAGTGCTTCGAAAAGTCGACTCAAATTAGTTACTAATCCGCTGGAAGCGACCAGTGGGCACGGCACGGTAGTTACGGTCGACACTGATGATGCAGAAAAGAAGAACCTTACCGACTACGAGATCCTTACCGCCGGCAAACGGGCATCGCTGAGGCCGTGCAAATCAGGTATGTCTTGCGGGAGGAAAAAAGAAATATTCGGAACCGGCAAGCTTTCCACCAGAAATTGCACATAGCAGGGGTAGATCGTAAAAAAAACCTAATGGCCACGTATGGTAACCATACGGTGCTTCAACGACGGAAAGTAACTGCCCATTATGCTTAGAGAAAGCTCGCTCCCTATCGGATTTCAAAATTCATCAATCACTCGATAACCGCCACCGGGTTTAATTAGGTTGCTTCGTAATTAGAAATACAAAACAGCATGATTGGAAACTGATGTAAACTTATTTGGACATTCAAATTCCTTGGCTTCATATAAGCTTTAGTTGAATTGATCAAAATAATTAACCCCTTGAAAATAATTACCTTCCCCTTTCTAGTAATGAACCATACGGTCAATGAATATGATAGGAGGCTCATACACGTAAAGATCATAAACTTAAATTAATGTTTACAAAAAGATGGGAATGACATCAGCCGTTCCTTCTTATCAGTTGAGAAAAATTAAACAGACCTGCGTAAAGATCTGAGTAAAGTGTATAGGCACAGAAGGTACAGAAGTACCGCTGAACCAAGGAAGACACACACTCAGAAAAGTAAGGCTTAACTCCACAACGGTTGCATTACCGCTTACATTCCGTTCTCGAAAACTTTAACGACAGTCTTGTAGATTTGCTCAGTGAGCTTTTTCATTCACCACAAACCATTAATTGCAAAGTAAAACATACCCGTAAAGGAATTGTCCATTAAAAAATCCTACAAAATTACCCACTGCTCCGAAAGAGACTACAATGCGTCCCTTTATAGAGGCAGTCTTGCGTATACTTTAATCTTACCGACACCCTGTCAGTGGCGTCAGCGTTTGCGCTATCGATGGACACCACGCCGAGGGTGCACATGGTGTAGGTTTTTTTTTTACCTCGCACGTGAATGTAGTTCCATTTTAACCATATTCCAAGGTGAAAAACCTCACGACTGGTATAGCTGTATCTGTGTGCTCCCGGAGGAGACCGAGTGGAAACGATTGAAGGAAATGGGTCAGGAAAAAAATATATGAAGATAAATCAATCCAGTGTACACGCACAAATAAATACGAACCGGGCCAAAATGTGTTTATTGTGGCACCCTGTTGCCCGTGTGAAGGGTGCATGAAGAAATTAAATACAACATGGTCCGATTAAAAATCCGCCCGTAGTACCATTTTGGCCTCCTGGGGTGATAAAAAAACGTCTTTTGTGGCAAAGACCAGACTGTGCGATGTGTATGAGGCCATATGGCACGCTTATGATGGTGAGCTCGAGATACATGCAGTACGCGATTAATAAGTACGTCGTGAACCTAACACAGCTGCCAAAAAGAGCCCAACATCTTACGTATCAGTTTGAACATTGAACCGAGGTTAGACAACGTAACCTCAAGGCTACGTTTTTGTGGTAAGAATCAGTGGAAGGAAGAAATGTTGTTTCACAACAATATGCGAATCGCAAATGAAGCCGAAGCATCAAATATGTTTTTCGACATTTTAATCGTGAAATATACGCTACGAAAACTCTTCGGTCGGGAAGAAAAAGTAAGTCCCAACTTGTTTCCATCGAGATTTTGCACACAGGTGCTGGGAATATCAAGCAGATAAGACAACAAACTCGCTTGAATGTTGTTTTGCACCGGCCTGTTCGTATCAAATATTCATGAATTTTTACCACACATGGACTTTACAAGCGAACATTCGTCGAGTGTTTAACCGGTTCGTTGGGATAAAGTAGCCGATAATGAGATGCAACGGCGTGATTTTGTTTGGGGAGCTTATCGGAACCATTTAATTTGTATGACGATTTAAGATCATCAGCCATCGGTGAATAAAAAAAGAAACATTCTTTCGAAATTGGTTTCGGTTTACGAACTGGTCAGACATCAATTAATGGCTTTTTGTTTTGTTGTGTTGTGATAATTTTTGTAAATTTTTGTTCAAAAAAGTCAGCAGCAAATCTAAAATTTTTTCACTTTGTATTTGGCACTATTAGAAAATGTTTTTAAGTTTTTATCGGTTTAAAACTTATTCATAACATTAACATTTCCATAATTGATATATATTTCGGTTTGGTCAGGGTTTGGTAAAAATGATCAAAAGAAGGAATGATCAGTAAATGGATAGAAAAACAAATTCATTAAGCAGATGTCAGTTAAATATAGTGAATTGACCCACAGTATTGGCTTTATTAGTTGGAAGTTCAAACGCAATAAATTATTGTTAAAGAATAAATCATTTTGCACATGATATTCGGCAGGTGAAACCGGTTTCTCACGAGAAACGCCAAACGCTTTAAAGTTGTCGTTCCCATATTGTGTGTACTGTTGTACAACTAGTATATGCTGCACTGATTGGAAAAAAGGCTTCCCCAATCGACGAATCACGTAGATATCCTTTTATGATTTGATTGATCAGTATGTGCACCATTTTAGTAGCATTAAACATAACCAGTGCATGCTGGTATCTCCTTTGCGCTCTACTGTAAAAAACGTGTTGATATCTGCAGGTAACAGAGATAGGTGATTACGAATTTGATGTGCTCCTTCCACTGCACAGTAGAAAAGAGATGACAAATATCGATCTCAGGACGATAAGAGGGAAACACCGAGCGTTCGATGGTAGAAACGTGCAGCATAAGTCGCTAAATGGTAAACTTGTTTTCGGTAGTGACATGTCGATTTCAGTTGTGTCTGTCCAGTCGACGTCAAGTGCCCAAGCACAGAGCGCTGATTACCTACTCGATAGATTGATTGTGTTACGAATGCTGTCTTTAGATTAGTGATTTTGCATTGAGAGATCATCAAAATTTCTGCAATGTGAGTTAATGACGTAATTTAATCTATGTGTCTGTTAAACAAGAAATAAATACGAGTTGAGTTGGTGCAGTCTATTCAATCACGCGCATCAGTGTATTAATGTTGTGTGAGAGGGAAACGAAGTTTCTCAACCCGTGTGAACCTCATTCGAGTTTAAGTCAACAGCATGGGAAGCATCAAATTCAGACGTGTTGTGTCAATTGAACATGTGATGTGAGCTATCTCCTTTGTTCTTCATGAACTACGCCAGTTAGAACCACTTTTCTTGTTTGCGCCGCATTTCTACTGAAAGCCCTTTGAACAGCGTGATCATGAAGAAATTGCTTCGGGTTCGATCAATGGGTTAATAAGAGTGAGTAAAGTATGTGCGTGTGATCAGTGCCAAATGTGCTACTAAAACATGGAACTGTCGGGCAAAGCGTATATTGATGTTAGTAAACTCGTAAACAATTTTCCTCGTCAGGAAGACCGTTTTGTAGAAATGGTATTACATGAGATGGCTACATTCGTTCGTTGATGATTTCATTCCCAACGATTATACGAATCGAGTTTAACTAGTCGATTGTACGAATCTAGGAGTAACGTTAAGAATCGAGTGCATGACACCAACGCAAACCCGTAAATGGAGATTAACTAACAGTGTCACAAGGAGGAACGAGCTGCTAGTGGAGTGCAATATTTGCTAAAGTCATTTGATCTTTGCCCTGGATGCGATCCATCCAGCGCAAAATGGAAAGATGATCGTAAGCTATGTATAAGTTATTCGATCGAAATGAATACCCGACTAAGCTTCAACGAACGTGTCATGTGAACCTGAGTGATATTTATTACAGATAAAGAAACAAGGCACAGCAAAGTGCAGTATAAAATTAAATCAAAATATTGAATTCTGTTACGTTATAGTCGAATTATTTCGTCATTTTTTTTCATTGATAACGCCCACAATGATCTCATCGCGTAAACATTCTTCAAAAGAATTGCCCTTTTTAACACAATCCGGGTTGGAGACTTGATGAAAGTGTAAACAAATAATAATCATTCGAATGCTGTTGCATATTGAAACATTTTTGGAGAAGACACGGTTTGATAAACTAAAGAACAAGAGTTTCACACACGTTGTGAAACCAACAAACAACAAATCCTGCTTAACGTAACTCACTTGGAATACCAATTAAGCGGAACGCTAAACATGTGACCCACTGGCTTTGAATTTGTTAGCACGTGTCTAGCAAATAAGCTCGTACGCAAACCGTAACACTTTTTTTATTGTAACAGGCAACCAGATTAAATGAGGAACGAAATGAATGTTTTTATTGTTTTAAAGCTATAAAACGCGATGTGCCCACTAGGTTAATTCTATTTCACTATTTCTAGCTCCAATAGTTTAGGTTCATGCGTTTGTTAAAAGCAGTGTTTGACATTAACTACGTTTTAATAGAAAACGACGACCTAAAAATTCACAAGCAATAGTACTCCTGTCGAGAAAAATTATAGCATACATCTTCTACGGTAAGCCTGACTGACCTTAATCAAAATAGTTTTGAAGCTGAGCATCCGAGTGTTCAAAACAATTCAGCAGACATTTGCTGCTATAAATTTAATAGCTCTAATTGTAGCTACCGAGCAGGCACGTTAAGATATAATAAACTTATGCAGCGTGAAACATATTTTTTATAGAGTTTTAGTTATGTATACCTTTATGTGTAACAACCAAACATTTGAAGCATGTTCAGGTCATGTTGTTGCATATTGTTTGTAAAATAAATTATTCAGTTTCTAGTGGAACCTTTTTTTTTATACACGAAGAATGGTACATTTTATTTCACATTGGATTGAAGACATTTCCATCTTCAAACAGGGAATGGGCGTCCTATGGTAGGACCGTGTTAATTTTTATGAAAAAATATACTAATTACTAATTAAGAATTTACGAATAAAATTAAGTTTACTTATAATTTATCGTGCTTTTACCGGTTTATTGCAAAAATAAACCGGCAATTATACTAAAATTATTCGGATACTTGCTGATGCTATTTCATACGTTGTCATACGTTATAAAATTTTCCAGACGGAGCGTCGAAGAATAAAAATAGCGCAAGAGTAATGTTGTCTTATCCATTTTGATGTTTTTCTTTATCTTTGACACATATTTGTTAAGCCCAGTGGTACATCTATTATCAGCTTATCTTCAAGAAATTGAACCCAAAATTGAATTATGTCATCATTCTTCAGCCATTTATTGGCTGCTGTTGGAGATTAGATTAAAACATAAAATATAAAATAGTAAAGTAAACAATTAATCATAATTAGCAACTTTCATGAAACTATTCGGGTGGAGAGTGAATGGTTTACATAATTAAAACCTCAACAATAAAACAAGATCTGGTAGTTTGAGCACCAAAACGAAGACACTACAAATGACCGGTTTCGCGCTGGACTACTATACTTACTTGGTCTCCCACAGGCGGCTCGCCAAATCCACAGGCATCAGATGGCGCGATATCTTGTCTTTGATTGAAGCTACACGATATCAAATAGCCTTCGTCTTTGTGCTCACTTGTTGTAACAGATGGATAGGCGGAGCGAGACCACGACTGTCGGACACGCCTGACTGATGTTTTAATCATTTTTGCTAGGGTTGGATGGCATGATTAATAATTCTACTTACCACGCCGTATGTAGTTCACGCGGGTTTAAAAGGAAGTAACAACATATTCCAGAGAAAATAAAAGCACGATTGGACGATTGAACAGCAAGTTGTTGAATCGTTAGCGTAACATTTTTATCGTGTCTGTTTAATCGGATTTTTGGAAAACAGTAGCTGAAATTGTTCTCCTACGCTACTCTCCCTCACAATCCAATGAAATAAGGTTAATTTTCCAAACTAAAAATAAACACTTGATTGTTAGTAACACATTTCCATACCATACTGTTACTATTTTCAGATAATAATCTCAACGAAAAACAACAATATACTGAAACAGAAAAGGAAGAGCCTGTCTACATCGAAGAATGCAAGTCTTACAAATCGTTCGACCCCTCGTACGAACCACCACCGAACGTGGAACTGCAACCATGCCCAATCTGTTTGAGGAAGTTCGCACCGGCATCGTTGTCCAAACATACCAGCATTTGTGAGCGAGTTCAAACGAAAAAACGAAAACCGTTCGATTCTTCCCGTCAGCGAAGGGAAGGCACCGAGCTTGCGTCTTACTTGCCGAAAAATTTTGGACTCCCACAAAAGACGGTAAGCTCCTCTAATGAGGTGAGTTTTTGTGTCTTCCATGTGTTCCAACGTCGAGTTGTATATGAAAAAGTTAAACAATCCTGTTAAATGAATATTTTTGAATGAAAACTTTTCGTAAAGGCAGTATTGAGTATCGGTTAAGTATACAAAATGATGTACGGTTTAACGTAAATAACTGGATATAGTCAAATCACGTAAAGAAACTTAGAAACAATCACATCATATCCATAATGTTTTATTAAAAAATCCTAAAGCTAACAGGATTAGCTTTCCAACCTTAATGTGCATGCTGTGTGTATCATTTGCATATTTATTATTTATTTGTTAATTTTCCGCCTTTTTCTTTTTCTTAAAGCAGTTCATAAAAAAATTCACATTTCATTCCGTGTTCTTCATTCATTACGCGAAATTTTTGTTTATGTGTTCAAAGAAAATTAATCATTATTGTTTTCGTTGATGCATGTGATAAATAATAACTGTCTACTACAATGTGACAATTAACGTCGAAATGCGTTATAATGTTAATGTTCTAATAATGTACACACATTGCAGGCTATACCCGTACGGAAGTTAAGTCTCAGCAAAACACCTACATTTGAACGTAAAGAATTCAGCTCTACAACGATGTCCACGTCGATGCCAAGTGCTGCGAGTACGCCAAAGCCGGTGTTAAAAAGGAGCATGTCACAACAGAATGAACCATGTCCGTACTGTGAGCGCTGTTTTGGTATGAAAGCGTACGATCGACATGTTGAGTGGTGTCGTGAGAAAGCGCTACTGAACAGAAACGTCAACAATAACCAAACCATTTCAGCAGCGAAGGAAAGGCTGCAGGCTAGAATTCAGTATAAAGCTCCACAAATTCGGTAAGCAATCGGCCGAGACCATGATTTTCACAAGTGTCTCAACGATTTTCTATGCATTGCAGATCGAAACGTGCCTTAAATCGAGAGAAATATTCGGGAAGTTTGAGTTGCGGTGGATCTACGAACAGCCTGGCTGAATTAGATTTACACATGCCACGTCACAATTCGATGAGCTCATCAGTGTCGAGCGATAAGTAAGTCGAAAATGTTGAAAAATTACACGAACGAGTGACAAGTGCAAATCTATTGTGCATTCCGTAGTGCCTCGCAAAACCCTAATAATACGACTGTACTAACTATATCTTATTCTTATTTTTCGATGCTTCTCATTTTGACCCCTCTTTTCATTTTACCGCATGATTTATTTTTTCACGCAACCATCCTCTATCCAATACCGGCCTATCCATTCCCAGCAGAAAATTCCATCTATCACCACATTCATTGCAGCAAAACTCTTTGGGCAACGTTCTTAGTCTCACCAAGGAACCAAAGATCATCAAACGTGAAGAACCCAAAAAAGGCACGAAACGGACCAAGACATTAACACTCAGTAGTGAACGACTGCCTAGCGATACGAACAATAATAACAGTAACAACAGCAACATCATTAATAAGAACAGTAGCCACTGCAATCACAGCAACCATAACAACAACTTGAACAACAACCGAATTGATGCCGGTTGCCGTACTCATCTAAAAAATCTACTGAACCGTTCCACTATAGACAGCAATACGACGGTGCACAAACAGCACAAACAACTGCGGACTACCGAGCAGAGAGTTGAGAAGTTCGAAATCATTGGCCATAACCATAGCGAACGGATGACCCAACGACCGGTCATCGCGCAAACTGTACGATGTACGAACAACAGGTTGGTTGGTGGTTTATCTGTTTCCATGGCCAGGGTTAACGATAAAGTGTGATTAGAGCTAGTGCTCGTTCAAACCTCATACGAGCCTACAGTGTCACCGGTATCGGTAGAATTAGTGGTAGCAATGAGTGTGTTCAGTTTGCTGTATTCAAATATCTTTCAGTTAATTATTAATTACTCGAGTGTAGGAATTGGTAGTGTTCACTTTCGGTGCGGATTAATGTGTGGGGGATTTTGTAAAATTGAGATTCTGTGTTGCACCTAGAATAACGGAGAAGCACTTTTCACCGGTTGCAAGCTCAATAGATTATTATGGACGAGTCTTAGTATGCGCTTTAAAACAAGAATCGGTAATTTTCGTTTTTTTATTTACATTTTTATACATGTGGTTTTCACTTGATTTTGTACTAAATAAAATGATTAATGCACGTTTGCCAGTTTTGTACATACAGACGAAGAAGAATTACATACTGTGTTTCGTATACCAACACCTGCGTTAGTTATCTATTCTTCTCGCCAATTGCACTCAATATGCTATGCATCAACTTCATCAACTGCATTAACCGGACAATGAAAATAGACTGTACCACTTGACGGACGCTTCGTTGCATTTATTCCTTTTCATGCTTGAAACCTGTAAACTATAACATCTGCAAAAACTAATAATTCGTACAATAACGTGGTTTGTCACGTGATTGGATCCAATTCGAACTACGATTTTGTTTATTCTTTTCTCCCCCATACCCGTTTCACTACCAGTGGATACAGCCCTGACCGGTACGATCCATTCCTGTCTGCTAGACGGCAGCTTGAGGAGTTGTTTTCTCCTACTACGTCCTTGATACATGCCAGCTCCCCAGGTAGTACTACCAGCACAACACGGCTCAATCATATGAGCACTAATGGTAGTACTATTTCCGACAAATCAACTAATGGTGGCAATACGACGAAAAGTACGCACCACAATTCGAATTTCCGGCGAGCGTACTCTTTGCGAATGCCACGTAAAGTGTCTCGCCCGATGTATGTGGAGAAGGCAAAGTCTAACATACAGAAAGGTATCACTGACGATGGTCCGGTGTCACCCAATTTTCTCAAATCCTCCGAGTATGACGAATTGCCGATCAAATCGACATTTAATGCTCTGCAGATGACGGAACCGAAACCGAAACTGCGTGACTCCAGTACGGTTCGAAAGAATCTCAAGCTGGATATCAAGGATCCAAACAATCCAGCCGGTGGTGAGATACCACTGTCCAAAACGGATTCATTGGCCGTATTTCTTAAGTACGAAAATGAGCTAGCATTCAGTGAGAAGGATATGAAAGACAAAAGTAATAGTCTTAGCAAACGAACGTCATCGTTAAGCGCAGAAGCAAATCAACAGAAGAAACAAGACTTGCTGAACATTGTGCATCCTGTCGCAAAAAATAATGAAACCATTACAACCGATGAAGAACAACTAAAGACTACGAAACGAAGCGTCCCGACAGTCGAGGATGAGTCATTTAAAAAACAAACGCAAAAGCTAATTCCAATAAAGCTGGAGCCCATCAACATCACTTATAACAGTAATAATGTCAGTGAAAATGTTAACATTAAACCGATGGTTATTTCACTGGACGCAATAATTGGAAAGCCTAGTATTACGAAACAGAAAGAACCACCAGCAGACAAAGATAATCGTGCTGATACTAGCTACATCGATCCAAAGCTTATAAACAAATGTGATAATTTACCTATAAATCTGGTCAAATCTTCTGCTAAGGAAATCGATGGTAGTTGCAGCAGCAGGAATAACAGCATTATCGGCAACATATCTGCAGAAGGAAAGCAGCTTACATTAAAATCTGTTGAACCGAAACTGGAACGATCCGTTGCACCTCCACCGCCTCCACGAGCTTCTATAAGTGTGGCACCAAAACCACCAGAACGCACTCGTAAAGAAACAAGTTTCGATTATAGCAAAACCAACGATGGCCCCATCAGCAGTGCTGAAAGCTCCACAAGCAACAACAGTAGTCCCGTAGCAAGTCATTCCTCGACCCCAGTGGATCATAGAGTTAGCCAAAATAGTACAAACTGTGACAAACGACCACAACTTACTCGACAGGATCGGGAAGATTCGGGATACCGTACCGGACAAGAGTCCGGGCAGTCGGATGCACAGGAACAGCAGAAAAAACCTTCCACACCAACATCGACATTTAAGAGGGATGATCAAATACCCAAGAGCCCTGTACTGCAAACATCCTACAACCTTGATAGGTTGGTGTCACCAAGGTCAACGTTGAACGATTTTATGAACACGCGATCACCTTTAAGCACCACTACACCGTCTACTTCTGTTAGTCGTGATCGATCGGTCATATCTTCTGCGCTAGAACATTTCGACGTTGATGAATTTATGCAATCTCTGGAGGATTTACATCGTCGGTCGCCAACCTGTGCGAAGGATTTTAAACATTCATTGTTTGCCCGTACAAATAGCTCCGTCAGCAGTCGTCGTGCATTGACCACTCAAAATGATTCAACCAATGGCAAACGAAGCAACAGCCTCGACAGCGGTCATAGCAAAGTTGTCGTTAACTCAATCCACTACGCACACAATAATGAAAGTAGTGGCGTGCCACGAGTGGATGTGTGTGTGCGGAATGGTAGCGGCACAGCCAGTAATAATAACAGTAGTAATAGTAGTAGTAGCTTTAGTAGTCCTAGCCATTACAGTAACAGCATCAGCAGTAACTCGTACTATAACAGCAATCCGATTAATAACAAAACTCCACATAATCACAGCACAACTACTGACAATGGCCACGAAAATTCAAAGGGTGCCGAAGTTGTTCAACCGCTAGGACAACAATTGAAAAGCATGCGAAACTCTCCAGCTATTGCACGTCGAAGAATGAGTGAAGACTCAGCAGCCATTTCTCTACCTGCCGTACCACCGCCATCCAGTAACGGCCATACTGGTGTTAGTGCATCCTTATCGACTATGCAAAATTTACCCAATATTCATAAACCAACAACGGCGGACACTGCGTTGAACGGGAATGGCAAGAATGCGCAACAAGCTGCAAATCCGTACTTCTCATCACCAAGTCCAGTAAACGGTAGGAAGACTAGCTACAGTAACAAATCATATCACGCTAACCATACCACCGGCACATCATCTTCTACTCCGACTTCTACCCATCCTACCGGATACATGTACGAAGCACGGTACCAAACAGATTCTTTTGATCATCTTGAGCGTGATCTACTAAAAAGCGTACAGGAACTAAACCGTATGTGCGGTTCCTCGTCCTCAGTATGCTCGATCGATTCCGAGGAATTGTTAAGCGTGGAAGATTATCCGCTGAATAAGCGATCTTCAGAACGATCACAGGCCAGTGCTGATTCAGCGTATCGCAGGTAGGTATCGTAAATCTATGCGAACTTCACACCATTCCCATGCGAATTTAACAAACCAAGGCTTCACACAATCTTAACTGCATCATCGGTATCGCTAGTACATCTTTGTGGTAGCATAATAATACTTTTTGAATACAACCAAAGCATAAAAATAACAATATCTGGAATATAATTTATGAACAATTTAATATGACGTTATCTACACGTTAACTATTAGAAACAATCGCATAATTTTTAATGAAAATTCTGTCAACATTACTGATATAATAATCGAATTACAAGCTGATACATATCAAGAATGAAGAACCTTCATGAATCGAAATCTTTAAACGTTTTCATCCCAGACATATGCAGAGGCGATATGCAGTAAAGTGTACATGCGCATGGTTATAATTAATATTTAACGATGGTTGCCTCACTAACAGCTTTTAATTGTGTCCCCTATTTCTTCCGACTTTCCCATCACCTTTTTGATGATATGTAGCAGTCTATCCACGCAGTCACCACCGGATTATGGACCCCCTGTACCAATACGCCAGGTACGACCGGGTTCGCGCAGCTCTACCAACAGTCAGAACCAACCTGCGCAGCCAACGACAGACACCTCGTTCAACAGCCTTCCGCTTCACACATCTCTTCCGCCCATAACTAGTGCTTCGATCAAGGAATCACTTCCTTACAAAGACAGCCCAGACGGGATTCCAAACCTGATCATGAATCCCATGTCCAAATTTTGCCATGAATGTGGTGCACGGTTCATGATCAGTAGCGCTAAGTTTTGCATGTCGTGTGGCGTGCGACGAATTACGTTGGAATAATTTGAATCTGAACTTCAATGAAACAAACGTTAGTTTAGTCAAGAAATCAGTGTAATTTAAAAGCTTCTACAATTCGTACTAACCGAAAAAGTTATACTAAAATAGATTGTTTATGTTACCACAGCAAAACGTTGAATAGTTTAGTGGAAGTCATTGATGCTGTTAAAAATCGTATATAGATATTGTAACAAAACTTTATAATGCACCGCATATTAACAAAGACTGAGAACTTTTTTACCGCTATTGGATGAATCCCGGTGAGGACACTAAGTTGATAAAATTATTCTTTTCCGCATTTACTACCAAACTCTCACATTTGCTAGTGTTGCTAAGTGGAGACAAGCAATAAAAACACACCCACAAATTAATTTATACTTCTGCAAGAACAGTATAATTATCATAACAAAACACGTTAGTCATCATTTCTTCACCTTAGATTATCGGAAGAGAAAACGGATAATTGTAATATGTTGATAACAATAATTTAAGGCAAAAATTCTGCAAAAATCTGCATAACCAAACAGCAAATTGAAAAAATCAAATTCTTGTATCAATCCTTATAATCGAATATCAACAATTTAATTATCGTGAAATATGGGATTGAATACTACAAGCTACGGCGTTTTTTTTATTCTTTGTTTTATAAGTTTTATGTTAAAATTTAAAAAAAAAGCTTATTTGTTCTGTTTCGAGTTCTTCAAGATATTTACAACATTTTACATTTTCTACATTGCTCTAAACTGATGTTTGATACTATCACCGAAACGGCTTTTACAAAAATGGTTTTTTTTCGTCAACTCAACGTCAACGTAAATTACGCGCATTACAATTCATGTATGAAAAATCAATGAAAATCATATTACTCTACACGAAGTTTTGTTTATCTTATGATGGCGTCAATGTGAAGCCTTGCTTCAAATGTAAAGAATAACGATTTGCACAGAACAATTAGTCTGAACATAAATCATGTTATTAAGTGCTTGCTTACCAGGCAACGGTATGAAAGTAAATGAAGTGAGATCAAAAAGAAATATACAAGAGCTTTGTCCATCATGATAATTCAGAGCGGAATTTCAAATACAAACATTGCCTTGCAAAGAAAGTAGCATACATAACTAACGGAGTGATCCATTTGATAGATGACTAAAGTGTTAATATTTTTAAACATTCAATAAAACCAATAACATGTATCGAAGTGTTAAACAGATCTTGAGATTTCCGAAATTACGACACCTTGTGGGCTAAAATCAAAACTGTTCCAGTTTGTTAGCAGAGTTTAACATAGAGTTCGTTGGCATCATAACACAGATATCAAGTGACGAGTACTGATCGTAGTACTGGTATAAAATATGTATATTTTCCTATCACGATAAATTTATACTCTTATCACCTATACTTGAATATAATCATGAAGATATTTACGCGCTAGTTCATGATTTCCACTATGTTTGTAGATGAAACTCAAATTGAAAGCAGTCTCAGCTTTCAAATCCAAATACTGCGGATTTTCCCTAACAATCGGACTGTCAAAGTTTAACACTCGCTTGTAGTAATCGACTGCTAGATGAAGTAGGCCTAACTGATGATACATGCGACCCAAATTATAAAAAGCTTCGTGACGTAATTCTTCCGGACGTCCAGCGAGATACTTTTCCATAAACACGTTCGCTTGTGCGATTAGTTGTTGCTTGTGCTTGGTGAACTTTTGGCAGGCGATCTGTGTCAGTGTGACGGCAATCATCATCGCTTGCAGCGGATCATTGGTGGCGAGATATATTTTATTGTATTCGTTTAGGGCGTACTTATAGGTGGAGCAGTTGAGATGATAGTTGGCAATTAACACCTTCGGGTACATTCCAATTCTTGACGAACGGAAGAAAATTCGCGACAGATAGCGTTGGTATCGCACGTCGCCGCTAATGAACACGACCAAATTAAACAAATTCCAAAGCTGCGGATGGTTGATCTTCGCTTCAAATGCATCGCCCTTCAGGTTGAACAAGGGTCGGATTTGATCTCGCATAATGTTTAATCCAAAGGTTGGATCCCGATTGTAAATACACGCCGTTAGGGCAAGCTGCTGCAGTTCCGAGCGATAGCAGTGAAACCGTTTAGAAGTTTGCAACGTAAACACCAGTTTCATGTAGTACGTATAATCGCGTTGCTCATCAGCCACGGTCAGCAAACGGAGGGCGAGATCCCATTCAGTTTCAACCGATAAATCGTTCCCTGTTACGAAATCCGGTACGCCTTCACCGAGAATCCGACTTTTGTTCTCATGGTACTTTACGTGCGATAAAACCGCAATATCCTGGCGCTTTTTAATCTGGTAGCAATGTCGCGCGAGCAACATGAAACCTGCCACAAGAAGCTCCTGGTAGCGACCAACATCATGCAGCAACAGGCAGCGCTCGTGAAGCACCTCCGGGTCGAGATAATTAACTTCGGGATTTTGTTCTAATGCTTTCAATGCTTCGTCGTACTGGCCCTTTTTTTTAAGCAGTGCTGCAAGTGCTAGTCTTGCATCCAGATAATCTGCCAGCGAAACTACCTAGGAGTAGAGCGGATTACGTTGATAAATTAGCTAAAGGATCCGAAAAAAAGTATTAAAGGTGCATCATTACCTTTTTATAGCCTATAATAGCCTCGTCATAATTTTCAATCCATCGGGAACAATCAGCGTAGCGCAACCAGACCGCAGCTAGGGAGAACTTCTTGCTTCTGATCAACGGTACCAATAGCCGCAGCGCATGACGGTAGTATTCCTCCTTCATCAACGCCTCAGCAACATCCAGATAACAATCGCCATCATTCTCTGGGTCAATGTGTGCGAGAATATCATCTATTACTTTATCAAAACACTGTTCACACTTCAAATGCACCAGAACTACTGCTAGCTTCGTACGCAAATCAAGAACTATGTCGCCAGGAATGACGATGAAGAAGTCTGGGCTCATTTGAGATTCCTCTCCAACCCCGAGTTCGTAGTTGTAAAGTTCAACGCTTGCGTGCATTGCAAGAATGTCCAGCGCCTGGCGATAGTGGCCGTTGGCAATTAGCAGTTCAATCAACAGATTAATGTCCTCCATACTAAATTTCTCCGGCGCCGTACTATATGCTCGCTGCATTGCGTCTAATGCTGCACCGACGTTGGTTTCTTCATGAAATTTTTTGGCCACTCGTTTGGCAGTACTGATGAGAAAATCGGCTTGTTCTTTAGGGATGAACGGGAGCATGTTGTAGTAGTACTTTAGTGCCTGCTTTTCGTCTCTAGTCTCCATCAGCTGGGCCCGTTTGAGGCGTATGTCGACGTTTTTTGGATTTGCTCTGATGCCTCGGGTGTAGCATTTTAGCGCCTCCTCTACGTTACCGCGGTTGATAAATATTTCCGCCACATGTAACCATTGTTCCGAATCGGAAGGATTCAAATGTGCAGCGATTAGCGAATACTGCAGATACTTTTCCGGATCATCCATCTCGTGTATCTGGGCCAGCGTTATGAAAGGTTCATGAGCCAAAGGGACCTGCCGGATGATTTCCATACAGAGATCTTCCGCAGTTTTTGTGTCACCCCTAGCGTAACACAGGTTTGCTTGCCCCATTAAACCTTGTAGTGCCGTAGGAAGACTACGTTTGTGACGTCGCATTACCGCTTTTCCTTCGGGTTTGGTGGAACCTTGAAAGTTACCTTTTAGAATATCACGGCGCGAGTTGTTAAGATCTTGGAAAAAGGAGGATTTCTTCTTCCGGCTCTGATCGATATCAGCATCATCATCGTCCAAATCGTCATCCTGTTGCATCCGTGCCTGGTACTCAGAGAAACTGATTTCCCGGGCTACTAGCTTCTTGATTAAAACTTCCCGCTGTTGTATATTTTCGTCATCCGTTTCCGATTCCGATTGCGCGGAAGAATTTGCACCGGCCGATGAGGTCGATTGCGTGGTATGTGATGCCGGATGCATCATTACGGGCTGCTGTTGCAGTTCCACAAACTCGGAAAGAGCCGATTCATCGACCTCGTCAACTTCGAGTTCTTCAATTTCCACGTTGGATGCATCAAAATCGACATCGCTTTCCGACATCGTGTTTTCCGTCTTTCACGTATCACGCGCGATTCACGTATCGATTAATTATAGTGGCAATGCGACGGAACTGATATTTAAAGGTAAACAAATCAGCACACCATGGGTGCTGTCAAAGGTATAAAATAAAGTGGAAAAAGAACAAATAGTGGTTTTATATCCTCCATCTCTGCCGCACACGCTCTGAAAAGGTTCATAGAGATTGTATGAACAGGGTTTGTCGATAAGCAATAAAGGGGGCACCCAACTAGCATTTTTGACAAATTTCGATCATACCGTCGATTATCCGTACAACTGCGAACCGGTCGTATGCCGGTTAATCGATGTCCACGGGTAATAGGTAATTCAGCATTGCTGTAAGTGAAATGATAGAAGAAGACGATGACAGTTCAAAGCAAAAAGCATTCAAATGTTTTTAATATTATAAGTTATTTTTAAGTATCAATTTGAAATCAATCAATGATAAACTTTTTATAGAAAGCTCAGGCCGTTTCGCGGGTCGCGTTTTCCGCAGTACCGCGTTATACAGTTATACACTTTCGTTGTTAACACAGAACTTCGGCTCGGCTCAGCTCGGTCCGTATCGGTTGTCAAATCTTCCGCGACTGCTGTTCCGCAGAGGTGTCCATCTTGAACAAAGCCGCGTTCCCGCGAGAGTGCCTTTCGCGGAGCGCCTGTTTGACAGTCTGCCGCGGATATTTGACAGTCGACCGCGGCGAGGTAGCATACAAGTTATACGCGTTTTCCGCGGTACCGTTTACCGCGGCCTCAGGTTCCTACCGGTTCTACAGTTAATCAAAACAAAACTATTATGAAATGAAACTATTATTGAATTTCGGACGTGCAGCAGAACATATTTGCTTTAATTTCGGATAAAAAGGATTGAAAATTGGTCGTTAATTGGTCAAATTTAGCACAACCGCATAACAGCGAATGTGTTATACGCGTCTAATAACTGCAGTAAAACAACAACCTAGACGGCATGTTGCCTAATGTCAAAAATTTGCTCGTCGGGTCGGTCTGAACTAAACTCTTGGCTGATGTGACACCGCTTTGCAATTTCTTCGGGCGCGGAGCCGTGGTAGGAAAAGTTGTGAACGTTTTCTACAAATGCTAGCGTAAAATAGCTTCTGTGCCGGAAATCGTGCAAGAAATCGTGTACCCTTGGTGGAGGCCAGTTATCAGCATTACTGTGTGGCAGACCAGCGGATAATTGGCAGAACACATCGGATATAAAAGCGCTGGGCTTTTTTCGGCAGAGTGTGGATAATACACTGCAGTAGTTTATTGTGGTAGTGCGGTGCGTGAGCACAACCAAGGTTCTCGAGGTGTGTAGCGGGGTGATATTTAGAATCCTATTTGATTCACTGTTCGGTGATTTATTCTTGAACGTAGGAAAAAACTATACGATTGGCATGCCTGTTCCACTCCCGTAGTATCGGGCGGTGAAATCAGGGTAACCGGTGAACGTGTGAGCGAAACAGAGCGAGTCGGGACGTGTGCGGCGCGTGGTAATGTGATGTGTGTTATCAGTATATTCGGATGAGTTTTCGGTGAATCATTCTGTGGATCGGATGATCGAAGTGCCATGCAAAAAGTAGATAAAGTGCCATTTAGATAAACGGGAAAAAGGCCTGTTAAAGTTGTCCTCGAACGGTTGAATCAGCGCAGCACATTGCGAAAAAGATGGCCAATGAAATTTTTACAGTAAATTTAGGAAACATTATCCAGCATGGTTAATGTGGCGCGCCTGAAAAAAGCAGCTAATCGAAGGAAGCCGTACACATGTTCAGGTGTGGAGTTCGCTCTTCTCGACACGCCACACGAGCGTATGGGTGCTTCACGTGCTTATCTGCATGAGTCGCGATTGGTGGAAATGAGTCACATTTGCACGAGTGTGTATGGGGACTGTATTTTATGGATACACCTGTTTCCGTCACCATCCAGTGCCTAAATATTGAATGTTACAACACCCCGTCTAGAAAGCTCTATGGGCATGCCTTTTCGAACGAACTGACCTCAAATGTAAACGTAGGGTAGATATTAAGCGCTAGGGACTAAAATCGAAAACGTTGTAAAAGTTTGGTTGTTGGTTGTATTGGAGGTGATTGGACTTCATAAGATCTGTAAAAGAAAGATCGGACATTGTCACAAACATTGCGAAATACTCAACATCGTAGGATTTATGGTAAAACATGCAAAAAACACATTGCAGATTTTGCCGAGAATTAAATGTAGAATTGGAACTGTTTATATTAGCCAAAGGTTCCTAAAATTATTTCATTATAACATTATTATCGTTACGAGTCTGTTAATATGAATATAATCTGTTCACTGTTCATAATCTGTTCCTTTGCTGGTCGCTTATGAGCTTTCACCTTCTTTCCATTTTAAAACCACCGTTACGTTCAATACAGTCCATAACATAATTATACGATCACTCGTTTTTATATGAAAAAAGATCGAGATTGATCAAAATAATGTTCCATCGAGTTTCTAAGCAATAGAAAAATACGATTTCACAAATTTTTTGTGCAGGTTGCTCCATGTAGTGTAACTACAATAACGATGCTTATTAAAGAAAATGTTGTATTTCGAAGCGAAAGGTCTATGCAAAGCTGTCAACAAGTTTGTATCCTTTCCGTTGTAACAATGTTGAACAAAATAAATCTTTCAATACATGTAGCTGTATAATTATTAGTATTGTTAGTAGAACAAAAGAAACGTTGGAATAACCTCGGCGATGAAACATGTAACACCGCTTTGTATTAATTTGTGTTATGTGAGGAAATATTATATTATCATGGTCCGCTTGCCACTGCTACCCTGTTTGCCCTCTTCGACTGCCAGGGAGGGTCTACGATAAGTAGAAGCCAACCAACGAACCTCTTTCAGATTCGTTTGCAGCTGTTCGTTTCAATCTCAAATTTCTTTCTCTTTTACTTCAAACTAGGACATACATGGAAAAGCAACAATTTAATTACAAACTTTAATTCTGGAGTGGGCCTACGTTAATTTAAGCTAGCATTACTAGTTAAGATCATATCGCTTCAATTGCAGTTAAAGGAAGAGGAATGGCAGCCCCGTAGCACACTTCGTAGCAATTTCCTGATAAAACAATTAATAGAATTTTTAAACATACGCAAACACATTCTCATAAAACAATGTCATTATGATCTGTGTCTTTTATCTGTTATTTTCTGGTCGAAAATTCAAGAGGCCGTATAGTTACGCTACGGACTATACAACGGATTTTTAGATCATGCAACGAATGCCAACACCAACAAAAACAAACCGGGATAATTGACGCCTGGCGTGGAGTATTTTTTTCTGCCGTTAAAAGCGTTAGCTTTTGCATACATTTAAAAATATATAAATCATTTGATTTAGCTGTACAAATACTTGTTGAAATAAGTTAATAGACCCTTTTCTCATTTTTCTTCTTTAAAACATTGCTTGATTAGTACAATTTAAATCAAGATTAGGTCAGCAAAGCTGGCGGTCTATAAATTGGCCCTAACTGGGACCTAGAACAGTTTATTTGCATAGCATCCAATTGAAAAAGATCTGAATCTTAACGCATATTTAATGTAGTAATAAGATCAAATCTTTAATGAAACTCAAACCGCTTCTCCGTCGTGTCCACGGCAAGCGTTCTGATTTTGGACATAGAAGTATAATAGTAAACTTTATTAAATAATTCATTCGCATTCATACTGCAACATATACTAGTTGTACCGCGAGTATTTTGGAAGTAATAGGATAGGCAATGTTCTTGACCATGACATGGATAAGTCTGCAAAGATAGTACGTCGAATTATTCATCGTCAATCGTTATGTGAGAGCCACTCTTTATGGATTGGGTACGGTAATCTGGCGTTGTAAATGTTTTACGACCTTCAATTACCACGTCGCTCTCAACATTCTGTTACAGTTGGGACATTTTCGAACGACATGGATTTGTTGGAGTTGAAAACCATTTAACACTATGCGAAGGTGTTATAGAGAGATACACATATTTACGCCTCTAACCACACTGGCAACAACTGTAGCACACCAGTATGCATAGTACTGGTAGACATATATTCTCTTATCGATAGAAAAAGGTGTCTTGCTGAAGATCACAGCAGAAACAACAGTTGTTCCATTAGCAAAATGAATCGTATTATTCGGTTCAGTTTTTCATAATGTAAATGTCGCTCAAATGCAAAGTAGTAGGAAGTAGCGGATTAATGTCATGCGTTCACGATGTTCTGACCACTTCCTGTGTGTGTGTGTTTGTTGGTATGTTCCACGATACACATGTTTGTAATGACACCGAGGTCGGTTATCGATGACATCGAAATCACGCGATGCAACGTTTGCCGCAAAGGAGAACATGCCATGGGTTAAATAACATATTTACATTCTAGTGTTCTATGTTACATATGCTAATGCTGCGTGCATTTTTGAGACTACAAAGCTATACATTTTTCCATTTTGTAAGATGGTTTAATTCACTGTTACTGAAGAGTCTAAATTCACCCATAACGTGGTGTACATCCAGCTAAGCGTGAAGCTATAAACATTGATATTAATTTTACCTTGATAACATATCAGAATTTCTTATCCGGTACTGATAAGTGAAATCGTCTTGTATGATGTGTTACTTCATAATTTAGATTAGAAAAGTTGTTGCATGTTGTACCACAATGGGGGAATTTTTACTGCATTCGTATATTACGTCATTTGAAATACTCCCTCAATGATGATACAGCAATGTGTTTTACTTGTAGTCGAAATTTATCAACTAATACTCCGTACCTCTCTCTTCTCCCTTTCGCATTGAGAACCTATGTTCATTGTTTACCCCGGCTTAAGTACCACGAAGGCCCAAGATCGTCCTTGCGTTAGATGCACACATTGCATAATGTAAATTTACATTCACTAAGCGGCAACACCTAATGGACGTTAATTGACATGACCAGTTGTTGATCTCGAATGCTCTTCAAAACCTTTTTTCCTACTAAATGATTTCTAATCGATACGATCGATCGATCAATGTTTTTCGGGTATAGGTGGTATGAAATCGAAGATAATAATTTTCTAATGCTTTCCATTTCTTTTCATTCCAGACCTTTTCAAAGTGCAGCTTTGTACAGAAAAAATTGTGCGGCACAGTTGAAAAGTTAACTATTGGTTGCCTAGTTAACGGGAGGTCTCACAATCAATCACGGGTCAGCATATTCTAACGTTGGTACCGCGCACAAAATGGTCAACACGCCGTACATAATCAATGAAATTTATGACATTCTACAAAAGGTAATAACGTTTAATTAAATCTATGACACTGTAATTGTTTGCGTCATGTGCCTATCCTTTTGATTCCAGTCGTCTCCGTTCGAATTGACATTGGAAGCCTTGTTGGCGTTGGGTGTGATATGGATAGTATTCTACAAACGCACTACGAAGAAGCTGCCAACGTCCGACGAAGATATTCTTGCACGATGGATACCGGAGCCGCTCGTGGCAGAAGTGCCGCAGGATCACCCAGCTCTGAAGACGAAAATTGTCAACGGTCCGGTTGGTAAAATGGTGAATGTAAACGGCAAAGAATGCATCAACATGGCTACACACAATTATCTCGGGTTGGCAGAGGACGAAGACATTAAGCAGGCAGCGATAAAGAGCTTGCGCAAGTACGGTGTCGGTTCGTGTGGCCCACGCGGATTTTACGGTACAGTGGACGTGCATCTGGAGTTGGAAGAACGGTTGGCGAAATTTATGCAAGCGGAGGAAGCGGTAGTTTATTCTTATGCGTTTTCTACGATAGCCAGCGCCATTCCAGCATATTCCAAGAGGGGAGATTTGATATTTGTGTAACTATCTACCTGTTTCTTTGCTCTTGTCGTTTGAAAAGCACACAAAGTCCGATTCTTTATTGACTTATGTTAATCTTGCGTATTTATTTGCAGGGATGAATGTGTGAATTTTGCTATCCAAAAAGGATTGGACGCATCACGAAGCAAGATTTTCTACTATAAGCACAACGACATGGACGATTTAGAGCAATTGTTGCAGAAGCAGCAGGCGGAGGATAAGCGCAATCCGGCGAAGGCTAAAAAAACGCGCCGTTTTTTGGTGGCAGAAGCAATCTACATGAATACGGGTGAAGTTTGTCCACTGGCCCGTATGGTGCAACTGCGCGCCCGTTATAAGCTACGCTTTTTCCTGGACGAAAGCATATCTTTCGGTGTGCTGGGCGAATGTGGACGTGGCCTGATAGAGCATTGCAATGTGGATGTGAGTTGCCAACAGAGTCTTAACTTATGTGTTTGATACGCAAAAAATCTGACTATTAATGTAATGTCGTTTTACGATTCTAGAAAACGGAAGTTGATCTGGTATCGGCCGGACTTGAATGGTCTGCTGCAACTATCGGTGGGTTTTGCGCCGGTTCATCGTTTATCGTCGAACATCAGCGACTTTCCGGTTTGGGATATTGTTTTTCTGCCTCGTTACCACCCTTGCTCGCACAGGCAGCTATCAGTGCGCTGGATCGTTTTGAAAGCAGCCCACGAATATTCAATGAGCTCCGAGAACGCTGTCGAAAGGTTTCAGGGTAGGTGTTTGCCAAAAAAATTTTAAACAACTTTCTACCCGTTGTTTGATATATTCATTTCTAATCCATTTTGCACAGAAAACTTCCTCAACTTAAACACTTCCAATCGCGAGGTGACGCTTTATCGCCAGTGAAGCATTTATATCTGAAACACCAGCATGAATGTTGGGCACATGAAAAGATGCTCCTAGACGAGATTTCTACTGAGGTATTTAAACAATGCAAAACATCGCTCTTCTTGTATTGCCTCTAATTCGTTTTACTATTTCAGTGTATAGACAATGGGTTAGCTGTTGTTGCGGCCGAATATCTGGAAAACATGGAGAAGCATTGTCCGAGACCAAGCATTCGATTAACGGTGAATCGTTTGCTAACGGATAAGGAAATAGACGATGCTTTCCGAATTTTGGAGCACGTTTCGGAAAAAGTTCTAGCCAGTGCAGGTTAAGATAAGCTTCTGTAAAATACTCCCATAGGATGATGCTGCCGGTGACTTAAGCACATATATACGCCAAAAATACACACACCCACACGCTAGCTATCCACTAAAGTTCTCGAGTCAATAGCACTGTTTGAGGGCAAGGAAGTAAACGAACAGATTCCAATCAAAACCTATTATAAACGGTACCGCGTACGCAGATAGAGCAGTTCGGCACGTTTCAGGTCGTATAGTAGCTTCTGCTCAGACACCTTCTATAGCACAACTTAACTTGTTTGGTGAAAGATATAGGGTTTTTAAAATTCCTACTGCGTGCAGGCTATGAGGAAAATATAAAAATACATATTTCATTAAAAGAACGAACACATACCTAAGTTAGTAACTGGCACAACCGAACACTACCAGATAGGACATAGAAATCGCCACTGCTATATGGAAAACAAATAGTGTGTTCGTGTCACATGGTTTAATCATAGGTATCGTATGGTATGAGTCTGTACATTAGTCATAGTACGTTCCATTACACTGTTTCAGATAGTAACCGGAAAAGGTAGACCCTTTATTTAAACTTTATTTTTCTGTATAAACATTCTCACGAACAAATGCATTGTTTTTTTTTTATTTGGACGAAGTGGTGTGTATTTGTGTTGCTTTCTGATCATTTTTTCCAAACACTACTTTCGTTGGCCAGCATTTTGTTTAGATGATAGGTAATTGTTGATGGGCGTATGTTGCTTGTGAAGTTGTTGTAATTAGATTTTTTTTATTATCCGACGAGTTTGTCTGTAAATGTACAAAACAGAAAACACAGCACCAGTATCTTTGTTAGCGTGTAGATTTGGTTTTAGGTTTGTAAGAGATCGCGTGTTCGTACCGTGTTAAGCTGAACTAGAATAAGCGAGGACGAGCGGGATTATTACACCCCGAAAGTACTGGACAGAGCACTGGCAAGGAAAGAAGCAAGTATTAGTAAACAAACGATCAATGGAAACTTTTGCACTTGTGGTGCGTTACACAGACCACACATTTAGAGTCAGAAGCATGCGTGGGGCACAGATGTGCTGGTTTGGTTCGATCAAATGCTAAGGCCTTAAGCTTCAGAAGCAAATGCTTGAAGTTATGTAATAACGAAATTCGTGCGACGATTTATATGGGCTATTTGTGAGTGTTTCTTATCGTTTTGTTATGTCCCAACTGGTAGCAAACAAGAATTGTCCAGTCTTTTGCTGTATGCACTGTAACAATGATTCACAATGTTTTGTTTATTTTTTGTATTAGTGAGAAAGGATTGGCTGTGGCCGTTTCGACAGGCAGGCAGGTATGACTTTTTCGTGTTTGGCAAAAAGATGCAAAATAAAATACGCTTTACAAACGAAACATACTTAACAGTGCTTTAAACAGATAAGCTTTTACGAATGATGAACTCTGTTATGAGATTTTCGTAGATACCGGAATAAAACGAGAAAATTGAAACACCAACACTATTCTGATTTGTTGTGATGGTTCTGATACAGCGGCAAAATTGTAGTATAAATGAAAGAATGAAAAATTGTTCCTAAATGGCTTGATTGTTTTGCAAATTGCTAATTTGTTTATTGATCTTTACAGATTCTATTTTTACACTACTTATATAGCACTATACCATTGTAACGATCAACATATTTCTAGTTAGAAAACGTAACTAACCAAATTGTTCCGGCAGGAGCAATGGGTAGGTAACGTGATGCGTGTCCCAGTTATAACTCTTCTTACAATGTCTTCCCCACACACGCGCGATGCCTCTTTTACTGTGGCGCAAGGATGCAAGCGGTTCTGCAGGGCAGATATAACTGCATGTAGTTCCGACGGCCAGCCCAACCCTCCGGGAATGTATGATGCTCGACGTTCTTATCGATACGATTGAAACCCCCAAATTCGGCATCATCCGAGCTTAGCACGACGCGATACTTCCCGGCCAGCTCCACGCCGATACGATAATCGGTGAAACTTTTGGTGCTGTGAAAGTTGAATAGAAACAGCAGATTGTTGCGCTCGAATGCGATCACTTTATCATCCTCGTGCTTCCAACTGACGTACGCCGGCAGGCAATCGAGCCAGTGGTACTTTTCCTCAGCATGGTGCATCGCACGATCGAACTCATTCAGGAAGCGATACTTTAGAATTTGATCATCGACCAAATGCCACTGGCGGCGTGCATAGTGATACGACTCATTGTTACCGATGCGCGGAAAGTCTAACCACTCCGGATGCCCGAATTCGTTGCCCATAAAGTTGAGATAAGCCTCCCCACCGAGAGCGTGCGTGATCAGACGAATCATCTTATGCAGCGCAATGCCACGGTCAATGATAAGGCTGGAATCGGACAGGGTCGACATGTGCGTGTACATCTCCTTGTCCATCAGCCAGAAAGCGATAGTTTTATCACCGACCAGCGCCTGATCGTGCGATTCGGCGTAGGCAACCGTGTTCTCCTTCCACCGACGGTTCGTAAGTGTGTGCACGATGTTACCAATGTTCCAATCTTCGTCACTCTTCGTTTTCAATACCTGGATCCATTTGTCCGGGATGGCCATGCCGAGACGATAGTCAAACCCAACACCTCCTTCCTCGGTCGGGCGACAGAGTGTCGGCATGCCGCTCACGTCCTCTGCAATCGTGACTACGTTCGGGTCCATCTCGTGCAGGAAGTAGTTTGCTATGGCCAGATAGATGAGTGCCTCCGTATCGACGTTCAGCCCAAAGTATTCGTTGTAATCGCCCGAGAAGCTTTCCTCGCCACGGGAATGGTACAGCATTGAGGTAACACCGTCAAAGCGATATCCATCGAAATTGTATTCATCGCGCCACCAGCGAAGGTTCGACAGAAGGAATCGAAGCACTTCATACCTGAAATGCATCACAATAGAACATTAGCGCAGTTTTAATTTTCGCGAGATTTATGTTCGACATCGAAGCAAGCTACTTACTCTGAGTAATTGAAAAGACGACTATCCCAGAGATTATGATTTCCACGAGCTCCATCATGAAAGTAGCAGGCATTCGTTCCATCGAACTGGTTCAGCCCATCTTGCGTGTTTTTGCTCGCGTGCGAATGTACCACATCGAGCAGCACAAAGATACCGTGTTCGTGTGCCTTATCCACCATGTACTTCAACTCATCCGGCGTTCCGCAGCGGCTGGAGGCAGCAAAGAAACTCGTAATCTGATACCCGAAGCTAGCATAATATGCGTGTTCCATAATGCCCATCACCTGTATGGTGTTGTAGCCCAGCTTTGATATTCGCGGAACGATATTGTCGGCAAAGTTTCGATACGTTCCCACGCCGTATTCTTCCGTTGCGATACCAACATGGCACTCGTAAATACGCAGCGCTCGTGGACGAGTAGGTTTCCGGTGGCGGAACATGTACTTTTCATGCGCCGGAGGATGCCATACACGTTGTTGAAAATTTACTCCCAATTCTTTGGGTGGTGGCACTACATACTTTGCCCACGGTGACAGGCGATCGATGAGCGAACCGTCCTGCTTACGTATAATCACCTTGATCTCGGACAGGTGTTGGATTGCGCAGGAACCGTCCGGATTCGGTGGAATTTTGAGTTCCCATTTACCAAATGGCTGTTTTTCGTACGGCGTCGCTAACCATTGCCAGTTATCTAGTGGGCGAAATGGGTAAACAAATAATTAATCCTTGTGGAATGCAAATAGACAAGAAGTTTACTTCCGCATTAAAAAGAGGAAAATGCTTATGTTATGTTATGAAGTTCGATTGAAGGTCATACTTTGGAACACAAACCCCCCTTTTGTTAAGCGAGTCCTTAAGGGGTTGAATAGAGTCTTATGTTATTGCATGACTGATAAGAGTTGCGTTTAATAATGATTATTTAATGTTTAGATTATTTAATAGGCTACACTTCCCTTGTGACAAAGTGATATGAATTCGCTAAATCTGCGGCGGTGTAGGTCATGTTTAGCAGATGTTATAGATTACAGCAAGCGACTTGCAAAGGACAAAAACAATGTTATCAACAATTCCAATGACCAGGTAGAGGTCGTTAGTGGCGGAACAACAGAAATGATGGCTACAGTGGAAGGAAAGTGCAATGGTACTCACTGAAATCTCCTGTAAGGAACACTTCCTTGGCGCCGGGAGCCCATTCACGGGCGACAACACTGTTGTCCTGGGCGATATGCAACCCGTAGTACTTATATCCTTGGGTAAATTCATTCAATCCACCCTCCAGCTCGTTCAACCGTTTAATCCATCCTCGGAATTCGGTGTTTCTAGAAAGACCGGTAGAAAATATACATTCGTGATAGAAAATTATTTACGCCCGTTTCTCAAACATCATCCATCACTGCAGGCGACTATTATGGATTTCTTCCCGTGCAATCTTCTCAACAGCTGATAGCCGGTGACCGTCGGTTGAACTTGTTCGAATCTTGTTGTCCTTATCGTCAGAAATGCACGCATGCTAAGATCAAACCAACATGACGATTGCACGTCGCGTACGCGGCTCATTCTAAGCGTACCGAACGACAATGACCTTGATGTGACATTCATTAAACACGGTCAGCTTAGGAAGGAAATGGTGAGATTTTCGTAAACGAAACTTCTCTATTGCAATGTAAGGGTTTCGAGTTAAAAGTTCAACTATGCCATACGGTATTAAATTACACTGGCTTCGTTTCGATTGCACGATACACTACTGCCGTGGTGTCGTATTACCGGCACCGGCAAGCGGAGTGTCGTGGTAAGCGAAAGGAACGTTTGGAAGCTTACCTGCGCCGAATTTCTTGCTCATGCGAATTGAGGTACGGGTCCAGATCAAACAGCGTTTTCAAATTCACTTGCGGTTCGTTTGCCATTTTCCGATAAGTGGATATAGTGAAGAATGTTGCTCAAAATGCACAAACGTGAACACCTATTGACGTGTTGTACCGTGATGGTACTTAACAGCGCGGGCAACTACCAAGAGAACGTTAGAGATGCGATACCTCCGATCTACTACGCAACGAACAACGAAATGATCGGGATGAGCTTCGTCGGCAAGTTCGAGACACAATCCGATCAGGATTAGAAGAAGAACACCGGGATGGATGCCATTCGTTCTAATGTTTTGTTTGTAACCGCTTGAGGAAAATTAGGTGCCTACAATACAGTTTTGAAGCAAGATGTGATGGCTTGCTGCGGACATCACTTTGCAAATAAATCATTTTTGTTTCACCGTTTTTGGCTCAAAGAAATTGGTGCCACGAACAAAAAGAATGTGTGGAAGAAAACATCAGAAAAAGTAAACAAAACAACAAACAGCTCATGCGTTTCGTCGGCAAAACGCTTAATCGATTTATGACAACTAGAGAAACGGTTCCATCCGTCTAATCGATGTTAGGTCGTGGTTACACTACACCTAAATGAAAATACCGTTTATGTTGGTGTTAAATCTCGCAAACTGACTCTAGAAAAATATTCATTGCAGTAAAAATAATTTCAAAGAAAATTAAAGTTATAATCGGAAAGTGGCGTTTTGTTGAAAATGTATGTATTTTTATTTTCCTGTCACTAGAAAGGGCCAGAAAGTGCCTCTCTGTGTGACATTATCATCTGTGTTTTCCGATTCTTTTCCTCCCGCGGTGTCAAAATCGCACACGAAGTTGTGTGTTGGAGTGGGAAGATAAAATTAGCAGTTTTCCCTTCACTGGTAGTGTGATTTTCAAATCATCTGTAAGTTGGTACGAGATGAGCGGAATGATACGACTTCCAACGGTGCTAGCCAAGAACGCGCTTTCCGCGGTAAGTGTATGCGGATGTAGAAACGGTGCGAGAAGCTCGCCATTTACCACGAGTGTCACGAAAAGCGGTCAGATTTTCACCGCCCGTTCCAGATGAATTTGTTGCTAGCGAGATTACACAACGTTGTGCAAATTGCGCTGGTGGGAATAACGGTTGTTACCGTATGCGATGGTCGGCCCGTCGCGTTATGTAATAAGTTTAGATAAATAATTAGCGATCTTTTCAGTAGCATTGAAAAATGGTTTGAATCTAATCTTTGTTGAAGAACGGTTGAATGAAATTTCACAACACCAATTTGTCCGTAGTACTGGGAGAGCAAAGCCTGCTGAGACAGTCCAGATCTTTCCGCTGGACTGTTGCCTATAGGTTATGTGTGTTTATTATCTTTTCCGTGTATATTTTGATAACCAAGGATTTTGGTATATGTGTTTTTCACGATATCTTCCTACCGTAGGTTCGAGGCCTGACTGCTGGTACGTCACAACGCAACTTGCATTTCACCGTTGGACAGAATACTGCCAAATCGAACCCAGATGCCATTTCGCGAGAGTATCCTGTCGTTGATCATACCTACGATGCAGTAGTGGTTGGTGCTGGCGGAGCTGGTCTCCGTGCCGCGTTTGGGCTGGTAGCGGAAGGGTTTAAGACGGCCGTGATCACAAAGCTGTTCCCTACGCGTTCTCACACCGTGGCCGCACAGGGTGGTATCAATGCCGCGCTGGGAAACATGGAAGAGGACGACTGGAAATGGCACATGTATGATACGGTGAAGGGTTCCGATTGGTTGGGCGACCAGGATGCCATCCACTATATGACCCGTGAAGCACCGAAGGCCGTTATCGAGCTAGAGAACTATGGAATGCCGTTCTCCCGTACGCCTGATGGCAAGATCTACCAGCGTGCGTTCGGAGGGCAGAGTTTGAAGTATGGCAAAGGAGGCCAGGCGCATCGTTGCTGTTGCGTGGCGGATCGTACCGGTCATTCGCTGCTGCACACACTATACGGTCAGTCATTAAGCTACGACTGCAACTATTTCATCGAATATTTTGCAATGGATTTGCTTATGCAGAATGGGGAGTGTGTTGGTGTGATTGCGATGAACCTGGAGGACGGTAGCATCCATCGTTTCCGGGCGAAGAACACAGTGCTGGCCACCGGTGGTTACGGTCGTGCGTACTTCTCTTGCACCTCGGCCCATACATGCACTGGAGACGGCACGGCAATGGTGGCTCGAGCCGGTTTACCGTCGGAAGATTTAGAATTTGTGCAGTTTCATCCGACGGGCATCTACGGTGCCGGTTGTTTGATTACCGAAGGATGCCGCGGAGAGGGTGGCTATCTAATCAATTCACAGGGCGAACGGTTCATGGAGCGCTACGCACCGGTGGCGAAGGATTTGGCATCGCGTGACGTCGTGTCACGTTCGATGACAATTGAAATTCGCGAAGGCCGCGGATGTGGCCCAGAGAAGGATCACGTTTACCTGCAGCTGCATCATCTGCCCCCGGAGCAGTTGGCTCAGCGACTGCCCGGTATTTCGGAGACGGCGATGATTTTTGCCGGTGTTGATGTAACCCGTGAACCCATTCCCGTACTGCCGACCGTGCATTATAATATGGGTGGCGTGCCGACAAATTATAAGGGCCAGGTGCTGACCACAGAGAATGGTGCGGATCGAATCGTACCAGGACTGTACGCTTGCGGTGAATCCGCATGTTCTTCGGTGCATGGTGCTAATCGTCTCGGTGCTAATTCGCTCCTGGATCTGGTGGTGTTTGGTCGTGCTTGCGCTAAAACGATCGCTCAGGAAAATCGCCCAGGCGAGAAGGTCCAGGAACTGAAGCCAAACGCGGGCGAAGCATCGGTGGCCAATTTGGATTGGGTGCGTAACGCAGATGGACAGCTGCCGACGTCGACACTGCGTTTGAATATGCAGAAGACTATGCAAACTCATGCTGCCGTTTTCCGTGAGGAGAAAACGCTACAGGAAGGTGTGCGTAAGATGAGCGACATCTACAAAACCATCAAGGACGTGAAAGTATCGGATCGCTCGCTTGTGTGGAACTCGGATCTAGTGGAAACGTTGGAGCTGCAGAATTTGTTGCTTAACGCCAACATGACAATTGTGGCCGCTGAAAACCGTAAAGAATCCCGAGGTGCTCATGCCCGTGAAGATTACAAGCAGCGTATCGATGAATATGTAAGTAAAATTTGTGAAAAGAGATTTTTGTCGTGTCGATTGAGATGTTTACAGAATAGTGATAATTGTAGGCAATTGTTTTCGGTAGTAAGGTGTGAAGTGAGCGTGTGAAATGCGTGTGAACCCAATAATGCAATGTTGTGATGTACCATACGATTGCATTTGATATATTTGTGGTATATATAATACGTGTCTGCAGTAGAATCCAATCTCTAAGTAGTTTTCAATCCACATAGACGTATCATATGCGCAAGTATAATTGTGTTTACCTTGACAACACAAAACTTAACGAAGAAGACACGTGTTTGATGAGCGCATGAATTTCACCATTGGTAGAAATTGTGTACAATGCCGGCTGTTGTTTGCGTTTCCTATTACTCTTTTTTACTATCCTTTACATTTCTCGTTACAGGACTTCAGCAAACCTCTCGAAGGACAGCAGAAGAAACCAGTAGAAGAACACTGGCGCAAGCACACGCTGACGTGGATCGATCCAGCCACCGGGAACGTAACCATCGATTACCGTCCGGTCATTGACGAAACGCTCAGCGAGGAGTGTGCCACAGTGCCGCCAGCAATTCGGTCCTACTAAGCAAAATAACAACAACAATCGAACGATGTTTGCTGCTGTGTGATCTATTTTGGGGAGTGTAACGCTTCAACGACGAAGAAAAAAAATAAGTTCTACGTCATCATCCTCACGCTGTTGCATCTTTTTTGACCGTTAGCGAGAAGCGTATGAGATGCTTGCAGCTTGGCTCGGCTATAAAAAGTATTATGTGAGTATCGAGGGCGTACGTGCTTATCGTAATGACCTTGACCAACAAGACCGCTACTTAGTTTGTAATTGAGTAAAGTTAATGAGGCAGACAATCTACTTAGTGATAACGGAGATAGGCGCCTTTCGATAGGCGTATCACTGGCTGGGTTCATCGCTAATCATGATTATTAATGATTCTTTCGTCTTTCCTTTCAGTAACAGCATACAGTTCAGGTCACACCCCATCACAGTATATTTATTGCATCTTGATTGTCGACACAGCGCAGGAATGTGTAAGAAAAGAAAAAAGAAAGCTAATACCACACAACGACACATAAATAAAGAAAGTTTGAGCACAGAAGGATATGGAAAACAAACGAACAACTGTATTCCTGGAAATGGTTCCAACTAACGTCGATCCTTGCCTTGTGCCTGTAACATAATAGATGGTGAATCAATTTCGCTCAAAATTGTGTTAAACCTGCCATTGTTCCAAATATCTAACATCTATATCTTGCAAGTTAGTAAGAAGCAACCCAGTGAGCGATTTGCAAACGATGAGTAACTTGGCGCAATTCTGCAAAAGGGAAAATCAACAAACAAAAAGAAACGCAGTGAGAAAACTTAAAGCAATTCGATATATTTATTTAGATTTTTTTCGTTATTGTAGGAAACCAAAAACCAAAAGCAAAAACCTCAAATTCTTAATTGGTGTACTTCATTAGATTTAGTAAATGCAACGATGCAACAAAAACAAACAGAAAAAAAACCTATTGCATTGGAAGTCGAAAATGAACCAAATGATCGATAATAAACCTTTTTGTACGCCGTAACGCAACAAAACATTCAAATGAATGTGTTCTGGTTACATGAATGAAGACATTGAGACATGAAACAATAGATCTTAATATGCTCGTACAGCTACAAGTTCCACAATCCGTTGTACGCAACAGCGGTACTTTTTTTACTTTCATTAATTATTCTTCCATTTCTGGAAATGGATCGAAAAATTGTAGGTTTAATTAATTTCTTATCGAAAGCAGTAGTAGTTACTCGAAAGACGTACACCCGATTATTCACAAAATAAAAAGTACAATACAACAACCAATGTAACTTATTTTGTTTTGTTTTTAAATCATATCAAAACGAATTAAATGAGAGATGTACCTCATGCGATGTGGTTTGTGCATGCTGATGTAACATAACCTCATATGAGAAATGTCCATGACAGTAGCACAATAAT
This sequence comes from Anopheles moucheti, assembly GCF_943734755.1. Classification (NCBI taxonomy): domain Eukaryota; kingdom Metazoa; phylum Arthropoda; class Insecta; order Diptera; family Culicidae; genus Anopheles; species Anopheles moucheti. Next base: position 63,076,185 of record NC_069140.1, read on the forward strand.
ATTTATTGAAAAAAAAGTATAAAAAAACGTTATATTTTTACTCACAAATCGCAAGATGTTATTTATCGGTACATATGTTGGTCTTCTTCTGTGTTGGATTAGAACTTTTGCAACCGTGCAAAAGGTGCCACAAGTTTGATCCGTTGTTCTTGACGATGTTTCAGTTTGTAATACATTTTTCGCAAGCGAAATGCTGCGAAAAACAGTACTTCGAATAATGAGAGAACGCTAATTCCAAGACACAAGCTAAATGCTCCACCCAGATTTGCTGGATAAGGAAGACAAAAGTGGGCTCGAATTGAATTTCCTATGCAAGCGATACACTGTTGCTGCAAATACTTACAAAGCAATGAGATCCATGATACCACGACAATGCGCCTGTTAGCCGCAACAACCTGGTTGCTCATGAAGATGTGAAAAATAAACTCAAAATCGGAAAGATTCGTTTCCTTACTGTTAAATTAATGGAGGAGCACAATGTGTTATTAACAGCAGGCACGGGTCAGTTTACTACTGAACGTTATACATACTAAAAAGGATTAATCGAGAAGTTGTAAGCAGAAAATTCGGACACAATCGAAGCCGTTTTGTACGTGACATCACTGCAGGACGGCAAGCAGTTGCATTTTAACCTTTTGAACATGTCTGTGGAATTATGATCGAACAAAAAAAATTAGAGTTTTAAAAGGACGATACAGTACATCGCGCAAATGGAAATACTTGCAATAGTTTTCCACAAAACACATCGAATCGTAAACAGTACAGTTCCTAACACCTTGCCCTGCCCGGCTCTCCGTGGGCTGGGGCAGATGGAATGGATGGCAACCGCATTTCCGGTGTACCTCGTTTCGTAAACATTGCAGCGTACATGCCGGTTGGCGATAGTTTGCAATCGGTGGATTAAAGTCACTACCTACAATACAATCCCGTTGGTTTTGGGGTAGTGCCAGCACCTGCTCTGAGCAACGCGAATCCGTCGGTAGCACGTTAACGAATGTTTCCTTGCGTAGCCGTATCAGCGTTAGCGGAGAGGCTTCAACGGCGAAATCATGCGGATGATGTATCATGAGCTAGCGCATGTTGGTTGATAGATTAACTTTGGAGCTAGTGTAATGAACCTGTGTTCGTAACTTACCATAAATCCTTCCGAGTAGAGTGCGCCAGATTTGCCATCCGACGCCTGCGGATATCCAGTTCCAATGACGCTCAACCCACCATGCATACCGTACGTGTTGACAACGAAAGGTTCCTTACTTCCTCGCACGTTTGGATGATAGTTGAAAGAGCAACAGGCACCGTAGTGGCTAGTGGAACCGATCCAACCGAGGAAAGCTTGTTTGGTAAAGCAGGGAAACTTTTTGCCTGCCCAGTAGCACACCAGTATGAAATCTTCACATATCATGCCCAGTTCATCGATGGCCCGTTCGATGGTGTAGTTGTTGAGCATCAGAACCTGATCGATCATTCTTAAGTCTTGCGGTCTTGGGAAGGTCCATTGATGCTCGGTGAAATAGCCCAGGGATGGTAATGTTTTGAGCACCGAATCTTTCGTAGCGCCCAGAGGCAGTTTGCTATGTAAAGACGAAGGAACAATCACTTCAGTTCTCAATTCATTCAGCTCACTACTGCTAGTAACGTTTAACGTTTTTCTTACATCTTTTCGACGAACCGCTCTGCCTTATAATCCACAACGCTCTGCGGATGGCACAGGGTTATACCGGGAAAGGGTACTTGAACGATCTTCATTTCGGATGCAATCGTCATTCGCGTCGGTGAGTCGATAAACTTTTGCCAAAGCAGATAGATCAGTACGGTTCCGAAGACGAAGAAACCGACTATGATGGCAATCCACAGTAGCCGCGCGAAACCGTTCGTAACTTGCCTTTGCATGTAGTACATGCCATGAATTTTGGACATGGATGCGAAATCATAAAACGTATCACGAATGGCATGCCACACCAGTTTCACCGTTCCTAGAGCTTGGTCGAAGTTCGATTTATTATGCTGGCGGTTTCGGTAGCGTGGCAATTGTGAAACTCGTACCGGCCTCGGTTGAAATATTCCCGGCACTGGTGGATTGTTCATGGGTTCCATCTAATCGCACACGTGTACCAAAATGGGACTGGAAATGCAGTTATGATGTTGACTCCTTTTATATGTTTTCTTGAGAGATCGATTTGGTGAATAATTAAACAATGACTTCACTAAACACGACAACATACCTGCCAAAGCTTGTTTGCATAATTACCTCCTCAACAAGCTTGTTGCGGGAGTGGAGATTCGTGTAGGAAAAGAGTTGTCATAGACGTTTTATTCTTTCACTGTTTTGATGAAATAAATTAACAATACTGTTTGTAGTTAATGATTCCGTCCCGCTATGAACCTTTATAACGCTCTCCGGGCAGCTATCACTATCAGCTCCTTCAGCGGCGTACGTAGCATTCGTAATCGTGAAGCCCGGAAGCTTCTACTATTGCGCACATTTGTCTAATTATCTTTCCGTACGTGGATAGCGTCTCTAGACGTTCGGTCCTTACGGGGGCTAACTTTCGCGCCTTTTCGACCAGAACCCTTCCGTATTCCGTGCGCAAAAACTCGCTCACTTTGTACAAACCGTATGGCAACTGCGTTCGGTAAGATGGTCAACCAACTCAAGTGTCGGTCCTCGTAGTGCCCGTTGGAGCCGTATTATGGTTTCGCCGTCACTAAAGCCACAATGTCTCGTAGAGCGCACATACGTCGCGTAAAATAATGGCCAATGCATAACATCTCCGCAAAAGCGTGGCAGTTCCTACTTGCGTGTTGACTTTTGTTCTGGCATCGATGGCCATTATCGATTTTGCTCCCGATATCTCCTCAAGCTTGTATCATTTCTAAGTCCAACTTCTTTAGAGCATTCTCCAGTTCGAGCTCCTTCTTCTGAAGCTCGTACAGCATCTCCTTACTTCTAAATCCCGAGATGGAATGGGTGGTGGCGCTTCCCCGTTCTGCGGCCCCTCTGTTGTTCGCTGCTGCTTATAGAGTTAAAAAAAGATTATTAAAAAATCCTTTAAAAAAAGGATTAAACGAACTGGCGAATGGAAAACAGGCCCTCATCACGCAAAAATAGTATTTTTTTAACCTGCCCTGCCTACCTACAAGAATTATAATAAAAATAAAAAAAATATTCAGACATTATATTTTTCAGACTTCAGACTTCAGATTCAGACTCATTATATTATTATGAGACAATTCGCAGTTGCAATAATGTTTGCAACACAACCATAGTTTTGTCTTTTATAGCTATTAGCAATATCGGCCCGGTTACATGGCTACGCAAAAGAACTATGCAGTGTACTCAAACTTCTTCTTCTTCATCGGAACAACAACCTCAGGTGGTCTAGGGTATAGACCTACCATTTTTGGCTTTTTTGACTCTACTTACCCGTAGCCGAATAGTCAGTTCTGTATACGGAAGTTTGATGCGGATGGGATTTTTCCTTGGTCCTGTCGTGTGAAGACCAGCACCGTTTCGAATACACCACTGGGCCGCCCGCTGTTCACAACTACTATATTCCCTATTATTTCAACGTATTTGTGTACAGGCAGTCCCCGAGATACGCGGATCCTCGTTGTTAAACATTTGTTTTTAGCTTTATTAATGTAACTTTTGAGTTCTTTGGTTATTACTTTATTACTAACATAAAACACAATTATAAAATAACAAATTATAATACTCTTATCCGTCCGGTCGGTCAACGCTCTCTGAACTCCTGGTTCCTAATCCTGACTTGTGCTCAGGACTGTGCGTTCTTACTACTACAATGATAGTGTGTAACTGTCATTGAGAGTTACAACGTAACAACAACAGGGTGGTTGCCAACAGTAACCTTTCTAAAAATCGCCTGATCCGTTGCATAAATCAAATGCAGAGAAGGAAATCGACTCTGTGACTTTGAGGTATAAACGAAATTGCACCACGATTCGACTTACGCGGAAATTCGAGATACGCGGATTTTTCCCGGGTTATAGCGGTCCGCTATAATAGCGTATCTCGGGGACTGCCTGTATTCTATTACTTCGACGGAATTTTTGACTTTTAGATGTTCATACTTTTGTAACTTTCCGTAAATCATCCTAACGCTAGAAGCTAGAATAGAAGCTAGCCTTTTTTCACTTCCGTAATATTCGTCATAACGACTCCCCAGATGAATTATCCAAAAACACCTCTTTCTTAACAACACAAAATGGAGGAACGACCCGCAGAGAATTTAGAACTGGTTCTGTTGTGAGAAAATCTCCACATTGATAGAACATTTTTTTATGGTAAACATGGTAATATCTGCGGAAAACTGAAGAAAAATACGTTCAAATCGACGAGAAACTGTTAAAAAAACGTTAGGAAATCCTCGTGTAGAAGACCTTTCAAACTTGCATTGCAACGTTAATAGACTGAAATTGTTCTAAAATCCATACGATTGGATGAGATCGTCACAACGAAACCGTTGTTATTTATTTAATTTATGTTATGACGGCATTGGTTTATTTTCAACACCGCTTGTGTTGAGAGTAAATAACAAATGGAACAAGGCATTTCCTCGTTGTTCTTAACACTTAAAGAAGAACTTAAAAAAGATGTTTGAAGGAATCATGATGTGTTCGGTGAAGAAGCCATCATAGTAGTTTTGCAAAAACATAATTGGCGATATCGTGGTTCCTGAAAGCGATTTCGTTTCTTACATTGAAAACTTAGTTTATTTGAGAAGAAATTCAATTAATGAGCGCTTTGTGGTGTTGTTTCGCTATAATTTCCTACTGATTATCAAATTGTGCCTGAATATAAGGACCGCTAGAGTGTGCTTCATACTGATGTAAATGTGCAAGTGAAAAAGTGACGAAATGATCACAAGTGTCTTTACGATGACAGATAAGGTTCATAATTTGCAAGAAACTCGGCCTTTTTTGCATTTCTTGACGCACGGACAACCGATCTAAAATTGGTGCTTCGAACTTGATACGCCAAAATCAAGCGAACGATAGAAATTCACGTTAATGGATCGAAGAATGCTATAAAACATGGTAAATTGTTGAAAAAAGATAATAAGTAAAATTGATCGTACGAACGTACCATCTAGAACTTCCTCACTACCTCAACATCGGTGCCGTCAACTGGTATTCTGCTCTCCAGGTGGACCCTTTAACGGTAAAGCAGGTACTTTGCCGTCATCGCTTTGGTCACCAATCCAACCGTTAAGTCGAATTCATCGTCAAATTTCAAATAGTCATAGATAAAGAGAGTGGAATGTGAGTACTAGAACCATACCTGGTACTATAAAGTCCCAGTTTCGATCGTGGCGCCAGATGTTTCGGGTGCAAACGTTAGCTCAGACTGTAGAACGACCGATTGAATTCCAGCACATATCTCAACATTAGGGTTGATGTAGGTTTGCCAAGATAGGTGGAATTTTGGACGACTTCCTTGTGCCGACACCTTTATGTACGTCCGCTCTAAGTAAGTTAGAATTTGTAAGCAGGGTGGTTGGTGTCGATCATGTAACGATCAGCCTATTTATTATCAGGGGACCTCACTATTAAGTAGCTGAATTTCATATTCTAGGTTCCTGGTGCTTTATTATTCTTGAGCCGGTGGATGACCTTTCGGGTTTCATCGATACTAGGTGGCGGCAGCATGACGGCTGCTAGTGGAGCCTTTAGCTGTTCGTTGAACTGGTAGTTTAGCAATCCATGATCATTGTGGTTAAGCCGTGAAGTTGCTTAAAGACTCTGGTTTTTTACAGAGTTTTTACGTTCCATGAGCCCAGCTACAACTCGTGGTCGTAGCGGTCTCCACAAACCCCTACGATTCAGACCTCGTCTAGGCATGAAATGAAGCACACACACACATAGTCACACAACCGAACATAGCCAATGTCTAGTGGTGTATGGGCAATACAGGCAGACCCCGAGATACGCTATTATAGCGGACCGCTATTATCCGGGAAAACTCCGCGTATCTCGAATTTCCGCGAAAGTCGAATCCTGGTGCAATTTCGTTTATACTCCAAAGTCTCAAAGTCGACTTCCTTCTCTGCACTTCGTTTAGTCAACAAATTATGTGACTTTTTTGAAGAATACATTAGAATCAAATAAAAACAAACAGTAGACATCCATAAGGATTATAATAAGAAAAAGGGGAAGAATTGTGGGATCGATTGATAACAAATAACGCTACACTCTTGAAGAAGATATTTCAATGTGACCGACCGTTTAGCGCCTATGAAGCGTTCTGTTCCATTCTCATTTAATGACTAGCCCACCGGAATCTAACAAAATGTGATCTAGATGTAAGACGGAATCGCGAAAGAATTTTTTAAAAAATTAACAGCCGTTAAAATGTATCCATAGATGCTAAAAATTGCTCGACTTCGGTATCGCGAATGAATGAATTGACAATCGTTTTATGTGAAGCAATCATTTATGTCATACAGATTTGTAAGCGTGTTCATATGTGTTAGTTATTTTGTTGTCAACAAAGTAGGCATTCCATGTTGGCATGCCTTGGCAAGCGCATTGTTTTGGAGTCGAAAAATATAATATTGAACGTGTTGAGGGAACTAGTCTTCTTCGCTGTGAAGTGCGCTTGGTGTAGGCTGGTGTTTTTTCGTTCATGCGGATATGCAGCAAACGGTATAGCGCTGATTGTGTCGCGTAGTGCGTCAGTGTCAACTTGTGATATACTAAAGGCAGCATGTTTCCTTTCTGTTGCTTGTGGTATGTGTGAAACAGGCACTGCAGAACAACAGAATCCAGAACGCGCTTAGACGCTCTTAGTCATTTGTCTGACCATATATTATGATAGAAACACGATTGGGGACACATATAATGCTGGAGAAAGGCTTCGTTTAAGAAAGATCGTTTTAACCAGAAAGGTTGACTGGTTTGTAGTTTTAATGCATATGCAACATGTACCGAAGAACGATGCATGATTATGTGAAAAAATAGAATAAAAGTATAATTGTTTAATCCGCAAAATTCTAAAAATGCATATTTTTAAACTACGTGCATCGAAAATATCGTTGAAACAGTCTCATTTATTTGATGTATTAGATAGAAAAAAAATCATTGATTTGTTAATTTTAACAACAGGCTCTGAGATGTAGTTAAATAAACGATCGTCAAAAGCGTACGCGATACAAATTAACAGTATTGTATTCTACCGCTCGATAATTTCTTCCATGTGTCTTGACGGCTAGTCGTTAACTGTATTAACAGTCGTTTATTTTAACAGAAATTAGCAACCCATGAATTATGGTAAACCAATATGAACTTTTAACGACTGTTAAAATTTGTTAACTGGTTCGCGACGCCGACTATAGTATGATATTTGTATCAACAACCATGCGGGGGTACAATTTTTCTGCGTATTTTCAAATCTAAGATCGAACAGCTTTTTAAGCAGCTTGATAATTAAATCGACTCACAGTAGCTTATATTAGTATGAGTAACAGAACTATGTAGATTTATGTAGTCTTAGCCGTAATTATTGCGGAATACCATCGGTAGTTTTTTGCATATGTTGTCTGATTTTCTTTATTATTTTACCTGGATCTTCAATCCTGCGCATGTAGATAAACCCAATATCAGATAACGACTCTACTTCCTACACTATCCGACCGGCTCATAAAAATGAAATTATGTAAAAAAGTAGGCTAGACGACGCCACTAAATTGAATGCAATAATGGGGCAATATTGCAATATTTTACCTATAAAGGTTGGCATTGGAATTATCAATCTATGCCACCTTCACTATTGACAGATTTTTTCCACCACAAATTAAACTATAAAGCGGGAAAAAACATTGCATTATGCACATGAAGGTTCGAAGTAGCAGCACCGATGGTACCGGATGGAATGTTTTATTAGAAAATGGAAATAAAATGCTATTGCCACATTCGATTGCAACCTCAATGCAGCCCCTGGTGGGATGCCATGGTTTGCCCGTTCCCGATGCCGCTATCCCGATGAAATTTGCCGTCCGTGGAAGTAAGCAAAGTGGAACAGGTTCGCTTCCGCTGTTTTGCACCGGATATGCGCATTGCCTGTAATAAATGTTCGTAATATTGTGGTCGCACCGGGAGATTATGGGAACGCGGATGCGGTAGATTCTTTCCGGCTTCTGGGTCAATCGGAACGATACTTGCAACAGGCGACACATACTTTCTATTTTATTACCGATGAAGGAAATTATTTTCAGCTTCGATTTGAGGTTTTTGCAGATATCGGGTAGGTGAATGGGAAATTGAGGGGGATGTTTTATGCGTTAGTTCTGACATGGTGCCAAAATGGGCAAATATAGAACTCGTTCGTAATAGTGCAACTTGCCGACACCTGTTGGTAGGTTTTCGTAGTGAGACAACTTATTGTAACTTTTGCATACATTTAATGTATATAAGAAATAGAAAAATCATAACTATTTTTATGCTTTATTGTATATATTTTAATTATTTGTACGACCAGTTTAAGTGTCAACACATGTACACAAGAAAGGCTCTGTAAGTTATGCCATATAGCTTTGCAACAATGTGTGAAATTTTTACCGCTGGATCTCCTTCCGTACGGTGACGCATAACGATAACGGGTCTTTTGGGTTTCAGGTGAATCGCTTCCACAGGCACTCTATGCGAGGTGCTAACGAAGGAAGTCACGTTTATCGATCCTTCAATCTGATAAAATTTATGTATCCTCATTAAACCTATCAACGTTATCTTTAGTTCTGCTGGTGTGTTGGTGGATTCAGACAGCAGGCGCCAAGTGTATGCAAGATGGAGGCAGTACGCTTTAGCAGGTTAGCGGCGTGTAACCATTTTTGGGCCGGGATCGGGTCGGGTTTCTTCCTTCGCTACTGGCGGATGTGGTAGCTTTATTTTACGTAAGGTTCTTTACGGCGTTCGGTCCATTTTTACGAGCGATATTCATAAAATGGACAGCTGAACGCTCACCATTGGCCCAAGGATCCCAGATTGACCCGGAGGGAATTTGGGCGTCCTTTTTTCTTTTTCCAGGGGGTCGTTTTCACGCTTTCGTTACGGTTGGATTATGCCGGATCGTCGTCGTATCCTCATCTGAATTTTTGTGTTACGACGGCATAAATATGCCCCGCTCGACAAGCCCCCCCCCCCGAGCCGTTGTGAGGTTTTTTTTGGGGATTCATTGCAATGTTTTTGCGCTTGGTCCCATTTATTTGAAAGCATGGATCCATTTCTCATTTTCCCGACGGTTTCGTTTCGACGATAGTACTGGTTACAAATTATCGTTTTGAAGGTTCTCTGTGATATTTGGCTTCTTTCGAGTTTAATTTTTCCCGTACTGACCGCTGCTAAATGTGAGGGAAGAATTGGTAAATTTATGTAACGAGCAAATATTTGACCCACCAATCCTAACCCTCGCGGGCAATGCGTGCTCGCAAATCTTTGTGCCGTAATTGCGAACGGCAAAGAAATATCCAAATTTCGTTTCGTTTTGGCCAGTGTTGATTAATGTTTGACATTCGACAAAGACTGGCCTCGGTCGGTAGCGAATGTTATTTTGTGTGGTGTGAAATCCAGACCGGTAACTGGAAAGGGTCAAATATGAAACAAAATTGAAAAAAACCTACTACATGGTGATCACCCTGCAAAGTGTCAAAGATTGAGATTACATCTCGAGGGACCATATTTTGCGGGACCCAAAATTACGTCAAAAGTAACATATTGTTGGCAAATGGGGAACAAATTACTGCTGAAAACAGCATATTTATTAAAAAACGAATTAATTATTAAAATGAATATTATTTTGGACAACTCAAAAATTTACACAAAAAACATCAATTGCAATGCAATACTTTTGAAATACAAATATGAGATATTGTTTCTGTTCTTATTCATATTTTCCATGAACTGTAATTAGACAGTTCACAGGAACACCACGCTATTTCAATATTGAAAAAAGTAGAATAAAACAAAAGAATGAATGCAGAGCTGTTCGATTGGTTTTTAATATAAAATAACTATAATAGTTTTGGTGCATGTTTACTCTGCTTTGAAGCTTGATCTCGATAGGCATGGCTATTTCTTCGCTTGCTTTAGAAACAACATTCCGATAAACCATTAGCATCAATATGGTGGTGGTGAACCGGAGACATAATGACTTTATATTTGACCGTCGAGAAATGATTAATAGTTCCCCAAGTACTTTGTGGGCAATTTTGCTTTCTCGCTAAGCAGAATAAGTGCTTTGGGCCAAACATAACAAATTTGAGGGATGTTTTTTTTTACCTTGCAGCAATAATGGTCGATAATCTGTAGACAGCAATGAGCGGGTCACAAATGGCCCCAAACACGATCGGCTAAATGTTGACATGGCATGGCTTGTTAAAGCATCTGCTTTACGCGTGAGGCTTTGAATGTGCTCGTTTTAAATGACGAAACGTTTAGAGCAGCAGTCATCGTGTGAAAGAAAAACCAATGTATTATTGAACGCAACAAGGACCGAGGCACGACACCAATATTGGCCACAGCAAACGATTCGAGCGCTGGCAGATGTTAGCTCCACAGCTCCAGAAGTACACTATGACCCTTATTAGCACAGTAGGTAACAGAGGAAAGCTTTTTCGTGTTTTCAGTGGTCAGTTGGTGCTACAACAGCTATATAAAACGTATAGCGTTTGTATTGAAAGCATACGTGATGCGCGATACCATGTGCATTGGTTCGGAGATAACAACAAATCCTTTAATTTATCGTAGTAATAAAGGTGTTTCTCAATAGTCTGATTTTTGGAAGTCCAACACAATTGTTGTTTGGATGATTTGGTTTAAATGCCTGATACAATTCGTGAAATAAAGATTAGATAAAAATACGTTTGAGTGACAAACGTCGATGTGGTACGGGGTTCGGAAAAAATATTAAGTTAAGAACAGGCAGAACAATGTCCTCAGGTAATCTGACTCTCAGTTTTATTTCATTTTCGCTCATGCGGATTTTTCAACGAAGTGTACTGAAGCACACAGGAACCTTCATCAACGTAAACATATTAGTTTTGCATACCAATCAGCTGTCGCATACCATTGACACAGCGATTCCACTGAAGTCTAATATCGTTGCACTGTGAACGGTAGTGATTGCGATCGGGGTGTTGTGACCACCAGAACAGCCATGTGTAAGGATAATTCAATTTCAATGTTCACATCAAAGTGGTATGAAATGTGCAGAAAAATATAATTAAAACTTGTGGTTGGATGTGCTTATTATTTCTCTCATAATGTAATTAAATGTGCTATGTATTATGTTCATACAATGCATTAATATCTGTAGTTGTACACGTATTAGGGCTCATTCAATTATTACGTAACGCTAAAATTGTCAATTTTCGACCCCCTCCCCCCCTATTGTAACAAAACGTAACACTGGACGCAACCCCCCTCCATTAATTACGTAACATTTCGTTGACCCCCCCCCTCGTTTGAAAAAAAAAATGAAATTTTCTTAAGTAATCCATGTAATTCCATCGTATTTCGACTAATGCAAAAAGAAACAAACATACTGCCTAATAAATTTACTACTCACGCCAGGCTGACTTGTTTGATCGTTCCTAATTAGTTCCTTATAATAAGTTAACTTAAACAAGGTTGGATAGGTTCTTGACAAAGATATCAATTTCCGGAAGACGCTTCGTATACAAGTCTTTAATACCACAGATCCCAAACGAAGGATTCGCTAATCGTCCATTTAAAAAGCTTTAGAAATTCGTTTGAGAGTTTACATTACAAAGTACCATGAAGAATCGATGTAATCTATTAAGAAAAAAAAATCGTACGTAAATTATTTATCAGTACTGTTCCTTTCTTATTTATCTAGCAACCTTTTATTTGCGTAGTTGTGTTTTGTTAATTCTCATTATTCGTTCATCTTTTTGACTAACTTTTTTTCATAAAACACAGATTTAAACGATCTAAAAAACTGACGAAAGCATAAATACATTTGTTGGTAAAGTAGATTTAGTGAAAATTTTTTAGTTGAACGAAGCTGGGAGTATATGGAACTTATTTAGCTCTAGTACTTACATACGCCAGTGAGACATGGACTTTGTCCAAAACTGACGAAATCCTCTTAGCCGCGTTCGAGAGAAAGATGTTCAGAAGGTTTTTTGGCTCCGTACCTTTGGAAGGACAATGGAGCCGCTACAATGATGAACTCTATGAGTTGTTCGGCGAACCTTCCGTCGTACATCGGATGAGACGTCATGAGAATGACATCGTACGACCCTTTCCAAAAGTCGTTTTAGGTCGTCCTCATGAACAGAGGAAGCTTGGTAGGCCCAAGTTAAGATAGATGGCTGACGCTGATGGGTCCCCTAGACAGACCGGGATTATGGATTGGCTAACGACGGCACTTGTTCGTAGGTGGTTTAGAGGACTACTGCAGCAGGCCAAGACCACAAGGTGCCGGGAAAATTAAAACTAACACCCATTGTTATCATTTAACACCCAATTGAACATCATTAATTTAGAATATCAAGTGAAAAATTGCATTTGCTTAAAAAAATCGGTTAAATTGAATTGATAAGCATCGTAAAATTCGGCACTATTAAAATCAACGCTTCTAGCTGGTATGCTGAGTTTAAATACTGCCATACAAGCACCGATCACGATGTTGCACGTTCTAGTTGGCAAAAGTTATTCATTGTACCGTGAATGAGCTTCCGAGCACTAAACTATATTGTATAATTAACTAATAATGTTTGATGTATGATTGTATGAAGCTCTTTACGATAGTGGATAACTTGGATGCATCATCTGAGTCTGTTTAGAGCTCTTCTCATCAGAAGAAGTTCTCAATGAGTGGGTATCAAACGATACCAAGAAACTTGACCTTTAAATAGTCGAAAAGTAGATAGGTAATATGGAATTTGTATAAAAATCTCTAAAATAAGTTAATTTTTCATACATATAGTATGAAGCGGGAATCATAGTATAATCTTATTGTATGTTACGTAACAAAAAGTTAAATCCCCCCTCCCCCCCATGTAACAAATCGTAACGCTGGTACTGACCCCCTCCCCCCCCTATCAGCGTTACGTAATAATTGAATGAGCCCTTATTATTGACTACTTCAAAGGCTGATCGCTAGAATAGAATGCACATCTGAATATGATTTTAAGTTTTATTCTAAAGGTCATAATAAAACATTTTAAATATCTTACTGTTTCATTTATACGATTTTAGCCATATAAAAACATTAGCTTAGCTGCAATGAGTATAACTCGTACATCTAGTCTAGTAATTATCTTCCCAGTATTCTAAAAAGTGATAAGAAGAGTATTAAGCATAGTGTTGTCATTATAGCTTTGGTTTTGATGTCGCATCTTTCCGGTCACTGTATGTAGTTCACCCTAAATCACATTTGCCAGAAAATTCTTGCCCCAAAAATTGGTCTGCAACCGCTTAAGTTAAACCCCGCGGAATGGGTTTTCCGACGGTTGAATGGAATTGATGACACTGATTTAAACTGTAAATCTCTTCGTTTCGTTTCGCCGGCAAGTTTTATCATGGCTCGAATCCTTCGGCCCAGACGACTGGCACTCGCAGGAATTTTCGAACAACACCGCACCAATCCGTTAAGAAGTTTGCCTTTTGCTACTAATGCTCCCGTTATCATCAACGGTACTTCTCACGGTTAGCAAGTGTCACCGAAGAAGGATGACCCGAGGATGGGCGGATGTCCCTTGTCGCAAATTGTTCCATCCCGCATTCGCTCCCATCAGCATTACCGGCTTGTCGTTGGTTCGGCAGTCCCAAAATGTTTCTTTCCATGCTTGGGCCATTTCCGTCCCACCGTGTGTTTCAACGGCTTGCCGAACGCTCGCGCGAAACGGCATTCGGGGGTTTTTCTTCGGAAAGATTGCAGCGCGCAAAAACCACAAATCTTGAGAGACTGCAGAAACTCTTAGCGAACGCCGGTTGCGCCGGCCAACGGGTAGTCTCAGCGCACAGAAGGTAGTCCGTTGATGGGTCGACTAAGAGGTGGAGACAGAAAACTTGCTACAACTGTAAATTCAATTCTGCTGATGGTGATCTTTTCGACGGGTGGTGAGTTGGGTAAAACAAGGGGACGCTCAAACACCGCCGGACCGTAGGAAAATGTGTCCTTTCGAGCGGTGCTCACGGGATGCAGCTGGGTGGAAGCCACGACATGAGACATACCATGGCGATCGTTGAGTTTCGAATCGTACTAGGGGAGATAATTTATTGCCACTGACGCTTGAAACGGACCGTGAAGCAAACAGCCAGCGCCACTTGGACAGGTTTTTGCTGTGACCGTAGATTGCCACAACGTGTGAGTGGACGCTTCTTCTGGAGGGTTCCGTACGACTCGTTGACAGTTGACTAAGTGCTGCACGCTTGGCCAACACGGCACGGCAACACGAAGGGGTTGGGTTAGGTGGCCAAGGTTTGAGCTCAAATCGTCCAGACCCAACTGGTATATCGTTGGTTTGGTGCGTATACGGCAGTTACGTGCAAAAACGCCATCACGGGGCGACACGAGTCGCGGTTGAAGGTGAATTTAATTACCGTCCAAATGAACTACTTTCACGGATATATTAATGCTAATAGAAGGCATAAATTGTGTGTCCTTGTTTGTTGATTTGAGCCTCTGCGTCGTGTTGGTGCCAGCTAGTAACGTGAGCAGAAAAAGAATTTGTGTGAAAAGGGCGTAAAAAGTGAAATTTATTTGTAGAAAACAGTACGATTTATGATCGAGAGTTTGTTTTTCTGCTATTTCGTTGGAGGCTGTTAATTGTTGATACATCGTTATAATGTTGACTGGATGGCAGGTTTATTGTTTTGCAGGCATTTAGAAGTTGTAAAGATAAATTAACTTTATTGAGATGGTTTAGGGAAAGTAAGGAGTAACGTAAGATTGGAAACTGTAAATTTTTAGCAATAGAGTTTTCTATTAATAGAAATGGAGTAGGATTTATAATGATTCATCTTCTTTTGCTTTCTTTAAATTTTACTGAGCATAACGGGTAGTAACCATACCGATTTTCGTTTTTATTGCTTGTTTTTTCTTTTTAACTTACTAACCCGTTTTGATTGTCGTTTGAACGAAATAGCCTATAGCAGCATTTTGGACCTATTAATTTTTCTGGCAAAGTTTTTTAAAAGTTAAAGTTAACAATACCTTTGATGTAATCTATAACGGAAAGCCCTCGTAATGTTCTCGAGAACGTTCACTGGATTTGTATTGACAACTTTCGACATCATCATTTGTGATAGGTATTCAGAGCCAAAAACAATGGGAAACCAGCAGAGAGAGTCATTTCTGGGCCTTAACTGCGATGCCTTTCGGTCGAACATTCTGTCATTGTACTCTGCTCTAGAAATTTTACCGAATAAACTTTGGGAAATTCGCAGCAATAAACATTATTTTTTATTTCAAAGATGAAATAAGTTTATTTACATTAATATTGATCCTTATGCAAGCATGATATTTGAGAAGATCAGCGAGACAACTCTACGTATTATTCTTCGATATATTACACCCAAAACCTTTTTCACCTTGAACCTACCATTTCTCACCTTAAACCATAACCATAACCAAACCATTTCACCATAAATCTATCATTTCTCATTTCAAGAACGGTGATTGTCTCCCTACCCTACAATGGTACAACAGTTAAACTTTCAATCATGAGTAATTCTTGAGAAATTACACGTGTACCCATGTACGTGCACGTATGTGTATGTGCACACGTGTACCACATCCTAGATGTGAAGTATATATTTTGAGGGAAATGTTTTAAGTAATAACCGAACAACAAATAGTTGGGAAGCTAAAAAAGAGTTTTTCGAAAAAACAGAACATAAAACAAGATTTACTCATTATTTTGGTAACGAAATTCGCGTTTGTTATTTTTTTAAATATAAGTTATTTCAAACTGTCTGATGACTCATTTTAATATGTGGAACCTTATTGCGTACAAAATTTAAGAAAAGAAAATTTCTCCGCCGGTCTACACACGAACGTACCGGACCAATCCCATACGCAGTACTGACTATCCAGTAATATGTAAATTGAGTCAAAGAAAGCCAGAAATGGCAGGCCGAGACCTCTTGAGGTTGTTTGGCCGATAAAGAAGAAGAAAAATAGTTCAGTAATATATGTGCATTTTTTGGACATACGAATTTTTGTTAAAAGATATACGAATTTTTGTTTTTCTGTTTTGTTTCTGTTCACTACGAGATTTAGTATACGGTTTTAGGTTAGATTATTCTAGATAACTTTATCAAAAATAATAATAATTATTATTATTCTTATATATATTATTCATATAACAAGAAGAACAATACAAAATTAATTGTTTACTTTTTATTTTAAAAATTTCCATGTGGCAAATATTTTATTATTTTAAAGCATTTTCGATTGTTGAATTTGAGTTTCAAGCAATTACAAAACATGCCAACAACAAACAAACTCAAGAGGTCTAGACCTGCCATTCTTGGCTTTTATTAATTTACTAATTATTACTTTACTTGTTATTGGGTAATCAGTTCTGCCTTGGTCCTGCCGTAAATCGACGCCGCTACCAAATACATCATTAGCTTTTGTTATAATAGCCATAATATTTAATAGTTTGTAATATTTAATATTTACGTGTTAGCAGTAATTTGAAAATTAGTGATTTCGTGATGGTTGATATTGTCTACTAAGTCTTATCGTCGCTTAGCAATTAATTTGTAATATTCCTTTTGACTTGCAATCAGGATTTAGAGTCCATTAGTATTTAAGAATATAAAGCACCGTTATTGTTTCATCCTTATTTCAGCAGAGCAATTCTATTGACTATATTTGTTCATCGAATTCACTATATTTGTTCATCGACACGAATGAAGCGCAAGTACCTATCAGCTGACAAAATAGGTTGGAATTCATTTCCCCCACTAAAGCGAGAAACTTGTTTGAGATTGCGCGTTGGAAGTGTAACTTGAGATAAAAATGTTAGCTCACGAACGGAAGCTAATTTTAGATCAACGATGGGGTTCATCCAATTCACCCGATATACGTAATGTCAACCTGAATCTACATTGTATGGACAACATTTCTTCACTCTTCAATCAAACGATCAGAGTGAGAGCGTTCGCGGACACCTTGAAACAATCGTGTTTGCTCATGTGCTTGTACTTTGCTCAAAATAGTCTATTGCAATGCCGATTGCCGATGCTTTGAGCAAAATGGTTATGGTAGAAGCGTAATGTTCTTTTTATGTAATGCTTTTAAATGGTGTGTCGTGTAGCTATCGATAGATCAAGATGGCGAGGGTTGAACAAAAGGAAAGCCGGTGGTGTAAGGCGACCAATGTTTATCGACGGTTCGGGCAAATTGGTGAATAACGTCACGTCCCGAGAAAAATCACTGGAACTCCACTGGGAGCGCAAATGGTGTTCCTGGAAGGGCGAGGGGAAAAGCAGTAGGAAGTATTCATGGGGTGAGGGTAAAATATATCTATAAAGAAATTTCAGACCAAGAGAAAAGGACCGGGGGGTAGTAGGGTAAGCAGATGGTACGAGCAGACAGCGTAAAATGTTTACAAAGTCCAACGGTACGCCTCACCGCACCTCGCTGACATGGTTTCATGTTGGAAAATGCGCATGTCTTGGGCTTTGACAGTTTTAGTTCGTTCGCCCTCAAAAAAGCCAATAGTCCTTGCAAGGTCAGCTGGTTGTTTGGCGAAGGATTTAGAGTGCGACCGAGTGCGAAAGGTTGGCGCGCGAGTCAACTTTGGGATATCTGATAGTTGAAGACGTGCAGGGATATTTTATCTTTACAGCCTTCAAACACTCGCCTGAAACGGACGCTGATATATTGGATGCGCAACCGTTCGCAGCAAACTTGAACAGTTCGATAAAATGTAAGCATATTTTACCGAACAGCTACGAAACGAGCAACGAAATATACGACGGCAAAGGAAGCAAAATAGGGAGGGTTTTTCGAACCCAATTCTATCAAAACGGCTGTGTTTGTTAACGGGATGGCATCTGGAAGATAGCGCTGCTTTTTCAGTCGTTTCTTGGCTGTGTACTTCGATTGAAAATGGTTCCAGTTCAGCGCTTTCTAATTAGCCAAAGGCAGTTGGTGGAAAACGGTCAATACTCTCGATACGTTTTTCGACGGCTAGGGTGGATGGATATTTTTGGGTGATTAATTGTACCCGAGATATGGCCCCAAAAAATCTGTCAACCGCGCGAAAAGGGTATCCTGGCCCGGTAGGTTTGTTGCGTAGGAGTAAAGCAGCATAGCAAGGTTGCCAAATTACGCAAGTTGAAATGGTTGTAACGAAAGCCAAATCGAGGCTCTTCCGCGAAGACCGTTGATAAGAACGTCTTTGAAGAGCTTTCCACGAAAAAACGTTATCTTCCCTGGGTAGTGTTCCGTTGGCTGGCAACAAGTGCATTATTATTAGCTGCTTCAAATGCTACGCCCGATATCGTATTATATTGGTACACGTTCAACGACAGGCGAAAGATCTTGTCAACGAGCTCTTGAAGCGAATAGGGAAGAAAAGGTCTCGCAAGACATACGAATCGGAACATGACGATCAAAGCAAACGGGCAGTAGTGTGTGGTCGTTTTTTCGAAAAGTAAATAAAATAGAAGACTCTGCTAGGTCGCGATGGAGACGCATGGTGTTTCATTATTGTTAGTGCAATGAATTATAGCAGCTAATGGTGATGTTTTTTGTTTGTTTGTATACCTTACCTTCTCCTCCTTCCAACTCGTCATTAAACTCGTCGAGGTAGGAAACCGTTGAATCCCGCAGCGAAGTGTAGACCACTGTGCGATAGAAAAACTGAAAACTTTTGCTTTGATGAACAGGAAAACCACGCAAGAATTGTTTCCGTTTATGAGCATCCCGCTCGAGAGGTGTTTTTGTTTCAGTGGCAGCGAGAATGCTCTCACCTATTCCCTGCATGGCAATTCACGGCTCTTGCAGTGGTATAACTATTTCAGTGCATTAAGTTTTGCGAAACACCAGACCCGGTGCAATTCACTCGAGAGCGTGGTCGTCGGCAACGCGGCGTAGAAGTTTTATTTGAACTTTTGAATATTATACTACTGATGCTGTTTTGCTCTTTTATTTCTTTGAAACGTCATTATGCTATCTCTCACAATAGCTGGCCGGTGGCGGGTTTCTTCGAGAAAACAAGCATCTAGCGTTAGAGGGGAAGAGAAGATAGGCATAGGAAGTGGATCAGTATGGAGCAGACGGAAAGGAAACCATTTTTCTTCCCAGCCTTTGTTGTTGAATGTGAGAAAAATGCCATCCACAAACGGCTGTATTGTGGGTGTTATTTGTTAGCAGTAGGAAACAGTTTCTGTTTCGAATTTCCATTGTTTCTCGCTGCAAATCCTGGGAGTGGAAAGTCGTATAGGTTGGACCATATATTTTTTGTTTGTTTTCGTTTTTCTTTTCTCGCCAGTCATTGTCAGACGTTCTTCCGCTTTCGTTTCGGTGTTTTGTTGTTTTTGTTATCAAATATTTTTCTTCCATTTCGAACGGACACACACACACACACACACACAATGGTCCTGCGGTACGTTTGAGGGGATTCGAGAGCCATTCTATTGACTAGACCCGAAGCGTCATTGTTTATTGTGGTAAAATCCCTCCGAGCATCGCACAGGTTTTACTGGTGCCACTTTTATAACGATGACAAACATCCCAGTTTAAAAAAACTAATGCCTACGAAGAGAACGAATGAGCAATACCAGTGGAATAATGTGCAAGGAATGAAAATGACGGAAGCTGTCATTCAGCAATGATGAATTTTGTTCGGAAAAAGCATCTTCTTTTAAGTGGAACGTCCTACTAGATCATGTCTGCTACACAACATACTATACTGTTTACTAAGGCTGTTTTACAAAAAAAAAAAACGAAACGAAGTAGAAATAACGTAAAATAGCAGACTAAAAATGTACTGACTAAAAAAGACTAAAATAGTAGACTAAAAATTTAGACTAAAACGAAATGACTAAAGATGTACTAAAGTTTACTAGACTTGTTTTTCACACGTAGTCGGATAGGTAGTGCTTGTTAGGAAGAAACAGTCGGAATGAGATGAGATTTAGTTCTGATATTAATGATATTAATTAATATGGAATTCTTTACATGATGATGCCAAATGGAGACTCAACATCATACTTACTACTTAAATCTAATTACTTATCGCTATACTAAACATTGTTCTGCACACCTACAAACCCAATAGTCCTGTCGTGTTGAACACCGGACAGTGCCGCCAAGACAGGGATTCATATTGCAAGATTGGATCAGTGCTGAAGAAATGTAAATATTTGGGTTTACTTTTCTTTCTAAAATGTGACAAATTTTTCAATGGAAAACAGAGGCAACCCGATAGTGATATTAAATGAATCCTTCGAAAATGAATGTCTTCAATCTTGTAAGTTGCATGAAACTATACATAATGCTCGGATAATTGGATACTTATGTTGAAGATCATTCACTCCCACGGTCGGTGCCTTTTTAGTGTTGTTGGGCTATATTGGCCACCTACCGTAACGTTGTCACTCATTCCAAGCCACTGTAACCTTTCCGGCAAAATCCCATCCTCATTCATGACCATCTACTTATAATCTCGATAGTTGACCTCATTTTGATAAGATGCTATTCAACGGAAATGACGGCAAATAGAAAGAATGGTCCACTCCGAAAGCTAATCTGCTTCATCATATCCTTCCCCATTCCCGTTGGCTGTGTGTGTGTGTGTGTGTGTGTGTGTGTTTGTGGACTCATTTTTATTCTGGTGTTTCGCCATCACATTGGTCCCTGGTTCTGGGCAGAATTGTGCTCAAGATGATGATTCCACGGAAAGACACGCGTTTGTCAGTTGTTTCCTTCGTCACGGGCCGTTGTTGGATATCCGATGGACACGATAATCGATGTTTACGAGCGTTAGGAATAGAATGTGGTCGATATTATGTGGTTAACTACAATCGCTTCGTTCGACTGTAAGGAAAATGGCACAGGAGAGCATTTTTTTGTGTGTTATTCGTTAGCATGTTTTCAGCTTTGCTCTTTCAATCTGGTGAAAATGTTGATTTCGTTCCATCTAGATTAGGCACAGAGGGCAGCGTTGATGGTTTGTGCGAATGGATATTTAATTCGGCGCGGCTTATCATGCTGTACGGATAATATTCTCAATCGCTGGCATGGTTGGGATGTTGCTCCAGTAGATTAATCTGCCCAGAGGAAAAAAATGGATATGCGATTCCGCTAAAAGGAAAAAGGAAAACATAAGCCTACGGCGGTACCAAGTGCTCTAGGAAAACGCATTTCGATGAGACATTTATTAGGTTCTACGAAAAGTTTCGACCATTAACATGAATTTATTGAGCACGTCGACAAAATGCTTTAAGACGGTGTAGAGCGAATTCGGGCTTATCGTACGAAATTAGCTTGTTACGTTTGTCGTTCGCCGGAGACGATATTAAAGGTGAGCCAACCGGGATGGCGTATGATCGTACGCAAAGTGTCACCCTGGTGCTTTTGCTTGCTATTGCGCTCGGCAAGAAAAGAAAAGATAGATAAAAAATTATGGCCTAAACTTTCATCTTGAGCTTCTGCTGTAAAAAGGAATATTTATGATTACACACAGCACTGGTACGTGCGTTCTTTCGTTGAGCCCATAAACATTATAGCGCTTTGCAAAACTTGGGGATGGTTTGTTGCTTGTATGGGTATGAAAACTTGTTTATGAGCATTTGGGTGCTCCCGTTTTAATAATGCGAATATGCCTGAAGGTAAACGCAACCAGATGTGTCAGTTGGTGGCTTTCTGATAACGATAACTCACTTCGGGCCGAAATGATATGGAAACTGGAAGTACGTTAAAGTATGGTCTGTTGTTATTTAAAACTAACTTACGCAAACACATTACTTTTCAGCACAAAAAATGATATTTGTTTACAGTATGTATCTGGAATGTCTGAAAAACTGGTAACACAATAATACATCATGCAACAGTAAGAAAATGATAAGGCATTTTCAAGGCAATCGAGGGCGAAACAATGCTTTGAGATGTAGGAACGTAACATTTAAGAGCAGTTATTTAAAATGTATTTAAAAGCAAAAATGTGACGGGTGTAGGGAAATTCCTGAACAAAGTGTTTGAGTTACGTGCTGTTAGAACCTCTGCTCCTGTCTCTCTATTGGGACACAGCTTGCCCGTACGGTTGTTCAGCGTAAAATTTAAATAGCAGAAGCAATCAGGTTTGAAAGAATGTGTGAATGAATTTCTAATTTGCTTTTCCCATCAAGGCACGGTCAACGTTGTCCAAAAGCCGTCGCTTATCGGTGGAAGTGAAAATATTTTGCCCTCAAAACTTTCCCTGTCTGCGGTCTCCAGGGGTTTGGCGGCGGAACAATTGGACGGGAAGCAATGTGGAATGGCATTTCGTTCGCATTCTGATTTGATCTTCTTGCAACCATCGAATGAATCTTGGACGAAACGTGCCAGAAGACGCGTTGCCATGTCTGGTAGTTGGCGTTAAGTAGAAAGTTTTCTTCGCACTTTGCACGGTGCGACGTTCGGCGGTTATGCACTTTGGGGGACGTGATGAAGTCATTTCAATAATTTCAATAGAAATTCGTGTGATGTTCTACCATTTGCTCTCACACCCTTGCTCGATTCAGAAGCTTGGTTATCGATTGTTAGAATGGGGGGAAAACTACCACACGAGAACTCCGGTGTCGGTTAGAATGTTCTCGGCTGTGTGAAATGGTTTGGGAGGAGGGGAGTAAACTTTGGGAAATGGTTTGATTAACATCCAAAACTTTTATCTCCCATTCTCTCAATCAAATACCGATTGTTATTAGGTAAATTAGTCTCTTGTTCAAGATTTGTTGGGGGGTTCGAATGGCAAAGAAGCAAATATTTAGTTGGGAAACTGGTTCAAGATGTTTTTCACAAGATTAGTACAAGTTTTGTAGATCAACTTGTGTCTCTGTTTGCTGTGTTAGAATATTTCAAACATAGATAAATTGATAAAAACTTCTATGAACGTTCTATATTGTCCGAATATGCAGCAAAAAAGCGGACAGGACAATATCGTTTTACGTCGAATTCGAATTCTATGCAATGTTCAAATGTATTTTTTATAAAACCTTTTTTCCCTATACTTTATAAAGTCATCATTAATAAAATTGCAAACTCAGCAAGTGTATTGTGAAAAGAGTTATTGCACAATGCTGTTGGAAACAGGATGTGCCTCATAAACACCGCTGTCAAACTGCGGTACGGTGGATGTCATGAGCAAAACGGTAGCTTTCCCGAAATTAATACAATTCCGGTTATGCTGGCAGCCTGCAACCAATGGCCAACGGTTACGAAACATGAACGCCTGTTTGGAGTGGTTTTTTTTTCATGTTGTTTCAATTCGCACAGCAAAACGTAACGTAATTTACAATTCAATTATCTTTGTACAACTTCCTTTATGGTTTGCGCTGTGCCACTTCTTTTAATTTCGAAGCGATGAGAACGTATTGGCGCAAAATGCTAAGTAAAAACAACGAAAACTTCATGGCGGTAGCCGAAAACGTTTGCAATGTAATTGTTTTCTCTCTGCAGCTTTTTGGTTTACTTGCTCATGTTCTTGCTTCCCACGAGGATGTTCATCATCGAACGCTGGTAGTATTTTTCATCCGGTTAAACCATTTCGAACTCCCAGTGTTGTGCACTGCAGGGACGATTGCAACGGTATCGCAACGGAAACCATACTGACGGAAGGAGGGTTCCGAATGTGACTGTTCCAAACATGACACGGAACGTAATAAGTTCCTTGCTAAAACTAAATTAAAACTTTGAGCGTAATTAGCAGCGCTCGTTAGCAGCTAGCAGCCACCACTTGAGCCACTCAGCTCAGCTGCAATCTTCGTTTATCTCCGCTGATGCTTGGCAGCAGGTATTTTCTTCGTCAAGCAATTAATTTAACAGTAAACTCTTCTTTACGGGCTGAACAGTGAAACGCTTTGCTCTGGAAACGCAGCGAAACACGTGGTTGGCTGCGAGCGATCGTTGGCTGTGTATTTTGTACATGTATTGGCCGGGTTAGTTAGCATTCGTAATGGAAAAGCACTATCGTGTAAAGTTGTGCTGCGCGGAAAGCGGCTACGATCCATTTCATCGGAACCTCGAAAGGCGTCAGCACAGTGGATCATCAGCGGGAAGTGTTGTGGCATGGGGAAAAACCACCAAAAAGCAATGAATAATTCTTTACCGGTTGCATTTATCAAACGAAGCTCAGAAATGAAATGAAAAGCGTCAACGCTTCCAAAACCCACAAGCCTCTGTTTTCATTCGAGACGAGTAAATCATTACCATTTGAAAATGCCTTCCAGGGTGGCTTGCTCAGCTAAGCAGCTGTGGATGGAAAATGGATCCCATCGTTCTATCAAATTTAGTGAAACACTCCAATACAGTGAAGAGTAATGACCCATGAAAATGATATTTTAATTGACGGTTAAACTGGAGTGCTTTATGTTTCGTGAATGGTAATTGAAGTATCTCGTTCGAAGACATTCCATTAGAGTATTCGTTTAATGAAATGTTGCTAATTTCGCCACACGTTCAGGTGCTCAATCGGCTAAAATTGTCATATGGATACAGCGTGAACCACGTCGAGTGTAGGGATAGAGACTAGAAATGATTTTATTTGGTAGAGAAAACATTGAAGCTCTCGCTTATGCAGGAGACACTAACAACGACAAACTTGACCATTTATACGATTTGCGTAATTTGATTGCTTCCGGTACAACTCTATCCATAATGTACCATAAGACAGAAAATTTAATACCATTTATAATTGATTACCTGCGTGTTGTTCATCGAATGATCTTTCAAATGTTCTCTTGAAGTCATACATATTGATAGTAGTCGTAGGCGTTACGGAACAACCCTCGTAGGCATATCGGAACTAGAATTGTTTTTTTTAAAGGAAGTAGTAGAACCTGTCAAAGGCAATACTTACTATACGTATTGTACGTATAGTACGTACAATTGTATTATACATATACGTACGCATATTAGCTTATATAATAGAAATAAGACAACAAAGTTGTTAATTTGCAATGATATTTTAAACAACATGTTTTAAAACAAACAAACAGCTTTTAAATGAACAGCTCTGAATGAATATCTATGACATGCTTCAACTAAGTGTGTTAAATGTGCAAACTGGAAGCCATTCCTGGATTCTCTTCAATTTATACTGAATTGAGTACAATAACAAGGTACTGGTGAGGTACAATTAAGCAACTTTTCACTTTCCGGAACTTGTATAAGGTTACATAGTTTTCGAGTACTACTGGGGAAGTCAGAATCATTTCTGGAATCAGTTGTGAAATGTGTGAATGCAATGATTTCAGTATGCTGGTCTGGAAAGCATTGAATAGAAACAATTTAAACAAGGGAACAGTATCCTTGGCACATGCTAGTTTAAATTAAACATGATCCGAAAATAATTTATGTATCTCAGTCGGGCAAGTTCTGTACAAAATCTTCCGAAATTCCAGATTTTCCACTGTTCACAAATAGTAGTAGTAGTAGTAGTAGTAGTATTTTATAATTATTATTTACTTATCATACTACGGCCATTTAATCATAATAGTTGATTAATTTAGTCTTGATTTTCTGTTAGTTATGGATTTTTTTTCAGCTTCACCCGTCATTGTTCACAATTGTGATTGTTTTTTTTTATTTCAATGTTAAATACAATTATTATAGTTATACCGTTTAATACAGTGATATCAGTATCAAGATTGCATGAATTACATTTTTGGTAACTATAATTTGGGATAAATTTCTTGTGATGTAATACAACATCACTAAGTGTAGTGTTGACTACACCAAAGATATCTTTATGGTGTCACTTCCTAACAATGATTCAAATGCGTTCATTTTGGCTCAATGTAAACGAACTGCGATCGTAAATCGGTTTTACTCACTTTCCCGCATGGTAAACTGCAAAACGACAAGACATAAAAATTCATTTATTAAAGCGATATGTCAACCAGTGCGACTCTTGATTCGTATTCATATCGAAGTGACGCATGGAGTTTTTGGTGCGTTCAGCATATACCATGGGCTGGAAACATAGGCGAAGATTTACGAGCCCACCGGCGATGTTGACACGTTGGAAAATGTCAAGTTGCGTTCGTTACCTTTTCGGTTCGCAACGGCGTGTTACCGTGTTTTGTCGCTGTAGTGTTCCTTGTGGCTTTGCTCCTTGTTTCCTGGTGGGTGAAGGTGGATCGTTTTCCGGCAGGAAGAAAAAAAGGTCACGTAGCCCTGCTTCTTATCATTCCTCGAAGGATTCCAACGACGGACGACTATGGTGTAGCCAGGGTGCTCGGTTTTCTTTAGCAGGCGTGGGGTAAGGCAGGAAGATTTGTGAAGCTATTTCCGGTAATTTATTGGTGTTCGTTTTATTTGATACAAACAAATTTATGAAACGAATGGTGCGTGCGTTCTTCCAAATATGGTATCAGACGGGGATAGCAACCGATTCGATTCATGTGCTACCGAAGATGTTTTAATTTTAAATGTTGTTGTGTGCTGCAGTGCTAAATATGATTTATTGCGGGCGGGTTTTGAAATGTTTCAAACAAGGGTAGTAAATCACACACGAGTTGAAGATGAACCATGATTTACTAATAATGTTTGTACTAAGCAAAGTTTGCGTGCTGACATTTTTGTTAAACAGTGTACCTTGTTGGTGATTCCTAGTTGTGCAAGTTTATGGTAAATTTGTAACGGGTGAATGGTGTAAAGAATTTTTGTTCAAAGTGAGGTTGTGTTACATACAAGGCGTTGCAGCCTGAAGTATTAAAGTGCGTTAGGTGATTTTAGCAACATTGTATCAAACAGTAAAATTACGACTGTCACTAATTATTAGTTTGTGTTAAAATTAGAACAGAGAAGAAAATTTCACTTTCTTTATGAAATACTGTTAATTCGCTTTGAGGGTACAAATTGATGAGCATAACGATTCTTTACGTCAATATTACCTATCAGAAACGTTTCGAGAAACGATAGCACTCAATTATCATTTACGAAACTATCCATTGCATTTTCGGCTGTACAAACCACACGACCGCTAAGTGCTTTGGAACTCGTGACGATGAAGATAATTGTGGCTGGCTTGATAAGATCGTCTTTATAGACAGTTTTAGCTCTGGAGCTGCAATGTTCATGGGCTCGTAAAAGTTCCTTCGTGACACGGGAATATTATCTAATGCAGGAGGTCATAAATCCTTGAAGGCTTTTATGTTCAATTTACGATAAGATACTTCTTCTACGCGTGGGTTGGAAAGGCTTTTGGTGATTCGTGTTACTCTAGCATTTGCAGGATTTTCGTATGCAGACGTATATCAATACGGATGTTGGTAGTAATGGTGCGATTCTCCTCGATCTAGGATCTTAAATGGATAGTATTTCATGCTACTTAAAATAAGTATAGTAAAATTACTCAATTCTGGTAGATGAAGAAATGGTACAATGTGTCCAGTATGGTTCATATTTTTAAGGATTGAACTTTGAATATTTCATGTAATAAAAATTAATTCTATGGCCATGCCAAAGCCATCAATTTTGTTTTAGATCGAGCATGGAAGGATTATTCGACGAACGATAATCCAAGTCACAGATAAATAATCTCAAAATATTCTTAATATTTTGGACATTCTAAATTCCAAGGTTCATCACTTTTTCAGTTCATCACATCACTAGAATTCAGCTTCATGAATTTTTTTACGTTATTAGGCATTCTATACATCGTTTAGGCTGAATGTTCAGTTGTACCCTATTAATTTCGAGTCCTTGGTAGCCGATGGGAAGCAATCCTGGTAGGCCAGGAGCAAAATAGCTCACGAACAAGAAGTAGTCAGCAAATGAGGCAACGGGAGAATGAATGAGGAAAGAAAATTGACATAACCAACGAATTCACGCTCATGGCGCCTACTTACCATAAATCGCCAAAAACAAAAGTTAGTGGTCGATATTTGAGAATCATTGAAGAGCTTGAAGACATCAGAAGCTCACGCATTTGTTCTTTGTGATAAGTGATCCTTTATGGATAATTCTTAATCAAACATTGGCTAGTGATAAAGATGGTAATTGTTGCATATTAGTGGCACTTATTCTTAAATGACACTTTCGAAACTATGAAGTTGTAGTTTTATTAACATGTATGTAGTATTTGACAAATGCTATACCATCAAGCTTTGAAAAAAATATACAAAACGAAACACAACAATCTCCATTTATGGAATACACAATGTAAAATAAAGCGAATTGTTATGAACGTACGGACACCAGAGGAACTGCTCAGTTGAAAAAGAATAATATTACAGTGTTTAGCATGTTTCTTTTATTCCGGTACAATAAAAACACGATGGGGAATTTATTCCAGAGATAGCATTAGAAAGGCGACGAAAAGTGCGAAACCCTCAAGGTATATTAATCAAACAACAGTAACATTTTGTTAATGCTACGCATAGCTTTGTCTACGATCTATTCAACCAGCATGTTGCCTGGAAGCGTAAACCGTAGCGCAAAGCAAAAAAATCAAAAAAACAAAACAGAAAAAATACAATGACTCTCAAAAACGGATACTTGGATTCTGGTCGTGCTCGTCCGATGTTTGTGTTGATTTTTTTTTGCTTTTACGATTGTTCCTTTCGATTTTTATTTCACAGTGAGGAAAATGGTACTTGATCATTTTTCAAATTCCCTCCGCAAGACAAGTTTAGGAACCGGAAACAACCATGGCAGCATTCGTCAACTTGATGGCAAATGGAGCACTCCTGGCAGCAAGCACATGAATCGTTATTTTTCACATGCACATCGAGGGTGTCGCATCAGTACACAGCAGTAGTAAAAGCGTGACAAAACATTTCCCTCGAGCCGTTGTTTTGTTGCGTACGAAAAGGCATAAAGAAATTGTCATTGTCCCTTTAAAGTTGAACCCATCAGCCGGATTCAGAGTGACGTAATGGATGGTGCGTGTGGCAAATCGCATGCATGAGAATGCTTCCCTTTTTGCTGTTACCGTTAAGTACTTCCACGACCAGATTCAGTTGTCTTTCCTTGTCACAGGATCGGTTCACATACATATTCAAATTACTAGCTGTCACTTTCAAAACTGAGCATTGTTTATTGAAATCTTTTGAAAAAGCAAATAGAATCTTCAACAGAGTATCAGTCAAATTTGTCAGATTTGTTGTAGCGCAGTCATTTGATGACTTAAATGAATAATGAAAATTAGGGAGGTGGCGTTTACGTCATTGAGTGGTAGGCAGAATTTGTAATTCATTTATTATTGGCCGTTCCTAGAGTCGCTAACGGTTGTTAGGTAGACACAGTAAGATAATTTCTGTTTGAAAAGGAGACTCCTTTTACAAACATAAAGCACCCACTTCAAGAGAGTTTCTGTAGAAATATCCAAACTGCTTACATTAAATGTCGATTTCTTTCCCACTAATTAAACAAGGCTCGTGCTTTTCAATTAGAACAGTACAGCTCATCAACATAAATGGTTGCAATGGGACCACTTGAGTTTTGTGGTAAACGATTCAACCACAGCCTTCTCCAGTACCATCAGTCGTCCTATAAGCCGTAGCATTAAACACAATTTGACTTTTCTTGGGATAGTGTTTAATTAATGACACCGACTTCGTCGGTTTGAACGCATAAAGGGTATACCGTGAAAAACGATAATGGTTACCCCCTGAAGGAA
Organism: Anopheles moucheti; assembly: GCF_943734755.1. Lineage (NCBI taxonomy): Eukaryota > Metazoa > Arthropoda > Insecta > Diptera > Culicidae > Anopheles > Anopheles moucheti. The sequence continues at coordinate 63,106,013 of NC_069140.1, forward strand.
TAGATTGTTTGATTAATTATTGCCTGCGTAACCTAAACCCATGCGAAGGCAAGAATTACTTTAGCATATAAGGTGAGCAATGATTATTGTAAGTGTTTGTGTGCGTGTGTGAAGTTGAATGTGTAGGTTTGATTCAATTAATGTCATGTTCGCAACTTTTCATCTTTGTTCCCAGCTTTAAACTTAGTCGCAGATTCTTCTTTTATCGGGTTTGGATAAATAACATGATTAAGCTTTAAAGCATTGCTCGTAAAGTAACTAATACATCATACTGGTAGTATAAAATAACGGTTAATACAATAGCAATTACTGCAATTGTTAGTTAGACAGTAGTTATCTAAGTGAAGAATCTAAGTGAAGAAGACAATTTTGTTGTTGTATTTCCTGACAGTAACAGCAGAGCCTGTCGTGATCGTTCTTTTTGAATAAAAAATAAACATCAGAGCATGCTAACTTACATTACCTAAACTAATGTTCGAGTGTGTACAAATGTATGACTATTTGAAATTATGAAATGTTTAAGATATAAAAACATTTAACAACAACTCGATTTAATCATTTGAATGAAAGCTTAACAAATTTGAAAGGAAACGAATGCAACGACCAGAATGCAATATCCGCCAATAATTACTGTTTGGTTTGAAACGACCCGCCGGCTTGCTATCATCACACGGTCAAATCATGAAATTTTAATCAACACCACCCGAGATTATAGCGCGAGGCCATATTTGAAAACAAACCGAGGCCATTTGCAACAACCGTGCTGCTACCGTCACCACACGGGTACAACAGTACCGTGGTCAGTTATTGACCAATTGCAAGCGATACGGCAGAACGAAGGAGAATGTATCTTATGGCAAATAATACGTTTTGGGGCCACGGAACCGAATCACGGTAGGTTACATCGTTTACATAATTCACGACCGGTTCGCAACCGAGGACGTTGCCCTAAGGTACAGGTGCAGTGAATACACGGTGACAAAATTAATGGACTCGCGTACTTCCGCCCCATCCACATTATGGTCCCACTGATTTACGGTCCCAGGATTAGTCTCCGGGATTCTGATCGGTGGAAGAGTATTAAAAATTCTATTCATATTAATGAAATGCAAGTAATGAAGCATGCTTTAGATTTTAAGACTATGTTTAGATAGTCATGACACATCACAGTACATTAAAATTAAAACCAAACACTTTAATGTTCTCAAAATGAGCATGTGTAACGTTAATTATTGCAAATTAATACGCAGCTGGGAAACCCAAAACCGAGCTAGGACCTTTAGTTAAAATTTGAAACCCCAATGGATTCACGGATTGTGTGAATAATACGATGTATGGTGTTTGGTGACTACTAAAGGTCTTCTAGAAAATCACATTTGTTTACATGCCAGAAAATCTCTAGAGTCAATGGTTGCACATTTGAAAGTTCCCACAGTTCAGTTGTGTACTTTTGATAAGTATCGGAAGCTCAGTCCCTGTTCACTTAGGAACGCTGTGAAAAGCCCTTAGTTGTTACGCATAAAGCAAATGCTACCGATATTGGTACTAAAAAGTGATAGCAAACATGGAATGGTATGTAAGCAATAAATCTTCGAACCTACATTGCACTGGGAAACTTTATTGCTACTTTATTTTACCCTTTTTTGAAAAACTTTATTTTGTGCTTGGAGATAGACTACATACCTGTTTTAGAAGTCCCGTACCATACCAGGAAGTATGAGTTAGAGATGTTTCTATACCTATACCTACTTCTATAACTGTTGAAATATCCATCGTCCACCGGACCAGTGACTATATTAAATTGTAAAACAGCACGTTAGTGGTTTTTATTCGAGTGGAACGGCCAGACACGTATTGCTTATAACTAGTGGCTTAATATGATGTACAATTCACTTTCGTTTGAAGACATTTCCTCCTCTAAACGGTAAAAGGCCACCTTATCCCGGGTGTACTCGGCTGTCGTCAGTAATTGTGTTTTGTATTAAGAGACGGTCACTATTCCATTAGGGTTCAGTTTGATACTGATATGCATTTTTCAAATTTTCATTTCTGCAGTCGGAAATTCAATATGCTCTTTACGGGAAGATGGAACAAACACCATTGGGTCAAAGATCAACAGTAAACAAGGTTCGCAATCCTTATCGTAGCATTGGATGCGATGTGGAAATTGGACCGCAGGAAAAGATTGAATATCAGAGCCTCGAATCCTCTGCGACAGTGGCTGATGACATAAGGATAATACTTTGAGCGAACGTCATCGACAATAAGAGACTGTCGTAAACTTTTTTTTCTTCTTGACATGATTTAGTGCTTTACCGCTTCGTCGCTAATGCAACCGGGCGTTCGAAGACACGACACAAAAATGGTACCGTCCGTTCGGGGTCCAATTCAAGACGAAGAACCCATAAATCATAGAACAGAGACTAGAGTACGTTGGCAGCAGGGCTGAGCGATAGGGAGTGAAAAAACTTCTTAACAACAGTGTTACGCTTTCAAATGCTCATCTTCGGCCGGGGCTTCTGGTGTAACGACCGAACGGGCCTTCTTTAATCGCTTCTACTATGTATTTGATATGGAAGGTTGTGATATGTTTCCGAAGTGAGCAGAAAAACCTCAGCCATTGAATATGCTACTATTTGACAGTTCAAGTACTGATAGATGGTTAAATACGGGGCATCATGTTGTCAAGCCGGTTGACACGAGAAAGCTGGTGCATTTTACTATTTGCTCTAGGAGTCGCTTTATGCATTAAATCTTTTTTACTAGTTTCTCAATCTTCTTTTGTGTTAAGGTAATGTTTGGAGTTGATCCATTTTGGTGTTTTCTTGGCACAAGAAATACACAATGCTTTATTATATTTTCGTAGCTATTTGTTAATCGCATTAAATTAGTTATACAACAGGAGCAGTACGAAATCCCATCTCGACTTCTGCTTCGTACGAAGAATGGACTATCCAGGTACGGATAAATAAAATCAAAGAAAGTCAGGCCTAGATATCTTGAGATTGTGGCGTCTATAAAGAAGAAACGGAAGCTAGAAACAGATTCAATGAAAATGACCCCAAACATGAAGTACGCAAAAGAAACCTATCCTTACTCTGGAATAGTATAACCGTTTTATTTAATTTTATCGAGCTTAAACGCACGTTTGGGATGTTGTTTCTTCCATCGAATCAAACGCTTCGCCCAACATGTTCAGTGTAAGTAAAAGTTTTTCCTTTTCCCTCAAACAATAGACTCCACGCGAAGGTAATGAAGCTAAAGGTAAAACTCGTTACTTTAAATAACAAACGATACTTTTTGATCCGGTTCCACACGGAAACTGTTATCAAAAGGTGTGCTTGAAGTATAACAGGCAGTAAAAAAAGAGGTTAGGCGTGTGCTTTATCGGTTGGCAAAAACAAACACGGTGCCTCATTGTCCGTCAAGTGCGTAACGCGGGCACATGCCGGAAGTAGCGCTACCAAGCCCGTCACCGTCATGACGAAGGTCGCTTTGCGATCGACGTTGTTTTGTAGGTAGGTAGGACTTGATTGAAAAAGTTTTTTCATTATTATTTGCACGTTATCGATGACGGCGTTTTTCGCCCAACCACCGGAACAGCTCGGGATCTGGCGCAAATGATTACTGGCGTGGTTGTAAGTAAATGATGTGGAGGGTTTTGTTCATGTTTGCATCTGTTGTTCCTTTTCTCTGTTTCGAAAAGCGAATTCTTGCAGACGCGTAACAAATTGTAAGCATGGCCTTATTTCACAGCAATTCACGGGCAGTTTGTCAGCAATGGTTTAGCGTAGATACCTGCAAACGCTAGAAAGTAGCTTTTCAATTTTACTTGCACCCACTTGTACAGTCACTCATAATGAACAACTCATAATGAAGTGAAGCACATCAAACAGGGTCAGTGTAATTGAGTGCAACAAACGTGAACGAAAATGTTTGCATGATTGGCATGATTGTAAATAAAAAAAAATCGAAATTTTACTTAGTCGCTTCAAGGCATGTTAGCGTTTATTACATGTGATAGATTTAATTTGTGTACTGAAATAGTATGATGTGAAGTAAAAATGATGTGGCAGGCTGATGGGGGAAAGACTTGGCTCGTTTTTCTTCACATTAATACGAAACGAAGAGATGTTTCTTCTGTGAAGGACTGTCAAGGATTCTCATTGTAAATTTTAACCATAATTTTAGAAATGTTCCTTCTGTGGTATTTTTAATTATATTTTCGATCGATGAATGTTCTGAATATGAATATTCTTATACCTCGTATACAAGAGCAGATTTTTTTTTTGGTTTTAAGAAACAACATTTTTGAATGATTATCAAGTTATTTTTAACTATTGTATTCGCAATGATTCATTATTTAATTCGATCTGTTTGTATACAGGCATTTGGATTGAACTTTTGCTCGACTGTTGCTTCATAATTTTAGGATTACTTCGCATTTCTTTCAATCGTGACTCATTCAAGTTTATTTTCTTTCAGTTTGATTGATAGCCTATGGCGCTCATAAGAAATGGTAGCGTCAGCGAAACTTTTAACAGTTAATTAGCCATGGCCACAACCGGTTTTTGGTGGCGCTGCTGCTGCTGCTGCTACTGAGTTATTACTTGGCATTTTAGCTAACAGCGGTGAACGAGGGTAATTTTTTTTCCTTTACCCTTTTCCTGAATTTTTTTCCCAGAAGGCTTATTCATCATTGGCACGGAGCTACAAGGCATTTGCCATAATGTCGGAAGTATGGCAACGGGAACGAATCGCAGTGAAGTTAAAATTAAACATTTAACAGTTCTCCCATTGTTGCGCATTCATCCTACGACATTTGACGAAAATAGGTTTCAGCTGCTTTTCTTCAAACGTCCTATGCTTTACGAAGCTGTTGGACCGTACGTAAACTTCAATATTCCAGGCCAGGCAATACAGTTCACTATGCTGCCAGGAGCGTCCAGTATTGCCTAGTTCGTGTCATGTGATGAGAAGGCGAGAAATCGGAAAAGGTTCCACCGCTACAGATATATTGCCACCTTCATTTTCCATCCGAGCTTCCGACGGTTTCTTCCGTCTTGCGCTAATTGGATGTCACAGTCGGGTTTCCGGGTGGTAACAAATGAATACAATTAGCAAATCTGCGCGATAACCACGAGCTGTACTGGGGTCCTGTGACAGATGATGCCCGGAACAGCAACTCGTTGTCGACGCTGTTTTTCTGACCGTTCCGCTACGTTCTGGTTGAAAAAGGGAAATAACAACAATTAGGAAAATTGTCACTAAGCGTAGAAATGGGAAGATTGAGAAGGAAAATACGGGTGCTATGTTGTCTGGTTGGATTAGTTTTACTCGAGTCAATTAAAATTTTTCATCGCATTCTCAACACACCATGGTTTTAATCTAACAACAGTAGATTGTCTGTTAAATGATAGAAAATATGATTAACATTTATACCACAAGTAGTTACATATGAAATAAATCAAAGGCCACGTCTGGAATGCTTTAATTTTTGTTGTCATATGTATGGACAATACAATAGTAGCTTGGTTGTATGTGCATACGTCACTGTATAAATCACCATTTCAATTTCGTGTAAATCAATGCATGGAATAATGCCAAATTACTACTATCAATTACTATTAGTTTTTAGTCAGTGAATTTTATGCTGGAACCTCATCTTAAATGCAAAATAAACGTAATCGTAAAGTATTTTCATAAAAGGAATATATTTTTTTTTCATTGTTTCTCTTTTTTCGCAACGACCGTGGAATCTAGTTCTCGATTACCTCACATTGTGTTTGCCAAGCAATCAAATAGAGATTCCTTGTTAACGATGATGAGGTCCAGATCAGATGTAAACCGATAACTCGTGGTATTGTTTGATCAGAATCGGTAGAAATGTTGTTTTGATTAAAATTTGGGCAAAATACCAGTAATTTGAGATGATAATTGATATTATCAATAAACACAACAAATAATGTATCATTTCATTTACAATACGATACAGAAAGTCACAAATTTCACGACACAGAATATAGTCTTCTTCTTTTCTTTGTTTGGAAACAGTCATGTTATATGTAAACATGACTGTTATTGATTGAAATTGTACAGTCCGGTTTCTTCTGTAAAGTTACTTACATCAGCAAAGAAACAAAAACTTTTTACCGCACTAATATTAAACAAAGCATTTTGTAAAATCATTTGCTTGTCGAATAACAGCATTGCGTTAGCAAACGGTAAAACTAATACTTACCGAAATTTGTCCAAGCCTAGCGTGTCGCAGTTTGGGAAGAACAAAAAAAATTAATTGAAGTGTCTTAAACATGTCCTGCACAGTTCTTCACGGGCGAAAGAAATGTTGGCCTTCGCTATTTTGTTGAGTGATGAAAAAAGTTTTTCAATTTATGCCCTAGTCGCCAGTGGACGAGATATGCATTCGAAAGCTGACAGTTTTCACAGTTTGACGTGGGATTGCTAACACGTAATTTCGTTCGATGACAGTTCGAAAAAGCTTGATATGATGACGAAGGCTCAGACTTTGCAGTGTTATAACCTTCTTCTAATCACTACCGTGAACGAACGAGATTAAAGAGAGCCCAATGGACGATGGATGTGATGGAGTAGGTTGTCACTATTCCGGAGTTTGCTTGTTTGCCTGGGTGTACACATTTTATCCATCATCAGCAGCATCCGTAGGCCAATTTGTTTGCTTCAGCTCTAGCTGGAACCTTTTTTGCATAACTGGATGACGAGGAACCCGAAACCTCGATGAGTGTTAAGATGATAAAAAGGCAAAATTGCAACACGCCTTATTGAAAGGTCAGTTAAAGTCAAACTGTTTGTGCTATCAAAAGGGTATCTGCAAGGGTAAGTTTGAGCCCATTCAATGTTGACTGAGGCAGTACTAATATGAAACTTTTTAATGGATAAACATTCACAGACTAAAAAATATAGAAGGGGTAGTGCTATGACAGAAATAATGGTTATGAACTGTGAGCTGAAATATTATTCAATCAAGAGTGTACCTCAGCAGATTATGGAAAGCTTAGGCTTGTTTTCCAGTTCTGTAAATCGAATAATCCTCATTATTCACACTGGTAAAAGAATGGTTACAAAAACGAAAAAATGTGTACCGTCACATTCGATTTTCATTCGAGCAGGTTAGCAACGGAATGAAGCGGACCATTCCCTTTGATAGAAAACTATCGATCTGATATGATTTTAACGTATGATCAACAGTTCAAACAAAACAAGTAAGCACCATTTCGATAGTGATTTCCGCATGGTTATACAAAACAAAAAGTATTTCATGCTTAAAGTAATACTAGTCCTTAAACCTAAATTGCATAGCAGGTGCCTTGTTTATTTTTTTTGCATAAACAAGTATATAATTACCTTTCCATAAATTTCCCATGGTTGATTCCACACAACAATTCTTTATAGCATAGATTCTACAACACACGTTCCATGGTGGAAGGTGTTTGGGTACCATTTCGTGTTGCATGAAATTCAATAGGGGAGAACGAGACAGTGACCTATCTCTACACTTGGTAAACATAAAGAAGGAGCTTGTTGACCGACGGGCTTAGAGCTATGGTCTTGGTGAAACCTTAGTTGAACGAACGATTTATCAGGCTTTTAACGACAAACCGAAACCAAAACCAACAATTCTTCACCAACACAGATGCTGTTGGAAGCTGCATTCGGCATTGAGGGCAAGCTTGTGAAATGATGGCAATCTTTTGCACTTTCTGAGTGTAGCTACCGTAGTGTCCTTGAGATTGCTCAGTGACTTTGCCTAACAGCTTTTGCTTCACATGTATCAACGTTTCTGTGGTCATTCAAATAGATCAGGGTTAGCAGACACTGAGAGAGCTTAGTGTACGAGATACATATGATTGCTTGATACACGATTTTGCTTACGAATGAAATTGACACCGGTCCTGTTTTGCTAGCACAAACTGGCATTCTTTGCCATCTGAATTCGATGTGAAAGTGTGGAATAGAATGTTTGCTAAGCGTTGGACGATTTTCAATCAATGTTATAAATTCCTTCAATCGAACGAGATAACTCGTTGAAGCGGTTGCATGATTTGGATTTCAACGGACTTTTATTGCATGCTGAACATTTTAGAATTGTATTATGTTCATGATTTTTAGGTTTCAGACTTATAACGAAAAGTCCACATGTATCCATATTTATATAGTGGAAGTATTTGGAACATTTTATTTATATTGATTTACATCATCCTTAAATGGAACTGTATGCTTAACGTGAAGCGCGGTTCGGTGGTGTATTAGGTAGCCGCACCGGTTCCACGGTAGATTCGATGAAGACCGTTCCCGTATAGCAAGGAATTAATTGACTATCCGCCTATGTGGTAAATATTGACGGAATTGTTCCAATAAAATTTAACAAAATTAGACACAGATTCAATCATTAACATAAAGCCGTTTCGCTAAAATAAAATGTTCAAAGTTATTTAACCGCTTACACATTTCAACTATTTTTATCAAATTATGAAGCATTTGATAGTAGCTATTTGATTAAAACAATTTATAGATATGTAGTAAATGTAGTAACATTATATTAATCTTCATTTTATTGGCAATTTCCATTAAGTAACGTTGGGAAAATTGCGGCCGGTTTCCACAATACCAACATCAGCATCACAGTTTCATGCAAAAAAACAATGTACCAACTCTGTTTAAATGCATTGCGATGTTCACGCTATTGTATTCGTATACTTTCAATTAATACCACTATAGTACACGAGCTCAAAAACCTAGTTGTTGGTTTCTTTTTGCTAGTGGAAATATCGATACTATCAAACCACATGCAGTATCATCCTGCTTCGCATAAGTTCAATTTTCATTAGCCAAAAACAAACTACAAACATGTTTATGGCCCTGCAATTACCTTCCCTCCTCATCAGTACAGGAAAGGTCCCTCTAATTGTCAGATACTACACGATCAGTAAGTGCCAGCAGAGCATGTACCAAAGCGAAATGCCTTCGGAAGGTTTGCAAAGCCGACGGTTGTTGCTCCGATAATTTATGCAAAACTTGCTAGAACTATCATCATCGACATCATCGTCAACTGGGGCACCTTTGCCGAGTTAGTAACCACAGCGTGGTGTTCATCTGGTTCGTTTGGAGAGTTTTGACACTAAAGAAACATTTCGCGGTATTTCAGACAGAGCAAAAAAAAATCTCCCGGAAGAGAAAATGCTCAAGACGCGATATAACGTAATGCAAAACATGAACATGCTTTGCATCGAGGCAGAAACAGCAGTAGCTTAAATTCGTCGTACTTCACTTTCAGTGCGCAACAGCTACGTTTTACCTACCGTGTCGGTTTTCTTCAGTTTCATATCACATGAGCGCCAGCAAGAAGCGTACTGCTTGTGATAAAAATATGCTAATTTAATTCATTTTCTACTCAGCCATAAACCGTTCGTTCGTTTCCGTCGATATCGAACGACATCGTTTGTGGTTTTGCATGATTCATTTTTTTCCTGTGTGCATGTGTTTTCATTCTTAATTTGTCGTACCAATGTGGGTTCCATTTGCAAGAAACATTTCTTCCTTGAGATTCATTTAAATGCATGAGTAGTTTCAAACCATTGCTTTCGATTGGTTATTTCACTTTGCGTAAATTTTAACTGCAAGGGTTTGGCATCGCTGTAAAATTTCTATTGTACAGTTTTCTTGAGTTATGATTTACTAGTCAGATAACGATAAATAACCAAAGTAGAATTTGTACCATTCTGATTTATTCCATGAAATATTGTGCAAGATATAAACAAATTAAATCAATAATCTATTTTATAACGAAAGGTTGGCTTTCGTCAAATAGTTGAGTCAAAATTTCCTGTGCACTCATTTGAATTGTCCATACTTCATTGATAGAAAAAAAACTTTACTGGATGGAAATTTTGCTACCACTCTTGGTTCATTTTCGGAACCCACCATTTGCTGCAGCTCATTGATCCGAACATTATCCTCCAGCATAAATATTTAATTTTTCAAAGTAATTGAGACGTCTCATAAATTGAAAACAGATTTTTAGCCAGTCATAAATTGAATATGGGGCGCAGTAGATACTAAAGCCCGTTTTTATGGACACCCCTACATGTAAGATATCTTCTTGCATTTCGTGAAATGTTTGTGCGCTTCAAAAAAAGTGCAGCTGAAGCAACCCATTGCCATCAGGGCCAAATTTATTTTGCAATAAATTTTACCCAAATCCTACCAAACTAACAGGGCCGTTATTTTCGTCCAACTGTGCCCATGCTAAGGAATTTCGAACTTCCTTACCATTTTCACTTACCTTCGGTAGTCAGCGAATCGTACAGCAGAGCATTTTTATTTCCCCTGCTTACACCCTGCTTACCGTACTGTGCTACCGCTTGCAAATTTCGTCTGCAAATGCATATGGGCAGGTGTCCGAATGGAATGTATGCAATTTTTCTGCAATGCTTTTAGTACACATTATAATCCAGTTCCCATTACTAGCGGTGATTGCAAGGCAGAAGCATGTACCTTCTACTGGACCCGGTACGACAAGGAAATGGTAGAAACTCGAGGGTCGAGTGTCGGAAGAAGACGTTACAAATGGCTCTTCAGTTGTTAGAGTTCATTTTCGTTGAAAGAAAAAAGTGCGAGAAAACGTACGTGAGAATACGTTTAGGTGAAGAAAAGATTCGCACGAAATTGGACTAGTAGATAATCAAGACACACTGAACACAGGCAATCATTTTCTGTTCGCAATGAATTTTTGTCCAATTGAAACGACAATCGGACGGTCATGGGGTTATATCTATTGGTTATATGCACTCCGAATTTCAAGCTTAATTTAAAGTGCTGAAACATCATGACTGAAATGGCGAAATACCCCATTAATCATTATTAAGGTTGTATGCAACGGTAGAATAGTAAGTACGGATAGAATGGATCGCTTCAAACCAATCAGATATGTCAGGGATAATATTTCGGTCGGACTATGCTGACCTACAGTAAAATAGCATAAAAGATACTCATCGATCATGTCTTATCATGCGTCACAACAATAATTCTTTTGTTATGTGTGGTGGAAACAAAACAAATTGTTATGCTGCTGCATAATTGCTTTGCACCGAATCGTACCATTAACCCTTTGCTTTTTATCGTACCTATAACCATAAAATCTTTGGCTGAAGGAATCCATTTCATTTATTTACCTTGGCCGGAAAAAGCTGTTACGAATAATAATACATTCTCATTACGATCAATCCCGACCAACATCCAGCGCAGAGGCGGGTCTACGTCCGTCTATCCGAAATTAATTCCAGCCCAATTAATTAAGCCATGTATCACCATCACGATGAAACAGATTTACCAAAACGCACCAATGTGCAATCTATATTCATTATTTCCACCGTCCATGGTTATGTCCAACGAGAAGGACCGACGAACGAACAATCTCGGCGGAACGGCAAATTAGTTGGAATGAGCGAATTCTATGTGTCTAGTGTTGGTCTAGTGTGCATGGATTACAGTGAATAGTCACTGTGAAAGGTGCCAGCTTTAGGGTGTTCGGTGCGTGAGGTTAGTTTAGCGGATTGTCAGTTAGCGGTATAGCAAATCGTATTAATCGCGGATAATGATGCATTGGAAAACATAATTAAGATCTACAACAACTCTAGGCATGTGTTGGAAACTCAGGTCATTGGATGTAAATCGAAAAAAGGAATTTAGTTTCATTTGGATTTGATGAAAAGTGAGTGTAGAATTTCATTAATCAGGTATTTTTTTGTAAGAACGGCTTGGCCGTATCGAAATCATTCATGTTGTTTTTTAATGATTATGTAATATTATATATGATTTAACCTTTGCGGCTTACCTCTTGGTGCTTATCAAGAATTTTTGATTTTTCAATCAAGATCAAGATATTTTGTTCAACGTTGTAGGGGAAACATAGTTATTAGTTTTACGATATATTTATATTATTATATATCTACCCCCAGTAAACGCTGTCATCACCAAATAAATGTAATATTCATATCGCTCATGATGATGCCCGTCAACAATTTGTTCAAGCGACTTGGCTTTTGCTCTTTGGTTTTGAAAAACATTCAGCAATAATGAAGTGACCATATTACAAACTGGTAGTATGAGTATGAAATACTAATTCTTCTGGAATCGAATCAGAAATAAAGAACATGATAATATAATCAGATGAATACAGGGCTGCTGAATTTATAACTAAGGGTTATTGTAGTGTAGTAAGTGAGGTTTTTTAAATACAGTGGTACTCTTACAGAATTACACGGATGTTAGAGAATAGCATCGTGCCACGTTCGATTAATGTCTGCGTATGTCGAATCAATGTACAATAAAAATTGAGCATAATCTTCCCTCCATCCCAATTTCCTATCGCTAGGAATAGTGAGTGAGTTTGGTGTCTCGGTCCTGTCATGTGTGAACGATTAAATACAGCACCGAAACTTTCTCGATAATATTAATATACCTTATTTACTTGTCCGGCGCTACAACCGCCTCGCGGTCTTGGTCTGCTGCAAAAATCCTCTAAACCACACACGGTCGAGCGCCTTCGTCTACCAGAGCATTAACCCGGCCTTTCTAGCGGACGCATCAACGCCATCACTCCATCTCAATTTGGGTCTACCAAATGGACGACGACCTAAAAGGAGTTTACGGGTTGGGTCGTCCGGTGTCATTCTCATGACGTTACCATTCTACCGGAACCTGACGAGTCTCATCCACTGTACGACAGTGAGTTCGCCATTCAGCTCATAAAGCACGTCATTGTAGCGGCTCCTCCAGTGTCCTTCCACACATACGGGGCCAAAAATCCTTTTGAGCATTTTCTTCTTCAACATCTTCAGCTTAGAGGGTTTCGTCGGTTTTGGATATTGAAGTTCATGTGTTAGAGGGGTATGTGAGTACTTGAACTATGTTAGTGCTATATAGTCTCAGCTTCGTTTGTCGCGACAGGTGTTTTAAATGGAAAAGTTTCCTCAGAATGTAAAAATACCGGTTGGCAGCCAACAACCTAGTGCGTATCTCAACATCAATGTTATTGTCGGTGCTGACTTTTGACTCAAGATAGGTGAAGTTATGGACGACTGCGAAAGTGTGGTCATCTATTTGTACATCACCCCTGCGTTAGTTAGGATTTGATAGCAGGGCCGTTGATGATGCCAACATCAATTTGGTTTTTGCCTCGTTAATCTCCAACCCGAGATTTTTTTGCCGGCAGCTCAGTCCTTTGGTAAGCATCTGCTAAGAGCCGTGAACCAACAATGTCTATGTCATCAGCGTATGCCAGGATCTGGAATGTTTTACAGAAGATGATCCCCGAAGTTACCACCATCTAGTCGCGGATAGGGAGGGTCATAAGGGAAAATATCTTGTAGGCGGTTTCAACACCGTAATACCCTGTAATTGCTGCACTCTAGTTAATTTCGCTTCTTGTATATGGGGTAGATGATACCAAAATTCCATTCACAAGGCATCGATTCACTATCCCAAACCTCAGTAATAATTCGATAAAAGTGAAGAGGGAGTGAAGAGGGTGACAGTTATAAGAAAAGGATCTATCTTATGAAGTAAGCTCTACTCTTACAATTCAGAAGATTCAGAAGAAGATAAAAAGGATGTTTACTTCGATTCCAACCGTCACCGAGTGCGGACGTAAATACATGTGGAAAGGTTTAAGTAAACGAATATTATCGTGCATTTTTGTTTTATTGCTCTTACTTATATGATACTATATACTAAATTAGTATTCCCCGTACCAGATGACCCATACTAATTTACAGATCTATCTCTCTCAGACTTAAGACATGGTAAAATTGTATACTACAGTATTGGCATACTGCTATAGGTATACTATACGCTACTATAGGTTTACGCAAACTATACTACTACGATAGGTTCAAGTTAAATAACTATTAATTCTGCAGGAATCCTTGAATCAGTGCTACAGTCAAGGCATCAAAGCATAAATCCGCTGTACTAGGCTTATACAGCATATACGCTGTACAGGTCAGTTCAAATCATACGAGCTAAGAGAAAATCATCTTCTTGATCATTGTACTTCACCGGATATTTCGGGTTGCAATTATTGCCGTCAATGTATGGAGGTTTTACGAGAAGAGAAGATTTTTGTAGGTTAAATATTTTTTTTGCAGATCGCCTGTACTTCAATAATCCATTACACATACTGAGCGGAAAATCAAGAGATCTAGGCCTTGTAATTCTGGGCATTTTTAACTTTATTTACCCGTTACCTAGATAGTTGTTCCTGGCAACGAGAGATTATTGTTCGGATGTAAATTTGTACCGGTTCTGTCGAATGAAGACTAGTGCCGCTATCAAATATATTACCAGGCACATCTGATAAAATGGCACCGTATGAAATCTAAACATGTATGTGGCTGTTAATGGAAAGGTATGACTCATATATACTGTATCGGTAGAAGAAGTCAGAAAAACTCATGTGTAACCAGCGGTACCTGAATGGGAATACCTACTTGACCTTAGACATATGCAATCAGTTGTAGTTTTCCAATTGTAAAAGACGTCGACTTTCGGCGTAATTACATGCAGTGCGTACGAGAAGCAGGATAATAAATAGGGACATAATCTGACTCAAGATTCTTAAGAACTGCTTAAGTGTAATTTGAAGTAGTCATGTTAAAATGATATGTCGCATATGAGCATCACAGTCCAGGTGAGAGCTGAATGCAAACAGGACGTGTCGTATGTTTTTACGATACATTTTATTCGTGATAACTGACCAAGGTTCGAGACTAATAAACCACAATGGCCAAATATCTAAAACACGATACAAGATGTCAAGATCAGACAAATGTCAAATAAATCTCAGTCTAAGAGAAGAACCCGCTAAGGCTGAATGTCTGTAAAAACCTAAAATAACTATAGCTCTATGTGACTTAGAATATGCTTTGCCGAATAGTTTTTTTTTTTATGAGAGCCAAGGTTACATCTAAGCCAAGCCATCTCGAGCGATGTGAAATTTGACCAATTATTAAACTAAATGAAATAAAATTAACAACGTCCACCAATTGAGAAGAAAACCTCTTTTTAAACATATTTGAGTTTACGTACACAACGGAATTCTGTTGCATAACTATGCAACCGGGCCGGTTAGAACAAAAGAATAGATACATATATACAGCATCTTTGACTCAGTTTGCTCTGTAATACAATGATGTAGATTCTGTAATTTTTCTTGGAATAGTAAACTGTTGTATGCAACAGATAACAAAAGCAAAGCAAAATGTAACGGTTGTTTATTTTCTCATTGAACATGTTCCGCATCTGATCGATGTCCAAAGAGGGCATTTAGTAGCTATCACCAAAGAAGTATCGCACAAACGCTCTACAGCTGGCTCCCGTAGCAAATGAAGGCTATTAGAGGCCAAATAAAACCGAAGGCACAGGGAAACACACATTTTATGTTCTTCACGTTCCAGAGTCGGCGCTGTTTTATGACCTGGAATGTTAACCTGCGTTTACTATCAATCGCTGATGACTGCGGCAGTTGTGTATAGCAAAGTGTTACGATGTTCCTGCTACCTTCTGAAATGTTGGTATTGCCGTGGGTAAAAATTGTATACACAATGCTAATAAATCTAAGCAGTTATTATGTTGGTATTCAATTTATTTGCTGCAGAATTTGTTTATTGAAGGTTAAAATTTGCACACACAAAAATCCTCATAGCTTGCTTTGCCGTACTGAAAAACTATATAGACCATTTTATGAATCAAATAATTCATCGATGGGAATGAAGCATATGAGGCAGGGCATGTCACCGAAGGTGATAATCCGATAAGAAATCGTTTTCCAGCAGTGTCATTTCTTCAATTAAAGTAGCTCGTTAGTGATAATGAGGTCGAATCGATAATCATCAGTGTATTTATTACCAGTCGGTTGATTCTTGATGAGAATATGCAATAAGTAAGAGAACACAACCATTTTCAACCTGATGCAGACTGCATATGGTGCTATGAAATTAAAAATTTAATGCTTTAAGAAATTTGATGTATCGTTATTATAACTCGCGAAACATAAAACAGTACATTATTTGATGAAATTTGTTTATTGGAATATGGCTTGAACATACTAAACTGGAACATTATTTTTAACGCTTTTATAAGTACATGCGTTATGGCCATGCATTAAAAAACACAGAGTAAAGGGAAAAGAAACAAATTCGTTTTGGAGTTTCATTTATGTCATAGAAATGCGGCATTAGTTAAAGTTAGTCAGACAATAGATGATAAAGCGAAAAAGAACAGTAAATTCATTAACAACAAAGAAGAAAATGCATGTGCTGCATTTTATCAAATTGTATTTCTCGTGTAAACATACTTGCTGTCAATCTTTAGATTGCAGAAAACGTTAATAATATCCCAATTATGTTTAGAGTAATGCGAAAATAATTCTTCGTTTCAATGCAACATTTATCACAAGCAGCTCAAATCATTTAACCACGTAACTGTAGCAGACGTTGGCACCCATGGCCATTACTTTTCATTCAGTACCGTATGAGAGACTGCAGTGGAGCTAGCGGTGACTGGTAGTTTGCCCTGAGAAAGGTCCCACTGCAGATGTCGTAACGTTAAAAGACCGTCATAAAGTTGGAGATGAGATTGAGCAAGAAGCGCTAAAGGATGTTTCATGTATCACAATTCATGCTCCGGGATCTCGGTAACGAATGGCAGGATGTGTTTTCTCGTATTCTTATACTTACGACTGGCATCCTCTCGAGGAATCGGATTGCAATCTTATAGAAATATTCATTAATCATTGGATGAACTGTAAACTCACTCACGAATGAAAAAAATTATTCCATCGTTTTAGTGATCCAAAAAATGAACGGTTGGTTATTATAAAAGTGTCTCTTGTTGGAAGATGTAGAAGCGAACATCAATTGTACTTAATTTTCTTATGTTTGTTTTGTAAGTACAAATAGTTGATGATGTTCGTTTTGTTATAATTGAGCTTGAGATTTTTCAATGTGTATTTTTTCCGGTATTATATTTCATATATTGTTTGTTGAATTGTTTGTAAATTTGTGTAAAAAATATGCCAAATCGTGCAACGTTGTGCGTCAATCAAGAATATTATTCGGGCAGCGAAATTCGTTGTCAAAATTATCTCAAGCAATGAGTCGAATTGGATTTGATGGGCATCCAGCCATATAGAAATTGACATTGACGAATGATATGAACCGAATAGTTGATCTAACGCTGATAGCTTGTTTGACTTCATCCAGATTGAAATTACAGTTTTTGCATTGCTATGTCTGGTAGACTGCTTTGGTTTGCCTTTCGGCTCGGTACGGAATACGAACAAGGAAGATCAGCGCAATGTTTACTTTGCGCGGATGGTTTTTGATCATTTGATTGCTGGACAAACGCGAGGCGTATTGATAAATGCGTTGATTGCGTGTACACGTGTTCTACTAAGGCTCCAGGAGTGAGCGATAAATATTTGTACTTCGAAACATCCGGAAACATTCGAATCACGGGCATTATGGTTGATTTTTGTGATTTATTTTTGATGCTTTTATGTGCCAATGTGTTTGTTTGTTCGTTCCTTACGTTCTGTTTGATGTTGCTAAGAAAGGAAAATATTCTATTTGGAATGAACGAGTATATTTCCGCCACAATTCTTATAACTTATGTGTACAGCTCGTATTGTCATCTTCACAGAAACCTAAGAAAACGCTGTTCACAATAATTCTAACTAAGTCACTTTAGATATGCGAATACGAATGAAAGTACAGAGCTAAACCTTTTGTTAGAACAAAAGTGTTAGTTCAATTGCGGCAATTTTTTGTATTTGTGTGTATATCTAATTTAGAATATTGTTTTTTTTTGTAATGAATGCATAAACCTTGTTCTTCAACGTAACTTCCTTGAAATTACGACGCATGAAAGTTTATAGTTTTCGAAAAAGATTTAAAAAAATAATTCAAGTGCTCGATTGTTTGTAAAAGTTTAAAAAATAATCTACAAACCACTGACGAGTGGGTATGAAATACATTTTACATGTCTAGTCAAAGTACAATTACATAAAATATTTTATTTTACTTCAATGAACATAGGTTCTTCGTTTTCGTCATCATCTGCTTCGAGTAGGCATATGAAGGCATGTATGCTGAGTAACACATTTACTCCATTTACTCTACCCAATTCCTGCACGAGCCTTAATATCGTTGGATTAGTAAACAATGGAGCAAATCAGATAATTCAAACATGCACAAACCTCAAACAACACAAGCAGGGTGGTAGCAACATGTTGCATTGTCAGCTGAGGGTGACAATATTGATCTAATTTGGTGACGGCGTACAAATAAATCAAATCTCAGTGCTGTTTGCTATCATCACTAATTGATAGCTTTGGTTCGGTATTCGCTGTTACGCTCCATTACGACCACAAACACGCAACTGAACACGCCAACAGCTGGAAGTCGTACAGCTTGAAATGAAGCTAGGAAGATCAAAATTAGTATGGAACAACAGTTGTTAAGTAAAACAGTCTGGTATGATTCTAAATAGAAATGATTGTATGATTCATAAGAAAATACGTTACCCGTGCCGTATGTACGTCATTCACTTCTCGAACTTGTGGTAGTTATGAGCAAAAAGTCCGAATTTTTGTTTCCATTTGAAATCTTTAGAAACCAGTGTGCCATATTGATCCAAGTTCGTTCTTGTATCAAGCTTCATCAATCGATCTTTCGTATTTGTAGAGTTGTTTATTTCAGACTTTCATAAGTTACACTTTTCCAGTTCGCAGAAGTCGATGGCTATGTATACATAAGGTGCAATATGAAATCAAGGCCAAACCAATCCGCCAACCATCGACATTGGTTCCGATCGATGCCAAATGCCTGCGTCTTGAATGCTATCCCGCAATTGCTATATACAGCATCTTCTCGGTGGGCACAGCGGTGCAATCGTTCGCTCCCTGACACGCTCTGATTACGGCATCAATTCTTCCCTGTCATTAGCTTTCCATCGAGTGCCATTCGAGAATGAAATCATTCGCACTGGACGAATACCGATTTCATTATTCAATTAGTGCCTTCAATTTATTGGCAAAACTCTTCCACTCCGGCACAGTGTCGTGCTTTATCGTTCCTCATCGGACATGCGGCTAGCAACCCGCAAAGTTCTATGTTTGATTTGAAGCCCACGATGACCCCCAGGAATACAACGCAACGACCTCGTGCAACGGTACGCTCTCCCGCTTGTGGTTCGGTGTCACAATGCGCTTCGACACAAAGCGATACACGATCCTCACCACAAACCAACGAGGAGATGCCTTTCCTTAAAGCGGAAAATGTTGGGTTCCGCACGATCTGCATTTTGTTGGTGCTTCAATTTTTTACCCCTTCCCAGCACGGTATCCATTCGTACATGAACGTTCATTGCCAACGGCGACGATCTACATACCACTACCGGAAAACCGATTGCGAATTTCACTTCCCGATTCAATGTCTGTGTTTCCCCCTTCGGAGGCGCCTGTTTCTACCGTATTGCCCCATCTGCCGTGACTTCAGTGGTGCTAACATGATACAAGTGGTGTGGGCGATGTGGTGGTATTAGTTCTTGTTTGCATAAGCAATCCCATTTTCGGGCCAGCCCTTTCGTGCTAGTGTGACAAGCTAGCGCAGCTGAACGGGTTGTCCTTGTTAGAGCGCATCTCCACTGAGCGCTCGAAACACATGGAATCATGGAATCGGGTTCATACTTCATAAGAGCATACTGACGCACTCATGCCGGCAATCTCGTACCATTATGTGCTACTTCGCTTTGCCCTTTGCTTCCCACCGTGACGTTGTACCGTAGCTGATTCAATTATCCTTGGACACTTCTCAAGAAGGCAGACCGTTGCTAGAAAAGCATAAAGCGGAACAGAGCAACTGGAATAGCTCTCGAATCGTCTGTTGGAGTGGGCGAAATCAATTAAAGTATTCTTCCTCCTACTTTTATGTGCTGCTGTCTGGCGTTGGTTTTTGTTTCCAGCTGTTTTTTTGCCATTTGTTCCCATGTAAACAAGAAATGTGTTCTCGTTGCTACCACAACAAACTGTTAAACGATACTTTGGTAGTGTACAAAAAGATTGTTTCACAATATGACAACCATACACCGTAGCGCATGTAGTTATGATTAGATTATCCGTATCGTCTAATGATATTTGTAAAATGTGTTCTGTGATATCACGAGATTTACACCCCGTTTGAATTGTGATATTTGTGTATATATACTTACCGTACAAAAACAATATCAAATCAACATGCTGATAGCCTTCGAAATTATTGCATTACATGCTTGCATACTTTAGTGGTGTCCTAGTGAGTGGTAGTGATAAAACCTATCTGGAATTGATGTGACGAACAAGGGCGTGTTCAGACATAAAAATTAGCGCATTAAAATGTCCAATGTGGTATAGTAAAATACAATTTATAAGCACAAATGAGCAAACAATAAAAGTAAATCGTTTCGCTATGTTTTGAGTAATCAAAAAAGTTTGTTTAACGAAAACTTCCTATTTCGCATATGCGAATGTTTAGGGTTCAATTATAGTAGACGAACCGCTACATACTAATGAAATTAGATAGCTGAAGTGAAATACGAATAATGCGAAAAGTAGACAAGGAAGGTTAACGCCAATCCCTACTAAACTGGTTAGCTACGGGATACAAGTAACAAGGTCAGCGTGCAATGTCCATGTAACAGAAAGGTTCTCAAGGGCTAAAGAGTATGTCTTTCATGCTATCCATTTTCATCTTACCACCCTTTTGACACATACTGAGTAGGTACTTACTGAGGGTGTCTAACGAATGAGAATCTCTTGTTACCGCGTAAGGCAATGATTGGGAATCGGCATCGCTATTCTCATAGCAGTACGCCTTCATTGTAACGAGAGAAGGAAAACTTCGGAAAGGCTTTCGAATAATCAACTACATTTTGGTAGCCACAAAACTGTGTCTATTCTTCACACTTAGTAATTTAAAACACAAATCATTACGTAGTCGTATGCTCGCAAACTTAATTAAAGTTTCGACAGCTATCGATAGTATTAAAATAATTTGCGGTACTAATTAGTAACATAAATCAATAACCATCAATCATTGATTCATTGCAATTTTTTCGATAGAAATTAATATTATTTTTACGCGCTTTTTAACCACTTTGGTTTTCAGTACTTGCTTATTATAACTTTAAAAGAATATGGAAAAACTTACAAAAAAACATCGTACAATTATTCGTACAGAAATATGAGGTGGGCACATTACTCTGTTTACCACTGTATGTAACTTTTTGTGCATTTTTGGAAGGCACTTTGAATGTTTTGAACCACAATCCACAGAAAAGGTATCTAATTTTTTGGTGTGTTCTGATTTTCATTTTCAAATAGTAATGAACCTTTTTTTTAATGCTGAATTGTTAAACGTATCGTATGTAGGTATCGTATATATTTGCATCTAGTAAAGAAAACTAGGTACGAAACCCTTTATTAACAAACTATTTTCCATAACGATATCAATTCTTATTTGATAGCTATTTCATATACAGCATTTATCTATTTATTATTTACAATTTACATTTATTTACAATCTAAGCTTCATTTCGAGGTAAAGAAATTGACATCGTGAGGAATTGTGGTCGGTAGAGATAGTGTATGAAATAACTATAATATCTTAAACTTTCGAAGAGAGTTGTTATCGTAAAACAGACAAATCAAACAAATAAATAAATTAAATCGAGGACAAGGTAAATGGAGTGTTTGAACGAGATGTTGCCATTGGTTATTCTTTTAACAAGGCTCTTGCGTATTTAATTCTTATAATTATTAAAATATTAAAACTGCGCTCAGTTCAAAGTTTATTATTCATACGCTAAACAGTACAAATACCTGTAGAAAACTGAACAGTTTATTTCCGATAGACTGTTTGATAATACAACCTTGGTTCTCCGGAAGGTCTAGCATCCAACCTTCGAGGTCCATTAGTAGAGTCATTGCCGCTCGATGGTTGAAGATGTAGTTCGCTGTTGTTCATGTTGGTTGACGGAGCCCAAAAGTTTTTTATTCCGATAGAATACTACTTCAAGGTCATTAAAAAAAGAAGAAATCAAATTGAAAACAATATGCTCATTCATAGTCCCATTTTATAACTTTAAGTCCAGACAAGTAATTTAAGCACATTTTTAAGCTTGTTCAAAGGCCGGTATACGAATAAGCTGCTATTAAATGGTTTGTTGAAATAAGGTTCATTTAAATCGACTTGGTGTGACATTGGTAGCGGCGCCGGTCTTTACACGACAGGGACCGATACAAAATCCCATCCGGACCAATCCTCCGTACGCAGGATTTGA
This sequence comes from Anopheles moucheti, assembly GCF_943734755.1. Classification (NCBI taxonomy): domain Eukaryota; kingdom Metazoa; phylum Arthropoda; class Insecta; order Diptera; family Culicidae; genus Anopheles; species Anopheles moucheti. The sequence continues at coordinate 63,128,429 of NC_069140.1, forward strand.
CTATTTGGCTATGGGTAAATAAAGTCAAAGAAAGTCAGAAATGGCAGGCTTAGTTGAGGTTGATATACCGATAAAGAAGAAGAAGGTTTCAACATGTGCTTCATTTACTAGAACATTTTATACAGTTAATGAATATTGTATAAATGAGACTTTCGTCTGTACAACTCTTTTATGTAACCAATGGGTACAGTTTTAGTATCGGAAACTCTAATGAATGTGTTGTAACGCATATCTTCCAAAACTAGCTAAAATAGTATCAATTTCACACGGTACATCTTTTGGCAATTGGGCTCGCACCTCACAACCACGACCCGTTCAACACGAAAAACCACTTCTACTGACTCGCACCGAACGGGCCATCACACCGGTTCGAGCTTGCCAAGGCTACAGTTACTAAGTTATCGTTAATTTTATGATGATTTTTACTGTTATTTTTATGTGCTTCCAAAACTGCCACCTTCGTCTCGTTTGGTTCGGTTCGTTTCGAATCCACCCCGTACTCATACGCCACGGTTCATTTGTCCTGTTGAGGCACTGGGAAAAACGTGGACCGATGTACGCAGATGGAAAATCTAACGTTAGCAATCTGAAAATAAAAGCAAAAACTCACCAGCACGATATGATACCCTTAACGATCATTTCCGCTGTGGGGGCGCTTCGTTGACGATGCCTCGGTGAGTGCTTAGTGAAGCAACTGGAGCGTTGAGGTGAGACTAAAATCACCTCGATGGATGGATTTGAGAGAGGTTTTTGGGTCCATTTTTATACCAACCCAATCCACCGAACATTATCTTAATCGACCGTAAAGCTTTCGCCTACCATTTTGAATCTGTCAGCATGTCTGATGTTCGGCCGGTAACTACGTGGAGGTTAACTACCGGGAGCGCTCCCGAATGCGAGGGAGAATGCGCAAGGAATATTGTTACTAGTACTCGCTTCTTGTTTAAATACCCTTAGGAGTTGATTGCATAAGACATTCCCGGTACGACGTCAACATATGGGAATCAGCCATTTGAGCTGGTCGCAATGCACAATGTAATCAAGGGATGTACTTGAATTGGTGCTTTCTAACCTTTTGTTTAAATGTATTTTTATAGGCTCTCACATCATGCAGCCAATATATGGTCAAAGATTTGTGTGCAAAGTAAAAATCGGAATCATGTAATCTTTCTATTTTATGTCGCACTTACACTGGAAATGTGTATCTCCAGAGTAAGTAAGGTTATTTATTAAACAAGTAACCTTATTTCAACATATCCAACAACATTGCAACACAATATGCTGTGCTTATCAACGTTTTCGGTATGCCATTTTACCAAACGCTTTTCACGCGGCCTGAATATTTTCCGTACAATTGAGTTAGCTGTTTCACAAACTTCATCGAAAACTTTTCTCTGCGTAGTCACAATTTGTCGTCGTAGAGTTGCAGACAAAAGCTCAAGCACGGCATAGCCGGCAGGGATATGTGTGAGGCGACACATACGGGTAACTTTGACTAAACGTGACTATGGAGAGCATAGCCGTTCAATGTAGAGTGGGTGCGAGGACCTTACGGCCCATGTTTGCTACTGCCGTACATACTTGCCGTTAACTAGCGTGTCAACAGGAAAGTTCTATTGCTTATTCTCGTTCGACGAGGTAAAGGCCAAACAGTACACACGCACAAATTCGAAGAAGGAAGTAAGTTATACCATTCGATAGATCAGTTCTGTGTGACCACCGTTTGGGGGATTCTATGGCAGGCAGTGCAGGCGACTGATTCGTAATATTTTGTGGTTATACGGTACTTTTCATTCTTCTCAAGGTGTACGGTAGATGTACGGTGTTGTTGGGACCGGTTCGACGTCAGTCACAGGTAAGCGGATGGTTGATGTAGTGAAAGTTTGTCCTGTTCACTATGACGAGTTGTGAAGAAATTTGCTGCCACAATTAAGATTCAGTTCGACCCGTCCAAAACGGTAGGTGAGACAACTTTTCAACTAATAGCAGACCCGTCTCTTCACGTAGCATGCTCGACTAACTAACTTTAGGTCAATTTTCCTTCCTTTCGCTCACAAAAAAATACTTTACCTAACAATGAAGTGTAAAGTGAATGGAACACAATTTCGTTAAAGTTACCGCTCACCGCTATCATTTTTAGAAGGATTGAGTAATGCAAGTTTGGAGCAGCTGAGAAAACATGTTTCGCGAAAACTGCATGCCATGCAGGCAGAATAGTTGAGGTACGATAAATTAAACTTACACAGCATTGCGTCGAAGGAGTTTGATCTCCAAATAACGTTACCATGGTATGGTGCTGATATTGAAGTATCACACTACCTGTAGTTTAATATAATAATTATAGATAAGTAAGAATATGCGTTCATAGGTCATGCGTTGATAATGTCAATGTCAAAATTTTTTAACTTATCCAATTATTTGTAAAACATGCTCGTTTAATGTACTTGTATGTTTTGATAACATAAAAACACCATGTGAATAAATAAAGTATTATGTTATATAACATGATATCTTATGAAAGGTGCAATACCCTAAGTAATGAGTCTAATACTCTTTCAAAGAATAATACGTCAATAGCCTCGCAAACTAGCTTGCTCGATAGATTCGTGCTGATTACGCAATAAATGATGAGATATCCATTATGGAAAGCTTTTCTCTAACAAAAAGATAGTATGCAACCCTCATCGGTTGGAAGAGGACCGTTCATCGTCAGTGATGGAAATTCGTTCAGAAAGCGTTGCCCTGTCGAGGTCATGTTTGTTCAAAGCCAATGCGATCGTTAGTATTCCCTAATCACTCCACATTCGTGCATGTGGGTATTGACGATGAGTGAGAAAGCTTGTTTTTCTGGATTAAAGCATATCTCGTCGTCTGACCTAAGGTGAATCGATATCAGCGAAATTCGAACCATGGTAAGATCTGAATGTTATTAATTTTGACACCGGAAATGTAGCGTTTGGGACGTTGGTTAAAACCGTCTAGAGTTCGGAGATGGTCGGATCGAGGAAAACAAATCAGATGTGCAATAAGCATGGCGTAAGGTGCTGAATTATTGTAATGAGTTTAGTGTTCATCATCATCATGATAAATAGCATTTCAAAAATATTAACACATGCTTAGATCAACAATTTCGATACTTGGTTGCGTAACAAATATTTTGCAGTTTCGATGTTGGTAAAATTACGTTTCCTTATCCTAACATATAATCCATACTATTAGTTATGCCATTTTCTGCGTTTTACGATTTCCTTACCATTTCTTATGAAAGTAATATTCTGTCAAATGTTTCGGTCAAAATATTCATTTCACACATTACGTTGGGTATGCCATAAACGTGTCATTCTGTGTAAGCCACAAAATTGAACCATATGTCACGTCATGTTCCTATGTCATGGCGCACACATTTCCACTCCGCATTCGTTAGGAGTACGATTTTCGCTCTGTGTAATAAATGAAAAGCACAAATTTGACAGCTTTGTACGTATGTTATGCTTCTTAATGTGAAATCATAATGCGAAATCGTTATGCGATGACATCTGAACGCATACTGAATTCCATGTTCCGGTGAGCCGAGCCGAACCGCCGAACAGCAGTTGTGAAACGTCGAGGTCCATCGTTATACGTTCGTTTCTTTTGATAAGTTTTCTCTCGCTTCGTTTATGTTCTTTAAATGTCATCGTACCCGTCGAATTGAGGCATACGAAATACGAGGGACGGTAGTGATTCTATTGCCATTGCCGGTTCGTAACGATGATTTGTGAAATCATTTTACATAATTTATGACACGCCGTTTAATTTGATTGGAACAAATTTATTTTCATGACAAACGAACCGCTATACACATTTTTAGAAAAGATATAAGAAGGCAGCTTTTGAATAATGCCTTTCGGTAGATATGATGACATAAAAAAATGTTTATTTGGAAATAGTCATGAAAGCTGGTTCTAGCGATATTATTGTGTCAAGTTTTTTTCATTTGTTGAAAAATCTAATGAATGTTACAATTCCGGATTGCCTTCGAAATTGCATTCGTGCAAATCGTTTCGGTTTTCCTCAATGTTAAAAATATAAAACTCTTTTTTATCCGACTTGATTTTCCGACTTTTTTTTATGAATCCAAATCTATATGTAAACCCAAACAATCAAAGACATTGCCCTTTGTATTAGAATCATGCAGTTAAAGAAAGAATGAAAGAAAGAAGGCTGATATATAGTGAGACAACTTAGGAGACTTGGGTATAAACGGCCCTTTTAAAAAATTCCTCGAAGAAGAAGTTGATATTTTATTGCGCGATTGATATATGCAACAGCTAAGATTAAAAATGACTTATCAACAAATAAAAGCGTGTTTTCATACTTTTAGCGAAAAAGTATTAACCAACCAGTCTTAACCTTGTAACTAAGGAAGAGCTTCTCGTGACCTTTCAGTCCAAGAAGATAAGCCTCTGCTCGTGTATATAACATTGCCTTAAACAACACTTTTAATAAGTTTAACAAATAGTCGTTCATTTGACTGATGTTTATTGTAATTTATATAATGAATATTAAATATTCTATTGTTCAATATTTTAATTTAAAAATTATTAAAAAATTATTATTATAAAAATTTATTGTTTTTGCACGAGTTCAGCATGTTTCATGATGTTCTTCAAAGCACAGTATACACATATAAAAAATAACGCATTACCTGTTGTAAGTAGCAGCATTCTGCGCAGTGCAATTTCTTGGTAAGCCTTGTTATTGAAAGGAATGCCACATATGTGAGTGCCACACGCACAAAGCATAAAATTTATGCGTAACACAATGCACAGCCATGGAAGCATGCTTGCTTCCTGCCCATCGAACGTTCTATGCGGCGCACATATGTTGCACCCGGAAGCATCAGGTTACAGACTGTGACTTACACATGTTTTAGTTGCTTGAATTTTCTAGCATCTGAATGTGGCTGAATTTTGAGATTGGTAACCGATGGCAGTAGCTGGAGCTTTTCCCTTGGGAATTGTTGTCCCTAGAAAGGCCATAGATTACAATTTCGTTCATTTAGAAGCATACTTGCTACATTTGTGGTCGACGGGTGTCCAGCATAAATCTTGGAGTACGTAGGAAATCTATTAACTCAGCAGTACGATCTGTGTTTTGCAGACTGTATAATCTAATGAAAGGCAATTCCAAGAGCGAATGAACTGAAATCTGTTTCCATGTTCTGCTCAAAGCAGTAATAATTGAAAGTTAATGTAGCATGAAAAGAGTTCATAAATGGCGAGAAATTCTTGGGTTTCTCAATGCAGCTAGTATGAATTTAACGACACGAACTCTAATGATGTATGTACAAACATGGTATGTTAAGCAAGAAGTGTTGAAACAAAAAAGTGTAACATAAATAAGCGGCTATGAAATATAAAATTCACACGGAAACATTCGTTATATTGGCATTCTCATGCCATTTCTCTTTATTGTTCACCTTACCCAACAGGGATCACCGACGCACACAATCACTACATACTCAATTTAATAACATTTTCGTTCTATTTGCTTCACTTCACTCGTTAAACAGTTCAAGGTTCCTCGGCTCCAACAATGTACTACGCTGAATATATGGCATTCCGTTTAGAGTTTTTTTTCTTCAATTTTACTTTCTCTCCATCACCGTTGTATATAGTAATTGAAATTGATTCATAATATTCCCTAGATTTGTGATTTACTACTTCCATTTGCATTTGAATCGTGTTCTGCTTTACGTTCCTATTTGGCCTAAGTCCACGCTGGTTCTTATTTGTTTGTGAGTTTTGTTTTGTTTCTTAGTTAGGATTCTTAGTTTAAATTTTACTTATGTACAAGTTGTGCAAGGATTTGTTGTTGTTGTTTTTAGTTTATTTTCATTATCGTAAAGAATTGCCTTTTATTTGCCTATAGTTTAACTTCCTTCACCACCAACACTGCTTTCAACAATATTCTTTGTTTCGATGAAACGATTGTTAAAACTAGTTTCATGCACCGTGTTCAAGCTACCCTGCATTACTTGCTGATGCATTGTTTAATAGTGTGTGTGTGTGTGTGTGTTGCTAAAGTTGTCATTGTCTCAAGCACAACTTTTGCTTGTAACCCTGCTTGTAACTTGCTGTTGAAATGGAAATAACTGGTACTATTGTTGACTACGAAGAAAAAGTAAAGAAAATATTCCCTAAACTAGTTCAATTGGTGCAGAAAATTTTCCCGCAGTTATGTTCTACTGAGTTTGGTAGTGCGGGTTTTTTTCGAGAAAAAACTTTTGTTTAATTTCCGTGTAGATCATTAAAATGAACCACTAGTGGAGAGGATTGAACGTTTTCAACCGTACAGTGATTGCTTCAATGCAATCGCTTACAAACTTTGCCAAAAGATCTACTTGTTCCAAAATAGTGCTCAAAGTAAGGTCATATCAAAAGGGAATTTGCCTAACGTACTAAATGTTGCTGAACGTCGCTATTTCATCGTAAATGCTGTGCCCTTGCTATGTAAGTAGTTCAGTTTGCGCAACACACAATAAGCTCACTCGTTGCGCCTACCCACGTAGATCAACCAATGAAGGAGGAAGAAAATGGTGTTGGGAGAGAAAAGAGACACAAAAAGCTAACAACTTACCTCATCAGAGATAGTCTAGAGACTGGAAGCAGGGACGCTACAGCCAGCGCTAGTGCGGTTCTTCTCATTCGTAATACTTTTGCCCATACAAACGACAGTAGATGACGAAAGCTAGAATGATTAGCGTGCTGACGATGATGCCAGCTACAACCATCTGTACCACCGGAAACTGGAAGCATTCGACCACGTCCGGTAGCTCGACCTGGCCGGGGTTGCTACCGGGTATGTATTTCGTCCGGCAGAGCTCCGGCGACTCATCGGTCAGATACTCGATGTTGAGCAGGAACTCCTTGTCGAAGAGCCCGGTACGTAGATAGTTTTCCTCGATGTACTCATAGTTTTTGTCGATGTTACTCTCCACAACTCGCAGGCCGGTCACGTTGGGACAGTTAAGGACACCATTGCACAGTAAATATTCCGGTATGCAAACATGCTGATCACCAGGACAGTAGAAATCGCAGCTGTCCTTGAACATGGCCGAGGTTGCAAGCGTGCCGTCGGCATTGCGAGGTAGATGGAACAGTTCTGTCCAGACGAATTTGAAAGCATTTTTACCAATAGCACTGTCGCCCGTGTACTGTATCAGTACTGGCAGCGGTTCATTCTCGTTCTCGACGGCACCCAGCTCTGCCGCAGACAGTATTGGTAGATCTCGGGCAAGGCTAACATTTTCTGGACAGATGATAAATCGTGGCTCAAGTCGGCCGGCAAGATAAACCTCAATGCGGCCGTGCTCACAACTACGCTCAGCAAACCGAGCCTTGTCCAGGTGCAACCATAAATCACGTTGAGCCGCCACCTTAAGCTCCCAGATGCATTTTTCTTTGCGGTTTTCAGTCAGTTGGAATCCTAGTGCGTTTTTGTAGGGAAACACCAGCTCTCCGTCCGGCGAGGGACCTAACGTAATCGGTCCACAAATTGGTCCGTGTGCAAACTCATAGTTCGCCTCGAACAGAGTGTTTGGGTTTTTGAAGTAGCTTGTCGTCGCGTGCTGTCCTTGTATGATAAGCTCTAGATTCATTTGATCACCCGAAGATATGATTCGCACCGGTCGGGGAATATTATCGCAAAAGCAGGCCAACCGGTTCTGGCTCTTGTCTCGTTCTTCCCACAAAATTAGCTTATCGACACGTTCCTCGTGGCAGCGAGTGCATGCGCTTATCGAGTAGGGAACTTCCTTGAACGTGACCGATGTCACTTCGACTACAACACGCGAAAACAAACGACGGTCCGTGATGAACTTGTACTGGCAACGAACGTCACTGCCAGAGGCTCGTTTGTAGATGAGTGTGTTCCTTGGGGACTTTAACTCTCCGCGGCTATACTTCCAGGCATAGAACACCTCGTCGCAGAGCGTGTTTGGCACAGGATCACCAAACTTCGTGTTGTTGAAAAAGTCATAGTGTGCCCAGTAGTACAGCGAGCTGCCACTGTACGAGCCGGTTTTGCTAAGAAACTTCACGTACAGCGACCGACCAGTGCTGACAAAGTCGATCTTCTCCATCGGTCGAGAGAAGGTATCGCAGAACGTCTTGATGATACGGGCAGGATCGGGATTGTTTGCGTCGTAGATCGTGAGTGATTCTGCACAGTCCTCCTCGTGCTTTATGATCGGCGCTTCGATACGATTTATTCGAAAACTAATCAATTTATCAAAGAGAACGTTAAACAGAACGATTAAGGTAATTGTGCCCATTAAGCCAATGCTATCGTGCTTATCGTTGAACGTACCTCGGGAAGTAAAGACGAACCACTTCGTCTTCGTTTCCTTGTATGTGGTAGCTGCAGGAGGTATTTGGTGGATACCAGTGTGCTACGCTGAGGAAGATGCCTTCGGAGGCACTGGTGGCACGTAACGCATCAGAACTAAGCAACCAATCACACGCGCCATGTTTGGTACCAACCGTTTCCACATGACCTGGCCAGTTTCCCACGTTGAAATGGAAACCCGTGTTAAGCAGCGGTCCAGCTGGTGAGGATACAAACTCCACATACATATGCTGGGACGTTCCTGTGAAGATAAAAATGCATTTCATTTGGTTGACACGTAATGCCACTCAAATCTAACGCTCAAAGTTCTCAAAACGGTGCGCGACTGAGTTGTGGGTTTGATGAGCTGGCTCCATAAAACTGGCTATTTACACACTTACCGATAATACTGAAGGGGAATTTACCCATCCCGCAGAATTTTCCAATCGGTGGTGCGTGCTCGTCGCGTCCGTCGTACACAGCCAACCAATCGTAGGGACAGTGCTCCGAACCAGACCCTATCTCCTTCATCGGACATGTCATGATGTTTTCACACCTGGACCGTAGCGGTGAATCGAAACAGTGGTAACAGGAGAAAAGCCCGATACATTATCGATATCGAAAGATCAAAGCCCCCGAACTCCATACCAATGAAGAAATACAGAACAGTCCGTTCAGAACGGTTCCGTTCCGCCACTTACCTCTGTCCGTCCACTGCGAACTGCTCATTCTGGATGTAGAGCTTGATGAAAGGCAGTCTCGTGTGGAGCCGGTAGCGACACTTCAACGCTCGCGGATATATTCCTGGATAAGCAGGTGATTGCACGTAGCAGGTCTGCAGCCGACAGTCGCGAAATTCTCGTTCGCAGTACGAGCTGGTGATGTGAGTGAATTGCACACAGTCACGAAAAGCGGTTGTGTAGACCATAATAATAAATGCAGGGGAAAGCCGCAATGGAAGAGAAAGAACCATACATTAGCGCATTGAGTTTGTTGGAAATGAGGGCCAGTGTGGAAGTGAACGTTTCGAACGAGGGGAAACAAACTAAGGGGCCAGCAGACAAAGTTTGGGGGTTAGCGGAGAAAATTTAGCACCCCGCATACTTTCAATCAACCCGTAAGTAGTCATTTATATTCATTGAATAAATCAATTTTGGCGATAGTTTTGAATAAATGAATGCACTCTCGCCATATCCCCGACGGTACTTATTGAAGGTCGTGCTCGGCGGCTTTTGATTCTGATGGCAGCAATGCAAGCATTGAGGCTGTATATCAAACATAGATGCTTCCGTCAGCATCTAGTACTTACCCTTGAACCACTTCACCTCGGCGATTCGGATAAAGCTCCGGATGGGGACCGTATCGGTTGAATACCTCCATTTGTTGTTCTGCGCCAGAGTCGAACGCGAAATATGTCTGCAAAGAGAAATGGCAAACCCCAGAGTAGCATATTCCCTCCCCATTAGTGACAGGTATTGATCGAATGCGCTGTGCCAAAAGTGGCAATCAGGTTTCCACTCAAATGCAGCTTCATTTCGCAACTGAAATGAGCAAATGCTGGTGGTTTGAAGGGATGAATTGGATGCGAAACTGACACTGTACCGTTCTTTTCATTGATTCGAAAGGGCTCAATTGGTGAAATCAAAGCGCAATCGACCAGACTCATTGGCATAATTAGATCGGGCCGAATGTATGGTTTGGAGTCACAGTCACATCTTGAGTACCGTTAATACGTAAACAAGTGAAATCTGAGACCAAAACTCTCAAATTACCATTCACTGAAAATGATTATTTCATATGAACCATAACAGACACGCATGACATCAAAAACTTGTTTTATAATAAATGATTTATAGTATTTTAAGTAATTTTTCATGTTTTTATGTTTCTCGAAAGATTCATACCAGTAATACTCCCGAGAATCGTTCATGGTAAGCGTTGTAAGCCAGACATTAAAGTTCTTCTAAAACAAGCATTTGTACTCGTGTGAGCATTGTTAATGTATTGAAGCAGATAAAATCTCTCATCACTTAAAACTTTCCGTTTCCTATTCATCCGGGACCACAGCAACCCGATAAAAAGCATTGCCTTTATGCAAACAAATGCCATAGAGCTACTCAAGTACTCTGAGTCTCTTTTGCAACAGTACTATGTTTGAAGGAGGTGAAAATCCTTTGGAATTACTAGAGAACTTCGTCGACTCATTGTCGACGTTGCCAAAGCTGTTAGAAATAGCTGTAAGTGTTTGTCTTGCCATTTGTATAAGGTTCAGGAACGACAATATAGCTTGTTTTGAACATTACTATTGTTTCTTTATACCTTGAATTACTGCAAGCTTACACGATGGACATATACTAAAGGCTCAGACGCTTTGTACAGTTCGCGCTCTAACAGAATGAATGATAAAAAAAAAACATTCACAACAAAGTTGGAAGTGTTTGGAAGTCGTTCGAGCTATATTTATCGCCTCATTTCTTACAGTACTTTTATTCGGTTGGCAATTTTTTTTTTCTTCAGAGAAGTCAATGAAAACAATGTAAAAACATAAAAGACATGCGGAAAACGGCAGTTTATTTGCACACTGATAGTAAAATTGTTTTCGAAGTTTACGCAATTCATGGGTCGAAAAAGTATTATATACCGTTTCAGTTCATTGCATTTACATCATGACAGGGAACAAGCGGTACATTCGATTAATGTATTGGTGTATCTTTGTAAATAGTCGATTATTTGTCACCAGATTCTTAACACCCTTGGATTCCGTTGAGATTTGTAGAAATAAGAACAGTCCTTTTGTTGAGGAATTTTTCTTCCATTCTTCAAAAATGCATAATAAACATAATTCCTCATTTACTGCTCAGTTATGCATGAAATATATCTTATAAAAATGGTCCAATCATGTTGGTTGACCAGACCCGTCATTCTTGCCATGATCACGTATACAACGTTTATTGTATGTCTCATTTAACTTCCATGCCATATTGGTTATTAAAATTAATGAGTAGCTGATCGTAAGCAATAGCTTAAATGCTAATGTATGTATGGTTTCGGCACACATTTACCTGGTCGGTGAAATTATCGGTGTGAAAGACTATTTTGACGGCACTTGTTTCACTGATGAACGTTTGCGGTTGTTCCGACTCGCCGCAAAATTGACCCGGTTCTCTACGGTTTGACACATCGGTTTTGGCATTACCGTCCACTATCTGCAAATGAGGACAAGTGTAAATTCGTTTAACTTACACAAATATATGAAATAAACACTTAAATGGAGGGGTAATTTGTTAACATCTTTTAATAATATGGACTAAAAACCAGTAGAATCTGCATTAAAGAAGGAGTTATTATGTTGTATGCTTATGTGTGCTCCAATATTATGAGTTAGAATATTTAGCTTTATAGAAATCACCTCGTATCTTTTTGTTGAATGTTGTATATGAACATCCGTTAAGGTGTTACTCATAAATTTGTACCATTATCTGTGATGAGAAGCTGCGCCAGCCGACAACCGAGTATCTTGAACATTTCCAATATCGACTATTATTTTCCGAGAAACAGCGAAGGAATATGATTTCGCTAACGAACCAAAATTGGAAATCAGGGCACCATTTCGCAGCACTGGGGAATTGTTCATAATTTATGAAATAATTTCATCTCATTAAGAGGATTATCCGCATTTCGTCATCGCGAAATATGGCCTTACGGTCGGTGTCAGTAGCACGATGGCACGAACAAAATGCAAACGAGCATCGTTTCGAAGCTGCGGCAAACGATGACGAGGTCAATCCGAGTCCATTTGGCCTGTGCCATTTGCGCATATCACGTTGCGGGTACGACGATTCCACCTGTGCGAAGTTATATTAATAACTCATGCTGTGCTCAGCAATACCGAACAAAGCAAAAATGTGTTCAGAAGCATGGGTTGTTGTTGGTTTAAATGTCCCTAATGAAGCTGGTCAGCGTGTTATAAACTAAATATTGCGAAACTATGGTACGGTCCAATCATATAACGACCTAAGAAAACCGGCAGATCTGGGATCTAAGCTAATAATTTATCAATTTTTCAATAAATTTTCAGTTGCAGGTATTTCAAATAACATTTGTACTAACATGAATACTTTGAGACTATCTTAATTGTTCAAGAAAACTGAAATGTTACAACGTCAATATTGTTTGTTATTGGAAATAAAATCCTTTGAAGCATTTCAAGGTAAGTTGTCATGAGTTAATTATATCTTTTACATCCTGTACGCAGCAGTTAAATGTAAGGGAATGAATCGGATCGGCGCTCTATCAGCGTTCATTTAAAATCCATTTCGATAAACTACTTCTACCATTTTTCTCACTTCCTTCAACATGAGTAGTAGCGTAGTAAAAAGACATTTTTCAACTGTCATTTTCAGCCAAAAGCACACAGTCAATGGTTGTACACTGCACCGGAACTGAGATTACAGCGCACGTAAAACGACAACCTCCATCATCCGGGAAACAGAACGTTATTCTGATCCGTTCGGTGTCGCATCGTACGGAGTGGGGTATCCAGAAAGCATCGAACGGAATGCTGCTACCGGAACGATGGAACTTTTGGCACCGAAGTCTACTATTCGATCGGTCCCGTGTTGCACGAAAGTGTACGATGCAAGTTGAATTGGACGGAGTAAATCGGATGTTGCCGTTGGCGTACGTGACAAGTTGCTCGAACGAATAAATAATGTACAATCCATTGGATGAAAATTCATTTCCTGGAACGAATGCCAAATCGTCGCTTCGAGCTGCCAATTCATCGGATTCACATTTTTTCGCTGTACCGTGTAATGAAGAAAGATGTACTTTTCTGACAGAACACTTTTTTCTATATCGCCTTTGTTTTAGTTAAAGGTTAACTATGAAGGGTTTGCACGTAACGTGAGATCAGTAATTGAAAAAAATCATGTTTAAGCAACGGAAAAACTTTTTGTTTTTTTTTCAACAATGAAATTTTAGAAGAAAATGACAAATAAAACAATTGAGGGGTAATGAACAATCTCACCTGCAAGTAGCCTCCATCGCAGTGCGTCGCATTCAACAGCGTTCCTACTTTAAACTTTTTGAAGTTCAACCGCAGTACCCAATCGCGTGGTGCTCCGCGGAAGCTTCGAAACCGGTACCAACATGTGAGTGGCCGGTTTCGGTTCAGGTTAGTCACTTCGGGTGAGGAGATATCCTCATAGATGTCAACAGTTTTGTTGCAATGATCCTTGGCACCATCGGCAATGTTACCGGCTGTGAAAAAAAAAACAATGGGATTACAATATTAGTTTAATTACAAGTAATAGCGCTGAAAGAGGTGTGTCGTAAATTAATCTGTAAAAAATAAAACAAAGACTTCTTCTTCTACACAAAATCCAAATAGTTGAAATTTAAAGAAATGTGAATGATATTTGGTTAATGAATTAAACCAATGTTTTGTATCATAAATATACATTTGTAAACAAATTTATATTCAGAGACTTTTGACCAATTGTCTTAAAATTTTCCCTAGATAATTTTGACATAATTAAGTAATATTTTTGATTTCTTAGTAATCTTACAATTTTATTTCTAAATTGGGATTTCAGGAACAAATAAGAGACACATTTTCAAAAGAAAATAGCATTTTCAATTTTCAACGTCTGCCATTTTCAGATACGTTGTAGTTTTCAAAATCTCCTGTTAGATGTATTTGTTTTAGCTATATTCTTCCGAAATGTGTTCAGGAAATGCCACTGTGTACAAAAACTAGAATAATTTAACTGTTTTTCGAAGAAATTTCGCACAAATATCTATTTTACAGCATAAATAAATATACGTACTCTTAAGTATGTGCACTATCCTATGATAGCATTAACTATGCTAGGTAGTGTTTCTTTTCTAAACTCAGTTCAGTAGACTTGATTGAAGTTCCTTAGAGTTTATAAAACAAAAGTATACAATACAGTTCAATACAATAATTAATACTATATGCAACGAGATGCAGTCTCACTTATGGCCGTATTGAATATTTCGTAGCTGGACGCGTACTACTGGAGTGCTTGCTATGGACGAACAATCCCAATTTTTATTTAGAAGAGAGTCATAGACTATATCAGTGTGAAAGGTACATTTGATGTTTTCTTAATAGTTTTTCTACCTCAGGATACAGTTTGATTAACCTCATGCTCCTGCTCGTTCAACTGTTTGCAGGAGATTTCTTCTTTTGGCTTGTAAATTACTAATCGCGCTAAAACCTTGTTCTACTATGTAGGACGATGGGATACCTGCTATGAAGGTACCAGGATTATTTTTAGTTATCCTCCATAAATTGAGATAAAGTCGTTGCACACTATTTTGCAGCCAAAGATGTTAATACTCGGATTTAATTATTTCATTAGCTTGTAGCTCAATGAGTTGCGCACATTTGCAACATTTAAAGTTCTTGCAACAGCACATTTATGTCCTCCTCAATTTGAGAAGGAACGAGGATCCATGCTGGGTCGTACAGTTTTATAATGTCGATAAGTCTTGTGTTCAAGCCCTCGTATAACATTTCCAATAGCGAGCAATATGTTTGCTTATCGTTAAAATTAATTTCGTTAAACTTGGAATACAGCTCCGTCAACTATGCTAGGTCACATTCCTTTTTAAGAATTTTTTCGACCAATAAAGGATTTTGAGTTATTTAAGTTCTATAACTATATAAGATTCATGACTAAGGCAAGATCGTTTAGAAAGCCAACGTACTTCAGTGTATAAGAGTAACTGTTGCAAATCGTCGTTGTTGCATAGTTCACAATGCGGTGCAATGCATAGTTGTCGAAATATCCTGCAATTTAATGCATTGATTTTTATGTTGTATATAGCATTAATAGCAGTTTGCAAACTGGTAGAAAGATGTTTACCTAAGTTTTTAGCCACCATGACACCATCTTGAATGGTGATAATAAACCGTAATCACGTTTGGCTGTTTTCGCTTCAAATAAGATATAAATCCACAATGGTGGACTACCATCGATGGAGCTGCATCCGTTGCTACGCTCAAAATATGTTCTAAAGGAATATTCTTTTCTATCTTGAAGCCATTTGAAGCGTTGAAAATAGTCGTTTGATTAATTTAAAAAAGCCTAGCTGCCCTACATAATAAACGGACCATATCATGTTTATTAAAAAATGTTGCAAATGTTTCATGGCTTAAAACTGACTGAAATAAATGATTATATATTAGTAAGTGCGTACTTGTATTTGTTGTTCAGTTAACTATTTCGTCGTATTTTTGCGGTTCTTCCTGAATAAAAAAATCACTCGACTGCTTGTGTTGATGACATACGCAGCGATTTGTCGCTCAATTATATCTAATTTGCTATATAATGCTACGTGTAAGGAATTCCTAGATTAGAATTCTTTGACGATATGCTACTGAAAAAGAGTAGAGAGTCTGTGTCACACCTGTGAATTATTTGAAGCTCATCGCCCACTAAATATTTCCCAGCGCCCACTGCTGTGAACGGTAGGGACCACCTTGGGAATCACTGGCTTAAAGTCAATCATAATCAGTTTTATAAATTAAAATGGTAACAATGTCTTTTGCATTACAGTACATATTAATTTTTAAAACTGGTTTAAATTTGTGAAATATGAGGTCCTAACGTTATGTTTATGACCTTTTAAACGGAAATAATTATTTTTTCCTACAAAAATGTGTTCGTGCACATTAAACACATCCGTTTTTATCCGTTTTTAAAGTCTAAGCTTCAGTTTAAATCTTATTATTTACTCAACATTCGTGAGAATGGCACGTTTTTAAATTAAATCCACCCTCTCCAAGGGCTTGCAATGGTCGTTAAGAACTTATATAGACGACGAATGGCTTCTTTCGAGCTTGAATCACGTCACGTTTACCGTTTGGTCAAAAATTTGTTCCTCACCCTGGCTTATGTCTGCTGTATTGGAACAATCGAGAAGTAAGTGTGAAACGACGAACTCTACCGACCTCCCAGATGGCTTAGACACCGCTGTAGGACACGTTTCTTTAAGAGGAATTCCCAGCAGGCAATGAATATCCGATGAGAAACAGGTTCCGCAACCGGAAAACCATATTTCACTAGGGATTTGGGAGTCCACATTCACCACACAGCGAATGGAGCCACGATATACGGATACCATATGTAGAGCCCCTGTGGTCGTTATTATGCTCTGTGTTTCGTATAAATTTAATTACCAGCGAAAATTATGTTTCGCCTTTTTATGAACGTATTAATAATAACAGGAAGTATAAATCATACACAAACGGTCGAAATATACGTGATCCTTAGAACAAACAGGGTGAGCCACGCGAAGGACAGGGATCGAAAGCAGGTGAAGCATGGAAAATATTCTTGCAAAAAGTTTCAATGCCAAACGGAAAAATTGGAATGTGGAGGGTACGAATTTTTCACAGAGCTAAAGTTGCTTTGATATAATGGAGGCGCATGGTCTTTCACGATTAGCTTGGTCGGTTTATTCGCCTAGAGGGTGCAATGATTTGTGGCGCAACTTGAATTTGTGGGGCGTAACGCAAGCTTGTGTAACGAATTTTTGGCAACGAAGAAATTAACTTTGATCCTCTCGTGCATTCATGGGTGGGTTGTGTGGATTTCTTAAGGGAACAATAAATTTTGAACGTAGAAAATTTCTGGTTTTGTTAAATAATTTGTGGTTAGCTTGAATGTATGCATGATACATTATGCATAAGCATAAGATCTATTGCCCAGTTATTCAAGTACGAAAATGCATTATACATACGCAGTTTGATGACAATTTACCACAATGGTAGCTTTTACTAAACCGACCAAAAATAATCTATATCCAATATTATTCGACTATATTAAACTTTTAATAACAATTCAGAATACAGGCTGTACTGAATGAGGGCATAACTGAATAAAAGACTTGTTTTGAAGAAGGAATGCTTTGATAAGTTTATCTGTATAGGTTTTCTTGGAATGTCATGTGGCAATGAATTATTCCGAAACAATCTTAAATAACCTTTCTACCAGAGTTTTAGTGGACTAGTGTTATGAAAATTCTTACAGAAATGATATGTAAGAAATATTAAAAAGCTTCAATGGTAGTTGTAAGTGCTGTGTTATATATCTAATATGGTATACATTTTTACAGTAACAAAACCCGTAATAGTCTAGTCTTAAGTAAATATTACTTTAACTATTGCTAACAATCTACCCGATTTCATCAACGGTGCAACATGCGATCTGTTCATGTGTCACGATGCAGAGTAACCTTTTTTTCTTTTTCGCAATAATTGCAATGCAGTCAAGTGCATGAAACACAGAAGAAACAGATCCCGTCGTTACTATCGTAATCTAGCCTTTCGTGTTTTCTTTATGTTTCGACTAGACGAACAAAGAGCGTAGTGCAGTAGATCATAATGAAAGAAAAAGCAAAGTTACAAGGCAACACAATAATTTTCATCTGTGCATGTCCGTTATCTACTGCAGGAATGGCCGGGTCCATAAAACGACATAAAGCAACGAATCATGCTTGTGGTGTATCCAGCCACGGTGCACTAGATTACTTTTCCAAGTGAATGCAGTGCTCTCGTTAATTATTTTTTCATCATTCAACCACAAGTAGTTGGAAAAACACAAGGACACACTCTGAAAAAGGATGGCACAGGTATGTCAGGCAGGTGCACATTTGATGCGAACCATCGTACTGCGCCATCATTGAGCTGTTCTAACTAGTCGCAGATAAGTTGCGCGATTCTAGCACGATTGCTTCAGTTTCCAGTTTTTTCTGTTTTATGCTATGTTTCGTAGATTATCTTTTTTATCTGCAGATAGTGCGGGTATGATTTAAATGTGTTTTTGTTACTAACTACATTCTCGTACGGTTGTTTTTGATTCCAAGTTCAATTGTTTATCAATATAATGGTTTTGTGAATAACTTTTAAGTGAAAGTATGAAAATAAGCTAATTCTTCAATGTTGGGATAATTATCTGGTTATTGAAACGTTTTAGGTGTTTTGTTTTAACATAAGTTATAGAGATATTCAGCTTTCACAAACTTTTACTGTACAAAACCTACTAAAGAAGTAACATCACTAGCCGTATAGTGGTTTTTCAAGCATAAAAATAATCTAGCAAAGAGCTAAAACTGACTAAATTAATTAATTTGAAACCGTAACCAAATCAACTTAGATCTGTATTAGTTTATATTTAGTACCAGTTTATTTTGCAGAATTTATCAGTAATGTTAACATAAACACCATAAATATTTAATGTTCCATATGTTGGGTTACTTGAGTTTAGTATTGTGGTGCATTGAAATGTTTAAAACTTAAAATACTTTATAGTATCACGTTTGAAATCAAAGTTGTTACTGATGATTGTAAGCGTTCACACTCTAAAATGTACCATATCTATACTCCTAAACCCTAACCTGATGGTACCAGTAGTATGGGTAATCACGTTGATCGTGCGAATAGCGTTTGGGCACAAAATATCCCTTCGAGTCCATCCTTCGACTCACAAAAATTGTCACGTATCTGCGTAGCTTGGCCATCTTTTCCCTGTGGGCGTATTTAGTGCAATAAAAATAAGCGGTACACACTGCTGGCTTTACTGCCAGCCACTCCATGAAACACAAACAGAGTTACGCGAACAGAAACGAACCGGTACCGGAACCAGAACCTTAATCGCCTAAATCGTAAGTTGACACACTTTTTTATTAGCAAGTTATATTACTCTCAGAGAAAGGAAAATCACGAAGAAAACGATTATTTTAAGCATTTGTTCTGTAAGATAAGTTAAGTTTCCAAAATACAACTAGACTACATCAAGTTGTCCGGCGGAACTACTAACATTCCAGCTGAGCAGAAAGCTACTTGTACTTGTAGAAAGTCTCTCAAGAATTATAAAACATTTTCAAATAAAATATCAACAATTTTGTTATGTGAGTAAATCAACATACAATGGTGCGTGGTTTCCTAATGTTCACCTCGTAAGTATGCCGCAAAAGCCTTGGTTCGTTATTGGTTTAATGGACAATTGGTATCAATTTCAATCAAAATATATTTACAAATGACCCAGACTGTGCACCATCTACAGACCTTTCCTATGTCTAGATGTACGTGTTACTTTTGTTGCACACAGCTTGATTAAAATTATCTACTTAAGATCAATTTATTTTCCCCACGGAGAATTGCGATTCTGGGAATGCATTACAGTGCACTATACAGTACTGTAATTCGTTTGAAGAAGAAAAATAACGATCGTTAGAACCTTATTTTTTTAAAATTATCATGAATGTACAAATGTTTCATTTGTTTATGACCTACCCATTTCTAAAAAAAAAGGTTTTGTAATTGAACTCTTTGGTGCATATGATAGTTGCGGATTTTTATTTCGAATGTATGTTTTGGCAGACAGGTAATGCACCTATTCACGATTATCCGTTCTGTAACCGTTCTGTTTTAAAGTTACAATTAATTGCTCACCATCAAGTAGTTGCCAAAAGCTTAAGCCTTTCATAATAGTGAAGCATAATATTTGCAAACAACCATATTTAACGATTTTGAAATAGTCAAAAGCGTTTCGGTACAATAATTTTATGAGTCTATTAAAAATTTTAACAACAATTGCAACGTACTGTAACTTGTGTCCAAACACGGATTTAATATTAGCATAATTTTGGAGGAGTTCAAATCACGTACGTTTCGAGAATTTTGTATGCAGTACAGTGTGTTGCGATCATAACGTTGATGGCGATGAGGTAAAGGGAAATCGTACAAATTCTCCGAACAACGAGCCAACAAAGTTTTTGTTTTGTTTTGAAGCTAACGATGAACGCGGAGGAATGAGAAGTTTCGACTGTGCTTAAGATGAATAAAATTAGCATACGCTTATCATACGTTATGGTACTTTCGATGGTGGTGCACAGTAGCTTTGTTTCATACCTTTGCAATATTTGCTTTTCTATCTCTGTCATTCACTCGTGGAAGAAGATTACCCAACTCCGCCACCGCTTGCACGCATGGCTCGAGGGAAAATAAGCATTTTTTATCTTAAGCATTTTTCATGAATTATCAACACGACACCTAGCATATGGAATCTGTTAGAAGTGTCTTGGTCTTTTAAAAACGTACAATCTGCCCGAAGAATGATTGAAGCAAAATCTTCTAGCACAACGTTCATTGCAAATGATTAGGATCCATATTCAACAGACGGTTGTCTAATTATGCAGCTGTTTTAAAGGAATCATGAAGTGAAAATTTAGTGTTGTTTTGACAATGCTTATCAGTTTTCTCATTGCAAAATGAAAAACTATTATACTTTAAATACGTTCAAACAACATAACACATACTTTAATACAAAATTGATTCGTTTTTTTCCGATCATACTCGCATCGTCTTTAAAAACGGTGCCGTATGAATAAATAAAAAGTTTCCCTTCAACCATTTACAGCACATCAACTAGCCAATAGATTTGTCTGTTTTCTTCTACGGTAAAACCGTTCCATCTTCACACACAACAATTTTACCCAACATCCTTCCACCTAGAGGTAGAGAAAAACGTGCGTTGTCAATATTGGCTGCCAGTTCCAAATTGCCCGACAGGATCGATTTTTTATTCCTTTACCACGCAAACTTCAAAGCATCAGCGACATAGGAGAACCGAAAACTGGTTACGATTCCTGTCCCGTAGTTGTGTTGGGGAAATTGGCACACCATGAGAAGAAAAAAAAACACATTCCCATGTATATAAAATATCAGAACCCAAATGCATCGGCAGCCAATCACAAACGGTCGTGGTTCTAACGAAAGATCCGGTAGAGCAAAACTGGAAACATCAACATGCCGGACAGCATGGTACGAGATCGAAACGTATTAATTGAATTTACCGTTGACGAGGGTTTGATGTTTGCTGTCGTTTTGTAAAGGGTTTGCAGAATAAGCTATCTCATGAAATTTAATCTACGCTGTATAGCTCATGCGAGAACACTGTCAATAATTATTATCCGGCAAGAGAAAACCATCTAAAAGCTAATGTTATCATCATTCTATTATTTGCATTAGATGGCAGATCAAATCCCATTCGAACCGTTCTTGCGAAGCAAAGACTGAGTGTGTGATAAAATTAATCTACAATATGATCTGCCCGTCCTAACGAAAAATATAAATCCTAATTGAAAGAATTCAAAGAAGAAAGATCAATACCTTGTATATGTATTGACGATTCGTCTAAAACAATTTATTAATTGGGCTTTCAGTGATAAAATCATAGTTAATTGATCCAAATCTTTGGTGATTTAATTTACTATTCAATTTAATATATAAAATCAGTGTGACAAATTAGCATAAGCCTCTTTTGTGAACAATGTTTAAACGTAAACGCTATGAAATATATAGGTTATTTCATAATATAATTGTGATTGTAAATATATAAATTTATTTGTCACGTTTTTAGTCAAGAAATTAAAGGCTCCGACAGACACGACTAAGGAAAGAAAAACACAAAAATAAACATTTTGGGTTTTTGTATAATATGTCATATGATTGTATTTTCAGTTTCTTTTTCATACACTCTTCGTCATTATTCATAATTACGTTCCGTCATTAACATTAACGTTGACTGATCGTTAGCCATTTAACGTTTAATTATAATTATGCTTCGGTCTATGGAACTAATAAGCTCTACTACGGTAGAAAAATGAGTGATATTTCATCAATTTTCACCGACAGTGTTTTTGTTACATAAAAATCTTAGTGATTGATATGCATTAATGAAATAATTGTGATATTATTAGTCATCACATCACATCATTGGGATATGTGATTTTAAAATGTTATCCCTTCTGGATTCTCTATGTTGTGCACAAATAATACAAAAATTTAAATGACACGTAGAATCTTCTTGTTGCATACAATTACGCAGAGCAGGAAAGCAGGTTTAGAGTGCATGCCTTTATTACCACATCAAGATTAATTAACTCCGCTACAGAGAATACAGAGGGTGAAATGCCATAAACAGCAACGTTAATAGCGTTTAAACAACATTAGCATTTTCGTTTGCGCTACGATGTAGATGTGTGTTTCTCCTGTCTACTATTTTTTATCCTATTTGCATGACTGTAAATGGAGTAACGTCGTTTTTTTATTCATCATCCATGGTTTGTGTGTGTGTGTGTGTGTGTGTGTGTGTGTGTGTAACTTGTTGCCTGTCGTCAAGAACACATCACTACTAAGTATTAAATGGTAAAAATCAAAGCGACCCATTGAAGGTAGGTTGAGCACGTTACAACCCGACAGCAAGCCATATCCATTTGAAGGTATGTACAGTTTCTTTGAAGGGTTGTTTGAGTGCCTTTCCCGCAGAAACCGCTATTGCGTGGGAGGAAGTGAATGTTCCGGGGTCATCACCATTTTCCCCCACGACGGCAACACTTTGATTTGCATAGGAACGTATCCTTCTCGGACGAAACATTAAAGAAGCGAACACTACAGCACACAACCACACACAACAAAAACTATCATTTTCATCAGGTGGCAAAAAAGTTCTCTCAACGGTGAAAGAGGCGAAAGGTTCATTCACATTCATAACTTTGATGCAGCTCGGGCAACGTTCGCTTTTGCTCGACCCTACATCACTCGTTTGTTGGTGCTCCATATTTTTGAACGCGCTTATCGTTATGAAAACGCTGCCGGGTAGCATTCCGTAGTGCACATTGGAAACATCCTAGCAACGGGGTATTGGTATCGATGATACTAGATGATGTTGTCCCCTAGCTGTTGTTGGAGCTGTGTGAAATTTGTTTTTTTAGGTCTGTCGAGGTTAATTTTTATTTAAAAATCACAACAGCAGCAGGAAAACGGCCCTTCCAACTGACTCGTACGCGGTGTGCAATAAGCAAACACACCGCCACATACACATATCCACAGCCAAAATAACGATACAGCGGACAATCAGTGTGTATGCATAGTTCAAACAGTGATTTCTTGCGGACGCTTAAAATGTGTGTCAAAGCCAACCCATACATGAGCGTTCTGTGCGGGTCGGGAAAGCCCGGAATTTTCACACGAGCGTTTTCCTTTTAACCAGCGAGCAAACACTCTTGGCTTACCGCCGCGGGTAAGCAACGTGGCGGCGTGATGATGTGGTGTTCGGTGTTGGTGTTGCGGGACTGTGCGTTTACTAGTGAGGAAAAATGAGTGTTTACCTCGTTTTTGCGGTGATGGCAGGTTTGTCGGCAAAAGCTGCTGCTGCTGTTGTTGCTGTTGGTGTTGTTGCTGCTGATGTTGGTGTTGGTGCTGCTGCTGCTGCTGCTGCTGCTGCTGCTGCGATGTCACAACAAGCACATGCGCATTCAGCACCAGTATAATGAACAGAGCTTTTATCCATACTTTTCGCGATTTGTGTAAATTATTCACTACACCTTTCGATGCTTGGCACAACATATTTTTTCAACCCTGCTTGCACTAGCCACCCGTACGTGGACACCCGAATACTAATTGTACGGGCACTGGCAATGGAGCACTGTGGGATGGGAAAATGGCACTAGCGCTCCGGAAGCGCTCCAACCCGAACACACTCACGCTCAGAGCAACCGTACACAGGAGCCTACTAAGGCTGAAGAACCCGAAACTGAACAACGATGACGTTTACGGCGATGACATCAAAACAGCGTGTGAGCGCTTTTCCGGATGGAAACTGGAACAATGCTAACGCTTCACCTGGCCAGCAGTTGATTTTTCGCACCAGTACTAGTGCGCACAGAACAAACAATCGGGTAAACCCTTATTGACAATGATTGGACTGAGGCAGACCACTTTGAACATTCATTCGGGATACGCTCGCGACCTTCGCTGGCTGGAATGGGGTGCTATACATCGTACACTCACACACTGCTATTCTGTGGATGGTATTGTAGCATTTGTATAAACTTTTCCAAACACTTGATTTCAGGTGCTAGAGCACTCGTTGAGGTAATTCTTGCCGTTGACGTCAATGGAAATGTTGGGAATTTCTTCTGCACTGGTTCTGAGCAAGAACAAACATAATATTTATTGATTTGTACACCAAATGCCTCTCAATACACGCAATACTCCGATTGCTGATGCAATATGCGATTTAATACTCGCTAATAATTGAATACACTTTTGAGAGTATAACATTCACTAACAGAAAACGGACACCACAATTTCACAAGTGGTAGTTACAAAATCGATGGGCCGAAATTGTTATCCTTACACATTGAAAACTTTGCTTCCTTCGGCTTGATCTGCCGTGTGACTGGGCAGCAAACAGACGAGTATATCCTTGAACCAACTTTTGGACCGTTCCAATCCGAGCACAACGCGAAACTGAGGCGCGAAGTCTAATCGGGTTCAATTGGAAGTATACTCTCTGTTTGATTTGACCCCAGTAGAGGGGATAATTCGGGCACAATAGCATTCCTTGATTCGCGAGCAATGGAACTGATTGAAGTTGTGCGCATGATTGCGAGTGTTCGTTAAGGGGAAGAATGAAGAATGAACTTCTTACAGCTGATAGAAACGCTTAGTTGAATTGTTGACATGACGAAGAATAACAAGGAAGTTGGGAATGAAACAATCTTAAAACACATCGAGTCGTGAAGGCCTTTTTTATGTTTTGTGTATATAATAATTACTAAAAACTTCACGTTAAGTACACTTGTATCGTAATTTACTTCGAAATTGTATTTAAAAAATATGAATACAACATACGAACAGATGTAATCGAACCCGTTATACGCCTACGCGTTTACTTTTTTCTCAAAACATATCGCTTAAAATGAAAAGGGCCATCAGAATCCGTAATAGTACCGAGCCAGTGAGGAGTGAAAATGTGTAGAATTAAATTAACATATTTTTCCAGTCCAGTGGGCAAACTTAGCTGTACCGGAAGGGCAATGGTAAACTGTTCAGCAGTCGGCTCGTGCACCGTTTCCAATCCTCGCCTGTCGGATAACTTTGACAAGGGTTGTAATAAGTAGACTAAGGTAGACACCAGAAGTACAACGGTGGCTACAACATGACATTGCCTTCACATTTTAATCTCGTGGAATCAAGGAGATTTGCTTGCTTCGGTTTGTTGCGATAAGATACGTGAAAACATTTTGCTTCCCAGGTTTCGTACCGGCTTGGGGAAACATTCAGTTAGGAAGATCAGACGCAAGTAGAAAAAAAGTACATTTGAATGATCCCTTTCCACTTGTCTCTTAGCTGTACTGAACGTAATTTGCTTATTTTTTACGATGAATAAAACAAAACTCGCTTCTTATGACATGGCGTACGAGTGACGGTTAATTTCAAATAACAGTAATTGTATCGTTACACCACAAAACATCCTCACATCCTTTTCAACTTCACGTAATTGAAACAAGCTGATTCATCTTTGCTTTTCACTTTACAATTATGGTATGGCTGTTTCGTCCTGTTCGCAATCAACTATGACCCCAACTACAAGGTCAGCGAAAGTGAAAAGGACAGCGTGCGTCTCAAAGCAACTGTCGTCTTGTGTAGCGAGTCTGAGATTTATACGCTTTATTTAGATTAATGTGGCCCCGAGAGAAGTTAATTTGGCTGGTAATTAAATTCATCGCTATCGTTAGAAGCAAACTTCACTTGGCCGTCTCTGGCCCCATCTGAAATGGCGAACGAACTTGGATGAACTGAACTTTTGAGCACGAAATGGATCATCAGCAACCGAGTTCACGCCATGGTACTAACAAAGATCAACCATCAGGCTTTGTGTTTTATCCGTGATAGTAGGTCATAAATTACCCTTGTTTCCGTTGTTGGTAAGCAGAACCAACCTCGCTTACTGAAACTGTTCCGAAGAGATGCAAGTTGCAATTATTGGTGTGCTGATGAGGACAGACGTTACGTTAGTACGCTTCGGTGTTAGATTTGAATGTTGTTGCAAAATGTATCTACACATTAAAATCAATTTTTGTACAATTTGGCAGCAGATTGCACTAGATTACGGTTTACATGGTGAGTAGAGGCGTGAGGTTTTTGTTAAATCAAGACAATCAGACAAGTCAAAAAATCAATAAAATCGTGGTGTTTCTTCGGGAAACTTAACATGCGACATTATTTTTACATTTATTTTATAGTATGCATATAAAAGCTTTCGCTTATTGAAAAAGAACCATTGATTTAATATTACTATACTATACTATAACTATAACAAAGCTGAATGATGAACTAATTGTATTGCATAAGTACGTTTGTATCCTTCAGAACCATTATAAAGTTTCCGCAGTGCATTGTTATGTGCTCACCAGACGCTCAACCTGTACAAAAGACACGTAAACCATGCTGGGAGTCCGTCTATTTCAGTGAAATTGGATTGTGGGTGGTTCGGAATATGTTTGCTACCATGTTCACAGCGTGGTGCATGGGGTTCCCACATATACACATTCATATGAGCACATCTGGAGCGATGGCCGCGCACAGCGAATCAACCAGAAACCCACCAGAATGGAAAGCTTAGCTGACCATATCGAGCCACAAACCGCCCAGTAACGCTTACCGTGGCCTAAAAACCAAGCGGTATGGAAGTAAATAAATTAAACTTTTATTTAAATTTCACCACCGTTTTTACTCGCCGCACGCCTTTCGTCAACCTTCTTTTTTGCCGGATCCGTACACACACATACACATGCGTGACGTGCAGATGAACCACCGGAAGGCTATCGTTAGCTAAACTAGACGGATTTTTGCCGCAGGCAGAATTGGAAAAGCTCGTTATTTAAATTGAATTAAAACACCACAAAACTACACATAAAGTTTCATCTGGCCACCGGCTATTCTGTGCCTGGTGCCGATGAATTTTATCATTTTGCCTTTCCCAGATGCGTTGATTTAATAGTCGAGGTATTTCATCCACCGCCACCGGTTTATCGCTTCTGATAGTACGGTTTATCGCTAGTAGGCGCGTTCCGTCACAGCAGCATTAATATGGAAGCAAAGGTTGTGCTTTATTTATACCTAGGGGTTTTACGGCTGTACTGTTAAAACAATTAGTGTATATTTGTGTTTAAAACGTGCAATTAACTCTAATATTATCAAGTTTAAGGGTAAGCGATCCAATTATAGCTTTAATACACCATCAATACTGAGATTTTTGTTTCTATTTTAATGTTTCAACTTGGGTAAGTCCGTAGAACAAAACTTTATTTTTTATTTTAGTGATTGTTGGTGCGAATCGCTGAAAATCTCAATTCATAACTTAATAAAAAATATACCCTTTACGGCTATCCTGCTCCTGGAATTATGGATATTCAAAAATGCATTATTTCTAAAAAAAAGTTTGAAATAATATGTGTTCCCCTTTGTCACCGTTTCGTGCTCAGATGTTACGACAACAATCTTACAACTATGCGCGGATCTAAGATAAAAGAATATAAGCATCATACAACAATGGCTACAGACGTTGGAATGAAGCATTTCTCACATTGTTCCGGATTAGATTTAATGCTGCTGCACACGGTGGGGAATTCTATCCACAGGTTGACTTTTGACTGTGTGAAGATGCAGCAATGGTCATTCGCCAATGCCAAGCTGAGAGCAGTAAGTCGGCGTCGATTG
Source organism: Anopheles moucheti (assembly GCF_943734755.1). Lineage (NCBI taxonomy): Eukaryota > Metazoa > Arthropoda > Insecta > Diptera > Culicidae > Anopheles > Anopheles moucheti. The sequence goes on from NC_069140.1 coordinate 63,156,405, forward strand.
TATGTTGACCATTATATTTGCTCCACTGAGAAATCGGTTGTGGAAACAGGATTACCTTCTAGCTTCCGTTCGTTCCGTCCGGCTGTCATGGAGCTAATGCTGGCCAGGACACTGGTGCCACTGTTGCTTCCTTCCGGTCCTTGTAGCTAGTAGCATGACCAATCCAGCGAAAGAGCCCTGAAGGATTTGCTCTCGAAACTCAAGCATGACCGTATTTCTGACCTTGTGCAATAATGTGGGTAGGCAAACGTTACCCAAACGATGTGGTTGGTGTCGTTTTCTTGTTAAGCTTAATAATAAATCGTACTTCCACTACCGCTTCTAACCATGCAGTACTCAGTGCACTTTTGGTGCGTTGGTCTACTTACCACCCCGCCAAAGAACCAATCGAAAGCACTCCACACGCCAAGTGTATGCAAATGTGTATGCATTTGATTTCTGCTTCCATTTGCATGTTTCAGTCAGCTCAACTGTATGCGGTAAGGTTCGACTTTTCAATTTCCTGTCCACAGAACATATTTCTCCAAACGTGCAACGTTCTGCCCAAAAACGCACTCATCGTCACGCACCCTACACATCAGGTACAAATGTTTACACTACGTCTTTATAGTAGGTTCGGATAGGTTTGACTTTATCCAAGCTGATAAATTTTGTTTTGTGATAGATACAGTGCCACGGTATCGAGGGAAAAACAAATAGCTTGTTTGTGTGTAGAATTGTTTGTTAATTTAATCCAAGAAAAATTGATCCTTATTGATACAAAGCATTGTAACCAATTAATACTTTAAGACCCTGTTGTGGGTTTCCCGAAAACAATACAGAACTAGCAAAGCAATACAGAACTGTATGTACACGTCAAAAAACATAGTGTAACTTTTGCGAAACTACCCGTTTCTTGTTGGCAGTATAATTTCAGGATGTCTTGGCCGACACCGGCACCGATAACAGCATTGATGATGAGATACACTACCATCCGGTCTTTCTACAAGCTGAAGAAAAAACTTTCTACTGAAAATACCTGTGACGACGAACGCAGCTGGGACTATATAGCACTTATATAGTTCCAGCACTCACATAAGCCTCTGAAACATGAACTTTGCTCAAAACTGACGAAACCCATTTAGCCACGTTCGAGTGGAAGATGTTCAGGACAATGGAGGAGCCGGTATAATGACGAGATGTAAGAACTGTAAAGCGAACTTCCTGTCGTAAAGCGGGTTTTAATCGCTAGACTCCGGTGGGCTGGTCACGCCATGAGAATGACTCCGGACGATTCCGGCCTTTAAGTCCTTTTAGGTCGTTCACATGGACAGGGGAGGCGTAGTAGGAGTGGAGATGAGTGGATGGCGTAGATGAGGCCGCCAGAAAGATCGAGATGATATTGTAATTGTAATTGATTTTTTTTATTAACGGACAGCAGGGCCCCCTCGATAGCATAACAAATATATATGCAATTTTACAGCTCTAACGACGCAAGCAGTACATTAACGTAGTTCAGAAATACCGAGTTCAACATACCAGGCTCGAACATGCCGCATACCTCGAGGGAGTTCCGGCACATGAGCAGGAACAGGTCGGTCGATCCAAACGCAGTTCGCCTAACATCAACCGCGAGCAAGGACCGCATTCGTAGGGTACGGACAGGAACTTAAAGGTTGACGATTGAGAGGAGTGTAGGAGACTCTATATGACCATTTAATAGCACCGCCACGAACAATTATGTGACATTAAGTACCTTCTCCTTGAGGGGCATTAGTCCAAACAGCAAACATCTTGTCCTAATTACTTTCGACTTTAGACTTTTACTTTAGAAATTGGAAAGTTTAGTCTGTTATTCTCCTGATTAGATTCAATTTTCTAGAGGAGTTAAGGATTGTTGATGAGAAGTTCTAGAGCAAAGTGATTGAGTTTGGATTTCACTTGATGGTGTTAAAAAGTTGACAATTGTGATACAAGAATTTATAATTGAAATGGGATTACTTAATTTTAAGGATTTCCTAGAACGAAGTAAGACCGATGAATAAAACTGTTGAAATAGAACCCCCGGCAAGATGACTTGATGATGATACTTCGGGAATTATCGTAAGACTAGTCTTAGGTAGCAGGAAAATTAGTATCATCCGAATCGTAAAGTTGTTGTTATCTTTATGTATATCAACTCTGCGTAAGTTAGGATTTGTTCGTAGGGCCGCTAGGGGTGTCACAATCAATTTGATTTTTGTTTCATTATTTTAGTACATGTACAACATTATTATTACTTATTCACTAAATACTGATACTGATACTGTTTTACAGTATGCCACACAAACAAAAGCAGTCACAAAAGACAAATAAACCAAATGCCAGTATTTTGATCCATCAAATTAATAAAAAATATTGCGTATGAAAATGGCTGTTAAATCGAGTCAACTGGTAAAGATTCCCAATCCCATCCCGCTTACATGTCCGATGGGAAAGGTTTAAGTGGAAATACGTGCAGCTTGCAACGGTGCTTCCCGTTGCTACCAAGCTTAAAGATAATCGTAAAAAGTACCCTGCGTTAGGTCACGATACAGGTGTTGACTGCGGGGTATAACGTGTTATTTTACGAGCGCGAGTACGCCAACTACAGTCCCATGTGGGTTAAGCCCCATGATCTTTAGGTCCGCTAAAAAAGGCACCGTTATAGAGATTTGTGGAAGCATTTGAGATAATTTATCGGCGTTATGTTTTACTTGATTGAAGTGAATTTATTTTGCACCACGTACCGAGTTATTTTTGGCGCATTGGTGAGAGCGTACACCAGCATAGGGAAACGTACTTCAGAATATCGTAGATCTTTTCATCTCAGTGTAAATATTTGACATAAATATACCCGTATCATTGAGCCAGGTAGGATATGAATAATTCGGTTTACATTATACATAGTTACTGAGGTGTTACTGAGCATCCGCAATATACGACCCTGATTTTGTCTAGATACTGCTCCACATTAGCGCATATCTATTAGTGCTTGCTTACTACAGCATTTTTTTCAGGTAACTTTCAAAAGCTTTTACTGTAATTATCTCAATCTGTTATACCTCGACATAAAATTTCTCTCGTCACTTTTCGTATGAATTGGAATAAAAAACAAAAAAAATAGATTAATGAGAAGATATTACCGAGTGGAGTAGCGCATCAATCACGCTGGTACATCCTCCTCAGATCAAAAACGTTCCGAAAAGGTTCGAGATGGTGTAGAAGTTGTTGATTTATGCGTAGGCTTGGTTTGACCCTAAAACATACGAGAAATACCGTCATCTGCAGAAAACAATGGTAAAACCTAAATGCCTCAAAACACCAACCATGAGTATAGTCATTTGTTTCTGGATGATAAAGTGACCTGAAAGCAAACCCATCCAATGCGCAATGTTTGGGAGTAGATTTTTTATTTTGTTAAGATTTCCTTCCAGTGTAGACAGAACATGCTAAAGAAAGTCAGCATTCGCTTGAATTTGTGCGTAGCAAAAATAGATGAAGGTTTGTGTAGGATTATTAGCCGATTATTTTTGCCAATCATCATCATCACAGTTGCTCTCGTCGACTTCTCTGAATCCTTTTGAGCACGAGAAAGGAAATTAATTAATGATCATAAACTCTACGGTATATAGCTTCGGTTGCTTACTGTTATTTGGCTCACACTTATTGTGACCCTCTAGCAGACATCTGTTTGAAAAGTACCGAAATTTCCGTCCATCGGTTGCACAAACCGGGTCAAGTATGTGTGGACAAGCCACGGTGCATTCATTGTCTTCACCGGCACTCAGTTGGAAAAGCAAAAGTGTAACTGAAATTGAAAACCAAATAATTGCTATATGTAAACAATCCTTCACGATACAATAATCCAGGCAATAAACTAACTGCAAGCCTACCAATTGCAAAACAGAACCATTTACTTTCCATGTTTGAATAGTTTTCACTCTGGCTCAATTAGACACTGGTGCAAAATTCATCAACTTGCTTGGTTTTATAGTTGCGACTGAACATTGAATGACGTTCCCTCGTAGCGCTGGCGTACAAATTTGTCAACTGAACAAACAGATAATAAACAGGTTGTGAGCGTTTCCAACGTCGGGTAACCTAGTAGTACACCGCCTAAAGGCATGTTATCATTTAAACAAACATCAGGGTTTGTTTTTTACTATACAAACGCCGTTGCAGTTGAAAACCAAGCATTTGAAAATCGTTTCCAATTTACAGTGAATAATATACATTAACCTTATTACTAGGAAACGAAAAAAAAGGCACCGTTACGGACTAGCGAAAATAAAACAAACAGTTGATAGGAGCCTGTTTTAAGTTTAACATCGTTTATTGCTCTACATTTTCTACATTATTATCTGGGTCTATGTCAGTTTAGACTGCTGTTTGAACTCAAATAACTATTAATTATTTCTAAAATTATACTTCCAATAAATCAAACGAATGAATAATAGATAAATGTAAAGAACAAAAATAAAGAGCAAAGCTAGATAAAGAACAAAATGTCTTAAACAACACCTAAGTGATAAGATAAAAGGCACACATATAAAATATAAGGAAAAAAATTTTTTTTAGTTAGAACCAAATTCTCATGCCATTAAAATTGTTGCACTGTCTATTCCTAACACTTTGTGTATACATCTTTTAAGCTGTTGTGCTCGTTGTATGTTAATCACCCATGAAATCAACTATTTTCAATTAACGACTACATTCCTTCATCCACCATAGTATATAAACTTTAACAGGCTTAACTCTGCTAAATTCATCCGCGCTGTTTTCCTCAACGCTCCGTGCCGGATGAGGAGTTGACTTGCGTTTTCTTTAAATCGCCATGAGTCAGGCATCCTCATCTCTCAACCCAGTCATCCTATACCTCAGGGCAGCATAATCTTCAGGATCTGCTTTGACAATCATTGATGGTTCATTCTCCTAATGCCCTCTTCTTGTTCAAAGTCACCTCCAAAAAGAATCCGCAGCATCCACTACTGGAACTTTGGTGTCCTTCCTCGGTATAGTAGT